>NC_086158.1:53518422-54798922 GCF_035149785.1 Candoia aspera
TCGCTTCCAGTTCCAAGCCTCATTCCGTCACTCCAGCCACATCAGTCTTGCTCCCAGTTCCAAGCCATGTCTTGTTGCTCCAGCCAAGTCCAGCTCTGCTTCCAGTTCCATGCCCTGCCTCGTCATTCCAGCCGAGTTCTGCCTTGTCTTCAGATCCGAGTCTTCCCTTGATGTTCCAGTCAAGCCTTGCCTAGCCTCTGTGTCAAGCCCGACAACCGCACCTCAAGCCGCCTCATTGCCACGTATTCTAGCCTCACCGAGTCTTGCCACCTCATTGAGGGGTTTGGCCGAGTTCTGCCTTGCTGTTTTGCCACGATCTCCTGCTGTTTCTGATTCTTCAGCCCTGTCTTGTTTCCCTCCACTGCCTGGGTGGACTTGATTGAACTGCGCTGTCTAATCTATTCTAAGGACTTTCATTGTTGTAAATAGTTAATTGTAATAAAGAATTTAAGAGTGATTCTGCCTGGCCGTCTCATAGTCTGAACAGGACACGAGGCAAAGTCAGAAGCATTGTCCCAAGAAAGTTAAATTTTGTCTTCTGTATCCATCCTTATCTATGTCAACTGCCCTGCATTTCATGTTCCATACCCATTGGAACATGGTTAGTGTATTAGTCCATTTTCTGGGTTCGCATTAGGTACAGAATCATAAACTAAGCCAACAGGATGGGTTTGCACAACCTAACCAAGATTAAAACTAACCAAGCCAAACATGTTATGCACATGCAATTGGCTAAGTCTTAACTCAGATAGCTAAGTATATTTGTAAATGCAGCCATTAAGTGTTCTGTAAAGCATGTCCTTCCCTCTCTCCCAATGTTTTCCAATGAAGAAAGATCCCACTGAATTGAGTAGTGCTTTCTTTTGAGTAAATAGATCTAGACAGTCACTAAATTTTTACAAATTTAATTCCAGAATAAGGGCAGTTTCAAATTGCTCAATATTTTTTTTTCTTTTCGCAAAGAGTGATCTCTATCTTGTCCATTTCAACTTGCCATTTCCCTCTGAAGAACTAGTTGGTTGAAAACAATGAATCATACCCACCGATTTATTATATTTTTATATTGCCCAGTAACAGCACTTCTCAGATAAATGCTTGGAAAAAATATGTGTGAAAGATGTAAGGAAATTGCAATTTTCTAGTATGGCTGTGGAAGAGACCAGAAAAACCCTGGGGCTAGTTTGAAAATAACTAAAGCCACCACTCTAACTAGAAAAGGATTTATAGTCCAATCATAACTAAGTTTACATAGAAATAAGTCTACAATCCACTTGCTTTCTGTGCAGGCATCCTTCAAAAGACACTCACACATAAATAAACAGATGATTTTGCTAACATTGTTTTACTTTTGTTCCATTTGTATCCCACCACGATCTAGTGATTTGTATCCTGAGAACATACACTTCAAATGTTGAGAGAAGACTTGTGAAAGAGCCATGAAGAGATGAAAAAAGATGAGGATAGTACTCTCCACTGGGTTATGCTGTATACTGTACATTGTTTGGAAACAATGTAGTACAACGCACACATTTAAAAAGCAATAATCCCCTGCGATATGTCCTGCCAATGGAATCTCAGCTTTCTGCTGACCAAAACCAACCAGGAATTCATTGATACTGCTACAGTCTCTAGCAGTACCCACTCTCTTCACCATTTTTCATGGTGGCTATCTCACACACTTCTCTTACCATTTGAAGACCTGGGGAGTAATATGTA
The DNA here is from genome assembly GCF_035149785.1 of Candoia aspera. Taxonomy (NCBI): domain Eukaryota; kingdom Metazoa; phylum Chordata; class Lepidosauria; order Squamata; family Candoiidae; genus Candoia; species Candoia aspera. The sequence goes on from NC_086158.1 coordinate 53,520,139, forward strand.
ACCTACTCCTTGACATTTTGAAATATGAGTTATTTACAAAGATAATAAAGGTGGGATAAAAATAAAATCAAATAATCAAATCAAATCAAATCAAATCAAAATATTCATTTTTAGCATACATACTTGCAATTATTATATTAAGATGTACTGTACATAGGAATATTGGTTGAATGTTCAGTTATTATAGACAGGTAGGTTGTTTCAAAAGTTTGCCTGGAAACCCCAACTTTTTATCTAGAATCCTGATAGCAATCAGTTATGTGCTAGGATTTCTGTTTCAGAGATGAGTAACAAATGGTTTAGAATTTAATCTAGACTATCATATTATTTTAAGTGTTTCAGAACATGTTATTTTACTCCATTCCTATAAACAAAATTTTAGCTTTCACAGAATTAGAACCATAATTCTTTTAATACAGTACTAGTCAACAAAAATGATCTACTATAATAGCAATAAGAACCCTAGTTCTGTGAAAACCAAAGATGTATTAAGACAAGGGCCCAGTTATTAATGTTGCATGCACTCTATGATAAGCTAATTTTAAGAAGATAGACCAGTTGTGGAGTTCATTGCACTTTGTTAACTGACCAAAGGCTGTTCAGTCCAATTTAAAAGAACTGCCATGGATCTCTATGATTAAACTATAATAAGTGAACAAATTGGTTTCAGAGGCCTTTGGTTCAAAAATTTAAACAGAATTACAAAGCACTAAAGAATATTATCCATTTTAATCTGTATAAATAATCCTTAAGATTATAAAACCATGCCAAACTCTGTCATGATAAAGTTTATAAGCTAGCCAAATTCAGCCAGAAAGAAATGTTAAATATGACTCAGGAATAATCAGATGCACAAATATCATGCAGAAAGAGGTGGAGGGAATTTGTAATGCTACCAAAAAGACTCAAGCAGATAAAAAATTGGGCTCCTTGGTGATCTGATACTGTTGCAAAAAAGAGAGCACTTCCCTGCAGCCACGAGCCTCACCCTTCACATCTTCAGCAACAGTTTCACACAGGCGGGTCTTCCCATGGATCTTGTTATATTTCCTACAGCTGGCCAATGACAATGAATTCAAAGTTGCCTGCAGCAACCTCCCATTTCCTTGCCCATCATTTTAAACAGTGTTTGCTTTTCACAGGAGAAAAAAAATGGTTAAAATAAAAACAAGCAACCAGCCACGGTACACAAGAGGCAACTGGGTGAGAAGACAGTAAGACATCAAAGCACCTTGGCTACAGGAGGGAGGGGGAAAAAATCTCAGAAAACAGGATAAGGTGGGAATAATGGAAAATGGCTTGCCTTGCCCCATAGCTCTAGAAGAAATGGAGGAAAACTGTCTTCACAAATTTCCTCTGGAGCAAAAGTTAAGCTAATAGTTAATCAATTTACTATAGATTCCTGAGCCACACACTGTCATGAAGACACAGGGGACTGGCACTCTGATTGGCCCAGCCTTTGCACAGGAAAAGAACCTAGGATGCCAATGAGTATCTTAGGTGTAAAACCAAAGAAGTGACTACATTCTCCTGTGTGGTAACAGAAGAAAGCACAATAGTTCACAACAAAGCTGTGTAACCAGATGCTATATGTCAGTTTTTAAAGCCCAGAAATGAATTAATACAGCCATCTTTTCAAGTGAAGCCAAAAGAAATGGACTGTCAGAAATATCTAATGTCCAAGGTAGCTGGAAATAATGGAAATTGTAGTCCAAGATGTTTGGATGTTGCTGGGTTTGTGAAAAATGGAATACTAGGTAACCTTGTTGACTTCTAGGTGATGAAATTGAGGCAGCTAAAGCAGGATATGCTACTCTTTCTCCTCAAGAATACTGCTGAATTCAAGGTCCCTTTAAAGTTCTTCAAAACTGAAAACCTGAATCATTCTAATCAACATCAGCAAGTATACATAGATGACAGCACACCACATGATCATCACTTTAAAATGATCCATGTGGGGGCTCTTACTGCATGGACAGCCAGTCATTTGTGGTTATATGCCTTTTAAACTACTCACTTCCTCTGGAGAGCTGGCTTCCCACACAATTATTGGTGTCATATGGGATGTCTTCAAACAGCAGTCCAAGCCATCTTTTCAATCTACTTCTCAACTAGAGCAGGCAATAATTAATTTTATACATTTCTTTTACATAGCACAATAGCTAGAGTGTTATAGCATTTGCAGGGATTTGAAAGATACCAGTAACCTCTATATCTGCCTTAGGGATGCTTCCTTAAGTGAGCCATTCTCAATTTGAAGAACTTCACTTCTTAGATTTTCACAGCCATTGTGGCCTGTGAATTCTGGGTGCTGAAATCCATACATTCAGGGAGCATGTAGGTTGGGGATGTCTACCTAAACTGTACCTGCATCTGAAAATGTAAGATCCAAGAATAATACATTAGATAATTTTGTATAACTATGAATATGCCAGCACTGATACGTAACATGAAATATGAATATGAAGCCCTGACACTTGTCAGACTTCTGCTACAAATGCAGCCAAGCAAGATACCTCCAGCTTGGCCTCTAATCAGTGTGGAATGGCACAAAGGCTAGATGTTAGACCAGGAGTGGGCAACTTTTTCAGCCTGAGGGCCACATTTTATCTACAAGAAATACAATAGCAGCAAGACTCAGAAAAGTAGGTGTGGCTAGGACAAAACGTGGCCAAGACTCCAGTAAAATATACCACCAACTCCCTGAAAATCTGAAGCATTGTACTTCCAAAAATGTGAATGTCTTTAAAATATATTAAAAACTAGTGCCAGCAGCACAATGAACCATTTATTGTTGAACTTCAGCAGCAAAACATGCTACCCAATTTTAGCAAAAATTAAGGAAGTGGCTCTGGGACCATGGAAGATTATTATGGGGGAGGGGGGTGGAATATATGATCTGTTGACCATGGGTTATAAATGTTGCATCACATTCAAATAAAAAGGCACATTAGGGCTACTAGTATAGGATACAATAATCCATACTATTATTAGATGGCAGTAAAGACAGGTCTGTGTTTCTTTGTTGTCATCCAGTGGCTGTCTAAATAATTACAGGGTAGATCTAGGCTTTGTTGGTTTAGACACATGCAAATATTTCAAATCTGTTCAAGTCTCTTTAATACATAATCCGCTGATTAAAGTTTCTTGTTTGCTTTCATTTACAGTTTGCTTTGACCAACTGGTTGTTCAACAGTATGATACTGGAGAACTCAAGCTGTCACATGCACCTTATCTGCCTGTTGCTGCCATTTTGAACAATAGAATCACAGCAGCTTTGAAGAAAGATATACAAGATCCAGAAAAATAGAGTAGTACTAGCACAGGGGACTCCTCTCATTTTAAAAATAAAAATCAAGAAAAATAGAGTAGTACTAGCACAGGGGACTCCTCTCATTTTAAAAATAAAAATCAATACCCAGCGATACCCAAATATGTCCATGGTAGACTTTGGTGGGTGACAGGCAATATTTCATTTTGGTGCTCAGAATCTGCTAGTTGTCAAGGCATATATATATATATATATATATATATATATATATATATATATATATATGAAAAATGATGGTCGAGGGAGAGAAATTAACCCCATGAAACTACATAATGTTTGCTAGCTAAAAATATGAGCTCCCCATATGGCATGTTAAGACTGACAGAACAAAAAAACCTGCACCACAACGTGCTGTTTAAGGAAGCTGGATGATATGAACTTTAACAAATACCTAAAAATAACTGACAACAGCGCCTTTCAACACACTCAGATGAAGAACTGTTTGACTGCAGGTTTTCACAGCCTCCTCTTCCCCTTCTGCTTTTCTCCCACTTAAAAGAAAAATCTTCATACTTGCCTGGTGAGCTGTGAAGTGAAAATGTGAGCAGCCACAAAAGAAAGAACAAAAACAGGCAAACACATCGGGACAACTGTGCTTTATTTCCATGTTTTGTAAATTAGGGGCTGGAGCCCTGAAACAATCTTATTACTGGTCTGAAAAAGGGGGATTGGGTCAGAGTGAGCAAAGCAGTGGGGCTACAAGTTCCCTATTGTATATATACACACACACACAAACAGACACACACCAAACCACATGTAGACATAAGACTTCTCAGAGATCCAAAGAGGCTTGAGCCACATCCCATGTCTGAGGCCCCTAAGTCACAGTAAAAATAATATTAAAATTGTTTGACACATAGAAACAGTGTAAGATAACCAACCCATACCCAGTGTATAAATGTGAGGCCAGCCCAAATGGCCCTAGTAGCTTACCCTTTGATGTGATTTGCACTCACACAAATACACACACAAACACTCCTGCATAAGCACAGGCATTGCAATTTCATACCCCAGCTGTATGAAAACAACACACACACACACACAAACCCAGCCCAGTGCCAAGCAAGTTCCATATTCTGTAGGGCAACCCTTCCCAACCTAATGGCACCTGGGGATTGTGGGAGTTGTGATCCAACGCATCTGGCATTGACTTGTATTAGGGACAGTTTGTCCTCTTTCTGGGACTGTTCAAGATCACTTCCAAGATTTGGATGTCAACAGTTCTTTCCCATAAACATAGTACATTCCTTAAATAAACACTCTTCATTATTTCAGGAGACCGGATGATATGATGGGGCTGCTGACACATGTAAATGCTGATCTCTTCTGAAGAAACTGAAAGGTAAAAGATAATTAGAATAACACAAGTTTGAAAACTTTGCATGAGGAAGTGACTGCTTGTCACATTCATTCTTGAACTGACTTAGGCACTTAAATTAGTGACAGCAACTATGAAATGAGTCAGCTGGTCCACTTGAGGTAATGGTTTGGAACAGGATATGAGGCTATTGTACTGAACTGTTGACAAATATATAGTCTAATATATTTAGTAAAGCCCATTTGCATGTACATACAGGATTTAAAATATTATGTTCCTGCATATTCAACCATTCTAATCAGAGGAACAAGCCCTAAACTGTTCAGAAGCAGAATGTTGCAGCAGATGCAAGAATATACAGTATCTTCCATACTCCTATACTCTGTAGAAAAAAATTATCTGCCCTGAAAGCTCTGTCTGACTACTGGAAAACTATGGACTAATAAATAAGAGGAATGTACTAGATAAAGTGGCAGAATTTTTATTCTAGCTTATTTGAAGAGACTATTTTGCCAATCTCTTTAGATAAGTTGCATGGCAGTTTTGCTTTCTACTGGTCTATGAGGCCTTAGGCAATCATCTGACCAAAAAGACACCGTAACCTGGAAAGATGTACCTGGAAGAATGGGCAAAGAGAATATATTTTTCAGTGACTGAAGAAAATCTGCACGATCTTGAACTATCAAAATGGTGCTACACTTTTTGGGATAGAAGGCAGAGTTCAAACCATTATTGTAGTGCTTTCAGAAGAAGTAATCCCATAAATACTTCTCCTCTGTAATTGATTCTAGGGTTTCTCATATTGGTGCTGCTGAAACAGGTGGAACTTGTGTCAGTTAGATACATAGCTTTGAGGTATTAAGTTGTGGCTTGCTGGGGTGTTATCAATGTATATTATGCTTCTTAGAATTCCCTATTTTTAGTTTTTACAGCCTATTGTTTGGTCAAAAATTAAGTAGTATTGAATTAAACAGGGCTTACTCCCACATAAATAGGCAAAGAATTGCAAATGTAGTCAGCCAGTGTTCCTCATCTCAGCCAAAACCTTTTCCTTAGCCTAGCAAGAAGAAAACTGGCTGAGGAGCAAAAAGATGTGTATGTGTGAAAAACTAAGCCCATTGTCCATTTGAACACCCTAGCATTGTCACCCCTGCCAGATATCTTAGCCAGTGAGAGTTAACAAATCACTGGAAAGCTTTCTCGTTTTCATGATGCCATGAGTTCCCCTCAGCCATCTGGGATGGCAAATATAAAAAGATACCATTGGCCAAAAGGCTTGTGATTCTGGAGAGGTAGAAACCACTGGACAAGTCCTTCTTCGATGTTCATTTTATAGAGACATTCAAACAAAATTTATTACCCTGATGATTATTAGGTACCCTAGCTGTTCTGACACCGACCATCTTCAGTTTCTGCTCAAAGATGAGCGGATCACAGTTATAGCGCAGGTAACAAGATTCTGCACAGCCGCACTAAAGATTCATCAAAACTTGGTGAATAATTTATCATAAACATTCTTATACAACTAACGCACTTAAACTTCAGACATTATCACTTAATTTTAGTAGTAAATAGTTAATAACTATAGGATGTCACAACTTAAGGAGTATTAATATAGTACAATATAGGCCGCTTTCTTGATCTTATGTATAAATGATTGCTAGGGCTGCTAAACTAAACTATGATATGGATTGTCTTTCTCTTACTATATTTGAGAATTTTTATTAGACACTTGTGCATTTTCAATTGTGCTGGTCTATATACTACTGAACACCCTAGCAGTAGTGCAGTAACAGAAAAAATGGATACCTGAAGTGTGCTATCAATAATATTATTTCTCATTTTGGATTATGAGAGGATTGGTTGTGTGTTAACACCTGCGCTTAATGCTGCAAGACATATATGGAAAACATTAGGCTGGAGATATAATTTTGATATGTTTATCCTAGTAAATTTACTTTATGTGATGATCCTAGTTTTAAAAGTTCACCAATATACTCTCTTCTTAGAGAGAAATCCAATACAGGATTTTGGTTTTCTCCGAGTTTGAGAATAAAAGCCAGTAAAGGCAGTAGCAGAAAACCCTTACATTTTGCTCCTATATTCTGTTCAGACACAAACTCCCATGAGCTGAAACTTTTGCCTAGGAAAAGGGAAGAGAGATTGCAAATAAGACTCTGTATACGAACATTTACATAGTGGTCCCTATGCAAGTAGCAGATTGTCTTTGTTTTTTTATTAAAAAGGTGATAAAACTAAGTCAGAAAAAGAAAGAAAAATCTTATTCATTAACATCCAGTCCCTTGAGATTTCAACCTCTTTGAAATGTCCTTTACTGGAAGAAATGGCTACATGTAATTTGTTTGGGCTCAGCTCACCACCCATGAAATGTCCAAAGAAATATTTCACATTTGTTTTGTGTCATAAGTGTAGACTGGGGATGTTTTACTGGAAAATCAGAGGCTAAATTGATGAACAGTGGGGGGGAAATGTGTGTTTGCACAAAATCAGCAGCATAGCATTTAACACACTTTCAGTAAAGTGCTTTTCCACTACTCTTTTATTATTTAAAAAAGTTAGCCAAAACTCTATTTTAGTGCTAATTAAAACATTGATTTAAAAAAAGAGTCATCAGCAATAGAAACCTGCTGTCTCAATCTGCACCTTCACCCCGCTGTATTAATGACTCTGTGAACTATGATTGGATCTTTCATGGAACCAGCTGGCTATCAACATTCTGGAAGTCTTCAAGCTTGGACAATGAGAATATAAATCATAAACATGATTCAGGATTAACCCAGTTATCCAAACTCTGGTATTCAGGTTTTGGCAAAAGGGGTTTTGTCTCCATTATAGAGGATATTGCCATGACACTATTTCATACTTGTTCATTTGCAGTTTATTAAGTGCTGTACCGCTATTAAAGGACAGACAGTCCCTGAATGCAGATGCACATTGACATAAAGAAACAAAGAATCAGTAAAGGAGGGGAAAGCTAGCATTGGGGCAGTTGTTTTTCCCTAGCTGGATTCATATATTGATGTATTACAGTATAAACTCCAGTGAAATGCTTCTCCATATGACAGGTAGACATGAGATGTTTTATGTTTGTTCACTGTTTGATACACCCACTTAAAAGCTACTTTTTCACTGTTTGTTCCTGAGAAATGTGTAAACATGAGAAACCTTTTTCACTTGTTGATTTAGAGCATAAAGTAAATATGCTAGAATTATGGACTGCTTTGAGAAAATACGGAGTTGAAGGATAACCACAGAATGCGATAAGAGTAGTATATTATAGAAGTAAAGCATGAATCAGAATAAATGGGATGTTTGTTTCAATATTGAGCAAGGACAAATGATATCTCATTGGTGGTTTAATGCCTTTATGGATAAATTAGTAAAGAATGCTTGTGGTAACATTTAAGGTGTGTTAGTTGGGGATATTAATGTGTGGTTACATTTGCATATAGAGAATCCTGTGTTGTTGGCTGAGAATCTGATTGATTTGCAGCAAATGTTAGATAGATTGTATGATGCAATGAGATAAATGAATCTGAAAATTAATGTATCAAAACAAAAATCAGTTGTGCTTGACAGAGAAGATGGAATGAGTGATTCTGAGTTATATATATATGGTAAATAAATAAACAAACAAGTAATAATTTGGATACCTCAATATGATGTCCACTAAAAAGAGAGCCAATTTGGTGTAGTGGTTAAGGTGCTGGCCTAGAAACCAGGAGACTGTGAGTTCTAGTCCCACCTTAGGCACAAAGCCAGCTTGGGTCAGTCACTCTCTCTCAGCCCATCCCATCTCACAGGGATGTTGTTGTGGGGAAAATAGGAGGAGGAAGGAGTATTAGCTTTGTTCGCCACCTTGAGTTACATATAAAGTAAAAAGGTGGGATAAAAAAAAATTAAAAAATGCAAAAGTGCAAATGCAGATAGTGAGTAGTTTATGATCTACTGCAAGGAAGGAATGTTTGGCTAAAGGAGCAAAAATGACTATGCGTCCACTTATTGTTATAGGGAAGTGAGAGTTGAGAGTTGGGTATGTCAGGAGGCACATAAAAATTGAATGTGGTAGAATTTTATGCCACTGGTGCCATAATAACAGCAATGAATACTAGCAGTTTGACTTGAAGGGTGACATGCCATTTCTCAGTGTGCCTTGGGCACAAAATGTCTTGGGCTAATTTTGTAATTGTATATTTTTTTGACTAAGGCCTTTAGTGTGCTTAGGGCCACACTCCAAAAACCGGGTGAGCCTAAGATGCAACTAATTTTTAATATCACTGTTGGAGGATAATAAAGGCTAAACCCCACATTCTTCAATGTCAACCTCCCTACATGCACATACACACAGAGAGAAACACACACATTCATGCATGTATTTAGTGATGGAGAATCTATATATTCCTCTAAGCCTTTGAACTCTGGGCTTTCATAAAATTGTGAGTTCACAGTAGTTTTTGCATCACTGTGCAGAAGAGGAGCAATGTAGGTTGGGAATCCTGGGCATTGTGCCGTATTTGGGAAAACCAGCATATATGGCCCCTTTTTTCTGTGTTGAATTCTTGAACTTGAATTCTTTCAAGCCAAATCTTACATTTTAAGATTCTATTATCAATTACATGGATTTTAGCTCATGTGTGATTGATAATGTAGTCTCCTAGATAGAGAAGTTGCTTCTTATGAAACAAAGACAGACAAGTGTCTGCAATGTCCCTATGGGAAGAATTATTTCAGATACAGTTACCAGGCTTCCTGTTTCATGCTATGTAGAGTGTCACAACTGCACTGGCAATTCCATTAGGCTGATTCTCTCTCTCTCTCTTTCTCTCTCTCTCTCTCTCTCTCTCACTCTTCCCTCCCCTCCCCTCCCCTCCCTCCCTCCCTCCTTACTTACTTACTTACTTACTTAATTACTTAGGAGAATTGAGCAGATTGTGACTTTCCTAAAAGCTCAAGTACACTATCTGCCACTTCAGAAAGCCTTTATGATTCCAGAGGAGTGGTTTTTAGCTCCCACACAAGTTGGCAGTGGGGAAGTCATTAAAAGACAAACGGTCTGGAAAAAGAGCTTCCGTGCTGACACATCAAGCCCACCAAGTCAGCATCATTGGTCAAAGCAGGTTCTACAGTGCCACAAAAATAGGCATCTACAGTGTGTCCCAAGTAGCTTTTGTGGGGTTTGTTTTATCAGACCAAGACATGACCAGGTCTAAGATTTATTTCACCTGGTTTTTGTTTGATTGTTTGTTTTAATGACATTTTATCCACTGACATTTGGATGGCAATATGTAAGGTCCTGAAATAACTCCCAGTACATCTTATACATTTCTACTCAGAAGTAAGTAAGTAGAACTTGTTGTTTGGTTAAAAATAGAGCTGCAACCTAAAAATCAAATGCAGCAGATGATAGCAGGTGGAAATTTATTTATTTGACTGCATTTCTAGGCCACTCCATTCCCCATGACAATGACTGTGGGTGACAAAATTAAGTAAAGTTACTTGAAACACAGATTTCTTTTATATTTTGTCTTCTGAACAAAGACATTGTTATTATTAAAAATAGGATGTGAATTTCAAATCCTCCAAAACAAAACAAGAATTTTATCCCTGCTCTAAATCACATATAACAATGTTTTTATTTACTTCCCTGCCCCCCAGAAATTACTACCCTGTCTTTCAGCTACAAAAATTCTTAAAGTATCTATTAGAGTTACCACATGGACTGTCTTTATCCTGTTAACGTTAATATATAAATCTAGGACAATCTTTTCCAACCTGGTATCATTTAGCTATGCTAGCCTACAATGTAATGCCTGTTATTGCCAATCCACATGCTAGCTCAGGGTAGATGCTCACTTTACATATCTGGAAGGCATAAGGTAGGATAATGGTATGTGGTAATGGCCTTGGGAGACAGGAGGGAAAGCTTCAGACTGGACAACTGGCATGTAAAAGATGTCTCAGCCCACAGAAGGTGGAATGGCCTGGAACATTTCAGAAGGGACCCTCCCTAGTTTTCCAGAGACTAAAAGGAAAGGAGGGAAGAAATACTTTCAGCCTTGCAAGATTCTGTTAATGTAACTTAATAATAAATATAGAGCTAGTATTCCTGATTGTGCTTCTTGTCTGGACTACCTCACAAGGCAAACAGGTAGGGGAAGACTGATTGAAGATGTTTCTCCAAATTAAACAAGATTTGGCACATGTTTTATTGAACCTAGTTCTACTTCCTATTTTTCTGTGAGATTAAGAGCATTCTGCACTGCAGCCTAAGTTGCTTCTCTTCCATGCTGCTCCTAGCAATTGTTTCAGAAATTCCAGCCTCAATTGGAGCTTCCAAGTGAGGAATGGCGAGCTAAGATGTCTCTGAATGAGAGGCAATGACAACTGTGGCTAAGACTGAAGGACTGGTGAGTAGATCAGTCCCATGGAAACTCTCTGGATAAGGAGAGGATGGGGAATCACCCACATCTGCTCTGGACAGCTGCTCCTCATGAGGAAACCACAGGACAGCAGTTTCCCACAGGTTTGAGTACTGGTAGTCAAAGGGAACCATCATGCTTTCAACTGCAGCAGAGTCTTTTAAAGGACACTGAGTCCCTTAACTCACTTTCTAATCGCTTTCAGAAATTACCTATTCAACTACCTTAAGGACATTAGAGATATTCAAAACGACAAGTTTGAAAAGCCACCTCGTGAGTTTACCTTCATTCTTGAATAAAAGAAAAAATAACTATAAGCTGAATAACTGAAAAAATTAGAAATAATAGCAAAAAGCTAAATAAGAATCTGATTTAAGAAAGTTATAAATGAATTAAGGGACCAGACAAACTTGAAATAATGGAATATTAGGACTTTTGCTACAAGATTTTGGAAATAATTATATAAATGAACAGCCCATTCAGGGAACCAACTTGTTTTGTCTATCTTAAGTCAAAACAGCAACTTGAGACTTTATGATTTTAGAAATTGAATGCTAGAGGGGACAAGAGATGCCAGGCGGAAAGGGAAAGGGGAAAAAAGTGAAAAAGTGCCTTTGGTCAGCATCAGAACTTGCAAAAAGGTAAAAAATGCTTTGACATTTGAAACACTTCAGGAGATTTTTGAAGAATGGGGTCAAAAAATAGCTTCAGTCTCAACAATGATACATGCTTCTATGAATCGATTATGTCTTAAGATATTAAAGAAGAAATTACTGATGCAAAGGAGAGCATCTTGGAAGATTTACAAGATAAAGAGATGAAACAAACTTTGCCTGATGCAGAATATCAGAACATAAAGAATTTGCAGAAGTATTGGAAAATTTAAAACAATATGGACTATAAGACACAGAAAACAACTAAAGTACCAATGACAAGTCAGGAAATTGACCTGGATAAGGACTTTTACTGGACAAAAGAAGTTGTTGAAGTCTTAAAGAAATCTTTGAGATAGGAAAAAGAAAAATGGAAAAGAGATAAAATCCTATAACAGCAGCTCAATAAACTAAAGATTAAGATTGTTAAAAGGAAAAGGAAGGAGTACAAAGTTGGTTTGTTTGACCAAGGTTAAAATAAGGCATGTTTGTGTAAATCTGGGATCCTTTCACAGACTTTTTTCCTGACACTAGGGCTCACATGTTAATATCTATGGATTTGGTATGGATAAGAATTGGTTATGGGAAGAAGAGATACTTGCATGTAATGTTATAAGGGGTGATGAATTTTTAAGTTTGTTTGTATTTGTTGTGATGAAGATTGGAAGCCACTTTAGATTATTTTTTTCTTTTTCTTTTCTTTTTCTTTCTTTTTTCTTTTCTTTCTGTACACCTATTCTTATTTTTTTCTTCCCTTTCCCTTCTTTCTGAGTTTAGTTTCTATTTTCTTTTACTATTGTTACTAAAAATTTCAATAAAAATTATTAAGAAAAAGAAAAGAAATTTCAGTCTCGATTAAGTGGACTGAAGTCAGGCTGGTGCTCAGTCTGGAATATGGCTATTGCAGGACCTTATTGTTGTTCTCCTGGTTTTTCCAAACATCTCTTGTGTGGACCAGTCCATCAGTGCTTGCCTTTTTGTTCCTTCCTCACTAGTTCCTCTGCCTTTACTTCGCTTTCCCAAATGACTGCACACATGGATGCCTTCACACCCCCTCCCACATTATCTCCTTTTACACTAAAGTAGGACCTTTCTTTTTCTAACCCCCCCCCCCCCATAGTAATATTGTTGCTCTGATGCTACAGTAATCAAAGCAACAAGAACAAGAACAAGGCTGTCCTTTGGTTTGTATGTTCTTCTGTAAGGTAAAGGTAAAGGTTTCCCTTGACATTAAGTCCAGCCGTGTCCGACTCTAGGGGGCGGTGCTCATCTCCGTTTCAAAGCCAAAGAGCCGGCGTTTGTCCATAGACACTTCTGTGGTCACGTGGCCAGCATGACAGTCACAGAACGCCGTTACCTGCTCACCTATTAATCAACTCAGATTTGCATGTTTTTGAACTGCTAGGTTGGCAGGAGCTGGGACTACCAACGGGAGCTCACCCCGTCATGCAGATTCGAACCGCCGACCTTCCGATCGGCAAGCTCAGCAGCTCAACGGTTTAACCCGCAGCGCCACCGCATCCCTGTATGTTCTTCTGTAGATCAGTGGAAAAAGGGAAGAATTGTTAGTTCAGTTTCATAGAAACAAAGTAGCAACATCCTAAATTGCAACTTAAAGTAGTTTTGTTTTTTTTTAAGGGAAAAGAAGGGAAGCTTTGCAGTACTGTGGGCATGTGGTAGGAAAGCAAGGGGAGCTTGCTTCATCCACCCTGGTTAGAAGCCAAAGTGTGCACACCAGGCATTGCAGCCAATCAGAGCTGGGGCTTCAACTAGAACAGAATGAAGCACCGGAGATCATCTTCTTTGAAGGGCCTAAAATGGCTTAGATGGAAAACAGCAGTTTTGAATCAAAGCTGAAAACATGGGCATGGTGTACGTTTGTAGTGTGGGAGTTGGAGAAGGACATCATTCATTTCTGTCCTCAGGATATGGAGAGTGGCCTTAGCTGTGATCTGCAGGAAGTTTAGATTTCCCCCTAGATTAAAAAGCTTCAAAGGCAAGGTAGCATCAGTAAAAAAAAAAGATCTGAAAACATTCAAGATATCTCACACTAGTAAGGATACACATTTTATAATAACCGGAATTTAGAAAAAATTGGTAAGGTATAATTCTTTGAGTCATTTTCAAAATGTTGCTTTCTTGCATTGTTTTTCTTCAGCAGATCTATTTTGAAAGCTGTCTCAAGCTCATGAACCTTCCCCATTTATTCTTTTCCTCAAAAATGACAATAAAACATTTCTATTTGTTAGTTTCTTTGGTTCAGTATTATTTAATATTATTTATTTGTTGTGACAGAGGAGGTCAAATTGTAGACTATGTTCCTGTATTGCTTGCCATATTGTTCTGAGAGGGAATTGTTTTAATTGTAGATGTAGACTTCCACTGTGATAATCTACAATCATTTCCTTTCAGGCTATGATTGAATCTATCTTAGAAAAGGTTGAATAATGAGAATTGCATTTCAAAAACTCAGATTAGAGGTTGTGGGTGAAAATAACCAAGAAGCAGAAGGCTGGTTCATGATGCTTTATAGCAACTGTTCAGACTTACGACCTTCCAGATGTGTTAACTACAATACTCATCCTCCCAGTCAGACAAGCTACCATTCCGAAGACTGATAGATGATGATGGGCTTTGTAGCCCACTTGATAAGGGATATTGCATTGTGACTTGGAACATTCCTCTGCCTCACCTTTCTTTATCAGCCCAAAGGCTAAAGAGCATAGCAATGCAAAGAAAAATCAAACACCTAAACATCATTTGGGGCAGTTGTTATATGGCCTTCCTAAATGAAATGTCCTTTTAATCAGCACAAGACTGGTCAAATATAGTTCTTCTGGTTCCTGTAAAAAGAAAACCAGAGGTAAAGTGCTTTGGCAGATGAGTTATATATCTGATAGCAGATTTAACCTGCTATCGAATGGAATGGAGTCAGCAATCTGCTTACCTAACACAATAGCAAGAAAAGATTGATTAATTGATTGATTGATTGATTTGGTAGATTTAGAACCCACCCAACTCCAGAATGACTCTGAGCAGCTTACACTTAAAATGTGAAAACACACACACACACACACACAAAAGTACCTAAATGTCCAGAGAAATTGCAAAACAACCAACCATCCAGGGCTCCACAAACATAGTATCCCAAGGTCTGGCAGAACAATTAAAAAGAATTATCTCTCAGTTGCAAAAATCTGGGATGTGACTAATCAAGCCTACTGACTACTATCCCTTTCTTCTGTTTCATGTTTGAATGAACAACACTGCCAGAAAGAATGTGGAAAAAATATTAAAGAACCATGATGAACTAGGCAAGAAGGCAAAGGAATATGAGCACTGGTGGTATTTTCATCCATACTTCCAATTGAAGGTCATGACTCTAGGAAGGAGTGGAGGATTTTGGTAGTGAACTTCTGGCTCAAAGGATGTTGCTGTTGATAAAACTTTCCTGGATCATGGACTATACTATCTACAGGAAAGGCTTCTGGAAAAGATCTGAATTGACAGAGATAAAGAGTTGAGATCATGGGAAGTGATAGTTCTGCTCTGTGATGTACTGGTCAGACCATCCATGTAATACTGTGTCCAGTTTTGGTCACACAATACAAATAGAATGCTGAGGAACTGTAAAAAGTGCAGAGAAGAACAATGGTGACAGGCTTGGTGGCTTAATTCTGTGAACTGTGAAGAACAGTTAAAATAACTGGGCATGTTTAGCCTAAAGAAGAGAAGGCTAAGGGGAGCCCTAATAGCAGTCTTCTAATACTTGAAGTGATGTCATAGAGAAGAGGATGTGAATTTATTGTCTGTAATGCCCAAGCATAACAGCAGAACCTATGGGTGGAAGCTTTACACAGAGAGATCCAAACTAGAAATGAGGAGTAATTTTCTGACAAGAACTATTAAGTAACTGAACAGTCTCCTTGTGTTGTGAGTGCTCCATCATTTGAGGCTTTCAAACAACAGTATGGGATGTTCTGAGGATTCCAGCCCTGGGCAGTGAGTTGGACTAGACAACTTCCATGGTTCCTTTCAATTCTATGTTCTTTGATTCTATGAAATCTCTTACCAGATCAGGTTCCCAAAACTGAATTTGTAAGAAGCACTTAACCTCATGTATTTATTTCAATGATGTAATCATTGATGGGAAGGGGACTAGTAATTGCCTAGAACCTAGCTTTCCTATTCCAGGCCTTCTCCTGAGATTCTGAATTCCTTGGCTAAGAACTGTAACTCAAAGGTAAGTATAAAATATACTGTATATCATACAAATATTCTTAGCTGTTAGCAGCAACCTCAGATGTTCAGAGCAGTGGAATAAATATTCTGCATTCATTAAAAAAAATCAGTAATTCTAAGGCAAAGCCTATTTTAGCAACACAAAAGCATCAAAAGAATAACCCCAGGAATTGTTCTGCTGTACTCCTCCATTGTGCTGTTCCCCATGTCATTGCTTCTCATCTGTTAAAACCAAACAAAAGTTTCTTTGTCATGAAAATCAGCCATGAAGTTCCACCAACTGTCAGTCAGTAAAACAATTGAATTTAGAACCAGATGTGTCACTTTCCAAAAAAAGAAAGGAGGGAAGAAAGGAAGGAAGGACAGGAAAGAAAGAAAAAGAAAAAGAAGAGAGAACAGAAAAGAAAGCAGAAAAATATTGCTGCCAATAATGTCCCATCTGAGTTAGAAAAATAACCTTATATATTCTAACAATTTATTACAATAACTTATCAAAATAACAAATAATGTACCTGTAATGGTTGCCTATTCTGACAGACTCAGTCTCACAAGCAGGTGCTTAAGGAAAACTGGTTTATTGAAAGAATAGTGTGCAAATACAAAGAAAGCTGAGAATGAGCAAAAGCGCGCCAAATACAAACTAAAAACCCCTCGCTTCAAAACCGATTCCGCCCTTGCTCCCACTTAGCAACCACCCCCTCCCAGGTGTTGGCAACCGTCATACACATCGGCCTGAGAAAGTAACCTTGAACACAGGCAATAACCCAAACATACATTCCACAGTTACAGTAAGGAGATTGCAGCCTGGCACGGCTGGAAATCTCCACTCAGCAAACGTGAAACACGGATCAGGAAAGTGACATGCGAAACGTTACAATGTATTCAGTACATTGGAACGATGAACATGACATATCGCCCCCCTTAAAAAACCTAAACTAAGGAGCAGCCTTGGTAGGGTAGGCAGCATGAAAACGGGGGACCAAAATAGGGGAGTGAACATTGCGGGCAGCAACCCACTCACGGTGAGGGAAATGTTTCCACCAGACAAGGTATTGCAGGGTAGAACGAAGGCATCGGGAATCAAGAATCTCCTGGACTTCGAAGTGTTGCTGGCCATCAATCATAATGGGAGCAGGCGGCGATGGCTGTGGGTGCCAGTGATCAGATTGGTGGAAAGGTTTGAGCAAGCTGCAATGAAAAACGGGATGCAAACGCTTAAGATTATGAGGCAAATCTAACTTAAAAGTAACAGGATTAATTTGGGCCACAATAGGGAAGGGACCCACGAACTTGGGTGCCAATTTCTTAGAGGGTTGTGGAGATTTAATAAACTTTGTGGAGAGATACACTTTATCTCCAACTTTGAAAGGTGGCTGAGGTGCGCGTTTGGTGTCAGCATGGCGTTTGTAAGCAGCCTGGGCATCAGCAAGAGCTTGTTGGATTTTAGGCCAGGAATCGCCCAGATGCGCTGCCCAGTCTGCAGGGGACGAAGGAGGAGAGGTTGGTTGAGGCAGTTCAGGAATGGGTACAAAATCCCGTCCAAAGACAGTACGAAATGGCACCTGCCCAGTGCTCTGATGCACTGCATTGTTGTAGGCGACTTCAGCAAAGGGCAGTAGATCGACCCAATTATCTTGCTGATAGTTAACAAAAGCATGTAAATGTTGCTCCAGTGTGGAATTAAGCGCTTCTGTAGATCCGTCAGTCTCAGGATGAGACGCAGTGGACAGCGCTTGCTTAGTGCCCACCAATTTCATAAAAGCCCGCCAAAATTGGGAAGTAAATTGTGTGCCTCTGTCAGTTACCAAACGGGAGGGGCTCCCGTGGAGTCTGTACACGTGTACAAAGAAGAGGCGGGCTAGCTGCTGTGCTGAGGGAATGGAAGCGCATGGATTGAAATGGGCTTGTTTTGAGAAAAAGTCTTTGACAACCCAAATTACAGTCTTTCTCTGGCTTGGAGATAAATCCACGATAAAATCCATAGAGATCTCCTCCCAGGGGTGAGAGGGACTGGCCACTGGTTGGAGCAACCCTTGGGGCTTACCAGCCTTGCGTTTGGAGCCAGCGCACACAGGGTGGGAAGCAACATAGTCTTTAACATCACGCCTCAGTGTTGGCCACCAGAATTGGCGTCGCACCAAATGGAGTGTTTTCACAAACCCAAAATGTCCAGCTAGTTTGTCATCATGGGAACGGAGCAAAATGTTTTTGCGCAAAGCATCAGGCACATAGAGACGATCGTGCTTCCAAGCGAAATCGCGGTCAAAAGTAACATTGTGTAAATTTGCTTGCAACCAAGTGTCAGATTTCAATTGGGAAAGAAACTGTTGTTGCAAGTCTGAGGGAATTGGCAAGCGTCCCAGACAGGGTGAAAGTGAAGCGTCGGTTTGCTGTGCGCGAGTCTGGTTGCGAGTCACCGCTGCCAGACTCAATTGCGGCTCCGTCCACAGTGTGCCTACTACATCAGGCACAGTGCTGGAATCTTGGGGTCTGCGGGAAAGTGCATCAGCCAGAAAGTTTTTCTTTCCCGGAATAAATTTTAACTTGAAATCAAAATGGCTGAAGAATTGAGCCCATCTGATTTGCTTTGGGTTGAGCTTACGAGATGCACTGAGCGCTTCGAGGTTCTTGTGATCAGTCCAAACCTCAAAAGGGTGGGCAGCCCCCTCCAACAAGTGGCGCCAAGTGTCCAAAGCAGCTTTAACAGCAAAAGCCTCTTTCTCCCAAACATGCCACTGCCTTTCTGTTTCAGAGAATTTGCGGGATAGGTAAGCACAAGGCTTCAAGCATCCCGACTCATTTGCTTGTAGCAGAAGCACTCCAATGGAGAAATCAGAGGCATCCACTTGCACCACAAATAGTTTGTTAGGATCGGGATGCTGTAGAATAGGTTCAGCCGTGAATAGCTGTTTGAGCTTCTCAAAGGCCACCTGGCACGTGGGCGTCCATTTTAGCAATGCCCCCGGATTCTTTGACCTCCATGTGTCCCCCTGCCCTTTTGTTTTGAGTAATTCAGTGAGGGGTAATGCTATCTCTGCGAACCCCTGGATGAACTGCCGATAGTAGTTTGCGAATCCAAGAAAACTTTGGAGCTGCCTACGCGTGCGTGGCGGCTCCCATGCCAGAATGGCTTCAATCTTAGCTGGATCCATTTCAATACCCTTGTCTGAAATTCTATAGCCTAAATAGTCAATTTGAGATTTATGAAAAGCACATTTGGACAATTTAGCATACAGTTCAGCCTTTCTCAGCTTGCTGAGCACTTGTCTGACCAGTTCTATATGTTCCTCCATGGTTTCAGTATAGATTAACACATCATCCAAATACACCAAGACCCCCTTGAATAAATGGTCATGCAAGACCTCATTGATTAATTGCATAAAGACCCCAGGCGCTCCCGCCAATCCAAAAGGTAATACTTTATACTGGAAAGACCCCAGAGGGCAATTGAACGCAGTTTTCCATTCATCCCCCTCCCAAATGCGAATGCGGAAATATGCCTCTCTCAGGTCTAACTTGGAGAATATTTTCCCCCTCGCCAGATGTGCTAACATGTCTTTGATTAACGGTACCAGATATTTATTTAATATTGATACTGCTTTCAGTCCACGGAAATCTGTACAGAGTCTCAAAGTCCCATCCTTCTTTGGTCTAAAGAGCACAGGAGCCCCTACTGGGGAGCTAGCTGGTTCAATGAAACCTCTAGCTAGATTTTTGTCAACAAACTCCCGTAGCATTGCCAGCTCCTTTTGGGTCATAGCATAGATTTTTGGCTTCAGCAGTTTCACATCAGGAATAAACTCTATGGCACAGTCAGTTTTTCGGTGCGGCGGCAGCTGATCAGCCTCCTTTTCGCCAAACACATCTGCAAAATCCTGGTATTGTACTGGTAGCCCATCTAGTGGACTGTTGAGGAAATGCGGAGTTGCCGCTGCTGCCCTCCCCACTGTGCCGTCGTCCATATCATCCCCCTCAGGGGCTTTGTAGAACCCATCTGCAAATGTCACAGTTCTGTGCACCCAATTTATATGGGGGTTTTGTTGGACAAACCAAGGCATTCCCAAAATGACAAACGGACCCCCCACAGGCGCCACCACAAAAGGCAGTTTCTCCCAGTGGCTGCCCATCTGCAACACCACCAACCCTGTGGAAAGAGTCGCAGGCGACCCTCCCGCTGTAGATCCATCCAATTGTGTGAAGATCATAGGACGTTTCAAAGGGAACGTGGGTAACTCTAATGCAGCCACCACGTCAGGGTGCATTAAACACCTAGAACACCCCGAATCAATCATTGCCCACAATTCCACTGTTCGAGTGCGGGACCCCAATTTCACCTTCACGGTCAGTGTAGGGAAGTTTCCACTCACCGAAGCGTGATCGCGCCCTTCCTCTTCCACCTGCCCAGCGGTGCCCTTTAAAGCAGGTGGCTGGCATTTCCCGCCGGTTGATTAGGAACAGCCTCCTCCTCATCCCCAAAGAAAGGGACTTCCTCAGGTTCGACCTCCGCCAGCGCCACCTTCATCTTTCTTGGTAGAGAAGGAGATTTTCCAGACGACTTTCCCGGCCGGCCCTCAGTCTTTCCTTTCGGGCACGCTGCTGCTCTGTGCCCCTCCTTTCCGCACCGCAGACACTGGCCTCGCGCATAGCGTCGCTCCTTCTCTTCCTCCCAGGTCCATTGGCTGGATCTCCCTGGAGGAGCCGTGGTGCGGGACCCTTTACTGAATCTCCCATACCTCGCTGACCTTCGGTGGGCAAACGTCTCTAGGGCACGCTCAGCGCTGCCTGCCAGCTGAATCCAGCCATACAGGGTTTTTGGGTCCTCTCGCCCCAGGGACCACTTCAGAACCTCAGTTTCCAGTCCATCCTTGAACATCTCCACCAACGTGGATTGGGACCAATCCTCCACTTTCCCAGCCAGTGCTTTAAATTCCAGCACATAATCCGCCACGGATCATGACCCTTGGTACAGTCCCTTTAATGCCCGCTTCGCTCTTTCCTGAGCTAATGGGTCTTCAAAATGTTGCCTCAACGCCCACAGGAACTCCTCGAAGTCTTCTAACTCCGGAGCATTCGATTGGCACAGCTGTACATACCAATCGGCCGCCCTCCCCTTGAGCTTGGTGGCAATGGTGTTTATTTTGCCCCGCTCTGACCGGAACCCCTGTTCCCAATCCTCCATATAACTGTTAGCATTAGTTATGAAGAAGGACAATTTGGTAGGGTCCCCATCGAACTTTACCGTGAAGGGTGGGGGTCTCGCCGCTTCTGGTCGCTCAGCCCTTTGCACAGCCCCTAGCGAGCGCCTCTCCACCGGAGGGGACCTCGAAATTGTCCCCATCGGGCCCCTCTCCTCTCCTCGACGCTGGGCCCTGCTTCTCCCTCTGGGGGATGGTAGGGGTGACGGTGGGGTGGAATGCCTGCGGTGGGACCTTTCCCTTTCTCTTTCAGGCAAACCCCAGCCCATTGACATTTTTTTCAGCATGAATTCGACCGAGTCTAATTTTGCCTCCAACACCTTTATACGGTCAGGGGTCGGTGACCCCTCAGGCATCTCTTTTCTGACCACCTTAGGTGACAGCGGGTACCGCCGCTTCCAGGAGGCTTGAGTCGCCCCAGTGGCCGAGTCCTCGTCCCAAGTGAGGTAGTCACCGGCCGACGTACTGGTCATTTCTGGGGCTTTTTGACGTCCCTCATTCTCCTTCGGGTTGGGGTCGGGTTCTGCCCGACCCTCCGGAGCGTCGCTGCAGGGTACCTTCTCCGCTCTCACCACCGTGGAGCCCGGTTCCCCTTCGCTCGATGCCTCGCTCTCCATCTCTTGCAAGCTCGGTTCGGTCATCACTAGCACTCCCCTTCACAGACGAATCTGGATAAGGCTAGCGGAATAAGTTTTGAGATTCTCAGCTTTATGTAATGGTTGCCTATTCTGACAGACTCAGTCTCACAAGCAGGTGCTTAAGGAAAACTGGTTTATTGAAAGAATAGTGTGCAAATACAAAGAAAGCTGAGAATGAGCAAAAGCGCGCCAAATACAAACTAAAAACCCCTCGCTTCAAAACCGATTCCGCCCTTGCTCCCACTTAGCAACCACCCCCTCCCAGGTGTTGGCAACCGTCATACACATCGGCCTGAGAAAGTAACCTTGAACACAGGCAATAACCCAAACATACATTCCACAGTTACAGTAAGGAGATTGCAGCCTGGCACGGCTGGAAATCTCCACTCAGCAAACGTGAAACACGGATCAGGAAAGTGACATGCAAAACGTTACGATGTATTCAGTACATTGGAACGATGAACATGACAGTACCTCGGAGCAAGCTCAAATGGATTTATAGAGAATTACTTTTGAATTGATATTGCACAGAGGATTAAACTGCTTGACTCAGGACTGAGTATGGAATTGTTTTATTGATTTGGGATTTGTGTTTGTGTGCCTTTACATCAGTGTTGACTCCTGGTGACTGCCTGGACAAATCCCTGCAGTTTTCCTGGAAAGGTGTTTTGGAAGTTGATTGTCATTGCCTCCTTCCTATGGCTGAGAGAGAGTGACTGGCCCAAGGTCCCCCAGCTGGCTTTGTACCTAAGCCTGGTGTCTTAAACACTATGCCAAACTGGCTCTCAATTTGATTTTTATGCCACCTTTATTTTTAGTCAACTCAAGGGGGCATACCTGGTGTTCTCACTATTCACCTGTAAGTCTTACTTCTAAATAAGCCATAAATATAAGATTACCTTTGGTCTTCTCTGTATTACCATGTCTTCTCTACAAATTAACTTGCTTTTGTTTTGTGTGGTACCGGCATTTTACTATATTTGATTTGATTGTTTGGCAAAATCCATTTTCATACCAGTTGACTGAAAGAGATGACTGAAATCTAGATACAATAACTTTGGGATGGGGTGAGTAGGATTGCTATAGTAAGCCACACTCCTCCTATTGTATGTACAGAGTCTTATAAAGAAGGGGCTCATCCTCAGGTCCCTGTAACTATGGTACAAACATGTGCAGTAAGTTTTTTTTTTTAATGACAAGTTTTCATGATATTACCCCTATATCATCCACAGGCCACAGTTTAGAATAGTCTTTAGCTATTCTATTTTCTTATTCTCCTGATAAATTTCTGCCATAAATACAGTATGATCCTGCACACTTCACTAGAAATGTGATTGCTGATTCTGTACATCCAGGACATGGGATCTGGCCCAGCTGCCACTGGGCACTTTATGCTGCTACAGGCATGCTCCTTCCTCTCTGGTCGCTGACCACTGCCCCACATGGCCATTTCAGCTTGGGCAACAGAAAGTCCATATGCCTGCCTTCAACAATGGCATCTGCCCACGTAATACCTGACTGAAACCTTCTAAAGCCTTTGTCAGGTTTTATGTAGGTTCCTTATATACACAGGTTTAGCACTCTTTTGAAAGAAAAGTCCTAGATCCATGTTCAGAAAGAGGCCAGTTACATCTTGGCAGATGGTTGAACTTGTTGTTTCAAGCACCTGCCTACACTCACCCAACTCCATACCTCCCCATGTTAAGGAAAGTGGTAAGCTTCTTTCCCTTGGCAGATAGTGATTGGTAGGGGCTGAAACACAGCCAGGAGAATCCACCAAGTCTTTTCCTTAATTTGTCCTACATTAAAATTATAAAGGTAGCACCAGTTGCCAGCCTATTACTGAGGCAGAATAGGGTTCTGCAATAGGGATATTTTAGGCCAGTATATTTGTCTGCCAATTCAAGAACTGGTAGATAACACTTTAATGTGGCCATCTGGCTGGGCCCAAAGACTGAATGGTTTTTCTGGTTTTTACTTAGCACAAAATTTGAACCCAGCCATTTTGGCATGCAAACCACCTTTAATGGCTTGGCATATTGTTTGAACCCAGCCAGTTGTGGTTTGTTCAAATATAGTTAAATGAACTATGGCTTAATGTAATGTAACACTAGGTCACTATTTTGAGTGGCCTGTGAATACAGACAACACATAACACTCATGTGCCTATAGGCTGGTCCTTCCCAACATGATGCCCTCCCTATGTATTGGGATTGCAACTTCCAGAATTCCTGGGCAGCATGGGCCAGCACAGGCCAGGTACAACCAACTAAAGGGAGCTTAAGCACTCCTATCTTTATACCCTGATTGTACCATTTTTCTACTTTCAAACTTATCCAAGGTTCTCACATTGTTCAGTTCAGTTCAGATTTGTCTAGGATGCCTGCTTATTATGGATTCAATTCTTTTATTCTTTTCCATCTCACCATCATCATACTAACAATTACAGCTGTTTTTGTCATTAAATTTGCACAGGCATGCATTCCTTCTTTCTATTTTGACCTTTCAGCCATTTGTGGCTAAATTATAGTAACTGCACAGCTAAAATAAAGTTTAATTTTACAGATAGTCTGTTTAATTAATATATGCTTTCCTTGACATGAGGCATGCTGTTCCGAACCTGGCAGTTATACCAGCCTTTCTGCTGTGTAGCTTCCTCCCTACTTGAGTGGCTGGATGCTGTGGCAAGGCCAGTGGCAGAGTTCCCCAAGTTTTGCGGACAAAGTATGAGAATAAATGGAATGCTTAGCAAATCTTTCAACATGAAGCAAGGAATAAGACAAGGATATTTGATGTCCTCTTGATTGTTTAATATGTTTATGGATAAATATGTAAGAAATTATTGTGGAGACATTACAGGTACATTGGTCAGGGATATGAATGTGCATGTACTTTTATATGCAAATGGTATGTTGTTGGCCGAGAATGTGAATGAATTGTAGCATAGATTGTATGATATAGCAAGGACTATGGATCTGAAAATTAATATACTGAATTTAAGACCAAGGTATTTGTGTTTGACAGGGAAAATAGAGCAATCAACTGAAAATTAGATATAAATAATGAAATTTTAGAGGAAGTAAATAAGATGGTAGATTATTGTAGACTAATTACCAGAAAGAGAAAATGGATGGAAATTGGAGGGACTCAGGACATGTAACTTCTGCATTTTCATTTCTCGGCCCGGCTCCCATATCTCCCTCTATACATACTGTAAAATATAATACAAAATTCTATTCTGATTTATTTCAGACCTTTCAATAGGTAGGTAAGAAGATGGATGGAGAAAGAAAACAAGATGGATGAGTGACAGATAGACAGAAATGTTGGCAATTATTTTCCAGACCTTAAAAAGTATCTTGGCTTTAGAAGGTACTTCACATAGAAAGGTGATCCTTGTAAAAGATTATCTTGATCTCTCTAAATCCTCTACAGAGTAATGGATCCCCATCATATCTAAGAAACACTGACCTTTTCAGCAGTGTACAAGAGTATGACAGAATTTAGAAAAAAAGTAGGGAGTGAAGGCAGGAGAAAGAATAAAAGGATTGTTGAAAGACTGCTATCAGCACCTTCCTGAAAAAGACATGTACAGATATATGGCCTGTGAAAGGGAAGATAAATCTTACATCTCAGTATCTTCTGCTATGAGGCTAAAGGTTACCTTGGCTGTTTCTAAATATCTGGAGAGATTCAGCAGACTTAGGATTGCCAGAGTCATTCTGAGCTGGCCTGGCTATACTGGTACAAGCAGCATTTTTATCAGCCAGTTTTGGAATAACAAGTGTATTTCATCCTCTTAGATCTCTACAGGTATGTGGGAGAAGTATCTAAAAATTCAGAGTTCAGATATTTGTGATTTATATTTTAGAATATATTGATTTCCATATCCACTCTTCCAAGTCAGCTACGTCTAAAAGCATAACTCACGCGTAACAATCTATTTAACTGTTGATATGTTCCTTTGAAAAGCTGAAGGACACAAGGTTCTTCTCTTGTAATTAACTTTATATTACAATGCCCTAATATTTCCATGGCCATTTCCCCACTACTGATTTAAAGTGTTATTCACTCCTTGTGTCAGCATAAAATATAATGCTGTCATAAAACTGAACACTAATCCCTGTTCTGCTTCTGTTGTGTCTATTGTACTTCTATGCTGAACCACATTGTCTGGAACTGTGGTTGCACTAGTTATTATAAGCACACCATTTGGTTTTCTTCTCTGTTTTTCTGCCTTATCCATTTAGCACATCAAAATCCACGTAGAAAACCGTCACAAATCGGGGCATTGAAGCACAAATGGAACAGCCGTGATGTCCGTGTGCAATAGCAGGAGTCCTTGATTTCTCTAGGTTAGGTTGCTCTTCTCCCATATTCCATTTGGACATTGTGCAAGAGAAAACTATGTGACAAGAAGAAATGTA
Organism: Candoia aspera; assembly: GCF_035149785.1. Lineage (NCBI taxonomy): Eukaryota > Metazoa > Chordata > Lepidosauria > Squamata > Candoiidae > Candoia > Candoia aspera. The sequence goes on from NC_086158.1 coordinate 53,546,383, forward strand.
TTAGAAGATTGCTATCTATTATAAATGTATTTATAAAGTTTTCTTAAATTAATTGAGCAGCACCAAATAGGTTTAGCTTGCGCAGGTGTTATTACACACATATAAAGGATACACCATGATAGAAATAGTTTCAGAGAGGAAGAGACAGATCACACCATGACTGTGTGGCTAGTTACAATAGCTCTTACTTCAACAGAGGAAATAATTGAAGCTGGCAAATAATCAACAACATTACAATTATATCCCTATTACAGTGTGCTGCAGGGAGGACAAGCAGGGCTGCTTTATCTATTCTAATGCCATTTCAGTGTTGCTTACATATACCTCCTCTTCTTCCTTGAATAAAATTGTGTCTGGAAATCTGGCAATTTGCTCACCTTTCTTTTCTGTTGTTTTGGAAGGCAGATTGCCTGGAATCTTAATTTTAAAATAGGGAAGAGGAACTGATGATTTTGAAAGAAACTGAGCAAATACAGTACTAATTGAGAGGGTAAATTCTGGAAGAGAAATGGCTGCTGCACAGGCTCACCAGTGACCAAAGCAGAGGAGGGTTATACCTGAAGCAATGTAACTCACCTTTCAGCTCATACCTGCAAAAGGTAAGGCTGCTTGAATCCTAGGCTGGAGATAAAATGAGGCCACAGCATTGTGACCAAGAGATAATGTTGATGCTGTCAGAATATTATGGGCTACTTAAAATTGTAATTGGGAAAAATACCTTTGGCTGGTTATCTCTTACTCGTCCTCCACCTAGGTTCTCCTATTTCTATTGCAAAACTAATATGTGATACCAATTCTAAAAATAAGAATCCAGCATAGATGCCTAGAAACATATTATAGGGAGATGGGAACAGCAATGGTTTTGAGATCCTAAAAATAAAGAAGAAAATTCTGAAGTAATTTATGAGGTATCTATAGCCTGAAGAGTACATTATTACAAGCATCAGCTGAAGGTTCCTTTTGTCATGAGTACTGATGGCGAGCAGGAGGGGGTCCCTATCCAGAGGGGAAAACGCATGCGTAGTTCTGAGGAGTTAAGCAGCCATTCAAAGAGACACAGATCAGACCCACCTTAACTTTTGGGGTTTATCTGTCTGGGTTTTTCCCACGCTTCTTCAGTTTGTTAGGATTTTCTGTCTAATGTAGCAGTAATAAAACACTAGAGACCTATTCCTTGTCTCAGCGTGGTTCCTGACTGTTAGGACACCTTTCCTGTAAAGTTATTTACTTTGACAGTCCTGATGTGCTCCATAAGAGAAGCACTGATTTTTCTCTCAGGTGGAAAACGTAACAGGGCGTCATGTTTCTTGTTTTCTTCACTAAGCAGAATGTGTGTGTGTGGGGGGGGGGGGGGTTGTCCATGCTAAAAATACAGCCACATCTCAGTCCAAAGGGACTTGTGACTGTACAGATATCTTTTCCAAACATATATCAATAAAAGCTCTACATATAGATGCAGGCTTTTAGAAAATTATTGGAACAAGCTGTTGCCATCCGCAAAATATACTGATGAAAAGGATACTTGATTCAAGCCTTTTGTCGTTGTAACATTTAAGGGAAAAAAGTTTCATATGCTTCTAAAATGTTTTGGAAAGCTACATATTACCTTCTTCCATTTTAAATAAGATATATTACCCATCCCTTTTCAATGTTTAGGAGAAATATCCAATAAAAGCAAAATCAGGCAAACAAAAAAGAGTGAGAGAGAATAAATTAAAATTCTATAAAATTAATATAAAGCAGAACTAAATAATAATGAAGACACAAAATACATATTAATAACAATAACCTGAACACTATATCATAGATTTCAAAATGCCTACATGGAAGAGTCAGTCAAAATGTATTTCTCCAGTTATTCAATAATAGTATTTATTATGCAAACATTCTTCCATAAATCACATAATCAACATAACAAAACTACAATTATTCTGAGACATTATAGCTTTTAGCAATGAAACAACTATCTCTAGCTTACATTATACTTCTTCCTTCACAACTTGGGTCTGATATTGTTTTTCATTAACATCATATTGTCTCTGCTATATATGCAAGGGATTAAGTTTAACTTACTTTTATTGTAAATTGCTCTGATACAATTACATTTTTCTCTTTTTTCTTTTGCAGAAGGCTGAAAAGGCTTAATACTATTTTTAGATAATCTTCTCTTGTCTACTATAAGCCATAAACAATCTTCTAGGGCAATGTTTTATAAGCTGGCATTATAACTACCTAGCCATGTAACTACATATTCAAGATACAGCCACAGACTAGAGATGCTGCAAAAGCAGGTCCACCACAGTGCAGCTACCCTCTCTGCTGCTTAAATGCCGCAGCACCTATGCCACAGGGGAGGCACTTTGTAGATGTATCCAAGGGTTGTGTTTATAAAAGGACACTCACTATGCAGCTTAGGCACTGTTGCACTTGAGCTGCAGGAGTGGGTGGGCAACCAGACCATGGGGCTGCCAGCTGCAAAGCCACTTCCACCCCACTTCCCTTTAACTGTGGGATGTGAAGTGGGGGAAAGCTGGTCTTCAACCACCACTCCATGAAGTGTGTCTTTTTGGGGCTGGGGAACTGGCCTCAAAGGACCTGCTTCCCCTCCTACCTTTCTGTATTTTTCCAGATGTCCATGGTTGGCAAAAAAGAGTGGGAGAGAAATAGGGAGAATGACTCCTTTGCTGCCAGTTCTCTGATTCCCAGAGTGATGGCTTCATGAGACTGAAGCAGAATAGTGGTTGGAAATGCAATCAGCAGACTTTGCTGCTGGCTCCTGCCCTGGGCAATAACATTTTAACACTGCCACACTGAACAGCCCTTTCTCAGCAGAAATTTTGCAGTTGGTAGAGCAATATTGCAACTATAAGAGTTTGGTTGAAATATCAACTAGTCAGCAAGGTATTCATTCTAATCCATGATTGGAACCTCACCCCTGTCGAAGAGCCCTTTGAAGGAACCTGTGGGTCCCCAACAAAAGGCCCAGAAAGCTGCTGTTTTTATGGCTAGGATGGTGACATATTAATAGTTTAAAGGTTTCCCTCAACGTAAAGTCCAGTCGTGTCTGACTCTAGGGGGCGGTGCTCATCTCCGTTTCTAAGCCTTAGAGCCGGCGTTGTCCGTAGACACTTCCGGGTCATGTGGCCAGCATGACGACATGGAACGCCGTTACCTTCCTGCCGAAGCGGTACCTATTGATCTACTCACATTTGCATGTTTTCGAACTGCTAGGTGGGCAGGAGCTGGGACTAGCAACAGGAGCTCACATTCTCTGCACTATATAATAGCCTTCTGTAATATATAAAGAAAAAAGATAAAAATGTAATTGTATCAGAGTAATTTACAATAAAAGTAAGTTAAAACTTAAGTAACATTCAACATTTGTATTTGTCCCTTTCAATGTTAATCTATAGAAAGAAGCCAATGTGGTGTAAAATTTTACATTGCTAACTTCAGCATTTATTTGCCACATCTTTTTCCTATGTTTGATTGTTTCCCATCCACAAGTAAGTAACTGATTCCACTATTAAATTCCTCTTACCCTAGGAAGTTTTTCCTAATAGGAGCCAGAATCTTCCTTCCTGTAACATAAGGCTATTATATCATCTCCTACCTACTAAGACAGAGGGACGCGGTGGCGCTGCGGGTTAAACTGCTGAGCTGCCGATTGGAAGGTCGGCGGTTCGAAACCGTGCAGCGGGGTGAGCTCCCGTTGCTCGTCCCAGCTCCTGCTCACCTAGCAGTTCGAAAACATGCAAATGTGAGTAGATCAATAGGTACCGCTTCGGCGGGAAGGTAATGGCGTTCCGTGTCGTCATGCTGGCCACATGACCTGGAAGTGTCTATGACAACGCCGGCTCTAAGGCTTAGAAACGGAGATGAGCACTGCCCCTTAGAGTCGGACACGACTGGACTTTACGTCGAGGGAAACCTTTACCTTTACCTTTACCTTACCTACTAAGACCATAGAGAACAGGTCTTCCTTTTCTTGTGACACCCCTTCAGGTATTTGAAAAGTGCTATAATATCTCCTCCCATCATATTTTTTTCCCTAAATATGCTTATTTCTCTTCATTTCTCTTCTTAAGACTTATCTCCAGTTCTCTGTTGATCTGAATTATGCTTCTTTGCACCTGTTCCAGTCTCTTAATCTCACCATGTCCAGAACAGGACAGTATTCTGAGAATATAGTGGAACTAGTCCTTCAAGTGACTTCAATTTGAAATGCAAAAAATTCCATGGTATAATCAAACAGAAACAAAGCTTCAACAAGAAACAGAAAAAAAAGGGGGAGAGGGGAAAGATTACAGAAGGGAGAAAAAAATCTAACTGTATTTGGATTTCTGGAAAGGTCACACTGGAAAATACAGTAGAAAAACACTCTCCACTAAGTATATCCAATTAAAACAAGAAAAAGTGGAATATAATATTTAGAAACAAAATGGACTGCTACTTTATTTCTGCTCCTGATCTTAATTAAACACATTTTTTAGCAGTTTCTGGATCTGATAATTTCTTGATGCAGAATTCAAGGAAAGACAGTAAATAGAAGGATACTTTAAAAGAATAAAAGGTCACATCTCACCCCTATTTATCTTGCTACCAGATGTACTCTGTTAAAAAGCTTATGTTGCATGACTACTTCATGGAGATTTTGAGAAACTGAACCAACATCTGGTAAAAACATTATCTTTTCATCTTTCCACTCCAAAGACTGTGTTTGCTTGACAGTGATAAAATACTATCTTAACTAGTGCTTTTGAGAAACCAAACCAGAAATGGACTGAGTCTGTGTGGTGAATGAAAATGAAACTCTAAATGGTACACTGCCCCTATTTTGAGGTGGTATTCAGGCTTTAATGAAAACAAAATCACACTTTTTTTTCCAGAGATTGATCAGACTCTGCATCATAAGGCATATTTAAAAAACAAATTATTGTTGGGTAAAAAACTCCATGGACAGGTCAATTCATTCAGGCTATTTTGATTCCTTTTCCATAGCCAATCAAAATCTTTGACATGCTGCCTGTCATTCAGAGTGATTTAATCTGTTCTCACCAGAAGTACTTACTATTATTTTAGACACTCTTATTAAGAGGAAAATGTTTTTAATGTCTACAGAAATTTTTAATTGCTTCAAATCATGAGAAGGGCTTTAAAATCACAAGCATTTCCTAACTTGATCAGTTTTTTGGGGTCTCTGCCTTTTCAATGAAATCCAGTATTGAACTAGTCCTTGAAGTACCTTGGAGGCTGGAGCTTATAGCCGAAAGGCAGAAACAGTTGCTGCTTGTTTTCCTGTATCACTTAAAGGATACTGACAAATGGGGGTGAAGTCTTTTTTGGTACAATATAGGACCCCTCTCTTTCTCAAAAAGCCATCAATTAAACATTTTTGTCTCTGCTTGCCAACTGATTGATGACACAGCCAGATATCAGGAAAAAAACCCTCCAAAGTCAGGAGGAAAACCAAGATGTTAGATCAGTCAGCCACTATAACAAACAATTCCAAGCCTTTTCACATACGCTACTGTTTTGCAATAGTTCAGATTGGGGTTCCAAAAAGAGAATCTCGCCGCACCCCTTTAAAGCAGCCACATCTTTTCTGGATTGCCCAGCTGCAAAAAGTGACAGGTGCTACATTTTGCTCCCACACACTGCAAAACACCTTGTCCACATTATTTCTGAAGCACTGAAAAGCCCTACCAAATATCCTGAATCCTGTAACTATGCATTCAATTTCATTTTACTTAGTGAAAGAGTTTGTAATTCCCTCCATTAAATTACATTCTGTTATTTCAGCTGACCTCTGATTTAACAAGATCTTTGAATTTTGTTTCTGTCTTCTAAAGCATTTGCTAAAAAACAGAAAATCATCTAGTGTGTGACCATCTGCATATCTGGTAAGAATTCTACCAGCTCACCTTATCAATGAAACCATTCATGAAATTGTTAGAATACTGGACTTAGGACCAAAGCCTGTGAGAGTGTACTTGAGGACTTGATCTAGTTTGAGGAACTATTGATAAGAAATCGTTCAGTATGGTTTATAAATCAGTTGTAAATCCACCTAAAAGACAGGTCATCTGACTTATTTTTCACTGGTTTACTAATTAGAATATCATGTCATACCATGTCACCCAGCTGGCTTTGAGCCTAAGGCGGGACTAGAACTCACAGTCTCCCAGTTTCTGGCCTGATGCCTTAACCACTACACCAAACTGGTTCTTTTCTGACTGTAGGAAATTTAATTTAAATGTTTGTCAAAAATGTGGATTGTTCTTCCTAGAAAAATAGTTATGACCATTAACATCTCTTTTATCATTCAGTCCCTAAATCATGATGTTCCAGAAAGTATGAGTTAGAATCTAATCTCTATGATTGAGCTGACTAAAAGTCCATCTCACTGACACTTTTGTATTCTGTTTTCACAGGTGTAGGTGATGAGTCTTTCTCCTCTGCGCTGCTTGTAGAACTGGAAAAACAAGCTATGGCCCTGATGGTTCCTCATCCTCTTTTCTTTTTTGAGTCACTGGAACTTCCTCAGTGGGAAATGTACATTCCATAAGCATGACATAGATTATTTTTTCACTTCCTATTTTCCTTCACCTGAGGCTAAGGAACAGAGGCCAGCATACAGGCATTGAGTCACTTGAGAAAATGATACCCCTCACACCTCAGTTATCAGACCGAAATAACAAAAATAGACAGAAAAAAGTCAGACATCAAATAAGCCTCTCTCTGGAGTATGACATTCAGAAGGAGAATTAGTACACTGAAATAAAATGAAACAGTAAAACAAAATAATGAATGCTGATTATAAAAGCTGCTTTATATGATTAATTGAAGTGAATCAAACCTTTAAAGATGCTTATGCAGAAGTATGTGAATACTGTTATTTTCAAAGGTGTTTATTTTAAATAAATGTATAAAGTAGAAATGTAGCACTTAAGGTCTCAGAGCCACTTGGAGTCTTCCATAAGGCAAATACTTTGAGAACTTTGAAAAATACAAGCATAATTTTTAGTACAGGTAGTCCTCACTTAGCAACTGTCTCGTATAGCAACCATTCTCAGTTACAAAGGTGATAAAAAAGTAACTTTGTGACCAATACCCACATTTATGAACTTCGCAGGTCTGTAAAGTGAAGGAAAGCTGAAGTAAGGTCATAAGCACCATTGTGGTTTTACTCAGCGACCACTTTACTTAACAACCAAGTTGTCAGTCCCAACTGTGGTCACTAAATGAGGACTACCTGTAACAGGCTGAAGGAGGACAGCAACAGCCATAATAAAAATTCATGAAGATAATTCTTCATTTCAGGCTAAGATTAAGAATATGCATTATTCTATATCCCTTGAACATCAACAGGTCTTTATTCAATTTGGACTGAAATCCTCTCTGGCAGGAACCATGCCTAGGTAATAATTATGAGTAACTTTTTGCTCCCACTCCCTTGGAATCCTTCTAGTGTGGCTATATGCAAGAAAGAAAGAAAAACTTATTTCATAACTTCCTAATAATGGAGATTATAGCTTTCTCCAAATCCTTTCCTACCACTTATACTAAATTTGAAATGGGAGAGTTTCTAAGCTTCACATATTATTATTATTGCCCTCTGCCTTTAGAATTAAAGAGTGTGATAAAAGTTAAACATTCATAGTGTATCATATCCTTGCCAAAGCAAAATGACATCTTGGTGAATTTATTTATTTATCTATTTATCTATCTATCTATTTATTTATTTATTTATTTATCAAATTTTGTCACCACCCATCTCCCCCAAAAGAGGGACTCTGGGCAGTTTACAATAAAGCTAAAAAGATGAAAATACAATAAAAACAAGATATATTACATAGCGTATAAACAATATAAAGTATAAAATAGCATCCAAAATGGCAATCAGATTCATAAATACAAGGGGACCACTTTAAGGTGCTAGTCACCCCCAGGATTGACTACCCTCCTTCCCGCCCCAAGTGAGATGGCAGAGCCAAGTCTTTAACTTTTTCCAGAAGGCCAGGAGAGAAGGGGCTAGCCTCACCTCTGGGGGAAGAGTGTTCCAAAGGGCGGGGGCCACAGCAGAGAAGGCCTGCTTCCTGGACCCCACCAATTGACATTTTCTCATGGACAGGGTCTGTAAAATGCCCTCTCTGCATGACCAGGTGGAATGGGTCGGTATTATGGGGATGAGACACTCAGGTAACCTGGACCCATGCCATGTAGGGCTTTAAAGGTGATAACAAACACCTTGAATTGGACCCAGAAGCAAACTGGCACCTCATGCAGCTCACGCAGCAAAGATGTTACCTGTGCCAATCTTGTGACACCTAAGATTGCCCATGCAACTGCATTCTGGACCAGTTGTAGGTTCCGGATACTCTTCAAGGGTAGCTTCATGTAGACCACATTGAAAACTATTTCAAGGGTTCCTCCAGGATCAAAAAGTTGAGAAAGGCTGAGTTAGAGACTGACTGAAACGTATCATCTGACCAGGGATACCCTAATATACAACTGTAAATTGAGAAGCGCACCAAGCAGAAAGAAGCCCGATTGGGCATGGAGGAGAAATGGCAGGAAGGTAACAGGATAAAAGGATGCCAGCACCAGGAACGGGTTGCCGGAGACAACCGTTTGCTAAAAGCTCCATTGAAGCCTGCATCCATCAATCTCCAGTCTGACCCTGTACCTTCAACTGCCGAGTCCACGAACTCCGAGCCGGTCTGCACCTGCAAAGACTCAGAGGCTGCAACTGAGTCCTGTCTTTTGCACTCGGACCATGCACTTAGCACCACTTCACTGTGTCCACCAGCCAAGCCTCATCCTGCCACTTTGCTGCATCCTTCAGCCAAGTCTTGTCCTGCCGCTTGTAATGATTGCCTTAACCCAAATAAAATGCTCAGACTCAAAATCAAAGTTTAAGTTCTGGTTTTATTTAGAATAGAGTGCAAACAGAGAAAGCTGAGAATGAGAAAAGCATGCCTAAACTCAAACTAAATAGCTCCGTTTCCAACAACGTCCCCACCCCCCCTTGCATACAGTACAATCCCACATTCCCAGGTGCTCCTAACGAGCTCTGCTGATCAACGGGCAAAAAGACCTTGACATTCAAGAGATAACCCAAACACATTCCTTCCTGGCACAGCCCCACACAACTCCCCATACAAGGTTTATCAGCAGCACCCTCCCAGCCAGGAACGCGCGGCAACACTCTGGCATGCTTTGAAGTGCTGCTGTCCATCAATCATGACAGGCGGAGGGGGAGGAGGTCATGGATGCCAACGAGAGGAGTCATGGGCAGGCTTGAGCAAGCTGCAGTGAAAAACAGGGTGCAAACGCTTCAAATTATGAGGCAGATCCAAATGGACAGTGACAGGATTCACAATAGCAGTAACAGTAAAGGGGCCAATAAACTTAGGGGCCAGCTTCTTGGAGGGCTGAGGAGACTTGATAAATCTGGTAGAGAGATAGACCAAGTACCCAACACAAAAAGTCGGCTGCTGACGCCGGTGCCTGTCAGCGTGGAGTTTATAGGAAGCCTTAGCTTCATTGAGAGCGGTCTTAATGAATGACGGGCCAGGAATCAGCGAGCTTAGAACCCCAATCACAGGCCGCCACAGCCGGGGCAGGAGGTTGGGGAAACTCAGGGATGGGAACAAAATCCCAACCTGAAACAACCCAAAAGGGGGTCTGACCAGTGCTTTGGTGCACCGCATTGTTGTAAGCAACCTCAGCGAAAGGGAGCAAATCAACCCAGTCATCCTGGTGATAATTGATGTAAGATCGGAGAAATTGCTCCAGGGTGGCATTAAGGACCTCAGTAGATCCGTCAGTCTGGGGATGCCAAGAGGTTGACAATGCCTGTTCGGTGCCAATCAGCTTCAAAAAAGCCCGCCACAATCGTGAGGTAAATTGTGTGCCCCTATCGGTCACCAAACGAGAGGGGCAGCCGTGTGGGTGGTACACATGTACCAAAAAGAGTTTTGCCAGCTGCTGCGCTGACGGAATGGATGCACAGGGAACAAAATGGGCTTGCTTAGAAAAATAGTCCTTGACCACCCAAATGACAGTTTTCTTTTGACTGGGGGGCAAATAAAATCCATGGAGATTTCATCCCAAGGGTGAGAAGGGTCAGCCACAGGCTGCAAAAGCCCCTGGGGTTTACCTGACAGTCGCTTAGACATAGCGCAGACAGGGCAGGAAGCAACATAAGCCTTGACATCCTTCCTCAATGAGGGCCACCAAAATTGTTGCCGGACCAAATGGAGGGACTTGAGAAAACCAAAATGACCAGCTTGCTTGCTGTCATGAGAACGGGCAAGTATTGCAGCTTGTTGAGAGTCAGGCACATATAAACGTCCCCCCACCCAAGCCAGGTCGTGCTCAAGCAAAACCTTGTCAGGGTTAGCAAGGAGCCAGGGATCAGATTTCAAAGCTGAGACAAAATCCGCACGCAACCCACCAGGCATTTGAGGTTGCCTGCGGGCTCGAGAGCGCTGTGCCAGAGCCGTTTGCGAGGGGGGAGGAGGCTGCCCCTGAGCGCGGCTCCAGGTGACAGCGACCAAACCTAATTGTGGCTCTGTTAGGACAGTCCCAATAACATCGGAGATAGGGTCCGCATCTTGTGGCAACCGGGAAAGTGCATCAGCCAAAAAATTCTTTTTCCCCGGGATAAACTTAAGTTGGAAATTAAAATGGCTAAAAAACTGAGCCCAGCATATCTGTTTTGGGCTGAGACGCCTGGGCGTGCGGAGCGCCTCGAGGTTGTGGTGATCCATCCAAACCTCAAAAGGGCAAGTCACCCCCTCCAAAAGGTGACACCAAGCCTCCAATGCAGCCTTAACCACAATGTCACCACCGCTTTGTGTCCTTACAACATGCTAGGTTTACTGAAAACCTAGTTTAGCATGTCATGTGAGTGTCTGTGTTTTTCTCTCTCTGTCTTTCTTCCCAACCTTGCATTAGACTGAAGTTTTTATAATTCCTCCCCAGTCTGGCCATTGATTATGCCAGCCCCGTGCACAGTTGGAAGACAAACTGGGGACTGCTGGTGATCATTTGTCATGATTTTATACAAAGAATGTTTCCCTGTGAGGCATCAACCTGAACAACAAAAGGCCGTTCAGGGTCAGGGTGGGACAAAATGGGCTCTGCTGTGAAAAGAGCTTTCAATTGATCAAAAGCAGCCTGACAGGCAGGAGTCCAATTGAGCATGGCCCCCGGGTTTTTCACTTTGCGTGTCTCCCCGACCCCTTTGGTGCACAACAAATCAGTCAGGGGCAGAGCAATCTCCGTGAACCCCTGGACAAAGGACCTGTAAAAGTTAGCGAACCCCAAAAAACTTTGAAGTTGGCGCTGGGTGCGCGGGCACTCCCAGTTGAGAACCGCCTGAACCTTCACAGTATCCATTTCAATGCCTTTGTCAGAAACCCTGTAGCCCAAGTAATCTAAGCGAGACTTATGGAATTCGCACTTAGAAAGTTTAGCATAAAGCTTAGCTTTCCTGAGCTTGGTGAGAACCTGTTTAACCAGCCTCTTGTGCTCCTTCTCAGTCTTAGTATAGATGAGGACATCATCCAAATAAACCAAAACCCCCTTAAACAAATGGTCATGTAAAACCTCATTGATCAGCTGCATGAAAACCCCCAGGGCTCCTGCTAGCCCAAAAGGAAGAACCTTATACTGAAACGAACCCAAGGGGCAATTAAAAGCCATTTTCCATTCATCCCCCTCCTAAATGCGAATGCGATAGTATGCTTCGCGAAGGTCAAGCTTGGAAAAAATCCTACCAGTGGACAAATGGGCTAACATGTCTTTTACGAGAGGCAGAGGGTACTTGTTCGAAAGTGAGGCAGAATTTAACCCACGATAGTCCGCGCACAGTCTAAGGGTACCATCCTTTTTCTCACGGAACAAAACGGGAGTCCCAACCGGTGAGTTTGCCGGTTCAATGAAACCCCTAGCAAGGTTTTTATCAATGAACTCCCACAACACCCCTAGTTTCTTCTTGGTCATAGCATAAATCTTCGGCTTGGGCAAGGGAACGTCTTGAAGAAGCTCAATGGCACAGTCTGTCTTGCGATGGGGGGGGGGGGTAATTGATCAGCCTCCCCCACCCCGAAGACGTCAGCAAAGTCAGAGTACCTTGCCGGCAGCCCCTCCATGGGGAGAGCGGGAGCTTGAGGGTCGACAATTTCAGCCCTCCCCGCAGCCAAAGTGAGGGATCATCCCACAACAGGAGCCTGGTAGAACCCATCCTCAAACGTTAGAGTACGGGTTTTCCAATTGATGTATGGGTTGTGCCCAGTTAGCCAAGGAATCCCCAAAACCACCAGAAGATTGCCCACTGGGGTAACTATGAACTGGATCAGTTCGATGTGTGTGCCCATCTGCAATGTAACCTCCCCAGTAAACTGGGTGGCCGGACCCCCTCCCGCCGTGGAACCATCGAGCTGCTGAAAAATCAGCGGTTTTGGGAGAGGGAAGCAGGGCAAGTCCAATGCATCGACCTGGTCAGGATGGATCAAACATCTGGAACACCCTGAGTTGACCAAAGCCCAGACATCGACGGTCTTGGATCGGTAGCCCAACTCGATCTTTACAGCTAGGATGGGGCAATCAGCACTCACCATGTTGGTATCGCACCCATTCTCCACCACCTGCCCAGCGGTGCTGTTTAAGGCAGGTGGAAGGTGTTTCCCGCTGGCTGCTCCAGGGCGGCAAAAGCGTCTCCTGCAAGGTAGACATCCTCCTCTTCGTCTGCGGTCGCCAGTGCCCCCGCCAGCCGACGACGAGGGTTAGGTGCCTTTTGTGGTGCCTTTTGCGTTGGTTTAGAGGGGCGATCCACTGTCTTAGCTCTTTGACATTCCACTGCGCGGTGACCCATTTTGCCACACTTGTTGCACTGCCCCCGGGTGAAATGGCACTGCCTTTCCTCATCCCAGCCTGAGCCAGACTGTATCCTCGGCTCCTTCCCACTGGAGGGGGGCTTGTCTCCCTTAGTAGCTTGCATAAAGGTGCGCTGGGCACGCTCGGCCTTCCCAGCAAGACAGATCCAATAATGCAGTGAGTCTGGATCATCTCTGCACAGCGCCCATTGCAACACCTCCCGATTGAGGCCATCCTTAAATCTATCGATCAAGGTAGCCTCCGACCATTCAGGAACTTTCCCTCCCAAAACTTTGAATTCTAGGGCATAATCAGCAACCAACTTCTGTCCCTGAACCAGTTCCTTCAGAGCGTCTTTAGCGCTTTCCTTAGCAAGGGGATCCTCAAAATACCATTTCAAAGTGGCTAAAAAGGTATTGAAGGCAGCCAGCGCTGGGGCTCTTGACTCAGACAACTGTACATACCAGTCAGCAGCTCTGCCCTTCAGCTTTGTGGCAATAGCCGTGATTTTAGCCCCTTCCGAGGTAAAACAATGTCCATATTGGTGCATATAATTTGTCGCGTTGGTAAGAAAGAATGAGAAGTTTGTGGGGTCGCCATCAAACTTCACTGGAAAGTCCTTAGTGACCTCGCCAACTGGAGGAGCCCCAACCGGTGGACAAGCTGGGGTAACTACCACCAGAGTGGAACCACGGAGAGCCGGGGAAAAGTCCCATGCCTGGTCCCTTCCCTTCGGAGCCGGTGATGGAGTAGGCGGGATGCTGGGTCCCCCCACTGCACCCGGACCAGTAACAACCTTTACCAGGTCACCCACTGCGGTTGAAATGGAGCGTAGCATGTACTCCATAGACTCGATCTTGGACTTAAGGACTCTGATCCTATCTGGCGTGACGGAGTCCTCCAGCCCCGGCACCTCAGGTTGCTGACTCACCAACACTTTTGTGGACTCCCTCTCAGGAGTCTGGGGGCATCGCAGTTTCCGTGTGGTGTGAGACATCCCCGGCTGGGGGTCTGCCATGGCATCCCACAGTAACTGTTCCTGTTCGGCGATCCCTTCATCCGTCGGGTCCCTCAACTCCGGGCTGGAGCTTGAGTCTCCAGAATGGGGTGCGGAGTGGGTTGGGAGGGGGCTCGGGTCCCTGCTCGGGAATGCTGCCTCCAAGAGCTGTCTGGTCGTCTCCCCAAACCCCGTTGACTCCTTCCCCAATTCTGCCATAGCTAACTTCTTCTTTCGCAAGAAAATTTCTTGGTAGAGACTAGCGAGGTTTGTTCGTGGAATGATTCTCAGCTTTATGTAATGATTGCCTTAATCCAAATAAAATGCTCAGACTCAAAATTAAAGTTTAAGTTCTGGTTTTATTTAGAATAGAGTGCAAACAGAGAGAAAGCTGAGAATGAGAAAAGCATGCCTAAACTCAAACTAAATAGCTCCGTTTCCAACAATGTCCCACCCCCCCTTGCATACAGTACAATCCCACATTCCCAGGTGCTCCTAACGAGCTCTGCTGATCAACAGGCAAAAAGACCTTGACATTCAAGAGATAACCCAAACACATTCCTTCCTGGCACAGCCCCACACATCTCCCCGTACAAGGTTTATCAGCAGCACCCTCCCAGCCAGGAACGCACATCAACACTCTGGCATGCGAACCGTTACAATGTAGCAAACATCGCAATGGTGATCATGACACCGCTTCATTGTGTTCTTCAGCTGAGTCCTGCCTGGCCGCCTTGCCACGTTCTGTAGCCGAGCCTTGCCCCATCGCCTTGCCACGTTCCACAGTTGAGCCTAGCCCTGCTGCCTTGCTGCAATCCACAACTGAGTCTGGTCCTGCCGCTTTGTGGTATTCTTCAGCCAAACCTTGCCTAGCCGTCTTGCCGCGCTCCTCAGCCGAGTCTTGCCCTGTTGCCTTGCCAAGCTCCACAGCCGAGTCTAGCCTTGCCGCCTTGCCGCGTGCTTCATCAGAACTTTATTCAACAAGGTTCCAGAACTCTACAGCACAGATCTGTCCTACCTCCTTGCCCAGATTGGTTTGAGCGTTGGCTATTACTGCTGCCATTTGAACTAATTTCTAATTTGTGTAAATAGTTGTGAATTTATAAATAAAGAACTCTATTCTACCTCCTCCTGGTCGATTCATACTCAAAACAGAACACTCTTGTACCACGTCCTCTTCTAAACCCAGGCTGGACTTCTGGTAGTTCTCTATCGATGTAAGGCTGCAAATGGTGCTGAATTATTTTCAGCAAAATTTTGCTAGCATGTGAAATTAGTGAAATTGTTCGATAATTTCCACATTCTGCTTGATCTCCTTTGTTTGGAATGGGTATGAATACAGATCTCTTCCAGTCAGTTGGCCAGGTCGCTGTCTTCCAAACTTCTTGACGTAGAAGACTAAGTGCTTCCACTGCTGCGTCTGGTTGTTGAAGTATCTCAATTGGTAATCCACCAATTCATGGAGCCTTGTTTTTCGCCAATGCCTTCAGTGCAGCTTGAACTTCTTCCTTCAGTACCAATGGTTCTTGATCATATTCTATCTCCTGAAATCACTGAACATTGACTCATTCTTTTTTATACAGTGATTCTGTATATTCCTTCCATCTTCTCTTAATACTACCTGCGTCATTTAATGTACTGCCCATAGAATCCTTAAGGATAGCAACTCGGGGCTTGAATTTTCTCTTCAGCTCTTTCAGCTTGAGAAATGCTGATTGTGTTCTTCCTCTTTGATTTTCTAGCTCTAGGTCTTTGCATATTTCATCATAATATTTTTCCATATCTTTTCGAGCTGCCCTTTGAAATTGGCTATTTAGCTCTCTTACTTCATTCTTTCTTCCATTAGCTTTAGCTACTCGATGTTTAAAAGCAAGTTCCAGAGTCTCATCTGACATCCATTTGGATCTTTTCTTTCTTTCCTGCCTTTTTAATGATCTTTCACTTTCTTCACATATTATGTTCTTAATGTCTTCGCACAACTCTTCTGGTCTTCAGTCATCAGTCTTTAGTGCATCGAATCTATTTTTGATGTGATCTCTGAATTCAGGTGGGATGTTTTCTAGATCATACTTTGGCACTCTTGGACTTGCTTTAGTTTTCTTCAGCTTCAGCTTGAACTTGCACATGAGCAATTGATGATCTGTCCCGCAGTCAGCTCCTGGCTTTGTCTTAACTGATAGTATTGAGCTTCTCCATCTTCTCCTTCCACAAACTTAATTGATTTGATTTCTGTGTAATCCATCTGGCAAGGTCCATGTATATAATCGTCGACTGTGTTGTTGGAAAAAAGTATTGCAAATAAATAAATCATTGGTCTTACAGAATTCTATCATGCGATCTCCAATGCCGTTTCTATCACCAAGGCCATATTTTCCAACTACTGATCCTTCTTTGTTTCCAACTTTTGCGTTCCAGTCGCCAATAATTAACAAAGTATCTTGATTGCATGTTTGATCAATTTCAAATTGCAGCATTTAGTAAAAGTTTCCAATTTCTTCATCTTCAGCATTCGTGGTTGGTGCATAAATTTGAATAATAGTAGTATTAACTGGTCTTCCTTGTAGACATATAGATATTAATCTATCACTGACGGCATGATACTTTAGAATTGATCTTGAAATATTCTTCTTAACAATGAATGCCACGCCATTCCTCTTCCATTTTTCAATCCCAGCATAGTATACCATATGACTGTCAGATTCAAAGTGACCAATGCCAGTCCGCATCAGCTCACTAATGCCTAAAACTAAAACATAGAAGCCGATTATAGCCCTTAGTCTTGCTATTCTTCCTGAGTTCTTCTTTGGTCCCTCCTCCTCCTCCTCCTCTTCCTCCCTAAACAGAATTAGTTTCACTATAGTCAGAAAGTATGGAGGTGGGGGCCAATAATTGGTTACAAAATCCAAAATAAAATAATCTTCAAAGGGACTCATTGCTTCCAGTTCATCACTCTCTGGGTAGATTATTCAGGCAACAAAAGTGCTAGTTTATCCCCTCAGTATTCTTTGTCTGGCTGAATAAAATAAATGAAAACGAATAAATACATTAGAACAATGAAGTGAAACATTTAATACCAAATGCTTCCTTTGGTTAGTTTTCAAATTCATCACTTTAAATTTGTCTGACAGATTTTAAAAATATTCAGATTCCAAGCTTATAATGAATGTTAATTTCTTTGCTATTAATACAGCAGAAATCCTTGTTTCTTTCTTTTGCACTGTCCATCAGTCTGTGGAATGCTGGGACATTGTGAAGCGTGATACATAGAGCCTAGTGGCATAATAGCAATTATGATGTCAATATATTTTCTACTAATCAGTTTGCAGATTGTATACTCTAACTTCCTTCTCATTTGTTTCCTGCAATTTAGAAACTGGGTCAGGTTGCAATAGAGGTTAAGATGACAGTTTTATTTTTAATACTCACCTCGAGCTTTCTCTGTATGAAATATTCAGTGCGTTGCCTGTATGACAGTAATGTAATTATAAGATCACAAAGGTAATGGCAAAATGCTTTTGGAAAGTAAACAGACCAGGAAACACTTACATAATGATAAAGGAGCTTTCACCAATTAGAGAGGTCATTTCCCTACTAGCAACTCAGAGCATCTTATAGAGTCATCCAATCATTGCTGTGCCAAAATAACAGTAATGCTTCATGTTGTCTTAGAGATGGCTAGTTAATGTTATTAAGAAGCCTGAAATCACCAGCAGAAAGATTGTCTTAGTATGGCCCTATTCCTTCATAGGGGACTCCTGTGCTTTTAATACTCTAACACAGTGTTTCTCAACCTCAGCTACTTTAAGCTGCCCCATGCTGGCCAGGGAATTCTGGTTGTTGAAGTCCACATAGCTTAAAGTTGCTGAGGTTGAGAAATACTGATCTAGCAGCCTTTCCTTCTACTGCATTTCTGTTCTGGAAACTGCTTTTTTGTGACGCTTACATAGTAGATGATAAAGAGGCCTGTCAAGAAAAAAAAAGGAAAGTCTTTGTGTAGCAGTGCCTTCAGGCCAGTGTAAATAATAGGGCTGCCATATCTAGGTGCAAAAGTCCCAATGATCACTAGATGGAAGCAGAGACACAGAACATAGCTAGCAATTTGCTGTCATTAGTGATCACCCGATTTTTTTGCATTCCATACATGTTACCCAGAGTAAATAATGAAATCTTAATTCATCTAAATCTTTGAGATTGTTTTAAAATGTAAGCTTCCTAGGGTTTTAATAGTTTTACATGGCAAGTAGCAGCGTGGAATGAAAAAGCTTTATCTACTGACTCTTTGTTTTGCATCTAATAAAGAACACAAATTCTGCTAGGAGAATTTCTCTCTCCCTCTCTCATCTATCTATCTCTATCTATCTATCTATCTATCTATCTATCTATCTATCTATCTACCTATCTATCTGTCTATCATCTATCTATCTCTATCTATCTCATCTATCTTTCCCAAGAAGATGTAGAATAATAATTGCATATATTTCTCAAGTAAGTTACTGTATCTGTTTGTATTCCATGGGCTGAGAAAGTAGGATTACGTTCACACTATATAGCAATTCATGGTTTACTGAAATGGATTCCCTGGAGTTGCACAATACATTGAACCATGTCCCTCTCCCCTTGCATTATTCATTTGTAGTAACTCAGTATTTTTTGAGTTACAATGGACCGACCTTACTTTCAAGCCTCTGAAAACTATTTTATATCTGTATGTAATTAATTCCATTTTCCCTAAAGGTGAAAACAATTGCATAGTAATTAAATTATTACTATAACTACATTTCAAGTCTGAGGTGATTTTGAGTGTCTCAGGCAAGTTTTCCTGTCTGGCATGAGTATTTGATCCCTAAATTTATTTTGATGACATAACATTTGGCCAGCCTTGTTCCTAAACTTGAGCCACCCCCATAACTGGAGAGAAGACTGCAGCAGTCTCTGAATCATGGCACAGCATTCTTCAGAAGCAATACCTTTATTAGCTAATGCCTCTAGAAAAAACAGGAATGATATATCCCAGTTAAGGTTGTGCATTGGTTGCAGTAAGTGCAACCAGTAACTGGTATAGTTCCCATGTATATACTTCTGTTTATATTATCTTGTGGTGAGAGACCCATATGGAAATATCTCCAGCCACTAAAGAGTCTTCAGGGAGATGTTTATTGCAGTCTGAACAAAACACTGGTGAGTGTGGGTGTGTGAATGGAGATTACAGCACATACCCACTGATTCTCAGACAGTAGGTGGTGGCTTTTGACCAAAAAGGTTTGGTATAGGAAAATGACATAACCGGTCCATATTATGGCTTTGAAAGTTTACAAGTACTCAAACCCCACAGCTGTGAGAAATCACAGCTATCCTTAACTATAAGGTTGTCTGTATCCTTCTCTCAGTCTTGATCAGCTAGATGGCAGCAT
The DNA here is from genome assembly GCF_035149785.1 of Candoia aspera. NCBI lineage: Eukaryota > Metazoa > Chordata > Lepidosauria > Squamata > Candoiidae > Candoia > Candoia aspera. The sequence goes on from NC_086158.1 coordinate 53,565,679, forward strand.
CTAGCAGACCTTGACTGATTTCAAAAAGCTAAGCAGGGTCAGACTTGATTAGTATGTGAAGACCACCAGGAAATATCAGGGCCATAGGATAAACTGGGAAATGAAAAAATAGCCAGGAAAAAGGCAATACCAAACAACTTCCATATTATTACCAATAAAACTACATGGATGTCCATGAAGCCACCAGGTGTCCAATATGACTATGGGGAGTTTTTGTTCTTATTTCTTCTCTCAGTCTAATTACATTTCTATGTGCTGAGAAAAGAAGAGGTCTTTAACCTGATGATTTATGAAAAGGAACAAAATACCACTGCAGGATCATTTGCAACACCATTTTGGCTTCTCTGCTGACAGAAATATGCTTTAGTAATACTGGCTGAGAATTCTGGGACTTAAAGGACCAACATCTCTGGAGTAGACAGGGTGACCTAACTGTGGCCAACTCTGTGCCTCTAAGAAGCCCAGTAGCACATGAAGCCTATTGTTCTGTATCATTATTTTTGCTAATATTCATTGTCACACTACTTCTGAAATTAGCCCAATTTGTGGCAATGAGATACATGACTGAAAACATTTGGAGAAGCAATATATTGTCCTAAATCTAGTATCAATCAGTTTCCTTGGATGAACCCCAAATGATAATTATGAAAGGTGAGAAAAATGCCTGTCTCTAAATACCAGGCAAAAATTTATAAATCTTTGTTGATCCTTAATTATATTATTTCTTAATTATTTATATATTTTAAACAAGAATGAAACCCAAAACTTTAATAGATTTTTCACATCTTTTTTTTTATCAGCCTTTTAAAATTTTTATTAAACACATACATACATAGCTTTACAAACTTATATCCAATCTCTATTACTTTTACATATAAATTTAATAATTATAATTATTATATATATAAGGCCTTTGATTGTGTGGAATGGCCAGCTTTAAAAATAATAACAGAAACCTGTGGATTTGGTGAAAGATTTAAATGATTGATAAATCAATTATATCGATGAAACACTGCAATGGTTGTGGTGAATGATGGAATGACAGATCAAATTTTACTAGCCCGAGGTATGAGGCAAGGTTGCCCCCTTTCCCGATTTTATTCACCTTAGTCATAGAAATTTTAGCCAATGTCATTAGAGAGGATGAAAGCATTAAAGGGATTGGGAACAAAGGAAAAATTAAAGTAAGCTTGTTTGCAGATGACACTTTATTAACTATTGAAAACCCCCTGGAGTTGTTGGAGGGAATAGAAGGACATTTGAGAGAATTTGGGGAAATGACAGGGCTGCAAATAAATTGGTCTAAATCAGAAATGATGTTATTTATTTACAGTAAAAGGAGAGAGTGATGGTTTATGAGTAATAATAAAATAAATATTAAGTTAAAGAATTCAATAAAATATTTAGGAATAAATATAACAAGAGAACTAGATAGTTTAGAAAAGGAAAATGTCCATAGATTAAAGTGAGAGATTAAAAAGAAGTTGGAGGAGTATAGGAAAATTAAATTATCATGGTTTGGCAGAATAGCAATTATCAAAATGAAGATTTTACCTAGAATAAATTTCTCATTTAGGATGTTACCAATTAAGGTTTCAGAGATAGAGATGAAGAGTTGGCAAACCATGTTTAATAATTTTTGTAATGGAGATAAGAAAGCAAGAGTGAATAAAAATAGATGGTATAAGCCTCAAAAAGCTGGAGGACTGGGGTTCCCGAATTTAAGATTATATTATATAGCTAACCAAATAAGATATAGATGGAATGGTAGGACAAGGAGAGTTGAATTGGATGGAGATGGAAATGCAAGAATTGGAATGGAAATTGGAAAATGTATTTTTTAATAAACCAATTAAGAAATGGCTGGAAAGAGCTGAGAACCCCCCTTTAAAAACTATTTTAAGGATTTGGGCAAAATATAAAGAAAAATTAATGCCAGTTGTTTCCCCATTGACCCCAGTGGTGATGGTGGAAAAAATCCCTACAGATTTAAAGAAGGAATTGGAATAAGTTTTTTCACATCATTTGACTTGTTTCCATCTCTATAATATACTTTAGAGAGAAAGTATTGAAATTAATGTGGATCAGGGAGTTTAAATTCATGAACGTTAAATTCTGACATTTCTGTCATGTATCTGGAGTTACTTAATACCTGTGGAAAGTAGAATGTGATAAAATGCCTCTATTTCCTCACAAGTATTTAGGCAACTCTTTGTTAGAAATTCCAATCAAACAGTTCCTTTCCGGATTATAGCAAAAGACTGCATCCTTAGATGTCTCCTTTGGTAGAGTCTGTGTGAAGAAGGAAAAATCAAAGGGGTTTTAATCAGGTGCCAAAGGATTCAGATTCCCACAATCCTGAGAAAAGAGAATGGGGTGTTAATGCTAGGAGAGCAGCAGAACAATTCATAGACAAGAACAAATGCCTCCACCCAATTTCTCAGTAAACACAGTGGAAAAAAAAAAGAGGAAAGTCTTAGTTTTGTATTTGTAGGTTTATGTTTATATATATATTTATGTGTTGCATTTTTATGTTTATTTTATGTGTAGAATTGTAATAAAGTGTGTATGCATGTATAAATGTGTATGTGTGTGTATGTGTGTGTGTATGTGTGCACGCTTGTGTGTGTGTGTGTGTGTGTACGTGTATATGTATATGTATCTCTCTCTCTCTCTCAGAAAAGTCTGTTAGGGAATTAGATGAGGTCTTACCACAGGAGGAATCAGCGTGCAGGCCTCCCTTGGATCAAAATATCTGTCAAGACAATTAATGTTTTCCAGCCCTATTTGGAAAAGGCCTTCATTCAAATAGCAATACAATCTCTATCCATGGATTCCTTTATGCCATGCAGTATCATAGGGAGAAAAAATTACAACCCTGCCATCAACTGTTCCCATCAACTTCCATGAAAGCATACTGTGGTAACTGTGGCTCCCTGTCATGGAGAAACGCCAGAATAGCTAACGCGGGGGTAGCAGTGTGAACACATTTTCCTTGCTTCTCTCCACCTAATGTTAATTGCCTGGAGATAGGAAACCCTTGAACAGAACCTTGTTTTTAGGGTGAGTTCAGGACAGTTGGCTGCCTGAACTGAAAGGCAAGGTCATTCCATCTCCAGATCTGATTGGCTGACAGATATCCTATTGTTAACAGTGATTATAGAATACCATCCTTCTGTGGTCCATAGGCACAGGTCCACCTTAATTTTTCTTGATGATCCAGCCTTCCCCCAGCATCTATGGCCTAATGATAATGCCATATAAGTTTGTTTTAAAATTGTGAAACTATCAACAAGATTTATTCTTTTTAACATAATAAATCAACGAATTTATTCAATCAACGAATTCTTCCTGTGCAATAATGGAAGTAAAGTCAACCAGGAGTAATATACTAAAATGGGATTATGAGAGGTTGACTGTGGAGGCAAAAAAATTGTAAGCTCTTTCCTCTTGCTTCCTTTCTTCTGAATGCTCAAGAAGGACTCTATCCAGAAGAAAAGGAAGTCATTCCCTTTAAAAGGAAAGCCCAAAGAAAGGGAAAAAAGAAGCCCAAAGACAACTGTGGGAGAAAGAAGTCTATACCCAACAGCATGTACTGTAAGTGTGTGCATTCAGGCTGTGTGGGGCTGCTGGAAAATTGTTCGGTAGCAGAGGAGGAGAGGAGACAAAGGCCTTGGCAGCCAGAGAAGAGATTCCAGAGGAATCTAGCTGCAGCAGATCCAGCCCAAGCTGGGAAAGGGAGAAGCAATAGCTCAGGTGAGTGTTGTCAAGGTAAATGGGATATGTTCTCTGATGGCCACAAACAGCAGAAAGCCTAGTAGTTATGGGCTATGTCCCTAGAGAGGGGATCGAGCCAGGAGAAGAAAGGGAGGGAAATGGTTACCCTCCTCTACTTTAGAGTGCCAGGGTGCCAGGGTGCCAGGATGAAGAAAACTATGGAGTCTTAGCTGAAGAGCCTCAAGGCTGGGCTGATTGTAGTGCAACCACAATCTGTCAGAGGCAACAGCCAACATACCAACAGAAACCAGACACTCTGGCAGCTATACCAGCTAAAGAGAGAAAGAGGCAATGCAGCTCAACAGAGTTGGGCAGCAGGGTCAAGAAGCATGATGAAAGAGGCCTTGTAAGAAATTCAGTGGCAGCTTAAGACAGCAGGAATTCTGACCATATAGCAGCCAGTACTGGCTACCACACCACCAATAGGTACCAGAAAGGATCAAGCCAGAGCAGAACAAGAGAATGCCAAAATAGAGTGGGCCAAAGAAAGGGTCAAACCAGAGTGGACCAGAGTGGACCGAGAGAGGCAAAGCTGGATGGACTGTTGTTACAGAGCCAGAGAAGCCAGAGCTTGATGAAACAAGCACCAGATCTAGAAAGGATGATACTGGTAGCAAGATCAGGCAAACACAGCAGCAGTTCTGACCACATACTGGTCAAGTCCGGATGAGTCATCTGATAGCAGAGACCAATCCAGCAGTAAAGGCATCAGGAGTGTCTAGGGGTGGGACCGGGACAGATAAGAGTTAAGAGCTGAAACTGCTATAGATGTCTACAGGTTAGGAGTAAAAGATAAAAATCAGATAGTTAAAACTTAGGAAGCTAAGTAGTAAACAGTGATGAATAAAAAGAATAGAGCTTACAAGACTAAAATAGCCTGTAGAAATTGTAGAGACAGGATAGAGAAACTGTAAATTAGTATGTGATTTTCTTTTGTAAGGAAAAATGTTATACAGTATAAAAACAAATTTAATAAAACACTTTCCAACTGGATGTAAGAACTGACACCTTTAGTCCCAATAATGACCTTGCACAATTATAATATGCAGAATTCAGATTTATTGAGATCAGTGTACAGAGCAAAGGAAAAAGCTGCAATTGAGTAAAAGTGTGCCAAGATGCTCATTAAAACATTACAGCAGCCCATGACCCCCTCTCCAGTCTTTTTCTCAGCTTCTTGTTAATGGTTCTCCATGCCATCTGCAGACATCTCAGCCAGGACAACCTTGGATTCCCCAAACAACAAAGTTTCACACTCCTGGCAATTCCCCCTCCCACCTCTCTTCCTGACACAAGTTAACTCTGCACCGTTCCTGGCAGAAGAACACGATTAGACAATTCATCAATCATTTGATTGTGGAGTCTGACACTGGAATTGATACATGTGCATTCTACCTGAGATCTGTACTATCACTGAACTTGTGAGAAGGTTGCATTATAATTCAGAATGGCAGGTCTTTCTTCCCAAACTTGCCTATGGAAAAAAGTTCGTAGTAGGGAGAGATGACAGTAAGCCTAAGCTATAGAAAAGGTTTGGTTGGTAACCATTGCCACCACAACAGATTGCAAATATAATTCCTGTGATTCTTCATGCTCTTAGTAAAGCTATCAGAAGCAACAGTTCATCTTCAAGTGTCCTCAGCATTTAGAGTTGTAGTCCTCGGAGCCTGTCACACAGTGCAGTTCCATCATTGGGATCGTAGGACTTCCTTCACTATTCTACAGTGATGTTATCAGGATTTTACGAATGTGGCTTTTTCTTGTATCTGGTTGATCCTTGAATAGAGAAATGTCATTTCATGTAATGAATGCCAATTCTGAAATGGCAACTGCTGTGAATGTAGCCTCCATGCCAGGTTGCAGACTGATAGTCACAATCCACACCCCCACAAATGAGAGATTGCTCTGCTGTGTATATGGACCCAGGGTCAGATTACTTTGGCTCCTACTTCTGATAGAAAAAAAGGTTTTTCTTTTGAAAAAAAATTGATGTAGAAGTCTAAGTAAAGAGGCTGGGTTTCCCTTATCCCCAGCAGTCTCTGATTAATGGTGGAAATCTCCAGGAAGCTGGAGAAGCCCTGGAAATTGAGGCAGAGAACCATTTGCTTCAGGGAATCTTTTATTTTGGTAGAAATAGGGAAAAATATATAGCCAGGAATTTGTGCTAGCTTTTTCATTTCTGTTTTCAGTGATGTGCTAAAAGGGAAAGGAAGGGAAGGGAGAGAAAGAGAAAGGCAGGGAGAGAGTGAATCGGTGAGTGAGAGAACATGTTAACAATAGAAGGATAGCAGAAGAAGAAAGGACGTAGTAGCACATAACAAGGAGAAGGCCTGGCTTCAATTTGGAGTTATCTCACTCTTGGCTGCATTGGGGAAAACTGTAGCCTCCCTCACCTCATCCACCTTGCACTAAAAGAGTGAGATCAGCCTCCTTCACCAAGCAGAGGAGAAAAGAGGTTTCATTCAGAGCTGAAGTTTGGCATTCCCATGGGCTCCTCACCCTACCCAGATCAGAGGGAGCTGATATTTCCTCCTTTGTGGGACTATGCATATATCATTTGGCTCCTTTCATGAGCATGTTCACTTCTCAATATTTAAGCTTCATTTATCTAAAGAAGGGACACAGAAGCTCAGCCATCCGTTCCTGTACCACTGCAGTGACTGGTGGATGTTTCACCATTGGCAGGTGATGTCCAAGGAGGCAGAGTCAGCAAAGCCAAAGGCTTAAACAATTGTTTCACAGCAGATTCAGTAAATCAGGAGTCTGGTAGTAACTCTTCCAAGTAACACTAAATTAATTGTTAGTTGGAAAAATTGCTACTGTGCTCTTCCTGATTTTTGGCTACCATAGACTAGCATGGCTCTTCTACAGTGTCAATAGATGTAGTAAAGACAGATAGAAATCAACAATGAGGATAGCAGATTTCATCAGCCGGGTGTATTTTGAACTGGTTTACCTAAAGTCCATTTTTTATAGTGCTACAGATTAAGAATTGGAATAATGAGCTAATACAATGGGGGAAAACACAGGAGGATAAACGGATTGGGAGAGACATCTGAATCTATAGAATGAGTGAATTGTGTCAATTCTGAATAAAACAGGAAGTGGAGAAGCAAAAAAATGAGGTGACTCATTCAGGTGAGCTGTGCAGTGTGTGCATGTGTAGCAGGGAGAAGGGTGGGGGAGAAACTGTTCAAACAACAACCTGTGGTGGTGAATGGCAATGACTTCACTTTACCCATGATGATATAGCTCATCTCACAGCTGGCATATACTTTTGCTCTGTTCAGCTCTGCCCTTTTGCAGTTAGCAAAGAGATATAGCAGGACAGAAAAAGTCTACATTGTCATACAGAAAAGTAGCAAAATTACTAAGGGGGAGGAATCTGAAAGGCTATTATTTCCCTCACCACACTGGTAAGAAAATCTCTAGTTCAGAAGTGGAGAACCTGTGGTAGTCCAGATGTGGAAGAAGCATTGTTCCCAGCAGCTCTATGCAATATGCCAGTGGTAAGGGATGCTGGGAATTGCAGATCATATATCTGGAATGCTAATCCAATTCCTGTGGCTATAAAAAAACAAGCTAGAGGGTTTTTTTTTAAAGAATTTGATTGTGGAACTGACCTCTGAACAATATGTTTGGTTAATTAATACACACAGAGTCATTATAGATTCCAAGCTGGAAGCTTCAATGACTTATCAAAGGAATGGGTTAGAGTCCCCCCTGCCCGAAATATATGTGATACAAGGAGAAAAAGTGGAGGTAGTGGTGTGGGAAAGGGGATAAAATCCCAATATGAACGATGGAGCATGAAGAGGGAATATTTATCCCCTTCCCTGCTGTAATGACATATCACCATACAGTACTGTATTGTTCAGTGAAGGCACATCTTGGGTAGCAGTATGGTATCTAAGCTACAGAAATGGAGATGACTGCTAGAAGGCAGAAAATTTAGTGCTTGTTCAGATTTCTGTAGACTAGATATCAATTGCACCAATGGGGTTAGTGTTATCAGCTGCCTTCCTTTATTTTGGAGAGAGACTGGTTGTAATTGATTACAGTACATTTGTTTTTCATGCATGTGCTCCATTGCCTATGATTTGATCTGCATGTACTGTACAAACACAGAGTATTAAACCATCACTGCCTTCTCTCCCAGTCATGCACTGGGTCTACTGATCTACCATGCTTCATATCAGATATGGACATTATGAGAAATGTACTGATGTGGTAAGGTAAAACAAAAGAAAACTAATTATGAATACATGCATGCTGTCTTTGGAATAACTTTGTTCTGATTAATCAGGGAAGTAAAACAGTAGATAGGTCATTATGGAGGATCTTTAATTTGGCAATAACAATAGTAAACAGTATAAACTGTTGCTAGGATTCACACTGAATATTAATGTGGTAATTGTGTGCATTACTTGATTGGGTGTCCTGCTGACAGTTCCATGAAAAATCTTGGTATTATCCTCATACAGTAGTACTGTTAGCAGATCTGAAGAGTTGGATTAATGTTTAAGTCAACACTTGTGTTTTTTCTGAAGGGATGAGTCACAAATAAGTAGGGGGAAGAAGAGAATTAAAAGTATGAAACTTTTTTTTTTAGTTGCACCCTAAATTTCACACTTTTACTAACTGGGATAGCTGAAAATCCCAGTAATGACTTTTCTGAATTGCAAAAACTTACATGTCCTTAAGATTTATTCTTTTAAACAAATTGGGGCTTTTCATTGTTTTCTGAGGAATATAAGAAAGCACTGCAAGAAAATATTGAGAATTTTATTCTTATTTATTGGTTGTTTATATTGTAATTTATATTTTTTATGGTTTTAATTGCTGATTTTATTGTAAACTGCCCAGAGTCCCCCTTTTTGGGGGAGATGGGCGGTGATAGAAATTATCACCGCCCATCTCCCCCAAAAATAAATATATAAATATAATATATTTTATATATATATAAATATTATATATATAAAATATATAATATTTATATATATAAATATATATACAGTATTTTTGTATTTATATATAAATATATAAAAATAAATCAATAATAAATTTCCTCTCACCCAGCCCCTCCTCACCAATATAAAAAATTAGATTTCCAAATAGTTCACATGGCTTCTGACTGCCTTCCGGAAATAGCACAACTCAGTCTAAAGAGACAAAAGGCCAATTCATCTGAACATGCAGTCACATGGGGGCTGTTCTATATGGAGAATCAATTATGTGCAGCCACAGACAACTTGTAAATGGGGAGTTCAATGGCACAGCAAAAATCAGAGATTCCGCATGATAAATGAATGCACATAAATGGTTTACCATATAAAAAGGTTGCAAAGAGGTACCCTCTAATTTTCAGCATGGTGAAGGCTATTTTTCTTAAGCTTTATCCCATGATACTGTTGTAATATTTAAAGGTTCAGCACATGAATGGAGCCAAGGATATAAATCTTTTCCATGCAATCAGCAACTAGCTCAGACTGGCTAAGAAGCTTGCTCTGCTCTCCTTTAGAAAAAAATTATACAGAAAGAGATATACAGCAAAATACCTCCTGCACCACTACTGTCTTGTATAAAATGATATACATTTATCAAGAGAGCTTGTAGTTTAGTGATACAGGAACTTGAGCGCAGAAGGAAAAAAAACAGTTTCTGTTCCTGACATTTCTAGAGAAAACTGGTAAAATATGATCCTGAAATTCTTGGAAAGCTGCCCCCAATCTGTGTCAATGATACTGAGTTTGATGGACCAACAGACTGACTGAGTGTAAACTTCCTAAGATGGAACTTTCAATTTACATTTTGGAGTGTTATCCTACAGCCTCTGTAATAGTATCCTTGGGCTGTAAGTTAGATTGATTCCAATGGGTAAGGCTCCAGATTTGCTCCTGCCTCTACAGTCTACAGGAAACCCTAGCTTTTGAAAGGTTTGGGGTGGGGTGGGGTGGGGTGGGTTGGATTGGGAGTTGCAAGAAAGGAAGCTTGGCTCCACATTTAGATGATTTAGACCAGTCCTTAAACTGTTCTAAATTATTGTTCTAAATTATTCTCCCTCAGCTTCATCCCAGTGCTCAGAATGGAGATTTTTTTTAAAAAGCAAAGTAGGTAGAACAAGGATAAGCCTAGCAAAATGTTAGATTTGCCAGGACACTAATATACAGTTCTTCAATAAGATTACAAAGTTGTTGTTGTTTTTACCTTCTGGAAAAATGGGAACACTGAAAACTAATGCCCCCCCACCAAAAACCTGATTCTAGATTAAAGTCACAGAGATGTCAAGCAGTAAAACCGAAGTCCAGTAAGTGCAATAATGACACCTGACATGTTTTAGTATTTTGGGTGCCACTAATAGGAAATAAGAAATCTGACATTTCATTTCTCTACCTAGTATTCTATTCCTAGAAATAAACTGAACGAAGATTTCAGGTATATGTTTACAGATTGAGAATGCACCTGGGAATCAAATAATTTTGATGGGGAACTGAGAATCCAAGTGCTTATTTAAGCACAAAGTTCGTAAGATGACTATTTGAGATAAACCATTGTCTGCTGGAGAAACCTGAAATACCTAAGTAAGCACAGCAGTTTTTTTTTTTTTTTAATTTGGAGAGAGTACTATAAATATACTGATTTGAATTAATAATTGCTATATATCTGCAGGCATATATCTGTCTATGCATGTTTTCTGTTGCATAGAATCTGGTCCAAAAGTGCTGAATGTCGGCTTTTATTTTACTTAAAAGTAAAGGCAGTATCTGGTAAAGCAGAGAGGGAATGGTAAAAAGTAAGGTCTTGAAGTTATCGTGAATGTTCAGTTCAATGTTCACAGTTTCTGTCTCTCCTATACTTTATCAACTCGATCATGACAGATATATAGGTATATGAGGTATGTGTGTGTAAATATGATAGACAGATTGCCAGATATAACTTCTTGTAACCAGAGAAAAATACTGAAAACTATATAATTTTGAGAAAAAGCAAGAAAGAAAGAATAAAAAGTAGGTGTTAGGGATGACAAAGAAATTTGTCCAAATTTATTTGTATTACAATACACTGTAATACAAATATGCCTATTATATTTCTTGAAGCTGTATGTAAACTGGAAGATATTTCTACATAGAAAACTAAACTTTAACAAACTTGGCAATTAAAATGCTCATATATTAACAAACAGTGCAAAGAATGTATATACTAGAGCAGATGTATACAAAAATGCATCCAATGTTTTGTTCAGATCTGCAGGTAAATAGATTCAGAATCTATTGTGCAGCAAACAAGTGATGCAAAACATCATCCTCAAATTCCATCTTAGTCATCCAGTTTAAACATAGAAAGTTCTGTTCTGGATTCTTTAGGAATGCTCTGTTTAACAGAGATGAACTCACAAAAGACTAGCATAGCTCCATATCCCCACCCTTGCTGATTATGCTGTCAGGAAAATCCTAAAAACTGGAAGACAAATCTGTAATAGAGACATATCTTCAAACTAGTCTCAATAGACACCCAAGACTATTGTATGCCCACCTTCCATTCAAGAGCAGGATGTTCACTGCAAGGGACTGACAATCCTCAAATCCTGCAGAAGAAGGAACTGTCATAAAAAAGATGTTTCTTGGGCCATCTTAGACCATCAATAAGAATCAGACAGGATTAAAGATTAAGAATTATTAGAAGACAAAAACTGAAGGATTGAAGATAACCTTCAGGGAATCAATAATGTGCCAAACCTACCTAACAAATTTCAGCAGAAATAAACATAAAGTTCTGGCAGCAATACTATGAACAGACCATAATAATTAACCACTAACTAAGCACATCAACTGTATGATGTGGCAGTTAAAAAGGCTAATGAAATTCTAGGCTGAACCAGAAGTATAGATATTAGATCATCAGACATAAAGGTACCACTCTATTCTGCTTTAGTCAGACCATCTGGAACAATGTGACCAGTTCTGCGTACCTCCATTTAACAAGGATGTAACAAGTTGACAAGGGACGCGGTGGCGCTGTGGGTTAAACTGCTGAGCTGTCGATTGGAAGGTCGGCGGTTCGAAACTGCGCGGCGGGGTGAGCACCCGTTGCTAGTCCCAGCTCCTGCACACCAAGCAGTTTGAAAACATGCAAATGTGAGTAGATTAATTGGTACCGCTTCGGCGGGAAGGTAACGGCGTTCCGTGAGTCATGCTGGCCACATGACCCGGAAGTGTCTGCGGACAACGCCAGCTCTAAAGGCTTAGAAACGGAGATGAGCACCGCCCCCTAGAGTCGGACACGACTGGACTTTACGTCAAGGGAAACCTTTACCTTTACCTAACAAGTTGAAGCATGTCTAAAGCAGAGTGACAGAGGCAATGAAGGGCCTAGAAACCAATACTATAGGGAAAGGTTAAAGTTGGATATGTTTACAGAAGAGAAGACACAGCTCAATGGCAATATGATTACTGGAGGTTTGATGCATAGATAATGAACAATTTGTCTATAGGTAGGAGCTGAATTCTAGCTGAATGTTAGGGAGAGTAGAAGGCAAAAGGAAGAGGGGCAAGTTGGATAGATGATATTCTAGAGGTGATGGACTCATCCCTGGGGGAGCTGGGGGTGTTGACGACCGACAGGAAGCTCTGGCGTGAGCTGGTCCATGAAGTCACAAAGAGTCAGAAGTGACTGAATGAATAAACAACAAAAGGAGCTGAATTACCAAATTCAAATTACAAGGAAGTAAATTTATACTAAATATTAAGGAAGAATTTCAGGATGATAAAAGCAAAAATTTTTCTTTAAAAAGTTAGTTTTACAGCCACATGTTAAGGAGGTTGCAGTAGGGCATCAAGATCTGATTTGATTATTTCAAGTCTTTTCTTACTCTCTGATTTGCCTGACAAAGAATATGGGCAGGGCAGTATGCCTACCACAAGTCAAAGTGGACCACTTCAGGCTGATTCTGTGACACAATAAGAAATGAATCTGGGTATACAAAGCCAACAATTATACTTAATCATAAACATCATTTGACTTTCCACACTTTTGGAAACAGTTTGAAACTGAAGTCACTGCTGCTGAGCTCAAAATACAGAATGAGCCACATGAGGAGACCTGTGTATTCTTCAGCTGACCAAATAAGACAGAGCAAAAAGGGTACCCAGTCAGTGCCCTTCAATCTACAGCTCATTTTGTTTGCAATCAGGGTCAGGTGCAAACTGCTAAATTCTCAGTCCTTCACTCAGTTTGTTTAAACAGCAGAGAAACAATAGCGCAGAGCAATGGCAGAGGAGGGGGGAAAACCCAGTAGTTGGGAGATGGAATGAGGCAAGGAATTCTACTACTGGGAAAACTGTCCACTCCCAAGTGCTGCAATACTTTAGCATTTCAGCTTAGTTGCTAAATAGATACAATGTTGTGGGTTCACATGAATGCAGAGCCAATGTGGGAGCAATGCAAACACTGCAGATAGTGACGCTTTGCAGCTTTCAGGATTCCCAGCTTTTAACCAGGAATCTGGGGGGAACCAAGTTGTTGAAGGCTGACCTAAAATGTCAGGAAGCATAGGTAGAAAGACCTCTGTTCCAAGGCTTCAAAGAGGTGGCCTTACATCTGCAGCAGTAATTCTTTGCTATTACATAATTTGCCACTTCAATTTGATATTTGCAAAGGAAATGGGTTCTTAAATTACTGTTCATTAATTGTTCATCCACTGCTGTGAAGCTATAGAGTCCTGCAAAGTACAAAGACAGCCCATGTCTTCAGAACTCATTTTTATGGAAAGAAATTATTTCCACTTGGACTTGCTGATTCACTTTTCATTCTGCCCCCAAGCCATGCACAGGGTGAAATCAAGAGGAAGCTGAAAAAGCCATTCCTAGTTTGTGCCTGGTCATAATATGAAAGCATTTCACTAGTTACTGGGTGGTATTAGAAAGGCCATTCAGAACATGAACGATGTATTATTTTTCTACTTTTCATTCCTTCAGCCATGCAATTGCTTGTACTGATATAACATGTACATTTTTACTGCATTTATCAAGCATACAGCAAAAGTTGTCATCGCAATAGAATTAACACATGATACGTGCAGTTTGCTGCTTAAAAAGTTAAGTCTTGTCTCATGCACATCCCAGAGAATGAAAATTGCAGCCATTGATTTAAAAGTAACCATGCATTTAAAAGTAACTTATGGGCGGCCTCTCTTTGTTCAGGTTTAATGCTTGCTCAAAACGTAACAATAATTATGGGTGCCAGTTTCAGTTTTTTTCTGTTTGCTGTACAACTTTACTTTCTCATGAAAAAGAATTAAAAGGGAGGTCCTTTTGGAGGCTGTAAAGCACATGACACTTGTATTCAAATGTATAAAATTTGGTATAACGATTTGATTATGTGTTATAATTCAGCCCAAATCTCAACTCTGCCCTGAATTCTTTGGTAGCCTTAGACAAGGTAATATTTCTCACCAATGTTCTGCATCTGTGAATGAGAGTACCTCACAGAACTGTTGTTTAAAGGAAAACAGACAGGTGGGTGATTCTGAGCAGTGAGTCCTGAGTTCTGGCAGTATCTCAAGCCGAATTGGCTTCTTGTGGAGATTCCAGAGTGGCAACGAATAGATCCAACCAACTGGCTTGGTTCAGATGTCACAGCAACAAATAATGTGGTTTCTTTGTTTTTTAGCTTACTATGAAATGTGACCCTAGCCACTGTGGGTCATTGCTGATGGCTTAACATTATTGTTAACCAGCTCCTATTCAACAAGCCAGTATTAAAAAGAAATATACTAGAACATAATGAACTAGCAAGAGTGAAAATGGAGATATGTGCATTGCTTGACTCAAATTTGAAAAGCTGACACATGTACCCTTTGTACATAATAGCCAGTCCTTTGAACACCTCAGACTAACCATTCGGATAATCAGGTTCTCTTGAATCAGCTGGGCTCACAATGCTAAGCCATAATCCATGGTTATAGATTACAACCAGATCAAACCAAACAGAAGCCAGATTATTGCTTAATGCAAACTTTGACCTTAGCCATCACCTCCTATCTGTGACATCTGATCTGGATTCTGTTAAGGTGAGCACTTTGAAATAATGTATTTATTTTAGAAATGATTGTATCATATCTTGTACAGCTCTTGAATTAATCTTGCACTTCAGGAAACATTATGATACAGAAGATTATTTGAGTGTAATATGTTGTCTAATAAAAATGCAACCTAAAAAAACAGATGATGAAATTCACAAAGCATTTCGTGTTTTTCACACACTTTAGTGAATGCACAATGGCTAAGCTGAATATGAGGCTGTGACCCCCCATTTCTTTTGTCTTCAAGGCCACGCCTTCTCCTCTGAAGTGCATTGTGTAGACTTCCATCTTCAGGAGGCATAAAAATAAGCAGGTGGGACCAGGTGGATGGCCCTGGGAGCTCCTACCCAGTTGAACCCTCACACATTGACCAGAAGGCATAAAGCAGGTGCCTATCAGATTATAACTGGGTTTAGTCATGCCTGAAGTAGACTAAATTGAAATTATGTGTAACATAAATCTTGAAAGTTTCTTTACAGGACTTTATTATCACTTCTATGCCTGACTAGGACTCGGGAACTTGAGTTCAAATCTCTGCTTAGCCAGTAATCTTACTGACTGATGCTGGGTCGCTTGCTAAAATCCTACATTTCTTGCAAAGGTAAGAAAGAGGTTACATGTTATATTCCTCTGAGTTGCTTGAGAGAAGGGTGGGATAAAGATTAAATTATAATAATAAAGGCAGGATAAAAATTAAATAAATAAATAAAAGATCACCTGGTTGTGTAATGTGATTGTTTTTGTTTCAAAATCTACTTAGATATTGATAGTACCATTTCTGAGAATATTGCAACTACAGTCCCCCTTCATTGTCTCACTGGCTTTCTTTGCTATTTTCTCCTGTTATAATTCCTTTTCACCCCATTCCCCAACACTAGAAAGTTTGGACTCCAGATGGGAATTACTATTCTAAAAGACAACTCAGAGAGTGACAAGGTTCTGCACTATTTGGAACATTTTGATTATCATATATGAAGAGCTGATAATAGACATGGCTAAATAGGATGTAATTAAAATGCTACATTTTGTGTCTTGAATTAATGCGCCAGTTCTCCCTTTGAAACTGGGGAAATAATTAGCCTCTTCAAGGCTGCATGTTAATTATGTGCTACAAGCCCATTTTATCCTATATAATGAAGAAGAAGCATCAGCTTGGCTACCTTATAATAGCTGACTGATGCAAGTGAAACTTCCAAGTTTTTGACCCTTTTGCTTCTGATCTTTAGGCAAACATATGTGAAAGGATTAGAGCACTTACTTTGTGTGGAGTCAAGAGCTCTCTCTCTCTCTCTTATACCTGAGTTATTTTGTACTGAGCTTAGCATTCAAAGCAGGTGCTTAACTGGTTGCAAGGATATTTGAAAGCCATAAGCTCATAAATAGGATTTGTGCTAATTCTTTATTCAAAATTGTTTTCATTCTTTTCAGATACTCCAGGTTCTAGTGAAAGTTCAAAGTTTTCAACATCAGTTAAAATCTAACAAAAGAAAATAGTCTTTCTCAAATTGTTTAGTTATTTGTCAATGTTCTGTTGAAATCTCATATTTCATTTTGGGAACCACACTTGTCTTTGATAACTTGTAAGTTTTTAATTATTATTATCTTTTTAATTTATGGGAGACAGGAAGTAATGTTCCCCAGTCAATTTTGTGACAGCTGGATGGTGTGCAAAAATGGCTGTTAGTTAAGTGATCAAATCATCTACTATCATGCATTGCCATAGGGAGTGGATGACCCAGTCAGTTGTATTGTTCAGATGAGCCCATGTCTAAACTGAGGTTTGAAATTACTCTTTGGCATGGGATCCAATTGACCAGTCCAGCATTTAACTTTCTAGTATATGGTATCATAAGGAATGAGAGTTCATTCATCCAATGTGATGAACAAGCTACTAGGACAGATGATACAATGATACACCTCACTTCACTCTAGCACAACTTTTATTCCTATCTCACCTATAAAATGACTTGAGAGTAGCTACGTTTGTCCTTTCCTGATCTGAATCATAATTAGATGAATAAAAATAAACAGTTTGCAAGGCAAGAGCTCTAAATATGGTGCTACACAGGACTGAAGAAATTTAATGTCAGACCGCAACTTGAACTAGAATGTTTACTTGGAGAGAACAGGGATACAACTCTTGATAAGAGAGTTTTTAAATCAAATACTTGAAAAATCATTAGTATGAGGAAAACCAGCAGCAGTAATGTATAACAGCGGTTCCCAACCTTTTTGGCACCAGGGACCTGTTTCATGGAAGACAATTTTTCCACGGACCAGTGGGGGATGGTTTCAGGATGATTCAAGCACATCCTCTTTTTCCCAACCTTTCTTTTTTCTTCATGCCATTTGAAGATAGCAGCCAATGGGCTTGCTTTCTCTGACAGGAGGCGGAGCTCAGGCGGTAACGCAAGCAACGGGCTGTAAATTCACTTGCTCACCCACCACTCACCTCCTGCTGTGGGGCCCGGTTCCTAACAGGCAATGGACCGGTACCTGTCCGCGGCCCGGGGGTTGGGGACCCCTGACCTATAGGACTCCACCTACACATATGCAGCACACCCAAGGTTCAAAACCTTACATATCTTTCACTGGATCCTTATCCTAATTTGCTGAGAATCATTCCTTTCTTGGCAGGAGGAGTAGCTGACACTTGTACATGTTCTTAAAAAGGATTAGTCTGGTCTGAGGCCTTTTGCTTCTGAGGTTGCCCAGTCAAGCCCTTCCATTAATTATCTATCTTTGTGCACAAGAAGCAAGTTTATGCTTTACTGTCTGGTTTCAGAGTAGCTATTTCCTCTGTGCCTCTTTTACCTCTTCTGCTGAGCGGCTTCCCTCCTCTTATTGTTTTCTTCCCCACTTTTTTCCACAGGATGTAGAATTAATCATAACAATACTATAGAAACCTTCTAAGGGAAACCAAGATACAAGATCCCCTTCTGGTTTCAGTATCTGTGAAAGAGCTAATTGTGATCAAGATCAGAAAAGCGCTGGTTTAAAGGTGCTCCTTCCCTTCATATTTGACTCTGCTGTGTGGGATATTCATCTGTGACTGCTGTGCAAGGGATAAATCAACAGACGTAAGAAAGTGATGAGAAGCTAACTATGTGCTGGTTAATGATGTTGTATAAAGTTGTATAGCCCTTTTGCTGAAATTAAAAGGGAAGTAATTATGGATAGGAAATTCTGGATGCATATCGTACTCCTGCAAATACAAGACACAGATGTATAGTCTACTTGCTTATAGTTGTTGATAGTTGCTTGCCATGCTGTGATTCTACCTTATCTCTTGCAAGTTTTGCTTTCCTCTTTACTGAAACTTTGACAAATGGCTATTTTTCTTTTTTCCACACATAGAAGGATTGATGGAAAAGCAGCAGTTGATCAAGACCAACCAAGACTTTTTGAATGGATATTTCATACATGGGTTGAAATAATTAGATGGATTGATCATTTTCATTTGAGACAGCATAAGTAATCAATTCAAATACTCAGAATGATTTCAGTATTTGGGTTTCCATACCCTTTCCCACTTAATGGGTCACTTAAGTCAACTATCAAAAATCAAAGGAGAAAAAATATTACCTTGACACGCAGTATTCACTGAGAAGAAAGGCGTGGGGGCTGAAATGAACCTTTTGCCATCAAGCTTCCTAGTCTCAAAAATACACTGAGGCCAATCAATGAATCTTTGTGAGAATTTAGATGTGCAACAAGGCTCCAGACTTGCTGCGCTGTATTCAGTGGTCATAATACTAGTTCAGTTATGTTTATAATATCAGTTAAAGCAGTGGCTTAATTTAACATTATTACAGATAGTATCCCAGCAGACAATAGAAGTAAAATTGGTCTCTGGATCGGGAGATGATAGAAGACTGGGAGACCAACACTGAAGAATAGGCAGCAAGGGCAAAACTGACAGTATATATTCATAATAGAAGCCTAACTAACTTCAAGCAAGAATGACTCCCCTATATACAACACCTTATATAGGAAGGAAATTCACATGTTTGGAATATGTTTTTTAGGAAAAAAGTTAAGAGACTAATCAAAAACAATAGATGAAATGACTTAAACAGATACTAGCAATAACCTCCAATGTTTAACTTGCAAAGTAAAGTACAGATATTGAGGTAGCGTTTAGCAGTTGGGGAAATAAATGGAATGGAAGAGGAGAATACATTACCAAAGGTTTTTTTCCCCCCCATGTTTTTACTTATGTCCTACTGGTAATTATTTATCTTCTCTTTTGCTTATTGTATCTTTATTCTTGTGTGATTTCTGCTTAAATAATCTGTCAAAGCTTTTGCAATACAAAATCTTTAAAAAAGGATGTCAAGTTGCTGTTATGTTTCAAACGTATATGCAAACTTCCTGTGACTTTTGCTTTATTTTTCAGCCTGCAATTTCTCTGTTCAATTATATGACCAAAGCAGCCAGTAAGACTAGCCACAGCAATTATATACTGTCTGCTTGCAGGAAACACCCCTGAAATGCCTAATTTGATTGCAATTTCAATATATCCTGGCTCAGTCTAATATGTAGGTTACTGGATGAGATTATGTCACCATTTAGGACGATCCAGTATGATAAGCTTGCCTGTTAAACAAATTAAATGATTGAGAGTATTGCTTTCAAAGAGATTGGGTTTAGTTATGCTCCTTCTGAATCTGGGGCTCTCGAGAAGCTTGGAGTTAATGGGGGTTACAGTACAACACATCTCAAAAGCACTAGGTTGAGGAAGGCTACTCACTTCCAAATCCAAGGATAGTTAAAATGACACAAGAGTAAACGAGTAAACAACTGAAGAACGTACCTACTTTCTACTGTGTATTATTCATTTTTAAAGGCATCAAATGCACATATAACCCCAAAGTAAAAAAAAAAATCTAAAAAGCCACACATTAAGTTAATTTTAACACATCAAAGATAATACAAATTCCATAACAAACATCTTTTGAGGAACCATGAAGCTATAACTATTAGCTCTGGTTCCTAAACCAGAAAGCCTTGTAGAAAAAAGAGAGAGAGAAATTACTAAAAAGAATGAAGTGTTACTTGTAATCAACCAAAATATTATTCCAGGGGAAAAAAATACAATAGTTCAGAGGGGGGATTTTAGCTGAGGTATAAATTAGGTTCTAAAAGTGAAATCTGTCCAGTTGCTGAGATTTCTGTAACTTCATCCTATTCTCTACAATAAATCTTGTTAAAAGAAACCCAGGGATAGAGATATATCTTTCTAACTTTACCCACAGTCCAATGGCACCAGCGAATTATTTTTATATAGTAGCATTCCAACAAACTGATTAGATCTGAATTTGGAACTTGAGTTCATAAGCCATTGATTTACTATATTCGGAACATGGCTCAGGCCTAACCAAGGTTATATGGGTTGGTCTGTTCTCTGGCACATCATGGGGTGGAAAAAGGAGTTTCAGGCAGTGGAAGTGACACCTGCTTTCAGTTCTGCTGAAATTTATGTATTTGTTTAAAGAACTTAATATAGCCACCTATCTCACACAGTGATCCTAGGCAGCTCCCAGTAATCAATAAAAACAATAGAATAAAAACAACTCTTCCTAACTGGTGCCAGTCCAACTAAACTACTAACCTCCTCACTATTCTAGCCCAGCGCTTGGGGAAAGAGCCAAGTCTCCATGGCCTTTTGAAAGACTAAATGGGTAGGGACCCCCCTAATTTCAGATGGGAGGCTATTCCAAAGGGCTGGTGGGGGGCTACAGAGAAGGTGCAGCTCCAATGACAGCATTTAAGGGAAGGGACCTGAAACACGCTCACCCTGTCTGACCTGATGGTTCAGGGAGATAATCTTGGGGAGAGGCAGTCCTGTAAATGACCTGGCCCTGTGCCATGTAGGACTTTAAAAGCGATAACCAGAACTTTGAATTGCACTTGGAAAATAACTGGGAGCCAGTGCAGCTCACACAGCAGCAGAGTAACTTGGATGAACCACAAGGCACCCAGAACTGTGCGCTCCACTGCTGATTCCAGATATGGTCATTTCTGGCTTTCTTACAAGACAATGTGTGGAATCTGAAGCAAATGATCAGCTAAGTATCACATCCAAGCAGGCCAAACTGTGGTTTCTTATTTCTAGAATTAATTGAGCCTCTACCTGAAAACATGCAACAGAGTTGTAATCATGAGACAGACACCCAGCCCAGCTATTACAGAAATGCCCATTCAGCATCAGCATAACCTAATCCTCCTACTTCCTCTGCAACCTCCACCCGTCCTCATTTATGTGGCTTCCTATTCTTAATTACTGCCTGCCTGCCGCTGAGATTTCTTCCTCAGCTCTCAATTTGTGCTAAGACTCTAGCACAAGATGAACTGCAGACCCATGAAATATATTTTCTGCAAACATTGGGGGAATGGACCATATCTCAGTCACAGAAAATTGTTCTTTGTTAAAGTAAAGTAAAAAGTAAAAATCCTAAAATCAGAAACCATTCTGTTTTCCCCCAACCACTTTTCTCTACCCCACCACCAATTTCCAGTGTGTATAACTCAATAACTTTTCCAACTAGTTGTGTCAGGCATTGCAAGCCAAACAGGAACTTTCTAAATCTTATCTCCTTTTTTTTAATGCAAAGTCCTGTTATGGTCTGGAACATGGCAGCAAATGTTAGCTACAGGAGAATCCTGTGCTGTGGTAACACGCCTGGGCAGACGTCAGCAAGCTGGCACCTAGTGCAAATCTTCAGATCTAGTCTGCTTGATGTATCCCTGCATCTGTCACTGCTTAGGCAATGAGGCAGAAACTCTTTCCAGAGCCTTGGCTCAGATGTCTGTCTCCTGCTTCAATCATTTGTTTCATTAAAAAAGTCAGCCCCCTACTTCCCTCCTTCCCTCTCTCTTTTATTTGCTATGCCCATTCATAATTATACAGAGATGTTTTTATATTGTGCTTACTGGATAGAAATTATATTGTATGGATCACCTTTTATAACAAAAGTCTAGCTGAAGGCAAAGGCACACCATTGCCTTTGGTCCCTTTGGTCTACCTAACAGGACCCATAATCCCAGAATTAATTATTTTGCCATTGAATCACTTGGTGGCAAATGCAGACGCTGTTTGCAAGTAATTCATGTTCATCCTATGTGCACAGTAATGAAATTATTACCCAATAACCAAATGATGAACTGCATTGAGATGAACTTGCCTAAGAATGTAATTCATTTATGTTGGTGCTAGAGTTACATTATATTTCAGATAGTACTTCTGTGAATACCAAAATGAAGTTTTCTTTTCTTTTCTCTTCTGTTCTCTGATGTCACAATTAGTATGCCTCCTATGTGCAGGCATTACTGTAATCTTGACATCATTTCATTCAATAAACCAATTATAGATTGTTCCTTTCACCAGCTGGTGATAACTGCTGCTGATAATCTGCTATTTGATTTCACCAAGTTCCTATAAAGTGTGTTTCACAAACTAAAATATAACTCATTATTACTTTGCCTATTAAAACAAAGCCAGGTGCAGAACATTCTGAAAAGTAAAACAGACTTCTGTCTTTCTACCCCTGAGATCTGGGTTACAATCTTGAAACTGTGGTAAGGCCATGACTAAGAAATGAGAGCTGTCAAGAATGAAATGTAATTGAATTATATCAATCTAATTAAGTAAAATAAATGCATCATTCATAGGGCCTATAGAGTTAAAAGAAGATTTCCCATCTTGCTGGATCAATATATAGAACAAGAATTGCATCTTCTTGAAGCATCTTTGGGTATGTGAACAAAGACTGGGCTGAAAGACTAAACATTTGTTTCTACTTTCACCACCCTGTGCAAATGCCTTGCCATCAGATGCTGGCTTAGCAACATGGTGCCATTTGAGGCATTGCTATGCAAGAATTATTAGATGTACAATTACTCAGCAACAGATGGCTGGGCAAGAGGAAAAGCAAAAAAAGAGTGAAGACAAAATGGTCCCGAATGAGGAACAGTAGTTATGATCCACCCACTTGAGAAATTTCTTCCTGAGAGTGATGGAGAGTTCTAGTCATGGGTTTCACAGGGGTCTGGTACTAATTTGTGAAATTAATGAGTATTATCAGTAGAAGATGGAGTACCATCTGCTGTAACTCAAGCAAATAAAGGAAGAAGATGCCTTGCTAATGTAATACACCCCACCTTTTCCCTCCTAGCCCAGCCATCTTGCAGATAAGTTATAACATAAACTGACAGTCAATTCAGGTTGCAGGTGAGCACTCATAGGATGGAATTTCATACTTTTTTCATAGCAAGAAGTAAGGCCTGACAGAAAATTAGTATGGCAAGGAATGAACTAATTCAGAACCCTTCACTTCTATCTTGTTTTCTGTGTTTACTTTTTTCCCAACATATAAAGATAAAGGAATATTCATTTAGCATGCAAGCTAGTACCAAATGGTATGGCTTACAAACAGTTTTATCATCTTACTTAAAGATAAATTAATCAGTTCATGGGTCTCTGTGAAATTTTAGATTTATTTTTTTTGCATATATATAAAATGAAAGAGTTTGAAACAAGATTGACATAGGAAAGAGATGTCTTAACTGTTTCCTCTCAGGCCATTTTGCTGCAAAACTGAAAGACCTATCTCCAGCATATTTTTACCCCTGCTGGGCAATGCAGTACAGACACATACACGTACATCTTGTTTTGGGTGTGAGTATAGTCAAACCAGCCTGCAGGGGAGGGGAGAGGATAACTTTTACTGGAGAAACAATGCAAGAGATTAAAGACTTTCTCATCCTGATTCCAGGATGGTCTTCTTTACCCTCAAGGGCTCCACTGTATCTTTTCAGTTCTTGAAAAAAATCATAGAACTATCATAAAATGTCATTCTGCCCTGAGAACTAGGCCAATCTTTTCAAAAGAGAATATGTTGATAGAGGATGGTCTTTGCACTTAAGGCTTTGAGGAGGCTGCTGTGCTAATGACTGTGACGCACATAAAACCATATTACTTCCTGTGCCATTTTACTGTGCAATTGCCTTTAACAAACTGCACAAAATGCAACATTAGTATCTTTTCCAGTCTCCCCTGCCCCTTGTCTCTCTACCTTTTAAATTCAGATAAGATACAGCAAACTACTGTAGCTTGGTTAGAAGCTAGAACTGACAGAATAATCCAGCAGCTCTTAGTTAACACTGTCTTTGCATAGTAAGCTGATTATGACATGCCACATTTCTGGAGGCAGCTGAAATTAGATCAGCCAAATGAAAAAGGCCAATCATGCATTTAAAACACATACTAACAAAGCCTTTAGAAGCAGTTGCTAGGTTAGCTTTGTTGAAAGACCTTAGTGGGATTTTAAGAAGATCCATTCATGGGAGGTATAATTTGCTTTCTGAGCTTCAGTGGGAAACCTACAAGCAGGACATGAGGAAAATTCACTGCCTGATGTTACTTGCTATTGGATGAAAGCCCACAGACAAGGCATGAGTAGGGGTATTGTATCTGGGTAGCAAAAATTGCAATGACCACTACATGGCAGTTAAACGTTAGGGCTTTCTGTATCTCTCTGGTGCCATGTAGTGCTTTTCCAGCTTTTTGCAGTCCAGATATGGTAATTCTAGGCATGAGGACAATAGCATCCTCCTGCTATACAAGACAGCAACGATAGGAAAGGACTATCACCTTCTTGCTCATATTTCTGACTGTAATGTACCTGGTTGGCCACTGTGCATCCTGGAATGCTGGATTAGATTGGACCCTTGATCCAATCCAGGAGGGCTTCTGCATATAGTCATTGTTTCCATTTATTTACTTTTATAAAAACTCATTTTTGAACTGCTTTTCTGGCCCACAGTTTCAAGTTTCAATCAACTTCAAATCCAGAATCCAAATTAGCATGAAGCTGATTTGATCAGCAAAGTGGTTTGCAAATTTGTCACAGTAGAGTGCTAAGAACCTCCTCTCTCATCACTAACTTAGGATCTAGAATATAATAGCTACCTGGAACAAATCCACTGGATAACTTAATAATGTCATAGTGGTAACAGAAAAGAATGATTTCCTCACTGTTATGGAATAGGCCTTGAATCCTTTAGAATCCTTTACCCCACCATCTCACTGCCATCTACCCAGGCTTCTCAGTGCTCTGAGCTCATATTTATAGGGGCAAACAGGGCCAATGGAGCCAAAGCTTGAAAATCTTCAGGAAAAGGATTAAATCAATTTGAGTGTTATCTGTGTTGGGCACCTCAGCCCAAGTTATTATTTATTAATTTACAGCCCAAGAGCAAACCAACAAACATTAAAACATATATAGCAGTTTAAAACAAAGTATAAAACTTACATAAAAGCTAAGAACAAACAAATCTGTGAGGAAGGTATCAGCTGATTCCCATAGGCTAAAGCTACATGCAAACATTTGCCACCACCTTTGATGCTTCCTAAAATTTGGCCACTTAAAAGCAGTGATCTCTTCATTGTCAGAGAGATTAAAATTTCTAATAACTGGAGTTATGACTTCTGATCACCATTGCATATATAGTGGCACTAACAGAACATGGGATACAGATTCAACCTCTGTATTTGAACACATACAAGATTTTCATATGGGAGCTTGAAAATATCTTCCACTTGTTGCCCTGATAGATTGTGCATCAATTTGGGAGAATTCAGGAAGACTGGGCAACTCTCCTATAATAGAGATGGGGGATTTTGACCCTATGTAACTGAATATCTAAGTCCCAGACCCTTTGCTTGAATTCTGTTTTGAAACCTGGCTCACTGATATAATCTCCCAATTTCCTGGCTTAGCTCAAGTTATCAGGATTCACACCCTGCACACATTGTCAACATCAGCTATTTATTGGGCTGATGCTTGGGGGGGGGGGGGAGGAGATGGGAAATGACAGCCAGTTTATGAAGTACTGTATTAGAAAGCTTATATAAAAGGAAATGGCTTACTGAAGAAGAATCTCTGTTCTGCTGTGTTAATTTATATCCTGCAGCTACTTTCACTTGACTAGGAATCTTCCTTCTTTGCTATACTAATTCAAATTTGGTCTTTCTCACCAACACAATCAGCATCATAAACTGGCTAAGCCGAAACTAGTTCCTTGGCCCTGACTAAGGAATCTTCCAGAGTATTGATTTATTACACCCACATGCTCCGACTGCACAAATGTTTGGTTTGCCTTGATAAAGCTAATCTATACAGCTCAATAGTGGTGTGTTCTTCCCAGTTGTCTTTTCCTGCCAGGGAATCTGGTTTTTCTGCTGTAAATCTCTTTATTCCTGACATTTTTCAAATGTTTAGCTATTTCACTTGTTTCAAATGTTGGATATTTCACAATATTTCCTGAGTCCTTGAGAGTGACATTTTCTAGGGGAGAATAATCTTCTACCTCTCCAGTTTTTTTCTTGCCTCCACACCTCCTCATTATATCGTTCCCTTCAGGTACAGCTCTAGACAAGGAGGTGCTCCCAGAAGGAGTCTGTTTATTGTTCAGGTCCCAAAGTACACATTCCCTACCCTTTTCTGCCCCCTTCCTCTGCTAAATCCAGATGTAGTTTTATAATGTAACTGGCTTCTGAAGAGCTGCTTCTCAAGAGCTTGTGAAGTGATTATAGTGCAGGAAAATGGTCTTTCCACAGAATAAGAAAGTTGGAGAAGTGGAAAAAGGAAACCAACTACTAATACATTCCTTCTATCTGTGAAGAAGTCAGCATTTCCATGTCTTGTGCGTGCTCAGATTCCTTGAGAGAGAAACTGAGTATCAGTCATATGGATTGCCATTGCCACTGATTGACTGGCCTGTCACCCTCTGTGCAAATAATTGATTGTTTTTCCTAGTATTGACCAGCAAACATTCCCCTCTTGTTGAAGTAGACATTGTTTAACAGTATACATGTTATGATGAAGAGAGAAAGTACCAATGCAATAGTGCCGTTCTCTAGGTTTAGATAATGGCATGAGCTATTTTCTGGAACACTGTATAATTCTAATCCTTTTTAATTCTGTAAGCTGCTGGAGCTCTGCACATTATAAAAAAAGGAGAGGAATAGGAAGGAAATACAAATATCTGTGTTTACTTTAAAAAACAGTCTATTTAGTAACATCTAAATAGCTACTTTTGACATGATCAAGGAACTGCTGAGAAAAAGGCATGCCTCCTTTTCTGAACTTTTCTATATCTTATGAAGTTACTGTTTACAAACAGTCTCAGCCCAATCTAACAGAGAAAAACCATATGTGGTGCTTCCATCAGGTGTATGTCTATGCAATCAATCTGCTTTTCTAATTAGTTTTCCTTACAATATTTTTCTGCCACTGAAGCCAAAAATATATTTATTTGCTTTACAAATTTGGCCTCACTCAGATTTGGGTATAACATAGAACTGCACTTAAATTATGTTTAGAAGCTTCATTAGGTTGCAAATATACTTATGTCATCCTACAGGAAGCAACAGGTATAGTTTCATTAGATGCCAGAGCATGGTTTCTTCTTACCTTCTGGCTAAAGTTAATTCTACTTCCTCTAGGTTTAGCCACAGTAGTATTTAGAGATCATTTTAAGTCATTGTGGCTTAAAAAAGCCTCCAATAAAATTCAATTGTGTCTGATCCTTGGCAACTGCCTGGACTAGTCCCTACAGTTTTCTTGGCAAAATTTCAGAAGTGGTTGGCCATTGCCTCCTTCCTAGGGCTGAGAGAGAATAATTGGCCCAGAGTCACCCAGCAGCCTTTCATGCCTAAAGTGGGACTAGAACTCAGGATCTCCGGGTTTTTAGTCCATTGCCTTAACCACTAGACCAAACTGGCTCTCATATATATATCCAATAAATTAGTGTGCAGCATTGTTTTAAAACGGGTTTCTTTGTTGGGTTTTCTGTGATTATGTGTGGTGGTGTTTTACTTTAGGTTTTGTTATATAATATATTCAGCATTTTGTCTTTCTTGTTGTCAGCTTTGAATAGGGAAGTGTGACAGGCAAGATATAAATGTTTTAGAATGAAGGAGTGATTCACAACAAATTAAAACAAACACTGAAAAGTGAAGCAAAATGAAAACATTAAACATTTGACCAAAATAAAAAAAGACAGCTTTCTTAACATTTTACAGTACTGAATCAATCTGGATGGATATAATTAGTCAGCTTTAAAAAGCAGCAAGCCTTTAGTTAGATTCAGTGAGGTAGCAAAGCTGTCAAGAACAGAATACTAGATGAAGACAAGGTACAAGAGAATCAGTTCAGTGATAAAGTTTCCTGTTGACCAAGGGCAAATCCAGTCAAGTGATTTCCTTCCTCCATGTCTTTGATGTAGAGTGGCAAACATCTAAAACATCTGTTTGTTCCCTAGCAGTTTGGAGTATCTCTGAGCCAAGTCAGTAAACATTCTGCAAAGCTTCCTCCTACACCTCTGATGTCATACAGATTATACTAAGCACCTAAGACTATCATGTGCTTGTCTGATTAACCCCCATTTGCTTACTGTAACTTCTGCAGAGGACAGATTGGTGGGCAAAGAGCTAATCTGGGCAGAAGAAATAACACGTGTGGCATTTCGTGCTGGTGCAGGAAGTTCCATATCAAGGGCCTGCACTCTCAATAGTGGAAACTAACATATGGATTAGTGAAATAGCAATACACAACACACATGAGTTTACAACACAGCCAAATAAAATCTGCGTTCTCTGTTCCCATGGAGAAAGAGACACACAGATACATGCATATTGCTTACACTGTTTATTTTAGTTTTACTTCTGTGAAGGAAAAAACTTGACAATTTAGCCTACCATAATAAAAACTTCAACTACTACATAGACAGCTGCAGAGGACAGATTCTACAGACTATCTTCCAAGAATGGAAATACCAAAACACTTTCAGCCTAGTTGCCATGGCTGCGATTCTCACCTCTTTGCTAGATTTGAACCTCAGACAGATAGAACTGGAATCCATTTAAATCTATGAAAAGACTTCTACTGACAAGGTATGATCTGAATGTAGAGCATATTGGGCAGGTTAGGATAACAGAAATGCAAAAGAAAACAAGCCTACTCTTCTAATATTTGTGTAGAAGACATTTAGCAGGTATAGGCATAGTCTGACATGTTCCATCTCAAACTCTCCCTTCTGCACAACTATTATCACCATGGGAGCTAGTCTGTTTTTATATCATGGTTATCTTATAATTCCAGTGTTTTACTGTAATAACAGGCATGAATGTATGTCAGCTTGCCATGACTATCAGAAAATTAGTGCACATATACTATTACATCCCCAGACTCTACTACAGGCATACCCAACTTTTTTTTAATTGGGGGTTGAGTTTGGCCTCAAGTGGCATGCTAGCCTGAGAACCATATTAAAAATGGTTCCCAAAAGGAAGAGCAGGATAAAGAGAAGGGTAGGGTGATGACAGTGGGGATGTGGTGGCTCTGCGGGTTAAACCGCTGAGCTGCTGAGCTTGCCGATCGGAAGGTCGGCGGTTCGAATCTGCGTGACGGGGTGAGCTCCCGTTGCTAGTCCCAGCTCCTGCCAACCTAGCAGTTCGAAAACATGCAAATGTGAGTAGATTAATAGGTACCGCTTCGGCAGGCAGGTAACAGCGTTCCGTGTAGTCATGCCGGCCACATGACTACGGAAGTGTCTATGGACAAATGCCGGCTCTTCGGCTTTGAGACGGAGATGAGCACCGCCCCCTAGAGTCGGACACGACTGGACTTAATGTCAAGGGAAACCTTTACCTTTACCTAGGGTGATGACAACAACTATGTTTGCTTTTATTTAATGTAAAATTATAGAAACTAAATTAAATGCAAGAAATATGATTTTCCTTCTATTTTTAATATTTTTTCCCTTCTGCCCTATTGAAAAATATAATTTATTGGCAATTTCTGTAGATGGTGTACTTTTCAGGAGGCCCTGAATTGGGATGGGCTCAGGTTATTCACCCCTGCTTTATTTTACCCCAGTATGTACATCAATATGCAGCCTCTAGATTCACATGTAGCCTTTGTTAATAAATAGCTAATTAAAAATGCAAAGAGAGAAAGGCCCTTAGACTTTACAGGTGAGAGCTGCCCCACAAACAAACACATGGACTGAGTTTGCAAAACAAAGTTGTAGTTAAACATTCTACAAAAACACAGCCAGTATATTGTACAAATTTAGACAATTGGCTCTAATCAATAAACCATGGTTAGATAAAATATGGATTAGTGTATTGGTCAAAAAGATGATTGTATTGTATTGTTTTGTATTGTTTTGTATTGCACATGTTTCAAGGAAGTTGAATGAACATTTATTTCTCCTGTAAATCCACAAGATAGCAACAGAGATGTGCGCAGAACCTTGTATATAAGGACAGTTGTGTGTCTTCATGACTCTCTCTGTCACTGTTCCATTACCTTGATATCCGGGTGCCTCATTAATTTTAAAAGTGTGTGCTGTCAGTCCCTGGCCTCAAGCCCAGCTATCTTTGCTTCTGCTGACTAATTTCCTTTTCCTACACCTCCAGCTGCTTGCCTAAACCATGGGAAAGGCATATTTAATACAGCATGCATCACTACTTGTTTTGAAAGACAGTACTCTTGGATGAAGAAAGACAATCCAAAACATGAAGGTTTTCAGAAAATCCCACAGCTTCAGTTCTTTGTGATATAGCCTGGCTGGGCTTTCTCTAGATATCTAAGAGCCCTAAATAATCTAAACAATCTCAGGACAGAATTTGTAAAAAAAAAAAAAAAAAAAACCTCCAAATTGTGCATGCCCATAGAAAACAACCATTGATTTACAAAGAGACCTTGACAGAATGTCCTGCTCTCTGGATTACATGATTACAGATCATGTCTCCAATTAAACTGATGTTATATATTATATCTTAATTCTGTTTCAGATGCCTTTTAGACTATATTTGCACTAGACTGAGTGACTACACTATGTATCTATAAAATATGCTTATCCCCATGTCTGCTTTCTGTGGCTCTAGTGTCCTAAAGGAATATAGAGAATAGCCTTATGATCCTACTTCATTAACTTGCCCAGTTAAAGATGAAACCTTAACTGATTTACTCAATTAACCTCATTTTCTGGATTCACACACCACTGATGCAGTAGATCATAAATACAGGCTAGGCTTGCTCAATACACCAGGTTAAAATGTCTTTGACTCATTTGTCGTTCAGTGTGTTGTATAAACTCAGACAAAGGATGCTGAGCTCACCAGTGTCCTGATTAATTTGTTAGGAGAAGTAATTATTGTACTATATTAAGAGAAGTTGTTATCGTACAAAATATTAACGAATATTGAAATTTCTTGATGTTTCCTTAATGATCCAAATATAGGGAGAATTCAGTAATGTTCACTAGTTTCCAGACATCATATTTTCAACAGAATTATCTTTAAGGTGGTAATTATAAAGTTGGTCTTTAATTTTCCTTGGTGTACTTTAAAAATTGCACAGCTGTCCCTTGTTTTGTGAAAATATGCCATGTTTTGAAGCAGTCGATTATTCTATAGTCCTCTGAAAAGAGGTTATTTCCATTCTTTTTCATTATTGTTCATTGCTGGTTTTTATATAGTTTTTACCTGATTTTTCTCTGCTATCTTCAGATACTGGTTTATTGTTCGTCGCTTTGCCTCCAGCTGAGATATACATTGGAGTAACAAGATTTGTAGCTATAGTCTATATCAGGGGTTTGAAACTTTGAAAAACCCAGGTCTATATCACTAAGTATTTGCCTGTTGTTTCCAGACAAACCCAACACTGGGGGAGTAGGGGATGGTTCCCTGTGCCAAGTTGACATTATATCTTGAGATTTTATCTGAGATAATCAGGTGATATCCAAGATGTCCCAGAGCTATTGCATTTGTCTATACGTACCTCTTGTACAAATTCAGACTCTGTACAAGTTTGGCATAAAATAAACAAATTAGATGGATGTTATGTTTGGCAAAAGAAATAGTAATGATTAAAATAACAGTGGTAATAATTTCTCCACATTAATCTGCTGCATACACTGGAAGGCTAGAACATGAAACATATCAGAGCCATTGATTTTCCTCTGAAAACTTTAAATCATACTGCTTTCACCATGTGGCTGGGAGAAGTTCCAAAGTTTGCTTGTGATGCCACAAGCAGTGGGCTTAGTTGCTGCACTTATGTACTATATACAGTAGATAATGAAAGGAATTCAGAATGTGTACTGTATTTGATCTAGATGATCTAGTCAGTTTTAATTGACTTGAGCCTATTATATAAAGCTACATTTCAAAGCAATCAGTGATACAAATAAACTGTACACAGCTCCACACTGGCATTTGTGCTGTTTTTGGATCAGAGGAACTAATCGTTTCTGGAGTACCTGCCGCATAAATTTACACTCACAAATGCTGAAGTGCTTGGATCTTAAGTGCAGGCCCTTTTCTGTTGCCAGGAATTCTTGCTCCTCCCTACCTCCCTGGTTCTGTGTTTTCCCCCCTCTCCATAGAGGTAGCTTCACATATTGTTTTTACTATGCAAATGTCCCTGTAATTTACATAGCAAAAGCAGAGAGGGAGTATCTTGGCAGGACTGCTCTAGAGCAACTGCTTACAGATGCTGTTCTTAAGAAAAGCACCCAAACTAATATACTTGCATGAGGAATGGGGTAGATATTTTGCCCTCACCTGCTGGTCAGTTGGATCGGCTTATGTAATATTGTGACATTTTGAGGTCAGCTGCTGTGAGGACAAAATCAGGTCAATTTCAAGGTATTTCTGAAGATTCGGGAGTGACAGTGGTGACAGTAGGGAAATGCAAATCATTTTCTAAATCTTCTTCTGGCATAGCACGTTACTTTTTCTACCTTCAGCATCATTGTAATCATATTTTTGAAATTCACAGGCTGGTGAGAGGGGCATCATAACGGAAATATTTCAGGGAGAAATTAATAGCTGGCACCAGTGCTATATTGTGAAAATCAGAAGCCCTAACCTGTTTCCCCTGCCTAGAGCTATTCATAGTTGCCATGGCAACCATTGCACTTCCCAGGTAATTTCCAGCCCCATGTGTTCAGCTGTATTCAACCTGGACCTGTTTCCCTCCACACACTGAAGCTTAATATAGTTCCATGGTCAGGTACAGAATACTACTGGATCAAGCTTATGCTAATAGGAAAACCTATTAGGATTTTTAAAGTGCCTTCATCCAGCTAGCCAATGCACAAAATTTGTAATGGTATGTGGGAATGACCTTGGGAGACTGGGCAAAGAGTTGCTGCCAAGGGAACATTCAGATAAGAGACAGCATAGCCCACAGGTGGATAAAGGGGGGGCAAGAGGTTCAGAAGAGATGCTCCCTAGTTTGTCGAGCAGTAAAGGAAACAGGGTAGAAATATACTTTCAGACTTGCAAGATTGATTTTGGCCTTGTGGGGCAAACCACAACCAGATAGGAAACACAACCAGATGAGCTAATTCTACTTTATTATACAGCTATATTGACAGAATCTTGCAAGTCTGAAAATACATTTCTCTCCCCGTCCCCTTTACTGCCCAAGAAACGACGGAGGGTCCCTTCTGAACCTCTTGCCCTGACCACTATCCAGCTGCGGGCTATGCTGTCTCTTATCTGACCGTTCCCTTGGCAGTGACTCTTTGCCCAGTCTCCCAAAGTCATTCCCACATACCATTACAAAATTAGACCTAAATGTCATAATACAATCCTTAAGAAACCTAAATTTTTAAAACCTCCATGGCATTTTCACCGACTGCCTTACATAAAGTGCAGTTGAATAATCCAAGCAGGAGATCCACTCTGAATAATCTCTGCATATTTTCACTCACATCTATTACTGTTTATCTGCTGCCTAGTTTACACTGATTTAGTTTCCTTCAGATAGCCTAATGATGTTGATAGGATCCTTGGACTTTGGACTTGGTCTCTAAACTTTGTCCATCCTGTCAAACAAAAGCTACCAGAGATGGACTGGTTAGGGTAGTCATACTTATGGGGAGGGTGCACAAAGTAATTTATTATTTTAGGTCATCACAGGAATACAGACTTTGAAAATCTCTGCCGTAATTGCTTAAATGATTAAAATGGTTTCCTATTTGTCTTCTGGTGCAATTGAAAATGCTGTGATGAACTTTACCTTTATCTTTAACTTTACCTTTCTTTTTAGAAATACAGATGGTGTGTGAGTGTAACTTGCTATTTTGAATCTGTCTTTAATTTTTAAAATGTTCAATTCCTGGTGATTGTAATTTTACCTAAAGTTATTGTGTATTAGTGCTTACTGAAGTAATACTTTAATTATTTTTGTTTGTTAGCCATCTTGAATTCTTCTGTGAACAAAAAATGGGAGGGAGGGGAAGAAAGAAAGAATCCTTATTTCTTATTTCCTGAAAAGACTCTCTATGACACAAGGCTTGCTAGCTAATCAGAGAGTAACAAATACTAAGATTTCCTTAAAGCTTAATAATGAAGGTACTTATTTTACATCTCCTGATTTCTGGGATTAAAGACCAGAAGATTTTGCTCCTTAACATCATGTCTTGCTTTTTTTTTTAATTAGGTCCATGGTCAATGCTGATTTTCTGTGTATTAATATATACCTGCATCAGTGTGAATTTAGGACTGAGATGTGCGTGTCTGAGCCAGACCAATGACATACTTTTTATGCCAAATAATACTTGCCCAAAGGAACATTTTATGTGAATGCTGCCATGATCCTTTTCTAAATATGACAGAAACTGCAATTTTAACTGCCTTACAGTTTTCATTGACTTAAGTGGCATCATGCCATTTAGAGGCAAGTTGTTGGAATGCCATAGCATTTCTTCTACTCAGTTCTGTGCCATGATTATGAGGACAGGAAAAAGGATTTCCTGCGTCAGAATTAATTTTGTTGTAGCTATTTTAATGATGCTGAAAGCTTAAAGGAGCCGTGGCAGAGTAGCTCTCACGTAACAGCAAACAAATATCTGAAGTTTTGTTTGCTAATGAACTCCCTGTCCCTCTGATTTTCTGATTTTAACTTCACCTGATAATGAACTTCCTGGGACTTTGTGTTCTAGTGGAAGTAAATGGAGTTCTAAATAATAGTTTTCATCTATTCTAAAACTAGCCTATTCTAAAACTAGCTGTCACAACTTTTCCAAAATATAAATGTTCAGAACTAAATGTAGGAATGGGCCACACAAATAGACAAATAATGCCATCATTCAATCACTGCAACTTTAAATGTGATACATTTCTTACATTCTTCTTGCAGACTTCTGCAGACAAGTATACTGTGATAAATGATAACTGCAATTAGAGATGCGCAGCACTTCAGATTTTATGCCTTTTCCCAGGATTGTGTAGTAGCTACAGAGAGCAGTCACATGACTCTGGGAAATGCCAGACCAGCTAAAGTTACAGGAGTTACAGATAGGTGCTGTTTGTGCCTATGTTTGTACATTCCAAAGCAGCTTTTTGATTTGAATCCAAAGCATTGCACAACCCCACTGCATATGCATTATTTCACTGCATGTATACATATTTGAAAAACTATGTATAATTCTAACTTCCTGCGCAGAAAATTATTTATGATTTAAGTGACTTTTATGACAATGTGGATGAGAATTTACACCCATGCGGGCAAAGCGAGGCAATATTACAATATTACATGAATTGATTATGCCTAGTTTTTATCTTGCTTTTCATGGCTCTAAGTTAGATGTGCTTTCTTTAATATACCTCTTTAATGGTATATCCAGATGGTTCAATAGGGTAATGCTAGAGTAAGGTATATTTTACTGTCTAATATATGGGCTACAATATATTAGTCCTTTTTTGTTTATTGATACATTGTGTATAATATTCAGTGTTTATCTATGTTCTTTAATTCTGAAAACTTTCTCTTATCCCACAGTCCATAAGAACAGTATGAGGTATTCTGCCTAAAACATTGGTGCTCCAAAATCCTGGTTCATGCATTTTTATTATAGGGAAGTGCAGGAGAATACAGGTTAGATTTAAAAAGTAATGGAACAGAATTAATTCAATAGTCAAAATATTGTTTCTGATGCCCTGTATAAGAACATAGGATAATAATAGGGTAAGTTAGAATTAATTAATGTAAAGCTTTAAAAATCTTTATTGTAACTGAAAAGCATCCCAATAATCTTTTTAATGGTGATTTATATTCCTATCATCTATGTTATTCCCTGAATCTCTCCTTGGCAGGGAGCTGCCTAAGCTAATGTGTTTCAGATAAACTGTTTTTAGCCCCAGGTTTCTTGGGACACGAGAGTGCAGCTCATCCCATATTTGCCTGCTGGCTTCTTGTACATTTCCCGTAATAATTTGATTTTAGTTACTGCTGGAGACAGGAAGCTGACCTAGATGCACTACTGGGCTGACCCAGTTATTATGGCCTGCTGTATTACCCATTTCCTTTCCTGTGGATCTCATCATATTGTACAATATCCTGTAGGACCCATTGTGGTATACACTGTGACAGAAAAACAGTATGTCACAGATATAATGTATAAATCATAATTGCTTTGAATGATTTGATAGATTAAGGACAAATTATATTAACAACAACCTGTAACTATACCAAGGAGTGTAGCCAAAAATATGAGGTGCTAGTGTGGTATATATCTGTTCATTTTCTGAATGTGAATGCTTTGACATGTTGCTTTACTTTGTTGCTTATATTAGGCATCTTGAAAGATTTACACTGATATAAACAATACTGATGTTTTAAAATAAAACCTAAATAGTTTGTAGCTTTATGGAATTTATTATATAATATGCAGCATATTCTACATTTCTAAGAATTGAGATTTCAGGTTAAACTTCATTTTCAGACATCTAGGCTAACAAATATGGCCTGAAAAATCCAGAAGACCATCAGACAGCACAAAGAGTTTGTTTTCTGGATCTTCTTGCTGCCATGTTGTGGTTCTCTGAATTTTGGCAGCTCAGATCTGGTATTCCTAGAAGATAACATGTAAAGCTCATGATTAGTAGCCATGGACCACTTAATCTTTTATTAATTTGTTTAATAATCCCCTTTTTAAATCATTTAAATTATTATGCCAAATGCCAAAAGGATAATGATTGCAATCCTTAGTGAGTAAGATTTAATGAAATTTACTTTGAAATAGCTGTAGGTAAGGTTGGGTTGCACATGTCCAGGAGCACCAACTGCTGTAATGCTATGGAAACTAAGCAAGTTATTAGTTGGATGGGACAAGAGGGAAGCCCTAGCTAAGTTATTCTGAATATGCATTTGATATATGAATCTTAATGATTAATTAATTATCCTATCCTACCTTTAATATTTTTTTTTCAAAAATAATTTAAACGTTATGTTCTTGTTGAACAGCTTCCCCTGTGAATTCAATTCATCCTGTGAAAGAGGTGAGTACAGTAATACAAATA
The DNA here is from genome assembly GCF_035149785.1 of Candoia aspera. Lineage (NCBI taxonomy): Eukaryota > Metazoa > Chordata > Lepidosauria > Squamata > Candoiidae > Candoia > Candoia aspera. Next base: position 53,602,926 of record NC_086158.1, read on the forward strand.
ATTGGTGGCCTCAATTGCTGCATTCTATGTTGCAGTGCTCAATGATACACTTCTTCCTTATGGCACTGATAAGACTGCTGGCAAACAATTAAAAGCTGGAGAACTATTGGCCTTGCTTACCAATATTGGATTTAGGTTGGGATTAGGAGCACCACTTGTTTTACTACACTGATGTAGCTCATGGCTGCCTATGCTGAAAGAATATTATGAAGAGAATAAACAACTCTCAGTAGTATTATGCATTGTTGTATATTCTCCATACAATGAAATAGAATGTGTTCTTTATACAGCTTGTTTCCTCCTATTCATTTTTTATTAAATCATGGGAAATCTGAATTGCTGCCTCTTCCCCAAGTTCCCAAACCACTAACAATTCCTGCTGCTCTTCCTCCAGTTTTTAAAATTTCACTCCAATGACATTCTACTTCCACCCAATTTTTTTTTCAACAATACAGGGTAGGTGGCTTCAAAGTCTCATTAGCACTTTTAACTCTGGAAATCCCTTATTATTATGTTAAAAGAACATTCCTCCCTACCCCTTCCACCAGGAGGTTTTTACATACTGACTCTTCCAGGCGAAGCCTTGGCTAATTGAATCTGCAAGATCATCAGATTAGAATTTAGCACTTCCTTGAGATAACCACATCAGAACAATCCCAGAGAAGTAAGACTTTCTCAGTTGCAAATACATTCTTTTCTAGGAGCTACTGGTTGATAATACTGAATTCTGTGATAAAAGTACGATACATCTGTTTTGGAGTCAGTTGGGAAGAACTTAAAATAATTATTTTATTGAAACCAGTCATTTCACTATTTGTAGTGGTTGTGCTTGCCTGATCATGACTGATCTGAATTTAAAATCCTGGCATTTTTTTCAGGTGCCAGACGAGGTATTAATGGGAGATAAACTTCCTTTTCTGCTAAAAAGTTTCCTACCACATTCTGTTACAACATTGCTGGAAATACACACTTTACACTGAGTTCTGTGTTTTCAAAAGAATGGTGACAGTATTTCCATGTACCTAATCTGTAGCATATATGTGGGTCAAAAACATACACAGGAATGGAATGCCTTCCTTAGTTGGCTGGTTGCTATGAAAAGCCTCTGAGCTACTAGAAAGGAAATCAGCACACCTGTAACTTACAAATTAGAAGGAATGGAGGTGAGAACAGAGAAATCATTGTTTGTCACAGTAAATCTTTTCACATCTCCAAGCCATATTACATTTCTCAACATCTACCTTGTACCACAAAACATGACACCATTTTATTCTGTGTTGTATGACCCCTTTCCAAATGAAAAGAATACATTTTGGTGCAAAGATAAATGGCAAGCCAAATTGTAAATTATATTCACTAAAGTTATATTGAAAATTTAGAGCTTTGTTCAGCTACTAGTTTGTTAGTGAAGAGATAGAAGCTGGTAGGTTGGACCATAGATATATCACTCCAAATGGGCTATTAGTTCTTTGAAACAGTGTTCTCAAATGTTCTTGTGATATAGTTTTTAAATAAAGTGATCCAATGATACTCCTTGATTTGGTTTTAGTGCTCAATTTACAATCCCAAATATTAGGTGAAGCACGGTTATACTGAATAAAGATATGGCCTTAATATTAGACTGATCACACGTCCCGTTTTGAATGGGCCAGTCCCATTTTTTAACATTTTGAGACTCTCCCATTGTTTTAATATAAGTGTCCATTTTGTCCCGTTTTCTTAAAAACCTTACTTAAAAATTTGAAAGTTCCCACAAACCTGTCAGAATGCAATAAGACTTTGAGTGGAAGGAGGGGGAGCTCAGCAGAAACGGCAGGGAAAAAAGCTGCAGCACTCAACCTGGCAGGAAACCTAAAAAGAAAAAAACAGGATCAGCTCTTAGGTGGTGATCAAAGGGCGAGCCGATTGGCTCATGCCTTGAAATGGCGGGAAGAAAAGAACGTAAAAGCACAGCCAGAAGAGGAACAGTTTGTTGGGGACAACCACTCACTAGACTCTCCAGCCCACCCTTGCCTCTCGCAAATGAAGGAATATGAAGATTCCCAGCCCAAGAAAAACAGAGAAGTTCCTGCCTGCCGATCCAGCCCGTCGCCCAGCCCTGCCCCATTTTGCCATCCCAATGTCCTGTTTTTGTCTCAAGGAAATATGGTCAGACCACTTAATATAGATTTTTGATGTTCTTAATGGTCATTACTGATGTTGTTGCTTTTCAAAGGTTGAGCATTCATTGAAAGATCAATTTAAAAGATCAATTTAAAGAGCTATGTTATTCCCAAATGTCCTTGAAATCAGAGGGTATGTCATCCACAATATCTAGAAAGTGATCAAGGATTAGACCATCCTGACTTGTCACTGAGGTGTTGATACTAAACTTGTGAGGGAATAAAAGTATAGCAAGGCATTCCTCCTAGCAGATTCCGATTGTATCATGGTGGTAGGATTAAGAATGTTATTCTACACATCCATAAAAGGCACTTGCATTTACCCATTTGCTACATATTATTAACATCACTCATTGAAATTAATAACCCCATTTTACATTAAAATGTATACAAATCATAATTCTCAAATCTGATACAAAACTGGTTTTTTTTAAGCTAGATAGTATGATTAAATTAAATAATCTATTTTACTGAAAAGTCAAGTATGCCCTTGACAATCTATCAAATGAGGCATATAACGCTCTGAGATTTTTGGCAATGCATTATATAGCTAAATTTGTGAATTCATTGGGTGTTAATGACTTGTATCATATGAATTATGATTAGTACGCCATATAGTTGCAGGATTCTCCTGCCTTTGTAATATTGAGCCTCCCTGCTGCCTTTGCAGTTTTTCCCAGGTTAGACCCAATCCTCCTATGACCAGTATTTTCCTGAAAATATTCACCTTGGGGCTCCTGCTCATTTCTTCAGTATTGTTCTGCCCCCACCCCAGTTCCATGGGCCAATAGCTTATGGTTAGTATATGACATACATTCTTCCCACGCAATAATGTGCTCTAATTTTGATACAAAACTTACAAGGAAATAAAAGTGTAGGGAAGAAAAGTATAGCAAGTCATTGACGTTTCCCTTTTCTGTATTATTGTTTGCTTGTTTGTTCATTTTACTTCAGCCATAGTACTGCCCTTTGTGCTACTTGAGAATTGTATATTTTTATCTATTTTATTTTCTATCCCGCCTGTTTTTTTTTATAAATAACTCAAGGCAGTGAACGTACTAAATACTCCTTCCTCCTCCTATTTTCCCCACAACAACAACCCTGTGAGGCGAGTTGGGCTCAGAGAGAGTGACTGGCCCAAGGTCACCCAGCTGGCTTTCATGCCTAAGGGGACTAGAACTCTCAGTCTCCTGGTTTCTAGCCTGGTGCCTTAACTACTAGACCAGACTGGCTCTATTGTCATTGACAATGACACTGAATTAATGTTTGTTTGCATGTGGAGGACAGTAAGTGCCTTTTCATTCCTTCGAAAGGTTCCAGTACAGGGCTAGGAATTCCAGTGTTGTATATATAATAGTGTATCAGGATCTACAAGAAAATTGAAATGAATAGCAGCATAATCCAGCATTCTGGAACAGCTCAGGTAATTTACCTCTAGATGCCTTGTGCAATGATGTGCAATTACAAGGTTTTGACTTGCTGAGTTTTAGGATAGGGCTGAGTCCTTTCAATTATGATATTGCAAAATCTTCCACACACAATGATTCCTAAAAGTTACAAAATTTTACCTGTAAAACCTTAGGGAAAAACTTGGGTGGAGCAGATGCCTTTTCAATAGAAGGTCCCAAGCGCAATCCACAACGTTTCCAGATAGAATAAGAAAAGAATCTCGTCTGAAACTCTGGGGAACTGCTGCCAGTCAGCATGAACAAGATAGACTGGTTATAGTAAGGATCTGTTTCAGTAAAAAGTAATTTCTTATAGTTCTCTTCTGATAGTATATATCGATCAACTTTAGCAAATTTTGAAGAAAGTCCTTTTGACTAATCCAGTTGTGTTCCATAGCTGAGCTGCAAGGACACGAAAAATAAAAAAACTTTTAATCTTCTCAAAATCTGAAGTCAAGCTTTTTTAGATGAAGGGCATGATCTAGATGTGTCACAACTGTTATAAGCACCTGAATCTTGTCTCCATTCTGGTACAGAGGTTTGTGTTTAAAGTATTCCCAGGAAACCAAGTCAGTCAGAATTTCATATAAATAAGTACACTTGTAAGACAGTCAATGCAAAGTGTTATTCTTAAACGGCGCTCTAAGCCTCAAACCTTCAGATTCAAAAAGTGCTTTCAAATGAAGTTCCTTGAACTATCTATTAAAGATAATTGTGCTGCAATTTTATCTTTCTCTCCTTAATATATTTTCTATAACAAGGAAAAATAGGAAGAATTGGAAAACAAGCAAGTGTTGCAACTGACTGTGGCATCTAGAATTCTGTAAAAAAAAAAGTCTATGAGGCAATTGCTTAATAAAAGCCGTATCTGAAAGTACCAAAAGGGTGAAGAGATTCAACTGCTTGCAATACTTACAATAACTTAGTAGCTATCATCAGAACCTCAAAATTGAAAATGTCACACAGTCTCTTTTTTCTCTATGGCTATCAAAAGCGGAAGAAAAAATACTACAGCAGCAAAATAAGGAAGAAGTTATTTGATGGGAAGATGAGAGGGAAATTTCTACCTGAACTGGGGTAATTTAGAAATAACTTCCTCCTCTCCCTTTTTTAAAACAAGTCCCATCTATTTTCACTTCTCAGTTTAGAAAGTTGTTAGAAATGAACCATTATTACAAACTAAAGTGAAACTTTAGCATGAATGAGTCACACTATAAAGGAAAATGTTTGTGATTGCTTCAGTTCCTTGTTCTTGCTATATGTTTGCCAAAACCACATGTTTTTCAGAAAATGTAATTATAGCAAGAAGTTGTAAAACTCCAATGAAAATGAAGTGTTTTTACTCCAGTGTATGTGCTTATATCACCACAGTTTTAACATTGCTTGGGATTGATATTGTTATTGATTTTAAATGATCCAGAGGCATAAGCCCAGAACATCTTTTTCCTACAACAAAGTGATTCCTGAACTCATCCCTTATTAACTGGTGAAAAGTACAATACTTTTGAGGCTTTATGGTGAAGCTATGGATTAAATCAAATAATGGCTTCTTTAATGGTGGATGTATTATCGCTTTGCAATATTTCTGAACTTTTGCAGAACATTAAGCACATATTTTGTTCTCTCACTTCCTCTCTGTTTTATCCATAGAACTGATGTGCAGAGGCATTATTTTCACATTTTGATTTTGCTTCCTTGAATGAAAGATCCCTGCAGAAGCATTGGATGGGCTCCTAGAAGGAATATACACTTCTGGATTTTCTTAAAGGGTACGCAATATCTGAATTAGGACATCCCAGCTTTGGCCACTTTGTCAGCCATTGCCACTGATGTACTCTTCTATGTGTTTGTTCCTTACAGCATTAAGGGACAGGCTCCCAGCATGGCATATCCTATTGGCCTGCTGTGCCCCCTCCCTCTTCCCAGCATCTTTCCTTTTCCTCTCTCCCTCGTCTCCCTCTCCTCAGCCTGCACTACTACTGCCAATATTCACACAAACCATTGCCAAGGTAGCACCTTGGCCTTGGTTTTTTTCCATTACTTCCAAACTACCTTTGTCCAAAACAACAGCCAACACAAAACAGCTTTGTTTCACTCTGTGTACATTTGGGGCACAGACCACCAAAATTAGCTGTTCTGTGCATGAAACAGTTTGTACACAGAATATTCTGCAAAATGCTACCCAGTATCCTCAAAATTGGGTTCCCAGGAACTGTCAGCCCCTGGAGACCCACAGGTTCATCAGCAGATGAAATATTTACATATTTAAATATTTTTGTAGATGCATGTTTATTGTTGGGTGACATCTTCTAATACTTTCTTTTTTCATTTCACATTTTTAAAAACCAGGTAAGATGCCCAAATGGAGTGTAGGATGAAGGTCAAACCAGCCTAGAAAAGCCAAGGTGGAAACCAAAACTGTGAAACTGAGCCATAATAACTGGCCCAGCTTGGTCACAGTTGTTGGATGTTTCTAGCTGGCTGGTGTTATGCTGAAAGGATACAGCAGCAAAGCCAGAGAATAAAACAAACTAACATGCTAAGAATGACTGGCACACCTGCAAAATGGGAAAACAGGGTTCTGGTCAGAGTTACAAGGGAGGCAGAATGGGAATTGGCAATGCAGAGAACCTCTATGATAGAATTACTTTGTGCCAACACAAGAAGGGTTGTACTCTATTGATCACAAGCATATTACTTATAAAAGCAAAAAAGTCTGAGACTGTTGGATTTATGTTGTTTGTTCATGTGAACAAACAAAGAGTTTTGGATAAATGCAATTATTTGCCAGACAGCATCTCATTCTGCATGGGTATTTCAGAAGAAATATAGCTATGCTGTCTCTAGCTTCCTGATATAGCAGAACTAAGTCTTTAAAAAATCTAGGCAAGATATGTGTAATTTTTTTCCCTAGGTATTTCATAGGTATTCTGCAGAAGGAAATTCAACAGATAGTGATTTTCATATCGCTGTGGCAATTTAAAATTGGTAGCTTGCATGGAGGAATTTAAGAGTCTGCTCCCTGTAGCTTTAGCAGTGAGCCAGCCTCTGCTCTCCCACAAACAACCCCTGCTGTCACTTCCACTTCCACCTCCACCTTATACTACTTCTCTTTCTTCTGTCACCATCATAGGTCCTTTCCTTCATTAGTAAGTCGACGGAAATAAGTGATGGCTGAGTGAGTGTAAGAAGGGCTTTCTGATGACTAGAGAATTTTTTAAACATTCTTCAACTTCCTTAGCTCGAAGAAGCCTGACTAACGCTTTCCTGAGAATCGCCTCTGCTTGGCCTTCCCTCTTCCTGGGGGGAGGGAATCTCCTCAACCTTGGGGGGGCGGTGCTTAACCGAAGAGGCGTCTCTACTACAGAACGTTCCTATGACGTTAGTCGCCTTATATGGACAGAGCCGCGCGGCTCCGGCGTTCATTCAGATAAATTGCCTCTTCTTCTAAGCGGAATCCCCTGATTGAGTTCCGGGAGGGAAATGCGAAGGCAGGGAAGGACACAGCACGGTCGCGGCCAGGAGTGGCATTGAGGAAGCAGGGTGGCAGTCTCTCAGGTTTGGTTTAAAATAATCGTCAGCCCAGGAAGCTAATCGCCTACGGTGACCCTTTTCGAGGTTGCTTCGGAGAGGAGGAGGGAAGAGAGTGAGAGACGGGGAAAGCAAGCCAAGATGAAGGTAACGGCTCTTGATTCTCGTCGACTCAAGCAACTGCTACGGAAGGATCCTGCCCTGTGCCTTGTCCTGGACTGCAGACCGTACCTCTCCTATTCGGCCTCTTGCCTCCGAGGATCTCTCAACGTCAACCTCAACTCCGTGGTGATCCGCCGCTCCCACGGGCGGCCCGTGCCTTTACATTTCGTGGTGCCCGATGAAACGGCTCGAGGGCGGCTTCTGCTGCCGCCGGCTTGCGCGGAAGAAAGAGGAGGGGACGCGGGGACGCCTCGGACGTTGTCGGCGGTGGTAGTCCTGGATCAAAACACCAGACACTGGCGAAAGCTCAAGAAAGAGAGCACGGCGCAGATCGTGCTGAACACGCTGTCCGCCAGCGTGCCGGAGGCTGGAGCCCGGGTCTGTTTCCTAAAAGGTGAGAGGCCGCCGAGGAGAAAAAGCGCCGCAACGGGGGGAAGAGGGCAGGGGGTGACCGGCCTCTCGTCGTGTGGCTCCTGGGGAGCGCTGCTGCAGGGAATTGGAAACGCGAATCTTGCTAACCTAGTCCCAAAGAAAGCTTCGTCTGGATCGTCATCCGTACCCTAGCAGACGAGCGCTTGAGTGCAAGAGCCCAGCGGCCTTGCTAGCAAAGAGCGGCCGCAGCCGCCTTGGTCTTGGCGATACAGATGGTAGGTAGGTTTTGCACAGCAAGTGAGAACCATCACGTACATGGCACGTGTCTAACGCAATGTATGATAAGCAAGAAAGGAAATGAGGTTTCATAACTCAATCTATACTGAAACAAATTGATCAATAGCTTTTCCTTTCAACAGATCATCTTCTCCTGAAATTAACTTTTTTTTCCCTAACAAGTGAGGAGTGATGATGGGTTAGAAACTAGCCCCACCAGTAAAAAAAAAAAGGTAAATATTCAAAGAAGTCTATTGGAAATCCTATCCTTCATAAATGCATACAAAAAGGAAAGAATAGGCATAGCTAATCAAAATATTTTCTCTTGCTGGGCAAAAAGACTAGATTTAGGTGAGCTTTGATTAATTAGTCACCTAAAAACACACACAATGTGGGAGATGTATTGATTTTGATACAAAAATCGCCCTTGTGAAACAGATTAATTAATGACATCACTACCACCACCCTCACATCCCCAGATCTAAAACACTATTTTCTCTCTTACTCTTGACTTTATGTAAAAATACGCTTGGCTCACACATAAGTAGTATGGTCGTTTCATGAAAGTATTAATAAAGGAGCTGGGAAGCAACCAGAGATATATCAGAAGATGTCTGCTTTTAAGTTGAAGGAATGCAGAATGTAAAAGTCAGCACTGCCTCCTATAGGGCAGCTCCCTATAATCTGTTACCCAACATAATCAAACCTATTTGTAGGAGTATGTAACAAAAATGGTTGCTTTCTGGTAGCAGCAGCATAGTACTTTCATTAGGAACAATTTAAATGTCTTAGCTGATCCTATTAGAGGCATTATGATTACTGCTTTATTTTGTTTAAGGAAGAAAATATTTTGATATCTTCTTTTCTCAACCCAGAGGGCCTCTTGTATGCTTTTGTCTTACTGCGCATCTTATATAAAATATTATCAAACTATTAGATTGCAGCAAAATCTCTAGATGGTATGCCTAATTCAAATGGGTGATAAATTCTTTATGTTGTTTTCCCTGGCATAAAGAACTCTTATTTTTAAGAAGGCTCATGTCATGTGAATATATAAAAGATTTTGAAATTTGATTCCGTTGGTGGATGGGAACTGAAATGGGAAAATGGACTAAAATTCTAGTTCAGGGATGTTTCATCACATACTTAATGAAGGAAAGTTTTAATATGCTCCACACTAAATCATATAACACTCTGGTTCTGGTTTGGTTATTAACTGCTTTGTAGCATTCAGTCTTTTAAATGGCAGTCTCTTAGTCTTTCCATTTCCAAACCCGAAGAGTCATTCTTGGAGGCATTACCTCATATATTCTTAGCATCCTATTTGATACAGCTAGGAGATCTTGGGAAATGAATGTAAATATTACTCAGTGCTAACACTTTTTCCTACTTTAAGCTATTAAGAATATTTAAGTGTGTGATGCCATGGTAGGAAATTCTCTGTGTGATGCAGCTATGGGCTGCATATATGTTCTGGAAACTGGCTACACTGGTAAATTGTGTTTGAGTCACAAGCCGATGCTGTTCTTGTTACGTTTTTAGCTCAGTCTGAATGTTCACAATGAACCAATGGAAGAACCTTGAGGCTTATCCCAAGGGTTTTGTCTGTAAGTGATCTGGGAGAGGATTCATTGTTGCGTGGAATCAAGTTCCTAAGTGGGCCTGGACTCAGGCAGTCTGTTGAGATAAAAGCATGAGTCAGAAAGCTTGTCAGCTAACAGTGACCACAAATGCAATCCTGCTCTTCAGAGAATACTTCTACTGCTGAGTGTCATAATCCTTGTCAACTGCCGCCCCCCACACCAATTTTTTTGAAAGCTTTCAGCATTGGTTATGTCACTGTCTCTGATGCACCACTCGTAATGGGACCTTTTTTGTTTTTTGAAATGATTTGTTCACTGATTTTAAAAGTCTCAATTGAATGTACAACTGAGATTAAATTAACAGTCACAAAAACCTTTAAAATTCACTCCTCGATCATCTCATTGGCAAGACTGTTTCCTCACATAGATAAAGCATACATATTTTATTATGAAAATGTTGTTTTTTGAAAGGGCAGTACGTCTTTAAACTAAACTATGCTTTCCTCTCCTATTGCAAGCAATTATTTTCCATGAGAGAGATTGCAGGCTTTTTGCCACTTTCCTGTGCCTAGAATTTTAATCATTCATAGTGAAAAGGAAGAATCTCTCTTTTAAAAGATGAGTAATGCAATATTTGTGGAAATAACAGCATCAGAGGACAGCCATCAGAAGAGTGCGCACAGAGAGAAAGCAAGAGAACTGGATGAAAAGGTGACTCATATTAAGAGTGGTTGGCAAATCTGATTCCCATGAGCTTCTGGGTTACAGCTCACTGGTTGAGCCTCTGATCTATCTAAGAAAAATGGGATAGGCTGGTACCCTTGTTTATTCCTGAAAAGAGGGGTATAAAAAGTTCATGTAACACTGAAATGAACTCTAACCCTCACCTCCCCACCCCCATATAAGAAGTTTAAAGGAGATTAAAAATGAGGGAAATTAATTGATGGGGAACATTTTCAGAGCAAAAGTTAAAAAACGTTGGCCGCTTACATTTGGAGATTTCAAAGGGTACATTTTGATGACAGAAATACACAGAGCTGAGAATACGTAAGAGTTTGGTATCCTTTTTCAACATTCTGAGCTATAAAGAAAACATCTCTCTTTGTCCTTACTAGGCTCATATGGTCACTTTTAGTCAGGATAAGCTTGAATTTAAAAGATGAAAACAACATTTTTACACTGGTTGATCTGAATGCTATTTATAAAATCCCCTGAAGCCCACACCAACTTTTCCGTGACTTTTGCTTGACTTCCTGTTTTCTCTGTATTGTCTCTTTTAAATTCCTACTGAAAATATTTCAGCATGCACCAACTCAAGGGATACATAACAGCAACAGAAATATGGGGCTGAGATTGTAAGATGAGAGCTCTAAGTATGTTTCCTTAAGTAATGTCCACTCATTTAAAGTGGGACTGTCATGACATCAGACTTCTACTAGCAAAAAGGGTGGCTTCTCCTCCAACTCCCCTTTCCTGTTCTCAAAATTTATTCCTGAGGGTTGAATGTATGGAGGATTGTAGAGAGGTGTCCCCCTTTTCTCATTTTGTCGGTGGAAATAATACTTATAAATGAAGAAATAACAAAAATCACCCTAATGCCCTATAGATACATTACAGCTGAGGTTCTGTACATGTTAGCCAGTACAAGGATGAGGAAGGCTGGTTTGAGGCATACTTGATATACATGTTTATTCTCTTTACGTCAGTATCCATGCTCTAAGCTGCATCTTAGACAGATATAGTTTTCATTAATTGTGTAGTAAATTTAGAAAATCTATTTTTACACCATAAAACTACTCACCTGGGGCTATTTAGTTGTCTGAGCCCATCACCAGGTTTCATTAACTTTTATGACTCTTAATGGATCCATTTAATTTGCCAAGAAGCAAAGAAATGGAAGTGTTTAATCAATGCACAGCCTCTCAATTTGCATTTTCTTAAATGAATAAAAGCATAAAAACATCTGAAGGAAACATTCTGAAATGCAAAATTGTATTTGCAATTTTTCTCTTTAATTTTGTACTTCTCAGCTCTCAATAGAGACGCTCATGCTTGTACTCTGTCTGTGTCTTTTTTCTTTGTAATGGAAACTCTCAATGCAATAGGTGCTATTACAGGTTCAGAAAAAAAAATGATGATCCAGCACAATTGTGTGCCACCCCCTAGCTTTTTTAATTTATATTTCTATACCTGTATTTTTTATTTTAGGAGGCTACGAAACCTTTTACTCACAATATCCAGAGTTCTGTGTAGATGTAAAACCTGCATCCCAAGAGAGGATTGAAACTGAGAAAAGCATCAACGGCTTGCATGAGAAGCAATGCATCCACCAGAAGCCAGCATATGATCAGGTGTGTTTAGAGGAAGAGAAGGCTAATGCTATTCATGCTCGGGCTCTTTGGGGGCTCTTCCTGGCATCATCCTCTTTGTAGCTCAGTTTACTCCTTTATTCATACTTGGTGATGTGACAAAAAGAGTCAACACAAACGTTTCAGAGAAGAGACTTAGATGGCCCCTGCATTTTTGCAGACAAATGGATGTAAACAGTCTCAAGAATAGAGGAGGGGGAAATCCACATAAACATAATCCAACAACACCGGTTATCCCCCTGCCCAATTTCTTGGCTAGCTATAAATTTTAAAGAATTGAAGCCAGTATCTTTTAATTCTAGATATTTCACTGGGATGCCATCTTCTTCTGGGATAGTATTAGAAGATCAATAACTCCAGTATATTCTTTTAAGCTCCATTAGTTTTAACCAAGCACCATGGTAAATATATAAAAAGAAAAAGCACTTAGACTGACAATGAAAAAGAACAAAGGGACTGAAATTTTACTAGGCCCACCTACGGTTACAAAATAGTGTGTGAGCATTCTCATTTTAAAGAACTGTCCATGAGACAAGAAGGAAAAAATGAGGATTGAACAGGGCTGCCCCCATGTTTAGAAATGCAAAATCAACTTTTTATCTAGTTGGATTGTATATTTTCAAAAATGGGAAGAAAAATTATTGCTCATTGCAGTGTATTGATAATCACAATTTCCGTGGGGGAATTCGATTTTACTATTTTAAGAGGAAAATGCCATCAAATGTTACAGTGGAATATTCTCTGCAGAACTACTTGTTAATGATAAATACTTAGCAACGGCAAATAGCAAAAAAAAAGTTTTCATTAAAAAAATTTACCCTGAGGACAACTCCTGCTGAATTTCAGAAGAAGACAGTGAGAGTATACCTAGTTCACACAAAACATTAACTAGGGTTAAGATGGGGTTGGGTAGTTTGCAGTTCAGTGTGTTTCAGGACCCAGCTATGTTTCTGCATATTGTATACACCAATCCACTACATTAAACTATCATATGTTGTGCTTTAAGGCTGAGTAAGGATTTGATCCTGCTTCTCCAAACTTGGCCTGGCATTCTGACCATTATTTTGGCTTGACCACATCTGGTGGACTTTTGTTTTGTCCCTGATCTTGCTCTGTTTATGGATGTGATCTACTTAAAGGTCAAAGTATGGGCCAATTGCTAACAACCAGAGCTCTGACTTTTGGCCATTATCATTCAGCCATAAATGTTTCTCAAAGGCAGTTTGCCATTTTTTGTCTCATCTCCTAGTGGAGATCATCACCCATCATCCATCCATCATCCATCCACAGAGAAAGTTGAACATCTGATGTAGTAAAGCCACAAGCACTTTTCTGTGCCCTTCCCAATGTTCATGTTCTTCAGGTTCAGGCTGGAGATAGCATGGTGCATGGTGGCTGCCTTGTTTTTACTAGGCATGGGTGTAAAAGAAGTTTTGCTAAACCAGTCATATGGTGTTATATGTGCTTTTTCCCCATTCAGATGAAAGATATGGATGGATGGATCCTTGTTATCTCTGAAGCTTAGTCATTGGCTCAGTATTTCTAACAAGCTATGTGCCTATATCAGGGTGCTGCTATTAGCAACAGCCTCATATCCCCTTTAAAAGTGCTGCCTAACTATTTTCTTGAGTTTATTAAATAAGAAGCATCCAGAAAATCTATAATGATTTATTCCTCTTTACCTTCCAGGGTGGCCCAGTAGAAATCCTGCCTTTCCTATACCTTGGCAGTGCCTATCATGCTTCTAAGTGTGAGTTCCTTGCCAGCCTAAACATTACTGCACTCTTGAATGTCTCCAGAAAGAGTTCTGAACCCTTTACCAATCAATTCTGTTGTAAGTGGATTCCAGTGGAGGACAGTCACACAGCAGACATCAGCTCACACTTCCAAGAAGCTATAGAATTTATCGGTAGGTGGATTTCCTCTCTCTCTCTTTTTCTCTTGCAAATGAAGAATAGTTCTTGATTCATGAAAGGAAGTCCTCTTCTACCATGGCCAGGCTTCCCTCTTCCCTTTTCCAGAGGTATTTTAGAGGATTATGACTTTTTCAAAATGTTAACTGTATGTTAACTGGTTTTATAGAGGTTCCATGGTCATAAATAGTTCCTCTTTTAATTGCTGTGGTGGTTTTTATGATTTTTATGGTTAAAACAATAATCCTATATTTACCTCTATGAAAAGCTAAGGTCATTTGTACTTTGCTTACCCTGCCTGACGTTTTTGTTTTATTTTGTGATGGTTTGTTTGTTTGTTTGCTATGTCAGTGTATTTTGGATTATTTATTGTTGATATTCATTTCTTACGCACCATGAGTTGGATGAAGAAAGGCAAAATATAAATATTTTAAATAAATATTTCCAGAGAAATACCTAGTTCAATTCACACTAGCAAAAACAGTCTTTTGGTACAGCAGATTTCCTAAAGGCACTTTGGGCATTTTGGAAAATGAAGTACATAGACATCTAGGTCTGCAAGCGGGCCATGGCCCCTACTGTTCCTGTGTGTGTAAGCCCCTCACTCTTTCTATCCCTGGCCTTGGGTTTTCATAATGCAAGGCTGAGCATTCTAATTGTATTGTAGCAAGTGGGAAGTGTGAAAGAAGTTCTCTATGTGTTGAGGAAGACAGTGTGAGACTGAAGAGAAATGGGTTGGCACAGATAAAGGTTACAATAGATGTCTGTCTACTGAGATACTTTGAGCTTTTGTGCATTCTCTGGAACCCTTTGAGTAGGTTCTTTTCGGGTTCTTTTCTACAGGAGAGTTAATCTTTTCCAACTGCCTTTAACTGGCTTAGACACATTATATACATATACAGGACAGAGATAAAAATCATAAATGGTAGGGTCAAAGAGCTAGACATCTGATAGATCTGTGCAAAGCTTAGGTAACCATATATGTAGGTATCTCAGTGGAGGTTCTGGAGAAGAGGCAGATGTCATTCATTAGGGATAGGGACCTGGCATGTTAACATACAGTTAACATTTTGATGACAATTTTCTATTAATCAAAGAACTGCAAAGGAAGTTCTAGTGTAAAATTATGGTTAAGTCCCATGCCATTTGGAAAGATTCAACAGACCTTGAATAGGAATTGCCTTAGGGCTATGAGAGGTTTGTAAAATAGGCAGGATTGCTTAATAGTAATTTGTTTATCCATGGGCCATAGAGCAAAGTTCAGTTATTTACATAAATTGTTTTAAAAGGATAAATTAATCTTTGGGTGTGATTATTGAAATATATTGTTTCTGGCTTTTTGAAGGAAAAATTCTAACTTGTCCTCAGCTAAGAAGCCACCCATTCAAATCTTACCCTCACTATTAACTTGCTAGGTAGTATTAGGCAACATCTCTTGCTCTCTGCCTCAGTCTTACCCTTCAGTGTGAGATACTATCCTATCTAATAGGCTTTATTTAGTAATTATATTTATATTCCACTTTGAGTTTCAGTTCTCCCCATCTTCCCACAACAGCCCTATGAAGTAGGGTGGCTCAAAGTCACCAGTGAGTTTCCAAGATGAATAATGATTTGAGCCTAAGTTTTTCCAAGGACTGATTACTGAGACTTCTAAACACTTTACATGTCAATGCCTGTTCAGACAACACTATGCACTAAAGAAAGTGTAGGTTCCTTGCTTTAAAATGGAATGACTTCTGTAGATGCTTCATGAAATTCCCTAATAACAATGACATTTAACATAATAATAATAACAACAATAACAACAACAACAACAATTAGGGAGTATATAAATCTGGGCAGAATTCAGCATGACCTGTAAATCTAACAGGTTTCACAACAGGATTAAACTTGGAAATTCATTTCTTAGTCCAGCTAAAGCAGTTCAAGTTCTATTTTTAATCCTTGCATTTTACACAAGGAGCTTATTTTCAGCATTTTCTTTTTAATCTTATAACAATAATTGAATTGTGTGAGTAACCTTGGGGCCTCCCATTGCGTAAAATGGTAGCTCTGCCTAAGCCATTTATAGTCTGACTTAAGTCCAAGTGCCACTTATCAAGGGTTGTAATTAGAGATTTTAGACTAGTTTATTGTGCAGTTTGTGGTGGAAACCCCAGGAGCCCAGGGCTTGACATCTTGGGGTCAAAATGCATGCTGAACATCTACCAAAAAGATCTCATAGGGTGGGGGACAAAGGCACTGCTTTCCATGGTCCTAGTGAGCAGGGAAATTCATTAATCTCCATTTGCTTAGAGGGCGTGTATAACACTTTTTACTGCAAGGATGTGCTTCTTATGAAAAGAAACAAACTGTTTCAGTTCTTTTCTGGAACTGTAGTGTTCATTTTATTAAACACCTGCTGTTGTAATTTGGCTAGATTTGGCAAGGGTGAAGGGAAGGAGCAAAGCCTTTTTATCTACCGCATAGTCAATAAGAGTTGTAAATTTTGTGTAAATGTGTCCAACAAGAACAAGGAGAAATTACTTTCCTGGTGTTCATTTCATCTATGAAATACATTCTGAATGTCCATCCACACAGCATTCTGAAATGAGTTATAAAATGAAATTTAGGAGACCCTTTGCATCATGGCATTTATTTATTTATGTTTTATTTATTTATTAAACAATTTTACATGGCTGCCTGTCAACTAAGGTAATTCTGGGCAGTGAACAAAAAGATTAAAACAAACAAACAATTTAAAAAAAACAGTTGAGGCCACACATATGCTAGCTCTGCTAAGATCCTGATCCCAATGCCTGGGGGAAAAGCCGGGTCTTCAAGGCCTTCTGGAAGGCCAATAGGGTCAGGGCCATCCAAATCTCAGAGGAATATTGTTCTGTAAGGCAGGATCTATGACATGGCATGGCACTAGCAGAGGCATTCACTTGTAGTGATTGCAATAGCTTCCACATTTAGTCCATTTTATTTCTTCCTTCCCAGATTGCACCAGAAGGGCAGGAGGCAAGATCCTGGTGCACTGCGAAGCAGGGATTTCTCGCTCTCCCACAATCTGCATGGCTTATTTGATGAAAACGAGAAAGTTCCGCCTGGAGGAAGCATTTGACTACATCAAGCAACGGAGGAGTCTAATCTCACCAAACTTCAGTTTCATGGGGCAGCTGCTGCAGTATGAGTCAGAAATTCTGTCTTCAGCTCCTAGCCCTCCTGTCACGTCTTGCAAAAGGGATGCTGTGTCTTTCTTCACAGAAGAGCTGGCTCTGAGCAAAAGTTTTTCCTTTCCTACCTCGGTTTTGAATTCAGTGCCCCTGCACTCGCCCGTCCATCCACTTACATTGAACTCTATTACTGCAAATTCATCATGCTGGGCCCTCTTGGGGACAAGAGACAGTACGGTTCCATGAGGTGAGGTGATGATAACATGACATTTCATCTATACGCAATACAGAAGCCCTTATTTATTTCATTCAGATCCAGACGCTGGAGTGACTGTCTACATCAGAAGGGAAAATATGCTTTTATGTTGAGATGGAGTGGAGATGAATTCAGTGCATTGAAGCTCAGGCTAGCTATGCAATTTCTAGTTATCGTGTGCTAAATTTAGCAAACTCCAGGTTTTAGCTCAGATAATCTAAGGACTTTACTTAGAACATGGAGATATTGTTCCCAGAAGTAGATGCCCTTCATTCTGGATGAGAACTTCCATTCTATAGACCCAGGGTAGGTCATTATTTTGAAAGAATGAATCTCTTCGGAGGAAGATAATATGTGCATATTTATGAGTGTTTTTAATAATTTCTGAAATATTTGTGCATTCACTACTGTACATCTAGACCTTGCTGGAGCAGAAAGAACCACATTTTTTAAAAGTCCCTCAGACCTGTCCAATTGCTTCTTAGTTCCTGCCTCCTTCCCCTCTCTTAATTATAGACTTGTGTTAAAGTGTAAGCAATAAACAGCTGTGTCAGGAAAAAAAGAGCTGTAACAAAAAGCACAATTTACAAAAGAGCAAACCTTGATATTACTTGGTGTGGCAAAAACTTGAATGCTTGCTTTTTTTCCTTTCCTTTGTGGGTTCCTAAAAAATGTCATAATCTGCCAAATGCAAGTGAATTAGAAAACTGGAGAAACAAATGTCTCTCCTTCCCCTTATCCACCAGTCAGCCTCTGTTGTTTGTTGCTGTACTACTGAGTTCAAGGTTAAAATCGGATCCTTACTTGAAAGCCTCTGCTACATGCTGTTATCAGCAGAATGAAGTACATTTGGGAAGTTATTTCTAGGTAAGCTAAGGCTGCAAAACCATGAGGATTTCATACTTCATTCTCCAGCTCAATCCAGTTAGAGCTGACTTTTCATCTGATGTCCTTCAGATGTCTTCAATTACAACTCCTGTTATCAACAGCCAGGATGTCTAAGGAATAACCTAGTATTCTCTAAATCCTGTATTTGATTCCTTCCTTTCCTCTACAAAATTGCTCTTTTCAAAAGACAGTGAACCAATTTTGTCATAACACTAAACTATAACACAACTTGTTTGTTTCTCACTCAGTTTGTTACTTGAGCATACCCACTGTGGCTTAGCATTACAACAGGGCTCTGTGGGCTGTTTGGTAATAAACCATGATTTGAAAAATCTTAGCTTAGTGTTAATGTGTGAACAGAGCCTTTTTGTTTCCCATATTTCATTGTTCCATAAGGGACACCACAACATCCTACTTCAGGCATTAACCTTCAAATAGTACTAGAAAGCTTTGGCAGTTCTAGAAGTAGCAATATAGCATATCTTTCATTTTGTCTACCTTAGCCACCAAACAATAACAGATTAGCAGGGTGATAGCTACAACTAGCTATTCAAAATACTGTATTGCCAGATTCCAGCCTGGCTTAATTAACAAGGGGGAAAGTGGGTGGAATTCCTGGGGCCTCAGAGCATAGTCGAGGACTGTGGGTTGCCCACATAGTGTATACCAGTGTTTCTCAACCTTAGCAACTTTTCAGATGTGAGGACTTCAGCTTCCGGAATTCCCCAGCCAGTGTGCTGGCTGAGGAATTGTGGGAGATCAAGTCCACAAACCTTAAAGTTGCTAAGGTTGAGAAACACTGGTATATATAGATTCACTCTTAAGGTATTTTTTCCTGTTATCTGGTGGTAGAAAGCCCAGTGTTTCACAGTGAAGTTTGACTTGATTCAGAAAATTAAACTGCTGCAGACTGATTGCATATTAGTCACTGGGTCATGTGTAAAGCATACTTTTGAGCTAATGGGCTGCCAAAAGTAAAGAAGTTGCTGTATGTAATATCTGACAGCTACACTGTAAGCTCTTGATTTTTGCTGATGGGACTGGACACGAAGGGGGCAAATGATGTCAAAGCAAATATTGTATCTGAACAGACAATCCCATAGCAAATTGTTACATAAAGGAGTGTTTTGGAATTTCTAACTTTGTTCTGTGAAAATGTATTTTTCTTTGTACATTGCATTTTGAATTTGTGGATTTTTAGATTTTAAAAAGTGGGGGAGAAGAAAGGCAGCCTGATAAACGATCAACCTCCCCAAAAAGTGTTTTTCAACTGAATAACAATCCTTACTGAATGACATGTGGATTGGTGTTCTTTGTGTTGATTTCTTCCATGTCATATTCTTGCCCTGGAATTATTTATTTCCTAGCAATAGGGACTTAAAAACAAAAAACAAAAACAGGCCATCTGTATATTTAGTATGTGTCTCTACAGGTGGCTCCATGTTCTGCTGCTGCTTTGTCCTGTCATCGTTATTTTTTCTAAATATGGGAAAAGGCAAGAATTGCTTAGAAAACTTGTGAATGTGAATTAAAACATTTTTAAATAAAATATTTAAAAAATGTTTTGTTCCACAGATTGCATGCAGTGGCAGGTAATTTGTGAAAATATTTGCATTAGGTTTCAGAATGAAGTTTCTCTAAAGGACTGACATGTTGACAAAAAGATGAAACCAACAGAGCAGTGGTGGAATGTAACTGTAGTTGCTCTGAGGGAGGGGAAGTGTATATGTGAGTTGAACATAAAATAATAATGATGCCTCTCTCCACAGGGTGCACAACCTTTTTTTGTACTAAACGTAGCCTTTAGCACATACACAAAAAAACATGAATCTTTAGTAAGCCAGAGATTGCCTTCCAATAACAGGACAGGGCTGGGACAAAACATAAATTAGAATTAATTTCAATTAAAATTCAGATTATATTAATTCAATATAAGTAATCAATGACTGTAATTAATAAACCACCATGGGCAGGTTTTGTCACAATGTGATCAACAAATAAATAATTAATATTAGTCCCTTTGCCAGTAATCATTTTTCCCATCTGTCACATTAACAACTACAATGTGATAATAACTTTTGGAAGAGATTTGTGGTTGTAGCCAAAGACTGGAAAGATAATACTGATCAGAGCACTGGAATGTTCAGTCCAATTTTCCCAATTAAATCAAAATGCTAGTTAGGAGTTCCAAATGCATAAACTATCATGGCATTTCCTAGAACGCTGGGACTAGCAACAATTAAGAAAGGAGTGATAATCTCCTGAAAAAACAACTCCCCACCTTAAAGTCAGCATTTTTTAAGATAATTTTTCTTGCAGAAATGTACCTGTCCTCTTTTTGGGGGATGCCTTCAAGTCAGTCTTGACTCTTGGTGACTGCCAAGTCCCTGCAGTTTTCTTGGCAAGATTTCACAAGTGGTTTGCCATTGCCTGCTTCCTAAAAAAAAATTGCATTAAGTTTTATAAATGAAGAAATGGTTTTGGTGATTAAGCCACCTTATAACAGTCTTTAAAACAGATTATACATGCATCTTTATTCAATGTGGGTTTTATGTTTAAAATGTATTGCATTTTTGGAAATAAAGCACTGGATCAGTTCTTTTCCTCCATCCACTGGATCAGGATGGGGTCAGGAAACATAACCAACTGCCTTCATGCTACCTACTCTAAATAATATGATTTAATTAATACAACTGAGTACTTTTCAAACCACAGTTTCTAATGTAGAAAATGATTGCAAGAGATTAAAATCTTTCAGTCAAGGGTAGGAAAAATCTGTTTATGTCATGAAAGACTGAGCTTCTCTGAGTGATCTTCCAGGATAGCCCCTCAAGTGGGCATAGCCAGAAAGGGTGCACATGAAACACAGGACAGCCCCTCAAGATCATTTTCTTCAGCCTGCTCCAAGTATCTGTTGCAACAGAACACAGTTCAGAATACCGTTTTCAATCAGAATAAGCACTTGCACTCTTGATATTAAGCCTCGGGGGTTTGTTTTGAACTCCTGTTATTCTGTGGTCCTTTATTTTTGGCTTCGCATCTCAAAATTAGGCAGCATTCAGCATGAATTATGTCCCCTCAATCTATTGAAACATCCAAGACAATGTTTTAAAAAATTAGCAACATTTTTAAAATGCCAAGGGGAAAATGGAAGCAAGTTAAAAGCACAATTTTTGCAGCACAACATCACACTAGGCCTAATTGTATTCCCTTCAACATAGCTTAAGAAAAACAGCATCTGGTGGCATGTGCATGTGTGTACTGTATTTTGAGAGGTTTTGTGTTAATGTGCATTAGCACACAGATTACATTTTTATGTTGTGAACCTGGACTCAGCCCAGGAAGAAGTAATGTCTACCATCAATAAGATTCTGTACAGCACAGCCCATGATGAGTAACAGCAAAAATAAATAAATACATAAATAGCCCTTCTTTCTGATAGTGGCTTCTTCTAATGCCCATGAGTACACACTTTTGCATGGCCAGCTTGCAAGAGATCTCTCTCAAAGCAACCCCTCCTCCCCAAATCAATTTGGCAATTCATTAACTGCCTCCAAAGGAACCTCTGACTAGAAGTATATATACTTTTACATTTCAAAATGTCAACCTGTCTAACTTCAACACTAAAGCAAACACATAGTTCATTCATTTGTTGTTTATTCATCTAGTCACTTCTGACTCTTCATTACTTCATGGACCAGCCCACGCCAGAACTTCCTGTCGGTCGTTGCCACCCCATCTCCCTCAAGGTCGAGTCCATCACCTCTAGAATATCATCCATCCATCCATCTTGCACTTGGTCAGCCCCTCTTCCTTTTGCCTTCCACTTTCCCTAGCATCAGTATGTTCTCCAGGGTATCCTGTCTTCTCATTATGTGGCCAAAGGACTTCAGTTTTGCCTTTTAATATCATTCCCTCAAATGAGCAGTCTGGCTTTATTTCCTGGAGTATGGACTGCTTTGATCTTCTTGCTGTTACCTTCCCCAGGGATCATATTTAGTCTGACCTCTCTGTCATGACCTTCCTGTCTTGGGTGGCCCTTCACGGATTAGCTCATGGCGTCATTGAGGTGCTCAAGTTCCAGCACCATGACAAGGTAACAATCCTTTGCTGGAGAAGTTCATTCATATTCCATTGAAAAACAGAATGAAACTCTGGGAATGGGCAGAGTCCCCTATTCGGGAGAGATGGGCAGTGATAGAAATTTGAAAAATAAATAAATAAATATCTTGTGTGTGCAGGCAAGAAGAAAGAGAGTGATAAATGGGAAGTTTGCCTTGTGCAGAACAAATGCCAACTGCTAGTATAATTTGTACTTACATAAATTTATATGGACTCTATCACATGGGCATCTGCAGGAGAAGCAAGGAGAACAAAAGAGAACCTGTGTGTGATGACATCATAATGTGAATGCCACAACTTATGTACTTGCATCAGACATAAGGAGGCAAGTCTGTAATGATGGCATTTGCCTGATAACATCTGTGTGCACATGCCATCATTCTGGCACCACTTCAGTTTGCTGCAGTTCATGCTGGCCTCACAGACATTCTTAGAAAATAAAACTGATGATTAGCCACAGCCTACCATTTTGTTTGAGAGTGTGCAAGAAAAGCCACTCAATGGGGGGTGGGGGTGAGGAGACAAGAAATGTAATCTGAGGTATGTATACAGAGCATCCTGTGAAGTGGGGAGGAATGCTAGAAAGGATGGCAAAGAACAACTACCCCACAACTTCAGTTCAGTGATATTTTTTAATTGGCCATATCCCTCTCCATAGCTACTTTGTGAGTAATGGGAACCATCTGGGGAGAGCACACACAATGTGATTTCAAAAATCTAGATAATTGAGAAAGCCAAAGAATAGCCAAAATACATCACTATGTGCTTCATTGATTATAAAAAGACCTTTGATTGTATCAATCATGTCAAGCTATGGAAAGTGCTAAGAACAATGGGAACCCTAGAACCTCTCATTGTCCTCCTGAGAAACTTATATACAGGTCAAGGAGCCACATTATGGGTAGAATATGGTGAAACAGACTGGCTCCACGTTGGCAAAGGAGTGAGGCAAAGCTGTATACTCTCCCATTTATTCAGCCTATATGCTGAATATATACTAAGGGAAGCTGAATTGGAAGAAGACGAGTGTGGTTTTAAAATTGGAAGAAGAAACATCAATAAACAGTGCTATGCTGATGACACTATCCTGATAGCCAAAAATGCTAAGGATCTCCATGCTCCAGTAACTAAGGAGCAAAGTGAAAAAATGGGATTAAATTAAATATAAAGAAGACCAAACTAATGACAACAGGTAGAACAACCAGCCTTAGAATTAACAATGAAGATATTGAAGTGGTAGATAGCTTCTGCCTTTTAGGATCAACGATCAACAGTAAAGGAACAAGCAGTCAAGAAATATACCACAGACTAGCACTTGATAGACCAGCCATGAAGGCCTTGGTAAAGATATTCAAATACTGTGATTTGATTATATCTACAAAGAGCAGAATCATGCAAGTCATGGTATTCCTTGTGACACTATATGGAAGTGAAAGTTGGATTTTGAAGAAGCAGGATAGGAAGAGTATTGATGCCTTTGAACTTTGGTGTTGGAGAAGACTCCTGATAAAACTGTGGACAGCCAAGAAAACAAACCAATGGATCATTGAACAAATCAACCCCGAGTTCTCACTCTAGGTACAAATGACCAGGGTCAGATTATCCTACTTCAGACACATTATGTGAAGACCTAGCTTTCTGGAGATGGCTCTAATGCTGGGAAAGATGCAAGGAAAGAGGACAACTAGCAGCAAGGTGGACAGACTCAGTTACAATGGCAATGGGTGCACCGATTGCCCATACCCATTTCATAGACCCGAAAGACCACATTAGGGACAGATTGTCATGGGGAAAAATCGATCTATGTGGTTGCTGGGGGTTGACAATAACTTGTTGACATGTAACCAACTAACCAATCCACTAGCCTAAAAGCTTTACTTATACCCGCTGCAACATTCCCTAGTTTTTTATGCTATTGCAGAGACAAATTCATGAAAATAAATAATCCCTGAAGAGAAAAATAATGAAAACTATTGGTACAATAAACCAAAACACTGTGTGTAATTTTGGAAACACCATTGTTCAAACACACTATCTAAACTAGCCCCATAGAATAATAATACATAGCTTTTGTAGTGACCTAGAAGTATTTAAAGCATTTAAAATATCCATCCATCCATTTCTCTATCACAGTAATACAATGTGATAGAGAATAAAATACTTCAGCTGTTTTTAAAGAGATTTAAACTGTTTTGTATAGTACTTATTTTGGGTCTGTTTGCTGTCCTGAGGGCCCTAGAAGAGGCAAGGCAGGGCACACACTGAATTATAATGAAGTATTATTTCTCTGTTGCAGTGGTAGAGCTGACCAAGGTTTGAACTCCAGATGTCTTGTTTTATATTCTTAGAAGCTATACTGTACCCAAAAGATAATTAATATAGTTGAACTGATATAGTGACACCTGCTAATGCTCTTTTTCTTCCCTGCCTTGTGTGTGTGTGTGTGTATGTGTGGATTACTGCTGATAGGATGGGGGCAGATGCAAGCTCATTCCTTATATTGCCAGAAAAATATTTACTGTGGCACTGAGATAGGGAAGTTAACGTTTGGGCGAGGGAAGTGTTGCCACCAACCTTGCACATTTCACTTCTCTGACATTTGTGCTCTATACTACTGCCAGCTTGCTCTGAAACATGACTCAATTCTCTAAATAAGGCATAGGAAGCAAGCTTGGGAAGTGGGTTGAATCATTCAAGTCAGTCAAATAAGACACTACCAGTAACTTGGGTTCTCGATTTCAGTAGCTATTTTTTTTATGTCTGTATTGTGAAATGATGAAACTGGTCTTTCATCTTATATTACTCAGCTATTCATAAACTGTTTTAAGGTTATGAGATAAACTCCATTTGCCATTACCAGTGATCATGGGTTTTCCTCCCTTGTCTGCAGTCTGTAAATGCAGAAACTGTACAGACACTGTGAAAAATTTTAAGTGAATTTACTCCAGAGTCACAGTTCCAACCATAACTCTCCTCTCCCCCCGCCACCCCGCCACCATTTCACCATCAGGAAGACTTTTAAATCTATCTCCTTGATCTTGGGTTTCAAGATACTACAAAAAGGGGAAACTGGTGCATAGCAGCATGTTCACTAGATTGCAGGAGTGCCAATTTCAGCAACTTTAAATAAGTCCTAGGCAAAATCCCATTGGCAGAACTCTTCGGTTGAAAGACAGTGTAGGAAATTGGGAATTTCTCAGAAATAAGACACTTTAAGTTCAATTACACCCTGTTCTAAAGACAGGAACAAAATGGAGGGCAGCTCAGGAAACTGCTGTAGATACATAAGAAGACTGAAAAGAGACATGCATAAGAAATGGAAGATAGGTATCATCACCAAGAAGACAAGCTGGCATGTAGTTAATATCTGCAGAAAATCAGAATTACTGAAGCTCAAAAGGAAGTAAAGTTTTCAAGCGAAATCAAAAGAAACAAAAAGGGCTTTGGGGGATATGTCAGTAGTTAGAGGAAGAAAAAGAAAAGGTTGGACCTGCATTTGCGGAAGATAATAGGATGGTAACATGAAACAGGGAGAGGGAAGAGGTCTTGGTCTTCTTCCCTAAGGGTAACTAAGTTCAAAAGACCTAAGTAGAACAACTGATACAAGGAACAACTGAGAACCCAAGGTAAGAAAAGAGAGTTAGGAGCACTTGAGTACCATTATCAGATTTAAGTCTCCAGGATTAGATCAATGAAGGAGCTTGCAGGTGTCATTTTGAAGCTCATTTTTGTGATTTTTGAGAAATCATGGAGGACAGACATGGTGCCAGAGGATTGGAGGAGGACAAATGTTATCATCTTCAAAAAGGAGGAAAACTAACAAATAGAGACCAATCAGCTTGACATCAATACCAGACAAAACTCTGGAACAGATTATTATGCATTCAGTTCATGAGCATTTAGAAAATAATGTGTTACTTGGCAGGAAACAGCAACTGCTTGAACTAGCACTCATGAATGTATATCAGTGGTTGCATGTGGAGCTGGAAACAGATATTGGCATACTATGGGGCTCCATTCTAGCCTTCAACATATTTCTAAGTTATTAGGATGAGGGATTAGAAAATATGATTAAATTTGTGGATGACACCCAGATGGACAGATAGCAATCATCTCAGAAGATAGTAGCAAGATTCACCAAGAGATTAGTAATTTGGAACAATGACTAGCAAGCAGCAAGATGAATTTCAACAGGGACAAATGCAAGGACTCTTCATTTGAGAGGAAAAATCGAAGGAATATGTACTGGATGGAGGAGATCATACTGGGTAGCAATACACCACATTTTGGGAAGACATTGACATACTGGAGCAAGGGTAACCAACTTAAGAGACATAGAAGGTAAAAATTTATGAGGAACAACCAGAAAATTTAAAATGTTTAGCTGGAAAAGAAAAGACTGCAAGGAGATGTGATAGCTTTCTTCACATACTGAAGGACTTTCAGGAATTAGGTGGCGGGGGGGCCGGGGGAATTGTTCCAGAAGACAAGAAACAGCACGTTTAAACTGCAAGAAGCAGTCTTCAACTGGACATCAGGAAGAATTTCCTAATGAGATGTTTAACAGTGGAATGGATATATCATATATCAATATAGGTATGTTTTCAAATATACATTTTGTTTCCTTTTTCCAGCTTTTTTCTTTTATAATTTTGTGTATTCTTTTTCTTTTTCTTCATTTGTTGTATTTAGTTAATAAAAAAAATTTTTTAAGAAAAAGTTAAAAAAACTGTACTGGACTGCATTGGGGGGAGGCAGACTGTCCTTTGTTGAGTGTTTAAACAGATGGATACCCATCTGTCACAGATGCGATAATAATGCAGGGGCAGGGAAGTGGACTAGGTAATCTCCAAGGTCACTACCCTCCCTTCCATTCTATGATTCTGTGAACTGTCACATACAATTTCATGTAAACATATACTTTCTTTTCCAATTTTAAAGGGAGTGGACTATTTTTTAATTTTTAAAAAATGAGAATAAATTTCCACAGCAAACACAGATGGTAATCTACAAACCTGTTACTGAATTCTGGCACATTCATATTGCAAATCTCATCTTCATTTGTAAGCCCCACTGAACTTTGTAGGACTTACTTTTGAATAGGGATGTATAGAATTGATCTGTAAAATATTTCTGGTCATTTTTAGCTGTAATCCATTCTTCAACAAACCAGCTTTTGTCACTCAAGCAACTTCTCTGCCAGTGGAACTTCTAAGGAAATTTTCAAATGAATTAAAAAGAAAAAAGAAAAACATGATAGGATGACAGGTAGTCATAGGGATGGTGGCAGACTTAGTTCATGTTGTGTCATTAATGAAATATCCGAAAATCCATGGCAAATCAGTCACTCAACATACTGTATGGACACCAAATTTCTGAATTGCAGTGATCTCCCTTTCAAATATGTCCAAGGGACAATAAAGCAATTATTGGCATGAGTGATTGCTTATAGTAATATATGATGTGGTGAATTTAAATGAAATAAAGAATGTATATGAACCTTATCAACCATCACTACACTGTTGTAGAGAACAGTACCCAAAGGAGATTTTACATATCATACAAGTGATGTGCCTTGTCTTTAATAGAACATTAGTGAATATGCAGAATATCCAACTACTTCAAAGATATTTCAAACTACAAAACACTTCATCCAATCCCCTACTTATTCTTTTAAATGAACACAGTGGCAATGTTGTTTATTCAGTGCACATGGACTTCAACATGTCTGTGGTATAACTTAGAGGTGCACAGAACATTTTGAATCTGGAACAGTTGTTTCACATTTGAAACAGGTGTTCTGAGTTGACCAGAAATGTCCCAAATGTTCTAATACTGTCCCAATCTTTCCAAGTTTGTATTCCAATAGCTGAAACAGTATGATTTAAATTTTATATAACCTCAAAACAGGCTGTTTGATATTTGTTCATTTTCAGAATGGTTAGAACAACACTTCCTTCTGTTAAGGTCAGAATAGTTATTTTGAGCTCAAAACATTCTGAATTCAAATGTTTTGGGCACCACTAATATAAACTTGTACTCTATTTAAAGAAATAGTTTTTGGCTATATTTTTCTTGTCCTCAGATATTGTACCTCACAACAAAAAGCAGCAGCGAATAGTTTCAATAATGACTTAATAGCCTATGATGAGCAAGTGTATTTTAGCATCTCTTCAATTAAATAAGCAATGTCTGGCCCTGGGGAAAGTGACTATGCTACTATGATCTAAGGAATTGACAAGGTTCAGCATACTAAATCCAGCCATGCTGTTTTCTGGCCTTTGGTAGTATATATGCTGTGGAATATGCTTTGGTGAATTGAGCAAGAAGCCTGTCCTAGAATAGTGGAAAAACAGCAGTTTTGTTGTTTGCTATGAAAGCCGTAGGGTCCTTTGACAGTTCTGACTATCCCAGTCATCAGGAAAATACACACGCTTGGTTTTTTAAATGTTTCTTGGATGGTGACCTGAGATGACTTGGAAAACTGAAGAGGAGGAAAAATTAAACAAGGGAGATTGCAAGGAAATGTTGATGGGAGAGGACAGTGAAGATTTTGAAGCAAGCATCTGACTTATTTGACTCAATTAAAAGGTCAGGAAGAATGAGAGGAGTCTGTAGACATTAGTCATAGGATGACAGTGCCTCCTTTCACTGTGGCTTTCCAGCAGCAGTATTTAAAATATGCTGCCTTTGATTTTGCGGTACGAAACAGCCATCAAAATGAGTAACTATTAGTGGCACATTCTCTATGAATTTGTCTGTTCCCTTTTATAAAATTGTCTGGTCATCGCTATATCTAACACAAGCACAATTTGCATTTTAATGTTTTATAAAGTTGTACTTCTTTTTATCAGTCTTGAATTGCCCCAGTCAGTTTTACTGGGTGATTCTGACTTCTAACTGTGTGAGACAGGAAGAAAAACATCTGCTTATCCACGTTTTCCATATCAGATAGAACTGAAGGAGCTCACTGTCAAGACAGAAGAAAAACACAAGGTTTATATGGAAGACTTCCTGAATTTTTTTCAGGATTATAGTAAAAGGAGTCTTTCAGGAGCAGTCATTGAATGTGGATTTGAATTCACACTGCGTGGCAGCAAATTATAGGAGCATATGGAGGGAAGGATGTTGTGAAAGTAATTATATTAAATGGCTTTTTAAAATGATTAAATAAGCTTATAAAGTCAATTGGGCATTCCATGACTAGTGGCCAGGATCATCGGGGATAGAATTTCCATCTTCAAGGGCAAATGAATCTCAAAGAGATGAGCAGCCATGATTAGAGAGTTGTCATCTCAGTTTCATGGGAATTGAGAGGGCTTTATGGACTGTTCCCCCCCTCAGGAGAAAAAGTATCTTGGGAGAGGGGGTACTGAGGAGAGTAGTATGGTGATTTTCAAATTATGTTGAACCTTCTTCAACCAGGTGCAATCTTGATACGTTGGGCTATATCACCTACAAAAGCATGGCCACTTACGGTTGTTGTCAACACACCTAGAAAAGACTGAGAGGAAAAAAAGTGGTCCTATCACCATTCACACCGCACAATGAACTAATGATTGAGCACGTGGATGATTTATATTTGTGGTACACATTCACTGTATAGAAGAGGGCAATCCTGTTTATAGGCCTTATTTAAACACTCCTAAAATGTTTCAGGATGAGCAAATTGGTAAAGGCAATGTGCCTATGACCAACTGTTAAGGCTAGGCAAAGGTATTTAATATTGCAGAGGCTTAATTATACAGTGTGTGAGGTTTCAGCCAGCTTCTGACTCAGAAAATGAAACTCTTTCTGAGTCAGAAGGGGAAACAGAAACTTACCAGGCAAAAACCAGGAAGGCAAAACCCAGAAGTGACTCAGCAGCGTGGGAGAAGTTACAGATGCTGATTGGCCAGTCTTCAGAGGAGGATTTGGATCCTCCAATCGGTGCACAGGAAAGAGGTGCAGAAAAGCACGTGAAGGAGAAGGCAGCCCAATTGGCTGCAGAGGGTAACAGGTGCACAAGGGATCAGCATAAAAGGCAGATGCGTGAAGAGCAAACTGCTGGAGACAACCGATCCTTCAAGCTTGCAGCCCCAGCAGAAGAGTCCTTACCTGCATCGGAAACTCCATCTGTAGCCTGAGGGGAATCAGTGCCTGTGTTTCCTATCATGGAGGACCTGTATCCTGTACCCACTGCCACAGAGGATCTTCTTCCTGCCAATTCTAACAACCTCAGCCTCACATCTAGTTCCAGACCTCGCCGTCACTATTCAGTGCATTCCAAATGCATTTTCAGCCTTGTTCCTAGCTCTCAGCCTAGTCCAGGATCTCCAGTCCAGTTTCATCGTGCTCCAAGCTCCCAGTCTCACCCAGAATCTCCAGTCCAGTTGTGTCTTGCTTCCAGATTCCAGTCTTGCCCAGGATCTCCAGTCCAGTCTATTCATGCCTTAAGCACCCAGCCTTGCCCAGGAGATCCAGTCTAGTCTTGCCGTGCTCCGGGTTCTCAACCTTGCCCAGGACCTGCAGTCCATTCTAGTTGTGTTCCCAGCACTCAGTCCAGTCTCCAGTCCGTTCCAGTTGTGTGCCAAGCTCCCAGTCTGGCCCGGAATCTCCACTCCAGTCTTGTTTCAAGCTCTCAGCCTTGTCTTGAGTCTCCAGCCCAGTGCATTCTAGCTTCCAGTACCCAGTCTTGCCTCCAGAGCCAAGCCTTGCCCAGTGGTTCCAATTCGGTCTCACCTAGCTTTCCCATGTCAGTCTAGTTTGGGTGGTGTTTCAGATTGCGGACACTTGTCTCCAGCTCCAGTCTTGCCACGTGCCCTAGAGTCATCCAGTTCCCCAGCTCTGGTCAGCGAGTCCTGCCTAGCCATTTTGCCACAGTCTCCTCCTGCAACCTTGCCGGTTCTTCTGTTGTTGCCCAGGTGGTCTTGATCTGAATCAGCCTACCTCATTAATCACTTGGACTTATATTTGTAAATAGTTATATTAATGAAGAGTGGTTTTTGATAATAAATCTGTCTGGCCGCCTCATAGTCTAAACAGGACACAGTGTTATTTAACTTCCAACTAAAAGAGCAAACAGACAGACAGACAAAATATCAGAAATATTCTCCTTTCATTCCATATTAATGATTTATAGTATTGCCCAGCCATCACTATGGCAAACAAAAATTGATCTGCATTAGTGATTTGTCACCACAGGAATGTCTGGGTGATTCTACACTGATGCATGTATTTTTGGTAACCTGTCTATACAGTCCAGGTACCTCTCTTCAGAGTCATCAGAAGGCATTCAGGAGAGAGAGAGAGAGAAACAATATTAGAAAAATCAAAGAGTATTTGGCAAAAATGGTGGAATTTAGAAAAGATGCAGGAATCTGGAGCTTGGATTTGTTAAAAGGAGCTTTTAAAATTAAATGGGTTATGTACTCCAAATAGAATATGAATGTCAAAATGGAAAAAAAAATATCTGAGAGACTTTGAGCAGGATTCGTACAAATCACAAATTACAAGTTAGATTTAGAGCTTCTCCATACTGCAGCCTTCAGCTGTTTATCTTCTATGCATAAACAGGCAGGAAATGAAACTGGCTTAAAAAATCCTTTTCTAAATTTCAACTTCTTCTTACTTTGGTCACAGAGATGGCCACCATTCATTCCTGCCCTTCCAAAATGGTGGTGACTTACCCTTGCACTGGATCAATCAAGCCAGCAGAGCAAACTCTACAATAGCTTTTCCCAACCCAGTGCCCTTTAGAAGTACTGGATCTTTGACTCCCAGACATACCACATCACTGGCAAAATATTTCTTAATGGTGGCCAGATTGAGGCTGTCTGTTTTAGATCATATTTAAGAATGTAATGATCCTTGATCAATGTCTTCCTCATGTTTTTCACCGTTGTTGCTTGAAAGATCTTCACTGAAGAGGAAATTTGAATATTAATAAATTCAGAAAGCAACAGAAAACCAATTTCAAAAATTAACAATAACAGTATTTAAAATATAGAACTGATAGATATGTTCCTGTTGTTAGTCAAAATCTGGTCTAGCTTGAAACCATTGCAATATATCAATTTTTAAATAATTTTAGGAGAATCTGTCAAAAGGTAAGGCTGCTACTAAATTTGTGAAGATAAAAATATTTCTGGACTGAATGGGGTCCTATATAACTGGAAACATCAAAATAGAACCTAAGAATTGGTAATTCCTCAGAGACATAGAATAGGGTTGGTACATAAATAAATAAAACAATGTTTTGATGTTATCAGCCCCAAGGATAGAAGGTTCATAAATTTGATATCTTCCAAAAAAATCAAGACTAGCTTAAAATATGCTTAGGCAGAGGCAATGCAATAAAAACATTGGTTTTCTTTATAAAATTTTGGAGCAAGGCCACTGTATATATATCACTGTGTGTGTGAGTGGGTTTGTATGTGTGTGTGTATATATAGTATATATATATACTGTGTGTATGTGTGTATGTGTGTGTGTGTGTGTATGTATGTGTGTGCGTGTGTGTGTGTGTGTGTGTGTATATATATATATATATATACACACACTCATATACATATACAGTGATTGATTGGTTTTATTTATAAGTTGCTTCAATCATCTAAGAGATTCTGATACATTATAGTACAGCCTTATTGATTTAGGACATGCAAAACATTAATACAATCTAAAATGGAAAAAATAGATTAATAATCTGATTATAACTTGACATGAGTTTGGTGCAGAATATGGTACCAAATACCTACTATCATAAACTATTCTAGTAGATGTTCAGATCAGCATTCTTCTGCAAGAAAATAACAGCATCCCTATTTGAAAACCACTGAAATATCCAGGAAGGGAGGCAGGCAGGCAGGCTGACTGACAATAGTCAGACAGACAGACAGACTCTGGGATCTTTCAGTCCACATAGAGGGTTCCTAATACTACCAACCTATCAAAAGGTAATGTGCAGCTTTTGAAAGCCCTTTGTGACTATGGAGACATGCGGACAACAATACATATGTACACTTGTCCTTTGTGCCCTGATCAATGCACATTTGAGGACCTCATGACAGCGTGACAGAAAGCAATTAATGTTGCCAATTTCTGAGCAAGATCTGTTTAACTTGTCTATATTTTAACTTTTATATTTTAAATTCTATGTTTTACAGTATGCCTTATTTTAATTGTGATGCTTCTGACATAAATAAGTAAAATGTGCAGCTGTTTTTCCTTAACAGATGTTCTGTGATAACAAAAATGTGGGAAGAACCAATGGGAAAAGAGGGAGGGATATAAATGAAAAATGTGGTGAAAAGGACCACCCTTAAAGTCTGTCAATAAGGAAGGATGATTTTGCATGAAAACATCATGTGGTAGGAACCCCTGTATAGCAGTATGGCTAGGCCACAGACTGAAAGGTTGAACGTCTGAAGCCTCTTGTCCCAGAAACATTTTGGGTTTACACACTCTACCCCACTTCTGCCTTGGTGTAGTGGCATGATATTTCTTGCTGCCATCACCTATCTTTCAGGCATTCTTTACTTAGCATCTTTCCCCTTTACCCCAGTGTGTACAGGCTGTGTACATTACTGGCAAGTAAAAGGTGGGAAAATGTTGAAAAAGGAAATAAGTACTGTAGTGCCACTTCCTGGTCCTGTAGCATTGAACCTTGTAGCTGCTAGGAAAATCAGCATCCCTTCCTTTTGTGAGAGATAGACCAATCTCACAAGAGATAAAGAAAATCAGACTTTATTAACAAAAGGAAAAGAGAGGAAGTAAAAAATTCCTTTTTAACTTTAAGTAAATACATGCAAAGCAATCAATGATGAAAGAAATAAAAATATAGGACTGCTCAAATCACTGTCTGAAAAGCATCTCCAACAGAAAAAGATACAGGAAAAGATAAGTCTCCGACCAAATCACAATATAATGTTGGTTTGCTCCTATTTAGAAGCAATTATCTAAATAGATTTCATGTTGCATAAAAACACACAATGATTGAGCTTTATAGAGATGACAGGTACCAGAGATAATAAAGCTCAAATTGAACATGCTTTCAAAATAAAAAGTAAATCTATGGAATATTTTTAACTAAACTAGTTATCTATTTTTAGAGACAAATTTATCACTGCAGCATTGTCAGTCCTTTGAGGTAGACTAGACTAGGAAACCAAAGTTATGAATGCTAATACTACTTCTATTATAAGGTTATAGTAACAGAATCTTGCAAGTCTGACTGTTGTCTTGGTTGCAGCTCTTCCTCCTGTTCCTCAAGGTTACACTTATAGCCCATTACAAGCATATATTTTGTGCTTGATTTCCTGGATGTCCAGATTCTTGAAAATTATAACCTTAAATCATAGAGAGAGTTATCTACTGTAGCTTTGATAACCAACTTCTCCCTTACTTTTAAAAAGTAGAAAAGAAAAAAAAACTGTTTACAGTAGCAGAAGGAAGGGACTGGGGTAATCTTCCTGTGTTTTGCCCTAAGATCCTCAACCATGTCCCAGTTGGAATGAATGATTGAATAATGATTGAGCTTTTGAATCTGATTGGTATGGGCAAATGGGGATGCAAATGGGGAGGGAGGAGTACTCTCAAATTTTTGTTTTCTAAAAGACAAATATAATGCATATATTTATTTTACAGAATACAACTGCTTTAAATATGTGTATGGAATTATATTGAGTAAGGTAGATACTAGAGCCAGTTTAGTGAAGTGGTTAAGGCACCAGGCAAAAAAGCAGGAGATGGTAAGTTCTAGTCCCACCTTAGGCATCAAGCCAGCTGGCAACCTGGGGCCAGTCATTCCCTCTCTGCTCTAAGAAGAAGGCAATGGCAAACCACTTCCAAAAATCTTGCCAAGAAAACTGCAGGGACTAGTCCAAGCAATCACCAGAGGTCAAAACTGGCACAAAAAAAAGGCACAAAAGAGAAGAAAAGAAAAGGAACATTTCTACCAGAAAAAAATATTAAAACTTGAAATATCTACTCAGTTGAATGATGATTTTAGCATTTGCAGCAAATTACATTGACACAATAAGAGTACAAGTTTCTTTTTCTGGTGACCTTTAAGAGGCAGGAATGCTCAGTGATAAAAACATGCTTTGCATGAAAATGTCTCCAGCCAGTCCAGCAGCTACATACATCCAAAACAGGGAAAGATACTATATGCAACTTGCTTCAAGTGAGTTTCCTTATTCTTATTTATTTATTTATTTATTTATTTATTTATTTATCAAATTTATCACCGCCCATCTCCCCCACAAGGAGGGATTCTGGGCAGTTCACAATAAAAACACAATATAATATAAATAATATACAATAATCTCAATAACATAAAAATATAAGTATGTTAAAATATAATAAAATCCAAATGGCTAAGATAGTCTCTCTGTCTGCAAGCAAAACAGGGCAATTCTATGGAGCTAACCATCCCCACTATTCTTTTTCCCACCCCAGGAATGTTGACAAAGCCAGGTTTTAAATTTTTTTTGGAAGTCCAGGAGCGAGGAGACCTGCCTCAACTTCAGGGGGAGAACGTTCCAAAGGGCAGGCGCTATCGCAGAGAAGGCACGCTTCCGCGATCCCGCCAGATGAAACTCTTTAACAGATGGGGTCCATAGCATGTCCTCTCTGCAGGCCTGGGTGGGATGGGTCGATGTAATGGGGACAAGACAGTCCCTCAGGTAGCCTGGCCCCATGCCATGTATGGCTTTAAAGGTCATAACCAATACTTAATCTGTCCCATAATATTATTTGTTTGATTTTGGCTTAATATGATGTATAAACTCAACCAATTTGGCTTATCAGTCATGATTTATGATTCATAATGTGTGCAATACCACATAATATCTTGTTCAATTATCATGGCTAAAATATAAATTAGCATGATATACAAACCAAGCGAAAATATATACAAGTCATATGAATATAGACAGGCAGATCAATTGACTCTTGCCTTCTGCTGATGGAAATCCTCAGCAATAGCTTTCATCTCGACAGCTGACACTATTTTTATCAGAATTTACATCATCTGATCCAGTATGCTCAAGGGAGCAATTTTGTGGTGCTATAAGGACAATTGATCCATCACTAGAGGCTTCTCAAGTTCAGCAGCAGCAAACTGCCGGTGTCATTGTGCACTAGTGGCAGAGCCAGAATCAAAAAATGCTTAACTACCTTTTGCATGGGGACTGGCACTGCTAGGGTATTTCTGATATTGCATTTAAGTGGCATGAAGGTATTCTCAGGAAGCATTATAATTAGCCACAATTGCAGCCATAAAAATGGCAATCCACAGAGGAGATAGCTAATTTTCTGCCAGAATTGCTCACAAGGAATCGAATCAGAAAGCCATCTTCAGCTCAGGGAAGGTGATGCAAAGGATCTCTCAGGGACAACTAAAGTATTTTTGGCCAATGCCGGAACATGGAGAAGCCTGCCAAAAGCTGGCTTGTTCTATGGTTGAAATCTTTTCTTGATTAATTCAATCCATCAATTTAGATGCTTGTACAGATTTTGCATGTGGTTTCCTTAACAGACATATAGAATGATAATTGGCAGGTTTGGGCCTATTACTCTTTTTGATAAGTGAAATGGTGGTTGAACAATTCCACTTGTTAGACATCAGGATGATCATTCACCTTCTGCAACCAGCTCCTTTGCGGACCCTGAGAAGATGGTTCCCTCTTTCCAAAAGCTTCATAAGGACAATTTTAAGCCTCCAAGAAAAAAGAACAGTGGAAATCAGTATTGATATGAATATTGGTATGACAGTCTCTAAGTAAAACTGACAGAAATTGAGAAAATGGTCTCAAGCATATCACTCAATATCAAAGAATTCATAAGAACTAGGAGTCATTACATAGGATAGGATAGGATAGGATAGGATAGGATAGCATAGCATAGCATAGCATAGCATAGCATAGCATGTGTGTCTAATATTACATAGTATAGTATAATATATAATCAAATCAATATAGAGAAAATACAATCAAAAAGAATTATGAAAGTGATTAATGTTCTAAAAATGCTGCAACATAAAGTGTAATTTTTCCAAGACTTACCTTCAGATACTTTGAAAAACAAAATAATTTTCTAATTACACTGATTTGTTTAGAAAAAGGACTTTTGTAAACAAGGGGGACTTTCCATTCAAACTTCTTTTGTCTCATGGAGAAAAAGCTGTAGTCAAGGCAGATGGCAGCATCTAGATGATTCAAACTACTACTACCCTGTGTATTTTAAAGATAAGTGAGATGTTTTACTTGCTGTATATGCTCTGAGAATATTTCAGTTCTTCAACAAGATAGTCTAAAACTGTTTTCCTTTTCAAAAATTCTCTATTTTACAGCTCAGTTATCATGGACTCCAGAAAGATTGATATATGGCTTATCAAAATAAATCCACTCTTTCACAAGCCTCTTGGACCAGTTCAATAAATTAGCAACAAATAACTAAAGTAATTAAAATATTAAGAATGGGAGATCAATGGGCAGAGATAGGTTTACTAATTTTCTTTTAAGTGTGTTGTTGTAAATGAGCATAGATATATACACTCTTTCTCTATTGACAACTGCTCCTGAAAGCCCAACACTCTGTTCTGTGATTATATGAATGATGATGAGTTGACATAAGAGAAAAATAAATGCTGTGTATTGAAAGTTGTGGGGGGGGGGAGTTATCATTGCATATCATTGTCCTCCTCCATCTTCCTTCTCTTCCTCCAGAACTTCAAACTACAAAGACTTGCCAAACACTTGTAAATGGCCCCACATTTATAATGATTCACCCCTGAGATGCAGGAGGTGTGATTGCAATCTACAGCTACTGTATATCTCAGGGCAGACAAGATCAAGGCAGGAACTGAGGACTGGGAACTATTAATAACAATCCAATGGGTTTTGTCTACTGCTCACTGGCTGGCATATTTGCAGAGAAAACCGCCTACAGTACCTGGAAATGTGCCTCAGCTTCCTTGGAAGTATGCATTGGCTTCTCCCCAATCCCACCAGCACTCCAGCCCAACACAGTATCTGAAAATAATTCTATTCCCAGATGGTTTTTAGACTTAACATCCCCCCTATTGATTACCAGAACCATGCAAAAGGAGTTTGTGTGGTTTTAGAATTCTCCCAGAATTTCAGAACGATTCAGTTTTCTTCATTCTCATGCCATTCCTCTCTACCCAATGTCCACTCTAAATAGCCTGTAATTATCTCTCAATCATATTTGTTAGTAAATTCTGTTCCTGGATCCTTTGATGAGAGGCAAGAGGGCCCAGAGGAAAAGACTAAGTTGAGCCAGTCAATCCATCACACTATTGCTTAAGCTACTGTTAGCGCTCTTGTATGAAACTGTTGGATTTTATTTTAAATTGTTGTTTAGCATATATAGTAACAGTGTACACTCATATTCTTTGCAGTAATGTCATCTTCCATCTCAACCTGGGAGATCTGAGAATGCTGAATATGCCGGAGGATAATTACCAGGTGCTAGTTTCAGAGGGATTCCTGTTGCTAACCCATCTCATGCAAATATGCTGAATAAAGTGGAAAAAAGAGCAAACATAACATAGTTCATTCTCATGCGTGAAAGCCCCGCTCAGCGTGGAATCTAAAGCTCCACTTCCTGTGTTCTCTTTTAAGTTCAAGGTTTTTTTTTGAAATTGCAGCTGGGATGATGCAAACTTAATACCTTAATAGTGTGTCAGGCCATTTAGCTGTTTAACTCAATACTATCTATTCTGAGTTGTCTTCAAGATCTCAGCCAAAAGGTTTGCTCCTTCCAGAGTGTAGATGAAATAAGATAACAATGCACTGCTTCATATAAAATATAATAAATATGAATGTAAATCTATGTATTTACCAGAGACCTACCTAGTTTTTTTATGTTTGTTTTAAAATATGTGATCCTTATCTCTGAGTGATAGCTAGCTTATGACACACACACAGACACACCACCAACAACACTGCCATGTAGTCTCAAGGTTCTCTTCCAGGCAAAGGCACAAAAATGCTGCCTTGAACCAGGTTAGACAATTTGGCCATCTGGCCCCTGTAGTGCCTACTCTGTCAGCATCTCTGCATGGCCTAGGTACAGAGAAGATTTTTTTGCTGATAAATCCTGAAGGGAGGGAGGGAAAGAAGGAAGGAAGAAAAAACTATCTTAAGAGTTACTTAGGATTGAATCTGGAATATTCTGCACAATTTACAGACTTGAGATCTAGAGTTTCTATGAGTTTGGTTTGTTGGCTTTTTTTAGTTGCAGTACCACTGCATCTCAGCTCACATTAGAGAGATTGAAGGAAAATATTTGGGGGAGGATAATATTACAGCTAGTCTGTTTAAGTATTTCAAACCATTATGGATGAAGCTCTCTGACCAGTGATGTTATACTCTGCCATCTGCAGGCAGAAAAGTACATTGTGCATGTTCAGCATTTGCTCTCCTTATTCCATTTATGAGCTGGATTATATATTGGTATTGTATTTATGAACTTTGGAATTTATGAAAATTCTTCAGCTTAATTATAAGCTGAAACAATCATGAGTTATGCTTCAGGTATAAGAAATATTATATTGAAATATAGTACAGAATAGACTTTTCCTGATCTTGAAAATTTATTTTTATATCAGTCATACCATTCTGAACTTAGTAATCAAATTAGCCTCAAATTGTATTATGTGTATCCATCCTTCTGAGACGAGGGTATTAAGTGGTAGGCAGACCAATCCTACCAACATTTGCCTATCTCGGTCCATTTCCTTTTATTTTTTAGTTTAATGTTCCATTGTTTGCCATCCCACCTCAATATGCCCTTGCTCCCTACTGCAGCATACTCTTCTGGGAACTTTTAAGATTGGGACCCAATCATAGCACAACGGTTTATTGTTTTACTCTGGCAGAAAAACAAACAAATGGGAAAGCAACAGCCTCTCATCTGAGGGCTCAAAAAATGGCCGCTACTGAACTGAATAACCCTTCCATGCTGATGCCCTCCTGGTGCAAGCGATTAAGTCAACAGCCTGCAGGAGTGGTTGACACAGTCAATCATGTCTCCAAATATGGCCATACATTCCACTGCTGTATAAAACTAGGCTGACTTTTTCTTTAAGGTACAAAATTTGTTCCACAGAGTCATAATTAATCTTATTGTCTTATTTTAGTTAAAATTGAGTATGTTTCCAATATGCCTTAAAGGACTCATACTGCTCAATTTTGTTTTTGTTTTGTTCTTCAACAGCTCTTTCTTTTGCTCTTCCACAGTGGTACATTGTCCCAGGATATATTCTGGAAGGCACTGTGTGATGCAGCAATGTTGTTGAAACAAAGCAGACACTGGTCAGACAGTGCATGGATACGAAACTATCCAGCCACTGCAATGCACATGCTGCTTGGGAATTCTGAGAACTACAGTCCCAATATGTATTTCTATTTCACCCTGTGTCTGATATAATCATGACAGAGGAATGAATACATGGCAATACCAATATGTGTATATTTATCCATGGCTTATAACCAACGGGACGCGGTGGGGCTGCGGGTTAAACCGCTGAGCTGCCGATCGGAAGGTCGGCGGTTCGAAACCGCGTGGCGGGGTGAGCTCCCGTTGCTAGTCCCAGTTCCTGCTCACCTAGCAGTTCGAAAACATGCAAATGTGAGTAGATCAATAGGTACCGCTTCGGCGGGAAGGTAACAGCGTTCCGTGTCGTCATGCTGGCCACATGACCCGGAAAATGTCTACGGACAACGCCGGCTCTAAGGCTTAGAAACGGAGATGAGCACCGCCCCCTAGAGTCAGACACGACTGGACTTTACATCAAGGGAAACCTTTACCTTTACCTATAACCAATAAAACCGTAATAGGCACTCTGGGCAATCAACCATATGGCACATGGATTACAGCTGGAGAAGAATCAACAATTAAATAAAGGATCTTGAAGCTAAGTATTTGTATATTCTAATTTCTGATTTTAAATCTAGCAGAGATCTGGATAATTATTGTACCCATCTGTTAGCTTAAACTAGCACAATCTCTATTACATATCTTGTTCAGATATGTTTAATGCTATATTGAAGCCCCTTATTGGCCCATAACAGGCAGGGATTTTAAATCAATAAACATACATCTACTTTGCATGGAGAAAATCTTAGGTTTAATTCTGTGCATCTGCAGTTAAAAGGATCAGACAACAGTGATCTATACCTGACTCTATGCTTTATGCATAACTGAAGTGAGCTGGATTGTATTAAATGGATAAAGTGCCTAGAAGAGAGAATTCTGTTTTATTTTTTTTTTAAACAAAGTGAAAAATTCCATTTTCATATGGAACCACATTCCACATCCATCTATGCTTTACTGTACTAGTTTTATAAATAAAGGGAGGAGTACTGATAATTTGCATGCGCAAGGTTGCTAGAAAGGTAATAGAAAACAATAATTACATACACTGAAAGGAAACAATATAAACCATAGAAAATTAGGTTTGTTAAAAAGCTTCCAAACTATAAATAGAGTTGCCATAGTTTCCTCCCCTTTAATAGGGATCCTGTGAGCTTAGAAGCAAGAAAATGTAAGCTCATATTCCTCAGTGAGTCACAGAAATAACAAGATGACTTCCTATTTCCCATATAGTTGTTAATAACCAAACAGTCTATGGAATTCTAGAATGCCTGCTAATAGCAAATCTTTTAACAAAAGGTCATGCATATGCAGCTTAACAATGTTTAAATTAATTAAATTGGTTTTACCAATTTTACCTAGATATTGTATATATGCTTTAAGAATTATTACCCACAGAGATTTTTTAAACGAAGTGAGATCAACAACTAAAGAAGTATTTTTATGGGCAGTGTTCTCAGCATAAACTATGTGTAGGGTACTGTGTGATGTAAAAGGCTTACACTAAAGAGAAATAATTGGCCAATATCTACTGTTCACTGTAGAAAAGACAGGAACCAAGCAATTATGTTCTGAACAAACCTGTACAACTAGGAAAAGGATTAGTTGGAAACATTGTATTATACAAATTGATTTTTCTAATAATTACATTTCTATGAAGAGATGCTGTCACAGTGAAAGTTCCATTTCCTCTTATAAATTTTGTTCCCACTGTTGTTACATGTTGTGTCTAAAATTGCTGTAATTTAGAGACATTACAATTAACAATTACTCCCTTTTTTCCTTCAGATTATTTTGTGACTTCTTTAGCGCTCAATCAGCACGTTATTTTTGCTATAGCACCTACAGTTAGTCTTAGTTTTCCATCTGCCAAACAGGAGAGACAGATGGAGTTCTGTGAAAATTCAGACGCTGTTTTTGTACTACTTCCTCTCTACGCCTATTCCCATTCACATGTCACTCATCTTCATTCAGATACATCACTATTTCACACACTTATTTGTACATAAAGTTGTTAAAGGTATTTAGATGAATATTCTAGAAAACTGAACAACATGTGACTACGGCTACTGAGAAATTATGTGTGAGATAAATTGAGTTGTTTTAGTCATTTGCAAGGTAGTGAATGTTTTACAAACCAGGTCATGGCTACTTATGGAAAAGATCAGAATGCTAAGTGATAAGTAAAGAAAGTGATAGCTTTCTTTATATTCAACACCATGTCACTGTTCTTGTTAGGGAAATGTGGAACAATTCCTTGGAAGATATGGATCCAGTTAGCAAGGGCTTTAAAATATATAAATACAAAGGACTCCTAGAACAAAATACTACATCTTGTAAGTGTATTGAAAGAGTACAGCCAGCCAGCTAGCTTTTGTAATTCACAAGTCTTTTCAATATTTAAATAATTAATACCAACAAGACTGGTCAATTATACACAATGTAGTCATGGCAGGAAGACTGACAAAATTCACTAAATAAATAAAGGTAGATTTCTTCCTGTGATGTTCTGGACATTTGGGCTAAAAATATGCAGTTGATACAGTACCCAATTCTACCACTCAGTTCTTCAAACTCCAAAGCTATTGATAGCCTCCAGAAACCCTGAATAAATGTAAGGAGTATTTTATGAATGATGAGATCAACCAAGAATCTGAAGTTTAATCTGAAACAATGGAAAAGTACTGAGGATGGAGAAACTGGATGACTTATGTCTTATCCACAGCCTGCTTTACTGTACTGCAGCATGAAGACGC
The DNA here is from genome assembly GCF_035149785.1 of Candoia aspera. Taxonomy (NCBI): domain Eukaryota; kingdom Metazoa; phylum Chordata; class Lepidosauria; order Squamata; family Candoiidae; genus Candoia; species Candoia aspera. The sequence goes on from NC_086158.1 coordinate 53,646,306, forward strand.
CCCTCTGTTAAGGACATATCCTTCCAGTGGAGCGTCTGTTTCATGGGCACTCCAAAGTGTTTCAGTGTGAAAGTAATGTCTTCCCTGGGAAAACAGAAGAAGACTTCCATCTGGATAATCTGCAATACACAGAGGAGGAAGGTTGAGGTTAACTAGTCAGGGGCAGCAATCTGCTCAGCTACAATTGGCCCAACAGTTTTGCTGTGGGACTGCCCACTTTCATTTGGTTACTGAGCTTGCTGCTTATTCTGCACTGCTGTTCTGGCTGCAGGGAGACCAGAAACTCTGCTTCTCCTCCTCCTCCTTCCTTTTTAAACAGGTTGGTCCATGGGTAGACTGACTTAGAGTATGAAGCCCTGAAACTGACTATACCAATATTCAATTTAATATGTATAATTGAAAGGATTCCACTTTTGAGTTTTGATAGCCTGTCAAGTAAGGAGTTCCCTTCCCAGTGGAAAGTTCTGCATCCTCAGTTCCTCTCCTCATGGAATATTCCTTTAAAAAATTCACTTCATAGTAAAATGTATCCTGGCACCGAGAATAAGAAAACAAATTTCTCAGACTCCAGCTGATCAATGACACTTATCCAGCAGCTCCGTATCAGCTGTATAAATCTAAACACCCACAAAATGGCAGTCAAGAGAGACAATAATTTTAAATTTCTGCTGCCACCTAATGGTTGAAACACCAATGATCATTTTAGAAAACTTATGTGGATGAACACTTCTCATATACATACCAATGTTAGAATTTTCCTTATCAGGTTCGTTTCTGAGCTGGGATCAAAGACAGGCAGTTGCATGAAATTAAGTTCTTTATTCTTCACCCAAGAGCAAAAGCAATGACAGCTAACTGTTAGGTGGGTGGCCACGCAGGACCCCCTCCTTACAGCACATTATATAGATTCCATTCAACTCCTCCTTCAGAATACCACCCCTTACTCAGTTACCCATACTCCACCTTAACCTTATTCCATATTAGGAATTTCCTTCCTTCCCTCTATCATCATTCCATATAAGGGACTTCCTTCCATCCTTGCTAGGGCACCTTGACCATTATTAAACAATGCCTTTCCTCTGGAGAAGCTATCCTTGGAATGTACACCTTATCTTCTTCAGCAAAGGATCGTTACCTTGTTGTGGTGCTGAAGCTTGAGCACCTCAGTGATGCCATGAGCTAAACCGTGAAGGGCCACCCAAGACGGGAAGGTCATGACAGAGAGGTCAGACTAAATGCGATCCCTGGGGAAGGTAATGGCAACCCACCCCAGTATTCTTGCCGTGAAAACTAAATGGATCAGTACAACCAGAGATATGTCGGTATACCATCGGAAGATGAGACCCCCAGGTCGGAAGATGGTCAAAATGCTACTGGGGAGGAACAGAGGATGAGTTCAAATAGCTCCAGACGTGATGACGCAGCTAGCTCAAAGGCGAAAGGACGGCTAGCGGCCGACGGTGCTGGTGGTGAATGGCGAATCCGATGTTCTAAGGATCAACACACCATTGGAACTTGGAATGTAAGATCTATGAGCCAGGGCAAATTGGATGTGGTTATTGGTGAGATGTCAAGATTAAAGATAGACATTTTGGGCGTCAGTCAACTGAAATGGACTGGAATGGGCCACTTCACATCAAATGACCACCAGATCTCTACTGTGGACAAGAGGACCACAGAAGAAATGGAGTAGCCTTCATAATTAATAGTAAAGTGGCTAAAGCAGTGCTTGGATACAATCCAAAAAACGACAGAATGATCTCAATTTGAATTCAGGGCAAACCATCTAACATCACAGTGATCCAAATATACGCCCCAACCACAGATGCTGAAGAAGCTGAAGTAGAGCAGTTCTATGAGGATCTGCAGCACCTACTGAACAATACACCTAAAAGAGACGTTATTTTCATCACAGGAGACTGGAATGCTAAGGTGGGCAGTCAAATGACACCTGGAATTACAGGTAAGCATGGCCTGGGAGAACAAAACGAAGCAGGACATAGGCTGATAGAATTTTGCCAAGACAACTCACTCTGCATAACAAACACACTCTTCCAACAACCTAAGAGACGGCTTTATACATGGACTTCCCCAGATGGACAACACCAAAATCAGATTGACTACATCCTTTGCAGCCAAAGGTGGCGGACATCTATACAGTCGGTAAAAACAAGACCTGGAGCTGACTGTAGTTCAGATCACGAACTTCTTCTTGCACAATTTAGGATCAGACTAAAGAGATTAGGGAAGACCCACAGATCAGCTAGATATGAGCTCACTAATATTCCTAAGGAATATGCAGTGGAGGTGAAGAATAGATTTATGGGACTGGACTTAGTAGATAGGGTCCCAGAAGAACTCTGGACAGAAGTTCGCAACATTGTTCAGGAGGTGGCAACAAAATACATCCCAAAGAAAGAGAAAACTAAGAAGGCAAAATGGCTGTCTGCTGAGACACTAGAGGTAGCCCAAGAAAGAAGGAAAGCAAAAGGCAACAGTGATAGGGGGAGATATGCCCAAGTAAATGCAAAATTCCAGAGGTTAGCCAGAAGAGATAAAGAATTATTTTTAAACAAGCAATGCACAGAAGTGGAAGAAGACAATAGAATAGGAAGGACAAGAGACCTCTTCCAGAAAATTAGAAACATCGGAGGTAAATTCCAGGCAAAAATGGGTATGATCAAAAACAAAGATGGCAAGGACCTAACAGAAGAAGAAGAGATCAAGAAAAGGTGGCAAGAATATACAGAAGACCTGTATAGGAAGGACAACAATATCGGGGATAGCCTTGACGGTGTGGTCAGTGAGCTAGAGCCAGACATCCTGAAGAGTGAGGTTGAGTGGGCCTTAAGAAGCATTGCTAATAACAAGGCAACAGGAGACGACGGCATCCCAGCTGAACTGTTCAAAATCTTGCAAGATGATGCTGTCAGGTAATGCATGCTATATGCCAGCAAATTTGGAAAACACAAGAATGGCCATCAGATTGGAAAAAATCAACTTATATCCCCATACCAAAAAAGGGAAACACTAAAGAATGTTCAAACTATCAAACAGTGGCACTCATTTCACATGCCAGTAAGGTAATGCTCAAGATCCTGCAAGGTAGACTTCAGCAATTCATGGAGCAAGAATTGCCAGATGTACAAGCTGGGTTTAGAAAAGGCAGAGGAACTAGGGACCAAATTGCCAATATCCGCTGGATAATGGAAAAAGCCAGGGAGTTTCAGAAAAACATCTATTTCTGTTTTATTGACTATTCTAAAGCCTTTGACTGTGTGGACCATAACAAATTGTGGCAAGTTCTTAGTGGTATGGGGATACCAAGTCATCTTGTCTGCCTCCTGAAGAATCTGTATAACGACCAAGTAGCAACAGTAAGAACAGACCACGGAACAACAGACTGGTTTAAGATTGGGAAAGGAATACGGCAGGGCTGTATACTCTCACCCTACCTATTCAACTTGTACGCAGAACACGTCATGCGACATGCTGGGCTTGAGGAATCCAAGGCTGGGGTTAAAATCGCTGGAAGAAACATTAACAATCTCAGATATGCAGATGATACCACTTTGATGGCTGAAAGCGAAGAGGAACTGAGGAGCCTTATGATGAAGGTGAAAGAAGGAAGTGCAAAAGCTGGCTTGCAGCTAAAGCTCAAAAAAACCAAGATTATGGCAACCAGCTTGATTGATAACTGGCAAATAGAGGGAGAAAGTGTAGAAGCAGTGAAAGACTTTGTATTTCTAGGTGCGAAGATTACTGCAGATGCTGACTGCAGTCAGGAAATCAGAAGATGCTTAATCCTTGGGAGAAGAGCAATGACAAATCTCAGTAAAATAGTTAAGAGCAGAGACATCACACTGACAACAAAGGTCTGCATAGTTAAAGCAATGGTGTTCCCTGTAGTAACATATGGCTGCGAGAGCTGGACCATAAGGAAGGCTGAGAGAAGGAAGATCGATGCTTTTGAACTGTGGTGTTGGAGGAAAATTCTGAGAGTGCCTTGGACTGCAAGAAGATCCAACCAGTCCATCCTCCAGGAAATAAAGCCAGACTGCTCACTTGAGGGAATGATATTAAAGGCAAAACTGAAATACTTTGGCCACATAATGAGAAGACAGGACACCCTGGAGAAGATGCTGATGCTAGGGAGAGTGGAAGGCAAAAGGAAGAGGGGCCGACCAAGGGCAAGATGGATGGATGATATTCTAGAGGTGACGGACTCGTCCCTGGGGGAGCTGGGGGTGTTGACGACCGACAGGAAGCTCTGGCGTGGGCTGGTCCATGAAGTCACAAAGAGTCGGAAGCGACTAAATGAATAAAGAGCAAAAACACCTTATCTTGTTTCTATGGGCATAGCTATCTATCAAGGCCTGCTAGAAAGGAAGAGTAAGAAAGTCAACAAAATTCTTCTAGAAAATACAACGCAGCTTCAGGGCCATAATACAAGTGCAAAGGTCTCTAATATATGAACACTACATATAAAATATATGAAAATGAAATATATTCATATTTAAGTTCTATATATGTAAAATCTTCTATCACCAAGACCCCAAGAATACTTAAGCAGTGGTTTTGTCTGCCTTGCACATATCCAGGCAACTGCAACACAGCAGTTAAGGGAGACAAACTCTTTGCTTCCATCTATTGACGGTTAGATCAATAGACTGATAATCCTTTAGGGAAAAGGAAATATAAAACCATCTATTGGATGGAGCACCCAGACATTACAAGCATCGCTCCAGCAGACATTGATGACAGCTTTTCCTGAAGTCGGTGATGTTTCAGTTTCTACCAAGGAAAGCCACCAGTGTCCTTATAGCATTCTGCAGAAGACAGCACTACTGTCATGGCTACTGTTCCAATGTTCCTGGAAAACATCGTAACGGGTTCCCATGCCATGGGGCTGACACAAGTTGCTGTACGGGAGGGGACTGCTCCTGTTCCTTGTACCGGGCTGCAATGCCAGGAGTGAAGAATGAGGAATGCATGTTTGGGTTATCTCGCCTTGTCAAGGACGTTTCCCGCAGACCGGCAGGAACCGTTAGGGGCACCTGGGGCATGGAATTGTACTGGCTTTGGGGGGAGGGATTGGGAGTTGCTTGGGGATTTATTGGGAGACATCCCGCGCTTTTACTATTCTCAGCTTTGCTTGTGATCCTGCATACTATTCATTATTAAATCAGATATCCATGAAAGCCCTGTGTGAGTCTGATGGTGATTTTGAATAGGCAATCATTACAACTACAGTCTGGGAAGAGTGAGGTGACAGATAAATTGCACAATAAATGTGTTAAGGTCATGCTGTGTGGACAGTGAAAACTATGTTGACATGATTTCCTCTTGGCTTCAGAGTAGGAGGAAAGCATGTGTTGGAGATATGGTACAGAACTGAAAGAGCTTGCCCTCCCCTAGAATGAGGAATTTGAGGATGGCCCTGTTCTCTGCTATACATACAGAATATGTATATATAACAGTTTTGGTTGATATGCCAATTTTGCCACTTTCTAGGGAAAGTAGAAATTATTGATCAATGTGCTGGTGAGCTACATTTATTTGATTTTTATCCCACCTTCATTTTTGGCTGAAAACATATCCAATGGTCCCTCCTATTTTCCTGACAACCTCCACCCCGTGAGGTGGTTGGCCTGAGAGAGGGTGACTGGTCCAAAATCACCCAGTTGGCTTCCATGCTTAAAGAAGGAATAGAACTCAGAGTCTTCTGGTTTCTAGCCCAACATCTTAGCCACCACATCAAAGCATCGTATGTATTACATATGGGATTGTTTTCAAACAAGGTTTGATAGGTTTAGATGTTGCAGAATGCAGTTTATGTTACGCTTCAAAAACTGATGTCCTTAGATCTTGGGGAAAGAATTTAGTATCTAAATCCAATTTCAATTATCAGAATAGCCTACTGCAGACAATCCACTATTGTTAAGTTCTTGATCACAGCCCTCTTGTTACTTCAGAATTACTACCTCATATAGAATTATCTTTACTTTCTTTTTCCTGTATGTTCCCATCTAAAGACAAGTTTCATCCATTATATTTAGTTCTGCTGAAAGGTCCTGTATTTAGGGTCAGGCCATTGTGGCATATCTCATAATCTGTACTAGCCGGACTGATTGCCAGTATGCTTTCAGACATAATTGGCAGTGTTGCAGATTACTTTTAAAATCCTAAAGATTTTGTATCTAGTTTTATGGATTTTCTACTCCTGTATGAACCTATCAGAACTCATAAGATTGATGGGACAAGAGATGAGATTTTTTTTCTGCTGCAGTCCTTCTAAACTTTTGCTCCTTCCCTGCTTTCAAAGGAGCCTTCAACGCTTTTTGATAAGAGTATTGCATTATTTTAAAAAGTTATTAGTGTTATCTATTTGATGTTTAATTTGCTTTGTTTTGCGCATTGTTATCAATTGCTTTGAAGAGGTTATGCTTCAAAATGCAGTACAAAAATATTTTAAAACAAATGAACAAGAATCCCATAAAATGCAACTGAAATGGTAAGAGCACTTATACATTTTCAAAGTTACAGGTGGATACCTATTCTACCGAAAAAAAAATTTTCCTACCGAAAAAAAATGAAACACACACATTCCACAACCGGTTGCCCCTCCCTCTTCTGCACGGAGGGCGCACTTTTGGCTATATTGTAAGAATACATTTTGCCCGACGTCCGCGGTGGATTGAAAACTCTCATCGTACACAGAGCACTTGCTTATCTCCAGCGCTCTCCAACCCCTCCCAATGGCTGTACTTGTCTTGGCGCCCAAATCCGCAGCTCTAGGGTTAAACCAAATTGCGACAGGGCGAGTAAGGAACGCGTATTTTAGCACACTGTCGCGAGTTCTGGCTGTTGGGCCATATGTGTTGGCATAAGTGATATCTTCATACTGTGTGAAAGAGTGACTTTTCCCGTTGCCTCTTCCTAAAGCGCTTTCGTTTTCCTTACTCCCCCCTTTTCTTTGACTAAATGGTACGTTCCGAAGAGAACGGGCGGGGGGAGACGCGGCCATTTTGTGCGCGGCTTGAGCGGGTGGGCATCTCGCGGTGAAAAGGGGAGGCCGCAGCTGCCGCGATGTATATCAAGCAGGTACTCTGTGCTGCTCGTAATATTTGTGCGGTAGTAGCTTATTTTCCACGAGAAATGGAAGGAAAGTTTCATAAAGGGCTGGGAGAGAGGGATGCTTGGGTTGGGGGCATGTGGGAAGGAGGACCGTGCTTGTTGGGTCTGAGCGAGGGCTGCTGCTTCCAGCAGGAGCGGAGAGAGGCTGTGCAGGCCGGGATCGTTGTGGAGGGGGCGCCTCGGAAGATCGTCTTCAACTGGAAGACCTGAAGGAGGTGGCCAAGCTTGGGGCCCTTCGGGGGCATAGGGCTGAAGCCCTCAGGAGCTGCGGTCTTCCTCGGCGTGATGACGGGAGGACGAGTAGGGGAGGCGGCCCTTCTAGCTGACGTAAAATGAATGGATCGGGAAGAAATAAGCAGAAGGTCGTGGGCCGGTCTGCAGAGAGCATTTAGAAATGGTAGCGTGGAGTTGGAAAGACTGCAGGAGAGATTTGGCTGCTTGCGATGCAGAGGATCAGCAAGACGAGAGGATGACGAATTCGGGCGGGTGGTTTGTGACGTGTCTTTGCCCCAGAATAGGCTGGGGTGCATTGTACTTCAGTAGCTGGTTTCACATGTGATCCTGCATCCTGAGGGACTGTCAGTACATTGCATGCACCTCCAAAAGCGTGGGTCTCTAGATCAGTATGTTTCAACCTTGACCACTTTAAGATGTGTGGACTTCAACTCCCAGAATTCCCCAGTCAGCATGCTCCATGTTGCTCCACTGCTCCAGATTAAGTAGTCTCTGGTTAAATGATGTAGCTGGCATAGTGTAAATAAGGTCAGAGTGAGACTGAGCTTAAATAGCACTTGTGGCATACTAGCTAGAAAATGCCAAAACTGGCAAGTACTGTTCGTACACTAGCAGAGAATGCCAGCTGTGACACAGGTACAACAAGGCTGGTAACTTAATTACACCTTCTTTATATTACTAAAACTGCTATGTGAAAGTCTTGATTAATAAAAGCCATGATGGGCAGTGGAGGTCAGTACAGTATCTGCAGGCCCATCTGCAGTGACCATAGCATATTGAAGATTGCAACTTGGAATGTAAGAAGAACACAGTAAAGAACATGAAATAACAAATTAATTTGAATGAAAGGAAATGTGTGTCAGTAAAAGTGGATGTAATATATCTGAATGAAGATTTTGTGGAGTACAGTTATAAAGTCAATGCTGGAAGATGAGCTATAGGTTTAACTATGAATGAAAGGATTAACATGTAGGTCAGAAAGTATGCCTTGTATCATCTAGGTTGTGTCTTCTAGGTGTTGTGTTTGCAAGTAGGACTGATAATATTGCATGTTATGCTCCAGTTGATGGTGATAATAGAAGGACTAGGGATGAATTTTAGGAAAATTGTGCAAGACTCTGGAATGAATGTGCTCTGGGGAAAAATATTCTTAGGTGACATGACTGAATGGGTACGAACAAGATGAGAGAATACAGAAAAATGATAGGGCAATTTGAAACCCAAGAATAAGAATGGTGACCAATGAGTTATTTTTTATAAATAAGTCTGTTAGATATATGTGGTGCAAGCATATGTAAACATGGCAAAGGGCATGGCAATCTAAAAGCCTTGCTTTGCTTGCTTGTGATGAGAAATTGTGAGATAATTATCTTGAAGAAATATGGAGATAGAAGAAAATAAAAGCAGTAAAAGAAAGTGGGATGAATGAAGAACAATTGTGAGAAGTTATGTTACAAGCACCACAGAAGTACATTCATTAGAAATATTTTAAAAAGGATGCTTGAAGAAATGAAGTGAAAAAGGCTGTTGATGAAGGGAAAATGCATACATAAGAATTAATTAATTTTACAAAAAAGAATGAAAAATACTTTATAGTGTCTATAGGGAGAAAAAGTTAATTGTAAAGAATGTAGTCAGAGACAACAAAAACAGTTAATATTAATAGAGGCAGAGAAAATGCAGAGCAATTTTGATGGAAATGGAATATGGAATTAATGGTTGGTTGTCAGATGTGATCAAAACAGTATATAATGGAAGTAAACCCGGTGTAAGAATAAATGGAGTGCTTAATTAATGGTTTAACATTGAGTAAGTTGTGAGTCAAGGATGCATGATGACCCCTAGGTTGTTTAATGTACTATAGTTATGGAATTAATAAGGAATGTTGTGGTGATGTTAGAGGGGTGCTTTTCAGGTACGTGAATGCACGTCTTCTTTTCTGTGCTAATGTTGCTGTATTGTTAGTTAAGACTTTAAGTGTTTTGCAACAAATGTTACATAGATTGCATGTTGCAACAAGGAATATGGATCTCTGTGTGGTAAACAAAAGATATAGCAATAATGAATATGTGCTGAATGAATGTAGAATAATTATGTTTGAAAATTGTAGTTCAGAATCTGCAAATTGTTAGTGCTATGATTTGATCTGTTCGTTTACTTTATAAAAACTTAACTCTGTTTATTTCAGGTGATTATCCAGGGATTTAGAAGTTACAGAGATCAAACTATAGTAGATCCCTTCAGTTCGAAACATAATGTCATTGGTAAGGTCTCTACTATAATGGTTAACTATTAAATATATATAATTTAAATAATGCAGATACTACTGAAAGTTTCTGAATAATTTTCATATAGTAAAACTTTGGAAAGTTGTGGTGCAACATTTTGTTTTTATACTGTGAGCCACCCAGTGTCAGTTTGGAGTTGGGCAGTGCCTAAATTGAATAAATAAAAATAAATATTTAGTCATGTAAATATTAAGAGAAAAATGAAATCTTTTCACTGTAGCCTTGTGAGAGGTAAAATTTCTTCTTGTGTCTTTAATCTTTTTATTAACTGTATTTGTATTTCATTCAAAATGTATGGTTAAGAGAGAAACATCAGTAAGTACCTGAGGCTCCAGTGTTAATGTAATGTAGACAGAGCATTAGTTTGGAAAGGTCCCAGTTCAGATGCTAAATCACTAATAAACCTTATGAGAATCACTTTTCCCTATTTTAGGATGCTTTTTTTCCAGGTTGTTACACAATGAAAAAGTCTGAATGGAGGAATATTATATAAGCATAGTGGAGTGTGATACAGATATGATAAAATTAAAATTTGACTCTCCATAAAGTAGAAGGTGATTAAAAAGTAATATAAAATAAAAATGGATCAAAATACCTTTTTGAAATGTAGTTCCCTCCGACACAAAGTGTTTGGCTGTTGTTAGATTTTAAGTGGGGGTGGTCAGATGGTAATTGACTCTATTTTACAATTCATTTTCATAGATGTAATTTTACACAAAAGTATAGATCTGTGTCTTCTTCTGACCCACTCATCCCAATTTAAAATATTCCTATTATGAAATTATTTAGTATAACACTGCCTATATAATTTTTATTGTTTCTTTTTAGTGGGCAGAAATGGTTCTGGAAAAAGCAACTTTTTCTATGGTAAGTACAAGCTTAGAAATGTCAGAAATGACAGTTTACTTCTTGAAATCAACATGATCCAAATTTGCATTAAATGTTTATCTAATTCATATTAAAGGTATGCAGATAATATTGTGCTTGGCAGGCAGGTACATTTGCATTTTCCTTTAAGGAGCAAGATATGGTGGACTGCATTGAAACAATTTGAGATGCTGTGAAGTAAAACAAAACATTGTTTGATTCAAAGTTTTGGAACATGAATACAACAATATAAAGGATAAGCACTTTTACAAAGTGTGTAGTACCATCTATAATACCTTTGTATAATAAATGTTTAGGAAATACAATATTAAAATGAATCCTACAAATTAACAAGTCTTAATGTGTTTCTTTATTACAGCAATTCAATTTGTTCTTAGTGATGAATTCAGTCATCTTCGTCCTGAGCAAAGGCTGGCTTTGTTGCATGTAAGTGAACAGCTATGTAAATAAGCTATTGATTGAGAGTTACTAAAATAATAATTTGCTTTAGTTGCATGTGTTGAAATCATATATTTTGCAGTATAAACTCTGGTGAATTGTTTTGATTTAAACTTCCTTAATAAATTTGATCGTTCCATAGTTCTCTTTAGATCAAAACTGAAGAAATACTTGTGGAATTTATTTTGCTTTGTCCTGACTCACTGAGATGAACTAGATGAGGAAAGGGAACCAAGAGCTCCATTCTTTCTGGATAAATCTGTTGAGGTTTGGAGCCAAACAGTGCTAGAGCTGTGCCATTCCTCTCCTCCACCATAAACCTTTTGACACATTTTCTTACATACTTTTTAGTCAAATCCCTTTCTTTCTACTTTTCCCCTTTTTCTTTCTTTATTTTCATCAGTTAGTGGAATTTTTATTAACCCATATCTCCACCCCCAAATAATTAGTTTTTAAAAACATATTTCCATTAGCACAAGTATATTCTTTCCCCCTAAAATACTGATTGCTAAACTGGGACTGAAATCATAAAATATCTTAATATTAGCTAGTCTAATTATTTATTAGTTAGCCTAATAGCCTAATTTAGTAAAGGATTTTTTTAATTTTTATTTATTTATTTTTATCCTGCCTTTATTATTTTTATAAATAACTCAAGGCGGCAACATACCTAATACTCCTTCCTCCTCCTATTTTCCCCACAACAACCACCCAGTGAGGTGAGTGGGCTGAGAGAGAGTGACTGGCCCAAGGTCACCTAGCCGGCTTTCATGCCCAAGGCAGGACTAGAACTCCCAGCCTCCTGGTTCAATTTATTACACAAAATTATGTATAATTTTCGGGGGGAGATGGGTGGTGATAAACATTTGAAAAATAAATAAATAAAATTAAAATATTTCTATTTTCTAGGAAGAATAGCATTTATATTTACATAAGCTTTGAAGAATAGGGTACCAAACATTGTATAAAATAGAAATTTTAAAATTTGGATAACTTCAACAAAAGTCTTTTTTAGGAAGGCACAGGTCCTCGGGTTATCTCTGCTTTTGTGGAAATTATTTTTGACAACTCAGACAACAGGTTACCAGTAAGTTAAATATTTCCATTTTTATTTTATAAACTATCTTTGTTTTGTTTAAATTAAAAGGAAAATATACAAATTATTCAGATTAAAAATTGTACCCAGGAAATTAATGTTTGCCTTTATCTTTTTTTTAAGATTGATAAGGAAGAGGTATCTCTTCGCAGAGTCATTGGAGCTAAAAAAGACCAATATTTCTTAGACAAGAAAATGGTGACGTAAGTGGCAGTTTTACTGTATGAAATGTTTCTATATGAAATTTTGAATGTTTAGTATACATGGAAATTGTACATTGAATATTTTCATTTATCATGTTTGTATCCATTAAAAATCCCATAATTTATCAAGTTCCATCTTTTCAACTTCTACCTATACTGTATAACTAAAATGTTTTAAAACTTTTGGACTTAAATTGGCTAGTGCAACTACTATCACTTTAAAATAAATTCTGTGTTTGTCAAGCATTCTATCTCTGCAGATAGAAAGGGATGTCTTTTCCTGCTGACTCAGAATATAGCTCTTTAGAAAAACTGGCTGCTATTGGTGCTCTCCTATTTCTTCTCTGATAGAAAAGGTGAAATAAATATATAAATAAATATTTCTGGCTGGATTGGGAACAGCTTCGAAATACTGTATCTAGAGCAGTGGTGGTGGTGAGCATCCCACCTTTAGAGCTGCATTACTTCTCTTCCTTCCTGTTGGAATCAACAAGAAGAACAAAAGGGTAGCAAAACAAAACAAAAAGAAGTGAAAAATGAGGATTCTCACACCCCAGTTATTGCTTTCCATTTGATTATTAATGTGCCATGACTACTCTTAGGGAAAGAATAGAATAGTTTTGAAGAAGAAACTGTGTACTGAATTTAAGGTTGGAGCTAAGATTTTTAAAAAATTCCTACTTAGTAATAATGGAGAAAAATTGAATGATGCCATCTCAACAATAATGAATATTAAGCAAAAATATTTTTAATTAATTTAATTAATGGAAGAACATTGGTTATTTAAACGATTCTATGCTACTCTTAATGGACAAAATTGAATGGCTTAAAATTTACTTCTAGGAAAAATGATGTGATGAACCTCCTTGAAAGTGCTGGATTTTCTCGCAGCAATCCCTATTATATTGTTAAGCAAGGAAAGGTATGCCAATAACTACTGTCTTTTGCAAAAAGAAAATTTCATAAACTTTTAATGTGAAATTTCCCCCCAAAACAAGAAACAGGAATTTTATTTTAATTACACTTTAATTGACTAATTTTTCATTAATATTTATATTTCTCCTTAATCTGAGCCATCAAGATATGTACTACATTTGTTCCTTTATTAGTGTGCTTCAAATACTGTCCCTTGCCAATTTCAATTGTATGTTATTAAATTATGGAATTATAATAAGAGTAACAATTTATACAGACAAGATTTACCTTTCATGAAAGTATCAGTCTGTCCAATAATATTTTCAGATCAAGTAAATCATTTTATGGTTCATAGATTGGTTGTAATAATTTTCACCAGAGATGGCGAAAGTGTAGAATGTAAGACCTGCACTGGTCATTATTAAGTGACAGCTACATTCTGTCTGGGATAGCTTGATAACGCTCTAGTCACATCAGACCACAGAGTAAAAAAAATTGAAAGGGTTGGAGGGGGGATACCTTTCGGGTGTCATATTCAGATTTTCACCAGTTGTAGCAGCATGACCAGTCTGAAGTGAAGAGAATTACAAGCAATAAACTTTTGCATATTAATATTACATATTAGTTGTTAGTTCATTAGCTGTTTGCTTGCTATTTATAAACAAAAATGGTGAAAGAAAATGTCTTTCCTAGATCAACCAGATGGCCACCGCTCCTGATTCTCAGAGACTAAAATTGCTAAGAGAAGTAGCTGGAACTAGAGTATATGATGAACGTAAAGAAGAGAGTATTTCCTTGATGAAAGAAACAGGTAACATAATTTTTACCTAATTTTCCATAATATTTCAATTTCTTGATATTCCATGAAGTTTAATTTTATTAATGGGGGGGCTGCATAGGGTTTAATTTAAATTACTTAACAAACTAATATTTTTAAACCATCTGAAAATTATTGTCTTGGTATTATACTGGCATTCTATTAAGTATTCATTGTTCCTAAATGGAAAAACTGCAGTTAACCAGCTGGATTTACATATATTTTGTAAAGCAATGATATTAATCAGTTGTTCAACATATACTTGTATGAACTAAACCCAACTATTATCCCAGACAATATATTGGCAGTATGGTGAACTATCTAATGGGGCTCGTTATATAGTTAGACTGATAAACTGACATTAAATAAATGTTTATCCTAAGGAATTTTGTTTTTTGTTCATGTTCTTAGGATTTTTTTTTTAATTTTTAAAAAACGTATTTAAGATATTTTTAGATTATCTTTCCAGACCTGTTAGAACATGACACCACCATTCAGTAAGACATTGAGAACAATATATGAATACAGGTAGTCCTTCCTTGGTGACCACAATTGGGACTGGCAACTTGGTTGCTAAGCGCAGCAGTAGCTAAGCAGAATATCATGTGACTGTGACTGGTTACAACTTTACTTCCCTTTCTGTCTTAAAGCAAATTGCTGCGATTGTTAAACAAAACATCACATGACCATGACTTACGATTTTACTTCTACCTTCTCCATTAACTCTGCTTATCACAAGCCAGTTACAAAGCACACAAATGGTGATCACTTGACTGCAGGATGCTGTGATGGTCGTAAATGCAACAATTAGTAGCAAAGCTTTTTTTTTTTTTAACACCATTGTAACTTCAAACAGTCACTAAGCGCAGTTGGTAAGTGAGAACAACCTGTATGAAACTAGATAAACCATATAGATATTTGCATGCATACACATCTGTATACATATACACATAAAAATACCAAAATAATAATACCTAGCAATCTAAAGTCAGTTTAAAAATATAGTTAAAAAGTTAATAATATAAAAGGTCATAATTCCAAACCAGCAAATTGAAAAACTGAAACTATACTAAGTAAAGCTTTTTAAAGTAAACAGTTTTTTTAAATATTTTTAAAAGACAAAACTGGGCAATAATACATCCCTTGGAAGGCAGTTCCAGTGATTAAGAACTGTCAACCAATGTAAAAATATCACATTTTAAATACTTTTTCCCTTCCTAGTTCTTTCCAGTTGTGTTGGGTTATAACTTGCAAAATTGCTACCCAACTGTGACTTTAGCATGTTGTAAGTTGCTTTGAGAAAATGTGGGTTGATGGATGATTTATACATTTTTTTAAAAAATGAGGGTTGCAATCTAACCAAAGCTAGGAACACCAAACAGAGGAAGGCTGCTCTGGTACCTGCCAGTCTTAATTTCAGGACAGCAAGCAAAGCACCCAGTGCCAATCTTAAGGTTTGGCTAGGTTTATTGATATGGATGCACTTTCAGAATCCCTAGCCCTAAACAAAGAAACTGCATGCTTGCCTACATTCTTAAAGTGGGTAATACTTAAAGGCTGAATTCTTTAGGGGGTAATAATGTGTGCTCAGAATGGATGCTAACAGTGGACAGGAGAAAATCACCCCAAACATGGTTTTAAAATATCTATTGCCCCCCGCCCCAATTTTCCCATGCCCACTGCATATTTTTTCTTCCTCATAAGGCCATATGTGCAGTCATTCATCCATTGCAAACCCCATTTAAGCTGTCAGATAAATTGCTTAGCAGATTGGAGAAAGAAGTTTGTGTTTTTTCCCATCCAGGTTGAAAACACATGTGGTGCATGTGGAAAGAAGACTCTAGCAGTATGAAAATTATCTGAACAGGAAGAGAACAATCCATTATATAGTAGCTTGTTAGCCTACAGTAAGAGTGATAATAGATAAGGCCAAAAAGGGACAGAACCAGATAGGAAATTGCCACAGGTTGATCTGGTTTAGAGCTTTTAACATCAGCAACAAAACTTTGGATTGGATTTTGAAATGTGCTAACAACCAATGCAAACAGTACAGTATTGGAATAAAGTGTTCCAGTCATGTAGCCCTTACAAGCGCCCCTGTGGCTGCATTCCATATCACTTGAAGTTCCCAGAAAGTCTTAAAAGGCAGATATAGTTGCATGTACTAATAACTCTTGTTTAATTTGTTTCTGAATAACTTTTAAAGAGGGGAAAAGGGAGAAAATAAATGAGCTGTTGAAGTATATTGAAGAGCGATTACATACTCTGGAAGAGGAGAAAGAAGAGCTAGCTCAATATCAAAAATGGGATAAAATGAGGAGAGCACTGGAATACACCATTTATAATCAGGAACTAAATGAAACCAGAGCTAAACTTGATGAAGTAAGTCATTGTTTTGGCTATGCATTAAAAATAAATATCAGTTTTCATTTTTTTCATAAAAACTGTAGTTTTTATATTGTAGCTATATTTTATGCAATGTTATTGCATATTGTACTTTCATCATATTACTAATAGTATACCAAAGGTTAATTGTATGTTTCCAGCTTTCAGCCAAACGAGAAACAAGTGGAGAAAAATCAAGGCAATTAAGAGATGCACAGCAGGATGCTCGAGATAAAATGGAGGTAAAAATCCACATAACTCAGATATTTCCAACTGTAAGAAAAGTAAAATACTTGTATGCAGCATGATGCTACATATCTGAAACTGAGGACTTGGATTGCAGGGTGAAATACAGAGGGAATAACTAAATGAATAAATGGGATGTCTATAAGACAAATAAGATTTCATATTTCCATTTATATGCTGCAGTGCATGTAGTGATAATATTGATGATAAACTTCCAAGTATTAATCCCCATATGAATTTCCCTGGTTAATCTTGTTATGTAGATAATGAGAATTACTACATTTCTTTTATCCAATATTTATTAATATCTTGTTTGTATGTAGGAAATTGAACGGCAAGTCCGTGAGTTGAAAACAAAGATTTCAGCTATGAAAGAAGAGAAGGAGCAACTCAGTGCTGAGCGACAAGAACAGATAAAACAGAGGACCAAATTAGAGCTTAAAGCAAAAGATTTGCAAGATGAACTTGCTGGAAACAGTGAACAACGGGTAAGATTCCCATAGTGAAAGAACTGGCTTGTCTTTTTTCTTTAATGATTTCTGCTATTTATCAAAAGAATTTGAACTGCAGCATCTGTGCAGCATACATCTTCTTTTCACGTTCTTCTGGAAGAGCTTCCTCAAGGATTACAGTGCTTGTTCACTAGGTTATAAATCACTTACTGAAAAATAGCTCATATATTGTCAGGATTGCATGGATGTTACTTTGAACTTGTCATTTATTTTTGAAAGCAAACAAAAACATCTTTCTTACTACATTTTTAATTATTTTTTGCACAATATAAAAATGGCTTTACTTGTTTCAGTCCATTTGTTGCAACTAAAATATCCAAAAAGCAGACCCTGCAATAGCAGGAACATGCTAGGAAGAAGAGGAGGAGGAAGAAGGAGAAAATGGCTTTACTTATTTCTGACCTTCATGTTATCTTTATTTTCAGAAAAGACTATTGAAGGAAAGGCAGAAACTTCTTGAAAAAATTGAAGAAAAACAGAAAGAACTGGCAGAAACAGAACCCAAGTTCAATAGTGTAAAAGAAAAAGAAGAACGAGGAATTGCCAGGTGAGAAATAGCTAACAATCTGAAAGATACACTTAGAAACGGCTCTCCAAAGCCAACATTTCTGCCCTAAAGGCTCTGGAAAACCTTTAGATTATAACTGTTACTTGAGAATCGAGGCAAATACTTAGGAAAAGACTTACTTTAAGGTCTGTTGGATGGAATTGTATTGTGTATGAAGCAATGTCATGGACATGAATAGCAAAATATTTCTGCCATTGGGTATGGGCTTGAAATACTGACTTTAAAAAAAAAAAATCAAATGCTACCCATTTTGTGCAATTCTGTACTTAACTACTGAGAAGTAAATCTCAGTTCAGAAGGAGTTATTCTTAGAAAAACAGTTTTACAGCTTAAGTGAGAGAACCGAATAGAAATTCAAAATAATAAAACTATTTTATTTATTTATTTGTTTATCTATCGTGTTTTTCCACCACCCATCTCGAAAACAACTCTTTAGAGCTTTAAGCAAGTATATTAAAGCATTAGAAAATACAGCATGTCTGGTGTATTAGTAACTAAAGTTCAAAGCTTCATGCGAAGATGGGTTGCATGCAGTTTTTGTACCACCTGTTTGTGGCACTCTGTAATTTCCAGCTGATCATGCTGCCAAAATTCAGAGATGCAATTTCTCATTGAAATTGGTACTGAAACACCATTTAAAAGCTTACATGTTTATAAAGTTTGTGTTTTGTTTTGAACAAAGAGTGGATTCCCAAGTACAAAATAAAAATATATTTAAGCTGAGTACATTTTGGAAAAATATTTCTTTTAGGGCACTGTGTGTCTCTGCAAGCTGGTCAGATGATGTCTTGCAGTAGCATAATATTTCTTTATGTTATTATTTGTAACAGTTGTTCATAGTTTCAGTTTGTTCAACAACACAGTTTGGTTTACAGAGATATAAAGTGCCTCAGCAAAGTAATATTTTTACAAAATGTGTTTGAAAAAAATGTATTTTACAGGCACTTAGAAATAAAATATTTTCTTTCACACTGTCCCTTCCCCCTTTTTTCCTGGTACATTGTTTTGGAAGTTGTCCCTTTATTCTTGTGTGTTTTAATTTTTCTATAGCCGTGCTCACTTGCTGAGCTCTATCCTATCTATATCATGACTCTTAACAACTTACTCCTTACCTGGAAGGCAAAACAAAACAAAACACCAACATCTAACTTTCAGTCAATATCACTTCCCTATCCTATTTTATACCCTTATTGCATTAAATGTCCTATAATTTATATGAGCAGGAAATGGTAAGTGGAAATTTTAGACTTACAAAACCAGTTACATTTATCTTGTGTTTATTTTTCTGAAGCAGTCATGTAGTTTAGGAAAATGATATTTTAATGCACTCGACATGGGGCTACCCTTGAAGAGTATTCAGAAGCTTCAGCTGGTCCAGAATGCAGCTGCGCGGACAGTTACTGATGCTGTAAAATCAGCCCATGTGACACCACTGTTACGCGAGCTGCATTGGGTACCAGTTTGCTTCCGAGTCCAATTCAAGGTGTTGGTTATCACCTTTAAAGCCCTACGTGGCATGGGACCAGGGTATCTGAGGGACCGTCTCATCCCCATAACATCGACCCGCCCCAGTCAGGGAGGGCATGCTACGGACCCCATCAGCAAAGGAATTTCATCTAGCGGGGTCCAGGAGGCGAGCCTTCTCTGCAGTGGCACTTGCCCCTTGGAATATCTTGCCCCCGGAGTTGAGACAGGTCTCCTCGCTCTTGGACTTCCTGAAGAAAATGAAGACCTGGTTCTGCTGCCTTGCTTGGGAGGGGGAGAGCGACAGTTCCACCTGGGGATGGCTGGTGCCATAGCACCCTTTAGTGATGGTGTTCCATCTCCACTTGGATTTTATATTCATTTTTTATTTATATTTTAATGGTAAGTTAGGTGGATATGTTTTTAGTGTCATTTTATTGTAAACCGCCCAGAGTCCCCCATTGGGGGAGATGGGCGGTGACATAAATTTAATAAAAAATAAAAATAAAAAATGAACTCATATATTAGGATAACATTGTTAAATATGAATACATTTTGCTTATGACTTAATATCTCTATTAAAACTCTAATTCTAATTGTATTTTTTTCTTTGAACAGACTAGCACAGGCTACCCAGGAAAGAACTGATCTTTATGCAAAACAAGGTCGAGGAAGTCAGTTTACCTCTAAAGAAGAGAGAGACAAATGGATTAAGAAAGAACTCAGATCCTTAGATCAAGCCATCAATGACAAAAAACGACAGATTGCAGCTATACATAAGGATTTGGAAGATACAGAGGCTAACAAAGAGAAGAACCTGGAGCAGTATAGTGTAAGTATTTGAGCTTGTTGATATATATAATTTAGCCTGATTCAGGTATTTTATATCTAATGCTTGGTGAGCTATCCTTGGAAACTACACTTCTATTTATAATATGTAAACTGTAACTTCATAAAGCTTACACATGTTCACAAACATAATGCTAAGCAAGGATGTTGTTAATTATTGTATGTTGAAGAAGTTATTAAGTCCTAGTTTGCACATCATTCGCAGATTTCTTATACAAGAAAAGTTCTTCACACTCATACTACATCTGCAATTGTTAAGTAGTCCATTAATAAGGGTGAAGAGGAAAATGAAAATATAGTGACTCAGGAATAAATACTATATTTATTTTTATTTGCGCGCACACACACAAACACACACACTATAAATATAGCTTGTTGAATCACTGTAGTTGCTGAAATTCTTTACTGGGTCTCCTTACTTTCTTCAATAGATCTTACTTATCTGAGTTATTGGACTTAATGTGAAAATGATTCATTCTTGCCGGTGAGGTGGAGCCTGACACCTGGCTTCATTCCATATACAGTGAAACTGTGTTTCAGTTTGGGCACCAACTACTTGAAACCAGATGTTTTGAGTGCATCCCAAATAGCTGTAGTATAATAAGTTGGAGGATAAGCACTTTCCCTTTTGTAAGCATCCTTCTGCAAATGCTTCATGATACAATTAATCTTGGAAAAAGTATCAATTTGATAAATAAAATTGAATAGTTAAAACATAATTAATAAACATATGGTTTTAACTACGTATCTGATATTTCTTTTTTCAGACTATAGATCAGAACGCAGTTGTGATAATTTATGAGGATACTCTGTAGATTCAGTTCTGGCCCATTCTGCATGATGTAAGATATTCACTCTGGCCTCATAATCTTCTGTCATTGGCCATCACCTTTGAATTGTTCTTTTTTGTTTTCCAGGGTAAAGATAATGATAATTGTACCTTTACCCATAGGACCACTTTTAACCTATTATACATCAGGTAGTAGGGTACAACATTGATAACATGATCCATTCCTCTCCTCTGCTCTGCTCTTAAACTGCAGGATCAATTAATAAATATGAGTGTGATTGAAATCTTGTATTAATTATTTGCATTCATCTACACTAAAACAAACAGAATTGTTTGTTTGCTTACAGTGTTTATCTAAATGCTGAAAAGAAATTCACTGAATTCCAGACTTTTTTGTAAAGCTGATGTTGCTTAATACTGACAAACTGTGTTAAAGTTAGTGAAAATCGTGAGATGTTGTATTTTAAAACAGTTTTCTTATGTACATTAGAAATTGGATCAAGATCTTAATGAAGTGAAAGCTCGTGTTGAAGAACTGGACAGAAAATATTATGAAGTAAAAAACAAAAAAGATGAACTACAAAGTGAAAGAAAGTTAGTAATTTATTGAGGCTTTACGTTTTCACTTATGCGTGAGAGAATGTGTGTGTGTAAATTTTTCTATTTTTAAAATGTATTATGAAGATATCACCTTAGACAGAGCTCAGCTAGAGCATCTAGAGGCTTCCTCCCAAAATTCTTAGATATGGCTCTTTTAAAAAAAAATGCTTTAAATTATAATTAAATGTGTTGAAAACAAATATATTAACCATTTAATAACTGTTAATTAAGCTTACATTTAAATTAAATTTAATTTTGTCCTTGCACTGCCCATTTTTGAATGTGTCCCTCAACGTGCTACTCAAAGGCCAAATGCAACCCTTAGTTCAAAAACAATGTGTGTGTTTCACTATCCTGCTGGTAGAAGGAAATAAAATTTCCCATTAGGTCAGCAATAGTGCTACTGTACTACAGCCTAATGTATGAGTTCTCAAATGTTGCAGTGTCATGATCCACTAAAATGATAGAAGAATTTGTATTACTCCCATCCCCATGAATAAAACTCAAGATTTTACTGGGGTAGAAATATACCACTTTTAATAACTAAGTTGTAATCCATGTATAAAATAATTCTGGCTTGCCCAGGAAGAGAGGGAGGGAGTTTAATAACAATCCAACTTTTGTGTGTCTTGGGCTTGCAAATGCAAAGCTGAAATGTGTCAGAACTTGCTCTGGGCTTTCCTTGAACACAGCTGGAAACCTGTAAGTTTGTCGAGGCAAAGCTGAAGCAAGTTCTGGCAAGGAGCCTGCTTTGTGGGAAAAAATCCCCCCTCCCCTTGCAACTTTTCTCAAATTTGCTCCAGCCTAGGGGGTTGTGATTCACAGTTTGAGAACCACTGAGCTATAATGAATCTTCCTAATCAGTATGGGACTGGATTAGTCTTCCTGGGGTTATGCTTTTTTTTACTCTCCAAAAACTGAACATTGTTGTAAATAAATAGAATTAGATAGTTCGCAGAAAATAATTTGCCCTTTTGGGGAATGTAGTATGATTTATGTATGCTTTATTCTCCAATTCTAAAGGCAAATATTTTAGCATTTAAATATTTTTTGACTTAAAAATATGTCTTAAAGTGTTTAAATTTATGAAGTGTAAATCACTTTCAGGTGCTACTTAGTATACAAGGCAGATGGTAATAGAGTGGATATAGTGTATGATATAATTCATGGAATGAATTGAAGTAATTTATGAAAAGGTTTTTTGTTATGACAATTCAAATATAGGTATTCCACTTTGAAACACTGCATATAAAATTATATTTATATTACCTCCTTTTAAAGATACCTTTATTAACATGGACACCTCTGAAAAATATTTTTCAGTTATTTGTGGAGAGAAGAGAATGCAGAACAGCAAGCTCTTGCTGCAAAGAGAGAGGATTTGGAGAAGAAACAACAACTTCTTAGAGCAGCAACAGGAAAGGTAGACAATGATCATAATTACTTGTGTTTTGCTCAAAGGCTTATATTGCAAATAACACAGTTCTTATACTTTAGATTCCTTAATATCTTATTGGTGATGGTAGAATGGTGGGAGACTTGAAAATAAAAAAATAAGACTATTTAAAGATAAAAACGTTGAAATAAAATTATATTTATGGTTTATCAGAATTTGATTTCTTTATAAAATAGCTTTTGCGTGCACCAAACATTTACTTGAATCTATATGTACTCACATAATAGTCTTACAAATTAATTTATTTATATAAATGATGGATTTACTGTGTCTTATAATATGCAGAAAAAACACTGTACAGTAGTAATTTTAACCTTTTGTTCTCTGCTGTAGGCAAGATAGTAATCAGGTTTGTAGGGAAGGGTTCCTTTGAAACATAAAAATGATAATGGCATTGGACAAGTTCCACAGAATACAGGATGCACAATGAATTCTATTTTATTATAACAGGCTATTCTAAATGGCATTGACAGCATAAACAAGGTTCTGGAGCATTTTCGTCGTAAAGGCATTAATCAACATGTTTTGAGTGGCTATCATGGAATAGTGATGAATAACTTCGAATGTGAGCCTGCCTTCTATACCTGTGTTGAAGTTACTGCAGGAAATAGGTAGAGTTATCTCTAGTTATTTTTTTTGTGACAGTGTTTTGTGTTGAACTTAAAATTGTAAATTAAGTTTATTTTTTGAGGCAAGGATAGGCAAATTAATTCTCTCCAAATATTTTGAAGACAGTTCCAACAATCCTTACTGTCAACCTATTAGACAGTGTGATTAAGGTGCTGGACCAGGAGAGGGGAGATTCTGATTCTAGTCCTCCCTTAGGCATGGAAACTAGTTGGATGACTTTGGGCTAGTCCCTTCCTCTCAGCTCTAATTGGTGTCGGGCTTGCAAGCAAGGGGCTGATAAACCACCTTGTTGTATCATGTATTGATAGCTTTACTGTAGGAACCAGGCAAGCATAGTGCAAAAGCAGGCAGGCCCTGCAGCCAAGAGAAACAACGAGGGTTGCCTGACTCAATTATAAGATACTATTATGTACATACATTTGGCTGCATAGTTTGTTCATCTTTTTATGGTTATCTTTGGTACTGGGAATGGGCCATACTATGCTGCCTTAATTACAATAAACCTTGATTTGTTTTCTTTATCTTTCATGATAGGTTGTTTTATCATATTGTAGATTCTGATGAGGTTAGTACTAAAATACTGATGGAGTTCAATAAAATGAATCTACCAGGGGAGGTGACTTTTCTTCCTCTGAACAAACTGGATGTTAGAGATACTGCATACCCTGAAACAAATGTAAGTTTGCTTTGTTTTAAATAACTTACTGGTAATTGAGTTGTATAATATCTTCACATTAAGGTAGCTACAGATAAATAGAATGGAGAAAAATATAAGCACTGTAGGCCTTGGGTTGTGTCTCTCTCTATGCTGTGATCGTGAATAGCCTAAGCTCATGATATTTTCCTTTGATTTAATTTTCTTGCATTCAGTATTATTTGTATTTTGCATTTTGTTTTATGTTAGACCTGAGTTAGATCATACAGTCTATTTAATCTGCATCTATTGAATCTAAGGTAAGCTCTAGTAGTTTTGCAGATTTTTTTCAGCTGTTTCATTTAATTATTATTTTTCAGGATGCTATTCCAATGATCAGTAAACTGAGGTACAATCCAAGATTTGATAAAGCCTTCAAACATGTTTTTGGAAAGACTCTTATTTGTCGAAGCATGGAAGTGTCTACACAGCTAGCTAGAGCTTTTACTATGGATTGTATTACTTTGGAAGGTAGGTTGGTTATAGTTAGATTTACAACGTAAATACATGTTCCACTTTGTTTTGATCCTTTAATAACTGCCCAACACAATATGAAATCCAATGTGCCAGCATTTCACATTAAATCATGAGAGAAGAGAAGCTTAGAATAAGTCAGCTTTGTGTTTGCTGTTGTCATCATTTCTCATGTGTAGTGAGAAAAGTTTCAGTAGTATTTCAGTATTCCTTGTATTGGGTATTGTATTGTAATAACTGATTCAGCCTAAGCTGAGGCAATCTTGTTTAACCATTGTCCGCATAAACTGCAGTCCCTAGTTCACATGAAATAACAATTTAAATTTAGCTGAAAGTAAATGCTGGTAACCTGTTGTCCTGGCCACATAGAGAAAGTAATGTTTTGGGCTTGATCCATCTTGTGCATGTAACTCATCACATTGTGTTCTGACAGGCAAACTGTTTCATGCACAGACCAGTTTGAAATTGTTTTTATTCAACAAAACTTTATTTTTGTTGTAGGTGATCAAGTTAGTCACAGAGGGGCTTTAACTGGAGGTTATTATGATACAAGAAAGTCTCGACTTGAACTCCAGAAAGATGTTAGGAAAGCAGAAGAAGAACTTGGAGAACTTGAAGCAAAACTCAATGAAAATCTACGCAGAAACATTGAAAATATCCTTCAAAGATTAGTTGCTTGCTTGTCTGTAAAATACTGCTGAGAGATGTGCTGTATGTAAGTAAACAGTTGACTTGAATACGATGAAAACATATTTAGTTTTATTGGTATATTTGTATGTGTGTGAACACATGTATATCTGTACATCATAGCCATTGTCTAGAGATTCAAAAGGGATGTTTATTCTGTTGCTGAGTTGAGAATCTGTTAAGGTTACTTGGCCCGGAAGACAACTTCAAGCTGGAGGTATATGCAGATGACAGTTCTTCATTTCACTAGGGCTGCGCATATCCTTTGAAAGAGATGCTTTGGAACACGTAAATTTTTGACTCACTAAACCAGACATGACTTTTTCCAGGTTCCTTCTGGGGAAAAAGAATGAAGTGAAATGGCTGTACGCAAACACATATGCAGTAATTGCTGGGAGTAGCTACATGAGCCTACAAAAAGATGAGGATGTTTTAACTCTCTGAAAAGAGATGCTTCATTTGTGCTCCTGTGGGTGTATATTTCAAAGCATCTCTTCAGGGAGTGGCACTGCCCTATTGTTTATGAATTCATTTTTTCTAGTCCTGCAGTTTAATTTTGAATGTTGACTTGAAGTCATTTCTCCTTTTCAAAAGAGAAAAAATCTAGCTTTTATAAATTGTACCATTCTTTTCACTGAAGCATATAGTGTCCTTTTAAAAGGCTCAGGACCAATTTTATGATATTTGTGTAATAATCCCTAATAACTGCCCCTGCCCTATAGACCACTTTACCTCTTCTTGCTTTCTGGAAAAAGAGTTATCGGTATTACTCTAGCAGACTTTCAGCCCTTAGTTGTATTTGGTTGGCCATCAAATGATAATGATAGATAGATGATAGATAATGATGTGGTATTGGTGATAATGATGATCTTCTGTTTTAACTTACTGTATATTGGAATTATTCTCTGCTACCCGGAATCCTATAAATTCTGTTAATAAATAGTTTGCTGTTAGTTTGTTAAGTCAAATAGGTGATATGATTACTCATAATTTTCAGCAAATTTGTTTCTTTTTATTATATGGCAAGTTATAGCATTTAACTTTTCTCTCCTAAAATGATGTAATTGAGAAGCATTATTTACATGAAGAAACTTATAAGCATTTTAGTATATTGGATTATACATAATTCATCATTTTAACAATGGACAGAATTTATCCTTAGCACATTGCATGAATTAATAATGAAATTGATCAACTGATGAACCAAATGCAACAGATAGAAACACAGCAAAGAAAATTCAAGGCTTCCAGAGACAGCATTTTGTCAGAGATGAAGATGCTAAAAGAGAAGAGACAGCAGTCAGAAAAAACATTTATGCCTAAGGTACAGAATATTTGAGAATGTTTGGCATTTGGGAGGCATTTGCTCTGGTTTCAAATGTTGACTATTCAACATAACTTTGAACTGTAGAATTCAGAAACACAGAATAGGGTTATAGCTAGCAGACTAAGTGATTTCAAAAGAAAAAGTTAAGTGATGGAGGGAAATCTGTATCTATAGAATTAATTGAACCAGAAGCCTCCTTTCATGAATGATTAATTACACTTGGCTTAATCTCATTTTAGCAACGTAGTTTACAAAGTTTAGAGGCAAGTTTACATGCTATGGAATCAACCCGAGAATCGTTAAAAGCCGAACTGGGAACAGACCTGTTGTCTCAACTTAGCTTAGAGGACCAAAAACGAGTTGATGCACTTAATGATGAAATCCGACAGCTACAACAAGTAAGGAGATTTCAGAATCAAATTGCAGTCTTAATCATTTTTGAGAATTATTGAATTAAAAAATAACAGGATTGAATTTAATTTAACTTTGTATAAGTAACCAAAATATTTATTTATGCAAGATATATAGGCATATTTTTACCTATGCATCTGGTATAATGACTGGTTTACAAATCTTTTGTAAGCCATAATGTGATGAGTAAGTTGTGGCTTAGTATGCTGTTTGACTCCAGCCATTGGGTTTGTTTGTTTATAGTTAATGTCCGAACCAGTCTATTATGGCTTAGTCAGAAAACTGTTGTTTAAGCAAACTATGACCTAACGTATAAACCCAGTACGTTTATTAACATTCTTCTCATCTCAATACTGAGTATTGAGAATTGAGTATTGAGCTGGCTGGGGAATTCTGGGAGTTGAAGTTCACACATCTCAAAGTTGCTGAGGTTCAGAAACGCTGTGTATATGATTAACTTGTCTGTCATTCCAAAAGCCCTGGTTATATATACCCAGAACATGTGTATATAAAGTAATGGAGAGGGTTTAGAAAGTTTCTGTGGGTAAGATTTTACTGTGATTTAAAAATCCATATTACTTCTTGAAATACTCTACAAAATATTAAAATTGAATTGATATTATTTGCTTTATAGGAAAACAGACAGCTTTTGAATGAGAGGATCAAGCTTGAAGGCATCATCACTAGAGTTGAAACTTATCTTAATGAAAATTTAAGGAAGCGTTTAGACCAAGTTGAACAAGTGAGATACTTTATTTTTGGTCCATTCTTTAAAAAAAAAAGTTGCTTTCAACACAGTGGCTCTGTTTGCATACCATTGTTGTGAGGAAGGGGGATAAATCTGTTGTCTAAACTCTTTAACTCAAAAAATCACCCACTTGCCTAACTGTCAGGCCCAGCCCAAGAATGACAAAGAATCAATCCAGCCAAATTTCAGTTCTTTATTTGCTCACACTGTATAGGCAGAATATTGCCAGATTAAAGCTACTTTACCTAACCTAAGGGGAAATAACTTGGGAAGGCTCTAGGGCAGGGCTATTCTGAACCTCTTAGTCTTCCCACATTCCAGCTCTGAAGTGTGTTTTCTTTTATCTTGCCCCCCTCCTTGGATTGTGCTCCCTCCTTCCTGAGAACCCGCAGCGTTAGTGAAGTCTATCACACTTACCCAGATGGCTTAGATTTAGCCACATGCGGACTCAGTCTGATTTGAAACTTCCCTGAGTGCAAATTACTTTCTGGGTGAACTCCTAACCTGAAGGGAAAAATTTAAAAAGTCAGAAAGGGAGAACCCTTGTGGCAGCTGGCTAGATTTTTTAAAAAATGGGCACCATGTGTGAGTCTTACTGTTACTCAAGAATTATATTGCTAAACTCAAGGTGGCAGCTCGTTAATAAAATGCAACACATTTTAAAAGCTGATTTTTTTTTACTAAATACTACTAAGCCTTACATTCCCACAAATACACTAAATTAGCTCTGTACATGGTAACTGCTGCAAGGATACTCCCCAAACTTCCTACTGGAAAGTGCGCACAGTTCCTTCTGCAGAAGAATGGCTAATTAAGCTCTGGGACTATGCCTTGATATCCAGATAATTTCATATTTCTAAAATAAATCTGACATAGAATTTAATTCAACTAGGGAACTATTTTTGTATCTATATACAGGTTTGTACCATATCTGAAATCCTGGGTTCAAGGTCCTTCTGGATTCATGGCTTCTGCTGGAAAAGTAGTTAGTGGCCTGGAGGGCTTTTGTTGTTGGTATGCCAGCTTCAGTTACACCCTTGGCATCTCCTATATTGATTACTTCAATTCACTTTACATGGGACTGTTCTCAAAGACCTCCCAGAAACTTTAGCTGATACGAAATGCAGCAGCACATACCATTACAAAGTAATATTATTACTGTAACCTAGCACCTTTGCTGCTACACTGCCTACTGATTTGTTTCTGGGAATTCAAGGTGCTGGTTATTATTTATAAAGCCCTATATGGCTCCAAGCCTAGGTATCTGTGAGACTTACCCCAGACTGTTTCTGCTTGCATAATCTGAACAAACATAAAATGCCTGTTGAATGTCTCCATCTGCTGACCATTACAGTGGGAGGGGGTCCTGCTATGGAAGACTTGTCCTCCAATGTGAGGATGGCTCCCACCCTAATGGCCTTCCAGAAACTAGACAAAACATTGATATTCCAGAAGCTTTTGGGCCCTGATTGGTAGGAATCATTAGCACCAAATGTGTAGCACCAAATATTAATGTAGCTGATAGTATTGTATCTTAAGTTTTTTATTTCTGTGCTGGCTCATTGCCATTGCTCTTTGTGCACTGACTAGTCTTTTTAAGATTGAGGTGGTTTAGAAATTAGATATATAATCCATTAGTCTTCATTTTCCAAACTCATGTTATGAATAAAAAACTTAACCCCACAGTAACAGTAGCTTAAAAATAGCGTATGCTAAAATTATAGCGAGAGCCAGTTGAGTGTAGTAGTTAAGGCACTAGACTAGAAACCAGGAGACCATGAGTTCTAGTCCCACCTTACACATGAAGCCAGCTGGATGACTTTGGACAGGTCACTGTCTTTCAGCCCTAGGAAGAAGACAAGGGCAAACCACTTCCAAAATCTTGCCAAGAAAAATGCAAGGACTAGTCCAGGCAGTTACCAGGAGTCAACACTGACTTGAAGGCCAAAAAAATATTCTGAGTTGGACAATGTGTGATCCTGCACATACTGTTTGACTGCAATTTCTATTCATCCTGAACATTGGCCATATACTGCAATGATTTGCTGAATGTAAATGTTGTTAACTCTTTGTCTTTCAGGAGCTGAACGAACTGAGAGAGACAGAAGGTGGCACTGTTCTTACAGCTACAACATCTGAGCTTGAGGCAATCAACAAGCGAGTAAAGGACACATTGGCAAGATCAGATGGTTGGTAATCTTATTTAATCAAGGAAATTAATAGTTTGCTTTCTTAAAACATCCTAAAATGTATGTTTAAGCTGTTAGGAAAAAATAAACATAACCTAAATTAACTGATATAAAGTACAGTGAGGGCAATTTAAGTATTATAATTTTTTCTTCAAACAGAATTACTGTCATGTACCTGGA
Organism: Candoia aspera; assembly: GCF_035149785.1. Lineage (NCBI taxonomy): Eukaryota > Metazoa > Chordata > Lepidosauria > Squamata > Candoiidae > Candoia > Candoia aspera. Next base: position 53,676,532 of record NC_086158.1, read on the forward strand.
CATATTACAAATGTTTTAGAAAGATTCAGCAGTTAGTATACCATTTGCTCTTATTTTATAGTTGATTTCTTTACTTTTGGCCTAAACTTTGCTGCCACTAAGTCTTTCCAACTCATTTTATTTTTCCAATCTAATGTTTCCTCTGTCCCCTGCATCAACTTCCTTCCCTTGTTCCCAGGCAATATGGCCTTTTTTGTTCTTTTTACTGTTTGTAGCCTTTCCTCAGTATGTATTTTTCTGTTGTATATATTAATCTAGTTTAATATTTTTACACTTCGTTTTTACTCTGATACAATAGACCTGGATAATTCAATTGATAAAACAGAAGCAGGGATAAAAGAGCTTCAGAAGAGCATGGAACGTTGGAAGAACATGGAGAAGGAACACATGGATGCTATCAACCATGACACAAAAGAACTTGAAAAGATGACTAACAGGCAAGGTATGCTTCTGAAGAAAAAGGAAGAATGTATGAAGAAAATCAGAGAACTGGGCTCTCTTCCCCAAGAAGCATTTGAAAAATACCAGACTTTGAGCCTAAAGCAGGTAACAAATGTGTCTAGCTTTCATGATCAGAGATGATATATGTTAGTTAATATCATACACTGACAAATTGTTTTAACTCTTTTATGCAGCTGTTTCGCAAACTGGAACAATGCAACACAGAATTGAAAAAATATAGTCACGTTAATAAAAAAGCTCTAGATCAATTTGTGAACTTTTCAGAACAGAAAGAGAAGTTGATAAAACGACAGGAAGAGTTAGATAGGGGCTACAAATCCATAATGGAGTTGATGAATGTCCTTGAACTCAGAAAATATGAAGCTATCCAGCTGACTTTCAAACAGGTATTACTTGAAAACAGTTCTAACATATATTAAATGCATATTCTTTGGGATGAAATTAAACACCTTAATTAAACACCTTAATAAATATTAGCTGCTTTTCTTGATTTCTGAGATATAAGTGGGTTTGGCAATCATTTTAACTTCCTGCCAAAATAATAGTTTTAGCTGTAAAATACTTAAAAATAAATTATTTTAAGTTATTATGTTAAAGAGTTAGTGGACAAAGATGTGTGTAACATAAAGATTATAATTTGATGATAACTGTCAAATATTTACCCCATAATAAGACTCAACTGAAAAATCTGTTTGCAATTGTGATATAAAGCAAAGCACAACAGATAATCCAAGATTTTCTCGACCTTTTCCATTGTATGGTTACATCTTCAGTTTCTTGGAAATTATCTTTTGTCTTCTGTCCAAGAATCTGGTAAGCATAGTTTTTTAAATCAAGTTTTCAATAAAACTCTACTTTGGAAACTATGGAAATTCTCCTCATCTTAGTGAAGGAGCTCTGCATGTATATATTGATATGCTTATAAAATTTGTATTGATACGTGTCAAACAATATTTGTGCGCAGAGGTCATTTAGTCAGTCCACTTCATTCTTTTATTCTTTGTAATTCTTGAATTACGTTTCATCAAGGTGTCAAAGAATTTCAGTGAGGTGTTTCAGAAGCTGGTGCCTGGGGGGAAAGCAACACTTGTGATGAAGAAAGGTGATGTGGAAGGTAGTCAGTCTCAAGATGAAGGTGAAGGCAGTGCTGAGAGTGAAAAGGGATCAGGATCTCAGAGCAGCGTTCCATCCGTAGACCAGTTCACTGGCGTTGGAATTAGGGTAAAGCAAAATTATTTTCAATTGGCCTGCAATGATTGATGACTGTCTTGCTGATAATACTTAAGAGTTAAGAATAACTAATCATCTCCAATTGTTTCTGCCCACCTGGTACATTCCGGCAGAGTGGGTGCACTCCAGGTCCCCTGTATTAAATGTTGTCATCTTGCAGGACTGAGGAAGCGTACTGTCTTTGTCATAGCCCCCGTCCTTTGGAAGAGCATTCCCCCAGAGATAAGGACAGCACCCTCTCTCTTAGAGTTCTGGAAAGCTCTTTAAACCTGGCTTTCATCCCAGGCCTCGAGTTAATGTATTGGGGGGGAGGGGTGCTGTTTTGTTTTGTTTTGTTTGATTTGTGTTGTTTTTAGATCATTTCAATCTGTGTGGTTTTAGGTTTTACCTGTTTTTATGGATTTTGGGGGGGGTTGTATTGTAGCTGCCCAATGGAGTTGGGCAACTGTACTAGATATAAATAATAAATAAACTAGCTTTTCTGCTGTTTCTTCAGGTGTCATTTACTGGTAAACAAGGTGAAATGAGAGAAATGCAGCAGCTTTCTGGTGGACAGAAGTCATTAGTGGCTCTAGCCTTGATTTTTGCTATCCAGAAATGTGATCCTGCTCCATTTTACCTCTTTGATGAAATTGATCAAGCCCTGGATGCCCAGCACAGAAAGGCTGTTTCAGGTACAGATACACACACTTGCAGATCTTTGTAAATGCAAATGGGGTCTCTTGTGTGTATTTGCTCCTTTCTATCCAATTTTTGGTTATTTTGTTTTACTGAAACAAAGCCAGTATATGGTATTGAATACACCTTTCACTAATGAAAGCTTTGGGCAAGGGGGAGGAGAGATTAAGATGTATGTTCAGTTTGTCTGTCTAGCCTTTTTCACTTCTTTAAAAAATATATATTTTGAAGCATTGTTCTTAAATAAGTGTTTTGGCACAAAATCTTGAAGCCAATGGCAGAATGGCAGTGTCCATGTAATACTGTAATCTCTACTAGAGTGGACTGTGTAAAGAGAGCTGATATCATTTTACTAGGAAGCTTCTAATATAATTTCTTGGGGCTACTTCTTGAATATAATTCATATAATTTTTAATCTGTTAATTGTATATATGAGGTTCTGTAGCTGTCCTCCAAGAGCTCAGTTATGAAATGCTTCAATATTTTTCTTAATATGGGTTGTATACTTTACAGTATCACTTAAAGATGATGCTTGTTACTTCCAGAGGGTCTTCATATGTGCCCAATTCAAATGTGTGTGGCTCCAGTTGATAGGAAGGGCGCTATAAACAGTAGGAGATCTTTGTTGGAAGCATAGTTGTATAAGATTTTTTAAAACCTGCTTCCTTGGTCATTTTCAGTCACATGATAAACATTTTAGTGTTCAACACTAGTGTAAAGTATATATAACTTACATATAGTGTACAAATGTGCAAAAATAAAAGAAAATATTCTGCATGTATTTGTTGCATTGATTACAAACCCTGAAATAAATTATCAATATCTTTATGTCTTTATAGAAGTCATTTGAAATGGGAGAGTACTAGAATTTGTGCTCACAGATTACTACCAGATTCTGTATCAATTAGTATTTTTAAAGAGTTAGCAACATTTCATGCCTTGTAGTATATATTAAAAAAGTATAAATTACTCTCTCTAGATCTTAATTCAGTGGAAAAGATGCAGGATTCTTTTTGGTTCTTTTTCCTTTTTAGAAACCTTTTTAGAGTACAAAATGTTTGGCATCATAACTACAACATGGAGTTGTAAAGTCAGATCTTGGATCTGAATTATCCCCATTCTCTTTGGCACATCATAAAACACATAAGTATCTTACGTTACTTGTGACATTTAAATTAGTATTCTGATTGAAAAGAAACTCTAACCACAGCCAGACTGCTCAATCTGTGTTGTTATACAGCTAAGTCATATAAATTACCAAATCACAAATTGGTACGGTCTTACTTAAAAGTGATGTGACATACAACTTTACATCCCACTGCTAGCTTTGCATCTTGAATCATACGGGAACCAGCTGTTGGTTCAGAAAATAACCAAGCTTTAGGTAGGGATAAGTTCCATATTACTACTGCAGACGTTTCATTTTATGTTAAAGTTTTAGATTATGTACTAACAGGTACTGTGTTTTAACAATTTATTTCAGATATGATCATGGAATTAGCAGAACATGCTCAATTCATCACCACAACATTCAGACCTGAGCTGCTTGAATCTGCTGATAAGTTCTATGGTGTAAAATTCAGAAATAAGGTATGCAGCTTAAAATGTACAGTATGAGTATTGGATACTGGCTAAAGTTAGTTATAAATAACTTTATTTAGGTCATAGCATGTGTTTTGTATGTGTGTGTGGTTTTTTTGTTCGTGGGTTTTTTTTTTTTTTGGTGCTTTATTCAATCTCAAATTAAGTGTTTGTGGTCACTATCAAATTTCTCTTGATTTAAGGACTAAAATTTGCTTAGATTTCAGCTTGGTTTAATTACCTTAAGAACAAAGGAACTGATGAGATATCCTAAAAATTCATCATATATTTCAGTATGGCGGTACACTTAGATCAAGCATGTGCACCCTTTCTTCTAGACTGTTTAAAGTATAAAGCATACTGAAAGAGCATCATCTATAACAAATGATAATGTCAAAACTACAGCAAATGTATGATGTCAGAGAATATGGTCCCATGATTAGTGCAAAACTTCTTCATAGACTTCTGGTCATACTTCAGCCATTTACATGTATATTTTTGAAAACAAGAGCTGTATCACATATTAAGCCTTTTATTATTTGTGCAGAATTCAGAATTGTACATGCAAGGAATCTGACAACTAACATGAATTATTCATTACACTATTATTATTTTGCATTTTAAATGAACTATGCTTAATAGGCAATTATTGTCATGTCCAATTATGATACTGGACATTACAATTTGATAACTGTAATGTCCAGTGTCGTAATTGGACATGACAATAATTGCTATACCTTCTTTTTTCATATGTAGGTAAGCCATATTGATGTGATTACTGCAGAGATGGCCAAAGACTTTGTGGAAGATGATACTACTCATGGCTAGGTGGAGAACAACTGCCAGTCCATTAAGAAAATATGTAAAATATTTTAACCAACATCAGGCACCTGTATAAATCTAAAATATGCAGTCACTGTTCAAAAACTACTTTAACATACTTATTAGACCATTTGATAACATTAACTTCCATGGTGTCCTCTGTATGTACATGTGTTGTTGTATTCTTTTATAAAATATCTGTTTTATATCTGTAGCTTGAAAATGTGTTCTCTGGGGGTTTTTTGTAAAATGTTTTTCTTGTTTAAATGTGTCTATTTTTAAAGCCAGTTCTTGCTTTCCAGTTGTGATCTTACTGTTATATTGCCTCACATGATTTTTTTTAAAACAGCTTCAATAAAACAATTGTTTTTAATGCTATAACATACATTTTCTGGAAAACTGTTTTTAACCAGCTGCCATCACTTCATACATATTAGAGTTTGATTACATAAATATTTGTGAGGGAATGGAATCTCTGCATATCAGTGCTTGGCAATAGGGTAACTTTAAGTCTGGGAACTTAAAGTTATCCTATATATGGGAAACTTTAAGTTTATGACTTGATTTCATTTAGTTTTTTAGATACCCTGATAGGTTACCTATATTTGTTGTAAAAAACTGACTTTAAACATTTCATCTGATTTATGTACTACAGTGGCTCACAGTTAAATTGATTTTCTATTCAATCAAGAGAATAAAGATGACTAAGAATTATAACACTAAGAAATCATTCACCGCTGAACACTGTTCATCTTCTCCTCATTGCCAAACTATTTATGTCCACCTACCATTTGATTTCTAGAAAGCATAGAATGAAAATGGGAATCAATTTTATTAAAATGTAAGTTTTTTGTACTAACTGCTTTGTCAAACACATGGAGTCCATAAAGGCTTACGCTATAAGAGATTTGATCATTATTAATTTGCTGTAACAGAAAAAAACAAAAAGAAAGGGAATGGAATGGAATGGAATAGAATACATACATATAATTACAGACACAGAATAATCCCTAACTCATCTATGTTGTATTTCTTTTTTTTTTAAATGTTGTTGCATAAGCTTTACACAGAAATGAGAATTCAGAAGATGAGATTTAATATAATGTAATACTACATTATTTAAGAAAATGAAAAAAATGGGAAAATTTGTGTCTATATAAGAAAAAAATACAAGCAGCTCCCCCTTTTATTTTCCCCCCAACTTCTAACTGCTACTTAAGCATTTTTATACTATGCTTTAAACTTCTACGCTTACTATTCATTTCTACTTAGACCTGCTTAATTAGTTTTTCTGTTTAATTAATTTTCAGTTTAGTTTTCCAACAGTTTCTATTTTTCATAGAACATATTTTAAGATCTTAGCTTGCCTTGCGTGTGGTATGTTATATATGAGGGAGTCTGCTTGATTGTGGTTAGACATCAGTTAGGAATATATACAATCAATTTTTCCATTGCTGCAGATTTTGGTCTTCTAACCTGGTATTGGGGACAAGGTTTCTCCTCCTCAGTGTTGTGTCAGATTGATTCTTGCTGTTGTCAGCATAAAAATACAGCATTTCAGTCTGTTACTCTGGATGTTTTATGCTGTGTCTGAATGTATTGGATCACAAGAGGCTGTAAAATGGTCTTACTCTCAATCGCTGGAGATGGAGCTGACAGGAAAGGGTTAACTGCCTCTTCTGTTAGCAGGCAGGACTTAAGACTACATATTTGTGGAAGAAAATCCCTTCCTTCACTCCTACACCCTGCCTCAGCTTTCCTGGCAGGTTTATTTTGGGAGCCAAGAAAAGGAGAAAGACGATCAACAACTGCACAACTGCACGAAAATGTGTCCTGGCATGCTGTGCCAGCTGATTGCGTGCTGGTGGGAGGCCAAAATGAAAAGGGCTAAGTGGGAAAATTAAGAGAGCAGCCAAGGGACCAGGGGAAGAGCTTGATCAGCTAACTGGAAAAAGGTACGTGACAGCAGCACTCAAAACAGCTAGAGGTTCTGGTGCACTGCCCCCCCCCTTGATTGGACCAGAAAGATTAAGAGCTTTTCGAGCAGCTGCCACTTGCATGGGTAAGACCGAAAGCCATGAGAAAGAGTCGGGGGGGGGGGGGAGCAAGACACTGCCAGCAGCAGTGATTCTCCAACAGCCAGCCCCAGGATAGAGAAGCAGTGTGGCATCCCCCAATTTCCCCAGGTCCAAACAGGAATCTACCAGGCCAGCCCTCTATTCCACCAACAGAACAGTGCTGAGAAAAGGAAGAGAGAGAAATAAGCCCAGTGGTATCCAGTACAATAAGCAAACTATATACTAAGCTGCTTTATGTGAAACTGACGGATTAGAAGATCCCCCCCCTCCCCGCCAAAAAAAACTTAGTATCAAACAAGCTGGTGTTAGGCCAGGTTTCTACAGCACCATCTTTACTATACATAAAAGAACATTTACATTAACAATGCTCAGTGAAAGGAGATACAAGAACATCCTTTAGGTGGGAGGGCCTTGTATCTGCTGGGATAATTGCAATTGAATCAGTAGCATGTTTTACTTTATTGCTCTCTTACTGTGCTTGGCACAACAAAGCTTGTATCTCTGCTCCTTACTTATTTCTTACATTAGGCTTACTGTATATGTGTCAGGGTTAAGGCAAAGAAGCTATGCTGAGCCAGGAATGAAGCTCTGGTCTTTATTGTTTGTACCATGCAAACAGAATCTTGCCAAACCGAGCAAAACTAGCAGGTTCTGAGGGAAAAACTCCAGAAACTCTAAGGCGGGTCCTGCCTGACCTTGGCCAGGTGCCCAAGGTCTTCCACACTGAGTGCGTTTTCCCCCCTGGAAGGCGCCCCCTCCCTTGCCTGCGATCTCCATAACAATATGCCACCCTTATCATATCTGACTAAGTGACCTACAGGCCCCCAAGCACTAATAAGATTAAAATCAACATAAAATTATATGCATAATGATATAATAAATACTGAGAATATGTTATGGTCATCTCACAAAATGGCTTCAAAATGAGTGCAGCAAGACACAGAAGACGTATATACCAGAAAGCAAGTAAAACTCTAGGCTGTATTCACCCACTACTTTACTTGCATGAAGGTTTCTAAAGTCTATGTGCAGCTGAGGCATTATTGAAAATATAAGTTACAATACGCTGATGGCTCATACATTTTTCTGCATGCTAGTATTCCATTCATTTTTTTTAATTATTAGAAGAATCTTAAAAAAATAAGATGGCCTGGGAACTAGGCATATACCAAGGCATGTAATGACAGGTGCAATATGTCTCCTGAGCATCTCACTTGGGACCCATGTAGTGATTTACAGATTTTCTGAATACCAAAGTACCAATTTGATTGCTATAGTAATTAAAACATTGAGCAGAATCAAAAATTTACTTACTACTAAGACTCTCCAAGAAATTCTGGTAAAACCTTTAGCTCAAATAATGAATGAGATTGAGAATATGAAGAACTTCTCCTTTCATGGAAAGAAGCCTTTATCTCTTTGATTTATAAAGAAGGAAATTACTGAATCTATCCAGAATCATACAAATCTAGTTCTTTACTGAATATAGATTATAAGTTTTTATGGCAATACAAAGAATAAATCGGTTTTAACTGAAGTTATACACCCAGTCAGATTGGATTTGTTCCAAAGAGATACATGACAGACAGTATCAGATATATTTGTGTTATCAGCAAGATAAACCAGAAAAACAAGGAAGTGGCTATGATTTTTCTTGATGCAGAAAAAGCTTTTGATAATTTAGAATGGTCTTCTATGCCTGCAATTTTGAAAAAGATAAATTATGGCCCTACTTTTTTCAGATGAATACAGAGTATTTATAAATAACAGAGCCAAGATAATAGTAAATGGATCCGTATCATAACAATGCATCTTCTTATTGGCATTAGAGCCACTGGCAATGATAATATGTCAAGAAAATATAATTTCAGAAGATAAACTAGCAATTCAAGAACACAAATGGAAATTATATACTGTTGATATACTACAGCAAAAAAAGATCAAATTGTTATAAACTTACTTCATAAAAGCCAATGATTTATTTAAAAATAATTATTCACAGATCTGGAAAAATGTAACAGCAGACATTTCCAGATGGAAAAAAAAATTGTCTTACCTAGGAAGAATTGAAGCTATTAAAATGGATAGTTTACCAAGACTCAACTCTATGTTTCCAATGATCCCAATAAATACTGAAAACAAGGTATTAAATTACTGGCATAAACAAATAATGAACTACATATGGTCCAATAAAAGACCAAGGTTTAAATTCAAGATTCTATAGGATTCAAAAGAGTGAGGTGAACTGATGGTTCTTAATTTTAAAGTGTGTTACCAAGCCAGTTGTTTAACATGGATTACTAAGTGGATTGTATCTCCTTATGGCCTAGCCACCTCTACAGAAGGGCAGGTTTTCCAGATGATTTGCACAAATATTTTGGTTTGACGCAAAAAACCCCTAACAATTTATAAAAGATAATGCAATAACAAGCAATGTATTAACTGTCTGGGATAAACACAGGAAAATAATTAAATCAGATTTATCCCTTCTTGCTTCAGTATTAAATGTTTATTTTTTAAAAAGAGGAAAGCACAAAGAATTTTTTTCCAGGGGAGAGATAATAATTTGTTTGGATTGCAAGATTTGAATAACAATAAGATGAGGGAAAATATTTTGAGAATCTTCACAATGGTTCTACTCCCTGACTGATTTCCATATCTTAAAATAAATATCAGTGTGATCAATGGAATCTCTTAGGATCAATGGAATTTGGAATTGCCCTGGATATAATGTGGGGATCTGGCTTTAGACTACATGGTTTTGGTGAAATATCTGTCCCCCAAGAACATCCTTAGTTGCCCAACCCTTAGTTGCTCTGTCAGACTATAAAGAAGGCAATCTTCCAGGAAAGAATGTTAATACGAATATGTCAGATGGGATTGAAGGGGGCAGTCATTAGCTTCCCAAGTGCCAGTAATAAGTCCATGTAGGGGAACATAGAATCAGGTGAAAAAGGAGTGCAGTGCCTCTTGGCTTTCAAGCAGCATGAATTCTAAAGCAGCTGGATGGCCATGCAGGCAGGCAAGATGCTCAATAGTTTGGGGACTCCTGTTGCTGATGTCAAAAATGTCTGCTTTTTGCATCCCTGTTCAAAAGCAAGTCAAGTCAACTGATAGAACCTGGCCTCTACTGAATCTGAAAGATCTTTGTTCAAGAAATACTCCATTCAATATCTAGATGCAGTATTTGAGACAGGCATTTGGGCAGGTTCTGTGGGTATATTTTCTTACCTACACTAGGGTAGAGAACCACAGTTCACTAGTCTAGGATGAGATGATTAGAATCACCCATGACTTGAGTAGCTTATCTTGCACACCATCTTTGGATAGTGTTGAAAAAGGTACTTGTGCCTTTCAGTCATGGCTCCACCATGGTGTCAAACTTCCATTCAGAGACATCCTTCACCTGTTGCCTACTATTGTGAACAAGTTAACAAAGAGGTATCCCCATCTTGCCGAGCTTTTGTAAAAAATCTCTGGATGTAAGGCCCATTCTCCCTGTCACAGATGCTGGTGGCTCAGCCACTTTTACATGAAGGTGTATTCTGATATGCAGAAGATATGTTTCTCCATCCATCTTCTCTGATTTTGATATGGATCTCCCCATATAGTTTAAATCGGCTTTTCTTGTAATGTTGTCTATTCTCATCAGTCCTATAAGATTGAAATATAGACTTTATGCAGAGAGAAACCCCAATTTTCGATGCGGTACAAATCCATGTACTGAATTGTAATCTAGGAATGGTTTTCAATCTGATTTAAATTCTATGTTGGATTTACTTTTAAGATACAAAGTTATTCTAGACATAGAAGCATACTTCTACAACTCTTAGAGCTGCAGGGGCTCTGACTGGCGATGTCACAGGAATGGTTATGGACAACATTGTTGGTCTGTTCGGACGATTTATTTGTAGAAGTTTAAGGCATCATTTGGCTGCTTAATTCCCTCCCCCTGGCATTTTCTAGAGTTTGGGATTTGCTTTGTAACTGATACCCTAAGCTTTTGCAAGGCTTAAGGAAGCCATTATTTGCCCTTAATCTCTGCAAGGCCCAAGTGGGAGCTGCAAGAGCTGTTGAGAAGCCACATGCAGATTGGGTTGCCTACTCCTGTAAAATGCTTCACCAGCTAATAATTTAGATTTAAAAGTCATTATTATCATTACAGATTGACTTAGTTTATTAAGCCAATTTTTACAAGCAATCCATTCCTCCATTTTAAATTCATAGAATGTGTAAGCCAGGTAAAAAAAGTGAATAGGTATATATTTTGTTGAAGATGTTACTTATGAGTTGCATTCCAGTTCAAAATCCACATAACATTAACATACCTCATTATGTTAACTTAATAGAGTGAATATAATGCAACATGCTTCAGAGATTAAGAAATTTCAGAGTTATGTCATAGAAGTATACATTTCTAAACATGAAAGGGCTAAAAATGCAAACAATAGGTTTTCATAAAATGTTTACTTCTATGAAAATGTATTATATTACTTTTTCCATTCATTGACCAATGTATGATGTGGACAATCTTCTATTTTTACACTTGGGTTAATCTAGGAAAAGGGGGTATATAGGCCAGTGCTAGTAATTTTCTTGTGTTATGAACTTAACTTTCAAAAAATACCTGTGGCTTTTAAAGTCTTATATATTTAAGGTTTTAAACCTTAATTTCATATAATTGGCAAGATGCCACAGAATTAACTGAATATTGTGCAAGAGAAACATCCACAAAGTACATTACTGTAATATACAGTGGAACTCTGTGCATTATCAGGAAACTGAGAGTTCTAGTCCCACCTTAGGCATGAAAGCCAGCTGGGTGACCCTGGGCCAGTCACTCCCTCTCAGCCCAACTCACCTCACAGGGTTGTTCTTGTGGGGAAAATAGGAGGAGGAAGGAGTATTAGGTATGTTAGCCACCTTGAGTTATATATTAAAATAATAAAGGCAGGATAGAAAAATAAATAAATAGATAAAATTACAATTCCCAACAGCCATCACCATTGCCAATTTATATTTAGTAACATTTGTAAAGCCACAAATTATCTTCTGTAATGCATGCCATAGGAGATTTTACACATGTTTACAGTAAATACATGGTTATTGAGAAAGTGAGTAGGATTACAGGATTAGACATAAAACTTGAATTTGAATACAAATACATTTCTAAGTAAGCATATTTATGATATGGCTTCATAATGTAAATTTAAGAGCACACTGTTCAGAGAATTATAGTTCTCAGTATATTTTCCTTGGCCAAGGTAGCTGACCATACCAAATGTATCTCAAATTTCCATTGTTACTCAATATGTATGCAACAAGGAACCCATTGTTCCATTCCTAAAGCATTTTATAACACTCACATTTGGAATTTTCTTGCATAGCAGTTTTCATTCACACAAGTTCTCCCACAAATCATTCCTAAGATGAAACTCATAAATCATTCCTATTCATGGGTGAATACAAAAGTATGCCATCTTTCTCCCTATTTTCAGTCCAACCATGTCTAATGCAACACAGGCTTATATCCTTCTAACCTCAGTGTATTATTGCAGATTTGGCTACCAGTAACCCTCTGGAAAGCAAAAATCATTTTGTGGGAAGGTGCATAGTTTTACACTGAAAATTGTCTTCTAATGTCAATACCTAATTTTTGTTGCACTAGTAGGAAAAACAGTTGCCCAATCTAATATTGATTTGCTTTTCTCTTAGTTTGATTACTAACCACAAATTATTCTGGGACATTAATTCCATGTTTCTGTATGTCTCTGGCCAAAATATATTTTGCATACATATTGGCAGGATTGTAGAATAATAATAATTTAAAAAAACTTCTTGAATCATTCATCCCTCAAATTTCTTCAGAACAGTAACCAAGTTCTTCCATCATTGAGGGTGGATTTCAACCTGGGTTTTGATTGTCCTGTTCCAACATTTTAACCACTGCATATTGGCTCTCCTTTGTGATATAAAATGCAGAATCAGCTACTCTAAGAAGCTATGGGGTAAATCCTGGAAGAAAATACCTCTCTTACTACAAAGTAAGTGGTAAGTCATACTAACCTCTATACGTCTTGAAGTAGAGATTCTACTCTGGACAGTACTGATTCCAGTGAGCCTTGTATTCTGGAACATATTTTCCAAGGAACAAAGCAGTGACAGTTCTTAACATTAAGTATAATTTTATAGTTGAAGTGTAATTTTAATATTAATAGATCTGATAGATCATATATAATGTGCATTAACATTTGCTTCTAATTCAAAACACAAATTAAAAGTCATTTTAACATTTCTGATGCAAACATTTAAGTGGTAAAAATGAAAAATTAAGCAAATTTGTCATACATATGTATGTGTATGTATGTATGTATGTGTGTGTGTATGTATGTATGTATGTGTATATATATGTATGTGTGTGTGTGTGTGTGTGTGTGTGTATATATATATATATATATATATATATATATATGAGAGACAAATGAATATATATATTCATTTTCGTTTTACTCTCTAGTGTTTTTACAGCCATAAGATGGAGCCTCTAGTTCAACACATTCTGACCATTTCTTCAAACCCATGTGTTACTGATTTTTCTTTAACTTACCAGCTGTCTCATAGTTGTAAAAAACAATATGTGACTTCAAAATATTAATATTTTTCTACAACCTGAAGCTAAATGGATAAAAATATCAACAAAATGTAGTACTTTTTGTCAAATAGATCTGTGGCAGGGTGAACTTGGCAGTTGGAGGGAAGGGGTTGGGTCATGGAATTTTTTAGGGAAGTCAGATGACTCAGCACAGGACCAAAAGCATGTAGGCAGAAAAGGGAAAAATGCTAGAATGCTCCTGTAAAGTGGCAAATATGTGCCTTAGTTATAGTATATAAAAAGAGCCAAGAAAAGCTGAAAGGTGGGTTGTATTGCAGATGTTGTAGGACATGATGCTGGGGAGAACATCCCCTGGTTAATGTAGATGGGAGTGGAGAAGTGACCCAGCCTGCTGGGGAGAGTCCCACCCCAGGATGTAGGTGAAGACTCCAAGGAACTGCCTGGAACAGCTTGTGGGATTGTGGAGAGACTGGGAAGACAGACTGTGTTGTGTGTATGATGATCCAGATGCTGGACGGTGGACCTTTGTGAGTTTAAAGGCATTGGCAGCAGGATAGCCGGGAGAAAACTCACAGACATGCCAGTATCAGGAATCGAGATAAGGAGGGAAGAAGAAGCCAAAATAAAGCAGAAGTGGAAAGTGGGGAAAGAGACATAGGAAGGAGGAGGCTAAGATTTTACTTCTTGTATTATTTTGTACATACATAGGAACACATACTGGTTTTGTAAATAACACTTTCACTTGTATATGTTATTAGATATCACTACTTCATTAGTACAGGTATCCCTCATTTGTTTAACAACTGGCTCTGTGTATATATATATCTACATTATATTGTCTCCTATTCTGACCCAAAAGATGACCCTTATATATTGCATAAAATAGTTAAATATAATGCAGTCAAGTTTCTTTAAAAAGAACATAAGCTAACCTATGGGTAAAGAAATGTTTCTTTCCCTGTATTTAGGAGAAAACATTACGATGAGAGGTAACTAATTTAAAATGTTGATTCATCTGGAACTAACTTTAACCACTAAAAACATTAAAAATGATCAGAAAGACCACTCTCATTCTTATGATTCTATCTGTGCTAAGATCCACCTTGGTAGCATTTCTCAAATGCCCGCCATTAGGATCAGTGAAACTGGCATATCAGACAGGGCCTCTTCAGTAATGGGTTAGGGTTAGGGTTAGGGTATACAGCTTGCCACGTTGAAGTTATTCCAATGGAATGTATGAAAAAGGATGTGTGGTGAAATGAGGAAGAGGCTATGGGTGAGGGGGGAAAAGCATGTAAGGGATGGATTGGTGAAAAAAAATTATGAAAGAAAGACATTGTACAATGTGTGTAGAGAGACAGAATACAAAATCAAAGACTGAAGGAACAACTAAGATTAAAAGAAACAGAGAAAATGTAGTGATTTTGATTGAAACTAAAAGTTGTTTTGGAAGTTAATGGAAAGAGACATTGGATAGAGTTTCCAGCAGAATGAATGGAATTATAATTAAAATCAGGTGATGAATTAGGATGAACCTGAAGTGAGGAATGCCAGAAGAGATTTGTATGGGAGTGATAGTGAAACATTAAAGAGTAGAATTGAAACAAATGCTATAACGTTAACTTCAAATAAACATTGATGAAAAGGAAGTCATAAACACTGTAAGAATGCTGAAAAATAGTAAGGCTGCAGATGTAGATGGTATAATGGCAGAAAAGTTAAAATACACATGCAGTTTGCTTCTAGGGTGCCTGCATAATTTACATGATGTGGGTGAAGACTGCATCTTTGCCTTATGATGGGGATGATATTGCTATTGTTCCACTACATAAGGGAAATGTAGGAAGAAGGAATACAAGGTTACAGGGTGATTTGTTTACTAAATGGGCCAGGTAAATATTTGGCAGAATTCTGATCGAAAGGGTGCAAGAGGTGACCATGAGCAAAATGTGGGGTATGTAGCATAGTTTTATGCCGACGAATGGGGTATGTGTGCAGATCTGATTTTTGCGGGTCACTGAGAGGTATATGAAATGTGAGAAAGTTGATTGTACATTTGCTGATTAGAATACATATATGATAGAGTGAATAGACTTGAATTATGCAGTAATATTAATGTTACCCCATGAGTGAGCAATACAGCTCTCAACTCTATCTGGGGTGCTATTCTGTATCAGCAAAGTTTCTGAAATTTCTTTCAATGCAGTTCCACCTGCAACACATTATAGTAATGCAGCCTAAATGTTACTAAGCCATGAAAATTTGGCAAGCCAAACAGAAGTAGCAATTTGGGACTGCTAATTGGTTTTGATGAATAGTATCTTAATTTTCCCACATAATCCTATAAAGTCCATCTTATGGTCACTTATTCTTTTAACATTAAGGACCTTCTCCACTTAACCCAGTAATTCTTTTTAATATTACTGATTTCATAGTATTACTCCTTCTAAGGGTGCAAGCCAAAATCATTCCCCATAATTTATCTCTGCATTCTCCATCCAATAGCCAACCACTGCTAGGCTGCCAGTATCTGAATGGTCAAACATGGAGGTATTGCAGGATATTTATCTGCATATCCCTAAATCTTACAGTCTTTGAAGATAATGTTCAAGTATCTCTGTTTGCTCAAAATTCTTCAGAGCTCTAAAATTTCTTCCTTTTCATTCAATGTAGCATGGTGAGTTCACAATTTCTGAGAAAACTGCTTTGTCCCCTGTTTATATAAGCTGTAAACACTGAATTCTTGCTTCACCCCACCTATCAAGCTCTGGGCTCAAGCAAGGTATTATTCGCTGTCCCATATACTCACACATAGACGCTTCATACTGCAACTACAGCTGTGGCTACAAAATTACATTGTCATGCCAACATCACAAAACTGAATGTGAATTTATCTTCAGAAAGATAGTTCTGATAGCAAGGTACAGTAGATTTTCCTTGACATGAACTGCTCACACACATTTTTTTGTTTGTTTTTCCAAACAGTCAAATGCATACAAAGTATACTGAAAACTCAGGAGAGGACATGTGTCCACCAATTTATTTTTTTCTCCTTTCTATGTGATGGGGATTTTTTTTTAACCTTAGAAGTTACAATAGCTCAGAGGCCTGAATAATAACTTTTTTCAGTCTTCTATTAGTTGGCTTAAAGGGAGCACTGATTGCTATATGGTGCTTCCTGCCTGTTGTCAGCAAGATTGAAGATAATCACATGGCAAACTTCAAAATCTTTGTGGAGATAGGGGTGAGGAAATGGTGCTGGGTGGAAACACATTTGTACATTTTGACAAAGAGCAATGTAATCTATCTTTGTCAGGAGAGGATCACATTGCCAGACACTACGCTAGAGAGGGGAAGAATTGCAGGAGCAAAATGATGTCTTAAACCTTGCAGAGGCTCAAGTCAATCTTTTACCCTTTGAAACCCCTCAGTCCCTGAAAACGTCCATAAAAAATCATCCCTCAAAACTCCCACAATGTCAAAGTGTAAATGGTTACACCCCCTGTAGACCTCAGCTAAAGGTGGGTAGTTATGACATAGCACTCAGGCCAAAGAAAGTTGCTCACCCTTGCACTAAGACAAGGTTAACAAATGTTAATGTTGTTATAAGTACCCTAGTGCCATTTTCATAGTGTTGCCAAATCCTGTGCTAAGCCAATAAACTTTAAAACTAAGCCAGTGCTAGATCTGCTTTGTTCTTTTCATGCCATGCCATCTACATCTTTCACGTACATGAAACTTTGAACCAGGCTCAGCTTGCTGCACCATGGACAAGAGTGGGCACTTTCAAAAGTGTAATTTTAAAAAAACAACCACACATTGTTGCCACATCTACAAGTTGTCTCCAAAAGGTCATGCCCATATCTCTCAATTTCAACCAAGGTTTTTCTCAAGTAATTTTTAAGTTTCTGAAATGATTCAGAAGATTAGCAAGATGCTTTTAACTGTTCCCCATAGACAATGAACTAGTATAAAACTACCATATTAAAATTGCATTCCTATGTAACTGCCAAACAAAACTTTAAATTCTGAGCTCCTTATCTCCCCGATTTTACTATGCTGAAACTTTGTGCCTCTTCAAATATTTATAAATATGCAGCTGGTTATCCTATTTGCCTTCATCATGATGGATGCAAGCTTAGGTCAGCCTTTCAAATCTTTGCCACTTCTCTGGAAGTTTCAAGAGGTAACATCAGGACTCTGCTATTTTCTCAACAGAGAGGAAAGGACTGAGACCTTGGGGTGAGCCCGTGACCTTGACTGACAGCCTGGTGGCGCCGACAACATGCTAGGAGAGGAGTGGGGGTGGTGGTGGACATAAAAGACAGATGGCCTAATTCATCATACACCAGGAATAAATAAAAGCAGTTGCAAGCATTACATGTGCTGTGATGACTGAACAGCCCACAAATATGGAAGTCTGCCAAACAATTATCAGCATGAAGGAGAGTCTGGCCAGTGCAAAGGGGGTCTAAGAAAGAATAGTGAAGGAATGTGAAATATGCAATACGTGCAGGGTGGTCTGGTTTCTCATCCTGAAGACTTTATAAATGAATGATCAGCATGTTTACTGATTACTTATGCTGTTTTCATATGGCTGTGCAGCAATCCACATCTGAAAGGCAAAATATGATTCAGAACATGCACATAACATCTTTCAGGAACAGCTTGAAGCATCTGAGACAATACCTGAGATTGCACAGTGGCAAGACCTATTTAGTTTAAACTGTTCCTGACAGCTGCTGTGCGCACTAAGAGTCTCATTTTGTACTACAAATCCAGAATGTGGCATAGCCCTACCTTCCTTCTTCTATGAAGTTCTGGACAATGTCTCATTGGCCATTTTATTTTTTTTGTGAAAAATAGTTTTATACCCTTTCTGTAGGAAAAGCCTCCTCAAGACAATTGTTTAAAACAATGGGTTTTTAAAAAATGTTGAGAAGGATACTAATTATAAAGGACAACAGCATCACGGTTGAACAGATTTATGTTTGTCTTTTTGCTCCAGGTGCATAGCTCTGTCCACAACACCAAAGGAGAACAGACTTCCTGCTTGCAGACAGCTATTTTATTAGAATGTCCAGTTCCAACAGCATAAGCTGAAGGAAAACATATCGATATAATTATTGTAAGGAAAATATTCAGACCAGAACTAATTTAATTATCAAAATGGAGAGTATTTTCTCATAAAAATCTACTTTATTTTTCTCCAAACTTTTTTTCATTCATGAACTTAATTTAAAAGAGCTATGTGAAGAGGCACTACTCCAAATCTATGGCGTGAAGCAGCCACAACCACTCAAAAGGTTTGTATGGCTGCTGCATATTCTCAGAACCTGAGGTTGTGTGAGAAACATGTACATGTCCAGAAGACAATTCTGTTAGAATAACATCCATCCATCCATCCATCCATCCATTCATTCATTCATTCATTCATTCATTCATTCATTCCATGTGGGCAGTATACAGCATAAAAACAAACGAACAAACAATAAATAAAAACCATATAACAATAAACAATACATAAATACAAAATATAAAATGACAACTGAGAACACAACAAAACAACCACAAGGCTTCTCCCACTCAACTGGCCCCTAATGCCTGGGGAAAGAGCCAGGTCTTAACAGCTTGTGAAAGGCATCATCAAAGAGTCTGCACAAATCTAATATGCATTCAGGAAATATAACTAAATGCTTCACATTTCAGTCAGTTTATCCAGCAGTAGAATGTCATAACCTCTGGCATCCCTGCCATTGTTGAGAAATAGAGATGGTGTGAAAAGAAAAAGAAAAAGGGTGGCTGTTGCCATTAGTGGAGAGGCAGTTCAGACTCATTAACGAGGCTGTGGGGGAGCTGCAGCTGCCATCACTGTTGGCAAAAAACTTTGGAGGGAGAACCTTGCATGTGTAATGTGATCACCACCAACAGTCCCTTGGTTCCCTCCCAAAACACATCCAGCAAGTTTAGTGGGATAAATATCTCCAGATGAGAGGCAGAGAGTAGAAGAGCCTAACCTTATCCCGGAGTGAGACTGCAGGTTGGCCTTTGTAAGACGAAGACTGAGGGTGGATAAGAGATTGTCTGGGAGGGCAGCATTAGTTGCTTGGCTGATATCATCTTAACTGAGGGAATATGGATGTCTGGGTAGAGGCAGGCTTGTGGATATTGATGTATAGGTAGAGGCAGGCACTACAGTTCAAGATTTGGCAAATGATGGTAGGAACAGGTTATTTAAGGTGGGATAAGAGGGTGGTAGCAACATTTTGACAATGACCTGCCGAAGGAGGTATGGTGGTAGGTGCTGGTCTGACCATTATCGGTGAAGGGGGACAGCCAATGTGGTTCCAGCCCCTGCTTATTGCTCAATAGTCTCTTCCTGGAGCCTTGAGCACTCTATCACTGAACACCTTGGCCTCAAGCTATTGTTAAGTAGCAAGCAGACCTGATGTGCATCATCAAAGCTTGGCTGAGCAAAGAGGGGTGATGTCCCCTGAGTTGTCTCTGAGAACTGGCTTCCAGGTTTTCATGGAAAGTTGCCATGGCGTATCAACTATGAGCCAAGGGTGGAACAGCAAGGTAGTGATGATCCTCCTGAATAACTTGATTGTTTCTAGAGGACCTGCTCTAGAGGTCATTGGATTCAAGTACAGTATCTGTACCTGAGGCTGGGCTTCTGTTGGTGTATCACTTACCTGCCCCAAAGCATTATCACTGTTCGAAGGATCTCTTCCCTTTGGTTTGTTCCTTGCTCAGGTCAAACACCAGACACTGTATTTTAGAGTTTAAAAAAAAAAAATTAGCACACAAGGCAAAAGCACTGAATGCAGCTGCTCCTGTGCAAGGGGCACAACACCCTTTTATAGTCAGGTATAAACAGCTAATTTGCACATGCCTAATTTTAAAATTCTCAAGTTTAACCTTCCTAATAAGGTATAACCTGATTTCTCCCTTTCTAATTGGTACGCCTTATCTCTGCTGCCAGAAATGTAACATTCTTCCTATTCTTTTCTTATCTGTCTACATGACCCTCTTGTTTCTTTATTATGGTGAAACACTAACTTGCCTTCTAAAATGGTGTTAGTTCAGCTTTCTAATAACTATTTTTCAATACAATCTAAGCTTCTTGAGCTGTTCTCAAGACTACTAGTGCTGGGTAATTTCAATCTGGGCAGTATGTCCCAACTGATATTGGGCTCAACACATGGCACATGCTGGATCTAGCTTTTACCCTGGAGTGGATGGTGTGTGATCTGAAAGTGGAGGACTTAGTTACTATCCCTTTGTTATAGTCAGATTGCAGACTGGGTGCCACAAGTTATCTATGCAGGAATGATGAACTGATAAATATTGTCTGCACCAGAATCTGTCCCACCCTTTGGGAGTTTCCCAGTTATATAGAGAACAATTTTTCCATTACTCTAGTTAATCTCTAGAATAAGGAAGCTGTTAGAATCATAAATCAGATTAAACCCTTGCTGAATACAGAATATGGGGAAGGGCTGGTTTATTGAGGGGTTCCAGGAGATGAAACTTCAAAAAGATATTTGGGGTGCTTGTGGTGGTATTTTGACCTACTCTTTGGCAATAAGGGTGGTGAAAAATCAATATTTCTCCAGCCTTATTCTATCAGTGGAATGCCACCCAGCAGCTGTTATGAGTTGTGGAGTCCTTGGTGCTCTCTGAGCCTTGTTGTTTTCTTGCAGACGTTTCATTGCCAGACTACAGAGCAAGGCCCACTCCCTCTTTGCACAGAAGATGTTGCCTAGTCTGGCAATGAAACGTCTGCAAGAAAACAACAAGGCTCAGAGAGCACCAAGGACTCCACAGTTCAACCCTGAGCTACAAATATTTGCTTTGATTGTTATGGGTCTGTCTGATCAATCAGTTTCTTAATTGGAAGAGCGGAGCTTGTCAGATTCTGACCTTGCTGCTCAGGAACTAGCAGATTCTCAGATATTTGCAGATGAGGCTCAGAAAATGCAGGGCCTGTTGGAAGATGAGCCTGCAGGTCAGCTAATTAGCCACTTGTTGCAGAAAGACACCTCATACAGAAAAATCAAGTAAGTAGAACAGAGATAGTCAATGAGGCTTCACAAAAGAAAGAGGCCTGACTCAGGAAAATAGGCACGCCTGTCTGTACTATAAAAGAAGAACTTGGGAGTCAAGACTATTGTTGGCAAACAACTTTCCAACCTTGGACCTGACTTCATGAACACATGCTTATGATTCTGAGTGACCTTTGGACTTATACAATACTAGACTCAGCTTTGATTCCTGGATTTGTCTGCATGGAACCTTGGCTTCTGTACTAAAATGGTTTGTTTTTTTCTGAGCTCTCACATGCCTGAGATTGATACATGTCATAAAGACCATAACCCAGTTCTGACCTCCTGCACTTTAAGTGCTAACATAGGACAGATTGCTTGCCAAGCCCTATAAAAGAAGCCCCTTCCTTAGCTGTAGCCTCATGTATGGAGCAATTACTAGCTGAAATTGAACAACTAAAAGCAAAACTGACACAAACAATAATGCAGGTTGTCCTCACTTACCAAGCAACTGGGACCAGCAACTCTGTCGCTAATTGACATGGCCGTAAAGTGTAACATCACATAACCATGTCTGACTAATGAAGTCAGTTCTGGCTGTGGTTGTGAAGCAAATAATCTGCCATTGTTAAGCACAATGTCACATAACTGCGATTTGCAACTTCCTGCCAACTTCCCCATTGACTTTGCTTGTCAGAAGCCAACTGTGAAGGTTGCAAATGACGATCAGGTGACTGCGGGATGCTGTGACTGCTGCAAGTTTGAGGACCAGTCATAAATCTCCTTTTTCAGTGCCGTTCAGTCGGTAAGCAAGGACTACACGTACAGGCTGCAACACAAATTGCAAGGGCCAGACCTCATCTGTCACCTGAAGAGCAGGCAAAACAAAGGAACTCTGTTATATGGACAAAAACTGGAGAAGTCCTGCTGAGGTACCTGGGATATGATCTTGTGGGTTTACTGGGACTAGTTTAAGTCTGTGACTCCTGATGAAGTCGACAGTCCTTCAGACTGTTATCTCAGTGACCTGTTAATTTTAGCCCCTTCCTGGGTGGTTAAAATTGCTCTAGAAGTGACCTATGGTTAGGTGCATGCAGTGGACCTTTTTATCATGTACCTTTTATCACTCAGAGCTGTCCAGATTTTTTTTTTATCCATGTAAATAAATAAATAAATAAATAAAATCAGCTACACCTGCTGCTGTTGTGGCAGCTGATATAGACAGAGAGAGCTTTCTTATAGATATGCTGATTTCATATGAACAGGAGGCTGATCTATCCCATTGGCCCTACAACTGCTCCATTGATCTGATCTCTGGAGCCAAAATTCCAGTAGGGCAGATCTCTCCACTTTCAAAGGCAGAATTTGCTGTTTAGTGGGACTTTATCAGCAAGAATCTTATGAGACAGTTAATTTGCCTCTCTGTATCACCTACTGCTGACCTTATGCAATTTTTTAAAAAGAAATTAAGGGAATTATGACTCTGTAATGATTACCAAGCTCTCAACTTGATCATTAAATAAATATTAATAAATATTCTCTGCCCTGATCACTAAACTTTTGGATCATTCACAGAAGGCATGCATTTTCATTAATTTTGACCTTCATGGGACTTGCATGATTCAAATGGGCTCTGCCAACGTGGAAGTATCTTGTCCTGGCAACCTCCCCAGGAAGTCAAGGATATTCAGAAGTTAATGGGCTTTGCAAACTATTACTGCTCCTTCATTCTAAGTTTTGCTAAACTCACAGCCCCAACCTAATCTGCAAACAAACTCCATTTATTTGGGATGCACCAGTTCAGAAAGCCTTTGAAAAGCTAAATAAGATTTTCACTACTCAGCCTGCCCTGCAGCATCCTAACACTATTAACACATTTGTCATTGAAAGAGATGTTTCAGATGTTGTAGTAGGGGTCATTCAGCTACTAGAGGGAGCAAAAAAATCCCAGTGGCAAGACTGGCCACTGTAATCTGGAATATATACAAACAGCATGGAAGATGAACCAATGGTAGATTAGATGGTCACTGTTTTTTTTTTAATTTCCATATCAAGCACCCAGAGCAAGAGAGCAGATGGTCTGTCCCAGAAGCCAGAATACCAGGGAGAAAGGAGTTTAACTCCTCCCTCCCTCCCTGAGCTCTCTCATTCCTGCACTGTAGTGAGATTTATAACTATCATAAAGACCTAAGTCTGACCTCCTGCACTTGTCACTGCTGGCACAGGACAGCAACCGTGTTTACAGTGACTCACATCCCACTGGGGGACCACAGGTTGATAAATCTCCCTTTGGACTCTTATGACAGGTTTACAAGACATAGTGCTGAGAAAGTTGCTTGCATACAGAGTTGGATACAGCACCAGCAGAACCAAAGGAGGTAACAGGGAACATATGCCAAACTTTCTTGGGATTCTTTCAGTCTCTGAGAATGTGGATAGGGTTCTTGGCCACTTTAGTTGTTCCAGTCATTTGCTGGACCCCTGCCCTTCCTGTGGTGGCCAGGGGAGGGTGGACAAGTGGATTCAGGAAGAATTAGTACCAGTTACTTTGAACAGCTCATCTGTCACCCCACAGTGTTAGACAATCTCTACCCAGTCTCCAATTTAGGGGGAGATTTTGGGAATGATGGGGCTATGGATCCTGAATGAAGCTAACTATCTGGATCTCTTTCACTCAGGATTTAGATCCATACATGACAGAAATGGTATTGGTCAATCTTGTGGGTGACTTGCCCTTTTGGATTGAATGGATGGTGGCAAAGCAGCTCTCCTTTCCTCTAGATTTGACAGCTTCTGATACCATGATCCATAGTATATTTCTGAACTGCATACAGAGGTTTTCCCTTGTGATGAAAGACAAGTGGAATGGTATTTGAAATTCAGGGTGCAACAAGAGAGAAGCACTGCCTACATTTCCACATAATGAACCTCTCCAAACTCTGGAATGCTGGGGAAGGTCCTCTGCCCCTCTCAGTATTTGGGCAGTTATGTTTTGGGAGAGGCACTTGTTCAAGTATTCAGGTCCCAAGTCACTATAAGTCAGTACTATGCATGTAGTGGCTAGACTAAAGAGGAACTACTGTAGCAAAATAAAACTGCATTTTTAAAATTACTTTGTACAATAATCAGCATTAACTATTTGCAGAAGCTCTAGCAATACTTTTTGAAACCCCAATATATGATTTTATTCTTCTGTCATAATTCAATTATTGTTTAATCTGAAAACCTTTACATATACTGTACAATTAGGATTGGACATGGCATTTTATCAGGATGAGATTCTTAACGTATAAATGAGCAAACAATATTTCTTGAGATAGTTAGTGTTCCCTCTCCAATTTCCTCATTAAATTTACATTTAATGAGAGTCCCTCCATTCAGAGGAGATGGGCGGTGACAAATTTGATAAATAAATAAATATTGTTGAGTTCTTGTTGATCAATCATAAAGATGCTCAAATCAAATATTTAAGACAATTAAGAAATAGTAGTATTTTTTTCTTCAGGTTATCATTTCACTTGCCAAGCTTTCTTTTCCCTCTACTTTCTCTGCCTATGGTTCTCCCCCAGAGAAGTTTTGTCCTCTCCAGGAGCTGTTTTTTCCCTTCCTTCCAGTCCTCAAAACATCGCCAGTTCAGGAATGGTAGCAGCAAAAAGACCCCAGTTTTGATTCAAGGTTTACCCCTTTCCCAATGGAAAAGGAAGGTCTATTTTAACTTTTAGCTCTTGGGATACCCTCCTCAAATCACAGGATTCTTTTTTTATATGAGGCAATAAAAAACTAACATAACAATTAGGATTTCTCTATTCTCTATCACACAGTTTCAAAGTATTGTAAAATGTTTTGCCCAATCAAAAGTACTTGCAGTCCCTTTTGGATCTTTTTATGGCAAACATTGAGATAATTATTGCTGATATTACTATTATTACTACTTGAGACTTGCTGGTCTCCCTAATTTGTTTTTAGGGTAA
Source organism: Candoia aspera (assembly GCF_035149785.1). Classification (NCBI taxonomy): domain Eukaryota; kingdom Metazoa; phylum Chordata; class Lepidosauria; order Squamata; family Candoiidae; genus Candoia; species Candoia aspera. The sequence continues at coordinate 53,702,015 of NC_086158.1, forward strand.
CTATTTTCCCATTCAAGAAATGCAATAATCCATACGGAATGTTTGGTCTGAGTTATACTGTTTTATTATTGGCTCTGCCACAGAAATAATTATAAAGGATAATAGAAAAACAGGCATTTTGCCATGCATATTACAGCTTATCAATATTCATTTAGGTTTTTAAATATCTAATTCATTTCTTAAATCAACTTTAAAAATTTGCTGTGTAAAACTTTTGGGAAAGCACTCTGAAGTAAACCTTACAAGGCAAGCAATCTACAAATAATTTTGACTGATGTTTCTATTATAGAATTGTTGGTATGTATTTTGTTGGTATGTATTTCTACCTTTCGTCCCTTCTAAGGAAGGGCCTTAATTTTCTCTGCAGTTATTTTGGGAACCCTGCCCTATATAAAAATATTCAGCAGGCTATGTTGCATGTATTAATTAAGATCTTGAAGAATTTTTAGAATATAATATGATAGCTGATCTTCCCTAGATGTAACGGTTTTGTAAGTGGTACTATTTACATTTCAGAAGGTGCATCCAAAATACATACTGTAATTTATTATTCTAATTTTGTAATCAGTTCATCTGTCATGATCATACAGTGCGTATTATTGGAATTAATTTCTTACAGTTCCAAAGGAATCAAAATTGTTCCAAGCTTAGTTCCTCCAAAAAAAAATGATAATCATTAGAAATGCTAATGTTTATTTGTATGTGAACCTAAGTGTGATATCAGTTTCACTAAAGATACCATATCTGTGCTCAAAATCCAGACAACCACTAGATGGTAGCAAAAAGGAGAGTAAACCCTCTTTGCCATCTAGCAGCCATCTAAATTTCTGCAGTCCAGCTGTGGTACCCCCAAATTTTACCTTTGATTTTTGACCTCTTTGAAACTGATTTGAAATATAGTAATATTCTCATAAAACTGGGCATTTAAAATGACAGAACACTCTGGTGAATCATGTCCCAGTAGAAGAGCTCTCCATTTTTAGTTATAAAAGGGCATACAAATCTATCTGCCGTATAGGTATTTCATATGAACTTGAAACGTTAACATTTCTTTAGTTATCCTTGATCCCCAGAACAAATTTTGAAGCTTTGATATTGCAGCTTCTTCATTCCCTTCTTTGTTATTTGGTTTATTTGTTATTTATTTATTTATGGAGCTATTGGCAGTCTAAAGCATGAGAAAGTTTATTGTGTTAACCTTTCCAGAAAATGTTTACTTGTGAGCATTGGGAAGTACGATACGACATTCTTTCCTGTTGAAATTCTGTGTGAGGATTATCAGACTCATGTTTTGTTAACCTATAACAGTCCCAGGCTCCTGTTGGCATACTAATAGTCTGAGTGTCTTATTGCAATTTTTTTTAAAGCATTAACACTAAGTAGTGGGAATGAAAATAAGGAACATTTCAACAGAGTGTCTGTGCTGAATGCCAGTAATGCTTAGAACAATGCTCCCAAAGTTTTCCTTTATATAGACCACTATATTATTATTGAGGCTCACTACATAAGATAGGTGTCAATAATGGAGGTTCTGAAAAAGGTAATCAACCCCTTTCATCATTCAAATCAAATCAAAATTATTTTTAATGGCCCAAATATTGTGAGATCATAATAGGAAGTGTTGCAGTATTTTGGTAACATTGCCAAAATTGCAAGATAATATCAATATCTTATGGGATTTGAAAACTTGAAAGTTTGTGTGCATTTATAGATATAAAGTTATCTATTCCAGAGACTATCTCCAATATCCTCAAACCATGGATGTTTCTTAGACTGCAGATTAGGAGCTACTTGTTACAGAAATATTTCATGTATGTTTCACACTTGAATCTGATCCTTGGTAGATTATGCCAAGGGATCTTCAGCTGTGAATGAAGCCAAGTCACAGGAGCAGATAGGTCTGAACTTCAAAGAAGCTCAGATTCATAGCAGAATTTTCCACTTAGAATTTTAAACAACTAGATTTCCCTACAGCAGAACAATTGGAATATATCCTTGTCTTTCAGACTAGCAACTGATAGCATTCAGTAGGAGTCTGTCACTATATATTTGTCATTTGAAATGCTGGAAAATGGAAAGGTTATACTGATGTGTGTTGTCTAATACCTCCATTTCTAAATAGGTTTCAAGAAGTATCAAGAATGAAAGAGCAGAAACATCTGCTGCGCTTTCCAAGAGTTGCAGTCAGTGGAAAAAAATGGTATTAAACATTTACTAAAGGAAAGAAAACCCACCATGATCATTCTAAATGGCTTTATATCATGAATACACATATTTTAATTTGAGAGTTGATTTCACTTAGGGGACAGAACATTATTACTTCTACTCTAGGGTAACATTTCAATAATCTAATGAAATGATGTAATCAATTAAATCCATGAGGCTTGTATCAGTAAGATTGCTAACACATTTTTACAATACTGGGCCACCATATACTTTGCCCATGTAGGCCTGACACCTCGGATTCTTACTGAGAATTTTGTTTCATTGTGGCCCAAAGTGAGAGGCAAAAAATTGGAACTCCTTGGATTTTCATTAATCCATCTCTGCACACTTGGGAATGAGTGTGCAAAAGCAGTTTTCAGGTAGTGGATTAAGGACATCCAGTTAGATCTGGTACCTTTCTCCAAGAATATATTCATGACTAGCTCTTTTACCCTCCTTAGACCTGCTATAAATACCTAAGTCAAATTACAATTCCTAAATATAGGAGGGTATTCTCCTTGGGTTAACTGGATGTCCTTCCTACCTCGGTCCTAGCAGTGGGGTACAAAGGTATTCCTTTGACCTAAGGCTTTGCCCATGTGGTGAGGGATCTATTGGAACAATAATATACTTTTTATGATATATTGCCCATTTTAGGCTGGCACCCAAATCTGCCTGCACCTTAATGAAAATTCTGTTCTAATTATCAAAAGAAAGTTATGCAAAGATAATGCATGCCTGTATATCATGTTTCTTCTCTGATCATCAAAACAAAAATAAAAAATAAGTCATGTCATTTGGTCTCCATTTCTTTATTTAAACAGCTAGAAAGGCTGATATGTAAAATCCATAGTTGGAATCTTGTATGTATATTGAAACTATGCTTTATATTTAGCATGAATTGTTTTAACAATACTATTCAATACTGCTATTGTAAGTAAAGTTGCAGCAGAAACCAGTTATGCCTGGTTTCAGCTGTCCTCCCTTTTTGATTTTTTTCCCCTTGTAATATCCTAGGCTTTCTGAAATTTAAATATTAAATCTAAATTGAATTATGTGAAAATTAGATTTACATAATGATGCTGCTATAAATATGATGTACAGAATTAATTTATGAAAAATTTAAAAATTATCAGCCAAATTACATGACTTAAAATATAACACCAGAAGTATTCTGACAATGTAACAATGTGACCATGTAACATGCAGAAGAATAAAATAATGAAATGAGCAAAATTTGTGAAAGTGTGCAAACTGCATTACCTATACTGTATAATAATAATGTACCAATGATTATTTCATTATTGATGCAAAAATGTGGTCTCCCAAATTCCTATTGAATAATATAGAAAAAGGGACCATATTTTTGTGTGATGTAGCTGTTTAGTCTCTACGGCCAGGTCTGGTTACTTAGGAAGCTTCAAAATTTATACAAACTTAACTTATGGAGAGGCGAGCAGTTCCCTAAGGAGGATGATTGGTCCCAAAGAGGCTGAGATAAACAGCAGAATTGTTAATTATGAAAATATTAGCAACCTGGGCAACACCCTGCCTATCCTCGCTCATCCTTTCTTCCATTAGGCAGTTGTGACACCAGAAATGTCCAAAAGATCTCAGACAGTCATATTGGAGGAGAAAGAATAGGAAATGATTGGCCTATGATTACCTATCAAACAAAATAGGTGGGAATTTGAAACTGTCTTCCCAATCCTTCCCCAATACAAAAAGGGATGTAATTATTTTAAAATCAAATGCTTCTTTTGTTTCTTACAATCAGCTTGTAAAACTGTATTATGAATAAAAGTCTATACATTTGAAAGTTTATTTGGCATATCACCAAGTAGATACACATTGGCTGTATATATGCTAAATATGGTTTGTTCCAAACATCGTTTGTTAAACAAGGTGCAATTCGCTTGATTCACGCATGTTAAACTATAAATGGCTGAGTTTACAGGTGGTTTAGTGAAATGTTAATCTAACCATATTGTTTCAGCTGATCTAAAATGTAAAGAGCAAAACCAGCGTAACTGGTTTCAGTATAAAAATTATGCATATTTTAAGCAATGTGGAGAATTGTTAAACAGTCATTATGAATAGTAGTCTGTTATATTTTATTCAGTTTCTTTTTTCTTGGTTTTATTTTTAGCCACGATGCTGAACATTTGGTGTTTCTGAATTAAGAAAGGAATAGGAAACTAACCATTCATGACATAAGACTGTATTTTGGGATCCAGGAGCATGTGTAAACACTCAGCGTATGATCGGTTGCACTCTCCAGACTTTTCTAAACTATCAGAATGTAGACCATGGATTATGCTATCATCAGCTGTAGGTAGGAGGAAAGAGAGTAAATTCTCTTTATGATATATATAAAAGACAGCATTACTTTAGTGAATGCTATCCTGAATGAGGAGACTCTTACAGAATGTTCCTTTCATCAGTTGACTAAGTTCTTGTTGGGAAGTTTCAGCTTTCACATGATAACTTGGGCAAATGTCAAATCTGTGCACGAATGCTTGATAACTGTGTTCATAAAATATCCCTATACTGTACACTCTTGCACATCCTGAGCTGATTGAATTCTTACTGCCCTTTTTTTGATTGGGTTACTGTAACCTTTACCAGATACAGTATCTGATTTATTGTATCTAGAAAAATGACGTTTTACATGCGGTTCTGACTATATGATAGTAGACAAGGGTTAAATATAACATATATTCATTAGTATCACTGTCTTTGTACTTTTGTAGCTTCAGTAAAGAAATATTGTCAGTCCAATTGCATCTCCAATGGCATAGAAATATGAATTGAATTTTTGTTATGTTTTGTTATGTTTATTAGGTTACCATGAAGAAATGAATAGATTTGGCAAGATGCTAACAATTTCTATTGGTTCTTCCTATTTATACCCATGTATATTTTGGCTATCATGCTTTTAATTCAGCATATTTGACTTTTCAAGTTCTGCAAGGAATCTTATATATCTTCAGGAAGATATAAAATATTTTACTTTGTCTTCGCAGGTAACATTTCCAGTTTTCCTTTCTGGGTAAATAAAATCTGAATAAAATCAATCCTGTTCTGTTTATTCAGAGATAAGCCTAATTATATTCAGTAGTATTTATTATCATGTGTTTAGAGCTGACGGTGTACACAATTTTTACAACAGCAAGTTTATAAATAGTGAAATAACAGGGATGTCTATGGATTAGTTATAAACTAATTCATAGTCTTCATAATTCAGCTGCTGAATACCAAGAACAACATAGCACCATGCATAATATTCTTCTAACACCGACAAATAAGTGCGCAAATTTATGCAAATTATGGTCTTCCACTGCCCCTTCTTGGGGAAGGTGGTTGAGAAAGTGGTGGTGTTACAGCTCCAGAGGGTTCTGAAATGGATTATCTAGACATTAACTAGATATCTAGACATTATCTAACCTTCAGTTAGGTTTCAGGCCTGGATATGGGACAGAAATGGCATTGGTCGCACTTATGGATGACCTCTGGTGGGAGCAGGATGAAGGCAGTGCATCCATCCTTGCTCTTCTTGACCTCTCAGTGGCTTTTGATACCACTGACCATGGTATCACTTTGGGGTGGCTCAGGGAGTTGGGGGTGGGCAGTGTGGTCTCACGCTGGTTCACCTCCTTCCCCCAGGGCCCCAATCGGTGGTGATTGGGAACGAGAGGTCCAACCCTCAGCCCCTCCATTGTGGGGTGCTGCAGGGTTTGGTTTGCTCTTCTTCAACATCTACATGAAACTACTGGGTGAGATCATCCATCACCACGGGATGAAGTATTATCAATATGCTGATGATACTCAATTATACATCTCCATCCTGAGTGAGGTAAGTGATGCCGTGACTGCCTCTCTCGGTGCTTGGGGCTGTAGGGGTCTGGATGGGGAACAGCTGAACCCTGGTAAGATGGAGTGGCTGTAGGTTAATGGCTCTTCCGTATCCAGGACTTTGTCATCTCTGGTTCTGGATGGGGTTGCACTGCCCCAGACAGACCCAGTGTGTAATCTGGGAGTCCTCCTGGACTCACAGCTCCTGCTCGAAGAGCACGTGGTAGCCGTGGCCAGGAGGGCCTTTGTGCAGCTTCGTGTTGTGCACCAGTTACACCCTTTCCTGGACCGGGAGGCCCTCCGAACAGTCACTCATGCCCTTGTTATCTCCCACATAGACTATCACAATGTGGTCTATATGGGGCTACCCTTGAAGAGTATCTGGAAGCTTCAGCTGGTCCAGAACACAGACACACTGGTTATTTTTGGTGCCCCTAGATCGGCAAATGTGACACCACTGCTGCGCGAGCTGCACTGGGTACCAGTCTGCTTCTGGGTCCAATTCAAGGTGTTGGTTATCACCTTTAAAGCCCTACATGCCATGGGTCCAGGTTACCTGAGGGACTGCCTCTTCCCCATTACATCCACCTGTCCCACCCGGTCATGCAGAGAGGGCATCCTGCGGACCCCGTCTACAAGAGAATTTCATTTGGCGGGGCCCAGGAAGCAGGCCTTCTCTGCAGTAGCTCCCACCCTGTGGAACATGCTGTCCCCGGAGGTGATGTTAGCCCCACACTCCTGGCCTTCTGGAGGAACCTGAAGACTTGGCTCTGCCATCTTGCTTGGGGCGGAGAAGGGAGTAGCTCCGCGTGGGGATGGCTGGCACCTTAGAGCACTCCTCACACACATGGACTGAATTAGATCTTGCCACTTGGATTTTATTCTTATTCTTATTTTTGTATCTATTTATTAATGGAATTACTATTTTTATATATTGTATTTGTATTTTATATTTACTGATTTAATTGACTACTTTTGTTGTAAACCTCCCAGAGTCCCTCTGGTGGGAGGAGATGGGCAGTAACAAATTTGATAAATAAAAAATAAAAATAAATTAGTTTGTTTCCCCCAGTTTCTACAGAGAAAAAATTACCAAGACCTCTGGTAATTTCTATAGACAAATCTGCAAACAGGAAAAGAACATGTTTTTTTCAGCAAGCTGGTCAAGAGGAGTGGCTAATTATTAGGTCCGAGGGCCAGGATTGGTACATATGACAGCACAACAAACTATAAGAATCTCATTTGACTTTTCTGAGGTGGTCTTATAAACTGCTATTATTATACCTCCCTTCCAGTACCACAGATGGCGACACATTAAATGTAGCCAATGAAAATATCTCCTATGAGGAATAGACAAGTCTGATCAGCATTATACTTTGTGGCGGAGATTAAATTTTCTAAAAAATTTAGATTTTCTGAAAAAAATTACATTTTCTAAAAAATTTACATTTTTAATAAAATCACACTTTCTAAAAAAAAGTTGTATCCAAAAGATGCTCTTTTAATCTCTGAAGTTTCTTCCTTTATCCTTTGAGCAAGAATGTGGATGAAGGACCCCAGTAACTTTAATACCTTTCTTCCAGGAAGAAGCAGATCTATCAACAATTAAGAAGGGCAACAATCCTCTGAATAATTTATTTTCAGCCAATACTTTAGCTGACATATTCTCATGCAAAGACCAGATTCCAGAACCAAAAGTGTGTTAGACACAAAGGAGGTAATATACAGCATTGTTCTTATATATTTAGTTTGTGTTGCTGCTAAAGCTTTTAGATCCTTATATACACAATGCTGTGTGTGATAGAGTAAAAGGCTCAGTGCCTTGGCCTTAAGTAATTTAACTCCAGCAGGACAAAATTACTGCCTCTGCAGCTAACAAATTAGATTACAGAGGTCTTTACATGTTCCGTGCAGTAGATGACTGGAAGACTCTGAGATATTTGAAGTCTGAGTGAACATGTTGAATTCCAATTACTCACCAGCTAAAGACAAATGAAAAGAAGATCTGGGGACAGCTTCTTCTGCCAATTCTGCTCCTCAGCTGCCCAGATGAGTACAGACTCATATACATACAGTATTCTCCAACTGCAGTATGAAGATACCTTGCTACTTTCTCTTTAAGGATATGTCCTTATAACTCAGCCTTTGCCTTACCCTCAGCACATATCTGAGGCTGCCCAAGCTCAAATTTATTAATCCAATGTTATTTTCCATCTTTTCCCATCACAAGCCTTGTTATTTGCATGATTTGTGATGTTCAAATCATTACTGTGCTTGTAACTAGGAGTTGTTGTCTCTCCTGTTTGTGATACAGAGTAGAGGCTTTAGTATTCTGTGTGAAATTTCAACTATTACTTACCCAGAAAAAGAAAAGGCAGGAATAACTACTACTTGCAGATGCCTGTGTACTGTTCAGCTGTCCATAAGGATACTTCCACATGGGATGTTTGCATCAGTTCAGAATCAGCTCTGGATCTGACTGTTTTCTTCATCTGCAACTATAGTTGTTTTCTGCAAACCCTGAAGGCAATCATTTATCCCATTGGCAGGAATTCTTGACCCACCTTTCCTTTCACTCTGTGGAATCAAGCCACACATTATTCTGTCTCCCCTAACCTACAGATTCTATAAACCCATGGCTTTGTAGCTCCCCATGGAGCATCAACAGTTTTATTATTTATATATTTATATATTTGTGTATTTATTTATTTATTATTTATTTATATCCAAGAAAATGCAAATAAGAGAGCCGGTTTGGTGTAGTGGTTAAGGTACCAGGCTGGAAACTGAGAGACTGTGAGTTCTAGTCCTGCCTTGGGCACAAAGCCAGCTGGGTGACCTTGAGCTAGCCCTAGGAAAGAGGCAGTGGCGAACCACTTCTGAAAACCTTGCCAAGAAAACTGCAGGGACTTGACCAGGCAGTCGCCGAGAATCAGACACAATTGAATGGGGAAAAAAATGCAAATAACATGAACTAGTATTGAGAGAAAGGAATGCTGGAGATTTGTTTACTATTTACTATTCCTCTTGTGTAATTGGATGCACTGATTTTTGTTACTTGGTAACTGATGCAGTTATGGGCATGCATTGAATGAATATCTTTGTAATCAGCCTGAGCTAGTACTGATCACAGATCATGGTGTTTCAAGATTTGTAGAAATGATAATAATTTCAGGTTGGCCTTAAACTGGTTTTTGAAGGATTAGAAACAATGTGGAGTGGAAATGCTCTTAACTGAGCAAGTACTCAGAAGCTGCAAGCAACTGCTGCATGTTGTTTTGCTTTAATAAGTGTAGTAGGAATAATGTAAAATTTTGCAGAGAAATGAGAAGAAAGTGTGCAGAGAGAATGGGATCAAAGCAATATGGTTCAGTGCTACTCCAAATCTGGAATAAAAGAGACTTGAGTTATGGAAATAATAGAAGATAACTTTCCTGCAGATTATGTAACAAACAGCTCTAATCTTATTTTTTATATCAGATTAAATCAAATTATCCAATGTAACATTGTTCCATTGAAGGTATGGGAACCTTACAAGCAGAATGAACACAATAACAATTGTAGCAATTAGTATTCAAAAACATACTGCCTCCTATTCTGAATATATGAATTACTGAATATTTTACTCTTCCTAATTCCATTTTAAAACCATTACTACATTTTATAGTTAAAGCCAGACTGCTCACTTGAGGGAACGATATTAAAGGCAAAACTGAAATACTTTGGCCACATAATGAGAAGACAGGACACCCTGGAGAAGATGCTGATGCTAGGGAGAGTGGAGGGCAAAAGGAAGAGGGGCCGACCAAGGGCAAGGTGGATGGATGATATTCTAGAGGTGACGGACTCATCCCTGGGGGAGCTGGGGGTGTTGACCAACAGGAAGCTCTGGCGTGGGCTGGTCCATGAAGTCACAAAGAGTCGGAAGCGACTAAACAAATAAACAACAAACACATTTTATAGTAAATATTCTATAGTTGAGTTATGCAGCATGTGAAGAACAGTGAAGAACTGTTTCATTTTGCATATCCTAAATCCTCTAACATTCAACCTTATTAGAAAACTATGGGTTTTAATAGTATGAGATACATCTTTACTCATGCATAATTTATCAACCAATCCCATGTATTTTGTTTTTTCCCTAGAGTTTAATTTTATCTATAGGTAGACCTTGCTTAATGACTGCCCTGTTTAGTGACCATTCGAAGTTACAACAGCTCTAAAAAAGTAACTTTACAACCCGTCTTCACATTTACAATTGTCGCAGTGTCCCTGTGGTCACATGATTGACATTCACATGCTTTGTAACCAGCAGGCATTTATGACCATTGCAGCATCCCAGTCTTTTGATCGCTATTGACGTGCTTCACAGCTGGCTTCTGACAAGCAGTCAATGGAGACATTGGCACAAAAATCGCAAGTCATGGTCATGTGATGTCTCACTTAATGACAGGGCGATTCACTTAACGACTGCAGCCAACGTGACATAAGTCTGGCGCAGTCACATGTTTTGCCTAATGACCATGCCACGTAGTGATGGAATTGCCAATCCCAATTGTGGTTGTTAAGCGAGGACTACCTGTACTGTGTAGCATTTGAACATTGTGTACAACCATATGGATGTGCAACTATTGTTTGTGGCAACCTACATGTAAGTTTCAAGGTCACTTATAGTTTTAGTTATTTACTTAGGTTTTTTTATTTCAGAAACATCTAGTAGGGCTGTCCAAAGCATCTCTGCAAACCATTAAGCAGCCATCTTCTTTAGAAGGCTTGTGTGGCTGCTTCAGAAGCTGTTTCAGATGTCTCTACAAATATATGCACACACACACTTCACAGCATAGCTCCATACAACAAAATGGGAATATTTTCCAAAAGTAGTTTCATGTATAGCTATTTTCATGTATTTTTGGGGGATGGGGTGGAGTGCTTTTTAAGTTCTCATGCATGCTGCAAGGTACCTTTTTTAGTGCTTCACACAGCCTTAATCTGCAAGCCTCTTCAATCACTTGGCAACTGTGTGAATGCACAAAAATATGTGCTACCCTGCATAGGCTAGAGACGGAAATCCCACGGTGCCAGTTAGGCAATGATTCTCATTCATAGGGCAGGCATTCACGGTGCCCAGTCGGGGGCAGGTAGCAGGTAAAGCAAGCCCACGTCTTCGGGGTGGAGGAGACAGAAGGGAAAGCATGAAGAAAGCAGGGCACCGGAAAAGGAGGAGGGAAAGGTCACTGTGCCACCCAAAGGCTGAGGAAGATTCCAGATCTTCTTAGTTCCTCGTTTTCCCATTCCCCGAGCAGAAACTTGGGGAGATACTTGACCCCAGCCACTGCGGAACTGCACCTAAGCAACATACGGGTTCCCACCGTCTCCTTGCAACCTCGCTTGCCCAATCAGAAAACGCCCCGAAATTACCGAGTCTCCAAATATTTCTTGGTGTGGGAGGTGGCACCTCCTTCCTCCATTGGCTCCGCTGTCCCAGGCGTCGCCATAAATGCTTTTCCCCAGAGTTCCCCAGCCTCCTGAGCGGAGATACCTTTCAGAAGGGCGGGCGGGCCGGCGCAAGTGGCATTTGCCGCCGGCGCCGCCGCTGCCTGCTGCGAGTTCCTGCGCGAAGCGCCGTTCGGCCAGGCTCGGGCGTGGCGCTGCTCTCTCCCCTTCGTTACTTCCGAGGGAGTTTCGGGTGCCGCCGGCTGAGCCTGCATCTGCTGAATGGTCCCAGGGCTGCCATGAACCAGGCCCCGGACCCCAGGGGCCCTGAGCAGCCTGAGAGAGATGCCCGAGGGTCGACCCATCTCCCGCCGGCTGCCGGCAGCGGTCCCGCCAGCGGGATGCCCCAGACGCCCAGCCTTGCCCAGCTCATCCAAAAGTAAGAGCCGCCCGCGCGTGGAGCTGAGGGGAGAGGAGGGGGAAGGGAGCGGGGCTACTGTTCGCCTGACCTTTCCTACCGCTGCGCCTCATCGCTTCCCGGACTGAGGCAATAAAGCGACGGGGGACCCCTTTGGCCTTGGTGGCAAATAGTTTCGAAACTTGGGCAGGCTGCCCCTTTTCCCCCATGGTGCACCTTCCCGCGGGCACGTGTAAGTGGGTTCCCAAAGCCAGAAGTGTGGTCACTTGTTACTGTCCCAAAAGTCGTTCGGAAGAATGAAACTTTACCTTCCGCAAGGACATGTTACATATTGTTTCTCTTTCCATTCGCTGTCTTGTCACTTAAGCGAAAAATCAAGGAAATCATACAATGTAGACTTTACGACCTTCTAGTACCTGTATTACCCCCGTGACTGTACTCATTTAGCGTTTATTTTTATTTGTTCCGTTTTTGGCCCTAGGTGCTCGACTGTAGCGGTTCATATGGTGTAACATAACGAAAGCGTAAACATGTCTATAATCAAAACATCATATAAGAAAATAGACTTGACTAAAAACTTTGTAACGGTTATAGCACTAATAAGGATAATTATGTATCTATGGAAGACCAATAGTTTAGATTCCGTCGACTATCCTGTCTGTGGTTTAGGAAACTCAAGATGTACAATTATGATTGATATATCTGTGTACACTATGCAGTATTTGTAAAGGATTATCTTGACTTGACGTTGAAATCATTACATGTAGCAATTTATTTTGTCATCTGGTTATAGTGTTACAATAACATAAATCAGGCTAACATAAATTACCGTTTGGTCAATAATTCTAATATTAAATTGCTTAAGGAGTTACCTGCTACTTCTACATTCTTCAGTTTGCTTTGATCTAGAAAAAAATTACATCCTTTTAGTCAATACTGGAGTAAAAAGTCTAATTTTCATATTATTAACTAGGAATAGATACTAAGGAAATTTACATGTATTTGAGAAAAGAAAATCATTATCCCATACAAAGCAAAAGATTCTTATTTTGCTACATTTTTATTAAACATCACTGGAAGTTCAAGAGAACCTGAAGTATTTAAGTTATTCGTAATTGGAAAACAATGTCATTGTTTTCAAAAAAGGGGCACTTTTCATTCCCATGGTGAGAATTAGAAAGAATGAGTTTGATTCATACTCCTTAATATTCAGAGGACTTTAGAGCAGTAGGTGCTATTTTTCTTCTCTGATATTCTAAATACAAAATAAAATAAATTTACACTAAATTGTTACTATACATTATTTTAATCGTATGCCCAAATTTATTTTAATTTATTATATCAACTTTAATAGTTTAAAAAAGATAAAGCCTTGTTTGAGTCAAGTCTGACTTTTATCTAATTCTTAAAACTTCTTTCTACTTTGTAATATAGGCAAGAATTTGATTTTTTTTTTTTGCTTAAATGTAAAGGAGTAGAAATTAATAAGAATGTTGTTGTATTTTCTTTACTGATGTGTGGCCAACACTGAGAAATAACTGTCTGTGGTAGTAAATTTCATTGGAATGTACTTTTAGATTTGGGAAGAAAGGTGAATTTGGCCCACAAGATAAAGAATAGATTCTTTAGTTAGTTATTTATCAGTTCTTGTTTAGGTCACACAATGAAAAATACTGATGAAATTACATATCGTTATTTTGTGATAGTTCTACCGAGAACTTGTTTTTTCAGAAGGGCTCTATTATGTTTAAAGTCACTTTCTCCTGTGTAAGTGCAGCCTGTATAGTCTAAATCAAGGGTAAATTATAATGTTTAAAACTGTCTATTTATGAGAAATTTCTGCTGGTGAGTGATGAAATACACAAATTAAAAATGAATGCCAGCCTTCAAAAGATTGACGCAAAGAGCATAGTATGTGCAGCCATTCTCTATCATGGTGGCATGGCGTAAAATAGCAAATGTCAAACACTCCTGTCTGGGGCAATGGAATATGATCGTCTTATTTGTAACCGTACTGCATAATTTAATCTCTACATGTTGGCATAATTAATGCACTTAATTCCTAACTACATTAAACAGAAAATCAGTAGTTGTACAGTATGTGGTCTTTTTGATCATTATTTGTCTTAGTAAAACAAAACAAAACAAAACAGGAAGGTGCAGATTGGCATATGGATTTTTAAATTTTATGTGAAAATTTAATTATGAATATATTTTTAAATCACTATGACTTCCATGGTGTTTTTCAGCTTTCCTGACTATATTGCCAGAAATTATGTAATTATGTATCTGGTAGGTGGTAGTTTTTAATTTATGCAATTCTTGTGGGGGAAAAGGCAAGAAAAAAAGAGAATAAATAATTTATTCATATAAAAATGCAAATTTTATAACAAATCAGGTTAATAAATGTGGAAAGTAAATTAATAAATTTTATTCTGATATTAGTATAGAGTGTTTTATTTGAATCTGGAACAGTGAAACAGATGTTCATTGGGGGCCTTAGGTAAGTCAACCTCTCTTAGGTAAAGTGATTGTTACAAAGGTAATCATTATGGGAATCCTTCTAAAACTGATCGTATCTGAAATGGGGTAGCCATAATATCAAAGCTTCATCCCTCTTCTGCAAACGTTCACATAAAACTGTGTAAATATGCATTTCTACAGTATATTTCTAATGAATGACTCGTGTGATTTATTGCTAACATTATTTCCTTTTTTCTTTGCACGGGACTTCCTAATTTGTTTTCTTAGGTGTAAAATCTGATTTCCTATGGACTGGAGGAATAATGTGCAATATTGATTCAGGGGAATAATGCAAGATATGTCTCAGTTGGAAAAAGCAGAAAATAGTTGAAAAATAAGGAATCTGATTGAAATTGTATGGATTTGGTAAGGCAGTGCTATTAGAAAGAATTTCTTTGTATTCTGGCTATATAATAGTGCTGAATAGCTTATATGTACACTGAGTGGAATTAATACTCTAACATAATTTAATTAAATCAGACCCAAGTAAAACTATGTTTATGCGCTCTTACAGTTGTGCATAATATGTGTGTAGCTGAGTGGAAGAAGAGTTAGTAACAGGAAAGTTCCCTCAGATCATGGAGAAGAAGATAGGATTCCCCTTTTTAATCCCCTTAATTCTAATGGGGTTTTAAGAATGACTAATTTGTCCACAGTAAAATGAAATAAATGAAACCAATTGTGAAGAACTATATAAAATACATTTCGTATATATGCGTTTTCAGTACTTTCCATATAACAATATTTCTGGCGTCTTCACTACCCAGGTGGGTTAACTGTTACAATTTCTTTTAGTGCTTTAAAAGTTATATTTAGATATATTTAGCAATATAAGAAATAAATACCTTCATTTTTTTATACCGCTCTTGCCTCATTCCTTTCTTTACTCTCTGTAATGAAACTTTAGTTATACCTTTTCTTTCTAAACCCAATCTGTCCTTGTTCCCATGTTTGCAAAAATAAGCAGGAAATAACTTACTGCCCATGTAGACTATTAAGAAATGGTGAAAATAAAATAAACTTAGCAATATTAGTGGAGGGTAGAACTAATTAGAAGCTTACTAACTACATTCCTGTTAATGGTTAGCTCCAAGTTTCATTCTTCCTCACTACATATGGTATGTCTATGCGTTATCTTTCTCTTCAACTCTTTGATTATGTTATTTACCCACTGAGCTGCTATTTTGACAATAGTTAACCAGAACTAAAAATGTTTTCAAATAGTATGAGTAAGCATGGTAAGTCAAACTGAAATAGGATTATTTTCGAAAAGAAATAAAAGATTTAAGACCTAGTTTAGACTTCCTATAATTGTGTGTTTTATCTATTGATTTTAATGAAGAAAATACTCAAACTGGGTTTACAACATGAAGTAGATTGTAAGAACCAATTAAATTCTGTTTACTAACAGGAAATAAGATGACTTTTCCAATTTTATTACAGAATAAAATGAAACATTTGAACAGTTATTTGTTGTAGGATATATCATTTGTGGTGGATTTCAGTGCTGCTGCTGATTCCCAGGAAGGAGGGAGATAAGAGGACTCACAGTCTGGACAGCATTGGTGGGAAAGTAAAGTTCAAGGTGGCGCCGCCCTAGAGTCTCCCCGGTTATTTCACCTTAGGTTAGTTAGGGTAGCTTTAGTCTGGCGAGATTTATTTATTTATTTATTTATCAGATTTGTCACCACCCATCTCCTCTGACTGGAGGGACTCTGGGCGGTTTACAGCAGGGAATAAACTCAAATAAAAACACAGTAAAATCCAATAAAATCCCATTAAAAACCAAAACAATTTCTTAACTACCCCAACTCATAAAATCCAGATGGCTATGATCTCTTCATCCATCATGTAGGAGGGGCACTTCAAGATTCTGTCTGTATGGTGAGAGCAAATGAAGAATTCGAGTTTGGAATACACTGACTCATCGTTGTTCTTGGGCTGGCCCTGACATCATCAGATACAATTTGGAAGTCTTGTAAAAATTTATGAGGAAGTGGCCGCAGTAATATAATGCTATCTAGAAATACCTTCTTTTTAAAGCACATAGAATCTCCAGAGGATAGAGATATGCCAATGAATCTATATTTTGTTGTTCATTCCAACAATTATTCAGTTTGACTTAGCTTTGCAGAATATAACATTCTTGTTGGTTGTAAAATTATAGAAATATAACCAAATACATTAGTCTTTTGTATAATTAGCTGTACATATGAGTTTTAAAACCTGGAAATTTAATATTGCCCTTCCCATAAGAAGACACACTGGAAAATAATTGAGAATATTACTGATGTGCTGAGACAAATTTATAAAATTAATACATTGATATGTATAATTTTACTAATACTATCAGTGAAGCTTTGCTTTAAAGAGGACAAGTTAGAGAAGCATCCTGCACTGATGCTTTGATTGAAGAATTGATTGGATTTTAACTAATAAATTGGTTTAAAAAATGGTAAGGGTTTTAAGGGTACAAATGTACAGAAAACAACCTACTTCTTTGACTAATTATTTAAGGAGTTTATAGCTAAATATTTTGATATAAATATTGCTTGTCGTTAAATTTTTCCCTTGTTGGCTTTTGAAGTTGCTGTAGAGATGTAATGCATCTGTTGCTTTGCATAAATTACATATCACTTGCAATCTGTTGGTTTAAATCTTGATTAGGACACAGTACATTTGTTCTCTTGCATGTGGAAATACTTTCATTGTTTTGGTAACTTGTTCATAGGCACTAACATAAGTATCTCATATCTGTTATAAGAACATAGTAAAATGTGTTGTGTATTACTACAGTTCATGTTATATCATAGTCATTAAGATGTTTAGTTTACAGTTAATCATTTAATTATCTTCTGAGTACTTCATGATCATAAGTGCTATTTGAATATCATTCTATGGAAATCTGATTCAAGAATTGTAATTTTTGGAACAAATGCTTGAAATCAATAGGACTTCATCATTATTAACTTGTCTCATTAATTTCAGTGGGTATACTCTAAACTTTTATGGGTGTGTGACAGCGTACCTTAAAAATACTTTATTAAGAAAATATAGGCTAACCACCCAGAGTCACTCTTTGAGTGAGACGGCCAGTGATGAAATTCAAAATATATAAAAAAAAAAAAAAATCTTCCTTCATGGACATATTTATTGTATTTATTTTGTTAAATCTATACTTTACTTGTAATTAAACGTGTCATGCTAAATTTAATGGGATGATTTTCAAATAAGTGCATAACAGTACAATTGTCATTCACAGATGTCCAGAACAAACTGCAATAATGAAAAAAATTATGAACCATGCATCATGACTTAGATGATGCAAACCATGGTCTTTTGTATTTGTGTCCTGACATCAGACACAACTACATAACTTATGTGGCTTCTATCACAACACTGTGACATATCTGTCATCATTCACTCCTTGCTGTCCCGTGAATGCCATTTTTTTTCCTGGGCTGAAGCAAGGAAAAGAATTGCATTTAGGTTTGTGGACTATGTTGAATTTACCTGAGGGCTGCATAAGAGCGACCTAGGATTCCAGTTTGCCCTACCCTTGTTTAAGTGCTCACTAAGAACACATAGTTACTTTGATCGGAACAGGTTTAGAGTAAAATTTGTAAAATCTCTGTATGGTTTCATAAGAGATTATTATCTGTGAAACTAGAGTGACAGCTTGAGTACAAGTGATCTGAAAGTCAAGGAGAATTGTCAGTGAAAAAAAAATTAAGGATCATTTGAAGGCCTATAACTCTGACAATGATGGGAACAAATATATTTTTCCCTGTCACCAATGCATCTGTTCAGTGCTTGTAGTGGTGAGGAATTCATTAAATCCTGATTTGTTGTATAGATGGCAGTCTGTCAGTATTTTGCTATGGCTGTTTTGCTTAATCTTTTTGGAGAGTGGGGAGCTAAATTACTCACTTCTAGTCTGACTTGAATATATCGTTTCAATGGAAGCACTGAACTTGTTACACAGATCAATTTAAGTTCTTTGCTCCTGAGGATGCCACCAAGATTTTGCAAGAACGTGCCCAATATTTTTTCATGTGACTGTAATTCTTCTTGCTTGTCAAGAAAAGCCATAAGAAAATTGGGTTTTTTTGGTGAAGGCTAGCAGTACATCTCTGACTGAAATGATATCCCTGATGTTGAAAGAGTCTGTCATCCTTTTCTGCTAAAATAAACAATTGTTATCCAAAAGTTTCTGATAACATGTTACTTTCAGACAAGATAATTTAGTAGTTTTAAAGGAATCTACATTCTTTGGAATATACATTTGCCTTTCCTGATCTTCAGCTGATGTCTGCTGGTGAGTGAAAGAGCTTTTTAGTGATAATTATTTAGTGGAATGTTCTCAAAGAGAAGCTTGTTTGGTGCTTAATAATGACATTTCAAAGGACAGTGAAGGATTTTCCCTCCCTTCACCCTTCTAATCTATTCCAAATTTTAATTTAAATATCTATTTTATCTTCACTGAGTGTATTTATACTGCCTTTATGTAGAGAGTTATTTTTGCAATTTATAATTCATAATTTTATTTTGATAGGTATTCGGCGTGGATATTTTTTGAAGGATAGGATATAAATGCCTACTCTTCCTTCTCGTCCTTTATACTTGTATCTCATTATTATTACACTTAAATGATCAAAATTAGTATCTAGACTGGACTAGAGGTGCACACAGTAAGACCCCCAAGACTTCATGTAGCTCTCTAAACTGACTGGTAAAACCCACCAAAATATCCAAAATGTTATTGTAATTACATTTAAACATAAATGAAATGAAATTTAATTTTAACTTGTCATGGAACACCTATGCCGCTAGAATAAATATATGAAATTCATGTAGTGACCTTGGTTGACAGTCTTTTTCTGGGGGGACAGACTGAAGCAGTGTGTCCATATTAGTTTCACTAGACCTCCTATCTGCCTTTAACACAATAATTTATCAGAGTTCTTTTTTAGGCAGCTGAGAGCTGTCTTGTCCAACCTAGTCATTTACAGCTGTATTAGAGTCCTGTATTCAGTCCTTCTGAATAAATCAGAAGGATATCAGGTTGAGGAGAAATGGTTCAGAGATTTGGCAATTAAGGTTCAGATATGTCCTGTGGCATGATTGCCTGTCAGAAATATTTTCTCTGTGCAGCAAGTGGATTCAGTGATTTTAGCACCATTTATACCTATGTGATATGATTATAACTTGCGTTTGAATTACTTTGGCAGTTTAGACCTGTCCAAAATATGTAATGTTATTCCTTGATAATTTTTCCAGAATTCTATATATTCTATATAGGAAATACATGTTTTGGGGAAAAGAACCAGGTAATGGGCCGTGCTTTGACTCCCACAAGGGAATCTCTAGATTGTCAATCCACAACCCTCCTCTACAATTCCACAGATCCTAGGAACGGTATATTGGTAAATATTGGTACCATCCATTTAATTCGGGAGAAAGCACCTTTCTGCACTGGTTTACTTAGGAAGACGAAAGCAGCAATTGTCTTCTTGTCAGTAGTTTACCTGGTGGTTGGGGCTTGTGACAAAGGCTAATTTCCCTGTCAGAATGAGTGTGTTGATTCAATAAGAAATGCAAGTATTTATTATGTGCATCAAGTTAAAGGAATTAAAAAGGAACTGAAAGTCAAAAAGACAAAGAAAAGAACAATTGAACAGTCTCCAGATTTACTCTCAGGTTGCTCCTGCAGCCAGGAATAACACACATAAACACACTGAAAGAATACAGGCATACAAAATCATTCAAAGAATACAGGCATACAAAATCAATCAAACCACAATTCAGATCATTTTCCATAACACAAAATTAAGTTTCTGATTTGCATCTAGCTTCTGATAGATTGCTCGAAGTTTTATTTTCCAGACTTTAATGGTTTCTGCCTACTATCCAGATTGGCAGGTTAGATTTGATTGATATATCAAATTATATACTTTTTTATTTTATTTATTTGTGAAATTTATATGGCTTCCCATTTCACACGAAGTGACTCTGGATAGCATACAATAAAACCAGCAATTAAGACATTCTACATTCTTTAAAAAAATTCTTGTGTTGGAATTTCTTAGGATGGAATATTCCCCAAATCACTACAAACCATCACTAGATATATTTCATTTAGTTCACTTTTTCTTTCACGTTGGCAAAACATTCAGAACGTTTAATTTATAAAGCTACATTGCTAAAGATACCTTAATAAAGAAAAACATATTATGGACAACTGGGGACAGAGATGTACAACTGGGCATCATCGGTATATTGTTGATACTTCACCCCATATCAATTGGCCTCACCCAGTGGTTTCATGTAGATGTTAAAAAGGAGAGGGAGAGCCCTGAGGCACCTGACTGCTTCCCTTCTACCAATACCAACTGGACCTGGACCTGGAGGAAGGAGAATCACCGCACAAAATAGTGCCCCACGCAAAATAGTGCCCCCCCAGCCCCTTAAACTGGTCCAGAAGGATGCCATAGCTAATGGTATCAAAGGCCACAGAGAGATCCAGGATGGATGTACCACCCCTATACTGAGCTTGCCATAGTTAATCAAGAAGATCAACCAAAGTCATCTCAGTACTATACCCTGGTCTGAATCCCTGTCCTGATGCCTGCCCCCTGCCTCCTGCTATATCTCCTATTGCCCATCACCACTGCAATATTCTTTCCTGTCTCTAAACACCCCCACTTCCTGCCCCTTCCCTCAGTCATCAGGGGTCCCACTCACAACCCACACACACCTACTCCACTCAGCCAGGGAGCTTCTGACCTTGCACTCAGCACCTCTGAGCCAACGCACTGCCCGTTCACCCTCAAAAGCCAGCCATCACCTGCCTCTCTGCGTTCATCAGGAGTAGAGGACAACAAGGACACAATCTCACCAAACTAAGGCAAGCCACTACTCCACCTTCTGTCTCCCAGGGAGGAAGCGGGACAATAGGTGGCTCAAATCCCAACCCTTCCTCCACCATTCTACCCTAAAACCAGCCTTTGCCCTCATCGCAATTCCCCTCTCAACCATCAGTCCCAGTTCCAAGTGCTCTTCTAGAGGCAGAGTGCCTCTAGAACTTCTTAAGTTCTAGAGTAAGAACTTCTTACATTTCCCTTTCAAATAGAACTTTATTTTCTACCTTAATGAATTTTTCTTTTATGGTTTTAAGCAACAGAAGCAAACGTTTTCAGAAAACAAATGGCATTTTCTGAAATTTAAAACCTCTCTATTAAATACAAATCTTGGGGCTGACAGCCCTTGCTAAAGACTCTAAGGCTAGAAGAGATTCTACAAGAAAAACACTAGCTGTAAGAAGAATGTCAAAACTTTCTGTTCCACTTATAGTTAAAAGGGAAATTTATTTGCCTTTTAAATTTTTTCCCCTTAGTATCCTTATTTTTCATGCCTTCTCCTTTTGTATATTATTGTGATGTTTTTAAGAGCCTAACAGGGTTGCTGTATTGTTGAGAAATGATAGGCGGTTTAGTGATGCTAAGTCTTTGTTCATTTAATTCTGATTCAGTTTTTACCATAACAAATTGAATACTGTATAATAAATAATAAATGATAAATAAACTGTATCTAGTGAATTTGCAAAATGTATTTTTTAATTTATGGATTTTTAAAATCTTGTGGTAAGCTGATTTATGTCAAGTTCCTTCCCTTGGGTATTCCGCCCCCGCCCAGCATAATACTTTTTGATTAGTATCTAAACAATGAATTTTATATCCACTCATGACCATGAAATACTGCAGTTCTTTTATCAGTGTAGACAAAGAGAATTAACTTTTATTGGCTGTATCTGAACTTAAAATCCCTGCGCAAGTAAAAATAAATCTCTTTCCTAAATTCTTAAGCCAATTTCTGTATTCCATGAGAGATGAAGTCATGAGAGATGATACCTTAAACCATATATAAAGTGGGAGAAATAAGGAAGGAAAAATGGTTGTCACTGAGATTTAAAATTCAACCTTTACAATATTATCTAACTCACCAGAAGAGGATGACAGAAACAGAAGATCATTATGTGTATGAATACACATGCACTTCTCCCACTCCATGGAAAAGTTTGTTTAGCATTTATTTGTACATGTTTATCTTTTTTAGTCTCATTTTATATTTATTCATTCATTCATTCTCTTTTTGTACACAGTTATTCATTATATGATGCCAGTCTATGATCATAATATACTTCAGGTAACATTATGTGCTTGTTGACCAGACTATGTTTTAAGATATCATTTCTATAACGTATTTCATACTAAACAGATGTAGATATTGAAGAGAGAATGAAATACAAAATATAAAGGAGAAACATACTTTCTAACTTGGTTATATTTTAAAGATACCTTTAAGAAAAATATCTAATGTAAAATCAGAAGAATCTGTTACTGTTATCAGTTCCGTTTACAAGTGGTTTTGCTTGTACTTGGGGCTTTCATTGCTTGGAAGAATAATTTAAACAAAGATCATTACTCTCATAGCAGAAATATGATGTTGTCGTTTATTCATTTAGTCGCTTCCGACTCTTCGTGACTTCATGGACCAGCCCACGCCAGAGCTTCCTGTCGGTCGTCAACACCCCCTGCTCCCCCAGGGACGAGTCCGTCACCTCTAGAATATCATCTATCCATCTTGCCCTTGGTCGGCCCCTCTTCCTTTTGCCTTCCACTCTCCCTAGCATCAGCATCTTCTCCAGGGTGTCCTGTCTTCTCATTATGTGGCCAAAGTATTTCAGTTTTGCCTTTAATATCATTCCCTCAAGTGAGCAGTCTGGCTTGATTTCCTGGAGGATGGACTGGTTTGATCTTCTTGCAGTCTAAGGCACTCTCAGAATTTTCCTCCAACACCACAGTTCAAAAGCATCTATCTTCCTTCTCTCAGCCTTCCTTATGGTCCAGCTCTCGCAGCCATATGTTACTACAGGGAACACCATTGCTTTAACTATGCAGATCTTTGTTGTCAGTGTGATGTCTCTGCTCTTAACTATTTTATCGAGATTTGTCATTGCTCTTCTCCCAAGGATTAAGCGTCTTCTGATTTCCTGACTACAGTCAGCATCTGCAGTAATCTTCGCACCTAGAAATACAAAGTCTTTCACTGCTTCTACATTTTCTCCCTCTATTTACCAGTTATCAATCAAGCTGGTTGCCATAATCTTGGTTTTTTTGAGCTTTAGCTGCAAGCCAGCTTTTGCACTTCCTTCTTTCACCTTCATCATAAGGCTCCTCAGTTCCTCTTCGCTTTCAGCCATCAAAGTGGTATCATCTGCATATCTGAGATTGTTAATGTTTCTTCCAGCGATTTGAACTCCAGCCTTGGATTCCTCAAGCCCAGCTTGTCGCATGATGTGTTCTGCGTACAAGTTGAATAGGTGGGGTGAGAGTATACAGCCCTGCCGTACTCCTTTCCCAATCTTAAACCAGTCCGTTGTTCCGTGGTCTGTTCTTACTGTTGCTACTTGGTCGTTATACAGATTCTTCAGGAGGCAGACAAGATGACTTGGTATCCCCATACCACTAAGAACTTGCCACAATTTGTTATGGTCCACACAGTCAAAGGCTTTAGAATAGTCAATAAAACAGAAATAGATGTTTTTCTGAAACTCCCTGGCTTTTTCCATTATCCAGCGGATATTGGCAATTTGGTCCCTAGTTCCTCTGCCTTTTCTAAACCGGGCTTGTACATCTAGCAATTCTCGCTCCATGAATTGCTGAAGTCTACCTTGCAGGATCTTGAACATTACCTTACTGGCATGTGAAATGAGTGCCACTGTTCGATAGTTTGAACATTCTTTAGTGTTTCCCTTTTTTGGTATGGAGATATAAGTTGATTTTTTCCAGTCTGATGGCCATTCTTGTGTTTTCCAAATTTGCTGGCATATAGCATGCATTACCTTGACCGCATCATCTCACAAGATTTTGAACAGTTCAGCTGGGATGCCGTCGTCTCCTGCTGCCTTGTTATTAGAAATGCTTCTTAAGGCCCACTCAACCTCACTCTTCAGGATGTCTGGCTCTAGCTCACTGACCACACCATCAAAGCTATCCCCGATATTGTTATCCTTCCTATACAGGTCTTCTGTATATTCTTGCCACCTTTTCTTGATCTCTTCTTTTTCTGTTAGCTCCTTGCCATCTTTGTTTTTGATCATACCCATTTTTGCCTGGAATTTACCTCCAATGTTTCTAATTTTCTGGAAGAGGTTTCTTGTCCTTCCTGTTCTATTTTCTTCTTCCACTTCCGCTTGTTTAAAATAAGGAAGGAAATAAGGAAGGAAAAATGGTTGTCACTGAGATTTAAAATTCAACCTTTACAATATTATCTAACTCACCAGAAGAGGATGACAGAAACAGAAGATCATTATGTGTATGAATACACATGCACTTCTCCCACTCCATGGAAAAGTTTGTTTGGCATTTATTTGTACATGTTTATCTTTTTTAGTCTCATTTTATATTTATTTATTCATTCATTCATTCTCTTTTTGTACACAGTTATTCATTATATGATGCCAGTCTATGATCATAATATACTTCAGGTAACATTATGTGCTTGTTGACCAGACTATGTTTTAAGATATCATTTCTATAACGTATTTCATACTAAACAGATGTAGATATTGAAGAGAGAATGAAATACAAAATATAAAGGAGAAACATACTTTCTAACTTGGTTATATTTTAAAGATACCTTTAAGAAAAATATCTAATGTAAAATCAGAAGAATCTGTTACTGTTATCAGTTCTGTTTACAAGTGGTTTTGCTTGTACTTGGGGCTTTCATTGCTTGGAAGAATAATTTAAACAAAGATCATTACTCTCATAGCAGAAATATGATGTTAGTCATGTCTAAACCAGAAAAAATAATTTACTTGTTTGAAATACTATTAGAGGCTGAGGAAAAAGAAGTTTTTTTTTAATTATGATCACTGATACAGTGTCAGTTACCAGTAAAAATTAACTAGACTATAACCATGGAACAATTAAAAATAGAACCAATTAAATAGAATTTAGTAGCATTTAAAGAAAGTAGTTAGTAAATAAATAGTGCAGATGGAATGGATCTGAGTGGTCACTCCTCAACTCTACATTTTGCTAACATCTGTAGAGTTCTCATATGCGTCTGTTACAAGCCATAATAATATCAAAATGGCAACTACATGAATCAGGATGTCATAAAGCAAATGATATGACTTACGTATTTACATCATAATGTCTGATGCAAGTGTTTGAGTCATGTCATTTCCATAATCTCCTGATATACACATCATCATTATGCCCACCCCCCATCTCACTGCAAACACCTGTAAGTAGGTTGCTTCGAGTACCTTGAATGGGAATTCCTTCCATTAGAAGATTAGATTGTCATATCTCTATTCAACAGGCACTTAAGCCAATTTTATTCTGATCAGTTTTCAATTATGTTTAAGATAGAGTTGATTCAAACTTAGATGGGTTGCTCCTCATTGTCTATAAAAATCAATATTCGCATTTTAATTAAACTCTAATATTCTTGGAATCTGTCAGATACAATTGCTATATGAACAACCAGGTAATACTACATACCTATAATGCAGGGATGGGAACTATTTTTAAATAGTTTTTTAGTGTTTATCATTTCAAAATGGCACAAAACTACCACCAATTTTCAGCAAGTGGGGTTAAAGGCAGGGGATTACATAAAAGGGGTTTGGGGAGTGCATGAAGTCCTTGAGCTTCACGTTGCCCATCCCGCCATAGATTATAGTATGTTATGAGATCCAACTCCTTCTATCCAAAAACATTATTTCCCTTCAGTTCCTCTTACTCTATAAATCTGAGCATTGGAACTTCCAGCATAGATTCAAATTTCTGAAAATTTTAAACAGTTCAACTTACTGTGTTCGTTTTGAACATTGCCTTTGCTTAGGATCTTGTTAAGGCTAGAAGACAATAAAATAATTTAATAATAGAATATGTAATAATATATTCTATATGTGGAAGAATGAGAAAATTAAGAACACTCTTACCTTAGTTGGTATTCTAAGAGCTACTTAGGCTCCTGTTTGTGCTTATTTATTGACTATTTCTTTGTTTCTTTTCTTTTCTAAACGACTATTTCTTCTGTGACAAACTGGTTCTCAAGTAGCCTTCCATGTCTTAAGAATTTTGCTGTGCAGCTGTTGTCGAGAAAAAAAAAATTCTAAACTTCTAAAACTTTCTTTTAGTTCAGGAAACCAGTGATTTGCTTTTACTAGCACATTGCCAAAACTCCCTCTCAATTCTTAGCAGTCCCATTCTCTGTCTGTGAAGGGAAGGAGTAAGCACTTTTTAAAATGGAATGGCATATAAATTAAAAATTTCAGTGGTGATGGACTTTTAAGCTAGCAGGAACAGCTTTTAAGCATCCTTTTCCTTTGTTTCTCTCTTCCTTTCTTTCATTGTTGCAGCTGTTGTGAGAAACGATAGAAGAACCACTCCACCAGACATTGGTTATTATTATAGAGAAAGTACTCAGGATTACCACCTACAACTTAATGTCTTGTTCAACTCTTGAAACAGTTTTTATACATTCTTAATGCCTTTTTATATTTATATATATCCCGCCTTTGTCTCAATTTTTAAGTCTGGTTTTGGTCTTGACCATGTAGCTGTTTGCTGTGATGATTAGCATCTTTAAGCATCTCTGATATTAACATTAATCAGTGGTTGCAATACCTAATTTCCATACAGAATGCCTAAATAAATAAATAAATAAACAAATGGAAAAACTATCCTAAAAATGCTGTCTCAGAGACTTTCAGTAATAAGAAAGACTAGTATGTCCCCAACTCAAGGCCAATGTAACCTCTGCTTGCAGCATTTCTGTCACTTATGTTTGATTCTCAACCTGGGAATATATAGATGTCTCTCTTTTGGCAAAACAACCCTCTGATTCAGTGGTTGATATTGGAAGAGTTGATTACAAATCCAACACTTTTTTGATCTTGGAGGGGTTTGCTCATAGTCTTTACCAGAGACTGAAAGAACTACTCTCCCTACTCTCTGGGCTCTTGAGAATTTCTACCATGGATGTATAGCACAGTGTTGTTCAATAACATAATGTTCTGGTATTCCCCTAAACAGTCCATTTTTCTCCTGGAATGTACTGACAGTTCATCATCAGTTCAGAAATACAGTAGTCCAGTCCTTAAAGAGAGTTACTTTCCCTCAAGCAATCAGAGCTGCTACCTTCCTTCATATCACATTATTCTTTCTTTCATCATTATTGGTCACAGAACCATCCCTAGTCTAGGGAATGTTGTTGTTGTTGTTGTAAAAAGTTATCTGCTCACATAATCCTTTTTATCCCAGCTGTTCCATCAACATCATTGCCTAGTCACATCCTGACTACCCATTCTGAGTAAGCCATGACAGACGTTTTGGGAGCACCAGTACTTTTAATAGAGTTGGTCCTTCCTTTGGTGTCAATGCCAAATGCCTCTTCTACTGAGGACATGGTAGAGTAGCATCTAATGGGTCTGTTTACTTATTAACAGTGTGATCCTCTTCAGTGGCCAAACATGGAGGATCCACTGCATGTAGCAGCTGCACACCAGCTTCAGCAGTTGGTTAAGGGCCCACAGTTCCAGGTTTCTCATTCTGCAATATCTATTCTACTCCTGTCAATGTTAGTTAAGGTTGCATCAGATGTATGGTAGAAATACTGTATTTTCTATGCCTGTGACTTTCAGAGATCAAGGAAACTCTACAAGGAACAGAAAGAGAAATGTCAGTTTATGTTTTACCATCCCTTTCCTAGCTCCATGGAAATTGAGGCAGCTTAGACCAGGACTCAGACTTGAATGCACTCAGCCCATGTAGATAATGGAATTAGAAATGTGGAAGTCATAAACAGGTGTACCTATTCCATCATAAGCTGTCATTTAAGATTGACAACCCTCAGTCTTGTATCACCCAATTTCATCTCTTTGCTGTTAGATATTAAAGGTAAGTAATAGAAATCTTTTTAGAATGTAGGACATGTACTTCTATATATTTTTGTACTTTACTTTTCTGATATATATTTAGTAATTAAAAATTGAAAAAGAAAATTTTCTGATGATAAATGTTTAAATAGTTTGTGATTTCAGAAAATTCTGCAATTGCATTTGCTGTAAAGTACTTGGTAAAAATGTACTTCAGTTGTACAGAGAATAACATTTAACTATGGGTACAGAAGTTATTAATAGAATATGCTGCATTTCTTTAATAAACATATGATAAGCACTTTGCTGAGAGGAGAAAAAAAACCTGCTGTGCCTTTCAATATTTAAGGCCAGTTCATCATACAGCTAAGATTAAAAAGTGAGGTCACACAGTTCTTGCATTCTATTTTTAATTCATTTAGCATGTGAATATGACATCTTTCTTCAGGATTCTATAATTCAATTATCTGGCTATTCAAGACATTCTCATCTCACACTGCTGTATTTAAAGTGTAAATTTAAGAGATGGACATACTAAAATGTTTTTATTTGACTAGGCCATCTAATATCTATGCAGTAATATGACAATTTGCAGCTGGTGAGTTTGTCTAAAGAATGTGGTAGAGGCAAGTGATCAGAGATGGGGCTTAGTTAATTTGATATTTGCACCAATACATTAACGGCATTTGCATTAATGTTAAATCAAGGCATGTTTTCTGCACAATTCTTTCTTTAAATAAAAGGAGCTTTTCAAAATAATGTCATGAGCTCGGCTTGTCTTGGATCTGGAATGAACCAATAGAAGGGGATGGATGGAAGGTGATTTTATTACTTGCTCCTTTCCATGATCTTCTTTGTGAAAGCATCTCCACTGGCTCCAAATTTTGTATTTTGTGACAGGGAGTTAAAGCACTGGGAATATTACAAGAAAGCATGCAATTATACTTTCTGTGTGGGGATTCTGTGCAGAATTTTCTGTCTCTGCCTAACAATATTTTAGTAACTTAGAAGCGAACCATTTTTCAGTTAGTAGAACAAAATGCTTTGAGAATAGAATACTTCCTAGAGAAAAGATTCAGAGGGATTTATAGTCATTATGAAAACTTGTAGGATATCCACATGAAAAATAATTAACTATTTTGCCATATGTTAAAAAGTCTTACTGGTTCAGTCTTTCTAGGATAAAAGATATGATAGTTTTATTAAATCACTGGAAATATTTTTTTCCTTGAGTCTTAAACTATTTTTATGCTTCACTTTTATATAAACTAGTAAGATCAGACATACATAACTTCATTTTTACACATACAGTGTATGTAGTTTGGTTACTAGCAGCTTCTTGGTGTTGACCTACTAGCCTTATTAAGAACAGAAAATAGTTAAATTGTGTTCCATGGTGCTGATTAAAAACTAAGATGCCATTTGCCTCCAACTCTTGATAGTAAAGGTAACAAATACAGACACTGTAACAGTAGAAAGTTAGACAAGTACATCTTAGCTCCATAATAATAAGCAGGGCAGTACACCAATATTAAAGCTACCAACTTGCCAGTTCGTCTGGTATGTAATCTAGGTATTTATTACAGACACTATGTGGAACAGTATTTTGAATCATTGGTTTTAGAGCATTCTCTTAGTATCATGTTAAATTACAATTCCCCCAGGATTGGTAATTTCCCAAAAGACCATTAAGGGTACAGCAATTGCAAGCTTTTAATCAATATTTTTTGGGAAATTGAAAAAAATGAGGGGGACTGCATTAAAATTCATACCAAACCCGAAGGCCCAGAATTTTTATATAATATTTTTTAAAAAATAGACTGTAGAGTTCTATTGAGACTCCTTAATTCTAATGGTGATTGATAGAGATCGATTGTTAGGCACAAATTTTAACTTGGTTGCTATCAAAATTTACTTGACTTCAAGTAAAAGCAAAGATCTCCCAGAGTTTAATCAAAGAATGTGTAGGTGCTTGTGTTTTCCTACCTGACCTCTGAATCTCTCTCTGACTCTGAATATTCTCTTGCATCTCTCTTAAATCTCCTAGGATTTAAATTTCCATTTTATTTCATGACAGCCAAAGATAAAAATATTGTTAGATTCTTAAAAGATTCAGGGCACAGATCATAGCCACAAATTAACATATATTTTTCATATGCTAATCTGTGTGTATCTAGGCCTGGTGGGGTGGCGGGCAGAAGAACAAAGCCTGGTTTTTGCTGTTAAAGGAATAAAAAGAGACCCTATAGGGCAATGAATGTAGATGGATAGGGAAAGGAAAATACATAAGTGAAAGGTCTTCATTGGATAACACAGGAAGTTTGAGTCACTGGGAATCATTTGCAATTCTGCATATACCTGCTCTTGAAGTAACTATGAGAAGTTACTTAATATCCTGTGGATCTACTAAGTACTTGCATTGTCTACCTGGGAAGACATGGTTAGGATATTACATACACATTCTTTTCTCTTTAGTACTGTTTACATAGAAAAAGGTTACCCTATTTACCAGCCTTAGGGCGTACCATGCAGACCTGTTTCTACTGTATTAGAGTCCCCTGAGGCAGGCTGCCAGTTTTGTTTTGTTTCGTTTTATTTTAGACCTTCCCCAGAAGATTGGATGCAATCATATTGGATGAAATTATAGGGGAGACAAAGGATCTATATAGCCTTGAACTTTCTTGGAGGAGAGAGGATAAACTCTTCAGCTGTGCTTTAGTTAAACAAAGGAAAACTCAGAGCTCTAGCAACAGTGATTTTCTCAAGAAAAGGAGGAAAAGCCCATTTATTTATTAATAAATTTATAACACTGCCCAACACTATAAAGATTCTGGGTAACATACAGTAAAGTAGTCTTAAATACAATTTTAAAATCCCAAACGCTGGAAGACAACCATTAAAAAGACAAACACACAGGACCTATCAACCACTCTAACCAAAGACTTACGGAAAGAGACAGTTTTATAATGCTTTTTAAAATATGGTCAGGGTGGTCCAAACAAATCTCAGGACTCCCCAACTATGTTTAAAAGAGCCTTGAAAACTTGTGTTCTAGAGAGTAGTTGCTGCAACAGAAAAGGCACACTTCCTAGGTCCCATCAGGAGGCACTGCTTAATGGATGGAACCTGGAGCATGTCTAATTTGCCCAATTGTACAGACCACACAAAAGCCATGGAAGATAAATGGTTCTGTAGATAACCAGATCCTATTTCATTATCAACACTGTGAATTGTACCTGGAAGCTTACTGGCAACCATTGCAACTCATGGAGCAGTGAGGTTACAGTACATGGGCCCAATGAGATATGTCCATATAATTGCCTGTGCCGTGGCATTTTGGATCAGTTGCAGCCTCAGTGGTTTTTAAGGACAGCTCCACAAAGTGGGCATTGCAGTCTTCAGCATGATAAGGAATTCTTTAAATCTCCCATCTTGCTCAAGTATGTTGGGGCAAGCATCCAGTTGGTAGTCTTTGCACATGAACTTAGCCATCACCAACCTGCTGTCATGAGTACAGATGCTGAGCAGGAGGAGGCCCCTATCCAGGGGGGAAAACGCATGCGCAGTTTAGAGACTTTGAGCTGTCATTCAAAGAAACCCAGAACAGACCCGCCTTGAGTTTTGGGGTTTATCTGTCTAGGTTTTTCCACTCTTCTTCAGTTTGGTAGAATTTTCTGTCTACAATAGCGGTAAATAAAACACTAGAGACTTTCTCCTCATCTCGGCGTGGTCTTTGCTTAGTCAGGACACCTGCTTCTAGAACACAAGATGTCTTTTTGAGTTCTTGTTCTGTTCCTATAGTATTCTAGTGCTCCTGTGTTGTGCTCAGTGCTCTAGTGCTCCCCCCTACCCAAACACAATAAACCCCTAAGGCTTTCAATTTGTGGGGACTGATGCATACCTAGTGTTATTATCTCCCTCATGCT
Source organism: Candoia aspera (assembly GCF_035149785.1). Taxonomy (NCBI): domain Eukaryota; kingdom Metazoa; phylum Chordata; class Lepidosauria; order Squamata; family Candoiidae; genus Candoia; species Candoia aspera. Next base: position 53,734,332 of record NC_086158.1, read on the forward strand.
CATTCCTAGCCCCAGCTGCAGCTTAATGTCAATCTGTTCATCAATTCTGCAGCTGTTTAGGACCTCAGCATTTCTCTGCCCAGAACCAGTTCTTGTACTGCTTGTGATATAGTAGGTGGGTTAAAGGAGAGGATTCCCTGTGTTTTGCCCTACTACAGAAGCACTTACTAATACTATTCTGTCCACTTTATGTTAACCCTTCTCCCCAGTTTTATCAATTAAATATTCTTTTATAGTACCTGGAAAATTAATGACAAGGCATTAGGACAGTCATTGTTGCGTAAGAAGTATGACATTGCTGATAATATCATTTCCACATCAGCCAGAAGAATATTTCCTGACTACTAAATGAATGTTGTTTAAGTGATGTTTTATAGCAAGTTATTTTAATTATGAGAATGTCCATATCAATCTATGTATACTTTATTTTTTTAATTAACAGTGGCATAGAATAGAATAGAAGCATGGCTTGCAAAGATTTTAACTGCAGTGGATTTATAACAACAGTTTACTGTTAAGATTATTTGCAACATTTGATATATTTTGGAATACAACACTGATTCTTTTTATCAGTAGTTCCAAAGTAGCATACCATGCATTGGTTATACATACTTTTCTTGTACGTGGGAGTACACTGGACCGTTTGCCAACACTGTGCTTATTTTCTTTTACTGCATGAACAGTGAATTAATGAAACATGTTTGGAAACTTTTCCAGGCAGAACTGGAACACTAAAGATTGTAAAAGAATGAAGCATAAAATATATGTGCTGTATTGCATTCTGGCAATAATAATTCATATATTGTTGCAAAAGCTTACCAAGTTCACTATTTAGATACGATCTTACATTTGTTCAGTATGATTACTGCATTGCTTTCACATCAGTTTTACTATATTTTGAAATCATGGTAGCTTCAACTAGCCACCCATCGTCTTTTTTGCTTCACAGTGATTATTCACTTATTTTGATGTGAATCAAATAATAGCATATGGTATCACTATTACTAAAAGCACTGAACTGTGCTTTTCTTTGCTGTGTCCAGAAGAATAGAAGGTACACTATTTGGAATCAACTGCAGGTCAGACAGTGTGAAATCAACAAACTTGTAACTTTACTTTTGTGTCTGTGTGCCTTCAAGTCAGGTCCCCCACCCCACCTTTTCCTGGTGACTGCCTAGACAAGTCCTTGCAGTTTTCTTGGCAGTTTTTTGGAAGTGGTTTTCCTTTGCCTCCTTCCTAGGGCTGAGAGAAATTGACTGGCCCAAGGTCACCCAGCTGGCTTCAGGACTAGAACTCAGGGTCTTCTGATTTTTAGCCAGATGCCTAAACCACTACACCAGACTGGTTCTCAACTTTACTATACTTCTAGAAACATAAAGTTCTTAACCTGATTCTGACCCAGCTGTTTGTGTGTGTGGTGTGTGTGTGTTTATTTTCTAATAATTAATTTTTGCTGCATTCTTCTTTTTGTTAAAAAGATCAGTTTAGTCCTTCAGAATTTTAAAGCTTTTTTCAACCCTTGAATTTATTAATACTATGTTATTAACTATGAAAGTTATTTGTATATTTTTGAGGAAAGAAAATTGTGAGGTTTTAAAGTTTTTCCATGAGAGAAAGAAGAAAAAGGGTGTGAAAAGTTCTATTCCTAATTTCGCTATTAATTTTGCTTACAGAATATAATGGAAACCACTACCCCTCCAAGGGGATTACCACCTTGATGTGGGAGGACTTGTGGTTCCAGTGACTCTGAATGATGCCAGCGGCAACTGGAGCTCTTGGCAGAGAACCCTTGGTAGCTGGATTGAAAGGGGAATGGGAAGCTAAGTTTAGATGGTGGTTCATGGACTCAGTGTCACTTTGGTCAATGCTGTATCTAGGAAGTCCACTGTACCTATTTGTCTTAACCAATTTCATTATTTCCCCTCTGAGAAAGCAAATTGCCCCTCTTGGTCTTCTTGTCAGACTTCATATTGACAAAAAGCAGTTAATACTGAATTCCCAGAAACTCCCAAATTCTGTTAACAGCAGAAGCTTTACAGACTTGACATGGCTAGATATGTTGCTTTATTCTGCATAAGAAAACAGGCATATTTACGCAACAGATACACTTACTTCAGAACACAGGAATCAGGCCCTATTTGTGCATGCATGTATAGGTATATATAAATGCAGGCTTTTCCTCCTGCATTTTCAGTAGACTTTTTGCTATTCTTTTCCTGGCCTTAACAGTTGTTCCACATTTACATAACTGTTCTTTCTGGCGTGAGCTTCTGCCCTTAGACTTTTGCATCGCCACTTACATGTTCTCAGCTTGGCTTACAAGGGTTAGGATGAATGATGATTTATCTTGTCAGCAATCTCTCACATCATTAATTCTTTTTTGCAAATATAATTCTCTGCCACCTGAGAGTAAACTCTTGCTAAAAAATTAATCACTGCACCTGGCTGACTGAACAACTATGGGCAGGTATCCCAAAATCCACATTTCACCAGGCTGGTGGAGAAGATGGTGGCACTACTGTTTAAGGACCTCTTAGATGAAATGGCTTTTCTTGATCCTTTCCAGGCTAGATTTAGACCCAAATATGATACAGCTTTAGTCTCTCTGATGGATGATTTGTACTGGGTGATCCAGAATCTCTTGGGAACTTTTAACATTGTTGACCTTCATCTTTTGACAGCTTTTGATCCTATTGGTATCTTGGATAAGCCGAGAATGGGAAGCATTGCTTTATGGTATTTTTTATGTTTCTAAAGCTACAAGAAAGTTATATTAGAAGTCTTCTGATTATTTAACATCTAAATGAAGCCACAGATGTGGACTTGGTTGCTGTCATATATGGAACATGGAAATAGACTGGGATTGGACACTTTCAGTCAGAAGATCACACAATTTATTACTCAGGACATGAAAAACAAATAAGGAATAGTGTTGCTTTTATAGTTAAGAAGGGTATAGAAAGAACCGTTCTTGGCTACAATGCAACCAATGACTGAATAATATCAATTGGATTTTGTGGACAGCCCTTTAATATGACAATCATTCAAGTTTATGCTCTAACCACTGATCCAGAAGAGGAGGGGGTTGTTAAGTTTTATGTTCAAATTCAAGCTGAAATCAACAGAACATGCAAACAAGATGTGTTACTTGTGATTGGAGACTGGAATGCCAAATTTTGAAACATTGAAGAGGAAAATGTAGTTGGATTGTATGGCTTAGGAAACCAAAATGAAGCAGGAGATTGACTTAGCAATTTCTACCACTGTAATTATTTCTCCATCACTAACCCTGTCTTCAAGCAACCAAAACAACACCTCTATACATGGATGTTACCAGATGGAACACATAAAAATCAAATTGATTATTATTATTAATAATAGAAAAAAGAGCAAGTTTGGTCTAATGGTTAAGGCAATGGGCTAGAAACCAGGAGACTGTGAGTTCTAGTCCTGCCTTAGGCATGAAAGCCGGCTGGGTGACCTTGGGCCAGTCATACTCTCTCAGCCAACTCACCTCACAGGGTTGCTGTTGTGGGTGTCAGACTCCACAATCAAATGATTGCTGAATTGTCTGATCATGTTCATCTGCCATGATGAGTCAATGTGTGTCAAGAACAAGATGGGAGGGGGGAATTGCAAGGAGTGTGAATTCTTGTTGTTTGGGCTGGTTGGGGGGAGTCAACGTCGTACTGCCAGAGACATCAGTGGCTGGTATGGCTGATCGTTAGAGGATGGCTGAAAAAGAGATAGGGGGGAGGGGGTTGCTGGAAAGTTTTAATGAGCTAGTTTAGGTGGGAATCTTTTAATCAGAGCTTTTTTCCTGCTCTGTACACTTGTCTTCAATAAACCTGAATTCTACATATTCCAATTGTGCATGAGTTGGGTCATTATTGTGACTAATGGTGTCAGTTCTTACAGTGGGGAAAATAGGAGGAAGGAGTAATAGGTATGTTCCCCGCCTTGAGTTATTTATAAAAATAATAAAGACGGGATAGTAAATAAATAGATAAATAAATAAATAATTGCTAGAAGGAGCTGGAGGAGCTCAATTTGAGCATCAAAGACATGGCCAGGTGCTAATTGTGGAACACATAATGAACTGCTCATATGCAAGTTCCAAGTTAAGCCAAAGAAGAAGAAGAAAGCAAACCAATTTCACGATATCATCTTGAGCATGTACCATTTTCAAAGAGAACATCAGGAATTGCTTTGAAATCCTGAACCTCATTGATAGAGAACCAGAGGGACTGTGGAAAGATCTTAAAGAAGTTGTTGAGGATGAATGGGGAAAGATGAAGAAACAGAAGACAGCAAACTGGATGTCAGAAAAGACCATGGAAATTGTGAAGAAGAGAAGAGAAGCTAAAGCCCAGAAAAACAAAAATCTCAGGAAGGAATTTAACAAGGAGTTTCAGAGAGCTGTTAGAAGAGAAGAGACAAGAAGCAGTATTACAACAATATCTGTAAAGACCCTGAAGATGGAAACAGACATGGAAAAATGAGGAAAGTATTTCAAAAGATCTCTGAACTCAGAAGGAAGTTCCAACCTGGATTTGGTATGCTAAAGGACTCCTGTGGACAGATAGTAACCATTTCAAAAGAGATCAAACAAAGATGGAAGGAATATACTGAAATACTGTACAGTAGAGGTGTCAACATCCTAGACACCTTAGAAGATATTCCCTACTTAAAAGAACCTCTAGTACTAGAAGATGAAGGTAGATCAGTATTCTGGTCATTACCAAGTTGGAAGGCTACAGGAATTGATGAAATATAGTAAGCAATGAAAGAAGAATCAGTAAAGGTTCTAACTAAGCTATGCCAGCAAATCTGGGGAATGACACAGTGGCCAATAGAATGGAAGAGGTCAATCTACATTCCAATACCAAGAAAAAGAGACTTAACAGAGTGTGCAGACTATCATACAATATCCTTAATTTCACACACTAGTTTAGGATAATCCAAGGCAAATTAGAGCCCTACATGGAAAATGAGATGCCAGATGTTCAAGCCGGCTTTAGAAAAGGCTGACAAACATGAGACTTTGCTAATGCACACTGGATAATTGAGAAAGCCAAGGAATACCCAAAAGTTGGACTTTGAAGAAGCAGAATAGGAAGAGTATTGACACTTTTGAACTTTGGTATTGGAGAAGACTCCTGAGAATACTGTGGACAGCCAAGAAAACAGATCAATGGATCATCAAACAAATCAACCCAGAGTTCTCATTCGAAGCACAAATGACCAGGCTCAAATTATCCTACTTCGAACACATTATGCAGAGACCTAGCTCTCTAGAGAATGTTCTAATACTGGGAAAGATGGAAAGGAAGAGAAAAGGAAGACCAGCAGCAAGGTGGATAGATTCAGTTATACTGAATGGGTAGACCATTAGAAGACCCAAAAGACCAGGTTAGGGACAGATTGCTATGGAATAAATCTATGTGGTTGCTAAGAGTTGACACTGACTTGAAGGCACATAATCAATCAATCAATCCACAACAGAAAGTTAATCAAATTCAAGCAAGAATGGTTCCCAAATATACAATGCACGGCAAATATAAACACGGTATGGTGCTTAAATGCTTATAAACATCGCAAATTGGTAGAGGCTAGAAAAGGAGGAAATTAGAAACCAAATAACTTTTAAAACTTTTTTTCTTTTATTGTTGTTGTTTGTGCATATTAAAAAAAGAAAAATAAGAAAAATAAACTATAAGTAACAGTACAGTAGAGATCATAGTATTACGTATTAAATTTAAGACAGAAATCCTAATTATATAATAAATAATTTAATGTATCTTGCAGTTGTTCATCAATGCCACATCCAGCTTTAGATGTAAAATTTAAGCAATCTTATGCTTATCAACATTAACATTTTAGAAATCATAGTCAATATTGACATAAAGTTTTCTTTTTTCTTTATCTTTAAAGATTTAAGTTATCTAAACATCAGAGTGTTAATCTCCAGTCAACACTGTATAAAAACCACTGTACCCAAATAATGTAATGTACTCCTTGTGTTTTATAACAATACAATGCAACAATATAAAAAAGTTTTTTTTAAAAAAGAAACATAATAAATATATATACAGTCTGTCACAGAAAATAAATGTACGTTTTCCTTCCAGGAAAAAAGCAAAAAAGAGTAAGAACCATGTCTTAGTACTATATAAAGCTGGCAGAAGCTGCTTTGGAGTGCCATCAGTATTTGAATGGCAGTTGAAAATCAGTTATCAGAAAGTTCCTCACCCTTACCCCATTGAATGCTTAATCTACAGTATTTTTCGAACCTTTTCTTGTAAACGGGTTTCTGTGATTGATGCCAATAGTGGCAGGTGGGTGCCGCCTAGTGGATGTTATTTCTCCCTTATAATGTCCTTGGAAAGTGAAGATGTGAAGCAGCATCATTATGAGAGGGCTTCTGGGAAAAAGATGGCTGTTTTGATCTACTACAAAGCATCTTAACTCATCAGCAATGGTAGTGATCTGAATGGTGTAGTACAAAGAGCAAATTAGGACTGGTAGATTTTGGCAGATTTTTGCTGCCTACTGGCTATTAGTATTATTAAACGTTATTTTACAAACAGAAAAAATGCTGTTTTTTAAATATGTTTCTTTGGATTGTAGTTTTAAACTGCAAACTTCCCCAGAAAAATATTTGTTTTGAAATGTAGCATATTTTTTTTAAAAATAAAATAGTTACAATAACACGACATAAATATAAATACAGACAAAAACTTTTGCATTCAGATTATAACTGAATGTTATTTTGTTTCTACTTAGGATAAGACTTTGAAAATGGTAAAGGTTGTAAGTTTACATTCAATCACACTCATAAAACTATTTATTATAATTGTTATTTATTTATTTCTACACCATTCTCTGCAAACAATTCTTTACAATGATATTTTTGTTACATTATGTTCATGTATTAGCACATCCATAATCAGTCTGTTGGATTTGCTAAAATACATTAACCATATAGATGCCTTCGTTTAATTTAAAATAGTAAAATATAAAGTATAATTTTTGGTAAAATTGCATTTTATGTATTTAAAATCTGCTTCAGTTTATAACATGTCTAATGATTTTCTATGTGTGATCTAATTTTAATGTTGAGCAATCTAATGATACTTTTTCAAAGTATACAGGCTGGGTATACATAAGCATCTGCATATTGTGTGAAAGAAAAAGCAATTTTGAAATACATTTTTCCTAATGTCTTTAACATTCTTAATTGCTTCTTGTTTAGATGAAAATGAAAGGGAAAATCAGAATTCTGCTAATTGCAAATCTGTGCACGTAACTTTTTATGCAGTACACCATAAGTGCAATGCAATGCATTATCAGTTTATCTGGTGATAGAAAAAAACACAGCCATGCAGTGCAACTGCATGTTCAGTATTGCCACTTCAGCAAATGTATAAGTTGATAACTTACCATAACAAAAGCTTTTGTATTTGTAGAGTAAAAATATCAGGTTATTTTTATTTATCTACCTATCTATTTATTCAGTTTGTACGGCTACCCATCTTAGCAAGTGACTGGGCGATCATGCAAATGGAGATTAGCCTCAGAAACAGAGCACGCTACACTAGCAGAGTGTTTATTGCTGTAGCAAGCACACCAAGGTTGCTGAAGCTTCCAGGTAGAGTGCTCCTTACCAGCATGGAATCCTTAATTTTGAACTTACAGATTCATGTCGCAGAAGAACATTAGCTTGGTTTTGGTCAGTTTTTTTAGTGTTTTTGTTATCCTAGCAATTCATGTTGAAAAATTATTTTAGTATCAGTATTACTGTTTTCTTCAAGGGCTTTCAGGAGAAACCGTTATCTTTTAGAGAGAGAACAGCATTACCAGATTCCTTTATGTCAAGTCCTTAAAAGATTCCAGAGCACTGACTATAGCTAAGATAAATAACTAGGGAAATGTATGCAGCTGCTTTCCGAGTGGAGTATCTATTTTTGACACTGAAACCATTAACAAGCTCTGGCTTTTCTCAGGTCAAGTAGCGGCAACAGAGAACATTAGCACTTTTTCTTTGTTGACAGCATATCGTTATCATGGCAGGTCACAGGGGGTGAGTAGATAGTTATGGTATTTAGACACCTAGATAGTGTTGTAGGTTTTGGATTTCTATTTTAAATTTTACTTAGCTATAGCTGCTATCAGGTCCAAAGTAACCCTTATTAGAGGAGTGACTGGGAGAGTGTATGAAAATATAATTAAAGGTTACATAAAGGTATATTTTAGTTTATTCTTAAACAGCTTTTAAAAGGCAAAGCTGCTAATTATATATCTCTGGTCTATGAAAATGTTGTTTGTAGAAACTGGCAGCTTATTATCTTAAAACATCTTTCCTTTTTTATCTTGGTAGTTCCTTTGGAAGAGAAATGGTTACTACAGAAATGCACTAGAGTCAGTATAATCTTTTTGGTCTACAATCTTAAATGTTTTACTGGGGATAAACTTAATTAAACTTGGTGAGTTTTGAATAGACACTTGTAGAATTAGTAACTGTTGATAGAACAAAATGTGTTTATACATATCTGTTTTTTATTCACCAAAAAGTGCTGGTAAGAGTTCAGTAAGTTTATAAATCAAACAATAACAAAAAAGCCTTTGTACAGTCCTGTGTCTAATGGAGTATATGTATGTTGCTTACAAAAAAGTCAGCCAAATTAAATCATATCTCTCAGAAGGAACATAATTCATTAAGTAACATTGATATACAAAAATAAATTCCAGAAACTAGACATTCTTGATGCTCAATAATTGCAGAATTAAATGGATAATTAGCTTTTGTATGGTTAAGTACTAATGAATTATTAAATTGGAAAGTTGTATATATGTTTATATATATATATATATATGTGTGTGTGTGTGTGTGTGTATTTTTAAATGCTAACTAAATAAGCAGATCTTATTTAGTTAGCATTTAAAATATATATATACATTTTGTAAAGATTATTTTAAAATGTTACCTATAACTTTTAAGCATTAATGAGAAATAATTTAAATTTAGAAGGATTGCACCTATAAAATGCATTGAAATAGTAATTACGCTAAAGGAAGAAAATCTAATACTACTGGAATTGGAAAGCTATAGCAGAATAATTAAATTACTTGAACTGTAGATGGAAAGATAAACAGTGCAATATATATACCTTGTCCTCTTTTTTTAATAAAGATGATTAACTTTTGAATACAACAGTACTTTAATCATCTTGGAAAAAAAATAAAAAGATAAAAAAGGGCTTTATTGCTTTCCTTGTGCCTTCAGGAGGTAGTCGCTTATCTGAGAAATTATAAATTGCAAATTTAATAAACATAATAAATATAAATCAGAATCTAACTTACTTAAATCTAATTGTAAAAGGCTTCAGGAATAGTTAGAATCTTGATTTTAGTTTGATTTGATTCCTTGTACTGAAGACTTGAACTCAATGGCTTTTTGCTCTTTAGCAATGTTAAAAAGTTCCTTACAGTTGGAAACCTCCTCTTCTGTGAAATTTTATATTTTAGTGTTATAGCCCAATTAAGGATATCTTTACTTTCAATAAAGTTTTGATTTCAAGACGACCTAATTTCCGGTAAGACTGCTAAGGTCTGATGCAATTATCGGGCATGGTATAAATGTTCTGTAGCTGAATTTAAGATGACAGGCTTCATGCTAAATTAATGTTCCAGTGAAAATAATTTTGTGCTTATGTCATGTAAAATGAATGTGTTGAATATACCTACAAAAAGGAGGTGCACTAATTAACTGGTATAAATAATTTTCTGAAAATACATATTTTTAAAAGAGTATAAACCTGATTTACTGTACTGATTGCATTGGAATTCAAGCTGTTTTAAGTATTCAAAATCATAGATAATCCAGCTGTTCTTTATATCACTTTATATCACAAATGCCAAAGAGTAGCACATATTCATAAATGTAGGTACTCAAAAATGCATATGTTTAAACATCTTCATATTAATTTGTCCAGGCAATAATGATAAACACTGTTGTTTTCTGCAGTAGATTTAACCTGCAGTGGTCTCTTGATATTGTGATATTGTAAACTGGAAAATAAAAGAATTACTAGCATTTTTAAAATGATCAGTGACAACAGTTTTTAAGAATGCGTTTTTTTTTTATTCTCTACCCCCTAACTATCAAAATCACTGTTAAAGTTTCAGTTGACTTGTCTTGAATAAAAACATTTTCTTTGAGAATTAACATTTGAACACACTTCAGTTAACTTGATAAATATGTATGTAATAGAGGGCAAACTGTAGAAAACATTTTGCTTCAATCTAAATAAGATCTCTGTTTATGTAGGTGGACTTTTTCATGGATATCATTTGCTGGATCAAAAAGCATCTGACCACATAAACTACTCAATTCCATCTGCAGCTGTCTGTAATGCTGCAGATTTTTAAATTATACAGTATACTTATTTACAGACTGATATGCCCATCTTAATAAATATATACTGTATATCAGATTATTTCCCTAACATAAATTAGATGGAACAGTAGATATCAGTGAACTGGGAAATATCCTACATGGCGGCTGCCATTAAGTTATAAGTCTCTGACTTCTTGCCACTTACAGAGAATGTCAATTTATGTTGATTGAAGGTTTATTCAATCCCAGTGCAATACTTAAAGCTTCACATTTCAGTTGCATATCAGACATATTTATATGACTGAACAAAATGTTCTTATGTAGAATAGTTTTGAAACTGGATGATTCTAAACAAATAAGAGGTTGAATTATTTATTAATATCATACAATAATTATAACTTCCAATTAATTTATTGGTATAGTAGTGTTAAAAACAGTCTGTGAGCTGTTTTTAACACTACTGTTTATAATTTAAATTAAAGGAAATACAGGTTAATATAACAATACAATACAATACAATACAATAATATAAATACAATTGAATACAATGTAATATAAATAAGATTGCACATGTGCTACTAATTTCGTATAAAGAATTGGTGAATTATACAGCTCTTAATCATGTATATCCAAACTTACTCATGATTATAGATGGTACTGAGTGAACATTTGTATGAGATTCCTTAATGAGTTTATCATTTCACTTATCTGATTCTCTTTCCCCAAAACATCTTCCTGCAGAGCTTGCCAAAGCTGCACTCTAGTTGGTACTTCAGTGATAGCTGATATTTTCATTTAAAAATTAATTGTTCTAAAATTACTTTGGTCAGGGCCTAGCTATAATAAGGTACAGGTAGTCCTCGACTTACAACCATAATTGGGACAGGAACTTCTGTTGCTAAGTGAGGTGGTTGTTAAATGAATCATGCCCAATTTTATGACATTTTTTGACATGACCGTTAAGTGAATCACTGTGGTTGTTAAGTGAATCACATGGTTGTTAAGTGAATCTGGCTTCCCCCATTGACTATGCTTGTTGGAAGCTGGCTGGGAAGGTCGCAAATGGAGATCACGTGACCTTGGGATGCTGCATCCATCGTAAATACATGCCGATTGCCAAGCACCTGAAGTTTGATCATGTGACCATGGGGACACGGCAATGATAATAAGTGTGAGGACCAGTTGCAAGTCACTTTTTCCAGCACCGTTGTAACTTTTAACGGTTGCCAAATGAATAGTCATAAGTTGAGGACTACCTATATTGGGTAAATAAATATTTTGTTATGCTGTTTTCCTTTAAAGTATTCCCTTTAAGTAGATACCATTAATTACAAAACATGAACAGAAAATAATTTTCTGACAAGTCACAGTAACTGAAGCTTCCAAATTTAGAGTATGGGTATAGATGAAATGGAAAATACATTTTCTTTCAAACACCAAAAAAAAACCACATAATGTTTTGGCTATTTCAGGTTTCAGATGAAACAAAACCTAGAGGGATCCAGAGAGCTAGAGAATTTGTTCCCCCCGCCCCCCAAAATCTTCCTACTATTTCCTCTTTTCTCTCAGCTGCCACTGCTACTCAGGTATCAGCATGGCAAATTCTCTTGGCCCACCTGGCTCCAGTGTTCCCTCCCTCCCTCCCTCTACCCAAATGCAGCATTTCCCACAAGCCCACTACCCTCAACCTTCCTAATGCCTTCTCTCCCTCCCTGTAGCTACTGCCACTGAAAATGTCCCAGTGTAATCCCCCACAATAATACCTTCCCTTTTCTCTCTCCTTTCAGTTCCACCGCTGATATACTAGCCTGTGTGTCTGCTGCTCACAGGGATGGCCTCAGCCATAAGGAACATATGCCTGGTGTGGCATATCCCACAGGCTTGCCCGCCCTGTTCTTTGGGGCACCTTCCCTTCCTTCCCTCTCTCCTTTGTCTCCCTGATGTCCTTAGCTTTCACTTGCTTTCACGAGCTCTTACTTCTGCCTAAAAACAGTACACTTAGGCTTGTATCTGGAACAAACCAGTACCATCTCTTTACAGACTAAAATATCCACAGCTTGGGCATGGACACCTGAAACCATCTGTTTTGCACATGGAGTGATTTTTATGCACTGAATGTTTTGCACATGTTTTGCATATTCCTGGTTCAGCCTATAAAGATTCCTTAGAGACAGAAAGATAACTATTTTGCAGTACTGTGAAGTATAATAATTTTTTCTGTCAGGAAATATGAGTGGTGCCATAATCAGTGTGTTAACTATAAAGATTTATGGTGATCAAAGCATAGCATAGCACTCGCAGAAGCTGGAGGCAGTTTTGGAAAAGTGGATAAGGTGTTTAAATAGGTGGCTTTGAAAAGGTACAGGGATATTGTGTATTAATTTATTATTTTAATTTCTAAGGCTGCTGACCTCCCAGCAACTCTGGGCAACTTACGTTTTGTAGTGGGGGCAGAGGGAGCACTGAATGTGTGAGATGGATATGATACAGTATAGGGATGCAAGAAAGCATCATATGTGTGATATGGATATGAATTAATCTGTGCAGTGTGTATGTGGCTGAAAGAGAATGTGAATAATGATTTGAAATATCATTAGGTTATGATGAGAAAGGGATGTGAAGAGATTTGGTTTATTTGGTTCCAACAACTGCTGGCATATGTCTCTTGAGAGAACACCTTAGCAAGAATATAGTCTATGACTGAAACAAATTTGCCCACTGCTTATTTAAACTGTTTTATGTGTTTATTTCTGTTAATAGTTTGTAACATTTAGTTTGTAACATTAAGACTCCAATGGCAAATTTACTAACCGTTGCCCCCCACCCCCAAAAAGGGAGACTGAGAAATGAATGGGAAAGAATCCATCAGATCATTTTGTTTCAGGTGTCTTTTATAAACAATGCCTCAAAAATCATAAATGTTACCTAGCATTTTGGCACTTTCCTTCCCACTTTTTGTGCAGAAAACTTTTGATTATCTGTACTTGACAGCATGAATTTTGTGTTGGCACAATATAAGGCTGAAATGTGGGTAGTCCTCACTTAATGACCCTAACTGGGACTGGAAGTTCTGTGTTCCTCTTCGGCACAGGGGCTCTGTCGGCACTGGGATTGCTGCTGCCACCACCTCCCTAGTTGTCAGGCTCCTGTTGGGCCTGCCCCACTTCAGCAGTCTTAGCCCGACACACATTCCCACGTGCACACTGGACACCCAGTCTGCACACCAGACACAGCTCGCTGCCTCCTCCCAGCTGCTGGCTGTGGTCATGCAAAGCGGCTGCTCGTTCGGTGGGGGATTGTGCCTCTCGGGAAGTGAGCGAAAACAAGGCAGGCATGGGCTGCAGATCATGAGTCAGAGCAGCCACAGCCTGGCTGGCAGCCCCCAGCTTGGCGTATCTCTGGGGCATCTTGAAGTTTTGACAGTATAATTTGTTTTCTTTTAAATTCTTTTCAATATTAGAATTAATGATGTCAACAAATGGTTAAGGAAAGGTGAATCCAATTATTATTGGGTATACAGTACCCACCATTGGCAGCATAGCTCTTAATATTACAGGGAATCTGGAGAAAAGATAAAAATAAATAACAGTTGTCATAAAAACTGTATATTAATTGCTGTTAAAATAGGAATTTTGTAGGCATTGGCTTATCTGAAAGTTTTGAGAACCAAGTAGCGTTCCAGGATAGGACACTGAAAACCTTTGACTGAAAGAATGCAGAGTCTGCTAAACTCATGTCAGTAATTTCATATGCTCTGAGGAGTTGCTCCACCTTTATTTGAGAGTATGATACATCGTCAGGACATAAGTTGGCCTTCTACATGTGTTCGCAAGCCAAGTCACGCACAGTGAACTCCATAAACAAGATGAAGTTGCATTTCTTTTGCATGTACTTGTGCTTTGATTGCATCTTACTTTGGTCTGTCTTCTGTTACTACTCGGTTATTAAAATATGCTTATAAATAGATTTAATCATATTCTGGAGGGTTTTTTTTTAAATACACAGAAAAGCACATATTGAGCCCTTCAATATTGTAAGTTTTCATTCCTCATGCAATTGTTTTAATATTTCATATAACCATTAATTAGCATGTTTGCTTCCACTGTCAACTGTGTAATAGCCTAAGAACAAAGGCTGTTCCATATTGTTGGAAATGTGGGCCCTATAATTCAGATGCAAAAGCATAGTTAAAGATGCACAGTTCGTAATATATTTTGTCCAGATTAGGATTCTAGCGTATTTCTGGTACATAATAATCCTGTTAAGCCGCAATAAGACTGTAGTCCCTCCAGCACAGAAGTCGATGGTGAATTCCTTACTGCTTTGATAAACGTCCCTCTGTGAAATAATATTGTCTGTGACATTTCTGTTATCCGTTCTTGATAATCTGAAAATCGGTTATGCTAGATTGTTTTACTTTGGGCGTCTTGCGCTGGGATGCCAAATAAACACTGTGTAGCAAGCTAGCATTTCATTTTGCGAGCTGGTGGATTAAAACTCCTCTGAGCCATGGATGGTGAAGGCTGCTGCAGCTACTCACAAAATCATTTCTAAGAGAGGAAGAACAAAAGGAGAAAGAAATAAATTATGACTACATCATATTTAGCAAAAGATCCTTCTGCTCCTATAGAAACAAAATGGGAGGAAACGATTAGATGTTAGCAGAAGGCCTTCATGTAAATACTTTGTCATGCTCATGGCAGTCCTTTGCTTTAATCACTATTCTGCTCATAAACTCTATTACTTGCCATATCAAACATTTCTTTTGTTACTATTTTCAGGTGAATTAAAGTAAAACATAACAACCATAAATAATTTATATATTAACTGCCAAGAGACTGATAAAGGGGACATATTTATTATTTCTGAAACTGTGTTTCATACCATTTACATTTTAAGACTCTACCCTTATGAAGTTTTCAGTCTTCCCTATGTTTCCCCCTTCCACCTTTTTTGGAATCTATTCCATTCTTACTTTCTTAAAGAGGGAAGAACTTTATGATGGTTAATAGAAGTTCTTTTTTTTTTTTTAGTAGAAACTGAATGAAAATAAGGCTTGGCTACTTGCAGTATGATCTCAGTTTGTAGTGCAATATGATAACGGCTTTCGCCACATCAAAAAAATCTAACCTTACTTGTTAAAGATAGAGAAATCTGTTTTGCTCCCTTTGAAGTTCAAATTCCTTTTGCTCCAGTATTAGTTTGTTCAGGCCTGTGTTCATACCTCTTTCCAAATGTTCTTTTTAAATTTGCAGAATTTATATGCATTTTAGTAGTTTTAATTCTTTTTGAAATAGAATCTATAAATGTTTTACATTATTATTACTGTTGTACTACTTTATTGCCCTTTGGCTGAACACTATTTCTACTATTCAATAAGATAGTATAGAAATATGTGAAAATTGTATGCAGTTTTGTATGCAATTTCTTGTAATGTATACATTTTGCAAGCACTTAAATATGTGTCTTTGCTTTTTAAAAATGAATTTTTTGCAATTTTTGCAATACAATTTACATTGTAGCTGTTTTTAATTGGAAAACTGAATAATAAAATTTGGGAAACTGCAAAATTTCAAAGTTCCCATTTACATATTAGTTCATGAACTGCAAATTAAATTAGGCCAAATCATAATCAAATATCCATATAGTAAAATTTATCCATATTGGCTGCCTGTTTACCTGTTTACTAGTCCCTGTTTTTTATTTCCTTAACTTCCAGTTTTTTATCTGATACTTTGCTAGTCTGAACTTTTTACTTTTGCTTAGACCCTGTGTTTCAATTTTTTCCTCAGAAGCTAGTTCCTTTTCACAGACTTAGTGAATTGCCTCCAGGCAGTCTCATTCTGAAGGTAATGAATGGTGTTCAGAAAACAGGCAATAGAATAGTAAAATTTAAGTGTAAAAAATTTAAATCCATTAAGTGGGAAGGAGGTCTTAAGTAAAGGAGGAAAGGGGCCAGATAAAAGTTACAGTGTATTGGGAGAGAGCATCATCCTCCAGTTTGATGCCCTGCACCCAAGATACGGTCTGTATTGGATAATGGTTAAGCATGTGTCTGTGTGCATGCATAAGTTTGGCACAATATATATGTAAGAGCATATAGAGAGAGAATTAATTCATCTGCCTGTTCTCTAACATATGCCTAATACAAAAAAAAAATATTCTTAGCACTTTATTAGCCTAATGATTCTCTTGGTTCTTTTAATAATAATTTTATTAAACATTACAACTAAAAAAGTAAAAACTAATAGAATCTAATAAAAATAACAAATAGAAAATGCAGAAAAGAAGAAAAATAGAAAAGTAAGGAAAATTAAGAATAGTAAAGAAAAAGAAAAGAAATATACAAAGAAATGGGCGAGATGGGCAGTGACTAAATTTGAGTAATAAAAAAATGACTTCCCGCTTCATCACAACTTTAAACAATTTTAGTAACTTATCACCGTCTCTTAAAATACAACATATTTATTTATTTATTTGTCGTATTTTTATTACCGCCCATCTCCCCCAGTTGGGGGACCCTGGGCGGTTCACAATAAAACAGTATAAAATTCAATAAAATCAGAATAATATCAATAAATATAAATATAAAATATAATAAAATCCAAGTGATGGCAGATCTAATTCCACCCAAAGGGAACAGGACCAGTTCCGGCAGGACTAGGGAACCAACCAACCCCAAGAGTGGCTCTTCGTCTCCCCACTCCAGGCATGATGACAAAACCAGGTCTTCAGCCATTTCCTGAAGTCCAGAAGAGAGGAGGCCAAGCTCACTTCTGGGGGAAGGATGTTCCAAAGGGCGGGAGCTGCTGCAGAGAAGGCCCGCCTCCTGGACCCCGCCAGGTGGAATTCTCTTGCAGACGGGGTTCGTAGTGTGCCTCTCTGATGATGATCTCTTCTTCCCATATCTCATCTCTTATCTATAAACAAATCCTTAAAGACTCATTGTTCAGTCCTGGTCAGCAAAAGTCCATTAAGGGTTACCAGAGATAACAATGGTTTGGGATGCAAGTAAAAGTTTTGTAAGAGGATACTTTATACAACGCAATAGTGAATTTAAAAGGAAAAGGCAAGAGAAAATACAGATGATTGTGGATGAGATTAAAAAAAGGAAGAAGAATTTTAAAAATCTCCAGGGATGACAACTATTGCTCTCCAAATTAAGCTTTTATAATTTTACAAATTATCTATGTTAACAGTGAGAGAGATGGAAATAAAGATAAACTATGCAAAACAAAGAAATTTTGAATTTGCAAATCAACTGGGGAGACTGTTGGCATACAAGTTGCGAAAAAAGTGATGTTAAAGTTACAAGAAGGAAATACTGTGGTAACAAATAATTAAAATATGCAAAAAGTACTTTATCAGTATTATACTACTTTATGCAAAGGCTAAGAAATTTCCTCAGAAAAAGTGGATAAATACTTGCACAAACCTAATTTACTGAAGACTACAGACTATCAGAGACAAATTTTGAATGGACCTATTACAATAAGGGAGCTGTGTGAAGCTATCAAAAAGACTAAAAAAGGAAAGGTATTAGGTCCAGATGGGTTGCTGGCCTCTTAATATAAATGTTTTGGAGATGAACTTTTACAATCTTTACAACAAATGATGAATAGTATTCTACAGAATGAAAGGATTCCTGATAGTTGGAAAGAAGCTAATGTAACGTTAATACCTAAAGAGGGACAGGATTTGACTTTAACAAGAAACGATTGACTAATATCTTTATTGAAACATGATTACAAACTGTTTACAAAGAATACTACAAGAAAAAAATACTAAAAAAGTACCAAAATACAAAGACTATTACATGGTGACTTCCAACTTCCTACAATATATAGATAATATCAATCTCTTACTCTAATTTAAACTAAGATAAACATTATTTCTATAAAGCATTTTATTTAATTTCTATAGCCACCCATCTCAACAAGTGACTCTGGGTGGCTTACAATTATAAAAATTATGAAACAGTTAAAATAATTAAAACAATTAAAAGTACAAAATAAATATATATGGTCACCAAGTAAACAATGCATGGATGTTAATATAGCCAAGAAATGGGGCCATTAACACACTTGGGGCCCCAGGCCTGGGCACATAACCAGCTTTTCATAGCCTTACAGAAGGCCAACAGGGTTGGGGACATCCTGATCTCGGAAGGGAGAATATTCCAGAAGGCGGGCGCTACTGCAGAGAAGGCTTGCCTTCTAGTCCCCGCCAACTGACATTCCTTGGCTGATGGGACCCATAGCATACCCAACCTACCAGACTAATTGGACGGGTAGAAACAACTAGGAGAAGATGGCCACTTAGGTAACCTGGTCCCAAGCTATGAAGGGACCTTGAATTGCACTGGGAAGCACACTGGCAACCAATGCAGCTCACATAGTAGTGGTGTTACATGTGTTGAATATCTGACACCATTACTACCTGTGCAGCCACATTCTGTACCAGTTGAAGCTTCCGAATGCTCTTTAAGGGCAGCCCCATGTAGAGCGCATTGCAGTAATCCAGAGGTGAGGTCATGGGAGCATGAGTGACTGTGAGCCAAAGCCTCTCAGTCCAGGAATGGGCACAACTGGTGCACAACCCAAAGGTGTGGAAAGGCCCTCCTAGCCATGGCTGCCACCTGCTCTTCAAGCAGGAGCTGGTCCAGAAGGAAACCATTATCAATGGTATCGAAGGCTGCTAAGTGGTCAAGAAGAGTGAGGATGGTTGCACTGCCCCCATCCCGCTCCTGCCAAAGGTCATCTAAGAGTGCTATCAATGCCATCTCAGTCCCATAACTTGGCCTGAACCCTGACTGAAAAGGCTCCAGATAATCCGCTTCATCCAGGGTCTTCTGCAGCTGCCACACAACTGCTGTCTCTACAATCTTCCCTAAAGAGGGGAGGTTGGACACTGGATGAAAACTATCCAGACTGGTTGGAACGAGCGATGGCCCCTTGAGGAGAGGGTGCACCACTGCAAAGAGCAGACAGAACCACCTCCTCCCTCAAGGAATTATTAACCACCACCCAGACCCAATCATGTGCCCCCTCCCGGGCAGCCTTAACCAGCCAGGAGGGCCACAGATCTAATACAGAGGTGGCTGAACTAGCAGCTGCAAGGGCCCTGTCCACTTCCTCAGGTGCAACAGGATCAAACTCCCCCCAGATAACCATGCAAGACTTAGCCCCCATAGACTCCACTGGTGCTGCCATAAAGCTAGAGTCCAATGTAGAGCGAATGTGAGTGACTTTATCTACTAGATGAGCGGCGTAGTCCTCACAGTGACCCTGTAGGTGAAACCCAGTATTATTCCCTCCAAGGAGGGACCAGGTCACCTGAAATAGGGCTGCTGGGTAACAGTCTGCAGACACAATAAGAAAAGAGACATAACCAAGTTTTGCCACCCTTACTGCCACAAGGTAGGCTGTAATAGTGGCTCTAGCTCGTGTTTGATCATCTTCACTCCCCAACTTCCGCCAGCGGTGCTCTAGGCATCTCTTAGCCTTCTTAAGCTTCCTTAGCTCTTTCATACACCATGGCGAGCTATGGGAGCCATGGGCACAGAGACGCCGCTCAGGCGCGATCCAATCCAAAGTCATGGCCGCTGTCTTGTTCCATGCGGCCACCAAGGCTTCGGTCAGATTGTGCAGGAGACTTTTTGGAACAATCCCAAGCTCCCTCTGAAACCCAACTAATAGGCCCAGCCTCCCTGTGGAGGGGGGTGATGCCAGAGAATTGGAGGCTCACCAGGAAATGATCTGACCCTGACAGGGGAGAAACCAGGATCTCCCCCAATTCCAGAACAAGCTGCCACTGTTCTGACAGAAAAACCAGGTCAGGTGAATGACCACTATTATGTGTTGGGCCCTGGATGACTTGGGATAGGCCCATGGCTGTCATGGTGGCCATGAATATCCAAGCTACCTCAGACCCTGTGCCCAGAGATGGCAAGTTGAAGTCCCCCAAGACCATTAGCCTGGGGAACTCTACTGCCAACCCGGCCATGGAGTCAAGAACCTCAGGCAGGGAGGTTGCTATGCAGCAGGGAGGCTGGTACAATAACAACAGTCCCATCTCTATGTAACATTCTCCTCTAAAACAAGCTATCTCTCCCTCTTAAAAAAATAAAAAACCTTTCTAACATAATTATTCACCTAATCAACAAATAATCAAATGTTATCCTACTTCACTAAAATTATACTCCTCTCTGCCTACTAAGATAACAGAAAATAGATTGCCTATATTTGGTTAATACTATTCAACAAGAAAAAAAACAAAAGGATCCATCAAAGCCTTTAAAATCATTATCCCCAAAGCAAAAACATCAGTCTAAACCTTTAAGAGACCATCCTGATAAACACATTTAAACAATTATCCCACTTCAAAGTAGACTAATATCTCAGTATTACACGCAGAGCTTTCCCCTTACAAGTCTCAAATTCAACAGCCAGACTTGATTCTTGGTCTCAGTTTTCCAGGAGCATAGCCAGTCGAATCTCTCCCTTTGCACCCGAAACTCTTCCTTCTTCAGAATCAAAGTTAGCTCTCCACAATCCAATCTTTTCTCCGTTCACTTTTTGACTTGGAAACGTTAATCCTCATTTTCTTCTTTAAAGAAGGAACACTACTCTCAAAGTAGTTTTCACTCTTGTCTTCTTTTTCAAGTTGTTGGTAGGCTTTAGACTCCATAAGTTCTAGGAGACGATCCAGGGCTTGGGTGACATCAAGATAGAGTTCTTTAAAGAACTCTTTCATTTCTTCCATGTCTCTCCACAGTATGTTATCAGGAGAAAAAAAAGATGTAAACAAAAGCCATTCTCATAGGAAAGCAGAGGCAGATAGCTCAAAATTCAACTCTGCATATTCAAGTAGATAAATCTTTTATAATCCTCAAGACGTTAAAAAATAGCAACAAAAAAGCAAAAATCTTTAAATCCCAATATTACAATTTAAATATTAAAAAAAGAAACAGCAGACAAAGACAAATGTTGATGTACTGGGATTTATTGGAAAACTGGAGATTGGGTCATGGTGAAGGTTGGAATTCATGGCCTCTTTGATGACATGGGTTTATTGCAGGTGACTTCAGCTCTGACTCACATAGGTGAGCATGCACTAGGCCTGGTTGTTCAGAGCAGATGATATGTGATGTGAGGATGTCACCAGCAGTCTTTTGCCATGTTCAGGAAGTGATTGTAGCATAAGCTCCATCACCTGTGAATTATACCTATAACCAACCTGACTTCTTTGGATGGCCAGTGGTGCACCTAGATTTTGGGGGTAAATGCCTCTGAGGGAGTTTTTGCTTACATCAGCCTTAAAAGAGTCCATTTCTCAATCTACTAAACAATTTCTTCCCTTTTGGGAGAAAGATTCTGGGAAAGGTAATTTGGAAACAGCTATAAAGGATTTTAGAAGTGGATTATCTGAATCCCTTCCAATCAGGAAGTGGTTGGTTGACCTTGTGACATCTCGTTTTCTTACTGAGAAATAAGTACTTTTTTATTGGGGACCATAAAAAACGGTATTAGCTAGTGAAGTGCTACAGATTAACAAGCATATTTTCTATTCATTTGCTCATATTAAAGAATGTAATGTTGGGAATGGGAACATGTTATTTATGCTTGCACACCGATAGCCTTGCATAAAGTATCAGATTAATCTCTACAGTAACTTAACATCTCATGAGTACAGGGATAATTTTCAGTCATATCTTGTTCAGAACTGCAGTCAAAGTCTATTTCTGAATTAATTTGTTCTTAAGCTACCAGTGGCTCAGTCTTCAGAGTAATAGCCCTATAGATTTAATATAATATCAGCTGTTCAGAAACAAATTATTTCCCTTTTGCATCTGTTTTCTGTGAGTAATTTGTGCTTCCAGGTTATTTATATCCAGTAGTATTTGCCAAATACATGATGTAATTTCCTAACTTGTAGTTTCATTATTAGTTGCAAGTGGTATTGTGTTTCAGACATGGTATGAATGAAATACAGATTTTGTGCACTGAAAAGCTGTTAATGGTCCATTTGTACTTCATTTCTAAAATCAATGTCTTAAGTCATCCCATAGCTATTAGTTAGATCACCAGTTTTATATATATATATATATATATATATATATATATATATATATATATATATATATATTCGATATTAGAAATACAATATATTGTAACTTAACCAACTGAAACTTTACAGAGGTTCTTGATTTAAGTATACCACATGTGACAGTGATAAATTTTGGTCACGTAAGCATCTTTTTGTGTAAATCCAGGATAATAAGTTTAAATCCAGTGCAGTTATAATGATAGTAATTTTATGGTGTATTGCTCTGTGGCATGTGTGCAGTAGGCGAAGCTGATTGGTAACTCCAGGGCTTCTTGGGAAGCACTGGGATTGACAGCCGCAGCTTTGCAATGATGACAGATGGAAATCTGCTGTGTCTGCAAGCCATCACACCCAACAGGTTTTAATGGGAAAACCATTCAGAGAGCATAGCCAAATAATGCAGTTCTTGGATCAGTCAAGAACCAAGGAAATTAGTATTTAATAACAACTTGTTGATAGACACACAAACGTATTACATCATTTAGATTTATTTGCTTCTGGAAGTCAGAACTCAGTTTTTGCTCTTTGATTGAATGTGCTTCTTCTGTGCTGGAATTATCTACAGTACATTTCATCCTAAATCTTCTTAGATACATGGTTTGTAACCCCTTTTGTACTGATGTCAGCTTCCTAGGGCTAATAATTCCTTGATTTTCAAAGGAAAATGTTTTCATTTTTGATGTTACTATGTATAATGCTCCATATGTTTCATTTTCAAACTTTTAATTAAGAATGAAGCTATTAAGTATCTTAATTCACTCATTTAATTTAAAGAATGAAGGTAAAAAATATCTATAACTCTTTTATGTTACCTTCAGTTTTAAAATCTTCCAAGAGGAATTATTTAATATGTTAAGGCAACAATGAATATCAAATTTGCAGATGACACCAAGTGGATAGAATAGTTTATATCTTCAAAGAGAAATATAAAATTCAGAAATAATCTTCATAAATGAGAAAAAGAGCCTGAAAACTATAGGAGATTTAATAAATATTATTCATGTAAGAAAAAGTCAAATGCAGTAAGCTTAGGATGGAGAATAGTTGGCTTGGCAATAATACATATGCAATTAATCATACAGGTAGTCCTCAACTTATGACCATTTGTTCAGTGACCATTTGAAGTTATGATGGTGCTGAACGAAGGGACTTACAAGTGTTCCCCAAAGTTACAGCTGCTGCAGTGTCCCCGTGGTCACATGTTTGTGATCTGGGCACTTGGCAACCCATTTGCACTTAGGACCGGTTGCCAAGCACCCCACAATCACGTGATCGCCATTTGTAACTTTCCCTGCCAGCTACCCCCAAAACTGAATGGGGAAGCTGACAGGGAAGGGTCACAAATCCCTGGGGTAAGTCCCCCCTACCCATGCACCCTCCCCAGCTCCTCTGCACTTGTTCTGTGCCGGCCACTCATGCACCCCTGTGCACCCTTCCCAACCCATGCTGCACCCTCATGTGCTCTCCCTGCCCTGCACCCCTACACACCCTCCCGACCTGTGTAGCACCTCTTGCGCACCATTGTGCACCCTTGCGCATGCTTCCTGACCCCTGCTGCATCTCCACATGCCCTCCCCGAACCACATGGCACCGCTTGCACACCCCCGCGCACCCTTCCCATCCCACACGGTGCCTCTTGCACATACCCAGGCAACCCCATGCTCCCTTCCTAACAGTTGCACCTCTTGCACACCCATGTGCACCCCCACAAACCATCCCCAACCTGTGCCATGTTTTTCGTGCACCCTAGTGTACCCTCCCTGCACACTGTCAGTCCCTCCCCCACCGGGCAGCAGCCACTTACCTTCCTGCCAGCTTCCCTGCTGACTTTGGTTGTGGGAAGCCAGCAGGAAGTTGCCTAGTGACTGTGGGATTCAGTTAATGAACGACAGCAACCAGGACTGCAGGGATTGCCATTGCTAAGCGATGCAGTCTTGCTTTACGACTGCATCACTTAGTGATGGAAATTCCAGTCCCAATTGTTGTCATAAGCCGAGGACTACCTGTAGCCTGAAAATGAATCAATGCTATGGGGAGGCTTGATAATTCTAGGTTGCATAAATAAAAGTATAATTTCCAAATCTTAAGCAATAATAGTTCCATTCTATTTGTGATAATAACACAGAACACCTCAAGTACTGTATTCAGTTCTGGGCACCATACTTTTAAGAAGGTTCCAGTGTGGTGGTGTTAAAGTGTTGGACTATGACTGGGGAGATCTGGGGTCAGATCTGTTTTCAGCCATGGAAACTTTTTCGCCCAGTCACTTTCATTCAGTCTATCCTACCCCACAGAGCTGCTATGATTATTTATGTTACGTTACGATACGATACGATACGATACGATAAAAAGCGAAATAAACATACCAGAGAATCATAAATCCGTTTATGAGGAAGACCATTCATAACCTGCTAAGACTGGATTGGGTTGGATATGTATTTAGATACATATCTATACTGTCTATCTTGTTCCAGGTACTGTGTCTTTTCCTTTATTAATGGAAGGATAGCACATTTGAATATAGCCATTTATGAAAAATTATCTGAGAACAAGCCAAAATCTTGTTCTTGATATCAGATATGTACTTAGAAACTGATTTTGTGATTCAGATTTATACCAAAAGGTAACATACACTGAATTCCTGTATTGGCAAACTCAGAATCCAGTATAATACTCCTGACTTATTTACTGATGATCAGAGACCAAACAACAATGCAAATACAAAAGTAAGAGCAGGCAAAAATATGGAGGAACAGATATAAACATGAAATGGAATAAGGAAATAAAATATACTATATAACCCAGTAATAAAATACCAAGATACATACACAAACACGCATACACCTTCAGAAATTGTATAGTCATGTATGGCACAGGAAAAATAAGCATAATGGCAGTAGGTGTATTAAAACAAATTTTCCAAACTATTCACTTTCTAATAGAAATAGAAATTGGGCAAAACACATGACTGCCTTCCAGGCTATTTCAGGAACCATATCAGCCATGAGAAACTAAATTCGCTCTTCATCTGATCAGCCATAAGAGTGAAGAGGATATCAAATCTGCACGTGCATCTGCACTTGCCTAGAAAAGACAATACTATAAAACATGACTAACAAACTTAATAACTCTCATTTGACATACCTGCTTATATATTGAGATGTTATTGTATCTTTGAGTTCAATCTTGCCAGGGAGGGGCCCTTCATATGACACACACTGGATTTTCATTAGGTAGTTAGCTGGAGTAAATGGGCTAATGTGGGGAGACTCCTCGACAATAAGGAGTTATACTACTGTGGTTGTTCTGAAGATCAGGGTCAAGGATATGCTGTTTCAATTCTGTATTAGTACCTATTGGTTCTAAAGTGTCAGCTTCCCAGACAGGAAACATGACCAGATGAGCTAATTCTACTTTATTGTAAGGCTACATTAACAGATATTTGCAAATCAGAAAGTACAGATCTCCTGCCGTCTCCTGCCTGATAAGTTAGGGAGGATCCTTTCTGAGTTTATTTTTTTCTGCTCGTTATGCAGCTGCAGGCTCCTCCCACTCTTGTCTGATCATTCCCTAGGCAGCATCTCTTCCCCCATCTCCTAAAGTCATTCCCACATACCACTACATAAAGAGATTACATAATGTGTTGAGATGCTATGCTGTCTGAGGTCTAGATCAATTCCAATATTCCAGGTTGAATGAAAGAGGTCAAATAAGCCAAAATCCTGTGAAAATAAATTCACTCCAGAATCTGAGCGGATTTAGCCTCACCTAAGTTCTTAGAGAGGCAAGTCCAGGTTCTAGCCATAGTAGGAAGTTAGAGATGTTCTCCAAGGCACTTGGAGAATAAATGTTAGAAAATTTTACTGGACTGCTTCTATAGATCTGGGGTCTTTATAGGGGCAAAGTTGGGAGCCATAGAGCAAAAGGTTGATCACCTGGCTCTAAAAATATTAAAGGCAACTAGCATGTAATTGTTTCCTCGGCTGCTTGCAAAGCATATAATTGTATCTGCAATCTTATGGCCCTTAGTGACTTAAGTTGCTCTTGAAAACTTTGCATGTATTACATAGAAAAGTAAATGTGTAGAAAGGTGAATTTGCACAAAAGTTCTTCTGGTTGGATTAGAAGGAAATAAAAAAGTTCCAGTAATTGGTAGGTGGAATATATGTTTTCATGACTGCATAGAAAATAGCTTTCACTGTTGTAAGCCTTCTAGCTGTGTAAGTTTTCTATAGTGATATAGGTGGCATGAATTTGGGGAACAAATAGAGCAATCTGCAATGCTAAAGTGGGGTTCCGTTTCCTTGCCATTTGAATTCTTTTCCAAAGTTCCAAGGCTGGTGTCTTATAAGCAATATCTGATCATAGCTATTACTAGCCATAAATGTTCTAAAGAGAGTTAGCTTTCCTTACTCCATGAAATATTTTTCCCTCTTGGTCATTCACTATTTTGCTAAATTGCATTGTACAGTGTATTTTAACAATGCTTACTGTTAGTGTCAGTTCTTCGTGATTTGTTTCTTCCAGTCTGATACTGCCATATGATAGAATCGCAAACTTGAGACTGCTGTTGAGTGGTAGTGACTTTGAGCCATATTTGAATATTTCTTGAATTTCAGCTTGGGTTTTAAAATTATGAACAGAACTTTGCTTCCTTTTTCCTTACCCTTGTATATTTTTTTCTGTTAATGTTGGAATTCAATGTCTATCTAGGGAACTCTTCATTGTGACTACTAATGCCTTCTGATAAGGCAAACTAAGAACTGTTAGTGCACCTGTTAACTGATCTCCCAGACTCAGTAGCCAGTGTAAAATGATTTGTTCTTTCTATTAATAGAAGTGTTCACATACTAGCTTATATCCTAGTCTTGAACCTAAGTATAAAGGTCAAGTTGTCTGGACAAGTGTCTGTAGATCAAAAAAATATTTCACTGGATGTTCATACTAGTTTTATATCATTCCTAGAATATTTCAGTTTTTTTAGTCTGTGTGCATTGTGCCAACAATTAATTAATAAACATTCTATGACTAATGGGTGTTCGTTATCTAAAACTTAAAACAGCTTGAAAAAATGCCTCTGCCAATACATTTCTCACTGTTGTATCAATTTCAGTATAAGCATTTCTCCCTCCTTTCATAAAAAGCTTATTAAAATGAAGTTACCAGAAAAGAAAACTACTGATGTCTTTAAAACTGCTGAAGAGTAATATAAATCTATTTATTTTTTACTGATCTATTTATATTGTAATTTATATGTTTTAATTGTGATTTTATTGTAAACCATCCAGAGTCCCCTTTTTGGGGGAGATGGGCGGTGATAGAAATTTGAAAAATAAAAAATAAAAAACTAAGGATTGCACTATGTGTTTCCTGTAACTGGTGCTTCAAGCATCAGAACAACTATTAAAATTAAATGTATTAATTTAAATTAATATAAAATTAATTCACTTTGACTTGAAGTTAGAGTTGCTTTGTATGAGTGGAATGGTGTTTCCACTTGTGCAAGGTAAAATATTACTACTGTAGCACCACACCCAACAGTATTCCAAAGAGTCTTACAACCCACAAGAGCAGTGCTGAAACAGGGCAGGAGGTGAGTTGGTTGCTGTGAGAAGACTGGGAAGCCCCATTAGATGAGTGTAGTTCCACTTGGACTGTTTTTGGATTTAAGCCTTTAACTGTCCATGTACGCTAAGCTTGAGATTAATGATGCTTTTGGATGTATCTTTAGGACATGCCTTTTTGCATACATAATTCATGGTGCTAGGCCTTTGTGAAAGAGTGGTCATAGCATGAACAAACTGGTATATGGATACTCTAGGACAGTGTTTCTCAACCTTAGTAACTTTAAGATGTGTGCACTTCAACTCCCAGAATTCCCCAGCCAGAATGGCTGGCTGGCGAATTCTGGGAGTTGAAGTCCACACATCTTAAAGTTACTAAGGTTGAGAAACACTTCTCTAGGCAAAGTTCCTGTTAAGTACCCAACGGAAAAGATACTGTCTCACTTCCAGGCAAAGTGCTAATGATACAACCAAATTAGTTATTTAATATGGTCAAATAAAATTTAGCCCTAAGATTAATTTTGTTTACAATTTAAAAACTCTGATTAAAAGAGTAACTTTGCTATTGATTAGTGCATGTATCCCTATTTGCAATTTTAGGAAAAGCTCATTACTCTGCTACTTACTTTGCCTGGAGCGCTCCAAGATTATGCAGTAAGCAGCCCTTCCTTCTCTGTTTCAAAATGCTCTTGATCTATAGGAGCCTTCATAATGTGGAGGTACTGCGATCTCTTTCCATTTTTTCTACTTGAGCTCTGAAGTTTTTTTTTCTTGGCTTTTCATGCTGAATATGGGGAGTAGCAATGTAGAAGCAGTTGTTTCAGTAGTGTTCTGTTGGCTTAAGAATGCTTTCTCCAAAGAGAACTGCCTGACGCCTCTTTTGTTATCTTTCTGATACTGGGCAGGTCTCTCAGAGGGTTTTTGTCCTTGCAGTTTCATGTTGTGCCTTTTAATTGTTATATTTTTGTGATACTTTTGACTCTTGCTGTGATACCTGTTATTTCAGCATTTGCTGGTTTTAAGTGCTTTATTTATTCAGTTGCTTTTGATTGAATTGGCATGGATTCATGTCATATTTGAAGTTTATAATAATCAAGGAATATATATATATGTATATTCCTTGAAGCAGTAATCCAAAGGATAAATTAACACAATCAGCTCAGCCCAGCTGGGGATATGGCAGGCAGCCATTCTGCTTGCGCACCCCTAACTGCATGGGAATGTTGATACATTCTAACTAAGGCCACTGTGCAGGTCACTCACCACTTCTATTCCACAGTTGCAGCCACTTAAGAGAAAGCCAATACATTCCAGGTATGGAGAAACTGGCCTATTTGGAACAATTTTTTTTTTCAGAGAGGAGACTCAGCTGCTCTCTAGTACAGCAGCTTAAGTCTGTTAGCTCATCTGGCTGCTTTTTCTAAGTTTAGATAAATTCAGTCTAACCTTAATTATGGAGCCTCCAGAGCAATCAGTGGTTCAGTTTCTTCTCCTGGATTGTAATTGTGGAATGTGTTAGTCTGAGAGTTACTGTCATTGCCATTACTTGGATGAGCTGTTACTGCATGTGAGAGAAGAGGTACAAATGATATGATAATTGAGGAATGAGGAGGAAGAAGAGGAAGGAGAAGACAACAACACAAGAAGCAGAGACAGGCTATGTCTAAATTGAGTAAGAAAACAGCATGGGGAACACCCCTCTTTGTATTTGTTAAGGCTATAGAACAATGGCTTAAGTAGCCATTCAGGCTGGGGGATGTTAGAAACAGTAACCCAGCCCATCTAGAGAACGCCAGATTTGGGGTCATTCCAAGTACGTTGCATTGGGTATTTTTGGTCTGTGCAAACAGCGTCTGCTGAGATTACATTTGCAATTTGTTCTCTATCCACTTGTCTCTCCCCTCAAAATTAGTCTACATGTCTTTCAATGCCAGCCATTAAGAATTCCTCTTTATAGCAATTTTACTGATATTTTACCTGTTATGTTATTTGTTCACAGATATTGGTTGTTTATTACAAATCTTGTTTTTTAAAACAAAAATATTGTAAATTTCCATGGAATTTGCCAAATTTGCCAATCTGCTGCAGAGACAATATATTAATTACTCGTAAGAATTCTTCAATGGTCTCATCAAGTCGAGCTGTAAGGTTTTAGATTTATCAGTGAACATAAACAAAAATTCACTTTCATTTGGCAAGAAGTAATGAGCCAGTTTTCCCTCCTACTGATACATACTGAAATGTTGTTTACTTAACATCAGTTAACTAGACTAGTCTGGTTTCTCTTAAGATCACATAAATCTTTAACCTTGTTTTAGTTTTTGGATTTCTACCAAATCTTGTCTCACTTAAACATGAATTAAAAACAAAACGGGACTTGCATGGAAAATTTACATGTTATCTCTTAAACAGAAGTGTAATATTTAACCAAAAGGCCTTTAAAAAATTAAGGTTACATTCTTGAAAAATATGCAGCACTGTAGAAGTATTTTGTACAATTGATTGGACCTATTCAGTGCTTATATTAAAGAAATAATGCCAAGTTTAGTAAATTAGAACCTCATTTAAAATTAGAGCTTAAAATGATTCCCAACTTTTTTTTTAAAAAAGAAATAACCTATAGTCCATATTATATTTCAGAAAATTCCAGTATTGCTGGGAGAAAAATACAGTCTTTTGGCAGCAACTACAACATAGCATATGTTCAAGCACATGTAATTCAGAACTTTACAAAAACTTAGAAAGTGTAGGAGGCAGATATTTTTGTGGGTGAAACATGAAGGCAGTTGAAATCCTGTTTAACTTACTGGACAACTCAAATATAACTAACGTGTTTTCTCTTTACACATTGCTCACGGATATGTATTGTCTATACCACCAACCTTTTCTTCTCTAGTGCTTTTGTCCTTTCAAAAGGACCAAAAAATATTTACAGCTATGTTGTAATGATTATGTTGTTAAAATAATTGTGTTTAATTATATAAAATAAAAATATCAAGGAAACTTTTTCTACAGTCTTTAATCCAATTATTCAAAATCAAGGGGTTTTTTTACATGCAAAAAAAGTTACAAAATATAAGGAAAAGTAGGTTGTAAACTTTCCTTGATATTCCTTTAAGTTTTCCATCAAAATTCAGTTCAAGAGAGCTTTCAAAAAATAGTGACAGTGTAATAACAGGAAAGTGAAACTTTGGTGACTTGAAACCCTCAGCAACCCTTTTCCCAACTTCAGCACAAAATTTCTTATTTCTTTTCTTCTCCAGTTGTCCTGCAGTCTTTTCAAAGTCAAAAGCTTTCTTCTAGAGCAGAAAGGAAGGGCTTTGGGTAATGCAACTTTGTTTGGGACCCAGGGCATGGAAGTCATGTCCCTCATGTGGATGTAAGTAGGGAGATCTGTTTGAAAAAATGCTGTTTTGCAGGCTGTAAGGCAACTCCATTCATACATAAAAATAAAAAGTAGTACAAAGAAAGGATGATGCTAAATCACAATACAATATAGCTATATATTAAAAACAGCATATTAAATAGATTTAACAAAAGATCCTGGCCACAGTTAAATCCTACCAAAGACATTAATGAATAATAGTTTTTATGTGGCATCTGAAAGAAATTAAAACAAGTGTAAAGGACCAACTTTGTGGCCTCCAGCTTGTAATTATCATCTGTTCAATCAGTTATGAGACTTGGCAGATGAGGTGAACTATGTAGACATATATGGAACTCTGAACCATATTTGCCTCATGTGCCAGATGTTTAAGAAATACAAGAGCTAGTACAAGTGTGGAGAAATTGTTATAAGTACAGATGGTGAGCAGGAGGGGGCCCCTATCTGGTGGGGGGGGGGGAACACATGCGTAGTTTAGAGGCTTTGAACTGTCATTCAGAGAAACTCAGAGCAGACCCGCCTTGAGTTTTGGGGTTTACCTGTCTGGGTTTCCCACGCTCCTTCAGTTTGGTAGGATTTCTGTCTAATATAGCGGTTAATAAATACTAGAGACTGAAATTCTTGTCTTAGCGTGGTTTTTTTTTTTTTTTAAGTCTGGACAGAATTTAGAGACAAAATATAGGCTGATGACATCATGGAGAGTAATGAAAAGAGTGGACATGTATTTTAAGGGCACTGGAACAGAGATAGGTAAAGACTGAATAATAGATAACTTCAGATTTATTACTGGGGGAGATAAAATCAAAGAATGAGAGTGTCAGAGGAGTTGATTTTAATAGAGCACCAGAATGAGGAAAGAGACACTGACATTGTTATAGTTGGATATGACTGAGAATTACTTTCTTAGCAGAACGTAGACAATTATATATTCATTTGTGAGAGTATTATATGTAACATAGTATGTTATAAATAGACTACTGTATATTACTGTGAGATTGATTAAATCACATTTGGAATTTAGAAGTGAGTGGTCAGAATGTAAACCTGGAAATGTGCCTGTGTGCCTTACCGTGTTCTGCACATGAGAAGGGAAAAGTTAATGATGAGTCTGTATCAGTTTTTTTCTTACAGGGTAATTATACATTACCTTTGCAAAAATGTATTTTTGCCCCATCAGTAAAATAATTGATGACAATGAATTTTTGTTTTATGTTGCCTGCTTACTTTTACAGGTAGTCCTCACTTAATGATTCAGTGACCATTTGAAGTTATGGTGGCGATTAACGAATGGTAGTGATGCCTGGTCCCTAAAGTTATGGTCACGTGATCATAATTTGGGTGCTTAGCAGCCTGCCCACACTTACTACCTTAGGGGCGCTTCAACTCCCCCCCCCACCTATCTCCCCCACCATCTCTGCCCTTGTGGCCACCCTGCACTCCGCTGTGTGTGCCGGCCCTGGGCTCTGTTTGTCCTGCCGGTCCTGCCATCCCCAACTGACCTGTGCCATCTTCTTCTTCCCATTGCTGACAAGGTGTGCCTGGCCTGGCCCTTCGTGAGGCAGCTTCTGGTTGCACCAGGTCTTCTTTCTGAGGCTGCATGTGGCCTTGTCCAAATCACATGTGGCTTTCTTGCGAAGCTTTGAAAGGGTGGCAGGGTGAGCCAGGCACAGGGCTGCCCAACTGGCAATGATGGCAGGGAAGAAGGAAGGGTGGGAAGAGTTGAAGAGGAGGCAGAGAAGGGAGTCTCATACCTTACCTCAGGGCTAGGAGGGAACAAGCCAGGAATGGCTAGGGTCAGGGTGAATCCTTGCCTAATGACTGATGGGATTCAGTTAACAACAGCAATAGGGACGGCCAGGATTGCTCTCACTAAGTGATGGAGTCATATGACATCATGCTTTAAAACCGCATCACTTAGCGATGGAAATTCTAGTCCCAATTACTGTCATAACTCAAGGACAAGTATACATTTTTAACTTGAGACTGAGCAACATATTACATAGGCTAAGCACCTGAGTGCACATATCTCATTTTTAAAGGAAGGTTTTATGACCTCACAACCATTCATTCCCATCAGAACAAGGCTCTGCAAGCACCTATGTGTGGATTGGCTATTATTTTTAAACCAGACATGGCATGTAGATTCTGAAAAGTCTTGAACTTACAGTACTGGGTAGATCAGCCTCTCCCAACTCATGCTGATGAGGAATTCTTGGAATGCAGTTACTTGATAAGTAGCTAATGAATGTTTCACAACATTCTGTGCAATAGTGGACAACTGAAATTCTGGAAATAAACCCTGATTTATTTTAGAAAATACTGATGTTTAAAGCTCTTGCCTGGTGTTATAGAATCCGTGATAATTAACATTGCGTCTGTGCTTTATTAGACAAAGCATTTCTTTATTTCAGACAAATTTTACTGGTCTTTTTATCCTGCTGGTATGCAAGAAACCTTTTCGTTGTAAATGGTTTTCTTTGTGCATCATGAGAAGTAATTTAACCTTTTAATTAAAAATGTGAATCATAACTTGTTCATTTATTTTCCTTGAACTGTGCATCGTACATTAAAATGGTCTGGGAACACATGAAAGTAATTGATTTCAGGTTTAAACCATATATACATATAAAATATTTAGTACTGAAATATGAAGTTATTTCTGTCTCTCCCTTAATAAAAGATTCATCTTCTTTAAGTAAGCTAAAAATTGAATTATTACTGCTTCTGAAATAGTACATCAATTAATTTGAGGGGCAACTTTTAGTTACGTAGTAAGTTAAATAGAAGAACAAATATGGAAAGGATACTGAAAAATTAGGGTAAGTTTTAATCAGTTAAGAAAAAAATGTATTGCAGACAACTAAATATGAAAACTATTATTCTTATTTCATTCATAAATTTAGAATGCTGAATGAGATGCAGGTTTTTTTTTTCATAAGCACACACACAAAGATGTAATAAAGACACTGGGATTATTTCAATTTCTAACAGGCATGCTCTTTCTTGAAGAGCAATTATACATACGGAAACAATCTTTTGAGTATTGTCTCAGTGAGGCATCTCCATCTAGTGGTGGACCTCCTCTAAATTTACATTTTTGTGGCCATTATGATTAGTCCTTTGGATTATCAAAAGCCTTGTCTCCTGCAGTCTTCAAGTAAGTGTGTTAGTAAGAAGTAAATGTTAAAAACAAGTGTAAGAATAAGGAAATTGATTGTTAAGTCCTCATCCTGGGCCAAAGGCCTGCTGAAAAAAACGTTCTTAAGAACTTGTACATATCAGAAGGGTAGGAACTGACGTGCCAAAATGTTAATGCATTTATGATAAATCAGACATTTAATTTTAGAACTCTAAAATAAAACAAAAAAGTATGAGATTGTGTTGCCAGAAAGAAGAAGCTGTTCAGGTCATTCTCCTTGTTGGGATTCCATTAGAGTAAAAGCTAAATACAGAAACTTTGCTAGCTATACTCTCCAGTATGAAGTATTTATGATTGTTTCTTAACAAGAGAGAAAATATTAAACTACTTTCACTCCTATTTTTCTCCTGTCTCACTCATATTTGGTATCAAAGCTTATTTGGGAGAGCTTTGCATGCTATTTGTTTGAAAAACAATGAGAAAACCCCAAATTTGCCATTCTTACTGCCATCCTAGCATCAATCATAAAGAATAAGGATCCAATTGTAGAAGTCAAGAAATTCTGCTTCCTATTTCCAACAATGTTAGTTCCTTCTAACAAAGCAGATAGCAGTATCTGATTAAGCTTGGGTAAACTTGAAAAGGCTAAGCAAGGATAGGCCTGATTAATATTAGAATTGAAGACCTATCTGAAGGTTATAGCCTAGCCTGGGAAGTTAAAAAAAATCCTAAAATAAGGTGGCAGCCAACCACTTCCATGTTGTTGCCAAGATTTGTCTATGTAGTCACCTTCTGAGTTGAGCTTTTGAAATTAAGTACAATAAAACCTTGATTTCATGAAATATTCAGGGGGAAGGACTACCTGGTAAACCTGAATGTTCATTAAATCCAAAGGCCCCTTCCTTTTTAATTTCCATTTCCAGAGGTTGACTACAGAGAAAAAGGCTAGTTCTTTCGAGAAGAAAAGTACTTGCAATGACAACTTAAGGGACATCATTTGAGCATCAGCATTAGGGACTGTTAAATGGTCCTTTTGTCTCCAGCTGTTCTGCCAGCAAGGGATGATGGACAAGGCAAGAACCAAGGTAGAAAAAGGAATTGTTGTACTGCCCCAGAAGATATCTTACTGCCCTCCCTTCCACCTGATCAATTGATTTTCCCAACATCTTCCTTTCTTCCTCTTTCAGCTGCACTCCAGATCCATCTGCCCAATCTTCCCTCAGAAAGAAAATAGAGTCATAGCTGGTCATTTATTTATTTATGTATTCATGTCAGAAGCATCACAGTTAAAATAAGGCATACTGTAAAACATAGAATTTAAAATATAAAAGTTAAAATATATAAACAGATCTTGCCCTACTTTTGGTTGGTCATCATTATGCCATTGGGGGACCAAAGGAACTGCAGCTTAGGATAGACAGGAGAGGGAAAGAAAAAATTTAGCTAATTTAAATGAATTCAAGGCTCCAGGGCTATATGGATTACATCCCAGGCTACTGAGCCAGAACCACTGTCAGTAGTCACTGAGAATTCCTGGAGGACCTGTGAAAGTGTCAGACTGAGTGACTGAGAAGAGCAAATGTTATCTACATCTTTGAAAAGGGAAAGAAGGAAAATGTGGGGAACTGTAGGCTTGCTTGTTTGACAGCTATAGTGGGCAAAGCCCTTGGAATATATTGTTTGGCAACACGTTTGTGAACATTTGGATAGGCATAAGGCAATTAGGTATGACACATTGTGCCAGACTATCTTCTCCTTCGACAGAGTTACTAGTAGATCAGGGAAATGACATAGACATAGTATACCTGGACATCAAGAAAGCTTTCAGCAGAATGCCTCATGATAGTCTACTCTATAAAATGATAAAATACATGCTAGATGGTAATCACTGTTAGATGAATTCACAGCTGGCTGAATGACTGCACCAAAAGAGTGCTCATTAATGGGTCCACTTCCACTTGGAGGAACTATCAGGTGAACGAATCAAGTGCTCTGCCCTGGGCCATGTACTAATTTATAGATGCATTAAGAAAGGTGAAAGGTGAAAGGTCCCCTGTGCAAGCACCGAGTCATGTCTGACCCTTTGGGGAGACGCTGCTTTTGCTACGTTTTCTTGGCAGACTATAGCAGGGTGGTTTGCCATTGCCTTCCCCAGTTGTCACCTTCCCCAGAGAGCTGGATCCTCATTTTACCAAGCTCGGAAGGATGGAAGACTGAGTTGCCCTGAGCCGGCTACCCGAGAGAGAATCCAGCTTCCATTGGGATCGAACTCGGGTTGCGGGGAGAGTTTCAGTTGCAATACTGCCGCCTACCACTCTACGCCACATGAGGCATTAAGAACACCAAATTAAAAGAAAATCATAGCACCCTTGAAGATATTTATTTATTTCTCAAAGTTATATGGTTGCCCATCTCACACAAAGTGACTCTGGGCAGCGTACAGTAAAACCAACAATTAAAACTTTCTACAAAACCAGTTAAAACAATAAACCTATATAAAACAAGTTCACGAGAGGGAAGATTTTACATGTAATGCTATACAATGCTATATGGTGTGATTTGCCAGCAAGCTTTGGAGTACAATTTTAATACTCCAGCATTTTCTTTTAAAATCTATAGTTTTGTTTATTCTCATGCTGAAATTGCATTTGTTATGCAAAATCTATTTAAATTAGAATTCCTTCTTTAGGATTCTTTAAAGTATATCTGTGCTGTGATGCTAATACTGAACATATGGTATAAATATCAAGTGATACTATTTGCTATTTACACTCAGTATGTCTAACTCAGTAAGAATGGTATGCAGAAACATGTGATCTGTCTTCTGGTTGTAGATGTAGCTTGGTGTTGGTTTTTTGTTTGTTTAATCAGGGGAATACTGAAAATAGCATGTGGAATGCAGAATATGAATGGAATTTTATAAGAAAATATGTGCATGACACCAAGTATATCTTCAATGTTGTTTTCTTGTGATCAACAAGATTATTACTGCTATTCTAGTATGTTGCAAAAAATAGGTTTTCATTATGTCATTTAATCTCTTTTAAGTTACAGAACTGAAACAGATTCCTATATTCTTCATAATGTTATTTTAATATGATAGCAGTAAGGAATATTAGACTACAGTTACTTTATTTTTTAAAATAATTTACACTTAAAAAATAAAATGTTTGAAAATCTCTCATCAATTATTTTCAGAAATTATTTTGTAATGTTCAGATTGTTTGACCATGATTGTGTAATTCTTAAAATAAAACACAGGATGCTTCACTGATTTTATGTATTTGAATTTTTGTTATATATGAATAAAATATACTATTTAGTAATATTAACGTTACTAGCAAATTATATTACTGTAATACATTAATAGTATACTTTAAGAGAGCCAGTTTGGTATAGTAGTTAAGGCATCAGGGTAGAAACCAGGAGACTGTGAATTTTAGTCCCGCCTTGGGCCCAAAGCCAGCTGGGTGACCTTGGGCCAGTCACCCCCTCTCAGCCCTAGGAGGGAGGCAATGGCAAACCACTTCCAAAAAACCTGCCAAGAAAACTGCAGGGATTTGTCCAGGCAGTCTCCGAGAATCAGACATGATTGAATGGATTACAAAAAAAAAAGAGGAAAGTTTATTTGTGTATATTTGAATAATGGCCTTCATATTTTTTGAGTAAAGTAAAATTAACAAAGAAATATTAGTGCTTTTAAAAAGCATTCTTATAAATAATAACATATATCAATTTTTAAAATAATGCTGTCTGTCTGCCTGTCTGTCTGCTGGTGTGTTGTAGTGGTTAAGCCATGAACTTTCTTCAGCTGCAGCTCACTTCACCAGAGTACCAAGACTACCTCACTCCAGTTTAAATCCTACATTAGGAGAGCCGTTCTGTGCACCTGATGAAGGGAGCTGCAGCTCAGGAAAGCTTTTGCCTTTTAATAAAATGTGTTAGTCGGAAAGATGCTACCAGATTCCTTATGATTTTTTGCCACCCTGGACTAACACAGCTTTCCTCCTCCAGTGAGAAAGAGGAAATTAGAGCATCATGATGTGATCTAAAAAATGTTGTGTGCCCGCGCACTGCAGCAGTGGTGGCTTTACTAGTAGAAAGTGCTCCTGTTGCTGCCAAGTTGAGCATCCTATTTTACCTCCTGTTGTTATAGCTGTATTCTTAAGGGGGGAAAAGCGCTTCTAGAAGGTTTGAGTATGCTGTGGAATAGTAAAGGAATATGGAACCTTACCCAAAGCCACTACTGGATATAATTCATGAGTATTTAATTCCAAGGTTATCTGGGAAATAATCATGTATAAAGACTTGAAATACACATGTAATATATCTAGCTGTAGCAAAAGACAGCAACAACTTGGAGGCTTTGCACAGTATTTTGTTTCATAAAGCAGCAGATTGAAATATAGATTCCAATCAACAGATGGCAATGGAAAGGCTGCTTTAACACCTTTTGGTTTTCTGCCTGGTGGGGTAATTTACCAAATCACAAGGGTTGGTGGAACTCAGGACATTCCATTCAAGTAGCAATTTCAGCAAGATTCAGCAAGCACCTCTGCCATTTTTATCTCCGCCAATAGAAACTGCAGCTTAGATTCTTTACAACAATGCTGAATAGTTAACACAATCATATTAACTGTTTGATTTTCAAAAGGAAGAAAGAATAATTCTAAGTTTTAAGTTGGTATCATTATATTTAATGCAACCTAATACCCATAGTTAGACTTTTACTTAGTGCAACCAATGAGAAGATACAAAAGCTTCAAGAAACCATTTGATGTTTAGTAAGTTCCAGTCATTACAGTAAAGTGGGTGTTGTAGATTCAGTCCAATATGCAAATAGGTTCCTCCACAGTGGGGCATTTGGAATTTTCTTACGATGCTTGTCATAAGGCAAATAAGGAATCTGTTTTAAAACCCTTAGCTAGTGATCTTAGCAATAGTATGATCTATGTTAAGTGAAGAATTTCCACATTTGGCACAATATAAGAATTCATACACTTATTAGGAGTTGGACTTTACACAGAGCGAGGAGAGAAAAAAATGAGATGCTGCCAATATTTGAAGAGATGTGAACAGATAGCACGCTGTTAAAATTAGTGTGATGTCCATGATACTTAAAAATGATCATCTGCATTGCCTTGTCTATTTATATACTAGATGTTTGTTCAGTGTTAACTGCCATCACCTCTTAATCCTGATTGTGCAATTAGGTTTTGGTCTATCTTTCCATGTAAGCTTGTTATTGTCTTGGAAATCTGACTAA
This sequence comes from Candoia aspera, assembly GCF_035149785.1. Classification (NCBI taxonomy): domain Eukaryota; kingdom Metazoa; phylum Chordata; class Lepidosauria; order Squamata; family Candoiidae; genus Candoia; species Candoia aspera. The sequence goes on from NC_086158.1 coordinate 53,774,193, forward strand.
CCTTCTGTTAAGGGTAGGGAATTGTGTTTGATGAAAATCTTAATTCCTATGCTACATTGTATAGAGCAATCCGCTTTTTTATGGATAAACAAATATTGTAAAAATGCCACTTTGTTGCATTACGCAATGTGGAAAGACTGCAGCTTTTAATTTCTTTATGTCTTCAATAAGTGTCGAGTCCATGCTGCTCTCTAAGCTTGGTTGTTTGCTTGCAGATCTTTCAACATCCGACTAGGCAACATCATCAGTGCACAGATTTACTATTCTGTAACTTGGAAGTTTATCCATCAAAGTCAGTCGTTCTAGAAATATAATTCAAAGACGGTTTGTTTATAGAAAGACAGTGAGTTTTTTAAAAGCACTTAATTTGCTATTTATTTTGGCACTGAAAAAGCAATTGTCAGATTATTTAGGTGTTGGAAATGGCATATTTTCTACTCAGCCTTTTTATCATTTTCACAGATAGGATTTCTTTGCTAATCCAGAGATCCGGATTATTTACTATATGGCAGTTACACAATCTGTCTTTTGTAGTACTGTACATAATGAGGCATGAGTGTGCTTGTTTACTTGTAGGAATAATACAATTATCTGCTTCAGTCATGTACATTGTGGCAGTGGAACATCGTACATTATTTTTATTTATTTTTTTATTTAATGTGAAAAGAAAGAAAGGAAATGAAAGAGTAAAAAAGCAGGAAAACAAAAATGTATTTTTCCCATGCAATAATTTATTATAGTTTTACATTTAAGTCATATTAATTTAAATTCATAAAATATGAATTAAATTATTCACATATAAAGCAACTCACTGAAGAATAAAAAATGTGTGTCCCATATTTCTAAACAGTCTTCAGCCAAGACTCCCACCAATAAAATGATTGTTCAGATATAGATGTAAATTCTTGTTTTTATTAAAGCTTTATTAAATTTTATCAACATATACATAGAAACTACAAAGAATGAAATACAGAATACTACAAGAAAAAAAGAAAACTAAAAAACCATGAAAGTACAAAGAAAACTACTACATAGTGACTTCCGACTTTCTACAGCAGATATACATAACTCAGTATCAATCTCTTACTCTAATTTAAACTAAAACACTATTTCTATAAAACATTTCCATTCTCAATATAACATTTGCCTCTAAAACAAACTATTTTTCCTTCTTAAAAATATAGTATATATAAAAAACCTTTTACAACATACTTTTCACCTAATAGAATAATTAAACATTATCCTTCTTCACTACAATTTTACTCCTCTTTACCTTCTAAAATAACAAAAAAAGGATAAAACCTATCTAGATAGGATTAATAGTATTCAAAAAAATCAAAAGCATCCATCAAAACCCTTAAAAAACCTTCCTAATAACCATCTTTATACAGTTAAGCAAAGCATTTACATAGTTGAACATTATATCTTATTACCATTACATATTTAAACAATAACCTTATTAATTTCCTTTTACCCAAAATAAATTCATTATCCTCAAAACAAAAAACATCTGTCTAAACCTTTAAAAGACCATCCTAATAAACACAAGTAAACAATTATCCCACTTCAAAATAAACTAAGGCGTTTATATATTCCACTATTACAAACCGGGTGTCATGACCTCGTTGCAAGGCACAAAGAGCCTCACAACGTGGATCATGATCATTAAGGAAAAGGGGAAGGAGATAATCAAACCAGGGATTAACACAAGCACCCAAAGGCACCCACACCCATGGACCCATAAGCAACTGAAAAGAGAGACGTCAGAGGAATGAAGATAAGACGCACATGGTGCCCCGGAGGACACAACCGTCGCAGGGAGACAAAGAAGACACCGGGGAAAACGCCCAAGCAGCCATCAAGGGTCCCATCAAGAGGGATCGGGGCATTGAGGGGTGGGGAAGCCCGGGGCAATACAGGAGGGTATAAAAGGGGCGCCCCCACACTACCTACCCCGTTCCCGTTTTTCGTTCTGTCAGCTATCATTCCAATAAACCAGAAATCCTTAATACCCATTAAGTGAGTCTGTGTCTTATTGTGAAGCGAGGCTGACCCTGACATAAAAACGGGAACCCCCCAAAAATTTTTTCCCACCTGGTACCTATCCAACAAGCTTGTGAGGGACCCAGCCAGGTATGGAGAACCAGGAACCGAGGAGGCGCAACCCTTCGGCGCCTGGCGACGAAGCCCCGCTCTCACAGGGCGGGATGCAGCTGAGGTCCGGGCGATGCAACGCCCCGGTAAGTATGGGACCCAGCTGGGGGGAAGCGGCGGGGGAGGGACCCACCCCGGCGCCCCGGAGCCCGCGAGGCACCGGGGGCGAGACGAGGGGACCCTCTCCAAGCTCGCAGGCAACCCCGGAGGAAGCGCGAGACGAACCGCCACCCTGGGCGCTCGAAGGCGAGGGCGCGCCTGGCACCGCGGCGGGAACGAGGGACGACCCGTCCTCCACCACGGCCAACGGCGAGGGCGAGCGGAGCGGCGAACACCTCGGGAAGCCGGGGACGGCGGAGAGGCTCGACGCGCTGGAGGAAGGGATGCAGGCGGTGCGGCAGATGCTCCAACAGCTGACGGCGGCGCAGGGACTCCGCGGCGGAGGCGGCGCAGAGGCACCCCCGGACGAAAGGCGGCGGGGCGAGCGGGGCGGCGGTGACGGCAGAACCCGGCCCAAGGAGCCCACCCGACGATCGGAGGCGCACCGGGACGAGAGACGGGGTGGAGACCAAGCGGACGGCGGCGACCATGGCGGGACCCGACCCCAGGAGGCCACCCAACGATCGGAGGCGCGCCCGGACGTGAGACGGCGGGACAACCTCGGTGGCGGCGGTGCCCGGTCCCAGGAGCCCACCCCACGACGGGAGACGCGCCAGGCTGAGAGGCGGAGGGACGACCCGGCAGGCGGCGACGGTGGAGCCTGGATCCAGGAGCCCGACCGAGGGAGAACACCCTGCCCTCCCCCCCGAGCGACGGGACGACGACCTTGCGAGGAGACCCAGAGAGAGGCACCAATGCCGCAAGAGAACTGGAGACACCCCGACCCGCAGCAGCTCCCGCAGAGCCCGAGGCACGACGTAGAGGGGGCCAGGAGCCAGACCAGGACACCCACCAAGGATTTTGGCATAAAGTTTGACGGGGACCCCTCGAAACTCTCCTTCTTTTTGACTAATGCGAGGTACTACCTCAAAGAATGGGGTCCCTGCTTCAGAACTGAGCGGGGCAAAATCAATGCCCTGGCCATAAAATTGAAAGGGCGGGCCGCCGATTGGTACGTCCAATTGTGCCAATCAGGCGCCCGGGCGCTGCAGGACAGCACTGAATTCCTGCAGGCGCTGGAACGGCACTTCAGGGACCCCCTGGAGCAAGAAAAGGCGAAAAGGGCGCTAGAGACACTCAGACAAAGCCCGCGCTCCATGGCAGAGTATGCCATGGAGTTCCAAGCCCTAGCCGGAAAAGTGGACACTTGGTCTCAATCGACACTGATTGAGAAGTTCAAACACGGACTCAACTTAAACGTCCTCCGGTGGGCACTCGGCCGCGACAACCCCAGCTCCCTCACGGGTTGGATCCAGCTGGCAGCAGAAGCGGAGAACGCTCACGACACGTTCCTCCACGCAAGGAGGGAAACGCAGCAGATGGAGACAGCGAGACCCCCACGCACCAGCGCAAGGCAGGTGAGGGCGAGACCCCAACCCTGGAAGGAGGAACGGGACAGACGCTTCGCAAAAGGGCAATGCTTCACGTGCGGCAGGGAAGATCACAAAGCAGCCGCATGCCCCAAAACGACGCCCAGAGAGAGCCCAAGGAGGGCACAAACAGCACCAACCCCAGCGCCAAGAAAGCGACCAGCGGCGAAGGGGGAGTACCGACGCAGACACGTCCCCTACAGTTCAGAGGAGGAGGAAAGCAACCCCGATGAGGCGGCGGGAAACGACAACCACCTGGCCTAAGGGGTGCCGAAGGACAGGTGGAGGACACTGACAGGCGCTTCGACAAAGGGGTGAGTGAGGAATGCCCCACCCTCTACGTCCGTGTCACCCTCACCCATCGAAATAAAACCAAAAAGGTCTGGGCACTCATTGATTCGGGTTGCTCCAAAAGCCTGATGCACCCTGACCTGGCAGCCGCACTCGACCTCCGCTGCTATCCACTTCAGCACCACCTGGTGTTCTCGCAGCTCGATGGATCTGCAGCGGGAGGGGGCCCGGTCACCCAATACACCGGAGAAACCGCGCTACGGCTCGGCAGCCACGAGGAAAAATTGGCTTTCATCGTGGCACCGGTGGGGCAACCCCGACTCATACTGGGGATCCCATGGCTCGTGCAGCAAAACCCAGTCATCAACTGGAGAACCAGAGAGATTAAGTTTGCTGACGGGCGTTACCAAGCACCTTCAGGGAACAGGGTTCCCCGAGCAGCCATGGGGGGCGCGACAACGACTGTGGAACACAGAGAGACAGCACTGCCAGAGGGACTGCCAACCAAATACGGGGATTTCGCCGACGTTTTCGGTGAGAAAGAGGCGGACAAACTCCCCCCCCCACAGAAAGACGGACTGCACCATTGAACTGGTCCCGGGGGTACCCCTACCCAAACCAAAAATATATGCTATGACCCAGCGAGAGCTAGCAGCATTAAGGGACTTCATAGATAAAAACCTGGCGAGAGGTTTTATCGAGCCAGCAAACTCTCCAGTGGGAGCGCCAGTCCTCTTTCGCGAGAAAAAGGACGGGTCATTGCGGCTCTGTACAGACTACCGCGGATTAAACGCAGCAAGCATTTCAAATAAATACCCCTTACCCTTAATAAAGGACATTTTGTCCCACCTGGTAAAGGGTAAGGTATTCTCCAAACTGGACATAAGGGAAGCCTACTACCGCATACGGATACGGGAGGGGGATGAGTGGAAGACTGCTTTCAATTGCCCATTGGGGGCGTTTCAATATAAAGTACTCCCATTCGGACTGGCAGGAGCACCGGGGGTATTCATGCAGTTAATTAATGAGGTCCTGCGTGACCACCTTTTTAAGGGGGTTTTGGTTTACCTGGATGATGTATTGATCTACACAGAAACAGAACGTGAGCACGAACGCTTGGTAAAGGACGTGCTCAAGAAACTTCGCAAGGCAGAGCTGTTCGTTAAGCTCTCCAAGTGCGAGTTTCACAAAAAACAAATTGACTATCTAGGGTATAGGATTTCAGCAAAAGGGATAGAAATGGACCCCAGCAAGGTCCAAGCCATCCTGGCGTGGGAACGCCCACGCACGAGGAGACAGCTGCAAAGCCTCCTGGGATTCACTAATTTCTACAGGGGGTTCACGCCCAGGCTTGCAGAGACTATTTTGCCCCTAACTAACCTGCTAAAGACTAAGGGCTTGGGGGACACGCGCAAATCGAGGAACCCGGGGGCGCTACTGAATTGGACAGCTGACTGTCAAACGGCATTCGAGAGACTGAAAACCCTCTTCACAGCTGAGCCAGTGCTACAACACCCCGACCCCACCAAGCCTTTTGTGGTGCAGGCAGATGCCTCCGACTTTTCCATTGGAGCCATCCTGCTCCAAAAGGGCTCCGACAACCACCTAAAGCCCTGCGCCTACCTTTCCCGCAAATTCTCCGAAACGGAGCGGAGATGGCACGTATGGGAAAAGGAGGCGTTTGCAGTAAAGACAGCATTGGAAACGTGGCGGCACCTGCTGGAGGGGGCCTCCTGCCCCTTCGAGGTCTGGACGGACCACAAGAACCTGGAGGCACTCAGCATGCCAAAACGGCTCAGCCCGAAGCAGGTGCGATGGGCTCAGTTTTTCAGCTGGTTCAATTTCACGCTGAAATTCATACCGGGCAAGAAAAACTTCTTGGCAGACGCCCTTTCCCGACGGCCACAGGGCGACACGCAAGCCTCCGACATCGTGGGGACAGTATGGACCGAGAAACAGCTCGGCTGCCCAGCTGTCACGCGGAGCCAGACAAGGAATCAGCGCACGCCAGCACGAACGGCGGGGAGCGATCGGAGCCGGCGCTCAATTTCACCGAACTGGCAACAAAGACTCACACAAGCACTACAGCAAGATACATGGTTGCAGAATAACCGACAACATGTATCTTTCAAAGACAACATCGCCTGGAAAGAGAAAGCCTTGTATGTGCCCGAATCACTGCGGGGGGAAACCTTACATAGAGCGCACGATGACAAATCTGCAGGGCATTTTGGGTTTGTAAAAATCCTCCACCTAACGAGGAGGCAATTTTGGTGGCCAAACCTCAGAAAGGACGTAAAAGACTACGTAGCCAACTGCCCCATATGTGCCACCACCAAACGGAAAGGAGGGAAACCCCACGGGCTGTTACAGGCGGTAGCCAGCCCCTCCCGGCCATGGGAAGAAATTTCCATGGATTTCATTGTGGACCTCCCACCCAGCCAAAGAAAAACTGTGATATGGGTGGTAAAAGACTATTTCTCGAAACAGGCACACTTCATCCCGTGCACAACTATCCCCTCCGCACAACAGCTGGCACGTTTGTTCCTAACACACATATACAGGATCCACGGCGCCCCCTACAGGTTGGTGACTGACAGAGGAACACAATTCACGTCAAAGTTTTGGCGGGAATTTTTAAAACTAATCGGAACCAAGCAAGCACTGTCCACTGCGTGGCATCCACACATGGACGGATCTACAGAGATCCTAAACTCAACACTTGAACAGTTCCTGAGGGCATTCATAAATTATCAACAGGACAACTGGGTAGACCTACTACCTTTTGCAGAGGTGGCCTATAATAACGCAGTACACCAGAGCACTGGCCACACTCCATTTAAGGTGGTCTACGGAAGGGACTTTGTACCGATACCAGAATTGCCGCAACCTGAAACCCTGCCCTGCTCACCAGACGATTGGGCGGCACAGCTGGCAACAACCTGGCCAATCATCCAAACGGCCCTAGCAGACGCACAAACAACGTACAAAAAATATGCGGACAACCACAGGGCGGAGGCACCGAACTACAAAGTGGGAGATAGGGTCTACCTCTCCACTAAGTTCATAAAGACCTCGCAACCCTCAAAGAAATTGGCACCGAAATTCATTGGACCTTTTAAAATCATACAGGTAATCAACCCAGTTACTTTCAAACTGGAACTACCTTACAATTTGAGACGGGTCCACCCAGTGTTTCACTGTGCACTACTGAAGCCAACGAGCACATCCAAATGGCATACGGAAGAACCTCCATCCCCACCCATAATGATAGACAACCAACAACATTTTGAAGTAAAAGAAATACTGGACTCAAGAAAGCAAAGAGGAACACTACAATACCTCGTGAAATGGAAACATTTCTCACACCCAGAGTGGGTCCAGGCACGACACGTCATGGCTAGACAACTAACAAGACAGTTCCATGAGGCATACCCGGAGAAACCAGCACCATAGAACATCTTTGGGGGGGCAGCATGTCATGACCTTGTTGCAAGGCACAAAGAGCCTCACAACGTGGATCATGATCATTAAGGAAAAGGGGAAGGAGATAATCAAATCAGGGATTAACACAAGCACCCAAAGGCACCCACACCCATGGACCCATAAGCAACTGAAAAGAGAGACGTCAGAGGAATGAAGATAAGACGCACATGGTGCCCCGGAGGACACAACCGTCGCAGGGAGACAAAGAAGACACCGGGGAAAACGCCCAAGCAGCCATCAAGGGTCCCATCAAGAGGGATCGGGGCATTGAGGGGTGGGGAAGCCCAGGGCAATACAGGAGGGTATAAAAGGGGCGCCCCCACACTACCTACCCCGTTCCCGTTTTTCGTTCTGTCAGCTATCATTCCAATAAACCAGAAATCCTTAATACCCATTAAGTGAGTCTGTGTCTTATTGTGAAGCGAGGCTGACCCTGACACCGGGCTTTCTCCTTACAAGTCTCAAATTTAGCAACCTGCCTTGTGAAGTTCCAATTCAAAAACCTTCCATTCCTTGAAGCTTAGATCTTGTCTTTGGTCTCAATGTTCCAGGAATGCATCCATTTCCGTTCCCTTTACACCCAACGCTTTTCCTTCTTCAAAATTAGGGTTAACATTCCAGAAGTCAATTTTCCTCCCTTCACTTTTTGGCTTTAAAACATCATTCCTCATTTTCTTCTTTAAGGCAGGAACATTATTCTCGATAATTTTCACCCCGTCATCTTCTTCAGTTTGTTGGTAGACTTTAGATTCCACAAGTTCTGAAGGATGTTGCAGGGCATGGATAACCTTGAGATAAAGTTAATTAAAGGTAGATTTGATATCTGCTGTGTCCCTCCACAGAACGTTATGGCGCCCTCTAGTGCCTCAAGAACACATTAGGCACGGAAATTCCTTTAAACAAAATATTTCTTAAACATGAAAGTGAGAGTAAACAAAAGCCGTTCTCACGGGAAATGAAAGCAGATAGATCAAAATTCAGCTCCTCAGATTCAATAAAGTAGATAAATCTTTTATAATCATTAAAACTTAAAAAAAAATAACAGTGAACAGGGAAAAACCTTTAAATCCCAACAATACAATTTAAATATTTTTAAAAAGCCAAATTTCCAAATTAATAAATTCCAGAAGTAATTAAAATCACCAAGAGGTTCCACATTTCTTTGTTGCAAAAAGCCTCTCCTTAATAACAGATTTTTAAAAAATGGTGTTTTAGAAATGGGGTGGGCAGCTTTAGAGTTTTCAGCTTCAGTGCAGCTTAGGAAGAGATGAGAACCCCGCCTTCCAACTGCTCACTCACCAGTCAATTGCAAAATGCCATTTTGTGGTCTTCTGGCTGCAACCAGCCATCTGGAAAACACGGATGATTCTTGGGGTTCTCCTTAATCTGGAGAACACTTCTGGGCTCCAAGGAGACCTGCCTGAGCCTGAAAAACCGTCTGCGCTGACCAGTCCACCGCATTGATCATGGAGATGCGGCTCAAGACACCAATCCCCAGAAGATGTGAATTTTTCAAAACGTTACATAAATGATGGAAAACTGGTGATTCAGCATAAAAGCAGTTTCCATTTCTTTTGTCTTTCTTTTTGTTTGTATATTTTAATTATTTGTTTATAATTAAAAAGAACTTGAACTTCTACAAACAATAAGTATTATAGAACAAAATTAGTATATTAAATTAATTTATGTCCAGAAGAGAACTGTTATATCGCATGATCACATAACATGAACCAGTGTTGTCTTTTGAGCATCACATTTCTCATAATTAGCTGAACTCATCAGTTTCTTCCCCAGAAGGTACAAAATATTTTTATTGAATTGTTCATAATAGCAGATTTATAAAAATGTGACCTATAGATGCCAAAATAATACTTGTGAACTGGAATTACCCATTATTCCCCACTTCTTATACTTCTGAACATTTAATTTAGTAAATTATAACAACAGCTTATTATTATTGGCATTATTTTGAAAAGAACATCCTAAATATTCTAATGCTACAGTGGATTCTGAAGCACATAAGGCTGCTGGTTCATTATTTAGATATTAAAATGTATTGTATTTGAAGACACCGCATCTAAAGTGATGCATAATGATCTCTCTCTTGCAAAGCTTCATATTCTCAAGATCTGACAGAAATTTTACTAGTTTGGATAGTGTGAAGGAGATCTTGTTTACCTACAGGGACAAGTTGGTATTAAATGTATAATAATGTCTTGTGTTTCTCAGGAAACAACCTTAAGTTCATTCAATCAATTGGAACACTAAGCCTATGAAAGAATATAACAAAAACCTTTTGCACAAACACAGGTTGGATAAATATGCCCTGTTTGTAACAAAGATTTTATTATTTAGTGTGAAATATTCATTTTTGTAACTATATAATATTCATATTTAATTTTACTAAAATAGATTTTATTAACAATACTTTAAAATTCATTGAATAGTAACTAAGGAACTTCCTTTCCAAGTGTATGACCCTTTCATTCTTTTTCAATATTATTATTTAGAAATTAGCTGGAAAAATTAAAACTGTAGTTTCATATAACACACTACAATGCATTCTGCATAAAATGTAACATAAATTTCCCGATAAGTTAACATAAATTTTCACAGGAATGGCATTTAGTAGAAAAATTAGGATTTCCGCCTGTAGTTAGTAAAAATGTTTAATACTCTTTAAGACACTGTTGCTTTTTGCAGACCCACCATTACTGAAATCAGTCCATTTATGTATAGGAATTCATGAAGCAGTTTTCTAACTGTCCATCACCTGTGGTCTTGACCAGAAACAATGGCTTTAGGAAATAGGTATGAGTGTTACATATGTTTGCTGAATGTTGATATACATAGGGACCTTATTCTGTAAGCTTTGAGACCCCTTGGTAAAATGAATTAAATATATAAGCAGCCTGAGAATCTTACAGAGAATTTTACTCTTCATCCCACATCTCTAAACTACTGAGTATAATTGTCTCAGCCCTGTGTGCCAGCCAGGGCTGAAGGTCTGTGCTGGGAGGAGAACTTAACCAATTTTAACCAGATATTTTTGCATCTCCTCTCTCTTTCCACTTCAGTGGGGTGAGACAAAGTAAATCTGTCAGATTCAGACTCCCATATTAGACGGGTGAGATGTTGACTCCATATCACACTTTTGCTGCTCACTGTTGGCTGTAGGGTTGTGCTTTCAAATTTTTTTGTGAACATAATTTGGACTTCTGAAATAGATTATGCACTCTGCCCTAGTCTCTGTCTAACCTAATACCATTGAAATAACACTGTTAGGATTATTCTGCAGATTAGAACTCATAAGAGTGTAAAAGGAAATGATCAAAGTCCCACATCCCTGATGAACATACTTATATCAGAAGCATTATGTGTCAGTGAAAACCGTTTGTGAGACAGCTCTTCAAATATTTAACACTGCAATTTGGAGTTCAATTTAGTCAGTAACAAAGTCTCTTAACTGCAATGCATATCTTATATGGGTTTATAGTTTAATACAAAAATAGACAAAACCATGATCGAATTCTCACTCTGTTTTCTGTACTAGAAAACAAATTTTTCATTTGTGTGATTCACAAAGAATGTTCAGTAGAACATTTTGTGTAAAATCCAGTAGAAATCCTGGCATAGTATTTTGGCTTGGACTATAGGAACAGAAACCTCCTTTTAATCTGCCATTAGTCTTCATAACTGAAATGACTATGGTTCCAAATACTTTAGAGGATAATAATTATATGTCATAAATTACTTTCTTTGCTTCCAAGTATTTAATAAGGATGTCAGGAATAGTATCTTGCCTCTTAGTCATAATTTGGCGAAAAAGGTCTACTGCTGATATTAATCAAACCTAATTAAAACTATTTCCTGTTATTTTATAGTGCTGCCAAGCTTCTGGACAAGAATATATTTACTGTCAGCACCACAAATCCACTGCTTCCTTCTTCTGCAAGTCTTCAGCTGGCTCAGCTGCAAGCCCAGCTTACCCTGCAGAGGCTAAAATTGGCTCAGACAGCAGTCACCAACAACACAGCAGCTGCAACTGTCCTGAATCAAGTTCTTTCTAAAGTGGCCATGTCTCAGCCACTTTTCAACCAATTAAGACACCCTTCCATGTTTAATACCCTTCCAAGCCATGCTGGAGGTCCTGGGGTCACCAATACTAGATTTCCACATGGTGGAATACGTTTTCCAGCACAGAACCCCCCTTTGGTGGCACCAGGTGGAACCCTGGGGCCAGTAAGTAACCTTCCAAATCAAAATGCCAGTACTGTAGTCATAAACCCTTTTGGGGGTGTAATTTCTCAAACAGCTGGACAACAGGCTGCAGCTATGGGCCTAAATAAAACTGGTGCCTCCTCTGCTACAGGTGGATTTTATGATTACAATAAACAGATACTCCCCTCTGATGCTGGTCAATGCTGTCAACAGAGCTTTGTGACCAGTGGTTCTCATTCAGTCCCAGTGTCATCTGGAAATGGAACATCTGAAGGCCAGCCAGGATTCCAGAAAGAGTGTTATGGAGCTGTGTCTAAAGGCCAGCATACAACTTGTGTACAGTCTTTGACATTTGCTGCTGACTCACAAAATTCTAATCAGATTATAAACCAAAAGAGAAAGATGGATCCAATAGTACATGAAAGAGAAACAAATCATCAATGGGAGAATCCTTCTACTTTTCCTAGCCAAAATAAAACTGACATTATGCCTAATGCCAACATGTGGCCATCAACAAATGTCCCATATGAAGTAAGAGGGGATCTCTATAACCCTGAAGAACCAACGCCAGACACAAAATTTAGCACTGGTACTCCACGTCTTTTCAGCAGAACTAAAAATGTTAAACAAAATTACAGTAACTCACGAACAAGACAGAAGCAGGAACGCATTACTTCTGGATTGCCAGTGAGGCCTCTTCAGTCCCATGAGTACAACGACTTTCATAGTATTGCACCTCTTTGCTTCCCCCATATCTGTACCTTATGCAATAAGAAGGTATTTGACCTTAAGGTAAGCTTGCTTCAGATTTGGTCCTGCTCAGTAATTTGCCTCTTTCCTGATAGTAATTTTTTATTGTTTAGGAAGGAATACCATACCTGGGTTGCTTTATCAGTAGAATCACTGCATACTTTTTCTGATGGAATGTTTGTCTTTAACTTCAATAAAGATAAATTTATATCCAAAATCGCATATTTTGCAGCTCCTTATCTTGCCATGTTACTGTTGTAGTTACTGTTGTAGTTACTAGCTTGTGATACCATTCCATATGCCTATGCATTTGATGTCTCATTAAGATTTGTAAATGAGAAGATGTAAAGTCATTAGAATTGTCAAGAGAATTTTGATTTGGGCACTAATCTACCACCACCACCAATATTATTTCTCCTCTTCCTCCTCCTTGTTCTCTATAATTTGATGTAATGAGAAAGCCCTGATGCAATTGGCTGAGGTATTTTTTTCAGTTTTTTTCAGTCATTGATAATGTAATAAAGCTATGGACACTTATGATAGTTAATGTATGTTCATCATTTTAGAAATGTCAGACTTGAGTTCAATAAGTTTACACAAGGTTTTTAAACTTTGACTTAAAACAAAACAAAACAAAAATACTGCAGATTGGAAACATAGTGAACATATTAGTTTCTTATACTTTAAATTACGAAGATAAAATTTGATCTACATCATTGTTACATAGCATCAATATTCCAGGACATTACAAATGATAAGGATCTGACCACTTCCCATCTGTAATGTTCAAACACTGGGCAGGCACTCAAACTAACGGTCCTCTCCAAAACCACAAATCCATTTCATAAAGGGATCTACAAAATGTGCAGTTTTATTCACATGTGACCAGTGACATTTCTCTAGATAGGATTAACATAAATTGAAACTCTTTCTTTATCCATAGTAGCGTTGCCCAATTGTACAGAGCAATGTGACTAAATGGCTCCTGGACCTACTTAGCTGAATGGATGATTTAAGGTTTTAATTTTGATTGCACTATGTTTCAAAGTACTGTATAAAATCTTTTCATTTATCATAACTTTGTTACATAATTTTTCATAAAAATAAATGAAAACTACTATGAATGTCTTTGCACCCATTGCAAATGCATATTCCAACTGTATTTGTTATATCTTTTCTGGTATGTCACACTATATTTCTTATTCTTTTAACTGAGGACTGGGATCAGCACATTAAAGGAAATCTTCACATTCAAAATTGCTTGGCTTTCTCAGAGAAGTGAGTAGTTGAAATATATTGATGTCTCTATTTCCCAGACATTTTTAGTCTCATATTTGTATGTGAGTATGAATATATATATGTGTTTGTGTGTGTGTGTGTGTACACACGCACACACACACATTCATGCTCAAAAAACATTTAATTAATATAACAAATAGGAACTTTTTGCAAAAGAAAAAGAAAAAAATGTATCATTTAACTGACGATCTGTGACAAATGTAATATTAAGATGTAGCTTTGAATAGTGAGGTTCCTACTTCTTGTCTAAACATTGAAGTTGCAGGTAAAATTTTCCATTACTAAGTTACTGGTGCAACCTGATGCCCAGCATATGTGGTGTGATACTGGCTGGGAATACTGGAAGTTGGCAGTTCCCACCTATTTGGAGAATGTCTTGAAGATAGTTAGATTACAGATTCTCTAATACAGATATTTTTGTGAACAGTGTCAACTACATCATTGTTCTTGATGAAGGCAGAAGGAATGTTTACTGAATTCAGATATAATTTCCACTTGAAAATTGTCACCTCAGTTTTACCTATATTCTAATTATAACTCTAACCGTTTATTTTGTATTTTCCAGCTCTTTTCCATGGTTATTTATTGGTTGAAAAATTTTAAAAGGTTCCAGGAATACCCAGTTGCGAAATTCCCTTATAGCCAATCTTGACATGGTACTAACCTAATGTTCTTAGAATAATTTCATAATTTCTGTTACTGAGGTAGCATTATTGTTGGATTTTATCAGTACAAGATATCTGGTAACTAAGTAAATTAAGATCTGACCCAAGTGTTCTTATTCTATATCTTAATTTCAACCATTGTTTCTTTTTTAGTCCTGACATTCGTTGTATGTTGAATTCAGCAACAGAAGGAGTGTTGCATTCTTCTTCCCCAAATAATAAAACTGGCTTTAATCTTTCTGGTACTGAAGGTAAATCATTCAAATAATACATACATATTTAGTTGGAATATAGTTGACACAAGGAGACATTTCACTGAATATTGAAGAAGTGTAATCTTAATGACTAAATTAATATCTATGTTTGAAGTTTTATTTTTTCCCCCAGAGTAGAAGCATATAATGGTTTTTCAGAATATTTATGAACATATAAGCACATTGGAAAAAGGAAAAAGATGTAGTATTTTGTAACTGTTGTGATCAAATTAACTTTTCTGATTTTTCTGATAATATGTCTTGAGGTATTGAGTTAGCTCGCCTTTCTGTGAATTACTCAATGATTTGCAGTGCTTAAATCTCATACTGATTGTAACTCATATTGTTTCTTGGTGTCACATCTTATTTCCATAATAGTTACTGAAAATGCCTTTTTTTCCCTAATGCCTTTATACAAACTTCTGATGCAGTGTAATGGAGTACAACCCTATTCATCACATCACATAAATTATATTGTAGAACTTAAAGAACAATTAAGGATCAAGATACAGGAGAATTTTTTTTTTTTTGGTGAGGAGTATGAGAGAAGTATTTAAAATTAAAAAGTATTTAAAAGACATGGAAAAAGCAGAGATTCCCCACCCGCCACTCTGCCCTTTGTAGTAGAACCTGGGTTCATCCAAACAGTTGACCAGTATGAAATCCCGGTAGATAAACAATAAGATGTATATAACAAGGTTTAGTGATGGGTAGGTTTAAAAGAATATTAGACAAATTCATGGAGAATAAATACCCGTAGCTACCAGATTGTATGTTACTTTTAGTGGTACCAGGGCAAACCTTGTTTTCTTCAAAGTAGCAGCACATATGCAATTATGTCATAATGCAGATGATACCCTTATGTGCTTAGGCTCACATCTGAGGGAGGCACCTGAGTTGTAGCTTTTACACACTGTCTTCAAGACACCTATTTCATCATTTGCCCCCCTTGTACCCATTGCAGACAGCTATGACTACTTTGAGGATTAGAAACAACAGGACTTGATTGCCAGTTAATGAAAAAGAAGAGAGAAAGCCCTATTTTAGGGATTTCCTTATGTCATACTCCTTTGATTTGATTCAACTTGGTTCCTTCTATGTTAGTTTTGGCAATCTAGAACAAAATCTCACTTTTATGTATTACAGTTTTTATATGCCAGATATCTCCAGGGGATAATAGACCATTATTGGCTTTTGCCCAGAGTCATATATTTGAGATGGGTGGCCATATAAATTGAATAAATAAATAAATTAGCAATAGGAGTTTTGTAGGAAGAAATAAATAAATGTGAAAGAATTTTGCTCTCTCAAAATCTATGTTTAACAGAATGCTTTCTTCCTTTTTTTGGCATATGCACATTGATAGGTTTTCACTGAATATGTGTCATTTTTTAGATTATCCATTAAATGCAGAGTCATCATACAATTCTTCATTTGGCCAGTCAAATTCCACATTATCTTACGCACTTGGAAATGTGAGTATTATTAGGCTGGAGATTCCACTGGAGTCATTTTATGTTCCATATTGAAGTTGCTCCTGGACACTGGGCTGCATGACAAAGATAGGCCAGATCCATTACCAAGGCAACAAGGAGAAAAATATGGCTTAAAAATATGGCCAAAATAAGAAGGCATGCACAAAAACTCAGGCAGACACCTCCCTAATTCACCTGAGTATAGCGGGGTGGGGGTGAGGGAAATAAAGCACAGTCAGACTTGCAGGAATCTGTTACTGTAGCCAATATTAATAAACACAGTTTTAGCTATTGTGTGGACTTGATTTCTTGCTTCGTGTTAAATAGTGTGGCTGACATCAATCTTGCAAGTCTCACAGTAAAGGTCATCTTTCTTATTTAATACAGGATCCTACTGACATATTATGTATGTGCTTGCTCTCTTTTCTAGTGATATGAATAAGTGTTTGTTGATACATTTTGTAGAATAATTGTTTCTTGAGCAGAATACTTTTAAATTGTTTTCTCAAAGGATTTCATCAAATCAATTATCTGTTCAAGGTAACCATATTTTTATCCTAATCTAAACCTTGGTATAAATATGTAGCTATTGTCCTACATTTCCTGTTAGTCTCTGTCTTAAGTAGTTTGCTTTATAATGGTGCAATTACTGATGGTTTGTTTTACAATTCTGTAATTGTATTTACTTCCTAGGGACAGAGAGTGGGAGCAAATGGCAAAACATGAGTCACAACAGCATGAAGCAAATCATGTGGTTTATGTATTTGCCTCTGATGTTTCATTATATTTTCATCATTATGATATGTACCAAGACATCGATTTATCTACTGAGTATTAGAGAAATCAGATATGTTTTTTTAGTCATGGATGATTATATGCATGGTGATTAGGAGAATTGTGGATTTACAGATTTTCCCCAAAGTATTGCTGTAATCTATATCTTACATGAAACTGTTATATACAGGCAGCTTTCAATATGTTGTTATTAATTGCTACACAATTACATGAGAGTATTAATTTTCAACCAAACTCTTGGGCTACAGTAAAAGGGAGATTATATGTGCTCCGTGCACAAGTATTTGAGATTCTGAAAAGATCAGCTATGTACGAACTCAGTGCAGGGTAAGAAGTGTAATTTCAAATGTGTATGTTAAGCTGGTGGTTAACTCTGTTTCTAAATTTAAATTAAACAATTTCAGGTTCTACAAAGGAAATGTGTTCCAGGTCGTGTAGTACACATCTGTAATCTTCCTGAAGGAAGCTGTACAGAGAATGATGTCATCAACCTTGGACTTCCCTTTGGAAAAGTCACTAATTATATTCTCATGAAATCTACCAATCAGGTATTCTTTTTTCAGTTATAATAAAAATGTAAATATGTGAAATTTTTAGGTTTTGTGCATTCTATAAAAAATGGTTAGAGAACTCTGATGATTGAACTGGTTGGGGCTGATGGGATTTGGAGTTGTACAGGAAAAAAGGTCTCTTATTCTGTTTAGGAAAGTATACTTTGAACATCCTTTTGTGTTTGTGTGTACAATATACATGAGGAGTTGCAGCAAGGTTACTTTGCTAGGATTGTTGAGAGTACAGTATGTCTGTGTAACAGAGAGAAAAGGAGGGAGAAGGAGAAGCAAGATAGCTAGTAAACACAGCCCCATCCTCCTTCACTCCCTAATGAAGTCTCAGCCTTTTCCCAATCCTCTGGCAAGAATCAAGGCTTAAAAAGCAGAAAGGGCAGGGGAGCAGGTAAACACAAGCCAGGTGTCTTTCAGCTACCGGTAGCAGAATCTAATTTAAATATAGGTCCTTCTGTCTTCCCTCCCTCCCTCCCTCCCTCTCTCCCTCTCTCCCTCTCTTTGTTCATCTGTTCTCCTGGTTTGCAGGAGATTTATCTATTATCTGTCTGTCTATCATCCAGCTATACTGAAACAGAGAGGGAGCCACAGGCACATACATAATTTTTTTTATCTATTCAGTCATGTCCGATTCTCAGACAGGGATTAGTCCCTGCAGTTTTCTTGGTAAGGTTTTTCAGAAGTGGTTTGCCATTGCCTCCTTCCTGGGGCTGAGAGAAAGTGACTGGCCCATGGTCACCCAGCTGCCCTTGTGCCTAAGGTGGAACTAGAACTCATGGTCTCCCAGTTTCTAGCCTGCTGCATTAACCACTGCACCAAACTGGCTCTCACATACCTTCTCTCTCTCTCTCTCTCTCTGAAGAGATTGGTTGCATAACAGTTTTTAAAAATTAACTTTATTATGTTCTACAACTGATGATCTATCATGATACCTTCTTTCTCCCTACAACTGAAGATACTAGCCTCCTGTATTTTTCTGCAACTAAAATTACACCAGAGTATCTGATTAGTAGAAAACGAATAAATATTCCTATATTTATTTGTGGATAAATATATTGAAATATTTTATATTTAGAAAAATTACATTTCTTCTTAAGATATAATCTTAATATATTATTACTGTAGTTTTTTGCATTTTTCTTGTGTGGACTAAATTACTAAACTCTAAACTATTTTTGTATTATAACAGGCTTTTTTTGTATTATAACAGGCTTTTCTAGAGATGGCCTATACTGAAGCAGCCCAGGCTATGGTAGAATATTATAAAGAGAAACCTGCAATGATAAATGATGACAAATTACTCATTAGGATGTCTAAAAGATACAAAGAACTTCAGCTAAAGGTAATATCATTGTTTGTCATGTCATTCTGTTCATCTGGCTGGTCAGAAATAGTCTTCAACTGCACATTTTTGTTTACAGATAAAATTTAAGCATTCCCCTTCTTTCCTGCAGCCATCTAATTATTGATGTGTATATCTCCCATATAGACTATTGCAATGCGCTTTACATGGGGCTACCCTTGAAATCCAGAAGCTACAGCTGGTTCAGAATGCAGCCGCGTGAGCAGTTTTAGGGGCCCCAAGAATGGCGCATGTAACACCTTTGCTGCGCGAACTGCATTGGGTGCAAGTTTGCTTCTGGGTCCAATTCAAGGTGTTTTTACCTTTAAAGCCCTACATGGCATGGGTCCGGGTTACCTGAGGGAACATCTCATCATTACATTGACCCGTCCCACCCAGTGAGGCAGAGAGGGCATGTTATAGACCCTGTCCATGAGAGATTGTTGATTGGCGGGGACCAGGAGGAGAGCCGTGTCTGCTGTGGCCCCTGCCCCCAGGGGTGAGGCAAGCCCCCACTCTCCTGGCTTTCTGAAAGGGAGTGAAGACTAGGCTCTCCCATCTCACCTGGGGCAGGAGAAGGGGCAATCAATCGTGGGGGTGGCTAGTGCCTTGAAGAGGCCCTGGGGAATTATCTGTATTAAATTAAGATCTTTGTATTCACCATCTTGGATTTTATATTTTATATTTATATTTTTATGAAGAATTTTGCTTTTATTGTATTTTAATCTGTAGTTATTTTAATTTTATTGTAAACCGCCCAGTGTCACTCTTAGTGAGATGGGCAGTGATGAAATATGAAATATAAATAAATAAAAATTAATAAATGAATATGCATTGTCCATTGATGGGGCCTATTTCCTGTTTAATTTGCTTAAATATACCAAGTGAGGCAAACAAAACTTGTAATTCAAGACTTCTTTTAATGTTCCTTTCATTCTTTAATTAATAATAATAATAATAATTTTAAAAATAATTGGCCTTTGTTTTCAAAGGACCATTCCTACAGAACAATTTGTGGCAGTGGCTCTGTGGTGGATGGGAAACTTTGGTGGAGCAGGCTTTCGATGCCCTCGTCATCTCCCTTCCTCCCTCTCTTTTCCAGAATGCTTCCCATAGAATGTCTTGTTGTAATGGCTGTTAGAGAAAACAGAGAAGTCCACTTAAAACATGCTTTTGAAATAGATTTTCCATGCTGTCCTTTTCTTCTCTTCCATATGTCTGTGCTAACAGATAAGGAATTCCATACCCAGCCCTACATAGAGACAAGGCAGTATTGTGTCCTGATGCCTTGTTTCTTCCAAAAGTATCATAAGTACATTTTGCTATTTTTTCCCCTTCAAATACTCCACATTGTTTGGTAGACTTGGATATTCAGTGAGCCCTAACATGCTGTGTGTTCAGAGCTGAGAAGTTTGGATGAAGTCTTTGACCAAGAGCTTTAAGATGAGACATCAGTATTTGTTTTAATTAATGGTGACTCTCTTTTTTTACCATGATCAAGAATATATTGTGGAATTAAGTACACTGTTTCTATAGATTTTTTGTGAAAAAAGTCAGTCCAGAGGCATAAGCAGCCCACCAGCATCCCTTTTGCAGACCCGAGCCCCCCCCCCCACTAACAAGTTGGAGCAAATTTTTAGCAGCAGTTCCCATGATTTTTTTGCAAAGTTGCTTATACTTGTGTCTTCCAGTCACTAGTTTTATTACAGTTCATACCACAAAGTCTGATTGAGAGTTGCAGTAGAACTTATATACAAACTATTTGGCAGGAAAACCAAACTGGAGATTATTCTGTATGCAATATGAAACAAATTATAAGGAAATGAAATTTATTAGAAGGATTAAGAACAGATTAATTGAAGAGTGCCAAGCTTGCCAAGGGGAAGACAGATGACCAGTTCACAACAAGAGACTGGTAATTAAGAGAGGGTTGCTTTCTTAAAAACCAAAAGAAAACGTAGAGAGAGGGAGGAATAGTAAAACAGAAAGAACAGTGGAGTATGTAATAACTTTGAATGAAGGTAGTTGATTTTTTGGAATGGAGTAGATGAATACTATAGGGAGGTGAAGGTGTAGATTGAACTATGAATGAAAGAACTAATATAGCTGTCAGAAAGTATGAGTTGGCATCATGTATATTGTTCTGGATGCATAGAAGAATAGAAATTCATAATTTGGTGATAGTTGCATGGTGTGCTCCAATAAGTAGGGATAAAGAAGAAACCAAAATGCGTTTTGGAGAAAAAAAAATGAAGAACTTGGTAATGAACATGATCTGAGGAAAAAATATTCTGCTAGGTAATATGAATGGAAAGGGTGGGAATTAATGCAAAAAAGTTATTGGGCCATTTGAAATCTCAGAAATGAATCAGAGTAGTGATTGTTTCCTAAGTATCTGCTTAGGAAAAGCTGTTCATTTGGTTTAAGCATTCTTTATTTTCATATGTACATATCAACAAGGAATTAATAGAAGAGCATGACTGATTTGATTGTTTATGATGAAAAGTGGAAAGAATTAATGAAGGATGCAATGGTGAGGACAGGCCATTTATCATACTATCTATGCAAGCCAACTTTATTTTTAAAAACATTGAAGTATACATTTACTTACATTTATTATATGTTTATTTTGCTTAGAAACCAGGAAAGAATGTGGCAGCAATAATCCAAGATATCCATTCTCAAAGAGAAAGAGATATGTTGAGAGAAGCAGACAGGTATTTTTTTCATATTGGTATTGTCCTACTTTTGTGACAAATGGAAGAAAATATGTGATTTCAGCAGAGGAGAAACTATTACTGGGCCCTTCCAGATAATTTGGGAAGAAGCTACAAAATTTGGAAAAAGTATTCATGTAAGACAGACTTTCAAATATAAGACTAGTAGTTCCTTAAGATTTGAAGTTTTCTCCTATTCGAATAATAATGAATAAGTTCTAAATATGTTTGCTTTGTTAAAAAATATTCACTGTTATTCTGCATGGAATGCTTGTATCTACCTGATAAAAGCAGTCCATGCAGGATAAAGCAAGAAGCCAGTTTTCTCTTCCTTTTCTTGCAAGGAGCAACTTTGTCACTCCATGTCTTTTCTCCTTCTGGAGAGTGTGGAACAGCTGAGCTATTCCTGAAAATGCTCCAGTACTGAAGATCTTGGCCAGCCTTTTCCAAAGAGGGAAGATGTCAAGCAGCCAAGACAGGAATAGCAGTGGCCAGAAATGGAGAGATGCAGTATAGAGAAGCAGAGATGGGGAAATAGTTTTGCTTCAGGATCAAAGGTCTTGGGAAACATCCCAACCTTCCATTAGGAACTATGATAAGTAAGAGAAGGATATCCAATATTACCACCAGAGTTGTTTAGTTATATAAACTCAGTTTATATTATTGTTGTTAGTATGACTTTCATACTGATAGTGATGCAATAGTTTTAGCATTTATTCAAATCTTAGGCATTTGGAGATTTTTTCCTTGACCATAGTAATGTATTAATATTTTACGCTTGTTTCTGCTCCTCTGATTATACATATGATACAAAGCCACACTGAAAATATTGTTATTTTAAACCAAGCATTGTTTAATAACTCACTGTTATTACTGATTGTTTGAAATGCATATATTACTTCTAAAAACAGGTAAACATGAAATGTATTAGCTTAAGTAGAAGCAAATTTATTTAAGAATGATTATATGCAACATGCCACTCTTCCCCTGTACTGTAGATATGGACTGGAAAGGCCTCGTTCCCGCAGCCCCATAAACTGTTCACTTTCCCCAAGATCACGAACTCCAAGCTTCACTTCCTGTAGTTCCCCCTGTAGTCCATTAAGCACAAACCGAATAGAATGGGGAAATGGAAGAGAACCATGGGATCAGTCTCCTTATTCTCGAAGAGAGGAAGATAAAGAATTACTGCCTTGGAGAGAGAATGGGGAAGAGAAAAGAGTTCGGAGTGACATATGGACGCATGAAAGAAAACATTATTTACGGCACCTGGACTTGGAAGAGCATGTTGAAGCAACCAGAGGGCACAAAGAAAAATATTTAAGAGGGGGCTCACCCAGTGCAAAAGGGGCTTACCTTTTGCCTGGCCATAAGATGAGAGAAGAAGACTGTTACAGAAAATCATCTAAGCAAAAGTCTGAGAAATATCAAAATCAGACATTGGATGCTGCTTTGAAGTGCAAAAGAAAGGAAGAGACAAGATTGAGAGAACGCAAGCATTCTCATTGTGAAGACACAGCTAAGGAGGAAATGTCAGAACAAAAGTCCAGCATGATGCCTGACAGTATGAGGCAAAAGCAAAGTGATAAAGCAAAATTAAAAGACACTGCTACAAAGCCAGAGAAGGAGACATCTGGTATGGCTGAAAGAAATGATGTAAAGAAAGGAAAAGGAAATGAAAATGAGGTAATGAGTAATATAAACTATTATAAATATAATTATTTTAATTCACTATTATTAACATTAATTATGAAATAGTTTTATAGACAAAACAACAAAAATCTTGCTAGCAACACTATTTTGTTTAATTAGGATACAAATTTATTTCTGCAAGTTCAGAGGAGTACTCAAGCTAGTCTTTTCCAGCAAAAACAACAAAGAATCTTGTGGCATCTTAATAACTAGTAAATCTGTTACCAGGCAGAGTTTGTGAATTATGGTCAACTTTACTAGACATCAGTCTGGAGTGAGATCCAGATCATTAATAAGTTTGGTAGATTTTAAGGTGCCACAGGACTTAGTCATTCTTGCTAGGATCCCAACTCTTTTAAAACTTAGAAGACAGTTTAGTAGTTCCTGAATCTGAAATTTGCAGCAAATGCTGCTAACTCCCCTTCAAGAACATAAAATTTAGTAGAATACAACAAAGTAATTTGCAACGATTTGTTAAGATGCAAAATACAGATAGATGTAAAGGCAGCAAAATGTGATAATATTTGCATACATTCCTTCAGTCTAATATTGAATAAAGCTAAGCCCATGTGTTCATTTTTATTTGTGCTGAAAACTGTCTGATTATAGATTGAAAAAGAATATTGCATTTACCTCTGTCAGTAATATTTATTCAGTCAGCGACCAGCAAAACATTTACCTCTGTATCATTTCAATTTTGTGAAGTAAATTATTTTCATTTACATATCATAGCGCCCACAGACAGTTATAATAGATGGATAGTAATGTATCAGCTTATTTTAATATAGACATGTGCCCTGTTATGACTTCCACTTACTGATAACTTTTATATTCAGAATTACAACTTCGTTCTAGGGATTGATTGGGAGGTTTGGCTTTCTCCTTTGAAAGGATAAGTATCATGCCACATATTGGAGAGTGATTTAGAAATCCTGGTCAGTTTCAAAGTAATCTTCCAGGCAGCATTTTCTAAAATGTTTAGAAATTGGTAATTGTTTTGGCAGGTACAACTGTTTAAGAGAATAAAGAGAGATTTCTAAACTTGCAGGAAGGGGTAGAATCCAGTTACAAGTTTTCATTAGCAGAAACATTTTTTGCCGACAGCACAGGGTGTGGGGTGATACCATTAAACTTCTGCGTTACCCATGCCCCAGTTTTAATCCAACCATCTGAAACAGATTTTAAGGTTTGTATGTGGAAATTTGAGAGAAGAGAGATGGTATTGGTCTCCCAGATGCGGTGAATGTTAGTGTCATGAGTGCCGTTGAGCTAAAGTCATCAGCGCAATGGCACTCATGACAATGACAAGGAAATAGGTGAAGGGGTACAAGTTAAGTAGCCATCAACCCACAACGACTAACGGCTAACAAACAATAGATAAACGGATCACGGAGCCACCCAAGCCATCAGCGGCAATGCAACGGGGATCGCCCAGCTGAAAGCAATCAGCAGAAGATTGAAAACCTGAGGATGGGCGATCCTGGAAACCCTCAACCAATGGCAGGGCAACGCATGGGACAAAGGGGGGTGACGTGACCGAGAGCGAGGGGGCGCTGACCGGCGCGGGGTATTTAAACCCCGCACCGGCGCGCTCCTGTCACTCTCAGCTTTTTTCTACCAACGTTGTACCTACCCTGAAATAAACCAGAGCCTGCTTTGCAAACCAGTGTCTGAACGTTATTCAGAGGTAGGCAGCGCATGACATAAAGCTGAGAGTCATAAACTCAGCCTCGCCGAGCCCCACCGGACGACAACGAGCCGCGGGAGGAGTAGACGGCGAGAAGACCAGCAAGATGAGGCCGGAACGGCGCGGACCAGGAGGGCGAGCCGCGCGGCAAGAGACAGAGGAGGACCGACCGAGGCCAGAGGCACCGCGGACTCCCGGAGCCATGGACGCCCACCCCACCCGACCCGAGCCTCAGCTCCAACCCCAAGGGGAGATGGCGACGGAGGCAACCCGACCGCGGGAGGGAGCAGCATGACTTCCGAAACCAGCGGAGGACCCCGCGCCCCACATCGCACCCCAGCAACGGGCGTGGAGCGACAGCCCCACGGTGCTCAACACGGAGGAGGACGACGGAGACACCCATCAGACGGAGGAGGAAGCGGACCCGCGGCGGAGGGACGATGAACCCCCCACCCCCGAGGACGCGCCAACGGAACCGGCCCCAGCGGCGGCGCGGGCTGTGGACGAGGAGGCACGAGCTGAACTCGCGGCCATGCGGGCTCAGCTGACGGAACTCCGGACCATGCTCCAGGCGCTTATGCCCCCCGCGCCACCCAACGACGTCCCCGCACAAGCCCACACCCCGAGCGAAGCACCGAACCCACACGGGCCAGCGGAGAGCCAGCAGACGGCACAGGCGGCCGATACCACACCCCGGGAAGCGAGAGGCGGGGCCGCGCAAAACGCCCGGGCCCCAAAGGACTTCCCCATCTTCTTCGATGGGACCCCCTCAAAACTCTCGTTTTTCGTTACCAACGCTAGGGAGTTCATGGGGAGGCACGGACACTCCTATGACTCCGAGGCCGACAAGATCGCCGCCGTGGCGATCAAACTCCAAGACAGGGCGGCGGACTGGTACGTCCAACTGTACGAGTCCAGCTCCCCCGCCCTCGCCACCTTCCCTGCTTTCATCAAAGAGATGAAAAACTACTTCGAAGACCCCCTAGCTAAAGTACGGGCGAAAAGCGCACTCCAGAGACTTAAACAGGGCACACGCACGGTCCCTGACTACGCCCTGGAGTTCAAAGCCCTCGCGGGAAAAGTCTGCGACTGGTCTGAGACCACCCTGCTGGAAATCTTCAAAAGGGGGCTCAACCGCGACGTTCTCCAATGGGCCCTCTACCGCGACGACCCAGAAACGTTACACGGGTGGATCCACCTCGCGGGGAAAGCCGAACACGCGCACCGCACCTTCCTTATGACAACCACGGAAGACACAAACTACGTCGGGAAAAAGGTACCCGCACCACACGGGGGGATGGCCGGCCCCATATACCCAAAAAAGAAGTTCAACCGGGAGTCCTGCGGGAGGTGTGGCAAAGTAGGGCACAAGACGGCGGATTGCTTCGCCAACCGACCGCCGACCAGCGCGCCCAAGCCCGCCCCGAAAATTAGCCCCAAACCACCCAACCCGGGGCCGCCCCCTCACCGCCGAATGACCGTGGCCACAGCGACACCGGAAGAGGGCTGGGACGCTTACTGGGGAGAAGAGGACAATACCGACCCCGACCAGCCGGCGGGAAATGCTCCCCGCTTGCCCTGAAACGCGTGGCGAGGCAGGCGGTGGGACAGCAACGCGGACCACCTCAACGAAACGACAAAAGCTCCGTAATATTGGCAGCAATTCAACTCTCTGCCGGCAACGGAGCCACCACGGCCGCGGCACTAGTGGACTCGGGGTGCTCAAAAAACCTTATCCACCCCGACCTAGTCGCCAAACTCGACCTCCGCTGCTTCCCCCTCCCCACGCCGCTGGCATTCCACCAGCTGGACGGCTCTACAGCGGGAGGGAAACCAGCCACGCTACAAACCGAGCCGGTCACCCTGCAAATGGGCACTCACACCGAGCGCACATCGTTCGTAGTCACGCCCATCGGACGGCCCATTGCAGTCCTGGGGATGCCATGGCTCGCGAAAAACAACCCGCGGATCAACTGGGCGACCCGCACCTTCACATTCGGCGACGGCGAGTATCGAGCACCAGTACCAGCTGGCAAAAGCAACCCCACGGTAGGACGAGCGGAGGCGACCACACAAGACAACGCCGCTACCACAGCAGACCTACCGGAACAATACGCCGACTTCTCCGAGGTCTTCGGAGAGGCAGAGGCAGACCAACTACCCCCCCACCGCAAGACGGATTGCCGGATCGACCTACTGCCCGACGTCCCCCTACCTAGACCAAAGATCTATTCGATGACCCCGAAGGAGATGGCAACCCTCCGGGAGTTCATCGATAAAAACCTAGACAGGGGATTCATAGAGCCAGCATGCTCACCGGTCGGAGCCCCCGTCTTATTCCGAGAGAAGAAAGACGGGACCCTACGGCTCTGTACCGACTACCGGGGCCTAAACGCGGCTTCCCTGTCCAACAAATACCCCTTACCCCTGGTGAAGGACATGCTCGCCCACCTGTCCACGGGCAAAGTCTTTTCCAAATTGGACCTGCGCGAGGCGTACTATCGCATCCGAATCAGGGAGGGGGACGAATGGAAGACGGCGTTTAACTGCCCCCTAGGCGCTTTCCAGTACAAGGT
Organism: Candoia aspera; assembly: GCF_035149785.1. NCBI lineage: Eukaryota > Metazoa > Chordata > Lepidosauria > Squamata > Candoiidae > Candoia > Candoia aspera. The sequence continues at coordinate 53,801,689 of NC_086158.1, forward strand.
ACTGCCCTTCGGACTCGCGGGGGCCCCTGGGGTGTTCATGCAGCTCATCAATGAGGTACTGCATGAACATCTGTTTAAAGGGGTCCTGGTCTACATCGACGACGTCCTTATTTACACAAAAACATACGAGGAACACGTAACCTTAGTCAGGCAAGTCCTCGACAAGCTCAGAAGGGCGCAGCTCTATGCAAAGCCCACAAAGTGCGAGTTTCACAAAGAGCGCCTAGACTATTTGGGGTATCGAATCTCCGGGGACGGCATCGAAATGGACCCCGCAAAAGTCGAAGCGGTACTAAACTGGGAGCGGCCCCGCAACAGACGGCAACTACAGAGCTTCCTGGGATTCGCGAATTTCTACAGGTCCTTCGCCCGGGGGTTCGCTGAGATAGCCCTCCCCTTAACGGACCTCCTCAAAACCAAAGGGGTGGGGGACACCCGACGCGCCAAGAACCCAGGCACAGTGCTGAATTGGACTCCCGCGTGCCAGACCGCATTCGACAAGCTGAAAGCGCTGTTCACGACGGAGCCAATCCTCGCGCACCCGGACCCAGAACGGCCGTTCGTGGTCCAAGCCGACGCCTCAGACTTCTCCCTGGGAGCCATCCTGCTACAAAAAGACTCCACGGGGCTCCTGAAACCATGCGCCTACCTGTCAAGGAAGTTCTCCGAGACAGAGAGGCGATGGCACGTCTGGGAGAAAGAAGCCTTCGCGGTGAAATCGGCACTAGAGACATGGCGTCACCTACTCGAGGGAGCCACCCAACCATTCGAGGTCTGGACGGACCACCGGAACCTCGAGGCCCTACGAACGCCTAGACGCCTTAGCCCAAAACAGGTCCGATGGGCCCAATTCTTCAGCCGCTTTGATTTCCAGCTGAAGTTCATGCCGGGTAAGAAGAACTTCCTGGCCGACGCCCTCTCCCGGCTGCCCCAAGACGAAGAGCCCGCCCCAGACACCATTGGGACGGTCCTATCCGCCTCGCAACTGGGGATGGCCGTGACCACCCGAAGCGGCGCACGGAGGCAGCTCGACGCTACGGCGCAGCCGACGGCGGGACAACCGGCGACGGAAAGAAGGCAACCGCAACTACCAGGGGGAATGCGCACGGACCTCGCCGCCGCCCTCAAAACCGACCCCTGGTTCCTGGCAAACCCTGACAAGGTAACAATGGCGCAAGACCTGGCATGGGGGGAAGGCAGAATCTACGTCCCGGACTCGCAACGCCAGGCGATCTTGCATAGGTCACACGACGCCAAGCAAGCGGGACACTTTGGGTTCCTCAAGACCCTACACCTAACGCGGCGCCAATTCTGGTGGCCCGCGCTCAGGCGAGACGTAAAAACCTACGTGGCGTCCTGCCCAACGTGCGCTAGGGCCAAACGGGCACCAGGCAAACCCGCGGGGCTATTGCAACGGGTGGCAGAACCCTCCCGCCCATGGGAGGAAATCTCTATGGATTTCATAGTGGACCTCCCACCCAGCCAGAAGAAAACGGCCATTTGGGTGGTGAAGGACTACTTCTCAAAGCAGGCCCACTTCATCCCCTGCACGTCGGTCCCATCCTCACAACAACTAGCCAAACTCTTCCTCATCCACGTGTACAGGCTACACGGATGTCCCGCACGTGTGGTGACCGACAGGGGCACACAGTTCACCTCCAAATTCTGGCGGGCCTTCCTGAAGCTGACGGGGACCCAACAGGCCCTGTCTACGGCTTGGCATCCGCAGACGGACGGAGCCACTGAGGTTCTTAATGCCACCTTAGAGCAATTTATACGATCATATACGAACTACCACCAAGACGACTGGGCTGAACTGCTCCCGTTCGCCGAAGTCGCATACAACAACGCCGTCCACACGAGCACGGGGAAAACCCCGTTCGAAGTAGTCTCGGGGCGCGACTTCGTCCCCATACTGGAGCTACCTCAACCCCCGGAACCCCAGGTGGACGCCAGCGACTGGGGACGGAAGATCGCGGAAGCATGGCCAGTAATCACGGCGGCGCTGAAGGAGGCACAGGCTGCTTACAAAGAGCAGGCCGACAAGCACCGGCGCCAACAACCGACGTTCCAGGCGGGGGATATGGCCTATCTCTCCACCAAGTTCCTAAAGTCAACCCAACCCTCGAAAAAACTGGGGCCTAAGTACATCGGGCCGTTCCGAGTCACGCAAATAGTGAACCCGGTAGCAATACGCCTGGACCTGCCACACAACCTCCGGAGACTCCACCCGGTGTTCCATACCAGCCTCCTAAAACCGGCAACCACCTCCCGATGGCACCCAAGCACGCCACAGCCCGCACCGCTAATGATCGACGGGCAACACCACTTCGAGATCAGGGACATCCTCGACTCCCGCAAGCAACGAGGAACTCTACACTATCTGGTCAGGTGGAAACACTTCCCCCACCCGGAATGGGTGGCGGCGCACAATGTTAACGCGCCTGACCTGACCAGAGCATTTCACCGGGCATACCCCGACAAACCGCAATCAAGGTCAGCAAAACCAACCCCCCCCCCGCAGGCCTCCCCCCGCCTCCCGTGCCCCAAGGGAAAGGGCCCCCCCAAGCCCGCGACTTGGGTGGACCTTCCCCCCCCCGGGACTCACTCCCCCCGCCCCGGGCCCACGGGGTGGTGACAAACGATCGCCAGCACCCTCCCCCCGCCCCCCGGCCGCGGGGGAGTGGCAAGCAAGTCAACAGGGCAACCTGGGGGCAACGCCCAGGAGACACAACAAAGGCGACGCACTCTAAATAAGAAAAGAAGGGCCCTACCTGGAGCTGAGCAGCACCCGACCAGCCACGCCTCTCGCCTCGCCGAACTGAGCCAAACAAACAGGGTGTGGTTGGAGCATGCGCACGCCAGGTCAGAACCCGAGCATGCGCACCATGGACACACCCTGGGAAGGCACGTGGTAGAGGGAGGAGCAAAGGGAGGGGCGACAAACACTCCGGCGGGAACTTTGAAAAAAAAAAAAAAAAAAAATGTGGCGTTTTGACAGCTCCATGGGGAAAACCCAGAAACCCGGGGGAGAACACTATTCGGAAAGGGGGCAGTATGTCATGAGTGCCGTTGAGCTAAAGTCATCAGCGCAATGGCACTCATGACAATGACAAGGAAATAGGTGAAGGGGTACAAGTTAAGTAGCCATCAACCCACAACGACTAACGGCTAACAAACAATAGATAAACGGATCACGGAGCCACCCAAGCCATCAGCGGCAATGCAACGGGGATCGCCCAGCTGAAAGCAATCAGCAGAAGATTGAAAACCTGAGGATGGGCGATCCTGGAAACCCTCAACCAATGGCAGGGCAACGCATGGGACAAAGGGGGGTGACGTGACCGAGAGCGAGGGGGCGCTGACCGGCGCGGGGTATTTAAACCCCGCACCGGCGCGCTCCTGTCACTCTCAGCTTTTTTCTACCAACGTTGTACCTACCCTGAAATAAACCAGAGCCTGCTTTGCAAACCAGTGTCTGAACGTTATTCAGAGGTAGGCAGCGCATGACAGTTAGCTTTTCATAAACTTAATTATCAGTAAGATCTTAATGGTGTTGAAAGTATAGATGTTTAAACTAAAAACTATTGTCTTCACAAGATAACGTTTTGCTTACACTTATGGCTAGCATTTCCACTTGTGCAGAAGGTATAGGAATATTTTTAAGGCAGTAAATTGGACAGAAGTGCCCACACTGCATTCAGTTTAAATCTGTTTCCTCATTATTACAGAAAAAAGTTATTTTTATCTTATTTTATTTTAACAAATAATTAAAAGCACAACCAACAAAAGAGGAAAAAGAAATAAAAAAGAAATAGAGAATAGATTTACAAGATTTATAACAAATTTTAAAAAGTTCAAAATAGTATTAGATTTGTACTACATATAAAACTGATCTAATTTAGCATTTTAAAACTACTGACAAAATCAAATCAATAACTTAGGAAAGGTAGTCAGTATTATAAGAATTATCTATCAGAACGAACAATTAATAGGAGTTTCTGTCTAATATGAGAAAGGCTATACTTATTAAAATGAATCAGCCAAAATCTAATATGTGAAAACTTTATCTTAATAGAAACACAAACTTCAGAGGTGGTACAGGTCCATGTACAGAATTATAGCCCATAAATAATTTCCAGGTTAAATTAAATTCAGTTGTTTTTAAAAAATGAAGTTATAAGAAGCATCAAGCATTCTAGTGGCTATTGTAACACACAGTGCCAAGTCAGTATACTTTGGAGATAGTTCACTTCAATGCTCAGAACCAGAGCAATATTTTGAAAAATGAAATTGTATTTTATGAGAGTTGCAAGGAAATTAAAATAATCAGCAAATGAATTCAGAGGTCTGTTGGACTTCCAACAGATATTGGGTTAATTGAAATCTCTCGTTGCAGCTGTAGATGGTCATCTTGAGAAGCTGATAATTTGATTTAGATGGGCATCATCCATATTCTTTTCCTGGAAGTGTGGTCTGTAGTAAGTTCCCACAATCATAACATTTTTGTTTTTTACTCCTTGTAATCTTACCCAAACATTTCAACAGAATTCCCATATTCAAGGTTATTTTTTCCCCAGAGGTATACAAACCATTCCATTTTTGCTGTGTGTATTTCTCTCAGATTCTACATTCCAATAATGACTTTCATCCCACCAAATTTCCATGGTACCTGTAAAGTCATTTGCTTGCCTGTGTGAAGATTTGTTGTTTCTTTCATTTGCTGCCAACATACTGTGTTTTAAAATAATTTCTAGAGTAATTTCATTGCTGTGTTTTCTATAAAAGCTTCTACTGTACAATGGGAATTATCTGAATCAAATATCTTAAAGAGTGGTTGAAAGTTTTTTGTGCAAAGGCAATGTATGCAATTATGATCCCCTTTTGAAATGTGATAGGACTGATTGGGATTGTGGCAGAACTATAAGGAAAAACCTTAGTGGTATTTTCCATAAAGTAAATTAGTTACTATGCTAAATAATGCAAGTCAAAAATGCCACCATACAACCTCTCATGATGACAAATTAGACTACAATGAAGTAATGTTATGGGCAAATAGGTAAGTATCTCTACCTCCAATTTTGACCTTTCAACATCTTGTGACTTGGGCCACCAACAAAGATCTTTCTGATCTGAGGGCATATCTATCAGTCACTGAATCAAATTCTCCACCTTCTTCCCTCCTCATGCTGACAATTTTATATAAATGATGAAAATAGAGGTTTAATTTGTTTGTGGTTTCTTGGCAGCTCCCACAATGCAACACTTCAAAGCTCCAGTGAAACTGATTAGAACTAGAGGTTTGATGGAAGGGAGACCCTTCAGACTATTACTTATTCCCTGGTCACCTCATGACTGGATTGCAATGCTCTATACATGGGGCTGCTCTTGAAGACCCTCTGGAAGCTACAGATGGTTCAAAATGCAGTGGTGCAAGCAGTAACAGACACTTTTGCTATGCCCATGTGTCACTGCTTCTACACAAGCTGCATTGGTTGCTAGTCAGCTTCAAGGTGCAGGTTGTCACCTATGAAACCCTTCATGACATATGGCCTGGTTATATGAGTGACCCCCTATCTCCAACTGTTTCTGCCAATCTGGTATATTCCAGCAGAGTGGATGTGCTCCAGGTCCCCTCTATTAAACGTCATCTTCTGGGACTGAGAAAGTGTGCCTTCTCTATCATGGCCCCTACCCTCTGGAATAGCAACCCCCCCCCCCAAATATACTGATAGCACCCTCTCTTCTGGGGTTCTGGAAAGCTCTTAAGACCTGGCTTGGCCCCAGGCCTGGGCTTAATGTGTTTGTGGGGCCCCTGTTGTGGCTTCATATTACTGTTATGGTTGTTTTATTCTAGGCTGTCGGTGTTGCTTTTTGCTTTTCATGGTTTTTACTAGGGTTTTTTGGATTTTATAAACCACATCTGCTAGAGTCAGTGGCCATAACAAATTTAAGTAAATAAATTAATAACAACACCAACAACTAAAACAGAGGATTCTGACCCATATGCTGTACTCTGTTCAAAATCTGTTCTGATTGCTCTCTGCTGCTTCATGATCTGAAGTTCATCACATGTCTCCCTCCCTACCAGTGGGAAATTCTGAAATATTTAATACACAAACATGGCTGTTTCTTTTAACCAGGGACAGACTTATCTCCTATTCCATGTTTTCTTTTTTATCTGTGTAAAAGTGGTAAGGTAAAAGAAAAGGTAAAGGTAAAACGTTCTAAATCCCATTCTCCTTCACTCTCTTATCTTCTCCTGGCCTATAGGAACAGAAGATTTAGATCTTAAAGTCTTCTATTAAAGACATCAGTGATATGGGAAGGATTAAAACTAAGTCACTTGTTTAAAAAAAATGAAGAAAAAGGATTCCCCCATGTCAGTTTCTAGAGTTTATTCCATCACTGCCACTTGTTCTTACATAAGAGCACCACATTTACCAAGTTGCACATCTGTCATGAAGGGAACCTACACCTTTTCTTCTTCCTTGGAACGTTCTCTATTAAATGGTTGATGTTAATTTAACCTCATACACCCACCTACCTTAATTATTCATTATCAGTTTGCTTCACCCCTGTTGCTGGTTGAAGACGGAGTAGCTGTTTCTTCAGGAGAGCTATATTTTAGTTGTATAGTACCTACCTCTTGCCTTCCCTGAATGTGGTTATAAAAGGGAGTGATAAACCTGATAAACACTTAACAGGTTCAGATGACTCGCATTTAGTTCCTGAAAGTGAGGAAAAAGATTTAACAATCAATGTAATAATTCCTTTACCTCACTCATTTAATCAAATCAATTGCTTCCCTGTCATATGAACCAGGCCAACCAAGGAGCTAACATTCAAGAAACTTATTCTTCCTCTAATACTAAAGCCCCACAGCAGGTGGTCATGATCCTGACCAACTTAGACATTTTATTTAATTAATGGAATGATGATCCTACTCATTCTCATACACACACACATAATCTGGAAGTATAGACAAGAACAAATTAAAGTCAGACATAGGAATTTCAATGAAGAGCAAGGGATAAAGCACTCAGTCCAAATAATGTGAATATCAAGATTGGAAGATAGTTGGTATATTGGTAAGAGTATAAACAGGTTCAGGGACTCACTTCAAATACTGCTTAGCACTGTTTGCATAAACAGAAGAGTACTAAGTGAGAATTTTTAGAAGATACAGGAACTGCAGGCAATGAAGACCATCTATAAGAACCTTTTCAGAAGTACTGTATTATCTTTTTCTCAAGTAATCTGTTATTTAAGATTAGGCCAATTTTGCTCTCAAGCCCTTCTCTTATCAATTAACAAAGAAGAGCTTGAGGGAAAATTTATGTCTCTCCCTCTCTTAAAATATTTCACAGTTTGTGGATACAGTACAAACAAATTCTGCCTCTATATAGTTTAAGATCTGAGACCTTTTCCCAGGACAGAAGGTGCTACCTGAGAAAATGCCTTTTTTTTTTTGGAGGCATCTTATTTATTGAATACTTTCTCCCCCAAAATTGGTCTGCTTCTTACATTAATATCATTTAAATACCTGTAAAGTTTATCTATTTAATGCTGTTTCCATTTTAAGTATGTGTTTTGTTCGATACTTTATTTTATATACTCAATATAATTATTTTACATTCTGTTTTATATTATGATTTGAAAATTTTGTTAAAGAGGAAAATGTAAGTACTATAACTACATAAATTCATACTTATTTATAGATAATAAATACTATTATTTATCATGCCATCCGAGTTGTTGTAGATCTTGCCTTAGTAAATGTTAATACTGTACACATGCATACTTTCTTATTGAGTTATACATGCAAGTTAATATTTGAAGGCCACCGCAGATGGCAGCACCTGGCCAGCCTTAGATTATTTTTTTTTAAATTTAGAGTAGGAACTGATCAGGGTTTGGATGGTGGGCTTTGTGTGCCATCTTGAGCTCCTGAATGAAAGGCAGGATATAAATCTAATAAGTAATGAAGGAGGCTATCATGATTTACTCTTATAAACAATTTGTGATACGCAGTTACGAGAATCAGATTGACATGTTTGTTTACTGTAATCTTCCCAATAAAATTTGCATTTCTGTTGTAGGACTGGGAAAGTGGAAGTGACATGGAAGCTGAAACTTGGTATCCAACCAATATGGAAGAGCTTGTAACTGTTGATGAGGTAGGAGAGGATGATCTTATTATGGAACCTGATATAACTGACCTTGAGGAAATAGTAACTGTAGGTCAGGAAGATGAAGAATGTTCCATAAGGAGTGCCGTAGCTGCTGGATTGGAGGTAAAGAATGAACACAGCTTATTAAATACAAAGGAAGACAAATCTAATATCACGGAAGCCACCACAGGATCAGAAAAAGAAAACGCGGGGGATGTAAGTGGCTCTGAAGGTGATAATACAGCTACAAATGCAACCTATCTGAACTTTGATACTGAAGATAAACCAGATGCACTGCATGAAAGCAGATCTGAAAAGGATTCAGATCAGCATAATGAAAGAAAAATAGATGAAAATTCTAATATTCAGTTAAAGCTGGAGAAGCAATGCGTATCTTCAGATCCTCCAAAAGAAGAATTCTTCCAGCAGAGTGACACATTTGTAGATGATTATAAAGAGACAGAAGCTCTGGAAAGCAGGAATAATAAAGATAAGGATATCCTGGCAAAAAAATCTCAAGAAGAAACAAACTGTGAAAGCGAGGAAAGGCCAAAGGCCCAGAGTATGTTGCACGTTTTTCCTTCTTTTTATATATGCAATATATTTAAGTTTAATATATTTCAGTACAAATGTATGCTACTTAAGGATTTTAACTTTCTCAGCAATGAGCTGGATTGAAGAACTGATTGTCAACATTAAATCACATTAAATGGTGTCAAGGATAATAGATAAATGTTTAGCAAGTGTTCTGGAAGAGTTAGCTGTTGTGACCTCTTTCAGGTTCCTACAATTTAAATCTTTAGAGTGCCATCTTAAATTACTTAGACATGTCAATGTGAAGAATAATTACTCTTCTTTTATGGCCTGTTGATTTTTAAAAAGTCCTTAGATAGCTCATGAAGCAGATCATGTTGCTGTAAAATGGGTTTTTGGATTCTCACATTTCATTTTGAACAGGGTATGTGGGGAGATGAGGGCCTCTACCTGTTTGCTTGATCCTTACTCCTTCTGGCTGATTAAGTCAACCAGTTTGCATCTGCATCCATGGTTACTGGAGGTGATTAATGACTGAGGGAAAAAAGCCCTTCATAAATCAGCAAGAATGTTTTAATTACACCCTCTCATTTAGCAACCACAATCCATTTCTTAAATTGGAAGTGAAATGGCCACTAAACAAACATGTAACTGAAAGAGAGAGACACAGCAAAGATCACTGGTTGCTGCTGTCTCAAATAAAGTTCTCTCATACAGCTACACCAGTGTTACTCTCACTCCGGCATGCACCGTTGTCAGGTGCATGAAATTTGGCTGGAAGTGCATGCATTGGTTGGAAAATGATTTTTTAATAACAAATTACTATTATATTTGCAGTCGCTAAACAAGTTAGTTAGCCCCTAAATGAGGAGTGGCTGTATATACCACTATCAAATCTTCCATTCTTTGGTAAGGTGATTGGAAAAAAGTGATGGCCTCAGAGCATCAGAAAGGTCTGGATGTAATTGATTATCTGGATCCATTTTAATCAGGCTTTCACTGAGGTTATGGTGTTGAGATTGTTTTGATCACTGGAAGCTAGATAAGAATAGTGCAACTATGCAGGTTCTCCTTGATGTTGGTGGCTTTCAATACTATTGACTGTAGGATCCTTTCTGGGTAATCTACCAGGGTGAGGCATTGTGGGAACTGTTTTAAAGTGATTCCAGTGACTTTGCTGGAGCAGTGCTGAAATGGTGCTGGAAATAACTATTTGATATTTATGTCATTAGTTTATGTGAGCTATGGGATTCTTGTTCCCTATGTTGTTTAATATCTACATTTAAGCTACCACTTGAGGTCATTTGGAACTATCAGTATGCTGATGACATCTAATTCTACTGCTCCATATTCCAAGGAAACAATCAGCATTCTTCAGTGTTGCTTAAGCTTGATAATGAGGTAGACAAGGGAAAACAAACTGAAATTAAATCATAGAAAAGCTGGAGTTGAGAACTGAGGTGAAGCCTGTTCTGGATGGGACTGAGCTCCCTGATAAAAAGCGTATTTGCCATTTGGAAATGCTCTTTGAAATTCTGCTTTCCCTGTGATAAGGAATGCATTTACACCACTGTGGCTGGGGTATCAATTGGAACCCTTCTTGAGACAATTTGATGTGGTGAGCTTACTGAAACCTGTCTATACCTTGACTACATCCTACCTTAATTACTGCAATTTATTTATAAATACATTTTCTTGATCTTCTGCTTATGTATTGGCTGCTCCTAAGCAAAAAAACATGCAGAAAGGAGCAGCAGATTCTGTTCTCACCTCGAACAGTAGATCTGCCTCTGTCTCAAGCAGCATATATTCTGAAGTCTCCCTTAGGAAGACACTATTCATATTCTGATTGTTAAGACAAAACCTCAGGTTGCTGGTTATATAAAAGATCTCTACTAACATTTCTTTAAACAAGTTTTACTAAAATAATTTTCCATTTTTTTCTGGCATGTAATTCTTGTAATTCTTTGATAGCTTTTCATGAGGGGTCAGAGTATTTTAAAATGATAAAATATCAAAACATTTTTTTCAGAATATAAAAACCTCTGGCATCTTAGTCTTCATATAAAATTTTAGGCTGCTGTGCTAGGTTCACATGATATTTTTATTTTTTCAAAATTCAGCACCAAAAAACAGTGTTTAAGGACCACCTCAGAATTAGAGTTGACTGTGTTATGGTCTAGATCCCAGTGTGGTGACTGAGAGTATGTCTGCCGACAAATTTTTGGCATTTGCCAGACACCCTGCCTTAATTTTTAATATTTTTTAAAATTAAAAATTGGTAGTTTAACATACTGTAAAACTAAACGGCTATCTCAAGTTTTGTTTTTTCATATAAATCTATCTGCATAGTGCTTGCCAGGACAGGCAGAAAATAGATGCACGTTTGCACCCATCCTGAGAACCAAAATAGATGCTATTGTTAGATGTAAAACCACACAGGTAGTCTTCACTTAACCACCATTCGTTTAGTGATGGTTTGGACTTATGATAGAGCTGAAAAAACTGACTTACCGTCGGTTCTCACACTTACAACTGTTGTAGCGTCCCGCGGTCATGTGATTGCGGTTCAGGCACTTGGCAACTACTTTGCATTTACGACCATTGCAGCGTCCCGTGGTCACACGATCACCATTTTTGACCTTCCCAGCTGGCTTCTGGCAAGCAAAATCAAAGGACCATGTGATTTGCTTAATGACTATGTGGTTCACTTAATGACTGCAGTGATTCACTTAATGACCAGGTCGCTTAGTGACTGAAATTCCGGTCCAATTGTGGTAATTAAGCAAGGACTACCTGTATTTTGAAATGCTGCCAAAATACAGGTCTGATCAGAATGTCAGCAAGATTATTTATTCCATGACTTCTCACAATTTACTGCATGGAAAATGTGTTCAGTATGACATTTTCTATGTTACAGAATTATTCTTTTTTTATTAGTATTTGTTGAAGATTTGAAGTCAGCAGGAGCCCTTGTTAGGGGATATGCTCCTGAACATAAGCAGGGTGCTGAAAGAAAATTGAATAATTAAGTAGCAGAACATCCCATTAAAATGAAAACTGTCCATCATGTAGTTGTCTTGGATGCTAGGTATGGGCTAATACCCAGCTTTCAGTGAGTGCTAACAGTCTGTTGTATCTGAAGTAAAAGCTTGCTTTATGGAGAAATGTGAGGGTGGAAAAGCAGCATTCCCCTTCCACTTGTCTATCTCTTGCCATTTGCTTTGTGGTCAAAATTGCTTGTAGATGTAAAGAGATGATGCAGCCTCCAGTAGTAGCAGATTGTGCTTCGCTGATGGATGCACACCAATAGAAAGAAAGCCAACGTTCTACAGCTGTTTGCCCTTTTTTTTTTATTATGTCATATGAATTGCTCAATAGGCAGTCTTATTTAAAGCAGGGGGCTTCTTTCTCCAGAACAAACTCTGGGAAGGATTTCAGCATCTTCTTTTGCAGGCTTTGGGCTACAGAGGACAAGAAAAATAGAATCGTGTTGAGAACCAGAGGCACCCCTTCCTTTCCATTGCCCTTATCACTTGACTATGCTCAAAGCATTCGCCAGAGAGCAAGATACCGTCCCAAAACAAAAAATGCCTGACTCTTTTTTTCTGCTTCACTTCAGAGGGTAAGATGCTTAAGAGACGACAGGCAACCTTTTCTCTAGGACTAGGTGTTTTAACTGCAACAGTGTGCAGAATCAGTTCTTGCTGAGTCAATAGTTATCTGAAGCAAGGAAAAAGGAAAAGAGCATTCACGTGGCAGTGGCTTTTGCAGCTTCCTCTAATTCCAAACAGGTTTCAACTTTTATTTATTATTCTAATTATTTATATCTCCCATTTCAGGGCAATAGTCCTTCCAAGCAGCTTACAAGCACATAAACAATTTTAAATAGATGAACTATTACTTTAAAACAAACTAAAGGATTTCCCCCCAGGGCCATTGATGATAATGCTCTTGGGGCAGGGAAGTCCCATTAGAGCAGACAGCCTCCAGAGGGAATTGTCCTGTTGCCCGGTGAACATGAACAAGCAAATAGCCACAGTCCAAAATTTAAAGCACGCTGACAAGATGGCAGGGGGACATCTACTAACCAGCCAAGCAAGTACTTAGGACATATTCCTTGTTGTTAGCCACATGTTAGAAGCTGATCCTGCTTTTATTTTTGGAACCATCTCAGCTTGCTAAAGGTTCCTTTTCATCTCTTTGCAGTAATTGCTCATAGATTTATTGTTTTATTCATGGTTATCATAATTTAACTATTAACTTGTGCTTATATGGAATAAAATAATGAGCAGCTGCTGGCTTGAAAAGGAAGTGTGGAATTAAAGATCTGTCTTCATGGAATTTTTCAGTTGTGGCCCCACACTTTCAGAATATTTTTGTTTGTAATAAAATAAACAATTAGACAGAAGCCTCCTACAGGAACTTTTTACTTAATAGCAGAATACCCCAGAATATTTCACTTAATAGGAGTATATCCCAGAAAAGTCTAAATAGTGATTTAGACTTTTTAGATCACTAGGCTATATCTGCAATTTGTGCTTTAGGACCGTTGTGTTTTATGGTACTTGCAATTTGTGTTTTTTGAGATCTATGGGAAAAAAACAAACCAAGATTACAATCCCCAAAATAATGGAATGCAACAATTTAACAACTTCACATACATTCTTAAAAAAAAGTAGATGGAACAAAACATAGTAATTTTGGAGAACATCATGTGAAAGTATCCCTGAGTGATCTAGAAAATGTTTTGTGGGTTAGTATTGTAGGCTTATCTGCATGTTAACAAACTAGTTTTATTCAAATTGTTCTTCTGCTTTTAAAGCAAATTGTAGGTATCCAGAAATAAAAACTCCTGATTTCCCAGAAGTTGAATCAAAAAAATCATATTTTTCACCATCGTGGGAACAAGAAAATGTGTTTACGGAGCTCAACATTCCACTAGGTATGTCTAATTAGAAGTGATTCACATATAATGTAACTTCTTACAATATCTTTATCTTGCAAAATAATGTGTCCAAGTTTACTCAGAGAAGCTTTCCATCTTTATTTAAAACTCCAGGCCCAAGTAAGTAATGTCGTTAGACAGAACTTGAAAATCACAGATGTCTAGTTGCTTAAATATGCAATGTGATATATCCAGTTCTTGACAGAGTTAGATTTCAGTAATCAAGATGAGTGATAACAAAAGCATGACTACTTTTCTCTGATAAGAGAGAAATCAGTTGATTTTTGCTAATAAACTACAGGGAAGTAGCCTAATGTGAGTGAGTAAGCAAGAAAAGTAGATTGAAGAAACAAAATATAGACACGACTCTGTGTGTACCAAAGATGTTGCCTAGTCTGGCAATGAAATGTCTGCAAGAAAACAACAAGGTTCAGAGGGCACCAAGAACTCCATAGACACATCTTTCTGCTTAGCTCTTAGAATGGATGATGATGGTACTGATATCATCTATGGAAATGGTGATCGTCAAGGAGAAGTTCAATTTTCTGCATATTGCATATTTAAATTGAAATGTTAAAAACTTAATTGGAAACACCAATCCAGGTAAAGTGAGGCAGGTAAGGATTAAAGGAGTATGGATGAATGGTACTGATTGGATTTTATGATCAGCTTGAATAGTGTGTAGAGAAGGTATTAGGAACCCAAGAACAAAGTTTTAAGGAACCCCAATACAAAAACTAAAGGGAGAGACGAATATTGAAAGCATTGAATAGTCACTTTAAAATGCTAAGTAACCTTAGATTTGATTGATGATCCAACTGCTGGATTTCCATCTGTTTCCCCAGGGCAGAACTACTGTACTATAAAAGAAAAAGAATCTCAGCATAAAAGGAAATGGAATTTCTCACTTCTTTTTTTCCCTTCCAATCTTTAGAAACAGAGGATAAATTTAGTTATTTTCAGCTGTAAGCTTTCCTTCTAACAGTTGGACCTAAAAACCTCTTTTCTCTAAAGGAAGAAAAAATGGACAAGGAAAGAAAGGGGCTATCATGCTTTGTCCAGATTTTTTTAAAGAAATGCAGATCTTGGCATGTGGAATCTTCTTCCTCCAATTTTATAAATTGATTAAATTACAATTGAAAATGAATCTTTACATATCTCCATGGTTGTCTTCTAATGTAAAATGGCTCAAATGTTATACATTGAATTTAATACATGTAAAAACCACAAGATGAAAATAATTAGGTAGATAGCACCTTTACTCGTTGAAATAATTAGAAGTGGAAGCATGAAAAATGATACTATTAGGCAAGCTATTAAATGGTAATGGTAGTTTATTAGATTCAAATTGACACCAAGCTAAATTCAACATTTTTTCTCCTAGGCAGGTTTTTTTTTTTATATTTATTCCTAATAATTATAATTCATTTTTTTAAATAGGAGTGGAATTTGTTGTTCCCAGAACTGGCTACTACTGCAAACTTTGTGGACTTTTCTACACAAATGAAGAGGCAGCAAAAATTCATCATTGTAGAAGTACTGTTCACTATAAAAATCTTCAGGTAACAAATTATTATTTTATTCAGTTTATTAATTTTTCCAAACTATTAATGCTACATGCAAGATCTTTAGCCTGAACATGTATTCTCCTACGGTACATGCATCATCACTGTTCTTTGCTGCAGTGTTGTGTCTCCCCCAGCTCAATTCTATCACAGTGGTGGTGGCTGAGGAGGAGTATTGTAGAAACTGTATGGGTTAGATAGTTAAATACCAAGGTCAATATGGGCCATTATCAAGTCTTTTTATGGGAGAAATTGGTAACTATGCTGTTCTGTCTCCATGCATGATTGCACTTTTCTGAATTGGTTAAGGAATCAATATTAAACTGAAAACTCAAAAGATTGTCACTGTTTCATTCAGTGACAGACAGTGAGGTAGAATTTAGCACAGTACAGAGCTTCTTATGCAATACCTTCTGGTGACAAGGAGCTTCTTTTGATGCTTAAAACCAATCCTCCAGTCAATTTCTTTATAGGTAGGTAGGTAGGTGTGTGTGTGTGTGTGTATAAATAAATATAAATAAAAACAAGGGACGTGGTGGCGCTGCGGGTTAAACCACTGAGCTGCTGAGCTTGCCGATCGGAAGGTCGAATCCGCGTGACAGGGTGAGCTCCCGTCGCTAGTCCCAGCTCCTGCCAACCTAGCAGTTTGAAAACATGCAAATGTGAGTAGATTAATAGGCACCGCTTGGCGGGCAGGTAACGGCATTCCGTTTAGTCATGCCGGCCACGTGACCACAGAAGTGTCTACGGACAAACGCCGGCTCTTCAGCTTTGAAATGGAGATGAGCACCGCCCCCTAGAGTCGGACACGACTGGACTTAATGTCAGGGGAAACCTTTACCTTTACTTTATATAAAAACAATAACAAGAGGCAGCATATTTTGGATTTTCTAATTCAACTTCATAGATCCAAGCATCACTTTTTACTTGAATTCACGGTTCACAACTATAGCAATAAACTTTTTAGATTGTCTTCACTCTTTTTTTTAAGTGGGCATTAAAAACTAGAGAACATTAGGCTTTTATCACAATAAACAGAGCTATGCTTTCAAGTTCCAGGGGCCTTCACAGTACTATACTTTTGTCAGACCTCCCCCCGTCTTGCCATGCAGACCAAAGTAACCACTCTGTTGTGCAAAGGAGCAATAGATATCCTGCCTCTATTTGAGGTAGAAGGGGAGGTTTATTATTGTTATTTCACAGCTTGAAACAAGTGTCCTCAGGCTAATTCTTTATCCCACTGATTTCAAGTATTCTCACCTCTAATGAAGGACATCTGCATCCATACAATGAATCTGGACAGACCATTGTTGGTGTCTTCGTTTATTACTGGGGAGTATGTTTCAGTTCAAGATGCTTCTCTTTGGTCTTTCAACCCCAGCCAAAGAGTATTAAAATGCATCACAGTTGTGGAGGCCCACTTAATACTTTCAAGTGAGATAAGTTTTTCATTACTTCAGTAGTTAGCTTCTGGCAGCTCCTTCAAAGACAGAAGTACTTGTTAATGCCAGAGATATATTAGATCTAGCCTGCTTGCACTTTTGTGTCAACCTCAAGAAATTTCAGTTAATTTGTTCCCACTTCTTGAGATTTCTTGGACTTATACTGGATTTTCCAGTGTTCTTATCAGCAGGCAAGATCACCTCACACTCTATTTTGGCATTTCAGTCTACGACAGTAGTATCTGCTTGCATCCTCCAGAGTCTGCTGGGTTATGTGGCTGCTTTAAACTTGCAGCAGATCACATTGAAGTTTTCCCAAGTGAATTAGCACCTCTTCTCTTCAACCCACTATTTATAACCTTCCACAAACACAAGGCAGTATTACATCCTGATATCCAGTTTCCTCCTTGGGTTGTTCCTTTTTCTTCATTTTAATCAAGATATTATTTTACCAGATTTTTTCCAAGCTTCAACAGTGTATAAACCATACACTGCTCTTCACCCCTTAGAGCTTTGAAGATCTTTGCCCTTCATGTACGTGTCCTTCATGTAAAAAAAGGAAATAAATTTAGGCAGGTGATACAAAACAGTGACTTACAAACACCTAGATTAAAATTACTATTCTGTGTTGTGTTCTTCTGTTTTGAAGAAATTATGTTTTGGATAAAAGGAGTTGTAAAAAAGAAAAAAGGTAAACCTAGCAGAAAGAAGGCAAAAATGTTTTTTCACTTTCAAATGTAGTTTTCCACAACTGGTTTCCATGACATACTGAAGCTCATATTATCATTTTCATATGTTATGAGCATGGTGGATATTCCATACTTCTCAGTCATAAACTAGGCTTTCTATTAAATCTAAAATGAGAAGCCAACTAGAACAGTTGTTTCTTAAAATTTTTGCAAGACAATTTGGACCACCAAACCATCTTTTATAAGAAATACCTA
This sequence comes from Candoia aspera, assembly GCF_035149785.1. Taxonomy (NCBI): domain Eukaryota; kingdom Metazoa; phylum Chordata; class Lepidosauria; order Squamata; family Candoiidae; genus Candoia; species Candoia aspera. Next base: position 53,819,296 of record NC_086158.1, read on the forward strand.
TGTCTGTTTCATGCTTTAATAATGCACTTTTCCCCTCTTACATTTAACCCTTCAACTTTAAAAACATAATGGGATGAATGAGCATGCAGATAATGGTGTGTGCCATCTGGAATGACATGTGTTAGAATCAGTCTGACATGGAATCTTTTTCAATATTTGGCCTCCCCTGTAGTGAATGCTGAAAATCCTCTTTCAGAGTGCTGAAGGAAAAGGTAGTAGGACTCCCACCACCTTTTCACTTAAAAGTTTACACTCTCTTCTAACAATGATTTTTCCCAGTTATTTCAGAGGTTTGGAGAGGGCCTTTAAAATATTCTATTCATTCATGGTAAGTGCTTGTTTGGTTAGTAAAAGCTGAGTAGATCCAGACAACTCACAGAATACATTTACATTGTTTGGGAAGCATGGGTATTTTGCAGAACGTAAGTTCGGAAGCACTAAACTAAATGCTAAAATTTAGAGTTTAATTCCCTAGTTGCACATCTGAAGAATTTTTACACATCATATCATTAGAGATCAAGAGAAGATTCTCACCTCACCTTGGCCTTTCTCTAGAGCATGAAGTGCATGCTGCAAGTTAATACAGGATGCTGTACACAGCATGGTAATAAGTCATATACAAGCCTAAGTGAAAAAGGAGATGGGAACAGGTGAAAGGCTTGCCTTTAGAATTCTTGGTGCCTCTTTAGGGCAGCCAGTAAATCCAAGACCAAAGCAGTTTTACATAGCTGGATAAATGTGCACTTGCTCATTAAGATCTGTACACATTAATGGTTTTAATAAACCTAAGCAACAGATGAATCTGTTTTTAAGAGTGTGAAGTAAGTGTCATTTCTTTGGCAGGGCTTCTTTACAAGAAGGGCTTAGAGTATCAGCTTCTTTTGTGTGTGCGCGCACACTTCCACTGAATCTAACTTCTAATTAAATGCACAGTTGTTCCAAAGGCCCTACTTTGCACCAGTAGCATTGCTCTGCCATTTCGCCCCCACCCAGACCTTGCTTAAAAGAGCCTTCAAAACCTGGCTCTGCTCCCAGGCCTTGGGCTAGAGTGGGTGGCAAGTCCCTTGTGTGTTATATAGCTCTGTTTAGAGGCTGACATTTCCCCCCAAACATCTGTTGTTCTTTTGTTTGTACTTTGGAATTGTTTTAATATTGTACACTGTCAAGAGTCACAGTGGGATCAGGCAGCGTTATAAATTTAACAAACAAATAAATAAGCAAGCAAGCACTGGGGTTGAATACTCCGAGTGGTGAAGAGTGCTCATACCTAAAAAATGAGAGAGATGATACTATCTATGGCTCATAAGTGGTTGTTGCCTTATTTTGATCAACAATCATACACAAGGGAGTTGGGAACTTTCCAGAAATAGGTGAAACATTTTCTGCTCACTGTAGATTTGGGGCTGTTTTTAACATCAGTGGTCATAGGCATTATCTGTCCTCCCTTCTATTAGATTTTTTAAAATATTGTAAAGTCACTATTTTGAGAAGGCCTTGCTTATACTTACCTTTCACATTTTGCATTCTAAGTAGAGGAACATCCTAAATATGTACAAAAGTGAAACTAAATCTGCACTTAAACAAAATATAATTTAAAAGTATTCCTGAATACTCTTTTGGCAACACTGCTTCAAAAGAAGTGTAAGACATGAAACAATCACCAACTTTTTAGCAGATGTATTCAAATCATTGTTCTCCAGAGCACATTTCACATTATCTAGCCTAAGAGAAACCCATTAATCCTCCTATTAAAAGTTTCAATGCAAATTGTAACTTTTTCATTATTGTAAAACACATTATCAAAATTATATTGTGCTAGGATCTCTCAGCAACTTATGCTGGTTCTGTCACTGGGACTAATTATTAGGTTTGTACTTCCTTTTTGATCCTTGACATGATTAAATGTTACATGGAAATGCATATTGTATATTAGGCAATTTAATTGTTAACTATTATAAAAACATCTTGTTCTACAGAAGTACCTATCGCAGCTTGCAGAAGAGAATCTGAAGATGAATGAAAAAGAAAACAGTTCAGCACAAGATGATACTGGGATTGTTCCTCACTTTGAGGAGAAAAGGCTATGATTTTTTTTATCAAATTGAAAACTTGCTGATTTTTTTTGCTGATGTCAATGATGCACCTTTAGTTTGCACTTTGCTAAAGAAAGGAAAGCATAGTGAACTTTTTTTGGCACTCACACTGAGAGCACCATTAAAAATATAATCCCTGCAGTATAGTAAAGCAGAAGTGACATACCTGTAAGTAGTAGCATCCGTATCTCCGTAATGGATACTGTTCTCTCTAAATCAGAATTCTCAGGGATTTTCTCAGTATTACTTGTGTTACAACCTCAGTTGGTCAGTGAGTGAGGCTTATCTGAAAAAGAAATGGTCTAAATGAAAACTTTGCAACAGTATGTTTGTTCAGTCGCCATGCTCAGTAATGAACCACAGCACTTGAAAGTACCTTACAGTAAGCCATTACGCTACTGCTGATGATACTGTTTCTCTGGGGACAGCACTGTCCTTGTCTGGTACATGGCAGTTCATGATACATATTTTCAAAAAGAGTGTATCATTTGTATTGAAGTGGACAAAATTGGAGACGCCCTTCTATTTTCAATTCCTGAACGTATTTCAGAACTCTAAAATAAGGAAACGTCTACTATGCAAATATTTTCCCTGCTAGTCTTACTCTCTATTTTCTTCCATGTTTCTTAAAGCTAATTTCTTTTAAATCCATTATTTCTTAAATTTTGATATATTTGCACAGGAGTAAAATAATACTTCTATAGATGAGAAGCTGTTCAAAACCTTATCTATGCTGCTTTAAGTGCCATGATGGGACACGTACATATCTGTATATAATACACAATTTTAATTAGTTCAGAAAATCAGACATATTTTTAACTGATCAAGTGTTCTGTTATGAATCAACTAAACATTACAGCCCTTATTAGAACTGCCTTAAAATTTAATTTCCATAAATTTACATTAATTATATAGCTGCCCAACATACTGTGTGTGTGTGTGTGTGTGTGTGTGTGTGAAAGGTTCATGCATATTTCACTAAATAAAGCACATATTTATTTGTTTAAGTAGATACAATAAAACTGCTGGTAACTGCCATCACATAAAGATATTATAAAATACTTATATTTTATATAAGATATTATAAAAGATATTATAATAAAAGATATTATAAAATACCAGATAACATAAGAGTTCCTGAGCCATACTGAAAGAGCAAGTGTAATTGCTCCAGTTCCTTGTTCAGGTAGTCTGAAAATTTATAGAAAATATACAGTAGAGTTATTTCCATCATTTGCTGCTTCTAAAGTTGTTTAATTATCCAGTGATGCCTTTTCTTCGTAATTAAAAAAAATCTTTAGTTGTGAAGATCTCCCAACCAAAATCTCATTTATTACCTGTTTTCCTATCATCCTTTTCTTAGTTGCAAGGCAGAGGAACCAGTACCTTCATTTATTTTATTTTTAATAGGTCTGTGCTGTCAAAGATCTGGGTTCAAATCCATTAAATATCCACATTCCATGTCTCAACTTTGATATAATAAGAGACATATAACACATTTCAGAATCATAAACTCAAGAACTTTTGAGATCCTAGCTTTTGGCTTGGTATTGTAAAAGAAAGGCAGGCATATTTTTAAAGCATATACCACACTTCTCTTTATCAGTTGTTACTGCTTATTTAAAACTTTTAATCCCAACTTTTAACATAAAATTTTCTAAGGCAGCTGATAAAATATTAAAATAGGGGAAAAATAACAAGGAAAAGTAATATATCTGTACTTCTGGTATTACAGAAAAGACACAGTTGGTCTGTAGGGGGAACATAACTATATTTGTGTTGTTTTAATGTAGATCTTAGTGAAAATAATCTCACACACAATGAAGAATGCATATACTATCAGAAAACAGAAAGGTGGGGAAATGCTTATGCAACATAAATGGCAAGCTTGCTTTGGAATTCTTACACTAAAATCTGAAATTTATAAAGACTTGCTTTTCTCCTGCCTCAATTCTTTACAATTGTATAGGTTATGAGAGAGAAAGAGAGGGGGGGGTGGGCATGCACAGGGTAGCCTGAAGAGAATCCAAAGACTATTTATTATAATTATGTAAAAAGCTTCCTTATTTATAAACGATTGCAAAATATTTGAAAGTCCTTAGGTCTTGCGATACTTTACTTGTCTCAACCTATTACTTTTTATGGGTTTCACATCACATAGCTTTCATTTTAAAACTAAGGAATCTAAGCCCTGAGGCATAAAACTTGACTTTTTTTTTCCTACTGACTGCAACTCATGTTTAGTATTAGGCTTTCAGGGTTTCTATCTGAAGTCTGATTTATTGATAGATACTTGAACTGGACCAGATGTTATTATTTATTAATTCATATAATCTTGTTTAATTACTGGCTTGTAAACATTTGAGATATATTGGAAGTTTAATTAGGAAGCATCACACATTTTTATTGTCTATGTATCTTGATTTCAAGTTGCATTTGTAAAAATAGATTGATTGTAATAAAGATAATTTTTAATGACTAATGAGCTTCGGTATCAGCAGTATCAGCACCTTTGGTATCCTCTAGGCTCCTGGCTGTTGTGTGCAATGTGTATTCAGACTTCTGTCGCTCTGACAAATGCTTGGATTGGCTGTGTCCTTACAGAAGAACTCCGGATTGGAGTTTAACCTTCAACATGAAATTACTATTAACTGTAATTAAATGCTAGCTTCTGCATATCAGCTGGGGTGATGATGGTTGTGATTTCTTATGTAAAAATGGGCTTTAAAAGTATTCTGGAAGCTGATGTGGTACAGTTTTTCTACTGCATTTTAGACTGCGGGGAGGGTCTACATGATTTCATGTTCTGTTTTAACCTTCCTATATTTACAACTTACCATTTACCATATACTACTAAATAGCGAAAAACAATTACTGATAGAATTTTTTACTTGTCACACTGGAGCCATCACTGAAAGCACGCTAAGAATTACTTTTAGGAAGAGGAGAAACAAATCTCAGTAATATTGTTAATTGTTTTTATAGAAAGCTCAAATCCCATTGTTATGATACTTCCAAAAAAAATCGTCATTTGAATTATGTGCTTGTCCCAAAGGTTAACTCTTTTAAAAGCATTATTAATGCACAGTTCGTTTTCTGTTTTAAATTTAGCATTTCTGTTGTGAGTGGTCTGCCCCCTACTGGCTAGTTCATTTATTACAGTAACAATATTCAACTTTAAATTTTCATTCTTTGAATAGACCAGCCTTTCTCAACCTTTGGACCCTGGAGGAATCCTTGAAATATTTTTCAGGCCTTGGGGAACCCCTGCACATTCAGGCTCAAAGATAGGCCGGATGTTACAAAATTATTATATTCGTTTCATGTGTAGGCCTGTATATATGCATTAACAGTGTTCTTAAACTAAAAATAATGAAACTTACCTCTTTAATGTGAAGTTGCCCAGATTTGAAATACTTTTTAAAATAAATTGTGATCTCCCAGGGAACCCCTAGTGACCTTTCGCAGAACCCTAGGGTTCCATGGAACCCTGGTTGAGAAACCCTGGAATAGACATATTTCAAAAATATCAGTGATAAATTGTTTTACACAGTCCTGTAATTAAATCACCATTTTAAACAACTTCAGTTAGTGCTAATTTATAATAAATGATTACCTGTTACATATTCAGTAAAGGATTATTGATTTAGAAATTGATGCTCATTGTAGTATTTAGGTACGCATTAGATATTATGTAGAGTCAAACATTTAATATTTATGTATTCTGGATTTTAGATTTTAGATTTGTGGGGATTGTTTGTTTCTGTTTTGCATCTGTATCTTTTTTAAAGGTAAAAAGTTTGAAGTTACTGTGCAGATTGAGAGCACTTCTGAACTTACAGTTTTAAATTTTAACACCATATGCTATCCAAACCACCTTAAGTATTAAAAGAACCTATGAAATTTTGCAATTCAAAAATTTGTTTTGATGCAGGCAGAAAGGAAGGCAAAAGGGGAATAGTGGGGCAATTGATTAAGAGGTAGCAATTTGGTGGGAAAAGGGATTTTCCCCTCCTTAACCACTGGTTCAGGCCCCCAATCTCATCTCATGAGCAAGGCATATGGATTCACCTGGCTGGCTGAAGAGAGGGGAGTCCTACTCACCACCCAGCCAAGTTTCATGTACTACATTAATCCTCAGAACTGGAGAATTGGAATACCAATTGTTTACTAGAAGAGCCTAGCAAGGCTGGGTGAAAGGGACAAGCTGGCTCGCTGCTGTTGTACCATCCTCCTAACTGCATAGCAGCAGCACCTCTCCAGGTTGATCTCACTGCAAGGGTGATTATGGACTCATCCAGACTGATAGTCCCGGGCAATTTTCACTTCCTCTTATCTGGGGTTGGAGATGACACAGATACATGGGCATCTATGGATTTGTCTCAGATAATCACTGACCTGACCCGTATAGCTGGGTCACATCAGATCTGGCTATTACATCAGAGCAGATAAAACATCAGGTTCTGGGTGATGTTTCCTTCAGCCCCTTATCATGGACCCATCATTTCCTCATGATGATGAAGTTAACTGGAGCCACCAGCCTTTACAGGGAGGAGGGCTTGATTAAGATATCTCACCCCGCATACCTGATGGATGCAGGACATTTCTAGACAACACTTGGGGATTTTTCTCAGTGATTGGAAAGGCAATTCTATGGGGCACTTTGTTAGCATCTGGAATATAGAGGTGACCAAGGCACTCAAGAAGGGACGCGGTGGCGCTGTGGGTTAAACCACTGAGCTGTCGATCGGAAGGTCGGCGGTTCGAAACCGCGCGGCGGGGTGAGCTCCCGTTGCTAGTCCCAGCTCCTGCCAACCTAGCAGTTCGAAAACATGCAAATGTGAGTAGATCAATAGGTACCGCTTCGGCGGGAAGGTAACGGCGTTCCGAGTCGTCATGCTGGCCACATGACCCGGAAGTGTCTATGACAACGCCGGCTCCAAGGCTTAGAAACGGAGATGAGCACCGCCCCCTAGAGTCGGATTCGACTGGACTTAACGTCAAGGGAAACCTTTACCTTTAAGGCACTCAAAAGAATTACTCCTGAATGGCTTCTTCCCTGCCAATCCCAGTCAACTCCATGGTTTACTAAGAGTTCTAAGAAATGAAATGGATGAAAAGATGCCTGGGGTGATGCTGATGGTAAGTTTGACTGAATACAGACATGAGTTCAAATTCAAGCCTTGTGTAGGTTGCTGGGGGCAGTAAAGCACAATCACTTCACCTATTCTGTGTCTGTGGAATGTTGTACATCTGCACTATTTATAGTGTCCTGGTTCCTATTAAGGAAAGATAGACTGGAAGAACATTTAGTATAAGTACTGATCATCTGGTTGAGCATTTTGTGGAAAAAAATTGCTTATATTCGCTCTAATATGAAACTCTGAATGGATGGACTATACTGAAATGACAGAAGTGACATCCTGTGATATTACCTAGGACATTTTTGAGCCTGTGGTTCCTGAATAAGTGGGCAGAGTTCCCTGAGTTCTTAGCTCTGCTATTTGTGGATTGGAACTTTAACCTACCTGGTTAGTGAAAGTGGCCAGGGAGGCAACGGAGAGCTGGACCCAGGCAGTAGTCAATAATTCTTTGAGAGAAAGGGAGGTTTCAGCAGCTCTGAAAAAGCCCACTCTTCAAGATGTCACACCTGCAAATGAGGTTAATGGATAAGTTATGTCCTTATCCCCAACATTCCCACTTCGGGGATGGTTATTGAGATGGTGGAACTACAGCTATAGACAGCTCTGGAGAACATGTATTATCTAGGCCTATAGCAGTCTGGATTCAGGCCTGATCATGGGATAGAAACCACATAGGTCTTCCTCATGGACTGACCTCTGGTGGGACTTACAAATCCTCCTAGGTCTCTCAATAGCTTTCAGTATTAATACACAGTATCTGTGGTGGCTTTTGGCAGTACCACTGGTTCTCAGGTAGGAGGGAGCACATTCCAAGAAGGGGAAGGAGATAAGAGGAAACACAGTTCAGAGGGCAGTTGTGGGAATACCACGAGATTCAGAATAGCCCTGCCCTAGAGCTTTCCCAGGTTATTTTCCCTTGGGTTAGGTAGAGTTGCTTTAGTCTGGCAAGATTCTGTCTATATGGCGTTAGCAAATAAAGAACTGAAGTTTGGCTGGACTGGTTCTTGGTCATTCTTGGGCTGGGACTGACAGTATCCTTGTACTGCTTGCAAGGGCTCAGAATTGGAGGAACTGTATTATAGTAGTTTCACTCCTACCTCATTGGGGGGGGGGGACTCAATGGAGAAAGATGGGGAAAGGTTGGGTCCTTGGACACAACATTATAGGATGCCTCAGGGCTTGGTCCCTTCTTCTGTCTTGCTTAATATCTATATAAGCCTACTGGGAAACTTAATCTGTTGGCTCAGGATGAGATATCATCAATATGCTGATGATACCCAGCTGTATATCTTCACCAAGGATCTAGTAGGAGATATGGTAGAAGTCTTGATCCAGTGCCTGAAAGTTGTCAGGCTCTGAATGGGGAAAAAAAGACCTGACCTAAAGAAGATGGAGGGGCTGTTAATCGAGAAGTCTACAATTCCAGGATGGCATTACCTTTCTCTCTCAATGGGGCTATGCTCCCTTAGAAAGAGCAGGCTTGCAACCTATTCCTGCTAGAAGAACATTTGGAGGTGGTGGCCAGGAGGGCCTTTAGTCAGCTTCCGCTAGAATGCCAGTTTTACCCTTACCTAGATGCATTGTCATCTCTCATCTAAATTACTGTAATTTGCTTTACATGGGACTACTGGCCCAAATTGCAGCAGCCTGTAAGCTTGCAGTTATTCTTGGTACTGCCGTTACTGCTGTTGTGGGAGTTGCATTAATTACCAGTGTGTATTTCTGGTGCAAGTCAATGTGTTGGTCACTGCATTTAAAATCCTGTATGGTTTAGGACCTGACTATCTAAAAAACCTAGACAGACTCTGTCTGCCCTATCCTGACGGCTAGAAAGAAATGTTCCATAGTTATTGATGGAAAACATGGCCAGTTTGCAAAATGTGCACATGTGCAAATGATGTATTTAAATGCTAAGGTGGCAGATATGGCCTTCTTCCTAAGAGTAAGGGAAGTCTGGCAGCACAACTAATTACCCAGAGCAGTGGTGGGTTTCCCTTTATTGGACATCTTCAAATTGTCTGGGATGCTCTAATTTGGGTTCATGTGCTGAGCTGAGAGTCTAAATGCTTCTTTCCAACTCCTAATCCTCTCTTTTTATTGGGTTTCAGTTTTATTGTTTTGCTTCCTTCTTCCAAGGTGGGATGTACAACCTTTTTTCTGGCCAAGGGCTGTTCTTGGCTGTGAACGATATTCTTGGGGCTGCATTCCAAAAACTGGAGGGGGTGGGCAATTAAACTAAATTCAATTTAATTACATTTGTATTTAATCAAAGTTATACTTACTACATATAGTTAATGTGAATACCCTTAAGTCACACCTCTGTCATTTTCTTCTTCTATCACATTAAAAATGTATTTTATTCATAACATTTGGAGGCTTCTAAGACTGCACTGAAAGCTTTTGTGGGCTGTATGTGGCCCAAGTCCCCTGACTGTGTGCATCTGCTCTAGAATCTCTGCCCAACAGCTTATCCCTGAGTTCTGCTAGCACCTTTACTTTATTTCTTCAGCTGCTTTTCTCTGAGCTTGTTTAAACTTGCTTACAAAAAGAAACTTGCGCTCTCTCTCCATCCCCATGCATGCTATCATGCTATTCCTTTCAGAATAAGCAGCATTACACAAAACACAGAGGAGTAATAAATATGAAGCCAGAAAAATGAAACACATAGATAAGAAAAAGAAGAGGAAATATTACTAAACCTAATTCATGTTGACACCACTCACTCTACTTTTCCATACCCTTCTATCTTTGTAAAGCATCCTTGCTTCCACCACATCCAGGAACTAATTTGTTCCCTTTTCTTCTTTAAGCTTTTCACATTTTCCTTTCTGAGACTCGTTAACTCCATCCAACTCTGTCAGTCTTCACCTTTCTCTCAAGCCATGCACTCTTCCTTGTATACTTATTTTGTGATTTATCTTCATTCATTATATAACCAAAAAAATCTCACATATTTTTCATGCTGGTCATTCATTTTTGTATTCAATACTCATTCATCCAGCATCCATTCATTCTTGACCCTATTTTTCTTCTTTTATTACATGCACTTCTTATATATCCCATTCCAACATCATTTAGCTCACTTGTATATTTTTCCTGACGTACCCAACTCTCATTTCCATAACAAAATGACCAGAAGCACACACTTATGCACAGCCATTTTTGCTTCCTTGACAAACATTCATTCCTCGCAATAGATCACATACTACCCATTGTTATTACTAGTATTTGCACATCTCAAAATATATCCATCCATTTCCCCATCCTTAGCAAACAGTCCACCAATATACACAAATTCATTTCCTAGGGGTCTTTTAGCTATTTATGAATAACTTGCAATTGTTCATTCCACTGTACTTTTCAAAAATCAATTTTCATATCTATACCCCTTATTTCATCATACAAACTAATGCTATCTGCAAATCATTTGGGTACTCAGCCCAAACACAGCATTGCCTGTATAGAAAAATACATGCACATGCATATCCCCAATCAACATAGCTCTAACATAAGCCCATGCATTCCTTATACATTTATCCATAAATACATTAAACAACCAAGGGGATGTTGTACTTCCTTGCCTTATGTCCTACTCTATACTAAATGATTCTCTAAACATTCCATTTATTCTTACACATGCTTTACTACCATCATAGACAGCTGTTACTATATTCAGCAGCCAGCCTTCAATTCCCTATTTGTGCCAAAGGTTCCATAATTCAAACCTATTCACTTTATCACACCCTTTTTCTAAATCAAGTCATACAGTAAACTTTCTTACATCCATGCATTTCTCAGATGTTCAAAGATAAAAATCTGATCTGCATAACCCCTGCTTGAGGTTGGGAAAAAAAATCATGATTTCAGGTGGAGTTGGCAACTCTAGGTTGAGAAGATATGGAAATAGTGCATTGCACATGATTATTGAGTATATTTGTAATTTCTGTGTAGTCCTTTTTGGGGAAAATTGTTTTAAATTTATCTGTTTTTCAGGAAAATATGGTGATGATCTGCATAATGCCTGCTGGACATACTTCTGGCTATACTTCTCAAATGTTGCTTATTTCACTCCTTCAGTCAAAACTTGGCCAAACACTTTCCAAAGCAGAGTTAACAAACGATTCCATCTATTTTTTTGCATTCACGCTTGCTATCTTTCTGTATAGAACAATGACATTTTTTCCATTAGTCAGTCCCAGATGCAGTCTTCACACACGTTACATACCTATTTTTCTTTTAGTTTTTTTTTTCATTAAGTTATGCTTTTCCTATTTATTCCACTTACATTCCAAGTCAGTCTTCCACATACTGTCATCAGCAAATAGGTCCATAGATACTGCCTTAACCCAGGGCTGCAACAGGGGGAGGGGCATGTGCCCCGGGCGCCACGCTGGTGGGGCACCAAAATGAGTGCTGAGGGGGGGTGCCAAAATGGGCGCAGAATCCATGTTTGCCCCGGGTGACACAGACCCTAGTTGTGGCCCTGCCTTAACCACCCATCCTGGCTTTGTTAATCCAGCCTTTTAGCCCAGATTACCCATGCCACATGCATGAGGACAGTACTGGTCAATTCTGACACATTTTGGTTTTGTGGTCAATGTGCCACAAGCACAACCAAAGTTGTTTTACCCCAAACATGCTTACATTCCAGTAGGCAAGATCCCTAAAGCAGAGACTAGTTTAGACTACATCCTACCAGCTTAGAGGTATAGTCATACAGGTGTGTGCATACACGCATAAAAATTATTCACACACATTAATGGAAAAAAATTGGACATGATTTCACCAGGGCTGGTAACTTTAGACCAGTGTTTCTCAACCATGGCAACATGAAGATGGGTGGACTTCAACTCCCCATGCTGGCTGGGGAATTCTGGGAGTTGAAGTCCACCCATCTTCAAGGTGCCATGGTTGAGAGAAACTGACTTAGACTGAGCAGGTTTGGAACTGAGGCACTGCACAGGATTATTGTATGTATTTATAATTTCTTTCTGTCTAGTCCTTTTAGGGGAAGATGGTTTTAAATTTATCTGCTCTTTAGAAGAATATAGTAATAATGGTCCAAAATGCACAACAAAAATAAACGGATCAAAAAAGGGTTGGGGAAAAAAAGAAAATGAGCGAATTCAGTGCTGAGTCATTCATGCTGCTACATAAAGCTACATAAAATACATGATTGCACACAACTCACACATCTGTGCCAGCTGGAGACTGAAGTTTTAAAGTATACACTTCTGAAAAAGTATACAATATTAATGAGCTGCTCATGAAGAGCCCATTTCCCATAAATTCTAAACTTACCTGACTTGCAGGATGAGTGAAAAAGGTTTTGCTGCCTGAGGCAGAGAATAAAATGCTCTCCTGCCCTGTTTTATTTTGGCTGTATTTTATACACCCATAGTTAACAATCATGTTTAATTAATCCAATTCTCTTGGTTCACACTTCTTCACATGATTCATACGTATAGATTCTGTGGCTGCACAGGTTGGAATTTTCCAAAATTTAAATGTTTGGTGGGAACAGTAGACAAAGACAAATCTTTGATCTAAACTTTAGAAAGAAGTGGAATTAAAAGACTGACTGTATTATATCCTAGTTTATCTGTAGCTAAGTGAACCACAGTTTACTCAATCTAGGTTTCTATAACTGCTTAACACACAACCATAAACCAGTCTGACTGGGTTTTTATGACATACTAGGCTAAAATGAGGCTGGCTAATTTGTGGTTTATTTGTTAGCTTTATATCCTACCTTTCCTTCAACAGTTCAAGGCAGCATACAAAGCACACTTTGCTCCTACTGTGAAGTAGCTTGGGTTGAGTGTGAGCAACTGGCCCAAAATCACCAAGTGAGCTTACAGGGCTGAGGGTAGATTTGAATCTGGGTTTCCCTGCTCCAAGTCCAATACCTTAACCACTATACCACAGTGGTTCTCACATGGTTCAGTGTATTGTGTAAACACACTTGATGTGAAAGTCATTAACATTTCCCAAAACAAAAGCAGAATCTGCTTCTCCCAAAAAAGGTTCCTCTTTTTGGAAAAAATTAATGTGAACCTTGAATCATAATCAGAATTTTGGAACTATCAAAATGGAACACTGGGTATATATAGCAATCCTGAGCTCTGTGTGTGTGTGTGTGTGTGTGTGTATCAATACTATGACACTTTTTTATATGGTGTTAAGCATTTAGCATTATTCGGAGACTGAGAAGCCAAGATGTTATAAATGCTGTCTAATATGGTTTTCTTTCTCTGAACAGTCATTAATTTACCTTACTGTTTAGGGACTCATACACTGAAAATAATAAACTTTTTGTGAGGTATTTCAAGGCACTTCAGTGAACATCTGTCATTTTGCCTCTCTATACACTAGAGACAACAGTATGTACCATTATCAGATGAGAAACTGGTGAAATAAATGTTTAAACATTGTATAGGTAAAGTGGTCATAATCAAATGCAAAATGTACATCTGCTTTCTGACCTGTTTAAAATATCATGCAATGACTAATGATTATTACAAATTCAAATTATTTATTTACAATCAGAGCTCAGCAATAGATATAACTAGATAAAATCAAACAGTTAAAAAAAAGGGAAAGAGAAGATTGTCAGGATATATTTGATGTTAGCTTGTTTTAACTGCTGCAACAATATATTTGGCTACCGTGTAGGTGTTTTCATGATTATTACTTGTTCCAACATCTAATTACCAACTACTTCAACTTTTAGAATATACCTTTTTCTTTTTCTTGCTCCTGTCCTGAACTTGGTGATATGGAACTGCTGTCTGCACTTTGGCACCAACTTGCAGTTATAAATGACAAGCCTTGCCATGGCTAAAGGTGATACTGATAATTAATCAGGTGTTCATATGGCACAGACATGAGATCACATGCAGCTTCTGTCAATGGCATTAAATCTTTTCCAAACAGAGGGATCCGGATTTCCTTTTAAATTTAATTCTTCACTTGTGATTTACAAGGTGGACAAGGACATGTAACAAAGACTCTTCTGTGCAGTAACCTGGAAAAAAATTATCTTTAATCCTGGTACATGATCTGTTGCCTGCATATCCAACACTTCTTGTGGCCTGATCAATTTTGGTGCAAGCTCAGCAAAATACAGACAAGGTGGACAAAATTATTGCAAATGGGATGAGCATGACTAAGTTCTTCAAACAGTCTGAGGGGCCCAGGTGCTAGTTTATGAAAATCTTAAAATTAGTCCAGCTATACTGAATTTAATTCAGTTACATCGTTCATCAGTTACATTTGCATTTTGTAGAAAAGCCCTGTGAAATTCAAATTTATTTCAGCACTAGGAAGTATTGTAATATAAAGCTCAAAGGTTCTGTCATTGCTTTAATGCATTAAAAGCATATGCCGTTGTTAGCAGATTTAACTAACCAAGAAGTCTTAGAAAATGAAAAAATGGAAGACTATAGCAATAAATGTTTCCCTACCAAAATTCTCAAGACTGATCAATGTATCTACATTCATGGGGTTTTCATGGCACAATATGAAATTAGTTTGCTATTTCCTTCTTTCTTTTTTTACTTTCAGTCTACTTTATAGAGGTCCTGTTGGTTCCTCATCCAAATACTAAACAGGACCACACTTGCTTAGCTTTCTAGATCTGCCAAAATCATTTAGGTGTTACTGCCTGGCTGGATAATCAATAAATGCTGATTATTGTTTCCTATGTAGTTTCTTTGCATCCATTATAGAGGGGAAATAGTTTAAGGCCAGGCTGAACATAGGTAGTCCTTGCTTAACAACCAGTTGCTTAATTACCATTCAAAGTTACAAAGGCCTCAGAAAGGGTGCTTTATGACCTGTAAAGCACTTTAGAACATCGCAAAACATTGCACCCCCCCGTCACACGATTGCAATCTGGATGCTTGGAAACCTGCTTGCACTCACGACCGGTTGCCAGGCACCCTGCGAGCCTGTGATCGCCATTTGCAATCTTCTCTGCCAACTTCCCCAGGTCAATGGGGAAGCCGGCAGGGAAAGTTGCAAGCTGCTGCTGCCTGCTGAGAGGACTCCCTCTCGTCTCTGGAGGCTGTTTCAAGAGCTCCCTGCCAAAGGATTCCTGCTCCGTGCAAGCAGGCATGAAGGATAAATCTTCAGTGTGTGTCAACCTGAGAATCCTTCAGCAGGGAGCTCTTGAAACAGCTCCCAGAGCCAAGAGGGAGCCAAGATCCAAGCAGGATTCTCAGCCCCTGAGCGGAGAGTCAGCATGATAAGGTACAGAGTGCAGGGTGCCTCAGGGGTGGGTGGAATCTTTGAGATTCCAGCTCCCTGCAAGCAGGCACAAAGGATTTAGCTAAATCCTTTGTGCCTGCTTGCACGGAGCAGGAATCTTTCAGCAGGGCGCTCTTTAAACAGGCCCGATATGAGAGGGAGCGGAGATCCAAACAGGATTTTCAGCTCCTGATCAGAGAGCACTCATGCACAGCCTGTGCTGGGTCTCCCAGGGTCTCCCCCCGCCCATGGCACCCAGTGCTCCTTACTTGGGACTCCGTCCACTTAATGACCCATGAGATCACTTAATGACCACAACTAGGAGTACTGATATTGCAGTCATTGAGCGAAGGAGTCACATGCCATCTCGCTTAACAGCAGCTTCACTCAACAAGTGAGATTCCGGTCCCAATTATGGTAGTTAATTGAGGACTACCTGTACTCTACAAAGCTGCCAATGTTCACATAGACATGTTCTATGCAAATATTTTATTAACAACCCCAGTCATGATGAGCATGTAACTGATCAAGAGGCACAAGACATACTAGAAACACTTTACTGTGTGTCAAACTGTGTACCTGGATGTGGTACACAGGTACTACAACTTGCAGATCCTTTGCATTTTCAGCTATCAGGAAAGTGTCATCAGCGTAGCACAGGTTATTGATGTTTCTTCTTCCAATTTTAAAACCACAGTCATCTTCTTCCAATCCAGCTTCCGTTAATATATATTCAGCATATAGATTGAATAAATAAGGGGAGAGTATACAGCCTTGCCTTGCTTCTTTGCCAACCTGCAGCCAGTTTGTTTCTCCATATTCTGTCTGTACTGTGGCTTCCTGACCTGTATATTAAGGCCTACCTTGTGGCGGTAAGGGTGGCAGAGCATTAGTACTTCTCTGTCCTTATTGTACTCGCAGATTGCGGCCCCGCAGCCCTGTTTTGGGTGACACAAGCCTTCTTGGGTAAAGTGGGCATGGGGAACCTTTTATAGGGGCACGTGGAGTAATTTGTGCAGCACCTTTTGGATAAAGTTACTCGGATTCATTCCCAGTTGGATGCTGGCCTTGTTGTGGGATTGGGTTATCTGAGGGACCACCTCTCCCTGATTACATCAGCCCACCCAATTAGATCTGGCAGAGAAGGCATGGTGCAAGTACCATCAGCTAGGGACATACATTTGGTGGGTTCCAGGCCAAGGGCCTTCTCTGTCGTGGCTCCTGCCTTATGGAACATTCTTTCCCCAGAAATTAGATTAGCTCCATCCCTTTTGACATTTTGGAAGTCCCTCAAGATCTGGTTATGTCACCAGGCCTGGGGCTCCCAGGGAATTAGATACACGCTTAGATGGCTCCATTGCTGAGGTGGCTATTCTTATTCTCTCTTTGCCTAGAGTTTGTATATTTTGTTTTTTATATTATTTATCTTTAATAATGAATCTTATATTTTTATGCTCATTGTTTTCTATATGTGCTGTTTTTATCAGATTGTTGTACGCCGTCCAGAGTTGCTTTTGGTGAGATGTGCAGCCATACAAATTTGATTAAACAAATAAAATAAATAATAAATATAAGTTTCTCATGAATGAAATGAAATATTCTGAGATTCCCATTTTTCTCAGCACTTTCCACAGCTTGATGTGATCAACACAATCAAAGGCCTTTCTGTAATTGATGAAGCACATACTAGCTTGTGTACAAGTAGGTTATATTCCACATTATTACTTCTGAACATGTAGTTCCTTTTTAAAGAGAAAGCAGAACAGTAAAATCTGCCCAGCACAAAGCCCACTGGATTAGCTCTCATCTAGCTTCTGCTCCAACCTGTTTTAATTTGCTGTTAGCCTATTAAAATGTATTGCTGAATCTACTTGAATCTTGAATTCCCACTATATAAGAGTCAATTCATATATCTGAGTCCAAAAAAGATCTTCATATATAAGTCAACTTTTACAACACCATTACTTGTTGGATGAAAAAAAATTAACTTAGATTTTTATTCAGATGTAAATGTTGTCCGCCTGTATCGTTTTCAGTGGGATCTCCCCTGAAATCACATTCCACATTTCAGTCCATATTCTGTCACAACCAATGGGTTCATGCGATATATGAATACTTTCCAACATGGAAACAGAAAACTAGTTTTACAAACTGCAGTGGAGATATCTATATCTGTATCTGTACTTCTGTCTCTATCTGCCATTCAAAGTAGTTAATGACTCACTTTCTTCTGAAGTTTTGGTGGAGGGGAATGCAGCTCGAGTAATAAAGGTCAAGGAGTACAGTGAAAAAAATGGGACTAAAATTACATGTAAACTAATGACAACAGGTAGAACAACCAGACTTAGGATTGACAATGAAGATATTGAAGTGGTAGATAGCTTCTGTCTTTTAGGATCAACCATCAACAGTAAAGGAACAAGCAGTCAAGAAATACGCCACAGACTAGGCAGACCAGCCATGAAAGCCTTGGAAAAGATACTCAAATGCCGTGATGTGTCTGGGTCTGCAAAGTTCAGAATCCTGCAAGCAATTCTGGAGAATGCTAATGCTGGGAAAGGGTAGAAGGAAAGAGAAGAGGACAACCAGCAGCAAAGTGGATGGACTCAGTTACATCACCCATGATGATAGGTAAACCAATAACTTGTTTTTTCAGGTGAGGTAGAAGACTAGATCTGACCACCAAGCTGGATCCAGTTCCCCAGCCTTTTGTTGAAAGAAAAACAAAATCATAGCTTACTGAGATAGAGGATGCATCAGACAGGTTCTCCCAGTTTAGTCTGTCAATCTGCAATATACAACTTCATAATTTACTTTACTTTATAGTACTATAAACAGTCTATACTGTGAATAGTTGAAAGCTCTATGCAGATGTTGCTACATTACTCCCCTGTAGCTCAACAGTTAGCTGCGATAATATATAGCAAAATGTCCGTTATTCAATATAATAGCTGACCTTGGGAAATCAAGTCTGTGATTCAGTCCTTATGCTGAAGCACACTATTGTAGCATTCTAAATCTGGCATCCTCTAAGTATTTTGGGATTGCAACTCCCAGAAATATCAGCCAGTATGGCTAAATCTGGAGGGTGCCAGATTGAAGAGGGTTAAATAATTGCATGTAATTTATTTCTTGTGGTTTGGATTTTTTTTTATGAGTTGCATTTCATTAGCATTTGATCAGATCATTGTGGGATTCTTCCTGCATATTTTCAGCTAGGTGGAACTCATCTAAAGTTCATACTTTAAATGGCACCATTGTTAGGGCAAGAGTGGACAGAAAAACAATGCACACAATCCCCAAGAACATGTCTGGATCTGTAGATTATGCATTACAAAAAACTTCTGAGACTTTTAAAAAAATTAACTTATGCATGCATTTTAACTTTTTTCTGAACTCAAAATATGACTGTCAAGCAAGAATCTCCAAAGACTAAATTTAAATAAAATGCAGTTTCAATAGTTAAAACAGGAGAGACACCATTTTGTGTAATTCCAGCTCTTTTTTCAAAAGTTAGTTTCTGTGAGTTATGTTGGGGTCACTTGTATGAAAAGTTCTTTGAGAGAAGGTTCTATCTCCCATGTTCTGAGCTCCAGAACAAAGGGTAGGAGATCAATCTAAAAAGTAGATAAAATAAATGCTGAAATGCTGAAATTCTGGACCAGTAGAATTGGTTCAGAAGGCAGAAGTGGGCTGCAGGAAGCTTAAACTTTTCCTGGCAGGAAGGAAAACAGGGCATATTCTGTGCATCTCTGTTTTGCTCTTATTCTAATGACTGATTTATTATGGCATAATATTTTTAACTATCGGGCACTGATAAATCTTCACACGTTAAAAAAAAGACAAGATGGTAACTTTTGAATAAATCACTGAAGACAGTATTTTGCACTAATCTGCATAGAATGATGAATTCATCTGTACCTTTTAGAAACTTTTCAATTATCATATAGGAATCTTCTCTTTTTTCAGGGAATCCGCATTCCTAGTACTTTCATTAGATCTGCTTTGCCTGGTTCAAATGATACTTCCAATGCTCAAAACAGATTACCTGCCTATCTGCACATAAACTCTGATACAGTGCCTTTAGAGGTGTGATGGAACTCTAATTTATTATTAATCTTAGCAGTACTACCTTTTGGTGCATAATTTCTACACCCAGAGTAGAAAGAAAACGCTTTGCATAGAAAACGAAGTGTCTTTGTTGATTTCATGGCTCTCTTGTCCAGTTTGTAAGACACCGCACTACCAAGACTTTTTTTTTATGACTGCAATCCTCTGCCTACCTAGGAGTAATTCCCACTGAACTTAACCGGACTTACTTCTTAGTAAGTAACACAGAACTGTGCTGGAGAGTGAGCCGCGACTACCTACAGCAGGCATATGATAGCAGCCTAAACGTCATAACTGGCCTTCCAACTCTAAACAAAACTAAGTGCGCAAGGAAAAATGGCAGTTGACGCGGCTTTAAAAAAGCTTAGAAAAGTTACTTCAACACGCTCCGCCCTGCAGGAAGAACTATTGTAATTTTAAGGGCTGCCTCCCCCAATAGTTGCTTTTCTTGAGCCGTGTAGGCGGGCCTATCTGTGGCTAAACGTGGGGAGAAATGCAAGACCTGTTTGAAAACAACCACAAATGAGAAAGTGGAAGGAACTGAAGCTGGTTGGCCGGGGAGCATTGCGAGCCAGAATTGTACGATCAGGGACTTCTGAGGAAAAGGGTGACTTTTCAGCATCTTAATTTTTGAGTAACTTAAGTTCTTTAATGTTCTTCCTTTCTCCTCGTTGTTGGGCCGAAGAAATTAGAAGGAAGAAATCGCTCGAGCCCAAAAGCCTCCTTATTATAGGAGGTGCAAAAATGTTGGTTTCCTGTATCTGAACAAACGGGAGCACAGTTCGGCTCCGTTTAAAAAAAGTTGCATGGGGGCACATTTTGTTTGCAGTGGTTGAAGAAACTTCTGGAATGGGAAGGTCGTTGACTTTCCTAGTGTTTCACTTGTACAGAACCAGATAATTCTGGTTACCAGATCAGTTTTACTGTCCAATCTGATAAGCATGTGCGTTTTCGGAAGTAAGTTCTGCTGTATTCGGTAGACCTTGCTCTCAAATGTCTGTGAAAGATTGCAGGCTTAGGTACTGCTGCCGGATGCTGCGTACTGAATTCCATTGCGTTTAATAGATTTTTGCTAAGAAAGTGTGCATAAGCCTCAAATCTATCACACGTGCACAGCATTGCAGGTTTAATCGAGGTTTATTGGAAATAACGCAACAGGACATACTTTGAAGAAATGTTTGCACTAAAGTTTTACAGATTAATCCTACTGCTATCCTATTGCAACGTTACTCCTAATCAGCCCAGTTGATTTTCTGATTATTAGAAAAAGAGTGAGTGTTGTTACATAACGGTCTTATTTTGTACGGAGTGGAACATATGCATGCCGTGGCTGCAGTTCTTCCTTAACGTGAATCCGAGGCTTGTCATGGTTCGAGAGGCAATTTATCGAACCATATTTGGTCTATAGATAATCCGGGCGAAAGCTAGAGAGCTACAAAAATTTACAGAAAACTAGTAATCCTTATGAAAGATACGTTACAATTCCTCTTGATTTTTCAATTGTGGCCCTCTGAAGTTAGACTGCTCCCATCAAAACATTGTGAATATCTTCTCTGGTGTGGATTGTAAATGCCTCCCCCATCCCCACCCCCAAACAGCTGGTGGGGAAGTATTCCCATGGATGGATTTTGCTCATATTAATTATCTGACTGGGAAATAATGATTCTTCCAGTGAATAGCTAGTGCCATTGGATATGTTCTGGGTTTTTTTTTTCCACTGAATTTTGTATCCTGATGTACTTGATGTGGGTGATCTTTGCCTAGTTGGAATGTTTGTGTGTGTATGATATTTATTTATTTAGCTTTTTATGCCCTTCAATTCTCACAAGCTCTGAACTGCTTATAACAAAGGGTTAGAACTTGAAAAAAAATAGTCATTGAAAAATACTAAGTGCACAGCCTTTGGGCTAGAATAATATTCATTTGTCCCTAGTCCTTTCTGGAATAGCCATGTTTTCAAAGCTCTTCAGAAGCAAATTAAGGAGATGGTCCAAGTGTCTGAGTGTAGGGGACTCATCACCAAGAATGCTCAGTTGCATTCCCTTTGACAGTGGACCCTCGGGAAGCCCTCTTCCCCTGATCTCATTGAGCAGACAGCTTTAACATAGAGAAGGTAACTCAGATATCCAGGCTCTGAACCATGAAACGCTTTCAAGATAACAAGCAGCACCTTGAACCGAACCTGGAAGCTATCCAGTAACCAATTCACCACTTAGTAGGGGTATTACTTGAATGAATCTTTGTTATCCATAACTACCCAGATTGTCTTGTGTTGAACCAGTTGCAGCTTCTGCATTTTCTTCACGGGCTACCTATATGGAGCAAGTTGCAGTAGCCAGGCATGAGGTGACAGGGGTGCAAATGACTGTGCACAAAGCCTCTGTTGCAAAAAAAAAAAAAAAAAAAAGGCCACAGCCTCACCTAATGCTCAAGCAGGAGCTATGAGTCCAAAAAGACTCCCAAACTCTGGACCAGCTCTATTTGGGGAAGTGCAGTCCTGACCAGATGATAGACTCTCTCCACAGTCAGTCATCTGATACCAGCCATTCCATCTTGCTGAATTTTAACTTAAGCTTATTTAACTTATCCACACCCTGATGGGACCTCCACCACTTGCCCAGGGCAGGATGTAGATACACAGCTAGGATTGGTAACTCACTCTCTGCCAATGGATGACCTCTCCCAGCAGCTTTGTATAGATGTTGAAAACAGGTAGGATAGACCAAGCCTGCAGTACTCTACAATTCAGTGCTCATAGATGTAACTTCTGCCTCACTGGAACTAGCCCCTCAGAAAGGAGAACCACTGAAAAACAGTGCCCACCACTCCCAACCAGCCTAGAAGAATGCCATGGTCAGTGGTATCAAAGATCCAGCAGAACTAGGAGGCCTGCATTCTCCTCATCCCAGTCCCACTAAAGATCATCAGTGAGGGCAATTAATGTAGTTTCAGTCCCTTACCCAGATCTGAATCCCAACTGAAAAGGGTCCAGCTGATCAATTTCTTCTAAAATCTGAAGGTTGGAGACAGATAATCATCAGGGATAGATGGGTTGAATACCTCCTTGGCAGTGTTCATAAAACAGGTAAAGGCAGGGATCTAGTCTTCAGCTTGCAGATCTTACAGCACACACAACTCTGCCCCATTCCTCAGGATGCACAGACTCAAACTGATCCCAAATAATCTTGGAAGACAAGACATCTATCACCTCAACTGGGCCTACCCCAGCTTGCTTGCTTGCATGCTTATTTATTTATTCAATTTCCATAGCCACCCATCTCAGCAAGTGACTCTGTCCAACTCTGAGCTAATGCAGTTTTATCCTCCACATGCTGAGCAACCCTTCTTCCAGTCTGGATTTCTCTAACAGGGACAGGTAACTTCAAACAATGCAGATACCTGTACATTTACATGTTGCTGTTCTTACCATCATAGTAAGGATATTGAACTATAGTTCTCATAATTGAACATGGAGCAATGGAATTTCAGTTCAGCACATAGGGCATTAACTTGCATAAGCATGGACTAGATGACCTTTGTTTCCTTCAAACAGGTTTTATGGTTTTTTTCAAGAAACAGTAGCTCCCATTTTAGCATCTTATGATTGTTGAAGTACTAAATTACAGCCTGCAGTCTTTTGCAGTTTTACACCGTGCTTCTAAGAAAAACATGGAAACTATAACATGAAATGTTAAGGCACTGTTGCTAGGGTTTAAAATATCCTTATTATAATACAGGAAGAGCATATTTCTTCAGTCTAATTTCTCTTAAAGGAAGACTTTAATTAGTGATAGAACGTAAAAGCTTGCCTCATTTTTTAAATTTGTGTATAAATAAAAGTAGGGATTTGCAGCTCATTTTGATTGCAATTATAAAGGAAGAATGACAGTAGTAGACCATATAGGTTATTGCAAAAATGAAGCTGGAAAGAATTTTGCTTTTTCAAAGATTTGCTTTTTTTCCCCCAAGAAATTATTCGATAGATGTTTTATTTTTGCAGATTCCTAACTAGAACAGACATAAAATTTCTGCAATATGCTACCAAGATGAACATTTGCTTTATTTGCAATTACTTTCTGATAACATAATTACTTCCTGAAGCCTCTGATTCTACAGTGGCAAAGATGCTAAATTGAAGTTGAACTGTTTTGAAGAGAGTATTTTGTAGAGGGATTGGTAAATTCACATTCAGATTCTGAATGGCTTGCACCAGCTGTTGCCTTCATAGCAGGAGAAGAGGCATCCTGGGTGAGTAAGAGTTTCTTAGTTTGCCTTTTGGTAAAGCATCAATGTGGGGATATTTGATTGAATTATTAGTATTGCTATTTTTTAACTAGGGACAGCTGCCAGGTATTCAACATTATGTATGCCATGTAATTAAGAGGGAGGCTCGGTATACTTTACTAAAGCAGGCTAACTGGAAGGTCAGGGAGAGACTTTTTTAAAGGGTGGGGTGAGGTTAATCATAAGCTGTGTGTACACATTCTTGTGTAATGGAAGAGTGAAATCAAATTAACATTTATGCCAGCCATTTCAGAGGTGCAGTTCTGTCAGTCTTTGGAACATTTTAATACAATCTTAGATACATTTCCTTTGAAGTTTTTTTCTCTTTAAATCCATGCATCTTATTTTTAAAGTGTTATTAGGTTCTTCTAACTTCACTTATGGTCACCTACTTTAGTTACGGAGTAATAAGTTAATGAACTGCAAAGGTGAGCTAATGCTTTTTGAAAGTGCAAGTACTCTACCAGGAGAGCAGTTGTCTTTGTAACCACAGGTTTATGCAGGTTTGCTGCTTACAGCTGCTACTAAAGAGCCTTTAGCAGTAGCCTAGAGAAAGTACCATGCAGAAGGTCCTCTTTTAAGCAGCTTTTACTAGTGTTGGCTCCCGATATGGTATCTCCTTATGAAACAAACTTGTGTTAAGGCACCATAAGACCTAATGACATCACTGTGCTATAAAATTTCATCTGTTTACCATATATATATATATATATACACACATATGTGCAAAGGTTCAGAACAGGCAGCTTCCACTGTTTCTAAACAATCCATTAAGTTTACTTTAACAACATAATCCTTTGCATGTTTACTCAGAAGTCCCATTAAATTTAAGGAATCTATTCAGGAAGTAAATTAGGGGGTTGAATTAAGAATTACGGACTGACAAGCTGCTTGGAGGCCACACGTTCTCTATTAAGTCAGCCACAGCCTTTCTTATCGCCGTATTTTTTTTTACTTGGAAAAAAGCCGGTTGAATTTACCCCTATACGACATGCATTGATATGATCTTTTCTTTTGATCCTTTGCCTTTGTACCTTAACCTGTTAGACCCATTTATCTGTAATGACTCCCATCGCTAATATTGTCTGGACAGCCAGTTGGACTGGGTCCGCAACCTCCTTGTTTACTTCCTATCTTGAAGATGCAAGTCGATCTCCCCTCTTTACTTGTGATGGTTTCGCCAACTTGTATCATCACGTCACACGCCCTCTCCCTCTTTTCCCCCTTTGGTTTAAGCACTCCTCCGTAGGATCACCTGGTTTTTCTCCTTTTACATTGGCTACAGCGGCCAGAGCCAAACTGTCCAATCAGACTCGGCCGCTCGTGGTGGTGTTGCCGGGCAGAACACAAACAAACAGAAACCAAGGGAAAGCGAGCAGCGGCGGTGGCGACTAAGGGGAGGGGGGAAAGAGGTGTGGCCGCCAGGGGCAGCTCCGAGGCCACCGCCTACGGTAATTCGACTCCCTCGCTGTCTTCGGGGAACGTGACGTTAAAGCGGAGGATTCGCCTTTTGGGCGGGACTGAGGGGAAGGTTAATTGTGCTCTCCTGCTTCTCGAAGTGGCGAGGGGGAAGGGCTGTGCCGTTTCTTCTGGCACTGTGTGGTCCTTTCTGAGGTGAAGGATAAGACAGACCAAAGGTCTTGTGCGGAGTCTGCCTTCTTCCTCCTTTCCTTCTCTCGGTCCCATTTCACACTAATGGCCACCCCGATAGAAACACCGAGGTGGCTGAGGCGCTCTCCTCGCATAAGACAGTATGAAGTGCGCGATGGGAGCCGGCTCCTTTCCTTAAATGCCCAGAGCCGAGTAAAGATCAGCTTGATGAAGTGGAGCGCGTGCCCATTTTTTGCTCCCTGCGGTTGCGTTTAAAAGGAGACGGTGCTGGGAAAGAGTAGGAAATAATGGGGTAGGTGAAATGTCCAGCTTGCAGAAGCAAAATCTTGTCCCTTTAAAGGAGATTAAAGCTGTTGCTGTCTCAGCAACTGCAGCCCTTCATTGCTGTGGCCACCTTCCAGTTACTGTTGGAGTAGCCTTAGACTTTACCTTCTGTCTCTGGTTTTCACAGTATGGAGACTCCCAAGCCACAGAACTTTAGAGATGGCAATCAGGTTTCCCTGAAAAACAAGTTTTCTGTTTGTTGTGCTTGTAATTATATAACTGATTTGAGATACATGCTGTAGGTACTTGACTTGCCTCTGGTGCTAAACTAACGGGCTTTAATTGTTGACTTCTGTGTTGTGTCAACCTAATCACTGTGATTTGTAAACCTGGATTTATGGCTTGGCATCTTGGATGAACACTACCAGTTGTGGTTATTCAGTAAACCACGTTTAAATAATACATGGTTTAGCAGGTTATACAAATTTAGTTTTAATTTACATGAAGCAACAGTGACAGCTGCCAAGCCTGTTCGTGTCTCTGGAAGACAAGTCAGTGTGGAAAAGGATACAACTGAATTCTGGGGGGGAAAAATAACTGCTCTACTTTATGTGACAAAAACAAGTACTCTCTCTGTAAGTTTGTGTCTGATTCCCCATTTGGTTAATTTGATGCTTTTAAGGAGAGGTATCAAACTACATTCTATCCTTCATTCCCTCCTCAAGGGCACCAATTATTTTTAAATAGCTATTAAAACCGAGAAATTTGTATGCTTTCCAGAACTGTTCTGTTGTCTAAAGTTCCCAGAAAACATTGTCTTAGTGAAAGCTAGTTTTTCAGACTTATATTATAGAGATAATTCCCTTCTTTGAAATTATGATATATGGTGGGATTCCTGTGGACTTAAAGGTTCTGTGAGATTCCAGTGTCATAAGGGATAGTGACTGGGTTTAAACATCACACTAAGCCATGTTTTGCTTAGCACAGTTTCTTGAATTTAACCCATTTTATTCAGTTTATTGAGAGCCAGTTTGGTATAGTGGTTTAGACACCAAGCTATAAACTGGGAGACTGAGTTCTAATCTTTCCTTAGGCACAAAGCCAACTGCTTGGCCAAGTCATTCCCTGTCAGTCCTACAAAGAAGGCAGTGGCAAACCACTTCTGAAAATCTTGTTAAGAGAACTGCATTGGCTAGTCCAGGCAGTTGCCAGGAGTCAACACTGACTTAAAGGCAGACACATACACACAAAATCACTTTATTGCTGAGCTTGCCAAAAGTCATGATTTTAGTTCAGAATAGTAAGTTTCATGCAAACATGCTAAGCCAATTTTTCCCAACCTGAAATGTTTCAGATGAATGAATGTTTAGCTCCCAGAATTCCCCAGCTAGGATGGCCATTGCTGAGAATTATGAGTTGAAGTAAACACATCAACAGGTGCCCAAGTTAAGGAAGGCTGTAGTAAACCATAACCCAACAAAGTAGACAATGACTTAATTTGATGTGAGAAGATTATTAGTATTAGAAGAATTAGAGTATTTCCTCCGTTTAGCATTCTCCTCTACATCTCATTGTTTATAAGACACTTATTTGTTTATTTTTATTTGTATAGTTGCCAATTCCTTAACTCAGATTACAAATCTGAATTTAGGGACTCATGATGCCTTGTCTGAGTACAGTGACTCAAATTTGAGTGAATGCAAAAATATTTGGAAATACTATAGACTGTAGATTTTCCTAAGAGATACCAAAATAAATGAACCCACTGTAAACAGCCTGGGTTTGCATTACAAACCACAGTAGTCTGATTCAGACATAACAGAAAACCACAGTGTCCAACAAAAGTATGCCACAGTGATCCTCTGTCTACTAGAGAAGAAGTCGATACTTTGTGTATTTATTTCATACTTGCCAATTCAGCCCTGTAATGTCCAGATTATTATACTGTAGTTTATTTAAAAGAGAAAGTAAGATGTTAAAGTTGTTTAAATCTTTCTTTTCACATTCTTGACTAGTGTACTGGAAAGAAAGAAATGGATGGCTTTTCTTACATGAGGAAACAAAGATGTCTTGTTATATCTAAACTGGGTCACTTTCTTAGATTAAAGAAGTCAATAAAACATTGAATGCCAAATCATGGAATGATTTTAAGTATAGTATTACATTTAATTTGAATTGTGTTTTTATTGTTTGGTAATAAAGTTAATTTGCTATTCAGTATAACCAAACTACTAAGTTTTTGCAGCACTTTCAGAGCTATAGACCTCTATTACTGCCAAAAAGAGTGAGAGTAGATTCTGTCTGCTGTTCAAAATGCTGTAGAAGGAAAAATAAATCTTGTTAAACAAAGTTTAGCATATATGTAAAAGATCAAAATCAAAATGCCCTGTATGCCACCATTTTCTTAATATTCAAAGATCTAGCAGCAGATATGACTTGATTTTAAAAGATCAGCTAATCATAACCTCTTCTTTTTTGTTTTATTTTTAAATATGTTCGGCAGGTGGCAGATTTTCCATACTTCACATTTCAAGCTTTCTAAAAATTGCCCATTTCTAGAGGATATCAGCTATCATATTTGCAGCCCCTGAACCTTTATTGTGGCAGTGATAAACTGTGCTCCCTCAGATTTTTTTATTAAGTTTGCTCTTTATGTAACCTCGGACTCATACAATAAACAGGAGAACTTAACGATCATTTGTGGCCCATGGCTGAGTCAGTTTGCAGATCCAGAGCATTCTCAAGGTGGGGAGTGAAGGCAATTGCCAAATGACTGACCCAAATGACCAAATACTGCTCAGTGGTTCAAGTTCGGTGCTTAAATGACTTGATGGTCAGTTTATACTCCTAATAATTATTTCAATATTTCTTGGTTCGTTATACAGTCCCATTTACAGAGTTATCTTCAGTGGACATAGAGTATATTAAGAAGTAACTGGTGACAGAGGATGCTCAAATGAACATTTTTGCCCTCAAGCATCTGAGTCTTGAACAGGCACTGTGGAGAGTCAGTTTTTTAATCAGTAGTTACTAAACATTTAATAGAAATAATTGAGCTTAACTGTTTTTTGAACCTACTACTCTTTAACCATTGAGTTGTAGTTAATTCATGTATGTTGCAACTTAGTGTACTATAGAGTTGCATGCTTTTTTGTGTATTTCTGTGTGATTATGTTACTGAAGTAGAAGTTAACCTGCATGTTTTGGAGCAGTGGCTTACCATCTGGCACAAGGCTTCACCTAAAGCTTATTTTGTCATTCTCTGTTAATCCTATGAGAAGTGTATATTGAAAAGCAAAGTCTTCTCACTCCTTATCTTCTTACATGTTCTCACTCCAAATATGTTTTTCTTTGCAGAGAAAATGCTGGGGAAAGGGGGCTCTGGGGAGATAAGCTTATGTGTATGCTTGTTCTGCTTTTAAAACATTGCAACACCTTTCAAATCCTCTTATCCTTATTCTTGCAATCATGTCTAGTTTTCGATACATTAGCCAGTACTCCTACAGAGTGAATTGCAGTTTCCAATAACATCTCTATAGATTCCAAGGTGCTTTCAACACAAACAGTTTAGACTAATTTTGCAGTAATTTCCTACTGAATGAGCAAATAGTGTTGATCAGTGTTTTCAGTCTGATCTAGCAATAAGGCTACAGGTGGCCTCTACCACAGATGCCGAAATAAAAAACAAAAGAATTCCATGGATACCACCCAGAGACTGTATGTGTGCCATGGTGTTGATGGTCCTCATAAAAGAAAAGGTGCGGAGTTGCTTATGTAGACAAATGGTTGTTACTAATTTCTGGTTCTGGAAGCTTCTAATCTACATGCATTCGATAACCCACTGGTTGATTTTAATTTTTGAGTTCTATTTTTTGAGCATTATATCTGATGTAATTTTAACTTCTGTCCTTTCTTTGATACTTTAATTCTACTAATTTTTTTCCTCTGGGCTGAAATCAAATAGAGAAATACAGTATTACCTAAGTTTAGCAGACCCCAGTGCAGTAGACTTCACATGCAACAGGCCTAACTGTTTCAGTGACTTACGTTATTTGTATAAAAACATAATTATTCAAATGACTCAAATAACTCCATTTGGATCAGTTTATGTATTGCAAATGATTTAAATCATAACAATTAGTACATATGCCATTCTTTTAGGTGTGGTAACTCTATGGGTTTACTGGGTAACCCTGTGTATGCTTACGCATTGAATTTATTTGCTACTCAGAAGTACGTTTCTTTGAGTTCGAGGCTTTCAGATGAGTGCTCCTAAGATTATCAGTCACAAGGATAAAAATTCTCTGAAAATCATTTACTTGTTTACTTAGAAAGCTGTTTTTCAGTTTTCAACTCTTAAGTGTGTAGGTGGTTTCCTTCCTTTTGCGCGGGGGGTTGTATATTCACCCCTAATTTAAATACATTATTTATGTGAGCGAGAGGTTATTTTCTGTATAGGTTGTTGTGGTTATATTTGGGTGGCAAATCTTAACTACAAGGAAGGTTAATAGTCCCATATCCTGAGTTTGATAACATAATAGTTAGGATCTAACTACTATAATAACTGTACATTTTACGTAATACACATTTACTTGATAAAATCAATCAGTTTATAAAAATTATGTTTTAAAAGGGTTCACAAAGCACTATTATTCTATTGTTACTGACTTTGCTAGTTAATTGTGTTTTTTTCTTCTGCTTTCAAGGAGACTGGGTTTATGTAATGGAAGACATTACCAAAAGGAAAGGAATTAATCTTACAAGCTAATAAGTTACTTGGACATCTTCAGCTTTTGAGAAAGATCTAAGTGAACCCTTCTAGCAAAAAGAAAATACATCAGCAACCTGTATAATTCCTGAATGATTGGCTGAGGTAATGCAGAAAAACTCTTTGCTGTGAGGTATGATGTGAGACACCTGATGTCATAATATGAGCCCTTAGCAATGCATAGTATTTGCTTGTAAAAGGTGGAGGAAGAATGTGGGGAAAGAAGATATATGGGTCAGATATTGGCTGAGAACTTTAATGGGATTTCTTAATACTTAATAAAAGGCTCCCAGGTAAACTATGAAATGCATAATATATACTCTGTTAGGTTGTCTGCTTTTCCTCTGATGTAAGTATTGTTACCATGCTATCTAAACTTAATGTGATTAGAAATAAGGTATTTCAATGATGCTAATTTTTTTTAAAGTACTATTTTGAAAATATTGTCATGCAGCGTAACATTTAAGGATCCAAAGTTGGTGAGTGAATAGAGAATAGAAATTCCTAAAGTCAATTATTTACTTCTAAAGTAAAATAATGCATAAAATAAACTGGTATAGGTATAGTGTTTTGAGAAATATAAACAGCCCATATACACAAATTAGGTAACCAGAATTGGTAATAAATTTCTATTAAAATAGTGGTAGTAAGGTTCAGAGCCTACAATTTCTCTTATGTGTGTTGAAGTGCACATGTATGAGATCAAATGCAGTCATTACTTTAATTTGTCAGAAGGTTGTTCAGTTGATGAAATAAGAATATATTATCAACCCAAGTTTTAAAGAGATGACAAGTAGCAAAATGAAATATGTTTTTAAATAACGAGAATGTGTTCATCTTGATAACTCACTGTTAAATAACAGTACAATTATTTTAGTTTAATATTCCTAAGTGTTTTTGTCAGAGAAGTGTATACTGGTAGTCCTCGTTAGCAACCACAATTGGGACCAGCAACTTGGTTATTAAGTGAAGCGGTTGCTAAGTGAAACTGACTATACTTGTGATCTTACTTAAGCTCTCCTTTGCTTTACAGACCTGTGAAGGTTATAAATGCGAGGATTGATCCTAAAGTTACTTTTTCATCACAGTTGTAACTGCAAACAGTCACTGTACAAGGCAGTCACTAAACAAGGACAACCTATAGAGGGGATTTCACAAATTACTACCAATTAATATAATTGTACTAAAATGTTCTTAATTCCCTTTTCCCTCAACTAGGTCAGAAACATCAAAACTTCATTTATATTCAGTATAATTTACATACTGTTGAACAACTATGGAGGTAGAAAATGAGCAGACAGACATCATCAATACAACAGGTAAGAAACTAAGAAAAAGCACAGTGAAAAACCAGAAAACATTGTAATCGCCTTTTCTACAATTATTTATTTATGAATATATATTATTGTACATTTTAAGAAAAAATGCATAGTCAGAAAAAGAAAAAAGAATACAAAAGGGGGGGAAAGAATAGAATATAAGTAAAAAGATTTAAAAGTATCAAAGAAATTAACGCTTTTCAACATTTTATTGATTGATTGTAAATAACTGAATATATTTTATCATTTAAAAACCTGAAAATTGCTCTTAAACTCTAAACAGATTACAAATATCAGGAACAGTAGTCAACACAGTATGATTCATAAAATGAAATTGTAAACTATGATAAATTCTGTCCATGCTACTAGAAGTCCATTTTAATTTAAGAAATCCTATAAAACTAAAAACACGATGTAAAGAGAACCCCATATTTTAAATGTTGTACAAATTCATGTATAAAATTGTAATCTAGAAATGGTCTCTAAACTGAATTAAATTCTTCTCCACAAATATTTAATATTGGTAGGACACATTTTATATAGTATTATCTAATCTAACATTATTTTTAGACAATGGCAAATAAGCTGTATATGGGAAGCTCTCAAACATCCAGAAAACTCTCCAGGCATAGAGTTGAAGAAAAAAGATATATTTTGATGATCTCCTTAGCGTAATATATGACTTATATTTGAAAGTAGTAGATGTATGAATGCATGTGGTAGGGATGTCTAAAACGTTTTGAATGCAAAACATTTCACGTATGAAATGCCATGCTTTGAATTCAAAGCAGTTGCTTCAGATTTGAAACACACTGTTCCTGTATTACTGGTAGTATTTCAAACTAAAAGCACATGTTTTAAATTGGATTATTTCAATCTTGGAACACATAGATATACATAGGTAATTTTAATTGTACTGTGCTGAATTATATGGCCAACATCCATGACTATAACGTATTCCAGAACATCACTAAAACTTTTTTTCTTTCTCGGGTTTGTGTCCTCTTCAAAGGAATAGTTTATGCTGATAGCTAATTTATATGTGTGTATATATATGTTTCTTTTTGAGAACTGGATAATCTGAGTGATGCTCCTTTTTCTGGTGATGAGGAAAATGGTGGACCTGATGAAATAAAAGCTGAAATCAATGGTAACTGGATCCCTGCAACATCTATTAATGAAGCTAAAATCAATGCCAGAGCAAAGAGGAGACTGCGAAAAAATTCCTCTAGAGACTCTGGAAGAGGTGACTCAGTGAGTGATAATGGTGAAGCCCTAAAAAGTGGAGTCGTTGTACCAACAAGTCCAAAGGGAAAATATCTCGATAGGCGATCTCGTTCTGGAAAGGGAAGGGGCCTACCAAAGAAAGGTGAGGGCACTTTTTGGTGTGGGGCGGGGATTCTTAGCAAATAGCAATAGAAGGATGTTAAATTTGAGTGGTTTTTATTTTGCTTTCCCTTCATGTCAGTCCTTTGTTGCTTTTATATATTTCATAGCAATAAAAAGATAAGCAGCAAAGAGATTTGGAAAGAAAATCTAAAACTATAAGTTTAGTGTCTGTCTTAGAATTCTTTGAGAAAATGTCAGGACTCCTAATTTTAATATTGATAAACATTGACACTGTTAATTTAAATAGATTGGTGATTTAAATATACTTAATTTATTAAAAATTGTGGCATGTCATCTTGTCCAAATTGAGAAAATATTGAACAATTATCAGTTGGGCACATTATTTTTGAAGCTTTCATATATATTTGAGAAATGGATTTGCTTGAGATATTAGAGTGAGGTAATAAGAAAAAGTTGACACTGATCATTATAATCTGGCTCTTATATTTGGTCTTAACCTCATCCCCTGCCAGGTGGTGCAGGAGGCAAAGGTGTTTGGGGAACACCAGGACAAGTATATGATTTGGAGGAAGTGGATATTAAAGATCCCAACTATGATGATGACCAGGTAAGAAAATGCTTAGTTTGCTCCTTGATTGTTCAAGAAGAGTCTGTATATTCTGCTTCCCCACTATGTGCATTGCTACTGTGGCACTAATTTATGGTTATACGGAGCTTCCCTGTGATGATTATATGTATAATGGGGCTGTGCAGTGCTTCAGATTTGATTTTAAAGATGCTTTGGAATGTTCAGGAACATGAATACAAGCACCTGTCTGTCTGTTACAGCAGCCACGTCTGTTTCTAGGCTTATGTGGCTTCTGGAGAGGAAATAAATATTTCATCAGTGGAACTTCGAGCTGCTTAAAAAGCTGTTTTAAAGCTGCTTTAAAATAGCAGGCATGTGCTTTCACTCTCTTTTTGTAAGTGGCATACTCTCTCCTCCATTCAATACAGTTACTAAGGCTCAGAATTTGTTCATGTTACAGTAAAACAGTCCTATGAAGAATTCTAGGGTACTAGGCACAAACCTTGTGTGGTTTGTATTCTGTGTCATATAAACTAGAATCCCTGATGTTCTGTCAGTTGGGAATCTGAAATAAAGAATGAACCTGACCCTGGAAAAAAATAAGTGTAGAGTTCATGGTTTGTATTCTCAGTAAACAATTATCTGATTTATTTGTATGGTTTGTTTGGGATGAGCCAAACGGGCAAGAAGAAGTAGTGTGCAATAAACACATTCATTTTAATTCAGAATTCCTCACAGTTCTAACAAACTGATACATGCCAGCATGGTGCCTGCTTCTCTCAAGTACTATTTTCCCATAGGAAAAAAGGTAGTTTTTGAAAGATTTAAAAAGATAGCTGTATGAGAGTAGATAATGCAGAAAGTGGGTTCATAGATCTACAAACCTTGGTGTTTTTCTGTAGTAGGAAAGTTAATGAAACACTCCTATCTCAATCTTCACGTATTGTTGTCTTAAATGCAAAATCTCTTTTTTCCTTTTTTAAAAAGTTTGGTAAGTTAAAATTAAACTCAGTGGTTTTAATACCCAATACGGTAGAAGAGAATGAGTTTTTGGAGAAATGTGTTTTTTACTTTATGCTTTGACCATGCTCACTGCCCTCGTCCTAATCTGTAAAAAGGTGAAGTCTCCTTTGAGTCAACTTCAACTCCTGGCAACTTCATGGAAACAGCCATGTAGTTTTTGTGGCAAAAATATGGAAGTGGTTGCAACTGTCTTTTCCAAGGATGCTTCTTTAACTTCCCAGTTTAATTTATAACCCTAGTATTTATATAAGGAGAGCCAGTTTGGTCTAGTGGTTAAGGCAGTGGGTTAGAAACCAGAAGACCGCGAGTTCTAGTCCTACCTTCGGCATGAAAGCCGGCTGGGTGACCTTGGGCCAATCACTCTCTCTCAGCCCAACTCACCTCACAGGGTGGTGGTTGTGGGGAAAATAGGAGGAAGGAGTATTAGGTATGTTCACTGCCTTGAGTTATTTATACAAATAATAAAGGTGGGATAGAAAATAAATATTTGTTAGTGGTCTCATATTTGAATAATAATCCTTTCAAGCCTGTTTAATTTTTTGGGATTAGCTAAACTAGGCTGTGTGCAATACCAAACATATTTTAAAAGTTTGTGCATACTCTTAACCCCAAAATAATTAAGTATGTTTGTTTTAAAGTTTGTATGTGTGGATGGACAGGTATTCAGCATACTGAGGTTTATAAAAGCTTTTCTTTTGGCCCCAGAACTGTGGTGATGCTCAGATATCCTTGGTAGTCTGCTTTCAAGATTTTAACTGTATATTTTATTAATTTGCCACAAAAGAATAAGGTGGTAGGAAAGGCAAAGTGGTGACACGAACACCAAGTAGTAGCAAAATGCAGGATTTTGAAGTCATATTTGATATATTTGATCTATAGTATTGCTTTGTTCCCCTGATAAGGTTGGGATTTGCAATGTAGGTGAAGATCACATGGCTGGGTTTACTCAGGTATAGCATGTGTCTGCTTGTTTTTGACTTTGCTTTTTTCCTGAACCCATCTAAATGTGTTAGCATAATATTAACTACAGGTAGTCCTCACTGAATGGCCATTCATTTAGTGATGGTTCAGACTTAAGATGGTGCTGAAAAAAGCAACTTGCAACCGGTGCTCACAGTTATGACTGTTGCAGCGTCCCCGCAGTCACATGATTACGATTTGGGCACTTGGCAACCGGTTCGCGTATATGACTGTTGCAGCATCCTGTGGTCACGTGATCGCCATTTTTGACCTTCCTGGCTGGCTTCTGGCAAGCAAAATCAATGGGGAACCGTGTGGTTAATGACCACAGTGATTTGCTTAATGACCACTGCAAAAGAGATTGTAAAATTGGGTCAATTCCAGTCTCCATTGTGTTTGTTAAGCAAGGACTACCTGTAGGTGACTTCGTCTTGCTTACATAGTTCAAAAATCCTGTCTTACAATTATGAACACAGATTTGTGGTCTTCTTTTTATATTACATTGAGATTTATGTAACTTAAAATGTTTTTAATAGTGAAATACATGTATATTTAATGTAACTGTAGTTATTGTCTTACCTATTGACAGTAATGACATTACTGGATAAAGCTTTTTTATTAATTAATTAATTACTGGATAAAAATATTCTTAATCTCCAAAATAAGTTTCTTTATTTAGTAAAGTGTTTTGTCTTTGTTTGAAATAGGATAACTGTGTCTATGAAACTGTAGTTCTACCTTTGGATGAAAGAGCATGTGAAAAAACACTAACTCCAATAATTCAAGAATATTTTGAACATGGTGATACTAATGAAGTGGCGGTATGTCTAATTACTTCCAAAAGCAGGCAGTGATCAATGAAGTTTAGAATGCCTCTGAAGAATGTAGTATTTCAATCCCTTAGATTCTATTGTATAATTTTAGTATTTGTAATAAATATAAATTTATAAATAAATTACAAATAGTATATGATTTTTTTAGATTTTGTCATGTTGATATGACATACAACAAGCTTATGATGTCTTAATAGACCTTGCACCTTGCTTTAGAATATAGGCACCCAGTTGAATATGGGGTGTGAAATAATTTAAACTTGAAGTTGCAAGCTTGAAACAGTCCATTTCAAGCTCAGGGCAACTAACTTGTCTTATTAGAGGCGGCCCAGTGCCACTCTGAGCATCCCAAAAGGATTCTAAACTCAAAAGAGCCCTGTTTTGAGTTCAAATTACCTTGTTTGTTCCCACCGTATAAAGAATTGCATAGGTTTTGAAGCAAAAATGTTCTGTGTCCAGCAGCTAAGTTGACTTACCAAAACACTTTCTCCAATAAAATGGCGTTTTAAGAGAGGTAGCCTTCTGAACTATTTCCCCTTGTCTCTATTACGTAGAATACTCAAATTATAACACTCAAAACTAAATGATAGAATATTTTACTTTCTACTCTTATAGGAAATGCTGAAAGACCTCAATCTTGGTGAAATGAAATACAGTGTTCCAGTATTGGCTGTGTCATTGGCATTGGAGGGAAAGGCTAGTCACAGAGAAATGACCTCAAAACTTCTTGCTGACTTATGTGGGACAATTATCACTAAATGTGATGTGGAAAAGTCATTTGACAGACTTTTAAGAGACTTACCGGAATTAGTACTGGACACACCTAGAGCTCCACAGGTTGGTTTAGCACATCCATTGCTAATACTGCTTCAGTCGTAACCTGTGTTGCTACTTGAAATAAAGTATTTTAGATGTAAATATGAACAGTAGAATCTTCTTCAGCTAAAGTTTTGGTTCCTGAAAATGGATAAAACAACCAAATCTGCCCAATTTCAGAAGGTAAACTCTGGTGTAAGAGCATGGTTTGTATCTCAAATTTGTATTCTGTTGTATAAATTGTGTCAAATGTTCATTACATTCTTATATAATTAGCCCACCTGCATATGTAACTTACTTACTTTATTTAAATTAAATTAAATTAAATTTCTAACATTTTGAATACCCTTACTACATCTCTCTGTCTTACTATGTTTGGGTTGATGATATATTAGTTTGGTGACAATTTACATTCTAACCTCTGAGAACTTATTTTAGTACTATAAATATATGCTACACCAATTTTTTTAAAAAAATAATTAGAAAAATTATTTGTAGTAACAGAATTAAAGAGAGTTTGCTATATTTATTTGCAAACTTTTTCTAAACAAAGCGCTAATGACACTTTTACGTGAAAACATCTCTATTGAATGGGCTAATTTGAAATGAAAATGCTTTCATTCTGGTTGCCTGGCTCTTCTCTTACACTGAATTCCCCTTCCTTTTACAGTACACATACTTACTTCTGTTTTGCCCTGAACATTTGAGTTGGGGGAAAAAGAGACCTTAGAATATGATATGGAGTTAAGAAGTGGGGAGCAAATTTAAACATATATTCTCTTTTTTCCTCTAACCTGAGCATTTCCAGATGCATGTTAAGTAGCATTTTATATGCACATTTAATAGCAATTAAATTATAATTTATATTAACATTTTCATCAACTCTAGTGAGCCACTACAGTGCCTAAATTGTAGGCAGGGAGATGGAAAGGTGATTACATTTGACTACTAACATATAATTATTATTGAGCTTGTCCACCTATTAAGCCATGACTTGTTTAACAGTACAGTAGTATATTGAATAAGCTACAGTTGATTAGTTAGGAATGATTGAAGTGGTATGCAAGTATGTGTATTAAATAAATAAAGCAAACTAAGTAATAAATGACAGTTTACAAATGGTAATAGCTGGATTCAGACAACCTGCTAATCCCAAACTGAACCAAATTTCATAATGGCTTAGTAAGATGTTTTACCTAGTCTTAACTAAGCTGAAAAGTAATTTCCTTTGGTGGGGAGATGGGCGGTGATAAAATTTAGAAATAAATAAATAAATAAATAAATAAATACAGGTAAAATGTATATATTTGCCTTTTGCTTTGAAATGATAATGGTGAAAATGGAGGGATAACTTAGAGTGAAGGATGCAGCTAGCATGCTAGCTTTGCCTGTGCTGCTGCATATGCCCAGCTAGGAAAAACAGTCTCTGTTTATCAGACCTTTTTCCCCCCGCCCCATTTTATTGGTATACTCTTGTTTGGTATTGTATCTGTCTCAAATTTGGTCTGAAAAACTTGTTTCTTTTTCTTGGCAGCTGGTGGGTCAGTTTATTGCAAGATCAGTTGGAGATGGAATATTATGCAGTAGTTACATAGATGGTTACAAGGGTACTGTGGACTGTGTTCAGGCTCGGTAAGCAGTCTGCCGTGCATGTTTCATTCATGTATCACATCCACCATTTTTAAATGTTTATCATGTTAATTATGAAGGAAAAAGAAAGTTATGTAGTGATTGTTCTCATGTTTTTGCAAGAAAGTCAGTATTCTGAAACAGTGATGTTTAAAAGGACAGAATACAGAGAAAAGCATTAAAAAACTTAATGGAAGGGATAGTGATAATGAATTTTAGAATATTTGATTTAGATACTTGTATGAAAATTATTGCAAAAAATGCTGCATTACTTTCTTCAAAGCAATTTAAGATGTTTTGATATGAAATTATTAAATAAGAACAGAAAATTCAGAATACAAAATAAAGTTCTAGCCTGGCTTAGACGTAATATCATACGCTCTGTTAAATGCGTTTATTTTTCATCTTGGTTAAAAAATACAAAGATTTTTTTCCCTTACTACTTCTCATTACTATAAAACCGAAGCTAAACTGAACTTCAAACTTTGTACCACAAACTACAGATATGTGGTAACTGCTATTAAGGAAATCAGCAGCAGAATTTTAATGGAAATTTTATATTTCTGTTTTCTTTCTCTTTGTTGCATTTTAGTGTTTCTGTTGTAGTTTTAAGAAGAAAAGCCTCTTCTCATTTCCCCTTGTTTTACTCATGACCATCTTTGGACAAGCCTACCTGCATATTTTCTTCCTTTATCCTTGAATTTCCCTCCCTGCTTTTCTGTTGTTATTCCAGTGCTTCCTCGGCATTACTGGATCCTTCCCCCACCACTGCAGAGATGAAGTCTCTTAGATGGCACTCAACTAAGATTGACTTTACTTATCACAAGCACATATATTATTTAAAATCTGCTGCTTCAGTTCTTTTATTAAGGGCCTACTGTGACTCCTTGCATCTAGCACCAATCATAATTGCTGTTAATAGTGCAACCTCCTGACCATTAAAGTTTATCAGAATGTTCCCATTGTCATTGTTTCTGTAATTTCCTATTGACTTACCTATATAAGAAAATGTATAAAAAACTTGTATCAAAATGCTGTGAGGAAGGAGAGTGTAGCAAGGTAAACAGAGAGATATCTATGCCACACTTCTCCCCATTCTGGAATTTAAAATAAAATTACACTGCCTTTCACTCTGTCCGAAAGTACTTCTAATTTTCTTAATACTGTCATAGTAGATTGTCTCACCTAGCCAGTCTTAGTTGTTTTTGAAAAACTAAGCAAATTTAGATCCAGTTAATACATGGATGAGAAAACTATCAGGAAATCCCAAAGATGTAAGCTATGCTGGAAAGTTGAAAAAACATTCTAGAAGTAGGCAGTAGCAAACCACTAGCTCAAAGCCGAAAGGACGGCTAGCGGCCGACGGTGCTGGTGGTGAATGGCGAATCTGTTGTTCTAGGGATCAACACACCATTGGAAC
This sequence comes from Candoia aspera, assembly GCF_035149785.1. Lineage (NCBI taxonomy): Eukaryota > Metazoa > Chordata > Lepidosauria > Squamata > Candoiidae > Candoia > Candoia aspera. The sequence goes on from NC_086158.1 coordinate 53,859,738, forward strand.
CTGGAATGTAAGATCTATGAGCCAGGGCAAATTGGATGTGGTTATTGGTGAGATGTCAAGATTAAAGATAGACATTCTGGGCGTCAGTGAACTGAAATGGACTGGAATGGGCCACTTCATATCAAATGACCACCAGATCTACTACTGCGGACAAGAGGACCACAGAAGAAATGGAGTAGCCTTCATAATTAATAGTAAAGTGGCTAAAGCAGTGCTCGGATACAATCCAAAAAATGATAGAATGATCTCAATTCGAATTCAGGGCAAGCCATCTAACATCACAGTGATCCAAATATACACCCCAACCACAGATGCTGAAGAAGCTGAAGTAGAGCAGTTCTATGAGGATCTGCATCACCTACTGGACAACACGCCTAAAAGAGACGTTATTTTCATCACGGGAGACTGGAATGCTAAGGTGGGCAGTCAAATGACACCTGGAATTACAGGTAAGCATGGCCTGGGTGAACAAAACGAAGCAGGACATAGGCTGATAGAATTTTGCCAAGACAACTCAATGTGCATAACAAACACTCTCTTCCAGCAACCTAAGAGACGGCTTTATACATGGACTTCCCCAGATGGACAACACCGAAACCAGATTGACTACATCCTTTGCAGCCAAAGGTGGCGGACATCTATACAGTCAGTAAAAACAAGACCTGGAGCTGACTGTAGTTCAGATCACGAACTACTTCTTGCACAATTTAGGATCAGACTAAAGAGATTAGGGAAGGCCCACAGATCAGCTAGATATGAGCTCACTAATATTCCTAAGGAATATGCAGTGGAGGTGAAGAATAGATTTAAGAGACTGGACTTAGTAGATAGGGTCCCAGAAGAACTCTGGACAGAAGTCCACAACATTGTTCAAGAGGCGGCAACAAAATATATCCCAAAGAAAGAGAAAACCAAGAAGGCAAAATGGCTGTCTGCTGAGACACTAGAAATAGCCCAAGAAAGAAGGAAAGCAAAAGGCAAGGGTGATAGGGGGAGATATGCCCAATTAAATGCAAAATCCCAGAGGTTAGCCAGAAGAGATAAGGAATTATTTTTAAACAAGCAATGTGCGGAAGTGGAAGAAGACAATAGAATAGGAAGGACAAGAGACCTCTTCCAGAAAATTAGAAACATCGGAGGTAAATTCCAGGCAAAAATGGGTATGATCAAAAAAAAAAGATGGCAAGGACCTAACAGAAGAAGAAGAGATCAAGAAAAGGTGGCAAGAATATACAGAAGACCTGTATAGGAAGGATAACAATATTGGGGATAGCTTTGACGGTGTGGTCAGTGAGCTAGAGCCAGACATCCTGAAGAGTGAGGTTGAATGGGCCTTAAGAAGCATTGCTAATAACAAGGCAGCAGGAGATGACGGCATCCCAGCTGAACTGTTCAAAATCTTGCAAGATGATGCTGTCAAGGTAATGCATGCTATATGCCAGCAAATTTGGAAAACACAAGAATGGCCATCAGACTGGAAAAAATCAACTTATATCCCCATACCAAAAAAGGGAAACACGAAAGAATGTTCAAACTATCGAACAGTGGCACTCATTTCACATGCCAGTAAGGTAATGTTCAAGATCCTGCAAGGTAGACTTCAGCAATTCATGGAGCGAGAATTGCCAGATGTACAAGCTGGGTTTAGAAAAGGCAGAGGAACTAGGGACCAAATTGCCAATATCCGCTGGATAATGGAAAAAGCCAGGGAGTTTCAGAAAAACATCTATTTCTGTTTTATTGACTATTCTGAAACCTTTGACTGTGTGGACCATAACAAATTGTGGCAAGTTCTTAGTGGTATGGGGATACCAAGTCATCTTGTCTGCCTCCTGAAGAATCTGTATAACGACCAAGCAGCAACAGTAAGAACAGACCATGGAACAACGGACTGGTTTAAGATTGGGAAAGGAGTACGGCAGGGCTGTATACTCTCACTCTACCTATTCAGCTTGTACGCAGAACACATCATGCGACATGCTGGGCTTGAGGAATCCAAGGCTGGAGTTAAAATCTCTGGAAGAAACATTAACAATCTCAGATATGCAGATGATACCACTTTGATGGCTGAAAGCGAAGAGGAACTGAGGAGCCTTATGATGAAGGTGAAAGAAGAAAGTGCAAAAGCTGGCTTGCAGCTAAACCTCAAAAAAACCAAGATTATGGCAACCAGCTTGATTGATAACTGGCAAATAGAGGGAGAAAATGTAGAAGCAGTAAAAGACTTTGTCTTTCTAGGTGCGAAGGTTACTGCGGATGCTGACTGCAGTCAGGAAATCAGAAGACGCTTAATCCTTGGGAGAAGAGCAATGACAAATCTCGATAAAATAGTTAAGAGCAGAGACATCACACTGACAACAAAGGTCCGCATAGTTAAAGCAATGGTGTTCCCCGTAGTAACATATGGCTGCGAGAGCTGGACCATAAGGAAGGCTGAGAGAAGGAAGATCGATGCTTTTGAACTGTGGTGTTGGAGGAAAATTCTGAGAGTGCCTTGGACTGCAAGAAGATCAAACCAGTCCATCCTCCAGGAAATAAAGCCAGACTGCTCACTTGAGGGAATGGTATTAAAGGCAAAAATGAAATACTTTGGCCACATAATGAGAAGACAGGACACCCTGGAGAAGATGCTGATGCTAGGGAGAGTGGAAGGCAAAAGGAAGAGGGGCCGACCAAGGGCAAGGTGGATGGATGATATTCTAGAGGTGACGGACTCGTCCCTGGGGGAGCTGGGGGTGTTGACGACTGACAGGAAGCTCTGGCTTGGGCTGGTCCATGAAGTCATGAAGAGTCGGAAGCGACTAAACGAATAAAGAACAAACTAACTGTATTATAAGACTATAGATTGATGATGCACAGTTAAATCCAACTTTGTAACATAGGTATAATAAGCAACTACAAGGTTTATGGGATTTCAGAACCCAGATTTCAGAGTCTGCAAATTAAATTCACACATTATACTCCCCTAAGTCATGCTTGGCTTTAATCATGGTTTGTTAAAGAAGCCAAAACTGGTTTTCACTTAAAGAACATGGAGTTATGGGGTCAAGATGTTGGATGGGAGTGGAAGGATTCAGGTTCAAATCCTTACTTAACCATGAAATTCACTGGGCAACTTGGAATCTGTTATTGCTTCTAATCATAGCTCACCTAACAGGATTGTTGCTCTGAAAATAAAATGAGGGGAGACTCTCATACGTTCTCTGGCTTTGAGCCCAGAGAAGAAGCAGAATATCTTGCAAGGAAAATTACACTTAGCTTAAAAGCTGAAAAAACAGTTTCTTAAATGACTCCTTGCCATGCTGCAGCAGTGTGTGGTACAAAGAAGATTTATCTCTCAATGCTAAACTATGCTTTAGTATTGTGTCTGAACTAATTGACAATTTAAGATCTTCAGACAAAACTGTGACTATGTAGACATTTAAAATTGCTCTGCATATTAAGAGACTCATTGTAATACATTTCTCTTCACAGGGCTGCTTTGGATCGAGCTACTGTATTGCTGAGCATGAGCAAAGGTGGAAAACGCATAGACAATGTGTGGGGCTCAGGTGGTGGCCAGCAGTCTGTGAAACATCTTGTTAAAGAGGTGATTAATTAAAATCCAATGATTTGTAATTGGCTCTATATATAATGATGAATTTCTCAGAGCTTGGCGCTTATACAGTACTGTTGCAAAAGTGGAAGTACAAGGGGAAAAGAACAGCAAGATAACTTTTTAGGAAGTAGCTGCTGCTTCCTTTTTCTATGTTTACTCTCTTTGCGTTTCTGTAACTTGGACCTGCTGTCCAAAGAGACAAGTTCAGGCAGCAGCTGATGCCTCATTTTTCTTGCATGCTTCTCTTGGAAGCTCTGTTGAATGTTTTTCCTACTGTATCTTTTTTCTCTTGCTAGTTAGCCTTACTACATAACCCAAAATAACCTGAACTTGAAGTGTATTAACTGGCTATAGATACAGTATGTGGTAACTGTTATTAAGGAAATTAGCAGAATTGTTACAGACATTTTAGATTTCTGTATGTTTTTCTGTTACATTTTACTGTTTCTACTGCAGCTTTAAGAAAACAAGTAAACAATAGAAGGTAGCAATAGTTCTTTGCTGCTTGCTGTGAGTTGGGTGGTAGGGAAAGAATGCAGAATGTATTTGTGATGTTACATGAAATAGTCTTCCAGCTTGTAATGGTGCAGCCAGTCAAGGATTGGCGCAGTGTGTTTGGATGCAGCATGTGCCTAATGGTTCCTACATCTAAAGCCAGATCTGAAATAAAGCAAAAACAAAAACAAAACAGACAGCCCCAGGGGGACATACAGTATATACTGTATATTAGTGTTTCATTCTGGATAATTAATTAGTGTTGTTCTCCAAACTATGCTAAACCTCCTCCAGACTATACTATTCTGGATATGGGTGGTGTGGGGGTATGGTTGGCAGTTTTGAGAACTAAATCCTCCAAATCAGAAACGTTCTGGAGTGGCCCAGTACTTAAATAGGACTGTTTCATATGAAACATGAACTGCTTGATTTATTTCTCAAAACTGTTGAACTGCTTCCACTATGACATGATCTTTGAATACCAGAATTGGAAATGGTCTTGGCCTGATAATTTAGAGTTTCTGTTAGTAAAAATAGCATTTGCCTAAGGCAACCTTCTTCTGTCTCATGCTCTGAGAAGTGTTGGGGCTACGTTCAGCTTCCCAATTTTTTAGCTAGCATGAACTTTGACCGCGTTGGCTAGAATTCTGGGAGTTATAATATGACAACACCAAAGAGAGAGCCCCAAAGCAATCAAGTAGACTCAGTGTAAACTTATTAATAGATGCACATATACAGTATTTATATATTTGATATAATTATACGTATGCATTTATACAAAATATCTTGATAGCCTATATAAAAATTACCCTTGTTCTAGTATAGAGAATGATCAGCATTTTAGCTCCTCAACATACAGAGATTTTTAAAAGAATAAACCACTGTTAGAAGAATAGAATTTCAAGGCACTTTCTATTAAATATACATGGTGTACCCGTAGACAATTTATTATATAAAAATACATCAAATGTTTGAATTGGTTGCCATTTTCTTCTAAACACTTCATTTGATGCATGACCTTTGAACATTCCTAAATAAAGCAGTATCTTCTCTGAATTTTTTAAAAATAAAATATATTAATAAAAATAATAAAACATATTGTGATTGGCCTTTGGGACCTGACTTTTAGATCACCCTGTATCTACATACTACTAAAACTAATTGTGTTTATCTGTTTGTTTGTACCCTCAAATTAGCCCAAACAGTTCATTATACACAACAATTTTGGAATCAGGTACCTAAAATCTGCTAACTTAAGGAATGTGTAAAAAATCTGGGACCCATTAGTCCTGTGGAATTGAAATTTCCACAATGTTCAGACCAGCTTTATTTGCAAAGTTGTGGCTGTTGCAGTGTCCCCGTGGTCACATGATCATGATTTCCGATGCTCCCTGCCAGCTTCCCACAAGCAAAGTCGATGGGGAAGCCGGCAGGAAGTCGGAAGTCGCTCCCCCTCCCACTGATTTTTTGCCTACCCGTGGTCATCCTGTATCTGTTTAGGTAAGTAAATATTGATTTATTATTGAAGTTCATTTGTCACTACAATTATTTTTCTATTTATGATACATACTCTTCTTACATGATCATGGGACTGTTCAGCATTGGGGTAAAAAAAATATGGTCAGCCTAAAATTTAATGTTCATTCTGGTCACATCATACTCATTACCTTTCTCTCAAAGGATCACCCAACAGGTCACAGGGTTGTCTAGTATTTATTTATTTGTAAGTTGAGAATGAGAGATTCAAAGCAAATAGAAATCTACAGCCTAAACGTAATGAAAAATGTGTCATTTTGTTGGTATGGACTGTGTGAAGGTACATGTATAATAAATAGGTAAATATTGCATTGCTATCTGCTGTTTGTATTCTATGATTCTGGGGTTGTTGTTTTTTAGAATTTGCATATGAAATGGAAATGTAGATATATATTTTGCTTTCATAGAGGGTTTTGAAAAGCTATACTTAGCCTAATACAGTCTTATCTTTTTAATTTAATAGATTGATATGCTGTTGAAGGAGTACCTTCTTTCAGGAGATGTTTCTGAAGCAGAACGTTGTCTTCAAGAGTTAGAAGTACCCCATTTTCACCATGAACTTGTATATGAAGTAAGGCAGGAATAAAAACATAAAAATGTAGTTGGCACTGGAAGTTAAATTCCTTAGTAATCAAACAATACAACAGACGTAAGGTTATTTTTGAGGCAAGACTGAGGCTTCTTGTAGGTAATGCTGTATCAATTATACCATCTTTATTGTAAACCGCCCAGAATCCCCCCCTTTGGTGGGAGATGGGCGGTAATAGAAGTTGGAATAATCAATCAATCAATCTGTAGTGTGTGTCAAGATGCTTCTTGTAGCAACCCAGGCTACATAATACTATTTGTAGAGTTTATTTTAATTAACAGTACATTTTAAAGAAGTTGCTTTCTGCAGTAAGTGATCCTCTCCAAGCTTATTCAAATGTAATGAAAAACTAAAACTTAAGAATGCTGAACATCCTAGGTTCAGCCTCGTATCTGCTTGTAAGATGGAAAATCTGTTACCTGAAATCATGGAGGGCAGGTGCCAGTAATGATGACATACTGTATTGTAGGTGGAGTGGTCAATCTGACACAGCAGGAATCTTGATCTGACTTCTTTTATATATTTTAAATGTTTATAAACATTTCATATATGCTTATATTTCATATACCTGAAATGCATTTTTGCCAAAAGTGAACCTGAATGACAAAGTGTGATCGGATAGTACCTGCCTCCTGTAGTTTAGCCTTTTTTTGACCCTGATGCAAGAGATAGGGCTCAATCTGTACTGTAGTGACAGTTTTGTTGTGCTTGTTTAAACTATGTAGCTTTCTACCATTGCAATTAAAGATTAACTTTGATTTTACATTTTAGGCAGTTGTGATGGTTTTGGAATCAACTGGAGAAACAAACTTTAAAATGATGCTCAGTTTGTTGAAATCCCTGTGGAGATCTGCTGTCATCACTATGGATCAAATGAAAAGAGTAAATGTGCATTATACATTTCCAAGTATTGTCCATTAATATTTTAATATTAATATTTAATTGATAGAAGTAGATTGCATTTATTTGTATTCACCAAGTGGCATTAACAGCTCTACTCTAAGATTAGAGAACACAAAATTTTGGCTTTGTTATACAATTTGAGATTGTACATTAAAAAAGATTAAGAATAACAAGACACTACTTCATAGCAGATCAATGTTTGAACATCTAAGTCAGTGTTCATTTTGACTAGCCATTTTTGCCATAATCTGCTACCTAACCCTTTCATCTGAAAAAGCCATGTTTTGGAACTTTTATTTATTTATTGAAATGAAAGTTTAGAGGTAACACCAAGATTGACTCTTTATACAGAATCACTTTGAGATAAATCCTAAATATTTCCACCTAATACTGATGTTGCAGGGTTATGAACGAGTTTATCGTGAAATCCCAGACATTAATCTTGATGTTCCACATTCTTATTCTGTACTTGAGCGGTTTGTAGAGGAATGCTTTAGTGCTGGAATAATTTCAAAACCATTAAGGGATCTCTGTCCTTCCAGGTAAACATTTACGAGTATGTGTATTTATGTGTATATTTATGTTCATATGTTTCAGAAATAACTGATACAGGTAAATTGCATAAGGTCCTTAATTCAGTTACTCGGGCGAATAGTCATTTGTGGTGAATGCCTCAGGAATTTTAATAGCCTTTTTTAAAGCTAATATTTATGCATGTTTGTCCTTATCTTGGTAATAGCCAATTTTTGTGTCCAAAACTATGTGGAGTAATGTTTAAAACTGTCTACAAAACCATTTATAAAAGTGCTCAGTTGCTAAAATCTCAGCACCATACAAAATGCTGACTCTTAAGTTTTATTACTGTTGCCATATTTGTTCAATGACAAATGGTAAAAATATGCATTTCCTACAAAACAGGCAGTGAGAGTTTTATTTTCCCATATTGAATTTTTCATATTTTCTTTTTATTTGGATTAAATAATTTAACTGCACTGCTAGATTGCAGCTAGGCACAAAATGCAGATACCTGAAGTCTCTCTTACTCAAACTGTTTAGGATTCTTAATTTCTACCTTTGCATGTTTGTTTGGCAAGACCTAGACATATTGCCAAATTCTCTTCTGAGCTCAGCCATTTTTCTTTCCATTTCTGTCACTGAAAACGTTCTGGAATTAAATTAAGGGTAAATTACTTTCAATTTTGATTTGTTAAAACTATTCTGCTTTTTATATGGTTATGCAGAAATGTGCTACTTCTGGAATCTCTGTTCAGCCTTTAGCATGTTTGAAAGTTTCTTCATAGCTTAACGATTGCCTCAGCTATTTTATCCCTCTCACCAATTTTAAATCTTGCAAGCAGAGATCTGGTAATTGAAGTCTGTATGAAGCTGATGTATACTTGATCAGATGTTTGCTTAATGTATAATTTTGCCCAGATTGGCAGATAACTCTGTTCTAAATTTCATATAGCCAAGTAAAAGGATAGTGGAGATGCTGAAATTGTATCTGTATTTTATTTTAGGGGAAGGAAACGCTTTGTAAGTGAAGGAGATGGAGGACTCCTGAAAGCTGAGAGCTACTGAATATGTGAATGAACTCTTGCAGCTGTAGATGTTTAAAGGGAATATATATGTATATATTCTATAGTAATAGTTGCTTAGCACAGTTCATTTATTTTTAAAAGATGCACTTGTTTGGGGCACTAATAATTTCTGATGGTTTTATAAACTTGTATTCATACAAGAAATATTCCAACTTTCATTTCTCTGAACCTATAGTTGGACAGAACAAATAACCATATTTCTATGGAGATTTGCAGAAACAAGGCAATCTTTTATTAAGTGCCATAAATTCAATCCAATCATTCCATGTTTTGCATTGATGCCTGCTTGCCACTCCTTTCAAGGACAGTGTTTTGTGATAAAATCACTGGTTTATTCAAAGCAATGGGTTATATTAAGCTGCTAGACCTCTATTTTGCTGCTGCCAAGAGAGAAAAAAAAAGTTATTTCTTTGTTTTAAAGGAGCTAAGAAATTTAATTTGATCAAAACATATTCATCATTTTCCAGGGGAAGATACTGATTTGGTCTTTAGTTCAGCAAATGGTGGCTGGAACATCTATTTTTTTTTCTACAAAACTGGAAAAATGAGCAGTTATGATATAATGTATTGTAAAATAAATTTGTGAAGCAGATTAACTTCTGAAAGTACATGTTCATTTACATTTAAACTGTAAGTCTCTCACCTTGGTCCTAAAAGGTGCTCTAGTGCCACGTGTTCTTACCATTGATTTCATCAGTGAACAAAATTTGGGAATAAACAAGCACAGTGCATGTATAAATAGAGAATTCACCTTTTACATATGCTTAGTACATTGGGAGTGTGTTGTAAACTATGTTCCATCAAGGCTAATCATATACAGTCATGATGCCTCTGATGTTCCTGTTTCTTTTTCATGCAACATAGTTTGTTAGGGGCAACTTTCCCTTGGTCTGAGGCTGCAACTTGCTCCTCTGAGCAGTTGTGGAGCCATAGAAATTCTTCCAGTAACATTGCCAGAAGGGCTGGGTTTGAATGTTTAGAGGTTTAAGACTGGGATTGAGAACAGGAAGCCTCTGGAAAGCATACTACACCCTTTTCCACTATTAAATTTCTGCAGCATTTGAGGTTTCTGCAACATGTTTGCACCTTAGAAATATATTTGCTATACTCAGACCTGAATGCTGGAAGCTTACTAGTTAATGATACCTAAGCTGAATTTAATTATAGTAATTGTCCGTGGGGACTGACTAGTCTTTCTAAAACACCTTAAAAATGTTCTTATTGTCTTTATGCACAAAGAGCAGTATATTTTTTAGTTTCCTTGCTGCATAGTTTGTGCCTTGTGAGGAAGACATTGTAGATGATTAAAGAAATACATCATAAGGGTCCTAATAACAGTCATTAGACTTTTGAACTTTCTAAACCTGGTTTACACATTGTACTAAGTCATGATTTAAGAGCAGTAACTGGCTGTACTCATAACACGTTAAGCCAAAATCAAGCAAACCATTTTATGGTTCAGCATATATGAACCCTTGATAGCATAATCATATTTATGTTTACTCAGAAATTCCACTGACATTATAAAAAGATATGCAGCTTGTAAAACAAGCTGAATGTGATTTTGATACTGTTTTCCAGAGACTGTTTACAAAATTACAACACAAACATGTAAATATTTATGTAAAATGTATTTGATAAAAATATTTCATCTTGCTATCCACAACTCGTTGTATTGCTATATGCACTAATATACACCAGTAGAAAAATAATCCATGTAAGTGAATTATTGAGCAAGAGCAGATCTTGAATACTGCTGTGCCTGTTGTTCCTGTTGTTGAATAGTTTCCTGTGCTTCACGTTGCATTTTCTCAAGTTTTTCCAAAGTAACAGATTTTAATGGTAGCAACTTGGGCTTGCACAACACCATGGTAGTTACATCTTCTACTGCTAACATCCCTAAAATAATAAAAATGGGATGTCCAGTAATATCAAAGGACACAATTCAAATATATTGATTAAATTGATTCAAATATTACAGTTCCTTTTTGGATCCTAATAAAATCATTTGTATATATTATGCATTGTGCAACCAAGAAACAAAATAGTTCTATCAGGAAGAGGGTATATGTAAGTACTGCAGAACAGGACATGATTTTTCACACGAGACAATCTACACATTAACAGATTTCCAATGTTACACCTTCCAACTTTTCTGTCAAAATGGGAGTCACAGCATATTAGCTGGCAAAATATCTTTCAAAAGGATTATTTCAGAGACAGAAGTAGAACTAAATTATTAAAATCTCTGGATGATTATAGTAGAGCAAGTATTTCTGAAATCCTTACCCATTTCGTTGCTTATATTAATAACAATACATTCTTACATTCAAAATTCTGCAGTTCAAAGTATAGTTTTCAGAAAGTGACCAGATTCAAAAGGGTCTACTTAGGTTTCTTTTTGTACCCTTCAAGATCTATCAGTTGAAGCCTTACATATTTTGAATTGAAAATTCTGAGACCAAGAAATTTCTTTTGAGGCCAGAGTCTATGCAGAATATAGTCCTTTAAAATAAAAATGCCTTCAGCAGCCCAGTTTTTGTTCATTTTGTGCTGTCACTTAGGTTAAAAGTAAGCTTGTTTCTGTAACTGATAAACAACTGGGAAATCGAAATCATCGAAATCTACCTTTCTGCTCTCCCTTTTTGGGAGAGAGGGACGGTGATAGAAATTTGAAAAATAAATTTGGTCCACATCAAGTTGTAGTTGGTGAATCTTGCTATTTGAGCAAAATCAAATTAGATCTTTTAAATCTGAAATAGGCTCACATCTATGCCATATAGACTACTTTTGTAAAAGGAAATGACATCTTACTAAATGTTCCTAGAAAGGAAACTGCTCTGTTGGGAATATAAGAATGTGCATACTAATATGTAGCAGCAAATGAAATAAATACTGTGCTAAATGATTTCATACACTTGTGTGTAAAGTATATTTCACATATATAATGTAGAATGGTAAATTATAATGTACAACTAGACACCTGCAGTTACTATGTGACTTAAAGCAAAAATAAGTGTAGAACTCTTACAGAAGACTCTTGAGAACATTATGGTGGATTTTGCTTTTTCCATTCTTAGTAATAAATGCTGCTTACCGTGTTTGGGCAACACCTCCCGAAATTTTGATTCAGACATTCTGAAGGTGACAGAATTAAGGTAGTATCATAAATCTTTGATTAGAAATAAGGAAATTCCTGTAAAGATAAATTGTAGTATTAGTCTGCTCAACTTGATACCATTATTCAAAGCTAAACTCCTATGATTCAGAACTTTCCAAAAAAATGCTCTGATTAATAAATTGGACCTGGAATCTCATCTCAAAAATTGCACAATGCAAGTGCCTAGCAACGAGGCTTCATCTGCAAGCTACAGCAGCCAGAAACGTAACGTACTTCCTTCGGCCACTTTACACGCCGCGGCCTGAGTCTGAGCCTTGGATTACTCGTCGCCCCTACGCTTCCCCGGCTCCGGTCTTTTTCGGCACCGAATTGGGCTCCCCTGTGGTGGGAAGGGGAAGAGCCCTCTACTCCAAACGCAGTAAGGTGCTATCATCCCTCCCACACCCTGCCCTCCATCTTCGTTCTCGTCCGGCGCAAATATCCTCCCCTTTATCTCAATTCGTGGTTCTTCGTCCGCGCTATTGTCTTCCCTCCGGGCTCAGCCTTGGAAATCTCAAAGCCGCTAACCGGAGTCAGCGATCTCCCCGCTTCACGCACACCCGGGTCTCGCAGCGCCTTCTCTTCCCTACCGACTGCCGTCACTGCGCAGGGAACCACCCATCACGGAATTCTTTGCCCGCCATGGGAATTATAGAGAGCGAGAGTACCGGCCCTTCGGACTCAAGATAGGGCGCCGCCATATTGGCTAGAAGCGAAAAAGGCTTGGTTACTTTTAGCAACAGACGGGCACAACGGAGGGAATCGATGGCCGAAATGCTGAGAGAAGAAAAGGGAGCTATAAAATCCATATCATGAGGAACAGTATTTTTCTTCTATTTTTCTATGCCGGGTCAAAACACCGCATTTTAAAAAGAGCGTGGAGAAGCTGGAGCGGATTCAGAGAACAGAGCTACCAAGGCCTAGTTAAGGGAGCTGCGCGTGTTTATCTTGCAAAAGAGAAACCTAAAGGGACCATACGGTCGACATGATTTTGTGCGTTGTATAGTTTGAGTTAGACCAGTGTTCTTAAAAATTGGCAACTTTAAAAAACACTGAGTTATTTCTTTTATTATTTATTCAAATTTTTATCACCGCCCATCTCCCCCATAACAGGGGGACTCTGTGTGGTTTACAATTGTTAGATTGTCCCTTGGTGCCATTATGTTACTATCTCCTTTTGTTGGTTTTTAATTCTCTGCTTGCCCCTCAGTCGCAATTGCGAGATGGGCAGCTATAAATTGATAAAATTAAGTACAAATATCTTGAAGGTTGGCAATACAAGAGGGGGCAATCTTTTTAGCTTTAACTGATAGTGAGACAAAGATCAATAAGTTGACATTAAACAAAGGAGGTTACCTTGAATTTCCTACTGATATGAGCTGTTAAACTGTAGAACTGCCTGCTTAGAACAGTGGTGGGTTTCCCCCTCCTGAAATTTTTCAGTGGGAAGAATGGCCAAGTCCTTTTCAGGGATGATTTAGTGGATTTTTGCATTGTGCAAAGAGGTGGGCAAGCAACTTAAAGGGCCCTTTCAATTTATTTAGTTAATTATAAACGTGGAGTGTCCACAATGATGTATACAATTTTTGTAGTCCTTTTCCCTATAAAAACCAACAACTAAAGCTCATTTTCTTAATAATGAATAACTGAAGAAAATTATAAATATATCTGGTTAAATATGGAAGAGCAACAGCAGAAGTCAATATATTACCATATCCTCCTACCCCATACTGTACACACAAGCATTTGGTGCAAGTCGTGATGATGTCAAAATTATTTTCCTTCAATTTTTTTTCCTTTCTTGATTGTATAGTTTTAGTAAATAACACTACTATTGTTTATTTTTTGATGTTATGTAAATATATTGAGAGCTCTTGCACTGAAGTCAAATTCCTTGTATGTCTAATCATACTTGGCCAATAAAGTATAAAGTAAAGTAAAAAATGAAGTATTATAACACGTATATCATGGCAATCTGATGCAAGTACATAAGTTGTGTCATTTAGTGATGATGGCCTATGTGTATGTTACTTATTTCTACAATGGATGCTCATGCACAGATACTTGGAATAGATGTTACTTGTGAGCAAAGACTGCAGATGTTCATGCCATGTGTAAAATTATATTTTCTTTATTAAAATGAGACATTGATACTAAAGAAAATATTCAAATCCATCCTTTTACAGATTAGATCATCCAGCATTATTCAGAATATACTTATTCTAAAACCCACTAACTCCCAAAAGATCAGAATGCATAACAACACGTAATAATAAAAGCATAAGGGTATATCTGCCAACCTATAATCTGAACGCTAGATGTTACCAATTAATATAGAAAAAACAAACATAGTTTAACATGTCACCTGTCACCTGTATGTTTGCTTAGTGTACAACTAAGTACGCTAAGTAAGACAACCATATTTTGGCTATGACAATCTGGATGGCCTATAAATTGCAGAAGACAGAAAATGATGAGCATTTGTTGCCATCTAGTGCTTATTGGAGTATTGGCAATCCAGATACGGTAACACCACTACAAAAGTCAAGTTTAAATATTACGCAAGGCATGCAAGAAAAAAATAACTGTAGACATGGCATTATTTCCTTGTCATATCTGTATACACACAATAGGCTATTTGTCAAAGACTGAACTTCCAGGAATACACCATATGGACTTTGGTAACAAGTTAGCTATTTCTCCTCCTTTTTCTGCCTTATAATCTGTATTTTTGTAGAACCAGAGATCTCAAAAGCTTACTTTCACAGAATCTTGTAGATTGTACCATAACTCACAGAGAATTTTCTTCGTGTCTGCTTTTTCATAGGTGCCCCAGTTTGGATCAATTGGCCATGGAGCCTATCCCAACTACAAGTGGTGTTTTTATGCCTCACTATACCAGCTTCAGGTGATCTGGAATGATTTGTAAAGGACGGAAGCTTTTGCATTTCTATCCATATACAAACAGTAGAATGATTTCTTGTTGTCCCCTCATATGTATAATATGTATACATGACTATGATTGTATCATATGGGGTATAACATCATGAAGGATGTAAAATGATTAAACCACTTATAATGCAAAGCTGATTATTCAGTCTTATGTTCTAATGCATAATTCTGTGTTGTTGATAGTTTGAAAATGGACAGATCTAATGATTTAAACATCTTTAAAGAGCCATTTAGTGACCTCCTTGTCTATAAGTACATTTATATCACATCAATTAGTTAACATCTCAAAATCCTTTTTTTAGAATTCATACCTTTCATTTCCTTACTTTGGCAAAAACACTGAGCAAGGAAGCAAGCTACATGCAATTATTCTATACCTTTCAAGGAGCAAATACTTTACCATGTATTGTAGAAAAGTAGCGTGAATAAATTGCTACATCAGTTCAAATGAAACAGAAGCAGGCAACTCTTTTTCTTCCTATCCATGGTGGTGTTTTAGGCCTCTCTTAATTTGAGGAATAAAATTTGATTTGGAACAGACAAGACACACAGTACCTTAAACAAAATACATGTTTTTCTAAGATCCTGGAAAAGATAGAACTACTTTATGGTGTTCATGACGGGTGCTATCTGTGTACCTACTCAGCCTCCAAATCTTATTTTTCCCTTTGAATCTGGATCTCTGGACAGCCCTACAGGGTAATTGCTGAGGGCTATATTATGGGCAGATTTGAAGCAAGGAATATGGATATATGATTTTATTCCCTCTCCCTTTGCAGTCACTTGTCTTTCCCCTTTCCTAAGTGTTCAAGGAAGCAATATATAGCTGTCAATTTATATAGCTGCCCATCTTGCAACTACAACTCTTACCCTTAATCTTTTGTAGAGGGATAATGAGAATAAGCCAGAGGCTGCAGACACTTTACTACAGAAGTGCAGTAAAACATGATTACTAATACTACTCATACCAGTAATTGCTTTTGGGCATGAAACCCTATCTTACGTGAATGCCATGATTCTGAAACTGTTCAGGTTTTCAAAAGTCTTAGTTTTACTTAACCCCCCCCTTTTTCCCCCCCATATATCTGCAAATATAAGGTTCAAAGTTGCTGAGACTGAAGCCCTATGTATATTTGCTTGGGAGTAAGTCTCTCTGAACTCAACAGAGATGCACAGATTTGTGCTATGAAAAGTGTTTGGGGATTGGGCTTCTGAGGATCAGATTATTTCTCATCTTTCCCTCTGGCCAAAAATAAATAAATAAATAGTAGAAAATATTTATACAATCTGCATGGATAATATTTATTTATTTAAATTTATTGGCCACCCAACTCCTATGGACTCTGGGTGTCATACTAAACTAGAGAAAACATAAAAACAGC
This sequence comes from Candoia aspera, assembly GCF_035149785.1. NCBI lineage: Eukaryota > Metazoa > Chordata > Lepidosauria > Squamata > Candoiidae > Candoia > Candoia aspera. Next base: position 53,875,954 of record NC_086158.1, read on the forward strand.
TAAAAACATTAAATCAAACAGCCCAGACTAAAATAATCTAATAGCAAATTCAACAAAACAAAACAGGAGTCATTGAGCAAATAATAAACCTCAACCTGGGCCTGGGACCAAGGCAAGGTTTTCACAAGAAAGTAAAGAACTTATATTAATCTGCATGAGTTTTCAATATTTGTACAAATCATAGAGTTCAAGAATTCAGGCCCAAACTAAATTTTTATGTAAGAATCCACATGAATAATTCCATTGATACACTTGTATATTAGGACAGGGGTAATTGCTGTGACGACTGGGGAAGGCAATGGCAAACCACCCGGCTCTATAGTCTGCCAAGAAAACGTTGCGAAAGCGGCGGTCCCCCCAAAGGGTCAGACATGACTCGGTGCTTGCACAGGGGACCTTCCACCACAATTGCCGTGAATGCTGCATGATGACTAGTTCATAGCCCAAGAGTTATAACAATGAAGTCTTTCCAGACAAGGAGAAGCTATGGTGGTGATGGTGGCCGGTAGAGCAGGCAAGTGGGAAAGAACAGATGCTACCCTTGGCTCTAGCTATGATGGTGCCTTAATACAGGTCTAGGAGTGCAGCCATCCTTTGGTCTGCCCTGGTAGAGCCATGCTTTCTTACTAGCTTGGAATTGTTGGCTTCAGTGGCTGTAATGAACCCAATGAATGTCAGAGTGCTGCACATGTCTGCCAGTCACCTTTTGCTCAACTATGTCTCCAGAGATAATTCAGTTTCTGACCAAGATTGGCAACCCCTTGCAGTAATTCTGGCAGTTGCTCTCCTGCTATGTACAATGAGTGGGTGCTTTCTATTGTTCTGGGCCATGGATGATATTATCCTCTTCCTTCCCTCTTTGTCTGTGCTAGACCATCTGTCTACTTTGCTCTTGCTTCTCTTGTTACACCCACAGAAATGGGCAGGGAGCAATGCAACCTCACCAGCCAAGAAAAGCACAGCCCACAGGGCTTACTCTTTCATTGTTGCATGCCACAAAAATGCCATAGGCCTGCAAGTTTAACATCCCTATATTAGGGTAACAACAGATTCAGATTTCACTTCTTTTCATCTTTTGCTTCCACAGATATCCTTGCCAAGGGAAGCAACAAAGAAAGCCCGGCTGATGACTGTAGCCTATACAGGGACCCATAGGATATAATGCCTTATAAAATCCATGCTGTTTTGCAGCAGTAGAATGCCACAAGTCCCATGTGCAGCACAATCCAAATGATTCCACTCATCATAGGACCAAGCCTGATTGGTGCTTTTTAATAGATTCTCTCAATAGCTGTGTGATAGCAACAGGAAATTACAGGCCACAGTGTGAAACTACAGCAGATTCCAAGACCTGTAGATCTTGGTGTATATTTATTTTAAAATAGGTGTTGTGTGTGGATCTCAGTTAAAATAAAAATAAAATTACCATACAAACATATATGGTTACTATAATTACAAATATTAATATTTTTGTATTGTTTTAAACTTACGTTCATAACTATATCTTAATCGTTCTACTTTAAGGTGTACAATAATGGATGTTGTATAGAAATATATTAAAATAATTCAACATTCAATACAGAAGGTATTAAAAAGTAGAGGTAGGCAATCACCTGTAATGTTCAGACCTGAAGTCAACCTACTGTGCCAGAGAATTCTAAGCATATCTAGTAAAATCTACACAATGGGGAGAGGTTGGGCAGGGCTGTTTCAAATGCAGCCAGATAGAACTACCCTATCATTCATTGAGTCCTTATGAACTGCAGTAAGTTTGTTCTGGCCAAATCCTAAATTTTGCCGGCAGAAACTTAGAATTAGTTATAAGCTTCTTAAATAATGAAAGTACTCATTTTTTATCTCTGTTTAAATGAACTCAACTAAAGGAACTTCTTTGAAAAGGAATTAATTTGCTGCCAAGTCTTACATAATCCTTGAATGCTGATTAACTGCCTGCAGAATAAAGGACACTCTGCTACAAGGTGCTTGCCCAAGCATCCAGCTTGGGTTCTGTCTTATGTTAAAAGTATCCTTCAAATGACACAGCCAGATCTGGAGTAAATTTAGCATTCTATTAAAACATGCTTCAAATGCTTGGCTAATCATCTACAGCACCATTTCTCTCCTAGTATTGATAGATTGTTTTGGTTCTGCAGTATTCCAAGATATTTTGCTGTTTCAGAGTTTATAGTTTGATTTCATTTTTTATACAAAATTTTATATTTTGCTCTCTTATGTAAATTACATTTTTGGACTATAGAAGAGATGCAAAATTAAAATCAAGCTAATAATTGTTATTGTGTTAATAATTCATCAGATATTCTTCCATCAGAGTTCTGTTGAATAGCCAAATTTGACAGAATATATCAAATAGCCAAATCTGACAGCTAAGGAAAAAAAATCCAAAAATTCAAATTCACATACTGAGGAGAACAACTATAATAAATAATCAACTAACTGTCTTTTATTAGCACTTTAACTCTTTTGTCTGTTTCCTCAGACAGCCTATTTGACAGGGCCAGTGATAGAAACCTGAGACTTTTTTTCCTTCCTAGCAGTGTCTATTCAGTTCAGAAAGATTCCATTTTACTACTGAAGTTGCCTATAAGATCATTTGTGGCAGTTCTAAGGCAACTTGGAAAAGGGTGAGGTCAAACATTTATTTCCTGTCTTTGTTCGGTTTGTGCTAAACTCAGGGTACACAAGAGGATATAAGATTAACCAACAGTGCCAACACCCACTTGCTGTGAAATTTACAAGTTCTCAAAAGTTGTTCCGATGATACTGTATTTCTATACTCTTTAAAAACTCCGCTTTGTGTTTATTTATGGCAAGAAAAACATAATGTTTTGGCTATGTCACAGGATATTCTGGTGGTGCCTCTAAATTTTATTGCAATATTCCCCTCAGGCAAAAAGTATTTTGTTAGTTCTTAGGTACCCTAGACAACGATATTTCCCCAGATTTTTTTCAGTTTTAGGTCCTGGTATACATCTTAAACTCTCATTATTCCCAGCCAACGTGTTGTCTGTGAATTATTAGAGTTCAGATCTGTTTATTTGATGCATACCAGATTGAAGAAAACTGCTCTATATGGAGTCCTGTTACTAGTGGGCAATTTCCTTTACAAACTGCTAAGAAGTTGCATTGTGCATAGAGTTTCTGAGTAGACACTAAGAGTAGAAATCCTTCTACTAGCCTTTAGAGGAAGGGCAGAACTGAGGAGCAAGCTTTTCTTCTTCCACACCCAGGATGGAAATCAAGAGGACTGGTTGAGAAAAGGAATGGTGAAATCTGTCACAGTCCCAACAACCTACTCATTTGTCTCTAGCATTCTAATCACTTGTGGTGATTAAATATAAGTAAATGGTTAAGTATTTCTTTTCAGTGTCACCTTCTTTATAATTCTAAATGACTCTTTTATAACTCTTATAATGTAGTATAAGCACATTTATAATACACTTTTATAATGTATTAATTTTACATATTAATAAATACTTAAATATTAGGTGGCATTTACCTAACCACAAATTGAAATATAATCGTTGAAGTGAGTTTTATAGTCTAATCCTAAATATATTTTCTTGGAAAAGTTATATTACTCCTGTTTTCTGGAAAATACATCAAATACTTTTTCATGGATTCTTAAGGTAATTTTATTTGGCTGCACTTTTAAAATAAATAATTTTATTCTGTGGTTAGTCTGATGCCACTGAGTGGTGTTGTAAATGGTATTTATTGATTTATTTATTGGTAGGATTTTATCTGTGATTTGTATTTTGTATTTATAAAGTTCCCTCAGTTTGATATAATCACAGAAAGGCAGTATATAAATGAATAAATAAAAGATGAAGGAGACCAGTGTTCTACTTTCAATAACAGCCAGCTTAATGTTTCTGGAATCCAGAAAGGAAGAGTCAAGCATGCGGGTACCACATGACACCAGAGACAGTGCTTAAAAGGTCCTTCTCATCCAGAGCTGAAGTGGCCAGCGACCCCAAACCACATACTTACTAGACATGTGAATGCACATTTTGATAGGTGACACAAAGTGACTGTAAATCAGGGTTAGGGAATGAGTCAATGGTGAAAAAGGAATAGAAAGGGGAGAAATTTAGAAGTTGGTTAATAATAAGAACATAGTGGAATACAGTACTGATGGTGAAAAGGAGTAAACTGAGAAGAAACAATCAGAATAAAAGGAGTAAACAGAGAAGACGCAATCAAAGTTCTAAGAAATTATACTAAACAATTTAAAAAGAATCTTCCCTCTTTTTATCTGAAGTACTGCACGCTCCAAGAGATATTTTATCCATTGATCAGCATCAGGGGAAAAGATCTAAGGTGGATGGTTTTATAATTTTGGGCAGACAGTAGCCAGAAATGAGGTATTTGGTGCTTTCACTATGTCTGAGCCAGATTTGGAAATTGTATAGTGTTTGTACTGTATTGTATTGTACTAAGAATGGCAGCTAGATTACACCTTAAAGAGTTTGGAATGATTTAAAACTAGATAATTCACTGTTTTCTATTATACAACATAACATTCTAATCATTGTGAAAGGAAATAACTACTCATCAAAAGTGTTATTCATTCACTGGTTTTATTTGCCCCTAAATAATATAGACTCATGCTGGCTTATTTGTCACGTGCATAATTTCTGTAATTGTAATGCTTTCTGCTGTACTTTTATTGAAATGCTCAATGGGTATTACATTTTTAGATGCCTTGAAATAGGAAACTATATTTTCTGGAAAGTTGAATTACCACAAAATCTTGCATATACATTGCCTGAATTTAGATGTAACCTGACCAGCAAGATACTGTATATTGTCTATTCATCCTGAGCAATGAATGAATTTAGGCATCTTGAATGAATTTATCTTACAGCTACTATTTCCTGAGAAAAAAGGATTGTTTGTTTTATCAAAAATATTGTAATAGTAACCAAGATGTGCTAGGATATTGCATCATGGTCCTCTTCTGCATAATGTCTGCATAATGTCTTCAAATCCATTTAAATGAGCTCTGAGATTATGCATTTCATTTAGCAGAGAAAACCAGAAATACTGAATTGGTGAAGTATATGGATAATTTATGCTTTTTATGTACAAAGACAATAACTGGCATGTATTACTGTATTATTATTTATTTTATTTCTATATCACCCTTCCTCCTAGAAGAAGGCAGAGTGGTTTACAAGAAAACAGTAAGAACAATCCTAAATAAACCGTACTATTAAACCAACAACACTTAAAAACAGCAGAAACAAAAAATAAGGCTCATTTTAAAAAAATAAAAGTATTAGAGGAGAAAATCTAGGTGACATTCTTAATCTACAAATGCCTGGGTGAATAGCACATTTTCAGCTGTTTTCTTAAAAAAGATGGAACTGGGGTCAAAGTTCTGTTAAAAAAGAATGGCATAATGGGGGTACTGCAACTGAGACTGTAGCACTGCCACTGTACTGTGAACCAGACAAATCTATGGGAAACTAAGCAGAACCTCCCTGATTTTAGTGTTGGATGGTATTGGAGGAAGTGATTTTTTTAACAAATTGGGTCCTAATCTATTAGATGAATAGTTTTACATTTGATGATAGTTGAAACTTTTCTTTTGCCATGCACACACACACAATGCAGGGACACCCAAGCTATACCCAGATACTGATGAAGAGCTGTCACTTACTATGCAGAAAACTCCTGGAATAATATTGTGGCAATGTATAATAAAATTATTGTTCTTTGGAAGATAATTGCTTATTTGCTTAATCCTAGAAAATCAAGACATTTTTTTTCAAATGGAAGGAAAAAATGGAATGTTAAGATATATTTTCAGATATGTATTCATTTGTGCAAATTATTTATTTATTAAAATGAATTTGATACTGCTTATTTACATTTCTGAGTAATAAGAGTACACTTCTTCAAAGATCACGGTTAGGAGACATTTAGATCCATCCATCCTCAAACATCAAGAATTCCCAGAATTAGCAATTCCTTCTGGCTTTATCCAAAGCCCTAATTTGTACAATGCTTTCTAAATAACTCTAAACCATTTGACGCACTCTGCAGACAGGAAAACATAGTTATTTTACATTCCTTATATACTTTCCCCCCATATAATAAGAGTCTTGGTTAAAAATGTACTACTGTATACGGCAAGCTCCGATGTATCTCTCTCTATGCAAGCCCTCTTGTGGCCTTAGTTACAATAGTTATCTATATTTCTCAGATACTTTCAAGAATACAAGTTTCCAAAACAAGCAGGTAATCACAAATTAGTATACAATAATAAGCTATAATCACATCATCATGATCATATTTTCTCCATTTTCATTCAGAAATCCATCTTTTTTATTTAAAAAAATGATTTAAGTACAGGAATGTTAATAATTATGCAAGTCTATACAAATCTACATGAGGTTATGTCTGCCTGATTCTCAGAAATGTGTTTATAATTGCAGTTTAGCAGTCTTTGCTAACATTGTTTCTACTGCCATGTTATTTATTAAGATTTGTATCCTGCATAGCTCCATAAATTCCAAATAACAACTTCTAAAGTAACAATTACCATCATAACATAAATATAATAATATACAATAAGAAATGACAAAAAGTCATATGAGGGTTCAAATCAATCTACATCTCGGCTCTTAATCTCCAGATGTTCTCCTAAAGAACAAAGTCTTTGTTGCTCTAAGGAAAGATAGTGTGGGAGTCGTATAGATTTCAGGCATTGGCATATCCACAGGAATGGGACAGCTATTGAAAAGATCTGTTTCCAGGTTTCTCCTTTTAATCTGTCAAAGTAGGGGAAACCCAGTTTTACTCCGTAGATATGGTCCCATAAGCAGCCTAGACTTAAGCCATATATGTAGATTGAGCCCAATCTAACTCACAGAGTTACTGTGGGGAAAAACTGGAATAAAGAGTGCTGTGCACACTGTTTTGACCTTCTGGTGAAAAGTCAGGATATAAATCTAAAAAATAATAAAAATAATAGCTGTTTTTATCAGAAGCACACAGGAAGATCAATAAAATTTATAATAGGCATTAAGTTTTCTTAACCTTGCATTAGATGAGGGCAATCATATCACTGAAAGTTGTAAGCACAAAGAACAGCTTCAGGACTTATCTTGCTCCAGATGTTAAGCAGAGGCCAATAATTATCAGAATTATCAGTAGATGACTGAATTGAGACTTATATATAAAGAGGGTTGCCAATTATTCACAATTCCATTGCCGTTAAGAGTCTACAAAGGAGATACGCAGTTAAAACTAGTCAAAATTAAGGTTTGGGACATGTTGATTTCATTAAAGATTAGACTAACATAATTTGGGAAGTTATATTTATAAGTATTTTTCTATGTCCATACATACATCCCTATCACATTCCTTTTCAGGACAGGGACTATTATGCAATGTGCAGAAATAAGAAATATTAAGTCAAAGAAATAAAAGGCATTTTTTTTAAAAAAGGGAAATACAGCAAATCCACTTTATACAAGCACTATTCACTGTACCTCTCCATAAGTTTCTATCCACCATGTCCAGAACTGCTTCATATATTGCCTTTTGTTCTTGTAACTTTTCATCCTTTTTGAGGATCTCAGCTTGTCTACTGGACTCTTCCTCAGTCTTTTCCTTCTTTCTTTCCTTCATTCTTCCTTCACATATTTGTTTTTGGAATCAGTCTTCATTTATTCTCTGTCTATGACCAAGACACCTCAATATAATTTATTTTGGACTGGTTACCCATGTTTGTATTCAATCCATTCATTCTTGACAGTATGTTTCTCTTGTTCATCTGCGCATATTTCTTACATTTCCCATTTCCAGTGTATTCAATGTATGTATGCCCTGACATACTGAACTCTCACTTCCATATAACAAAGTGGGCCAAAGCCCTGTTATACACAGCCATATTTCCTTCTTTCAGCATTCATTTTTCACCATAGAGTGCATACTATCCCTTATCTCATTATTTGCACATCTTACAATTTTGCCATCCACACTCCAACCTATAGTAAGCATTCTACCAAATGCACGCACTACTTGTTCTGCTTATTCACCATTTATGTGTAACTTGCCATTTTCCATGAAACAAAACTGCATTGATTTTTGATACATTATCTTTCAGATTCAGAATTCTTGTTGTGTCATACAATCTATGTAACAAATTCCTACCAACATGACATTATCTGCTCACAAAGTACATACCTCTAACACTACCACATGCATTCCTGTACATTTGTCCATAATTACATTAAACAACCAAGAGAATATTACCAACCTTATTTATTCCCTGCTCAGTGTTCACTAAGTATTCTATTTATTCTCACACATGCTTTACTTCTGTCACATACTGATTTTGTTGCATTCAACAACCTACCTTCAACTCCATAGTTGCACAAAACGTTTCACAATCCAGGAACAGAAGAAATCCTTATTTTGGTCATTGACCAGCATATACAATCCAATATTATTCACTTTACTATGCACCTTCGGAAAATCAATGAAGGTACAACACACTTCCTTTCCCGCTTCGTTTATTTCTTAACGAGTCTTGAAACGGTATATGGTGGTGGTGATTATTATTACACTGCTGTATAAAATCCATGCATACAAAACATTTGTATTAAAAAAGGCTTACGAATATGACGAGAAACCCTGATAAAAATAGTGCTTGTGGCCTTCCTAAACATTGTGGCGATGAATCGCATATAAAGAGAAATGTTAGTAGGAGTCATACTCCATTGGCAGGGAGAGCCTACGAGCTCTGAGTGGCGCGGCCCGATCCGGGCTGACCCCAGTGGCTGCCGGGCCCATCTCTTTCACAGCGCTGCCGCAAGCTAAAGCTGGACCCAGAATCCAGACGGAGCGGTGCTGTTCACTCCGCCTAACATGGCGCTCGAGAGCCCCGGGCTCGGCTCCCCAGTCCTACCAAAGCGGAGGCCGCCTGACGACGGGCACGGGACGACGGGCACCTGGCCTTTACTGGCATTAGCCGAGGGCGTTATTAGCTTGCATTTGGCATGACTATCTTGGCGGCTTTGTGCGATAAATATTCCTTTTCAGGGGGATCCAAGGGAGAAAAGTATTTTGGCATCAGGTTGATCTTTAGGATATAGTCGACAAATATTTATTATTATTTTCCATGTTTGCCACTTCTAGTGAAAAAGTTTTCTTCGCACACACATTATCACCCGCCACTAGTCTTCCTCTTTTGACGTTTTCCTCTCATAATCTCCCCGGTTGTGCTCGTCCGTTGCCACGAACAACTACGCCTTTTCCGCCCCTAACCAATATGGCGGCTTGTAATGCCGGCGCGCGGCTTCTCCAGCTGCCTTCGTTCTCTATGATTCCGTGGAGGTCTGTGGGTAGGGAGTCCCGTGACGAGTGGCTTGGTACGCGGTGACGGTGGCCGGCAGGAAAAACTGGAGCCTCCTTGGTAAGGAGGGGTTGGGCAGTGGGAAGAGGCCTGCGGTAGGCGCGTACGCCGAAGGGAGTAGCTCTCCGGCTGCGGCTGGAATGTGGGGCGAGCAAGCGAAGTAGGGAGGAAACGCCGGAGAAGGCAGTCTGGGGGTAAGGCTGTTGGAAGGGCTGGGATGTTTGGAGGCAGGCAGGGGGCGGGAGGACTCGTGGAGGGGAGGCGAGGCGAGTCTGGCGGATTAGCAGCTTGGGGCGGACGGGAGGGGACTGGGGGACGTGAAGCGATTGCGGGAGAGAGCCGAAGAGGGGGAGAGTTTGGGCCCGAGGTGCGGAGCTGAGGGATGTCTGGGGCGACACGGCCGAACCCGACCCACCACTCGGCTGCAAAGCTCAGGCGAGGACGGAGGGGAAGCCGCGGGTGCGCGGGGAGCGAGCGATTCGTGGATGCTGGGAGGGTCTCCAAGGCTGGGCCTGGAACGAAAGGAGACAATGGGCTCGGCCCTCGCCCGGGCTGGAAAGGTTAGGCGGACGCGGCTGCCCGCGACTCCTGGCTAGGGCCAGGAGGAAAAAGGAGTTGGGCGATCTTTGGGCTGGAGGGAAGCGAAAGCGAGGCAGGGGGTGGGGAAAGGGGGAGAAAAAGGGACGGCGGGGCCCTTCTGCTTTGGAGTGGGAGGCTCTGCACCTGTGCCCCGAGGTGGAGCCCAGGTCGATGCGGAAAAGGTCGGGCCAGCGGGAAGAAGCGGCGGCTGCAAGGGGCAACCCCGGGCTGAAATTCAGGTTGTGGGCGGAGTGTAGGTGGAGAGGGCTGGAGAGGTGGTGGTCGTGGAGGAATGTGTTGTTCCGCGTGCGAGCTGCCGCTTTGCGTTCCTGGCCGCTGCAGGTTTGTAGGTGGAGAAGCCTCCGATCCAGCCTGGGCTAGGAGGCGGTGGCTGCTGACAGAAGGCAGGGGCTGGGCTTAAGAGGCATAGGCAGAAAGAGCAGCAGCAGCAATGGAGGAGATGGTTGCGAGAAGAAGCAGGAAACCCCAAACGCAGCGTTTACTAGCAGGGTGTCGAGACGGCTGAGAGTTGGATTATTTGGGTTTAAACGACATATATAGTGTGAGGTAACTGGGTAGGCTTCTCTATCCCCTCTCTCCAGTTGTCTTGGACTATAACTCCCCAGTCCCTGCCACGACTAGGCTACGGTCATTGTAATTCCAGACTTGACACTAAGAGTAGGCATAGTTGGAGCTCAGTGGCACTTTAGCATTTAGGAAAAGACACTGCCACCAAGCACGCATATCCTTTCTGGTCAGGGGAAGTTAAAGTGCATGATCATTAGTAAATGGCATATATGAGGTCGGGCTGGAGGAGAGAAAATTGGGGAGGATGCTGGTGGGCTGTGTTTATGAATAGCAGATAGGTTGGAGGGGTAAATGTGGGGACCGTGGGGGTAGGGCATCAGATTGAGGAAGGATGGCACAAGTTGACATGTTTGTTCTTTATTAATTGTAGTAAAATATGATTTATGCTAGCATCTTTGTTATTAATGCACTATTTTTTGCAAGAGACAAAAAGGCTTATTTTTATTTTTCCTCTAATATTAGGCATGTTGCTGTGTTACTTGTAGAAAGCTGTATAAGTTTTCATGTTGCATTTCTTCATCAACTTGATTTTCAGTTGTCCTAGCAAGCATGTTACTTATTGTCCAGGATTTCTGCATTGTGTATGGGTTAATTATTGCAGATCATTTTGCTGATCAGTGTACTGTTTCCACCTATATCCACCTATAACATATATAATAATCTCAGATGATGACACTTAAGGAATCTGGGAGTGATCATTTGTATCTCATCTTATAGAAGGCTGAAAAAAGAATAAATTATTTTAGGAGTTTTGAATGCCAGTTGTTTAAGACGAACAGTTTTTAACACCAGACCTCCTTTCAGAGATTTATCATTCTTTTTCAATTTCAATGTAGTTCTTTCGTGAGATTTGCTTGGGATACTTAGTAGCAGTTTTTTACAACATTGTCAATTTAAATTTTGAAATGTATATAATTATAGTCTTATAAATAACAGAATTTTGAAATAAATAAACAAATACCTATAATATTACACCTATTGCTAACTATAAATACATGCTGTATATATATTTTAAAAATAATCATTTGTATTTAAGAAAGTTCAAGTTCAAAAGTTCAATATCACACAAATTTCAAAATATAGCTTGAGGTGGACTTTGAAGTAATTATTTTTAGTACGTACATAACCAATGGTGCTTTTGCAGAAAATAGTAGTTATAGTTTATAGCCTATTTTAACTTCACCTCATGGTCTGAGTTATGAAACATACTGATTAATGATAACTTGGGCAGTTCCAAAATTGACTTTAGTTCTTTGTAATTTTCAGTAGGAAAAATATTGCTCTTTGTATTTTGCCTTGATTTTAATTTTGTACTTTAACTTACTTTAAATTGTGTTAGAAGTTATATAATATATTTAGCCCTATCTTAAATAAAAATTCTTCAGTGATATCTGGATTTCTAGTGAAGTCCTATCAAGGGCTTTAAAAAAAACATGTTCATGACTGTATTTTAGTGAAGCTGAATTTTGAAAATCCATTAATTAAAACTGGTGTTGTTTTATCTTGAGAAGTAAACAAATAAGTAACAAAATAAATTATTTAATATATGTATGTCAGATGGATTAATTTTGGTTTGTGATTTTGTTTGTTTGTTTGTTTCACTGAGTCAGTGCTGATTCTTGGAAACTGCCTGGGGTTTCTTGGCAAGATTTTTGGAAGTGGTTTGCCATTGCCTTTTTTCCTGGGGTTGAAAAGAGTGACTGGCACAAGGTCACCCAGCTGGCTTCGTGCCTAAGGCAGGACTAGAACTCACTGTCTCCTGGTTTCTAGTCTGGTGCCTTAACTATTAATCTATTGAGATTCTTTTGATTTAACAAGTGAAATGAACAGGCAGTGATCATTTATAAAGAGTAGTTTACAAAGCAACAATTTCAGGGTAAGAATTTGCATTGAGTATTTTGCAATAAAATAAAAATGGAGAAACAATTCCAAAATTACAAGCATAATACTACACATTTTAATAGTTTTTAAACATAATTCTTTTTATGTTCTGTGAGTCAAGATTAGAAGTAAAGTTTGTTAATGTGTTAAGATGCATGTAGAACTGCTGCTTGTTACCATTTTTTTTCAGTTTGTAAATGTAGAATGAAAAACCTTATAGTATTAAGTTGGTTTTTTAGGATTGTCAATGATCCTTCACATAAGCATATAATTTCTGAAATCATACCTCAATGCACTAACTTGTGGGAGCTTTATATTTGTGGGTGTATGTTTCTTGTAGTTTTGTTTCATAATTCTTTTACTCTGACTTTGTATATAGTTAATTTGATGGCTTACATCCAGAAAGATAATTGCTAATGGTTATTATATACACTGTAATTTGTACCATCTTAAAAAAAAAGTTAAAAATTGATAGAAATAACATTTAGGTTGGATCAGAATTGATAATAGCTGTTGGAGAAAATGGACACAAATGGATAATCTTGTGAATAGGTCTTGAAATTATAATATCATAAATATGGTTCTAATATTCTCTCTTAAAAACTAAAATGAGATTATCGGATCAACAGGTCCCTTTCTCTTTTTTAAAAAAGAGGGGGAAATTGCAATCTTTCAGCTTTGGATGCATTCACAAATCAAGCTTAATCATAAAATATCATATGACAAATGGGCTCCTTGAGCACCACATGTCACCCTCAGATGGCTGAGAAGCAAACCTGTGATTTGCAAAATGGCTAAATATGACATCCATAAGCAGAACAGTACTTCTTCCATCCTGCCACAAACCTCAGTATGTTACTATGGTTCTGGCAGGTGTATTTAAACTAAACTAAATGCAATAGTATTGTCATTTTGCAAACTACAAAAAAACCACTTAGCACTCAAATCCCTAGTACATTTTTCCTGGGCAGTATATAACATAGTAATTTTACTTACATTGTATTATTCAAGAAATCTTTAATTTTTTCCCATGGTTATATTATCAGATTATTCTTCTGTGTCAGAGACTACTTAAAATGAGAAATGTAATAGATAGCTGTTCAGAAATGCCTGAAGTCACATAACTGTACATGTTAATTCTGATGTGTTTTCAAATGGTTTCCCAGCAACTGTATGCTTGCAGTGAAATTACTGGTATGTGTAACTTACACATTTTTGTATGAGATGTCCTTTTGGTGTAGGTGGTTTGTATACTCTGAGGCAGCTTCAAGTGGAATTGTAAGACAGCTTGCCAGACAAGGAGCACTGATAATTTCCCCTACAATGTGCTAGGGTCAGCAGATAATCTTACAGCTGGCAGTTAAAGGATTTTCATTTGTCATTTATGATTCTATCATAATATATGTGCAGACGGCATATTAGAAAGAAATGGTGCCCTTTAAAATGATTCATATACATTTTGAAATACCTTTATGTTTATACTATCATGACATATTAAATCTTGCTCAGTTCTGTTCATGCTTGCTCTTAGTGCTAAATTCTTTGCTTATAAGGATTTATTATCTTGGGAAATGGGTAACTTTGTCATGTTATCTTCCAGCACAGTGGTGTAACAATGAAACAAGGCTAGTTCATAATAAACTCAATCCATTACTTAGTTAGGGATTAGGAAGCCAAGCTGACTTCCTCAATAACCCCAAATCTAGGTTGGAGAACTAGGAGTAGCTGGTGTTACCGAGCCCTGCCTCCCAAGTTTTTGTTACACACCAAGAAAGGCTGAAAGGTTTAGCTGTGATTTATAATGCATTTATGTGGTTAATAACAGTTTTAGTATTCTTGCCAGGGGGTAGTACTATTTTTTTCTAATAGTCTATTCTGCCTTTCCTCCAAAACTTTAAGCAATGTATTAATACTCCTGCATGAGCTGAAACTAAATAGATAAAAATCAGTGTTTCTTAAGTTAGACAGAAGTTTTATGTAAATATTGAGCAGATGTTTTCCAATCTCAAGCCTAGAAGAAGTATGACCAAATTTTCATTGACTCAAAAAGGCTGGAGGAAAAGATACAGAATTTAAACCCCGGAGCAGACATATATAGAGAGGAAACTTCTGTGGTCTACAGAAGTTACACATTTTGCTCATATGTGCCTTCTGTCTTTACAATAAAACAGCAACAAACAGGTTCCTGAATTTAGGATGAAGTGTCTCAAGAGAGGAAATTTTTTGCCATCCTGGCATGAACTCTGACATTTCTGCACAACCAAGCAAAGTACAGTTGAAATACAGTGTCTAATCCAAAATCACTTAGTGAGTTTCCTTGTCTGGATTTTCATGATCGGAACCAACTGGTTTGAGGGCCTGCACATAGTAACAAGCCATAGGGACAATTGTGGGGGAATTGCTTATTTATAAAATAACTTACTCTATATCTGGGTTCTAGCTGCAGTGTATTCAAGAATGGTGCGTGAACCTCAGAACTGTTGTTAGGAGATTTTGCCATTTACATTGAGGATGCTATGGGATTGACTTCATAGCTCCATTGGTAACAGTGGGGCTCTCCTGAACCGTCTTTGGACCTATTTCACACATAAGGCAGGACAAACATTTGGCCTAACTTTTACCTGTGTGTAAAGGTGGTCTGAAGGTAGAAAAGGTTCAAATAATGGTGAGATCACTTCCTGATTAGATTTGGACTTAACGCCTCAGTCGCTTTATAATGTGAATTAGATAGCCCTGCCCAAGGAAGTATATGGAATCTTAAATGCTTTGAGGGATTTTCCAATAATTAAAGCTGTTGATGTCAGTGTCATTACAGTATTATGTGTTAAAATGGGGAAATGAGTATGTTGATAGAATTTCTCATGATTTTCCTCTCCTGCTTCAGTCAGAACCAATACTGATTCTAATATTCAGGAGAACCTGGCTGTGGGTATAGGCTGGACGATGTGTGTAAATGATGGAGATCTCATCATGAGGGCAACTAAACATGCACTATAGCACTTTATGCCTATTGCTTACTTTACTGCCCCAATGGCAATGGTAAGTAGTTGTCCAGCAGAGCTATTTTGATTATGGCTGTTGATGTCTGACCTGAGGATTGGGTTCAGTTGGGTATGAGCACCAACTCTGACATTAAATTTAGTGAACAATTTAAAGGTAAAATTATTCATCCCCATGTTAACTTAAATGTAGCAGTTTTAAGAATGAGTTCCATTTGTAAGTTTGTGTCATGAGTAAGGATGGCGAGCAGGGGGCTCCCATCCAGGCTGTAAAGCGCATGCGTAGTACTGAGGAATTAGGTATCCATTCAAAGAGACACAGATTGGGTCCGCCTTAGCCTTTGGGGTTTATATGTCTGGGTTTTTCCCACGCTTCTTCAGTTTGTTAGGATTTTTTGTTATGTAGCAGTAATAAAACACTAGAGACCTATTCCTTGTCTCAGCGTGGTTCCTGGCTGTTAGGATAGTTTGTCCTTAAGTCAAATTTGTATGTAAGTTGGAATGGTTATTTATTATCAGTTAGTCAAATGATGGTCTTAGTATATAGTATATATTTTACCATTCTCAGCATATAAAACACTTAAACACTTCCAAATACACTAAAACATCTTAAACATAGTAATACACAAAGTAATATAGTGTATTTAACCCGAAACATTGTACTTAACTTGAATTTTTAATGTAATAGTCTTCATGGCAGTATGTTCTTAACTAGGAGTCATCCGTAAATCAGGACATTCTTAAACCGGGGACCTGCTGTATCAGATTTTGAACAAACTTGAGTGTGATATTTAGTGTGTCATTTGTCCCAGCTTTGAAGAATTGATTTCACTTGTAGCCTGAGGATGCGGACAGGGTGCCTAGTAGCAGCAAATCTGTACTTGATCCTTATTTATCACAACTGATTAAAATTGACTATAGAGAGGAGAAATGGCTGAACAAGTCCAGATTGTGCTGAGTACATCATTGTACAAGTGAATCATGTCAGCCACACTCCAGGAGGCAGTTAGATGTGACTTAGATCTTAAACTATTGATCACCTATTTCTCACTTGCACTGATGTGGACCCAAAGGCATTGGGCAACTATTGCTTATCCTGGGGAAGATACTTAGGGGGTGGCTAGACCCCTTTTTAGTCTGGATCCAATTTACTATTCTACCAGTTACTTCAG
The DNA here is from genome assembly GCF_035149785.1 of Candoia aspera. Classification (NCBI taxonomy): domain Eukaryota; kingdom Metazoa; phylum Chordata; class Lepidosauria; order Squamata; family Candoiidae; genus Candoia; species Candoia aspera. Next base: position 53,892,564 of record NC_086158.1, read on the forward strand.
TAGTTTATAATAATAAAATAATGAGACATTAAAAACAGTTAAAATAGCAAATAAACCAAATAAGTAAAATTAATAATTGGAATTAACAGTTAAAATCAGCAGTTAAAATTGTATGAAAATATATATTTTAAGTGCCTTTAAAAAAACAAAGATGTTAAGCCCCACAACTCACAGAGTGCATTCCAAGTTCCCTGTCAACAAAGATATTGAACTAGCCCCAAACTTTTCCAAGTCCTCTTGAACTCTGGTTGGATCCACTAACTTTTTTGAATGAAACATTCTGATAAGTTCACTACCCCTACAGAATTGAGGTGTAGCCATTAATCTGACCTTAACTAGATAGTGATCTATCCATGCCACTAGGAAAATCTGAGGTGTCTCTACTCACAGAACAAAATGCAAAGTCAGCATGTGACATGCATCATATTTTGGCCCAGTGATCTACCGTGGTAGGCCCATAGTTGTTGTGGCTAATATGAACTTGTGAGCCACTCCAGATGAACTTGGCTCAAAGTGAATACAGAAATTCTCCCCAGCGCTGTAAATCTGGGAGTCTTCAACAACTCTTGAGGTCAGGTCTGTCAGTTCAGTCAAGGATTCCATTGGAGAATGGAATTGGCCTTGATTGCCCATGTGATCACCAGTACAGTTAGTATGTGTTGTCCTGTTCCTGACCTGTGGTTCTTTCATTTTTTCCCCCTTGCAGGGCAGATTGACTGGAGAGAAATAGATTGCAAGAAAGTAAGTTGACTGTGTACATAGCAGTGCGATTGTGCCGGCAGCCAGGGGCTGGGTGCTGCGGGTGTGCTATGCAAACAGCTTACAGTACTCTCTTGAAATCTCTCTCCATTCTCTCTGCTCTGCTCTGCAAGTGGGGGGTGGGGGGGGAGAAAAAGCAAGCAATTTCTGTAGGCAGTCTTTCCTTTGCCTGACTCCTTTGCTGCCTGTTGTGGCAGCCATGGCTGGAAAGCTGTGTTGGTAGCCCTAGGAGATTTGGGGTACTGCTAAAAGACCTGGCCTAGTCCTTTTGTCAGTCACTAGACAGATGGGCCTTCTAAGATGCAGCTTTTGACCACACAACCTTGCAGAGACCTAGAGGTAAAAAATGACTAGGTTCCATTGAAGCAATACTGCTGTAGTACTTATTGTGAAGCATGTATCTAGTCAGTAAGATTCCCAGTTGGGCAAGGAAGGTAATACTTAAGAAAGAATGTGTGGTTTGAAGCTATGACCCATACAGCTAAAATCAATTATTGTGACAGAAAGAATTCCAGTGTAATAGTTGTTGTTTTTAGTCTGCCTTCTCACGTGAGGATGAGTTACCGAGGCCTGTACAATATGCAGCCTCCTTCTCACATGAGGAGGAGTTACGTACCCTGCCAGTGTTTTTTTAAAAACTCAATAAATTCATCGGCATCAAACACCGCTGCCAGGAAGGATCTGCCACTGCCCTGAAAGTCATGGTGCCAAGCACCTCCAATGCCTCCAGGCCCCACCGATGCTGCCTTCTCCAGGGCTACTCCACTCTGCTATCTGCCAAACAGCTGATTCTTGTGGCAGGTATTCCTTTGCAGCCCAGTTATTTTTAATTTATCAATGTGGTCCTTTCCTTCAATAGGTTTTGGAGGACTGAGTTAACTTTTTCATGTTAGACTGATGACCACAAGGTACTTCACAGTAATTCAGCTAAAGTAAAAGTTCAGTTCTTTGAAAACTAAAGCTAGTCATGCTCTTTCCACAGTACATTATGTTGGAGGCCTGTTGATTTTCAAGTAATTCATTTAGGCAAAACTCTAAGTGACATCAAAGTTACTTTAAAATCTAATTATAAATGTTTATCACTTGTGGCAGTAGTTTGTATATCTAAAGCTGTAATGGGTTTAGTGGAAATACTGTTTATATTGAAAGAGAAACAGTATATTTTCTTTAAAAATTTAAAAAAGATGCTTAGAATTTCTGGAAAAAGGTATTTATGCCCGATAGTATGGGGAAAAAACACATTTGTTTATAGACAATTTATCATTGATTACACGTCATGAAGTATTCCTGCTGTTTACAGGACTGTTTCAACTTGGACTGATCTGTACTGAAGAATGCAATGTTAATGTTGGATTTCCACCAGCTTGAAGTTTTGAGTATAATTGATTATGACACTTTTTTCTTGGCAGTATGTGTTCTGATTAAAAACAACTTAAAGATATTGTAAGTACATGAAAAGACAGAATTTGATTCCAAATCCCATGTAACAAAAAATAAATTGATTGATGGAGAGCTATAACTTATCCTCATTTTATAAAGGCTTTGCCCCTCAAGTATATATATTGATTATAGCAATTAAAAAAAAAGAGTGGTGTGAACTCTTTAGAAGTATTTGTAATCCTACACTACTGTTACCTACAAATGTGATCAGGGATTCATCTAGATCCCATTAATAGATTCTGTTAAATGGACAACACCCAAAACAGTTTACTGTGCCTTGTCCAATATACTTTGTTGGAAAAAATACGTGAAGCCCAGAGATAACCATTTCTCTTGATGAAATAAATTGGGTGTTCTAGACAATGATATGATTGGTGTAAGCTAAAGGGTTCTCTGTTATATTAAAAACAACAACAACAACTCCAAAGGTTGTTACTATCAAACTCTGCTCTTTATGACCCAGATTAATGCAAGTAAATCGTGCCCCAATTAAAAGAGTTCTCTAAGGACTTCAAAAAAGGGCTACCAATGTTGATAACTCTGGAATGAACTTCAAAACTATTGCCAAAGTCCATGGTCAAGAGAACATACAAATGGTGAAAATGCTTTGTCTCACTAATTCATCTCTTAGTCCATCAGCAAGTCCTCCCCGAAGCTGGTCAATTAGAGGAAAATCATTCTACTCCACATTTGTGGCATATAACTGAAAATCTAATATGAAGTCTGAGGTTGCCCAGTTTCAACTTGCAGATCTCTCGATTTGCTGTTGCTCTTCTAGCAGAATCACAAAATGCAGTTCTAAATCTGTGTGTGAAGTTCTGGTGGATCATAGCCTTGAATTAGGGGCACAGCCCATTTGGTTGTCCCTTCTTTCAGCATACTTACAACAAAAGTCACCCTGGAGCGATCTGCAGGAAATTCTACTAGCTGACACACTGTAAGTAATTCACAATGATCTGTGAAAGTCAGAAATTGAACGTGCGCTCCATCAGACTTCTCTGGCAGACTTCCATGAGAGTAAAGAAGTATTGGTTGGACTTCAGGCTGTTGACCTCCTGGCTTAAGCAAATCTTGTCCCAAATGCTGTGCTAGTTGTACCATTGTATTGTTCAAACTTGTTATTTGTATATCCATTTGCTGTTGGTATTGTAATAATGCTTCAGCAAGTTCTGTGGACAGTGGGGTGCCTTGAGTGTTTGATGCCATCTCCACAGCCAAAGTAAGATTTGATGTCTCTCTGATTAGAGTGTAGTGTAGCCTTCAAGATTAATGTCAGCTCATCAGGGTAGATCAGGTCAGAAAATAAATGCCACAAGGATTACTGGAACTCTATTGTTGGAGGGTATAATAACGGAATCTTGAAAGCTTGACAGAGTTTCCTTTTGCCTCTCTTATGCTAAGCAGAATCAAGGTGGAGTTTCTCCCCGCCCCCTTTCTTCCAAGAGCTAAGTTGACATTTACTTAACAGTTCTTACATTCTTTGTTCAAGGTTATCTCTGTACTGTACCTGTCAGGCTGGCAGGTAAACTTTCTCTCTGGCTGGTAAAATTTCTTCTATCATGTTCAGCCCCATCGAAGGCTTTCTGCAGCATGTAAACATGTCTCTCTGGTGCCACCTCCTCTTCAAGCCTTCACTGACTCTTTGGATCTCACCTAGTTCTGCATGTGGCTCTCTTGTACCAAAAAAAAGGTCAGCAGTGTACCACTGTCCAGTCCAGTTTAGGTTTATTAGCCCACATAATTCTGATTAAAACCATAGATCTTCAAAAGCTGGAGCTGTTTAAGTCAATCTTGCCAACCATTACCTCCCTTTCAGTTCTCCTGCTATCTCCTTCCCAGAGTCTTCTCTGATGCCAGTTCAACATTTGTAGCTCCTCCTCCTCCTATAAGAAGCTTTCCTATGAAAACCAAACTATCTGTACTCTCCTTTTTCAGCAAAACTAGCACATAGCATTTGTTTGCATTTTGGCATGGAAATTTGCACATGTGATGAGCCAACAGGGAGACATGATGACTGCAGGCACATCACATTGTAGTTCTGCCCTGTTAGCTACTCTCTTTAATTATGATAAATATTGTTCTGTTGTACAACATCCTGAAATCTGAATTTGATGGAAAATATGAAAGTATATTCATCAAACATGGAGTACCTAATCAGTTGTAACTACACTTGGATAGTCAATGCATGGCAAATCTATAATATCTGAGATTGACTTTTATAATATGTTATAGGTCTACCTTTAAAGACTGCTACAGTTTAGATTAGAATGTAGCTTGTAATTAGTAGCAGACTTTGGAATGTATTATACAATTACTTAGCATCTGCTACAGTCTGTTTTTGAGCATCATTCAAGATTTGGTTCTTTCTCTTTAAACTCCTCAATTGTTTTGGACTCGATTCCTCAAGGAAAATGTTCTTGCATATGTTTTGAGATCTTCGAAAAGGTTTCTCTCCTGTCTAAGATGTGGTTAAGCATTGATTGATGAAATAGGTTTTTCAGTAGTGTTATCCCACCTGTAGAATTCTTCTCTCAAAAGGCTCACCTATTCACTGTCTCTTTGATATTAAGTGAAGACCTTTGATTTCCCAGTTGCTTTGCTTTTTAAAAATGCTTAAATTTTCTATCTTAATAGCTTGTCTCTTTTATTCTGTTTATATTTAATATTGTGCCACTTTTCTTTTGTTTATAATCAGAATGTTCAAATTTAAATGAAGGTTTTGATTGCTTTGTCTAATTCTGCGCAGCCTAGAGTGTATGGCACATGCTAGTTGTTCAAGCTTTGGCTATTGTGAAAGTGACAGAGATTTCTCAGAAAACTGGATAAAATTATTGAATGTCTTCAGTTTCCAGGAAATAATATAAATAATGCAAGGATTAAATAGCTTGCATTTAAAGACAAGAGAATCTGCTTATATTTTTATGGTTTTCCAACTGTAATGAACATTTATTCTCAAAAATATATATCAATATTATGTGAAATTGTTTTTAACAATGTCCAACTTCTGAAGTGGAGGAGTGAAATTTATAGGGACAAATCCTGACTTCCTTGAGAAGGCAGAGCTTTATAAAAAATAATAAAGGAGAATATTTTTAATTGCTTAAAATTCCAAATAGATAGTTGGAAACTATACAGTGAATTTAAATTATAAAATAGGGAGGAAGGGTTTTTTTTTTAATGTTGACTTTTATTATTTAATTTTATATAATTTAACCTGATAGATATAATAAGGCACCCCTCATCCATTACCTTATTGTTGGTGAGACAGTTGATCTGGCATGCATAAATGAGACTTGGGTGGGCTCAGAGGGGGTGTCTCAGGTCATAGGTAGGGTGGGGTGGTGTTGTCACCTGGGAAGCCATAATGTCTTTCAGGGCCTCTGTGCTACAGATAACCAGATATGAGACCCTGTGGTTGAATTTGGTTTCTAGGGAGCAGTTAGGTTTGTTGCTGCTGCATTGGCCTCCATGCTGTGCAGTGACATGCCTGACTGAGCTGCTTGACTCCATCACTGAGCTGGCAGTAGAGTCTCCAAAATTGATAGTTCTGGGAGATTTTAACTTGCCTCATGCTGTAGAGTCTTATATGCTCAGGAATTCATGGCTACCATGGACCTGATTCAAGTCCGCAGCAGGGAGGTATGACTTATTTGGTTGGTCTGCCCCAGGTGACTAATGGACTTGGATGGATTTCAGAGGGAGCTTGCTTTTTTTTCCCTGGAGAACTGCTAGACAGTTTGACTGAGGCCTTGGTCTCTACCTGGAATGCTGTGTGATGAGGATCTTAGGTCAGATTGCTCCTATGCAACCTCTCCTTTGTTCATATGGGGTTCCTATGTTTTCCAAGGAGCTTTGGAAGAAGAAACAATAGAAGAGACATGAGAAGGACAAATAGTAAACTGAGCATGTGTAAGAGCCTATAACAGGGATTACATCATCACAATAAAGGTGGCAGAATGCAGTTATTTTTCCACTCACCGTGTCTGCAAATGGCCAGCCAGCAGCCCTGTTTAAAGTGACCCATTTCCTGCTGAAGTGGGATAGGTCACAAGAATATCTACAGGGCCACTGTGAGGAATACTCTAGGCATCTGGCAGATAAATTCACCCAGATCCATTGGGATTTAGACTCTGACTAGGTAGGTCCTGTTGAGTTAGCCAAAGCATGATCTTGTCTTGTTACCTGAGCAGTGTTTTGATCTTGAGACCCCTGAGGGACAGGATTCTTGGAGCTCTTAGTCTAGCCACATGTTCAATATATCCTTCCTGGTTGGTTGAGGCCTCCTGGGAAGTAATCTGTGGTTGGTTCCATGCAGTATAAACTCTTCCTTGAGAGAGGGAGTATTCTGCTTGCCTTGAAGGAGGCAGCAGTATGCCCACTCTTCAAGAAGTCCACTCCTCAAGAAACCTAATGGTTCTGGACAATTTTCATCCAGTCACCAGCCTTTCCTTTTTGAGGAAGGTTGCTGGAAAGGTGGCTGGACTGCAACTCTAGATGATCCTGGAGAATTATCTGAAATCTGTTTCAGTTTTCAGCTGGGCCATAGTACAGAGACAGCACTGATAATATGTATTGATGACCTTTGGCAGAGCTAAGATGTGGGTGGTACAGCCCTCCTGATCCTCCTTGATCTATCAACAGTTTTCAGTACTGTTATCGTGGTATAGAATGCTAAGTCCTGTGAGTCTAACAAATTCCAGAAATAAGAAGCACTTGGGTTTGTTATTGGCTAGTAGGGTAATGTAACAGTTTTGAAAGCCTGTCAGAGCAATTATCCTGCTCATATTACACCTAGTATAATTAAGGTTGATTTGCTTTGAGTCTCTCTTCCATGCCTCCTCTCCTCTCCCTTGGCTGAAGGGTATGTTTTGTAACTGTCCTTTTTCTTCCTCCACCTTCCCAGGGTCTCCTCCTTTCTCTGGTGTTGACAGGTAAAGCAGGATCCAAACCTAAGCCCCTGGTTTGTGAGGTGCCTCAGGACTTGATGCTCTCACCCTTCCTCTTTAATATCTACATAAAACTGATTTGCGGGTCATCTGTTGACATAGGGTGAGGTATCATCAGTATGCTGTTGATATTCAGGTGTATATCTTGACCTCTGGTGGACCAAATATGCTGTTGAGCACTTGTCTCAGTGCCTGGAGACTGCTTTGGTCTGGATGGGAAGGAACAGGCTTAAACTCAACCCTGAGAAGACCAAAGGCTGTGGGTGCATCATTCTTCTGGTGCCAGAGATTTTCCATCTTTGGATCTGAATGGTGTAGCACTTACCCAGACAGAGCTGGAGTGCTGTTTGGGAGGTCCTCTTCCACTCAAAGCTCCTGGATGAACACAGATGGCAGCAAGAAGGTCTTCACATAGATTTATCTGGTGTGCTAATTATGCCCTTTCCCAGACTGGGAGTCCATTTTCATGGTCAATCATGCCATGGCCACTTTACATGTGAATTTTTGCAATGTGGTTTTATAGAGGACTGTCCTTGAAGACCACTCCAAATCTAAAGCTAGTCCAGAAACAGCATTGTGAATACAGGTGGTCTTCAGTTAACAACCACTCAATCAGCAACCATTCAAAGTTACAGTGGCACTGAATTGGCAGTGATTACGACTGATCCGTGAAGTACCAGCCATCCCAGCACCCCCACGGTCACGTGATCGTGATCTGGGCGCTTGGCAACCAGCTTGCACTTACCACGGTTGCAGCATCCCGCAGTCACATGATCGCCATTTGCTACCTTCCCTGCTGGCTTCCCACAAGCAAAGTCAATGGGGATGCCAGCAGGGAGGGTCACAAGTCTCTCTGTTAAGTCTCCCTGACCCCCAGCCTTTCTTTGCTCGCACACATCATGTCCTCTTTCCCTCCTTTGTTTGCATGTACCCCATGCCCTCTTTTCTCACCTATCTGCACTTGCACACATGCACGCACCCCGCACTCTCTTTTTCTGGCCTCCCTGCACTCGCACGCACCCCATGCTCTCTTTCCCTTGCCTCCCTACGCTTGCATGCATACCGCATGCTCTTTCCCTGGACTTCCTGAGCTTGCGCTGCACTGCAGCTCACCCTCCCCCAACTCATGCACAGCCTGCCCTGGGCCTCCCAGGTCCTCCCCCACTCCCTTGTGGCACCCCTGCACTCTTTACATGGGACTCTCTCCACTTCCTGCTTAATGACCCACACGTCTGGTGTTACGACAACAACCGGAACTGCCTGGATTGCTGTAGCTAAGCGATGCAATCATGTGACATTGCGCTGTATGACTGTATCACTTAGTGACAGCAATTCCCATCCCAACTGCAGTCATAACTCAAGGACTACCTATATGGGTGCACCTCAGTTCACCCATGTAACTTTCCGCTATGAGCTTTTCTGGTTACTGATGAGCTTCAGGGTGCATTTCAAGGTGTTGGTTATTTCCTGTAAAGCTCTTTGTGGCATAGGACCTGGCTATCTGAGGGTCCACCTCTCCCCCATTATTTCTGCCTGCCTTGTAAAATCCTATAGAAAGGGCATCTGATGAAAAAATTTATGCCACAGTGCCTGCCCTTTGGAATAACATCCTGCTGGAGGTGTGGATCACCTCAGTTCAGCAAGCCTTCAGATGATCTTTAAAACTGGCTTTTCCCCCAAGGGGATAGTTTAAGGTGCATCTTTATGATGTACAGTGTCTGTTTTGTGTTAGGGTAGTGGGGTAAATCCCCCATTATGTTCACTCTGAGGAAAGGTAATTTTCCAAATTAGGGCAAAGATGGAATCTAGTTCCCTCTTAGTATTTTGGTTTCCATTAGTATGGTCAATATTCAGGATTAATGAGGTTTGTAGTCCAAAATATCTGAAGCATGTCAGATTATCTAAATATGAATTAGGATGGGTTTTCTTGACATGGCAGGTGCCGATGACAGCAGAAATCAGAATCCTTTGAAAATACATTCCTATGAATCTAAAGACTATAAGTCTAAATGCCTATAATACAAGAAAAACTGAATTATGTTTTGCAATCGATAAATTGATTTGGGCAGCTGACAGACTTCATCGGTCAGGTCTTAGTTTTGGTCTCATTCATCAGTAACAGACATCAACTTCTAAGGTTTCTAGTTAGTGGGTAGCTCTTGTTTATGTGAAAAATTTCTTTATTTAGTTTGGAGTCTGCTACCCAAAAGGGTTGGGCTGCAATCCTCAGTTAAATTCCTTTTAACTGGGAATGAGTTTCAGTGAAATTTTTCAGGTAATTATAGATCAGGTTGAAAGATTCTTATAATCACTAGCATATTTTCTCAGAATATATACTAAATTAATAATCATTCCCAAGTGTTCTGCAAATATTTCTTCTGATTCTGCAGTCTCCTTAAGCTGTACTTTTAAAAGATACATTTGATACTATTGTGAAGGCTGTGCAAGCATCATGGGAAACAAAGAACCTGGGATCAGACAGAACCATTTGTAAATAAAGGCCAGGTGCAATGTGAAAATGGAATGCAAGCAGTCTGTTATAAAAAGTAGGGAAAAGCAAGTTTAAAATTTGAACCTATGGGTATTCAAATGTATAACACTAGATTTTATGCACAGATAGTCTAAATTGGAAGCTGCTTTTCAGCCTCTTGAGATTGTTTGTACTGTATGTCTAATGAAGAGTCATCTATTGAAGTTATATCTTTAAATTCCTATGAGAGTTCTGAGCTCAACAAAAAGAATTATGTCAGGGCCCGGCAACCTTTTGATAGTAACAGCTTTATTCTAAATTTTATGGTAAAAGAAACCATTTCAAATTTCCCTATACATAGACCATAGTTACTGAGTTTCTTGTGATCCTGTTGACCAGTGCTCCTCTCCAGTAGCAGAAGCAGGTAGCAACCCAGAAGACAAAACTAGCTCAGCAAATGGCTCAGAATATGCCACAGCCAATAAGGTCTGAATCTCCCCAACCATGGATCCAACAGGATCCAGCCATGACTGCCATGGCAATAGCAGCAACTGCAACAGCTCTTTAGCTCTGCTACAGCTCTTCCAACAATGGAAATTCCAACAAATTTATGAACTTCTTCATGTGACTTATACATATTTCTAAAGCCGGAGTATTTCCTATCAACTGATTCAGGTGGATCCTACTGGAGTCTAGATAGAATAATCTTGAGACTCTCCATGCATTCTTGGGGATATAGAGTACTTCTGGCTTTACAAAGTCTGTCAAATTTATCCTAGTTTGTGAGGTTATCAAGTCACTTCCACATTTTACATTTTAAGAAGTTCTCTTTAGGTGGGATTCCAGTGCCCAGTGAGCCTTCCTTTTATTCCTACTGATCATGAGCTAAGTTGATTAAGAACTTCTTGCTTGAAGCCAAAGATACCCTTTTTGATTACTATCGGTTTCTTTAAAATCCAGCATTACATTTTTTCATTATTTCTGGTATTTTTACTTCCTTAACTAGGTTTTTCCTAGTCATTAGTATCAAGATAAAAATAGCAGATCCTCTTGTGCTTTCTTCCATGCTCTGAAGGAGAAAGTTGTCAGTAAAGTAAGTCATGAATTTGTTAGAAGGTCCATGGTTGGCATAGTTTGGCTCCCAGTATATATTTTAGTAACAATTAAAATAAAATATTAATAAATTTCTGGAATAGTAATAAAGCAAGCATCCAGCTCCAAAATAATAATGCCTTAAAAATAACAATTTGGTGGCAATTTTATGAGAGGAACAACATGTAGCCTGGATGCCACATGTTGTATACCTCATCATAGGCTCTTGACGGACAGGATGGGCTGGTTAGTGATCAGCACAGTAGATTCCCCTTTCTGTACTATAGGAGGCATGATTGCAGAACATTCTGTGCAGGAGAGAGTTCTTGCACTGAGAAGGATATTACTGGCTCATAAATACTGCTTCTGGTTTTATTTACTTGGGTAATTGTGACCTTCTACCTTGGAAGGAAAGCCTGAACAGTTCTTCAGCCTGTAGGAATGTAACCTTTACTTAGGCCATTAGGAAGGAACAGCATGATTGCAGGGGCTGCATTCCAGAGCATCTTGATTTCATAGAGCTTAAAGAAATTAGTGTTGACTGATTAACTTCTACGGGATATCAGCTCAGATGTATACTCATAGGTAGATTTTAGCAACTGAGTGACTCTACCTTATGATTCATATTGCTCATATATTAAATTTCATAGATGAGGTTGTAAGTCTTCTTGGCTGCTATTTTTGTTGTTTTTAACTTTGGTTACTTTTTACTATTTTTATTCTGTTTTAACTATGTTCCGGCCAGAGTTGTGTATATGATATGGGCGGCCTATACATTTATTGAATAATAATAACTCTTTCAATTACTGTTGGCAGTGTCTCTAGCTGTGCATGGTACCTCTGAGACCTGTTCCTAAAGGATAATTGAAAATTCTGCTATATCTTGTCTAAGGATGAGGGACCTCTAACACGTTGACCATACATAGCTCATCCTCAAGTAAAAGCTGCTTCCCAAAGCTACATTCTCCACTCCCTCATCTTTCTCCACATGCAAGTGTAATTTCTCCTCCATTTAGAAAAAGGTAGCTCCTTTCTCAGTATTTTTTTTTTTTTAATTTTCAAATTTCTATCACCGTGCATCTCTCCCGAAAAGGGGACTCTGGGCAGTTAGGGTATGCCAGGAGAAAAGGGCTTTCTCCTCCTTTAGAAGAAAAACAAGTCTTCTGATTATATTAGTTCTTCAGAGAATATAGCTGAGAGTGGCAGGGCCCTCAACCTTGACTTAACCTGCCATGGATATATATGTTTGCATATTAATTCAGTCTTGGGGCTGCATAAAGTTCCTATTCTGTTTTAATGTAATCCTGTTGTAGGCTTGACTCAACCTGCCATCGATATATAAGGTTGCATATTAATGCAATCTTGCGGCTGCATACAATTCCTGTTCTGTTTTAGCGTAAACCCGTTGTAGGCTACATTGATTTCTCCCCTTTTTCTAAGTCTAGATCTTGATTTTTTTTTAAGGACAAAGGGAATGTGCCAAAATAAGACAGTCAGTATCAGGGGGGCAGGTGTGGCTTTCTCCTTGGCTTCACTTTCAGTAGTGGCCAAACCAGCCTGTACAATTATCGGTAACTAATTACTGCCCTACCCAGTGCCTGCAAATGTAGCACATTCCTTCATATAACTAATGGGATTTTGATAATACTTGCATATGAAAGTAAAGCCATGCGTGAGAGACACCAGTGTGGAGAAGCTAATTCTAATGTTTGGGGCAAGGAATTAGTTTGCCCTCTCTCATTTGTGTCATATGTTCTAGATCATGAAAAACTGTAGAGAATTGGTGATTAGGTGTATGCTTTTCTATATAAGCAAAATCAAATGTGAAATAATTTTGCAGATATATCAGAACAAATGGTCCTGTGTTTTCGCTTGATGTTTGTGATTAGCTTTCACCGAGTCTTCAATATATTTGCTTCATTTGAGGAAGTCAATTTGCATTTCAGAAATCAGAACGAAGTAGTTAAACGTTTTTGCAAAATAAGAGAAAAAATATTAAATGCAGCAGATGGTATTTTTCAACCTGTGCTAGTGCAGGAATTATTTTAAGCAGTTTTCCTACTAACTGCCCATCAGCTATCTACTTAAATTCCAGCTTAGGAAATTTGCTGCAAGTGCTATGTATCTGTTGAATGTTGATATACTTAACAAGACATACATGAGCCAAAAGAGAAGCCACATAAGACAAACACAAGCCATACAGGTCACTTGCTGATCAACAATACAGAAACACACTATAATCTTATGCGCTATGCAGGATGATACATTCTGTTGCTATAAATAGTTACATCCAAAATTCAGACAATGCATGTTGGGATGATTCCTCCAGTCAGGGTCCCCAGACCAGGGGAGGCAACTCTCAACTGACTCTCAAAGATTTGCTTATATACCAGACAATAACTTATAAAAGCATATTCAAAATACAACTCCCAACAGCACATACCCAAAGAACATAGATATGCCTTTATCAGTACATGCTCTGAGTTACAACTCCACTCCCCACTCCCTTCTGTTACACATGATCATGGTGTGACAGTGTTTGCAATTGACATGAAAATAATAGATGTGATTAACCTTGAACATATACAGGGGAAGCAATTCTTTTTTCTGTTGACCAGAATGTACTGGCCAAAAGAAGACACAGTGAGGTCTTACTTACCACCTAGGTAGTAAGTAGGTTGTAAGTAGATTATAAGAAAGAGGAAACCCAGAAACACAAGATAGTATAAAGGTGCAAGTTACAGAGAAGATTAATGAACGATGAAAATATATGTGGAATAAAATACATAATACTTTTAGTTGGACAGAATATAACCTAGTATGTATATTTGGTAAAATACAAATAGAATGAGGAGCCCAAGATTAACATAGAAGTGGAGACTAGAAGGATAGGAGAAAGAATAATGTGGCTCCCAAATGCAGCCAGGATTTACTCAGAATATGAGCCTTCATCAAAAAATGTGGGCATTAATCATAAGACCTGTGTACCTTAACAGTTAGACCTGTGGTCTGCCAGCCACAAGGGTAAAGGAGAACAACTTGCAGATCCCCAAGTAAAAAAAAAAGAATGCTTCAAAAGGAACAGAGAAAACAGACAAGGAACCACAAGGATCTAGAGCAACAGATAGTGATAGCATCAAACAAAAGAAGAACCAAAGCACCTCGCAAAGATAGAAGACTTTAAGCTAAGCTAAGAACAAAATACAGAGCTTCCTCATTGACTTTGCTTGTGGGAAGCCGGCAGGGAAGGTTGCAAATGGTGATCATGTGATCGTAGCTCACTGTGAGGTCGTAATCACGAGCCAGGCACCCGAGCACCCAGATTGCGATCACATGACCATGGGGATGTTGTGACGGCTGCAACTTTGTGGACCATCTGTAAGTCCCCCTCATTCAGTGCCATTGTAATTTTGAACGGTTGATGAACGAGTGGTCATAACTCAAGGACTACTGTAATTTTGGTAAGCTTGATAAAGCTAAGTAGCCGGAAGATTAGTTAATGAAAACAGGGTTTGATAATATTAGCTACTAAGACACTTTTTGCAACAATTAAGGAATATTTTCTAGAGGAGTAGATGTTAGGCTATTATAGTAAAAACACCAAAGTGTTTTGGACATTTTGTTCAGGATCCTCTATCATATGAACATGTTTTGGCTTTTACAACTTTTGGTTGGATCCTGTGCCTCAAGATTGTGATAACAGCTGCTCAGTAGGCATAACAGCTTCTCTTTTAAATAACACAATGCTTAATTTTTCTTTCATTACACATTGATGATAAAACAACCATCCAGTTGCAAATAAGATGTTGGATAGATCCATTTTCTTTGGGGGTGCCATTCAGCCTAGAAAGGCTTCAGAATACTTGTTTTCTTAGCAGTGATAAAATACCATGTTAATGTGTGATGCAGAAAGTCTATTGAAACTATGTGTCTTTTGTTCCAGTAAGGTATTTTGTGAACTACTGTTAATTAATGATAATTATGCTAATTAGACTGTCAAGATATTCCATTTTAAAAATAATTTTACTGCAATTTTTAAAAAAGTACAGAAAGAACAGTATACTAAAACAAATAAAAAACAGTGATATACATACATCTAACCAGTTATGAAGTTGTGATTCCAAAACAGACAAAATAAAATAGATAGAAAACTTCTCAAAAATTAACATACTAAATTGATATAAATCAACTAAATGTTACATATTCATTTAATAATATATCAAATTGAAATACAAGTTGTCTATTCTTGTAAAATGTTACGAAATTTTTTTGTCAAACGTGCTATTTTTTGATTAGAAAAATAACCTTTTCAAAAATGAATTGAGTTACATATTTCTTGAATCTAATCTTTTATATCCAGTACTATATATACTCACAAATGAGTTGAGAATTTAAAGTGCCAAAATACACCCCCAAAAATTGGGTTTGGCTTATCTGTGGATGGGCTTATTCGCAAGTACATACAGTAATACTAGATTTTTATTCTGTCTTTTTTATATATAACTCAAGGCAGCAAACACCTAATTCTCTTGCTTCCTAATTTCCCCACGACAACAATCCTGTGAGGTGGGTTAGGCTGGCCTAAAGTCACCCAGCCAGCTGTCATGCCTAAGGCAGGCCTAGCACTCACAGTGTCCTGCTTTCTAGGCCAGCACCTTAACCACTGCACCAAACTGGTGCTCTCTTCCCACCCCCCAATATATCCCATATATACGTGTGTATAACCCCATCCACGGATAAGCTGACCTTCAAATTTTTTATCAAAATACCATGAAAAATGGTTAATCCATGGATTATCCATGGGTAAGCCAATTGTGAAAATCAAAACATATAAAAATTTTGAGGATCAGCTTATCTGGGGGTAGTGTGTTTTTCACAATATTTTGGTTAAAAATTTGAGGGTCACCTTTCCGCAGATGGGCTTATATGCAAATGTATGCAGTAATAATACTTTTCCAGTCTCTTTTGCCTCTTCTCCACATCTAGTATAACCAATATTTTTCAAAAATGCCTTAACTTACCCATATATCTATTAATCAAATCAAATCTTTATTACAGTCATAGACCAGCATAAACATTTACTGTACAAAAGTATATTACAATATTATTCTAAAAATAAACAAACACTGGACATGACCAGTCATGCTAGTTGTCATCTATAAAGCCCTTCATGGCACAGGGGTGGGTTATCAGTGGCATTGTCTCTTTCTGATTGTTTCTGTCCCCCCCCCCCGCCCCCAGGTTCAACAAAGGCGGTATGCTCTGGATCCCATCTGTTAGGGAATATCATCTGGCAGGACCTAGGAACCATGCCTTTTATCTTGCAGTGCCTGCCTTCTGGAAAATCATACCCCTGAGATTTGGCTGGCCCCAACTCTGCTGGCATTTAGGAAAGCCTTAAAAACATGGCACTTTTCCCATGTATGGGGCTGGGAGGTGAGTGGGCCTGTGAGTTGAATGCTACTGTAGTGACTGTTGTAGTCCTCAGCTGCCATTATGTGTGCATTTATTGTTATTGATTATTTTTATTGCATTTTAACTTTGTTAGCTGCTGACAGTTGCTGTTATGAGATGGGCAGCCATAAAAATTACCTGAAATAGATGGATAGATAAATAGTATTATACCATAATAATGTATAGTTAGGTTCAGCTGTAGATGCATAATTATTTGAATTTGCAGTATTGCAGATAAGTTATATGCTAACAATTAAAATTTAAAAACCATCAATGGATAAATAAGAATATTTAGAAATATGCCATTTGGCTGTTAAATAAAGTATTACTAAGATGTAACTTTTGATACGTTACAGTACTTTTAATTATTTAAAGTATCTATGTACTACAAAAACTCTCAGTGTTTGTCTATTTGTAACCTTCAATTGGGCAAAACGGTGCATCATAGGGCAGCAATTTTTGAATCAGTGTACCTCAAATGGGCTAACGTAAAGAATGTGTCCAAAATCTGGGACCCATTACTCCCATGGGATTGAAATTTGGTAAAGTTGTAGCTGCTTCAGCACCACTGTGCCTTCCGGCCATACTTCGCAGAAACCTGTAGGTTGCGTGGCACAAGAGAAGATGGGAGGGATGTATCTCTACCCTCTTTCCTGCCTCCCTCTGGCTCCTGTGCCCAATCAGCTGGTGGCAAGGGCCAACAGGCAAATGCAATTGGCTGCTTTGGAACCAAGAATGAAATTTGAAATCTTTTAACTGTGGTGGGCAGCAAAGGAAGGATGAGGGAGTGACTTGGATGCCTGCTAGTGAGGTCAGGCTGGCTGGGTGGCACCAGCATTTGATGGGTGAGCCCTCTTCCTCCCTGGAGGAAGGGGGCCCTTGAGGACACACTGGGATGGGAAGTGGGGGTGCAGTTTTCCTCGCAATCTGTGGCTCCCTTTGTTCCCCCGTCTCCCCAGCAAAGTGGCAGGCAGTTCCATGCATCAGCCAAGGAGGAGCAGTGATTTCCGACACTCCATGCCAGCAAAATCAGTGTGGAAGCCAGGAGGAAGTTGGAAGTTGCTTCCACTCCCACTGATTTTTTGCCTGTCCATGGTCATTCTGTTTCTCTCTTTAGGTAAGGAAATATCTCTGAAAGAATGACTCACTGGGTCACAGGTTGTCTAGTATCCATTATGTAGCTGCAGTTTTTACTCTGTATAGCAGTACATACAGTTTTCAATATATAGCTACAGATAGTCCTTGTTTAGTGACTGACTCATTTAGCTACCTCTTGTAGTTACAACAGTGATGAGAAAGTAACTTTGCAACCAGGTCCTTGCATATACAGCCTTCACAGGTCTGTAAAGTAAAGTAAAGCTAAAGCAAAATTGTAAAATTGTGATGTTTCACTTAGTGACTGCTTTACTTAACAGCCAAGTTACCAGTCCCAATTGTAGTTGTTAAATGAGGACTCCCTGTATATACTGAAAACTATAGAGCAACTGAAACTAATTTAGAAAAGGCAGTATCTTCTTTGGGAAACTGAATTGGGGAAATATCTTTTAAGTGGGCATCTAATATTGATTTGCCATTTAGTTTCCCACCCCAATATTCTGTCATATGTAAATGTATGCAGTTTTAATTATATTATTTCTTCAGATGAAAGCCATAATTATATATTTAATTTTTATTGGGTTCTCTCCAGTAGTATCATTGTATTTGTTCAAAGTTGTTATCCTTCTAGAATTTCTGTGCCTGACTAAGCAAGTATAAAATCCAGTATTTTGGTGCTACTTATGCAGGCTGTTGTAGAAAGAAGCATTGCATAACTCTTTATGACTTCATCACACTAGGTGGTAATTGTGTTAGCTGCAGTTTATCTATCTATCTATCTATCTATCTATCTATCTATCTATCTATCTAATTTATCCCCGCCCATCTCCTCCTGTCGGAGGCAGTTCTTGCGTGAATACTAGTGGAACATGCAGCTCTTAAAGATAGCACTCCAACTCTTTTTTTTCCTCTTAATGTTATTTTTGGGTAAAAATCATTGTTATATAGATACAAACATGAAATAATGCTCTGTATAGAAAAGATTATAGCGCGGTCTTCCCACAGTGGAAGAAAATAATATTGCAACCCAGTTCACACTGTATAAAAGTATCAGGATTTTCCATATTAGATATCTATAATAAATATTGATAATAATTCTTTAAACTTGATAGATAATTCTGTCATTTTTTTCCCCCATTACACTGGATTCATTCTTTCGATGTAATAATGTTCTGGGACCTTTTTAGTTGAAATGTCTCTCAAAATACTTGTGTTCCTGGCATGTGGATGGTACAGAATTTTCTTTGCTGCATCAGTCAAAATCTGAAATTAGTACTAATGAATAAAACAATATGAATAATATAAGCTTATTTTATGAAGATATTTCATAATTGAGCACTCCAGATGTCTGCCCTTCACATAAGACTAGAATGATAGAACATGCAGACTAGTTTTACAGCAGGTACATTCAATTGTTTAGAAAGTTTATGTCGATTTTATTTCTTTAGATAGCAGGAGTTTAGGATAGTAATTTTTCTTTAGAGAATTTTGTTTTTGATTCTTCTGGCAAGTTTCCATTCTGTTTTGACTTACTAATTAGTGTGCTAAATATACTTTCATAACAGATTTCTGTTGTTGAGATCTTTCATTATAAGTTGTTGGGATGGTATTTTTTTTAAAATTGAAAGTTGATTTCTTATAATTTTGTCCTACATCCATTGTTGTTTGAGCAAATGTCCATCTGAGCAATGGATCTTCCATTCTTTTTCATCCAGTCCTGCTTTATGCTCTGTTTTGGAGGACACAGGTGGGAGAGGGAGAATCCATTCTGCTGGTGGATATCGTTCTATCAGCAGAATGAGACCATTGAATATATCCCATTAGTATGTCTGTTAAAAATATTTAGAACTAATATTAATCAGAGTCTTGCTGATATTTGATTAAATTTAGGCCAAAATATTTTTATATCTTAATATTGGCAGAATTGCTAGACTTCTTTTTTTATTATTCTCAATAAATATTTTGTCTTTTTTTGCAACTTAATAAAACCTACATAAAATAATGGAACAAAATAAACAACTTGGAAAGAATAACCATTTTTTCAGTGGCTATCTTGCCAAAGCAGAATTGTTCTCAGATTTTCCTGATTCTCTTTTAGGGTTTTGGTAGTGATCTGCAAAATGTTCTATGCGTGAACTGTACTGCGTGCAGGTAGTGTGTGCTATGCTGGGTCATCAGAAACAGCTGAAAAGAGGGCAGGAAGGGAAGGCATTGGGGAGATTGAGATGAGTGGGTCAGTGGAAAATCACTAGTGGCTGAATTGGAGGTAAGGCAGGCTGGCATTGGGGAGATGGGAGAGGGTAGGCTGGAGGAATATGCCACCCAGGGTCATTGGCAGTAGCTGAGTGGCACGAAGAGGGAATATAAAGTATTGGGAAGATGGGCAGGCAGCTGCCAGGATATGCTGCACTAGGAACTGCTGGGTGGAGAAGGAAGGATAGAGAGCAACACACGTGATTCCTGCTCTGTTTACTGCATCTGGGTTTTGTTTCTTCCTCAACCCAGAGCAGCCAAACCATTCCAAATTTCAATTCTACCAAATGGCTGGACCACAGTGGTTCAGGAGAACCCATGGAATATGACTGTTTTGTTCCAGGTTTGAAACAAAACTATTTTCTTGGTTTGTGCATATCCTAGTTTTTGGTTATTCTCCCATGTTTATACAAATAAAACTTTATGTTCAATTTTTTTCCTGGCTCCCCCGTGTCCAATATTACTGTTTTCATTTAATTCAATTAACATAATTTTGGAAGTCTCAGTCACATGTAAAAAAAATAATCCTGCCTTATTTTCTGATACATTCAACATTTGCATTCTCCTGATATATTTTATGTGTTCATACCTCTACTCTAAACAGGTTTCCGTAATACATTGCTGCAGAAAAGCTATGTTCTGTTATAAATAAGAATTGCCTTATTTCATTGGGAATTACCATCTTTATATCACTATTTTGTTTAGGTTCAATTTTTAATATGTTTGTGTTCTTTATATTCAGTGCTATTCCACCAGTATTTAACTTCTAACTTTTGTATTTAAGAGAACTATCATGAAAACTAGATTTTAAACAAACAGTAAACTGGTAATGATCATGATGATAAAAGGACACAATGTACAAACTTTCAATAATGCTATGTCTGAAAATTGAGAGAACTGTATTAAACCACTGTTACCACAGCAAAGGTTATTGCTTGATTTCCATAACCCAGCCACATGAATGCTGCTATATGCTCCTGGATACTGTATTCATTTGTTTATTCTGCAAAGGATCTACTGCTGTGTTTGAAAAGAAAAGAATGTCTGTTATGCATAATATATAAACAATTCAGAATGATCCTTACCAGGATATGAAATGGCAGGGTTGAACAGTATTAATGTTTTTTCTAACTGAATCCTACCCTTACTTTGCTAAGATTGTGTGAGAGTAGGTCAATCCATTTTATCCCCCCACTGACCCTTTGAAGTAAGCAACATTAGGAGGATGACCATGGTCATCCAGTGACTTTCTTGGCTGAATAGAGATATGAACTTTGGTATTTCCAACCATTACTCACACAATTTCCTCATTGCATGTATCTTCTAATGATGACATGTGGGGCACAGAAGGTTGGTTTGCAAGATAGTCTTTAGGTTAAAAATCTTAGTTTGCATGGAATACAGAGAACATGCTTGGGGCAAAACTAGACTTTTGTTGTGCTTGTGACATACTGGCCAAAATGTGCCAAATTGACTGAATGACCAAATTGTAAACCGTCCAGAGTCACTCTTTGAGTGAGATGGGCAGGGACGAAATTTGAAATATGTATACATACACATATACATATGTTGATGATATGTGTCTGTCTCTCTATCAGACTTCATAAAATTCTGGTAATCTTCATTTCTAAGCATCCAAAAGGGCTGAATGCCTTTTCACAAAAGTATATGAAGGTGCTGTTTGTGCTATTCTGTTTGTAATCTTTCTCCCTGTGTAGGCCTGTATATATGCATTAAGAGTGTTCTTAAACTAAAAATAAAGAATGAAACTAACCTCTTTTAATGTGAAATTGCCTGAATTTGAAATAATGTTTTAAATAGATCGTTATCTCCCAGGGAACCCCTAGTGACCTCTCATGGAGGCGTAGGGTTCCACAGAACCTGGTTGAGAAACCCTGATCTAGATTGTGCAGAGCAAAAAGAAGGAATTTAAAGTTGGACTATTTGATCAGGGATAAACTATTTGTTTGATATTTCTGGTAACTCCTAATGGACTTCTTGCTGAACTAGGATTGAAAATGATATAGATAAAAGGCTATGGGGACAAGAGTTTTTTTTTTTATTTGTAACTTTAAAAGAGGATGAGAAGTTAATATTAGTTTATGCTCAGTGTGATGAACTTTGGAAGCCACTTCTTTATTATTGTCTTTGTTGCCGTCTTCTTTTTCCTCCTCTTTTTCTTTTCTTTTCTTTTTTCTACACCTTCTGAACGTTTATTTTTCTTTTTTTCTTCTAGTTTAGTTTGCATTAGTTTTTACTATGTTTATTAAAAACTTCAATAAAATTATTTAACAAAAAATAAAAAAAACCTGTGGTATACATTTGAGCAAGTCATTCCAAGGGCTGAAATGCTTTTCAGACAAGATATGAATCTTAATCTCTTTTTTGTACTTAGTGGAAATTATGTTGACATAGTGGAAAGGTTGCTTTTGAAGTATGCTTGGATATTTTTCAATGAAGATACATAAATTATAGATTAAATGTCTTAAGTACAGAGAATGAAAATATGATAATGATCAAATACACCTACTTATGAGTTTGTACAAAGACACGAATCTGTTTAATTGCAAATATGTATGAGTTTTTGCTGTTAAGTAAGTGATTGCAATCTTGTTTAATTTTGTTTAGTCTCTAAATAGTATTAAGATCCTGGAAGTGTACTGTCTTCCTCCTGTGAATTTGGTTCCTCTTTTCAATTAAGGTGGGGTAAGGATGATATAGTAGAGTGAGGGAGTTAGGGAAGGTAGGATTCATTTGACTTAATGGGTTTTAGTTCTGTAATCATGAGTTGAGTTCTGTAGACCATTTCTATATACAGGAGTTAGTCTTGGGAGTCTGAACAAGGATCTAGGAGTCATGACATTATACCTGTTAAAAGCCAAATCATTCCCTAATAAAAGAATCTCATTTTTTATCTTACAATAAATTAAGATGCTGACCTGATATGGAAACCTGGCATGACATGGTGGGAGCAGTTTGGATCCACATTGTCAACTAGTTATTAGTTACATGAGGCACATCATAATCTTGATCTGATTTCTTTCCTGTGTATAGGGATCCCACTGGATTGACCACTTCCTGTTGAGTTCTGGACTGTTGTATAGGGTGAGGGTCAAATTAGGAAACTGGTAGATCCTGGTGGATTCTAGGCTGTTCTGTATGGAATACTTTCTTCTCTTAAGCTTGTAATTAATTTTTATTTTGTTCAGAGTTGAAGATAAACTCACCCAATAAAGATTTTTCAAACTTGTTCTGAAAATTTCTAATAGCTTCAAAATAGTTAATGGGCAATTTCCAAAGGTGCTTAGAAAAATTTTTTGGAGAAGAGATCCTGAAAGTTTCAATCTTGTTTTTCATGTTACTTATTATTTATACGAAGCTACTTTTTTATAGGCTCTAAGCTTGTTGTCATTAGTATGCTAGTGATTGCAATTCTTCTTCTCCTTTCTTATCTGTTCCGGCATGGAAGTCACCACTCTATAAAGCCTTCAGTGTCATAGGCCCAAGCTACTTATCGGATTGCCTGCTCCTATGCAATGCATTCTGTATTCTCAGATAATGAATGGGATACTTTTTGCATATCCTGCCAAATGACATTATTTGTGTTTAAATAGTGTTAATTGTCAGGGCTTTTGGAAATTTTGATAGAACTATATAACATTTGTACATTTTTGCAGCTTGTACTGGTAGGAGTGCATGCAGAGTCGGCAACAGTCTGAGCTTCTGCCCAAATGCCTCTCCCATAGGCCTGCATTTGGAGAATTAGTCAGTATTTATAAATTGTCAGTATTTATTTCCTTCACGAGGTCTGAATTTATTTATTTATAAGTCACATTTATAGCCCACCAAACTCAAAGTGACTGAGCAGTGAACAATTTAAAAAAATTGAATCCAGTATTTTTTTAAAAAAGTGATAACTGAATCTGGTCCATTTTCGAATGTGATCTTTCTTTTGCTGTCTCTTTCCCTGTTCCCCTCCCCCCACAAAGAAGTTGGGTCCCATTCTGCTCAGTTTTCAGAGAGTGGTAATGATGAGAGGAAGTTTGTGAACCCTTTGTATCTCTCTCACCAGTATATCATGCTGATGGACAGATGGATGACAGAATTCCAGCCCCTTTACATAATTAATTTCCAACATGCTGTTGAGTTGGAAAGAATAAAAATAGGGAGAACTAAGCGTGCTTGAGGAAAACTGACTCTGTGCCATTGAGCAATTGTATTCACTGAGTGCTCATTAATAGGCCAAATTGCTGAGAAGTCTCAGTGCTATAGTATTCTGTCTTAAGCCTGTACTGTTCAACATTGTTATACATGATTTGGATTGCATTTTAGAAAGAAATATTCAGAAGACACGAAGCTGGATGGAATCAACATGTATGCATTCATGCAGAGGAACACATACAAGGAGAAATATGCAAATATGCATAATAAAGAATAAAGGAATCTGACTTGGTGGCAGCAAATAAGAAAAAGATCTGGGAATCTTAAAAGAAATGGCAGGAAACTAATTTTCAGCTAAACATTGGGAAATATTTCCTTAGGGTAAGAGCAGTTTGAACAAGTGAAAGGACTGCCTTAGGAGATGACACGCAATCAATGCCTGGATGGACGCCTGTCAGCGACGCTGTATTTATTACACCCTTCCTTGCTTAGCCATTATTAATAATAGAGTAAGGTTATATGATTTCCTAGGTCCCTTCAAAGTTCTTTTGGCTGCACAATGATATTCAAATTAAACACAGTATTTATATTAAAGAAAGACTAAAGGGTTTTTTTTTTCAATTACCCTACCTTTAAAATATGAGGAGAATCTTAGATTCACTGAGATACAGTAATAGAGACAAATAAATTTTGTTCTGTTTAATCATTTTGGTTAGAGTTGGGAAGAAGAAAAATTGTTTCAAATGCAGGTTTGTATTCATTTCAGGTAAATACCGTTGGTATTTCAGGTTATTAAGGAGTAAGGTTACTATGGTAACAAATCACTCTCTGGCAGGATGAACAGGTCAAACTTAAGTATCCTCAGTTTTGGGGGTGAAAAGGCATGACCATAATAAGGTAAAGCTCCTGATTTGCCTAGGGGCAGCTTGCCTGGGCTTGTTACTAGTTTCAGTTTCCTTTTTGTAGCCTCTCCCTTCATTCCTACTATGAGCTTGTAAATACGTTTTTTGTGCTTTCTGTAAATACATTTTTATAGAAATGCCTGGTGTGTGATTTTTCTGATCTCTTGCGCCTAACGCTTTCCAGCAATCTGTGACAAATACACTACTGTATGCTATTTTATTTCAGAATGATGCACCTGAATTTAGGAATCATTGTAAATTGTTCACAGCATCCAGTCTGTTCTTTGGAAAAAAAACCCTTTTTGTTCTGTATTCTTACTCAGTTCCCCCTGAAATTGATGTGCAGGTCTATATTCTTTGGTCCTGTAATTTACGGAATTTAAACTGTCTGGTCATTTTGTTCTTCTTAAGACCTGTGTCTCTTTTGAAGTCTGCTTAGTTGGTTTCTGCACATGTCAGACATCGTTTTGCAAATGCCAGATAGAAAATAGCAAGTAAAATAGGGAAGATTCTACTTCAAAAGGAACATACTGTAGCAGATTGGCAATTTTAAATTTGGCATTATTCAGTTTTTAACTTTAAAAAAATATCATTTAGCATAACTCCCTGTTTGCTGTACCAGCACTGCCCCCTCTCATCCATCTTCATTTTTTGGTTAGATATGTTCAAAGCAATTCATACTGCAGTTCTTTATATATCTACTGTTAATTTCTGTCAGAGCTACTTCCAGGAAAGCAAATATAAGATTGCAGCTGAATTTGAATGATCTTCATCCTCATCACCATCATATAGTAAATAAAGTTGATTACAAAGCTTTACATAATAAAAAGCCTGCAAATACATGCTTGCTTCAACTATATTCAAAATCTATTGTATACAGTATGTTCATAAGGAAACAACTATTTCTTTATGAATGAATGGCTAAGCATCCCTCTTATTTACAATAACTCCCATAACATTGGAATTCTCCTCATAGTCTTTGTATCCTACATAGCAAAATTATGCAGTCAGGAATTCAAATATTGCACTTTTGTATGTTTCAGTCTTATTTTTTTTTTTTTAAATGAAATTTATATTCTAAATTACAGTAATTGGCAGAGTGCATGTCTTTTTACAGCTAATTTTATGTATCTTTTAAATGCCTGTCACTGATTGAATATATTTTCATTTTAAAGGATTTTAACTGTGTTTATTATTTTATATAATAGTTTTAATTTTATATCAGCATCTTTTCAGACCACTTTATATATTGTTCTGTGTTTTTCAAATACATTTCTCAAAATTGATGATAGTACCAGAAATTATGTGGACACTTATACATTAGTATTGCCTGTAACAATACTGGAAAATTATCTGTTACATCACACCAGAATGATAATGTTGTCCAGGTCTGTTCTCTGACTGGGCCATTTTGACCATTGACCAACCAAGGCTGGCTGTCCTGTGTTTTTAAGCTTAATGGTCCTTTAATGTTCTTTAATTCTGCATTGTGTCCAGCATAACTGTCCCTACACAATGTGTATGTGTCATACATGAAGCAATAGCTCCATGCAGGTCACGGGTTGCATATTGGTGTTGCAGAATAAAGATGCACATTTTCACATGATGCTTAGCGGTTGCTCCTTGGCTCTCGTTTCCCTGTCCATTCCTTGTTGCTGATGCATATCAACATTTTAAGACTTCTATTTATTCACCATAACTGGTTGCTGAGTAAAATGGACATTGAGAAAGAATATAGATTTTATACTTTGTGATTTTTTTTGCTTTTTTGCTTTTTTTGCTTTTCTCATATCCACAAAGAAAATATTAGCTATGTATGTATGTATGATTCATTTCATTTTCAGTGGCATGATCATGCTGCCAGAAATGCAGACTGGGAATAAAAATAATTGTCCCTACAATTTAGTTAAAACTTCACTTTATTTTTTCCCCAAAAGGATAGTTATGTTGGTCTGTTGTAGCAAAAATGAAAGAACTTGTGTTACTTTAAAAACTAACACTTTATTACAGATTATGGTCCAAAATATATGTCCAAAATATATGTAATAGTAGGAAAATTCTAGGGACGAGGTGGCGCTGCGGGTTAAACCGCTGAGCTGCTGAGCTTGCCGATCAGAAGGTTGGCGGTTCAAATCTGCGTGATGAGGTGAACTCCCATTGCTAGTCCCAGCTCCTGCCAACCTAGCAGTTCGAAAACATGCAAATGTGAGTAGATTAATAGGTACCGCTTCGGCGGGCAGGTAACAGCGTTCCGTTTAGTCATGCCGGCCACATGACCACGGAAGTGTCTACGGACAAACGCCGTCTCTTCGGCTTTGAAACGGAGATGAGCACCGCCCCCTAGAGTCAGACACGACTGGACTTAATATCAAGGGAAACTTTTACCGTTACCTAGGAAAATTCTACATGATTTTTACTAATTTATTTTTCTTCCATGAAATCCTATATGAGCTCTATTCTTTTTAAAAATAGTACTTTTTGCATAGACATGAAGGGGCACAACTGTTTATGATGTATCAGTCTAGGTATCTTGCTTTTTGGAAATAGAGGGATACCATCTTTTTTTTTCAGATTTCAGCTGAAGGCTCTTCCTTGTTTCATCTTGAAATAAAATCGATCTCTTTTTGGATTCTTTAGCAGTTATGGATAGAATATGTAGGGTGATGAAAAGTATGAAATTTTACATTGCTGAAAGGGCAGATCTGACATGCATTAAAAGTGTTTTTTAACTGAAGCAGACAAATGGTAGCCAGTCAGCTAGAAAAACAGTTAATGTGATTGATGCACAGTCCTATGCATGTCCATGGATCTCAGATAGAAATCTGAATTTGCTGAGCCTTACTCTCAGGAAGGTACTGACTTCTGTGATTCTGTGGAATTATGGAGACAGAAGCATTCCATTTCCTTTTTTGGCTTCCATGAAAATGGATTATTATTGGTTTGTTGCACTAGACTAAATGGCTACTGCTCTAGAAATGGTACTTCATCAACTTCTAATGAGTCATGGCTTACTGAAACATGCTTCATGTTATATATCAGTTTGTAAACATCTCACAATAACTGCAAATATTGTTAAAATTGTGTGAAATATCATTGAGTAGACGTGACCAAGCGTGGGTATGCACGTTGTTATTTTGCCTCCCTTATTGCATCAGGAGGTTGTCATACAGCAGGCTTGTTAGAGGTGACTAATTCTGTCCTGGGAAAGAACCAATTGTAAGGGCTTCCACCTGATCTCTGTAACCAGTTAGTACAACATTTTGCTGGTAAAGTTGCTCATGTGTATTCAAGTCTTTATGCCGTATGGGCAGAGCTGAAAGTGAACACTGGGGCATCATCTAACCATGTTATCTGGGATTCCTTTTGGCTTATAACCTTTGAGAAAGTGGATAGGGTTCTCTTTAGGATGACCTCTGCCATGTGCAGGCTGGCTCCTTGCCCTGCCTGGCTCCTTTGGGCAGCCAGGGAGATAATTCCTTGGATCTGGTAGATGGTGAAGGGACACTAACAGCAGCCTTAAAGAAGGCTGTGGTTAGTTCCTCATTAATAGGCCCTCCCTGGATCCAGAGGCTTTAGACAACTAGTGCCCAGTCTTCAATTTTCCTTTTCTAGAGAAGGTTGAGAGAAAGGTGAGACACCAACCACAGAACACTTGGAAAAAATGAATTATTTGGATCTTTATCAGTTAGGGTTCAGGTATGGGCATGGGATGAAAATAGCTTTGGTTGCACTAGTGGATAGTCTTTGTCATGACTTAGATGGGAGCAGTGCACCTGTCCTATTTCTTTTAGAACTCTTAGCAGCCTTTAAAACCCTTTCAGACCAACTTGAGATTGAAGGCACTTTCTGCAGTGATTCCGCTCCTTACTCAGTGGAAAGTTCCAGTCAATGGCGGGGGGAGAGGAGAGGTTGGTTTGGATGCTTCTTCCTTGTTGGGTGCCAGAGGAGTCAGTCCTCTCTTCCTTCTGTTTAATATCTACATGAAGCCACTGGGAAAGGTAATCTGGCAGTTCAAGGTTTGGTTTGATCATTATGCTGCTGCTAAATTCTATTCTGGACCAAACTGGTGCTGTTTGCAGTCTTGTCCTGGTGCCTGGAGCCTGTGAGAGTGGATTGGAGAGAAAAGGCTAAAATTGAACCCTAGCAAGAGAGAGTTATTGTTTGTCGATTGGGGTTTCCTGGTGGCTCCAATAGTGCCTCCAAATAGGTAAGCACTATTCCTGAAGCAGCAAGTCCATGACTTGGGGGTCTTCTTGAAACAGTTGGAAGAAGCTGTAGACAGAGGGGCCTTTGTCTTTGCCTCAACTAGTGTGCCAGTTACAATTCCACATGGGATGAGAATACTTTGCTACAGCAACTCATGCCCTCATCATCAGCCACCTAGACTACTGCAACACTCTTCACATGGAGCTGCCTTTAAAGATCACTTGGAAGCCTTAGTTGCAAGTGTTTCATACAACACTTTGCTAACTAAATACTGTTTGCTGGAAAAGATAAGTAGGTGTCCTGGCTAAGCAAAGACCACGCCGAGATGAGGAGAAAGTCTCTAGTGTTTTATTTAACTGCTATTGTAGACAGAAAATCCTACCGAACTGAAGAAGCGTGGGAAAACTCAGAAAGATAAACCCCAAAATTCAAGGCGGGTGTGTTCTGGGTTTCTTTGAATGACCTCTCAAAGTCTCTAAACTACGCATGCGTTTCCCCCCCTGGATAGGGGCCTCCTCCTGCTCACCATCCGTACTCATGACAGTAGGAGTTTATTATGGTGTTCATGTCCTATTTTGTGGGCTTACTGTATGGTCACTGGGAACAGAATATTGTGCTGATCTAGCTTGGCTTTTTTTACATATTTATCCCCCTGGAATAATTGTGTTGCAGAGAAAAATGAAATCAATTTTGCTGTATCCAAATATCTAGAAATGCACGGTAAGGAAGAAGTCTCTTCATGTTTGTGTGAGCCAGTTTTTCATTTTCCTAATCATATTCCTGAATATGTCTCTGTTTTAAAAAAAAAAACCCACATTGGTGCAACTTGGCTTCCAGTCAGCCTTTTCATGTACTCCCTTCTATCAACAAATATGTCACTAGTGCTAGCATTTTTGTAATGTGGGTGTTATCAGATGGGAGATAAGACCATCACTCACAGCAATTTATGGCTTTCAAGATTTAACAGATTATGCAAAATTGTAATGCAGCACAGATTACCATGACAACAGTGATAAAGAACTGAAAATTGTATGTGCTGAGAAACCACATGGGATGGTGTACAAACTGTTTCCAATTGCTAGAAATGAGGTAATGCAGAATAAAAGGATTGCTTTCTAAATACTTCACAGATTATTTCCTAAAGTCTAAAGTGGAAATAAATTTTTTAGGACCCAGATCTAAATACTTTCTTCTGGAACACATTCACTAAAGCCTGCAGACATTAATTGCTTGTATTCAGCTTAAGTTGGGAATTGCAAATTCAAAAACAGAATTTGAAGTGTAGTATCTTGTGAGGTGTGTGTTAATGAGTTTTATATTGCTTATTTAATGACAGATTGTTGAACATGAACATAACTTGTTACATTCTAAGAAACGTACTAGGAAAAATCTTGCATTTTAGGCTAAAAACACTGGTTTTGCTATGGGTGTGTGCTACATTTATGAGGCCTAAATGTTACTGCTGGTTAATACAATTATGTCTTCTAGAAATACTGTTTTGTGTCTTTAGATTTTAAAAATAAAGTCAAATCTCCTTCAAGTTGAATTACATTTCTGATGACTTCATTGCCACATCTGTGTAGCTTTCTTAGGAACAATATATAAGTAGTTTGCAATTGCCCATTTCCAGGATTTTTTTAAAAAAAGAAATCCAATCTAGCTCATAGTCTTAGTATTTCCCAGTTGTCTCTCATCCAAGTATTAATCAGTTCTGATTGATCTGCTTAGTTCTTTGAGGCCAGCCAAGATCATCTGAGTGCTGCCACATGTCTACCCACCAAAAGTTTTTGCTTATAAGGAAATACAGAACAAAAATAGTGAGCATGGGATTGTATGCTTGACAGCGTCCTGTGCCAAGATGAAAAATTGGGTCATATGCAGCATTATAGCACTTAACCTAGGACAGTAACCTATAACCCTGTATGTGTGGTTTAGGATATCCATTGTAGAGTCGGCACTTCCATTTCTATATTCACAGTAGACACTATTTGCACTATTTAACAATTACTGTCATAGTAGAACATATTTAAGAAAACATTGTGGGTTTGCTGAGAAAACTTTTTTATGGGTTTGTAGATATTCTGTAGTTTATTGTGGCTTGAAAATGTGTACACTATCAGTTGTTTAGTCATTCCTACTTATATTGGATACCATCAGAATGTGGCTACTACAATTGGTATTTCTTGTGCCTCAGTGAAGCATTGGGATAAATGCAATGCTATGGCATTTCACAGAAGGTACTTTTCCTGGGGACTAAACATATTAGTCCCAAACTGGGTTTATATGTATAATTCCTTATTCCTTTGGAGTATATTGGATGTTCCTCATATTATAGGAGAGGAATGCTGTGCTAACAGTGTCATTTATCCCAACAAAACATTGAGATGAACACAAGACTGTGATATGTGAAGCAATTCTATGATAGCTCACAAAGGAACCTCTTCTGGAGATGTAGATGATCACATAATTGAGTGCTGGGTCTTCTGTTCACTTCTTGCTGATACTGCTTTAAGTAAGCGAGATTACTTGCTGCATAATGTTGAATACTCGCCAGACCAGATGATAATCTGCTTTTCTATCATCTGTTTTCCATTGCTTGGATGTAGCCCTTACTAAATATTACATCCAATGCTATTTATCTCCTGTCTGTCTGTCTGTCTGTCTGTCTGTCTGTCTGTCTGTCTGTCTGTCTATCTATCTATCAGAACCTTTATCCTTGCTTGTGATTTGAAATATAGAAAAATAATTTTTTATTCTCCTGCCATATTTCTTTGGGATAAATTATTTGCTGAAATTTATATTTGAGTTAAAATACTTTCAACAAGAAACACACCATTTTAAGTTTAATTGCTTTGCTAAGTAGAGTAAACTTTTCATTTTTGTGCAGTATCTAGATTTCCATCAGAAGCTGCATGAATATTTATAGCCCCATAAAATTATATCTAGTACATATTGTATTCCTATTCTGACAAGAACTCATTCATTAGGGTTGTCAGTAAACACTTCAATTTAGTGTTTACTAAAAGAAGTCTGGGTGACTGTGTCATATGCATATCTCATATTTTTCTTTGAAAAATAATTGTGGTCATTTAGTTTTTGGAGAAGCTATCTTGTGAACATTTTTAATTCAATAATCTTAAAGAAAAGTCTAGTGGGATATATTTTGTTCTTATCTTTCTATTTGGTGCTTCTGTATCTCTTCTTTCTGTATTCCCATTCCTTTTTTTTTTAAGGGAAGATACTATAATTATTTCTGATTAAGTAACAGAATGGATGATCATTATGCAATTTAAGACTCTGCGTCCAATTTCTATTTGATTGATGATGATTATATGCCATCAAGTTGTTGTCGACTCTGAGTGACCATATAGATTTTACCCATGATGATCTGTCCCTAACCTGGTCCTTCAACTCTTCCAACAGTGCACTCATTGCTACTGTAACTGAGTCTGTCCACCTTGCTGCTGGTCATCCTCATCCTCTTTCTTTCTCAGCATTACAGCCTTCTCCAGAGAGCTAGGTCTTTGCATAATGTGTCTTAAGTAGAATGATTCGTGCTTGGGTCTAGCAAATCTTTTGTTTTCTGCAAATTAGATAATATCCTCAAGTTCCATTTTATACATACAGTATATTTTCTAAAAGAAGTTGTTACTGAATAGGAAAAAAATGCTCTGCAGGATGAAATAAAAAGTCTTTTTCAGATTCTGTTTTCAGCAGTGGCTATTCACATATCTTGGAAGTATCTCAGTAGCCTTGCAAGGTTCATAGGGCCAGGCACAGGCCTTATCAGTGCAGCCTTTGTTCTATGGAACTTTCTCCACCTGCAAGTATGAAGAGCCCACATACTGCGGCATTTTGAAAAGTAGCCAAAACAGTGTAGTTCCAGCAGACATTTGGCACCTAGGTTAATTTAATTGAAAATGCCTGTGATGTATTAGATTTCTGTTGTTTTTCATTAGTTACATAGGATTTTTAGTATCCTGTTCTTCTTTTAACTTTGTTGCACATTGTCCCAGAGTTTGTTTGGATTGTGGAAGATAAATAAATAATTAATAAATGTATTTCAATACTAGCATCTTTGTGGAGAAAGTGGCAAAAGGTTTTTATGATCCCTTTTAAGTTGGAATTACAATATATTCAGTTCTCTGTGAGTTGTAGTCTGAATACCGGAAATTGAGATTTGAGTGAACATTATAAAATCTCTCATTATCCTTCCAGATTTTCAACTTATTTTTAAAGTGTTTGTTGTATAGCTACATTCCAGAGTATTAGAGCATTCTGTCAAGTGAGAAGAGATCTGTTTAGAGCAGGGGAGCCTCACTGAAATATTTCATCAGGTGATTACTCATTTTAAGATCTTTGAGCAAATCATGCAATTAGAATAGCAATTTTGACTTTTAATTTGGGAAATATAATGTATCTTTTATTCCTTATAAACAGTTAAAGAAAAAGTTGTTATGAACTGTGATTTTACATTTTTTTTTTTTTTGCAAATCAAATCAACATGTGGTCTATTAAGGCATCTATGCATTAATGTCTGCTTTATTCCTCTCATTATGTTACAGAGCTTCTAATGAAGATTTTTTCATACCTAAGCACCGATAGCTGAGTTTTCTGATATTGAAGCTGTCTGGATCCAACATGTAGCAGATAAGCTACTATGTCATCACACTCGTTACTTCTAGCCCACACTTTTGTCTTTTAAATCTCCTTGTATATCAGCAGTGAATGAATCATCTTAAGAATTCCTTTTTGGACTTTGTTGACTAAAATTCAAGTTGGATTTCAAGTGGTATTGATTAAACTGAGGAACAATGAGTAGTGGTCTTGGAAAAGAAAAAGATTGTAAGGAGAAGGATCCCAAAGTGTCTTCAGCAAAAGAAAGGGAGAAAGAGACCAAGGCCTCTGGTGGATTTGGGAAAGAAAGTAAAGATAGAGAGTCTAAAGCCAAAGGGAAGGAAGCCAAAGATGGGAAGAAGGACTCCAGTAGTGCACAGCCAGGTGTGGCTTTTTCAGTAGACAACACAATAAAACGACCTAATCCAGCACCAGGTGCCCGCAAAAAATCCAGTAATGCTGAGGTGATCAAAGAGCTAAACAAATGTCGGGAAGAAAATTCAGTACGTTTGGACTTGGCTAAGAGGTCTATACATCTGCTCCCATCATCTATCAAAGAGTTAACCCAGTTGACGGAACTTTATTTATATGGAAATAAGTTACAGTCACTACCCGCTGAGGTGGGCTGTCTTGTGAATCTGGAAACTTTGGCCCTAAGTGAGAACTCACTCACAAGCCTTCCTGACTCTCTTGGTAACTTGAAACAGCTTCGCATGGTTGATCTACGGCATAACAAATTGAGAGAGATTCCTCCTGTGGTGTATAGGCTGACTTCCCTGACTACACTTTATCTGCGCTTTAATCGTATCACTGCAGTGGAAAAGGATATCAGAAACTTGTCCAATCTCACCATGCTAAGCATACGGGAGAACAAAATCAAACAGCTCCCTGCAGAAGTTGGTAAGAACTTTTTAAAATCCTGTGCTAAATGCTTGTCTCTGTCTACATTGGTATTATTGTGTGTGTGTGCCATTAATCAACAAAGTTTGTAACAATTAAAACTTATTGATATGTATGAACTAGAGTGCAGCTGGAAGCAGTTTGAAGAACAGTAATATCCCATTCTAGTTTTGTATTCTTGGAAGTGCCTTAAGGCTAAACCTTGGCTTGTTCTAATACTTCTTACTTTCAAAAGATGACTTTTTGCTGTCATTTTAAGAATTTTTGGAGATACTTTAGGAAAATTGGCAATCTTCAGAAAGTCATAGGACAGTTGTCTGCTATGATTTTAGAAAAGAAATTTGTACTGAATTACAAGATACCCATTTTTTCAAGTATGATTTTGAAGTTACTTTGGGATTGAATGACATAGTTTAAAACTCCTGGATACTTTCCTAATCTGTCTTATTGTGATATATAAGGTTCCCTTTGAAAATAGTTCTTTTTTTAGCTCAAGTCAGTGATGCTGTGCCCATAAGCACAGGCATGTTCTTACACACCTCTTCTGCTGCCCTGAAATGCACCTACTTTATGATACCAGTGCAACTCTGGTTTCTAGCCATACCATCTTAACTTCATCACAGTATGTTTGGGAGGGGAGTGGAAGGGAAGGGCCACAAGCTGTCAGAGCAGTAGAAGCACCAGAAAAAAGCTGTGCTGGAGGCAGGGTACAGTTTGGGGAAAGACTGCCATGAACTAAGGAAATCTAGGTAGGAGGAGAAGAGAAATATTTGACAGAGGGAGAATAACAGGCTGAGAAAGAAAGAAACCATTCTTTCTTACTGCCCTGCCAATTGTATGTGTTGATCTGAGTTGCAGATATCTTGTCCAAGTCTGGATCATTTTGCTGCTGATATTGGGAAAATAGATCTATCTAATGTCGCTGTAGGAGATGCCATTAAAGATATTTTATTTTTCTCTTCTCTGAATAGTTTAAAATGGGAAGTCCTGACAATAGATAACAATGAAAAATGTGCACTCTTTTAAGAAAAACTGGAGAAAATTTCCCTCTTCCAAGATTTGACATTTTCCATACTTCTGTGTGAAATTTTCTATTCCGTTGAAGCAGCAAAAATGAAGAGTGGGATAGAAAAATGCTAAATGACAGTGAGTCACAGACTAAGCATGAGAAATATGAAAGAACAGATGGGTGTGTGTCTGGCTGAATTCAAGGCATTTTTATAATTTGAAATAGTAATTCAGGTTTAGTTTGGGTGCCTTTTGGTATGGCCAGTTCAGACATATTGTAATAATTTTTTATTAGAGGTGCTTTTCCTGCAATTGTTTTTTTTTAAATTGTGATACTCATTTATTTATTTATATTTATTTATCATATTTTTATCACCACCCATCTCCCCCACTGATCCATTATATTATTTAGTACTTAACCTGTAATATGTCTAGACGTACTCAAAAGGTTCTGAGCTTGCATAAGTTTCTCTGTTTTAGTAACATAATTCAAAATTTAAAGATGTACAACAAAATAATCTGATTTTGTATGCTTGAATTACTAAATTCAGGTTAGCTTGTGGAAGGGACAACAAAAGCTGAAATGCTCATTAGCCTATAAATTTCCCAAACAAAGATAAGGGTGTTGCTTTGTGTTTGTTTTCCAATATGCTCAGGGGAATTACATTTCAGTTCAGGCTCAAGTGTTCCACTGATGTATGTGCTGCCTCCTGAGGTTTTCAGCACAGACAAGACAGCATAATTGTAGGAATAATAAAGTGTTACTGGCCTTTGCTCTGTATAACCAGGAACAGCAAGCTGGTATACAGGGCTGGTACTTGATAAATTGGAGGTGAAGAACGTTGTCTTAAAAGCTTTGGGACTATAACAGTACTTCTACTAGTTTCTAAGCCTGGTATGTAATATGGAAAATTCACTTCTGTTTTCCCAGGGAAGATGGAGAGAGGAATATTTCATATCACTAAGCTTTAGCATAGGCAAAAACAGTTTAAAAGACCCATGACTTGTGCTTCCTTCAGATGTTTAGTGTGACATTTTATACTTAACCATTCTTTGGCATGCGATGAGGACATGGGAGACAGTCATTGATGGTTTCAAGTTAGGATGACATGATAGACGTGATACTGGTGATTTCTGAGATGACTTGTACTCTGCTTTAGTATATATGCTTTCTCATTAACTTTCTCAGTGTAGACCATGCTATCTACAAGTAGTCCTCATTTAACAACCACAGTTGGGACTGGCAACTCAGTCACTAGGCGACATGGTTGCTAAGTGGAAAATCACATGACCACAGCTGTACTTACAATTTTGCTTCAGTTTTCCTTTGCTTTACAGCGTCAGAAGGATATGACCCCAAACAGCCAGGTGAGCCCAACAACAGGGAAGGTTTCTGGAACTTGACTCATGAGGAGGTCAGGTAAAAGGGCAAATCTTATAGCCTTTTCGCCTCACTCCACTCCCGCTGCTTACCGTAGCACTGGGATAATTAGCAAGAAGGGAATTAATGTTTGTATTTACATTCATTGGAGAGGAAGGGATTACAAGAGAGTAAGGAGGTGCACAATGGGGAATACACATCAAAAGGAATGCTGGCACTGGTTGTTCGCCAAGTGCACTCCCAGCTCCTAGCCCCAAGCTGCTTAAGAGACAAACAAAAGCCAAAGGTGTGAAACTGATTAAGGTCTTGTCAGTTACAGGCAGCAGCTGCCAGCTGGCTAATTAAGGTCACAGAGCTGAGCTTGTTAACTTTGGTTACCAGTTTTTAGGGACACACTGTGCTGTGGAGAAAAGCAGCTCAGGAAGAGATAGCTTGTTTAGGCAATCTCTCTGCTCTGCAAGGGGGAAGGAAGAAAAAAATGGATCAGACACAAGACAACATATATTAACTTACTGTAGTGGCAAACATGTGACTGGGAAAGAGGCGCTGCAAAGGTTGTAAATGCAGGCATTGATTGCAAAACTACTTTTTCATCACCATTGTTACTTTGAATGGTTGCTGCCTGAAGCAGTCGCTTAAGTGAGGTCTACTTGTATTTTCAATTATGGCTGAAATCCAGTCATTTAGGTGATTTGAATTCAGATAATAATAAAAGCAATGTCATGATATGTACAGAAGTTGCACGTTGTCTTTCTCTTCTTTACCATTAAATATGATAAAGTTTTATTATCTTTTCATATCAGACTCCCCATGCACCGAAATATACACCTGATGCATTTCTCCAAGTAATCCTATAATTGAAAATAGAATGGGTAGCAATCACATAGAAAACTTTCTCAAAGATGGTGGTCTCTGTATAGAATATCCTTTTTTAGGAGTTTCACATTGAACAATCCTTGGTATAATTCCAGTGCTTGAAAGAATTCTATTTATTTTCAAAGCTTTAATATATGCCTATGGGCACATTTTGGATTTTAAGAGTGTCACGTGAGTACTCTTATCAGTTGGCTGATGACCTTGCTCATTAACCAAATGGCTATCTTAGTGGGTTTGGCTGATACCAAAACAACTTACAGAAGGATGATTTCATGAGGATAAAAGAATAGCAACTTGCCAAGAATCTAAATACACACCCAAGATTCATTTTGAGCTCAAAAACATAAAATCATTCTTTCAGATCCAAAAATTTTCTATTCCAATACTCATTTCACTGAAGGCAAACCAATGAGTTTTAGAGAAAATTATTGTAGGCATGAAACTGAGTGCAAGGTAGAAATGGGCTCCTGCTTCCCATATAACATATATTTGTTTCTGTAATGCACAACAAACTAAGTTTGTTTGAAGGCCAATTCATGTAACTATGTTAAAAGGAACGGACAAGTCAAAATGCTGATTTGTATTGCATCATATATTAGCAGACTTTCAAACTCACCAGAAAAACACAACTTTCCCCCCATGCAAAACTCTGATAACACAATAACACCTAATAGGCTTGTACAAAAAGTGCACCAACAACCATTTATGGGCCCTGGCAAAAAGCACACTCATTTTCTTCACACTCCTTCTGTTGACCCATATCATTTTCTTTTTCTTGGACAGTTTAATGCTTATCTTTTTTAAGAATACTTTTTGGGACCATCTGAATTGTTCAAGCATTCCTAGAAATGAAAGGAGTACTGGAAGCTGCTTCTGCTTTTTCAACATGCTGTTTTCTTAGTTGTTTTTTTTAAAACCTAAAATGATAAAAATAACAATAAAAAACAATAAAACCTAAAATAAATAAGGCAGGTACCTTTTGGTATTGGCTAGATCATTAATATGAATTACCTTTTTAAAAAAAATTGTACATTGAAAAGTTGAATATAAGTTGCACAAATGGCATTCTTTCTCTAAGCCAGTATTTCCATTTACTACAATTAATTTTATAGAAATGTTAATTTCATTTACTTGTATATAGCTTCCTCATTATTACAAGAATTTATAAAAATATGGAGATGCCAGTTCGAATTCCAGGACACAACAGCATCTTTTTTCCTACAAATTTTCTCCAAAGTACAGAGTTTTAAAACTCAGTTGAAGTATTTGGGTTCAAACAACAATACCTTGGACTGAATTTTTTAAAAATAAATTATACTAGTGTATGTCTAATGAAAAATGAGCTAAACAAAGCATACAATATTAAAAGCAATCAATAACAATTCATTCAAATTTAAGAATGTTAAAAAGTGGCATTAACGTGTTTGTCTTTATAGCTTTTGTGTTTTCTTAAATCTTAGCATTAATCCCTTGTAATCCATCAGATGAAATGACAGCATTAAACTTATTTATTTATTTATTTATTATGCCAATAAAGGTTTGATTGATTAAAATTATTTATTTATTTAAATACCAAAATACTTTTATCCTGTTTTACTACAAAATCGCAAACCATGTGACAATACTTTGTACATTGTCAGGTGAGTTGTGTAACCTCATAACGCTGGATGTAGCCCACAATCAGCTTGAACATCTTCCAAAGGAGATTGGAAATTGCACACAGATCACCAAACTTGATCTACAGCACAATGAACTTTTGGACCTTCCAGACACTATAGGTAAGTAAAAATGTGGTTAATTCTTTATTGGTTTGTTTGTTTGTTTGATTTCTATAGCTTCCTATCTCAGCAAGTGACTCTGGGGGGCTTACAACAATAAAACCATAAAACAATTAAAACAATTATAATTAAAACAATTAAAATACAAAATAAATACAAGATAAACATACATGGCTGCCAAGTGAGCAGTGTATGGATGTTAATACAGCCAAGAGACAGGACCATCCACGCGCTTATTAGATTTATATCTTACCTGTATCTTCACAACTCAAGGCATAATTCTCCCTCTCCCTATTTTCCCAACAGTAACAACCTTGCAAGGTGGGTTGGACTGAGAGAGTGACTGATACAAAGTCACACAGTAGATTTCCATGCCTTGTGGGAGGACTAGAACTCACTGATGCCTAGTTTGTAGTCCAGTATCTTAACCACAACACCAGACTGGCTTTTTTCTAGGTTTAAATTTTGTGTAACAAAGTAACAATTCGTATATGCTTGTAACTATGAAAAAAAGCAATTAATTTTATTATAGGTGTCCTTACTCTTGATCACTCACAAGAAATTCATTTAAAATTTGGTTCTACAGTTGCTTATTGCAGACATGCATGATTTGCATTGTAAGGATCATATAAATTATTTTAGTGTTCATGTATGGAAAAACGTAGGAAAAACTATAAATTATATAATAATACATAGTGATTGCAAACTAGGATTGGAAAGTACTTTCAACTTCAATCCCCAAGATCTGGCTTTTTTCTGAATTTAAAATATTTTCATTTCATATTCACATGAGTTGGGTGTTTGTTTTTTGTTCTGAAGAAATAATCATATGCACATTTATATTCAGTGTTGTCAAATAGATGCATTTCCTGCCAACACTGGAGAATGGAGAACTACATCTCAATATTTTCAAAATGGTGAATACAAAAATAGTTACTGTTTCTGTTTGAACATTGGTCTGGAAATAGATGTTTTAGCAGCTGGCAAGGTATAGACAACTGTGATCTCAGAAGCCAGCAGGGTTAGCCTTAGTACTCAAAGAGAGCCCCTGGGAATTCCAGGTTTTGGCTGAAGCAGGACCTAGAAAAATCATCCCAGAAGAGGACAAAGGCAAAACAGTTCCCTTACACATCAAGAAAACTATATTGCTCAGTCATCAAAGAGTTGAGCTTGACTCAAAGTTATATTTACCTTGAAAACAGGGTTTAATTAAGGCTATACTAAATACAAATGGAATATTTTCCCCCAATTTCTGGTGATCTTAGGTCTTTTCACCCGTTGATACTTATTTCATTCTAATTAGAATTTAAATATAACATTATTCAAGCCATTTATAGCAATTGTACATTTTTTTCATTGTTATTTCAAGAAATGTGTATCAGTTTTTGAACCCAACTGGATAAGTTACTTTTGATAAGAGTTGGTTTTAAGTCCTATAGGCAGTGGTTTGGTTTTAAATTTTAAATTTTTGTTTTCTCCCCAGATAACTTTCTTAACAAGTGTTGCTTTTATAAGAAAAGGAAGGAACTTCCCTTCACATAGAAGGGAACTTCTTTGCAGAAGCTCGTAATAGCTTTGTTTGCTTTGCTTTTCAGCATAGCAAGCTGAAGCCCTAGTACACTTAAGAAATTTAGAGATGAAATGTATTTTTTGCTTTTGTTAGTTTTATTTCAGTAACACCAAGAACGTAATTGTAATACTGGGTGTGGGAAGGGCAAATCCACAAGTTTAATCCAAGTCTATAAAATAAGTGATTAATTGAAATGCTCTTTCCTCTGTAATAGCCTTCTAAAACGTTGTATGTTGTAAGTCAAATCTTGGGGATAAACTTAAACAACATATAAAGGAATGACTAACATCCAGATACAGATACAGATAAGGTGAATAAGCTAAGTTTTCTTCCTCCCTGCCTCCACTCCCCAAAAGGCCAGCTTATACTAACTTTTAAAATCACATGAGTGATGACACTTGCTAGTTTGTCCAGATAACTGGAGAGATAGTTATTTTCTGGGTATAACTACCCCCAAATGTTTAAGCAACCAACCAGAAAACAAAACCCCATTTTGCATGCTTCCATAGAAACCTCATTAATGTTTGACATATTAGATTTATTGTAATTAATAAGGTAGCCAGAAAAAAATGCTATGTTTTTTACATTTTAATCCAAGAAATATAAACTGAAGAAATCAGGTTTTTCCATGACATGTTTCAAAAATGTAATTTGTACCATATCAAAGGATTTTCCTCATCTAACTGAGAGGTGGAATCTTAAACTTTACAGAGCCTTGTGGTAGCTGCTTTTCATTGGGGACCAGAAACATCAAAAGTTGAAGCTGCAGGATATAAGTACTGTTCTTGAGAGGCCTGGGCCTTTGTTTCACATGCTGCATCCTCTCTGCCTGAGTGTCTTGTATCTTTTGGGAGGCTTCTTGTACTGCTGTCTATCTGCAGGTGCTTCCTGTATCTGATTCAAGGATTCCCTATTTTCTCTGACAAAGCTGGGGAGTGGGGATGGGCAGTTTAGTCTCTAGCTTCGCCTTCACTTCCAAGAGGGCAATCAGAGAAGAAAACAAATATGGTACATTTCCTGCAGGTCATAACAGCATTTCTTCTGTCTCCATATTCCTCTGATGACCGGACACAATAAAATAAATGCCCCCTCTGCCAAACTTCCCTGGCAAATTCCTGTTTTCCCTCCCTGTTCTCTTGCTTAGTGAGCTCATTTCTCCAGAAGCTACCTCAGCTAGGTCAGTAGCAAGCAGAACTCCAATCACAGGCAGTGGGCAATCCTCAGGACACAGGGAACAGCAGCAGCAATCAAACAGTTGTCTTTCTTCCCAGTTGGCTCTCCCTACTTCTTCTGCCTCTTCCCTCTCTTTAGCTGAATTCTGCCAAATTCCTGTTTGCTCACTTGGGCAGATCAGATGAAGTATATCTAATTTTTACATGACAATTTAAGGTTGTGAAATCCTTTTTAGATTGTTGGTTTACATGTCTCTTGAATTTTTATATTTTTAAATTTGTGAGCTGCCTTCATCGTTAATTTGAAATGGAAAGGCTGGATAAAAGTCTGTTAATTTTAGTAAACTGATCTGAACCAGCAGAATGCAAGATGTCATCACTTGAATGTCATTTGATTTTTGATAAAAAGTTTTCCTCTAGTCATATTACACAGTATTTGTAATTGTAGTTGGCAAATTCTGTAGAGGATTTGTTATATGTGTGCTAACTAGCATTATACTGTTTACCACAAAGAATAGGATAAAAACTTTTTCCCCTCCTTGTGACACCATGTTCAAAAACTAAGCAGGAATACCTATTCTTATTTAATTTCATTCAAAAATAATCTTAAATACTTGATTTTGTTCTGTACATGACTTTTTAAAACTGTTTTATGAATTTTTGTTGGACAGTCCAAGCCTTCTGCCAAGTACTAAGAATGATATGCATTGCCAGAGCTGAATCAGTATTCTAATCACAAACATAGGATCAGCTCGTATCAGTTGTCTAGAATATGGTAAGATAGACATATCTATACAGGGTATACTTTTTTGGCATATTTCTAAGATGCTAAGGCAGATGCTACTTTTAAAACGCAATGTCCTAGGTTTTAACTTTGTAGTTTCTTTGTGTCTTTCCACCAATGGTGGTTTTGTGCAAGAATTTCTGAGAAGAAAGGAAGGAGGGTTCAGAAATGGTTGGCTTAATTTGTAAGGAACTGATAAGATACTAGATGGTGTGAGTATAATAACAACAGTAGGATTAGATTAATCTAGTTTAGGTTGTTTGTTCATTTCTAGTAGTGGCTGACAACTATTCTTTGAAACTCATCTTTAGAACATGAAGAATATATCTGTTTTCAATTCTTCTTGCCCTGTATCTAGTAATTACGGGGTTTGCTTTTACAGTTCTGGAATCTATTGAGTTGCTGTGTCTGACAGATCCTTTTTTGAACCCGATCTGTGCCAGAATCCGCAAAACCGTATTCTTTTATTTTTAAATGCTAGATAATATTGAACCAGTTATATATTATGTAAGCTAGCTATCTAACACTTTAGTTGCATTTTGATTTAATTATAAGCATGCTATGACCTTGTTTTTGAATTCCTTAGGGTATTGGAATATTTAATAAGATGTGACAAAGGTGGTAGGGATGAACAGTATTTTGTATAATTTTTATTAGAGATTTTTACATAGGTAAAAGATAAATGAAAATATATAAAGAAAAATT
Organism: Candoia aspera; assembly: GCF_035149785.1. Taxonomy (NCBI): domain Eukaryota; kingdom Metazoa; phylum Chordata; class Lepidosauria; order Squamata; family Candoiidae; genus Candoia; species Candoia aspera. The sequence goes on from NC_086158.1 coordinate 53,936,133, forward strand.
AAGAAAAATAAAAAAATAAAAAGTGCAGCAAACAGTACAGATAGGAGAAGAAAAAAAAAAGATATATAAAGAAGCAACTTCCAATCTTCTTTACAGCAGTTACAAACAAACTTATTATTTCTCTTCCCTCTTTAAGATTACATTACATGGTTCCCTTCTTCACATATTCAACCCCTTTAATCAGCAAAGCCATAAATCACCATTTTTTTTTCATTTTAGCAAAAAGTGCATAAGAGGTTTCCGGTCTTTTATGAAAGTACTTGCTGTTTTATCCTTGATCAAACAGGTTAATTTTTGCCTTTTTCTGCAAATTCTGCCATCTTCCCAATCCACTCTTCCATTGTGGGTATTTCAGTGTTTTTCCATCTTGGTGCATATATTAGTCTTGTACAGTAGTTGCCATATACAAAACCAATCTTCCATAAGTCTTTTATAATTGGCTATCCATAGGTCCTAATAAAAAAGTTCTGGTCTCATCTGAACATTAATCTTTAACATTCTTTGTATCATCATGTGTATTTGTGCCCTCCCTTCCCCCTACTTTTTTGCAAGTCCACCATGCATGGTAAAACATCCTTTCATGTTTTTCACATTTCCAGCATTGATTAGAAGTACCTTTATACATCTTATACATCTTTATACATCTTAGATAACTTCATTGGTATAATCATATACCAATGGTATATCATCTTATAAAAGTTCTCTCTTAAATTGTAACACAATGTGAACTTCAGTCCTTTTAGCCACATTTTCTCCACTTGGTCCATCTGTATATTATAACCAAAATTCTTAGCCCATTTTATCATGCACTTTTTAATGTTCGTCTTCATTTCAAATCTCAACAGAAGTTTATACATTTTATTAATTGCATATTCATCATTTGTACATAATCTGATTTCAAATTCCATCTTGTGTTGTTCAATTCCAGTTACCTTTTTATCCATATTAAACCTTTGTCTTAATTATGCGTATGAAAACCATTGGAAACTATATCCCTCTGCAGCCAGTTGTTCTCTTGACTTCATCTTAAGTTCTCCATGTCAGATTTTTAGAAATCCAAAACATATCAGTTCTTTGATTGGGCTGTTGTTTGCTGCTTGGTTGATTGCCTTGTTAATAGTTCCTTGATTAGGGTGTATTGTGTTGTTTGATGGTTCATCTGGTGTTAATCCTAGTGCTGATTTTTGCATATCTGGGTCTCTCAAGGAGAGAACAACACCCCTACCAACACAAGCAGGGCAAGCCACAGTATATAAACTGAGAGTAAGGCCCACTCCCTCTTCGCGCTGAAGATGTTGCCTAGTCTGGCAATGAAATGTCTGCAAGAAAACAAGGCTCAGAGAGCACCAAGGAATCCACAGTTCAACCCTGAGCTACAAATATTCGCTTTGATTGATATTCTTTTTTCTTATGCAATACTCTAATAGGTATTTCATTGAGCAGAATTACTTCTGAATTATTAATCCTTAATTTAGTGTTGAAATGTTGTAGAACTTGGTTTCTTGTCTTCTTCCTGACAAAATGCACAAGTATGTCTCTTGGTACTTTTTTAAACTTTGCATATCTAATATTCTGTATACCTCATCCACTTTTGCATCCATATCTTCATCCCATTCCAAAAACTTTATTAAAGATTCAACAACCCTCTCCCTAATATATTTACCAGGTTCCTCTGGAACTGCTCTCAATCTCCAGAAAAATTATTTCTCTCTTAATTCCAGTAGTGCCACATTATCTAGATCTTTTTCCATCTGCTCTGCTGCTTGGAAGATCTCTGTAACTGTTAAAGTTTTTGTAATTCAAACATGTCTTTAAAGCGGTTTATTATTTCTATCTTGTTTTCCAAAATTTCTATTTTTAAAAAAAATTGTTTAACTCTTCACTCATTTGTATTACAGAGTCTTCAGATTTTGTATTCGTCTTTTCTTCCATATTTGCAAATCTTTCATCCATTCTCCCTTCAAGTGTAGCCAGATCTCTTTTAACAAATTTAGTCACTGATGCCATCACTGATATTGTAACATTCTTACCCAATTCTTCAAACATCCTTTGTAGTATCTGTGGCATAATCCCTTGTTCTGTTATTTGCTCTCTTAATGATTGACTCCTGCCTTCTGTGGTTTTCACTGCTTTCTTAGTTGTAGCCATTCTCTTTTTAAATTTATAATCCAGAAAGGAGAAGTAAAAAATAAAGGAGAGGGTTTTTTTTTTCTTTCTTTCTCCATATTCTTAATTCTTTGTCCCCATTTGGCACTCCATCATTCTACAGTCACATGATCTTTCACAACTTTCCCTTATCTCTGTTTAATAAAACCAACTGATTGCCTCTCTTAGCAAATTTAAACAGTCCTCATTTCGACGGAGGTATGTATTATTTATTGAATTAATTCAAAAGTACGTTAAAATAAACAATATTCCAAATTCAGCTGTCCCCTTAATCCATTTTAAACTTTTGTAGTTCAGACTTTTGGCAAGCTTTGTGCTTTTAATTGTTTTTCAATCATTATAGTTATTTCTTTACTTTTTACTTTCATCTTGCCCCAGGTCAAAGGAATACTCACCAGGTGCTCTGCTGCTTGGAAGATCTCTGTAACTGTTAAAGTTTTTGTAATTCAAACGTGTCTTTAAAGCAGGCTCCACATGAGGCTATGAGCTTCATATTTTGCCCACTGTACCTGGGACTCTACTTGTGAGTCCCCTGCAGATTCTCTCCAGATCCTGTGGGTTTCCTTGCAAGGAGCTGCCTTCTGAAGCACAAATGGGCGATCTCCTGGCTTCTCCTAGTCTGGAGAAGCTCTGCTGGGCCAGGCTCGCTGCCTGGCCACCAATTTACACCTCAACATCGTCTCCGCTATTTGGAGACAGGTTAGTCTGACATTTTGTCCACCTGGAAGTCTGGGATGAACAGTGTTTTGAATTCAGAATATTCTGAATATAGAATGGCTATTTTGTGTAGTCTGCACTGAGTGCAAAGCATCTGGTGTGCTGGAATTTTGTTCCAAGCCTTTTGTTGTATGTTGTTTCAAGCCTTCCTTCCTGAATACAACTCACTTGAAACACTCCAAAATTTTTTTTTTGGTTCCATTTTCCACATAGCCCTAAATGATAGATGAATTATAGATGGTAAAATTACGGTTGTGGCATACTGTTTGGACATGTATTCTTCAGCTTGAACCTTTAAAAAAAAATTCCTAAATCATCATTCATATCAACACATTCTTTTACTAAACAAGACATAAGGATACTTTTATGAATTGTTAAAAAATAGTGAATACTTAAAATCTATTTGCTTTTTATCAGAAAGGATATACCAAACTAAGGCCAGTAGATTTTAAGCTTGAGATGTCTGTTTAACTTGTAACCTGAAGCCACTGGAGCCCGGTGCATAGAATTAAATAATTTAGTCCAGAAATTCTTTAGAGTACCATAGCTAAACAATTCTTTTAGCCTTTCCACACAGATATCCCCTGCTAGTTTCCCCAAATGAATCTTTCTTAATTTTACTAATATAACTTAGATTGGATATTGTGATATTTTGTTGCTGCTGTTTCTTGAGCCATTAATCCACAATACCTTCTTGATTTCCTGAAAATCGTGCAGAGATTGCCAGTAGATTCAGATCTAGTTTTTGCCATCCCTGGATTAAGTAGTAATTTTTTCCTGAACCTCTTTAATATTTTTAACACATCTCTTAACCATTCTTTCTGCTGCAAATTAAAGGTTGGTTCTACTGCTGATATCTTTAGCGGTCACTGCTGTTTATTGTTCTTATCATTTCTGCCATCTGTTTGCCACACTGAATACTAGCAAGCGAGCAGGTACTGACAGCACCTGCTACTCTTTCTTGTGCTATTTGCTTGTTTGCAGATATGGAGATGGTAGTAGTAAAAAGGAAAAAAGGCAGGTCCAAGTGGCCAGAAATAGAATTGTAATCTTTGTTATTATATCAGAATAAAAGTTTATATATGAGTTTCTTGTCTGGAAAGTAAGCAAGGGGTTATCATTTCTTCTTCCCCCTCTAAGAATGTTTAAGTAAAAAAGATAATGCATGACAAAAGATCCCTTCATGTCAGAACAAATCCAGGCCAAGTATGAAAGATACATCTCTTAAACCACTGTGAGCAAAATCTTGCCTTGTCATCATTTTAATCTTAGTAACTGCTCTATTTCTGGATTACTAATGCTGTGCTAGGTAGCTAAACATAATTCACTTTGTATGAGCAATTCCTTGTCCTCAACAGCAGCTTAACCTGTTTTGTTTGTTATAACTATCCTGCCAACATCAGGATTTTCTGGTTCTCTCCCCCCACCCCCAACATAAATCCTAAACCAATACGGAGGATAGCTCACAGACATTTTGCCTTTTAAAGAATACGTTGAGTATTCTTTAAAAGAATAACTGACATATACTTTTTCCTTGTTTGTTCTGTTTATATCCACATTAACAACCAACCATAAAACTACAATTATTTAATAATTAAAAACTTACTGGAAGAGACCCCTTGTCTGCACTTCTACTTGCAGAGAGAGCAGGGGCCAAACACCTTCCTCAGCCTGGGAGTGATGCAGGAAAATACTTTCTGCAACATGCTGGGGTTTAGAAAGCAGTTGACAAGGGTTTGCATCTCTGTTCTAGCAACAAACATTTATAGTAAGAATGCTTAAGGTTCTGATTCTGAAAGTATCCATAACATGATAAGCAAGACTAGACTTGACAGATGGTTGCTGAGGCTGTAAAAGTAGATGTGGCTAGTGCTTGTGTTTGAAACACTATTTACAGTAATGTGAAGGATTGTTCTGGTTGTATATAAAGACATATAAGCAACATGTATTCTTTGCTGTATTTTAGGGGAAGATAAGACACTTCGCAGAGTTAGTGAAGTTATTTCTAATCTTCACAGATAGTATGTAGTAAACATAAGGCATTGAGAAGCGAATAGCATGAAAAATGATTCAGGTGCCCTCTCTTTTTCAATGTAGAAGTGTCATTTTGTGGTTAGAATTGTTATATTCAGATATAGCCATTTGCAGACACATTTTAAAGTTAGAGTTGTGCTATAAGCTGGCAGCCCTTATTTTTTTCCCTACTTTTAGCTGTGCTTCCAGAATTTACAATGTTTTAGGCAGAATATCTAAATAAGCAGTTAAAAACAGTTTTTAAATTGATCGGTATCTGGAGTTTTTATTTTCTGAGTCATATGAGTGAAACTAAGGTTTTGCTGGATGGATAGTTTACTCTGACAGTATTGACCCAGTACTCATTATTGCACGATATAATATGCATACATTTAGAACTAAGTTTCATGTGTATGCAGAAAACATCAGGAGATGGCAGAACTTTCATTAATTGGCTTTTGGCATGAAGCTCACTTGCAAAGTTTTTTGCCTCACTGCTTTTGAAAGCTATTAATGTCACCCCTCCTCCCATAGAGAAATACTTATCCTTCTGATCTAAAAATGTGTAAATTGCTCTAAAGTACTGTGGTGATGACAGCCAGTAATGATTAAAAAGAAACAAAACACTTAGATTTATGCTTTTAAAGAATTGCTGGGAAGCCAGAAATGAAAGCAAAGCGCAGTGGTGGAGAATGATCTTGACTAATGGGACATTGTTGAAATACTGATTAATTTATTAGAGTTGTATATTTGTATGTTGGAAATCCTTTGAAACTATACTATTGCTCAAAGTATTCATATATTTTGGTGAAAAGGGTATACCTCTTCTAATAAATAAAAAGAGAAAGAGGGATTCATCCTGTCCCAAGAATAAATCCTAGTGGGAGTTTCTAAACACAACACAATTCTTTTAATTCAGATACCTAAACCAAGTTTCTTAACCATTTTGTTTTGTTTTTAGGAAATTTATCTACTTTGAAAAGCCTTGGTCTAAGGTATAACCGTCTCTCAGCAATACCCAGGACTCTAGCACAGTGCAGTAAACTTGATGAGTTGAATTTGGAAAATAACATTATTTCTACTTTGCCAGAGGTAAGATTGATTGATTGATTGATTGATTGATCGTTTGTTTGTTTGTTTATTAATTAAATTTCTATCACCGCCCAACTCACCCAAAATGGACTTGAGATGAAGTAGGAGTCCCTGTAATAAAAGTAAATCTTTCTGTTTGAATAAGGTGAAATAAGAAAAGCTACTTTATCAAGGATGGTGTAAATGTTAAGATACTAAACAAAAGCCTTGACAGAATTTGCTTATTTATTTTATTAAATTTATAAGCCACCTTTTTCTATTGTGGCTTCATTATGTTAGTCTAAACTTGAAAAGTAAAGAGGTTTATGATTTATTTAGATTGCCAAAATGACACACTGAGTGATTGAGATCTAGAGTTATGAAAAGTTTCCAATTTAGTAGTTATTATACGTTAAAGAGTAAAGACCCCCATGAGTTGACCTTGACTTCATGCAGGTTTCTTGACAACGTACAAATACATTTAAAATATTTAAAAAGGCAGTGGTAAAAACTGATTAAAATAAACCAAGATAATATCAGCAAAAGTAAAACCAGTGGCAAGATTAAAAATAATGTAGCATGTAAATCAAAGTAAACTAGTAGCAAAACATTGTGAAAACTAAATGCCCTTTAAGTAGTTCTTAAAACCTATGTGACTACCAAGTGAGGAACACAGAAATTGAAATGGCTTCCTCTCTTGTAGCCTGCTGTATAAAATTAACGCCATGTCAGATAGAACTGGCAGAACTGTCTAGTTGCAAGCTTTCCATCTGGTAGGCTTATTTGGAATCGGGGATGGGGGGAGCACAACATGGCTGCCATAATAGACCCAAGTTTTATGAAGGGAAATTATTGACAATAAGGGGGGAGGGGGTCTGAGCCTCAGAGCACAAAACTACTATTTAAAGAAAGATACTGCACCAGGCTAGAAACCAGGAGGCTGTGAGCTCTAGTCCCACCTTAGGCATGAAAGCCGGATGGGTGACCTTGCACCAGTCACATTCTCTCAGCCCAACTCACCTCACAGGGTGGTTGTTGTGGGGAAAATAGGAGGAGGAAGGAGTATTTGGTATGTTCGCCGCCTTGAGTTATTTATATAAAAAAGATAATAATACAGGTGGGATAGAAAATAAATAGACAGATAGATAAATAAATAAATAAATAAATAAATAGTGATTGCAGGATTAATCATTTGCTTAGTTCATTAAAATATGCCAGAAAGTAGACCCTAAAATTAAATCTATAATTTTGAACCCACTGTTGTCATGCGCTGCCTACCACTGAGTGAAACACAGACACTGATTCAGGGAAGAGCAGGTTCAGGTTTATTTCAGCGTAGTGCTAGACGAGAAAAAAGCTGAGAGTGAAGGGAGCACGCCGGTGCGGGGTTTAAATAGCCCGCGCCGGTCAGCGCCCCCCCCACTTTGGGTTGCGTCATCCCCCCCTAGTCCTGCATGCTTCCGTGCCGGTAGGTGAAGGGTTGCAGGGCCCCTGCTGGTGCCCCGGGCTTCGCCCATAATCGGTTTCTTTCTCCGGCCGGTGATTGCTGTCAGCTGGGCGATCTCCGTTGAGCTTTGCTGACAGCTTCAGGTGTGCCTCGTGATCCGCCCTGTCTTTGTCTTTCCTTCTTCCTCTTTTGTGTCCTGATGGCTGGGTCATCCGGCCGGGGTCATTCCCTTCTCCTCGGGGTCTGTGTCTGTTGTTGTGCGTGCTTTGCTTATCTTAAATCCCTTCCTCTGCTTCCTAGGTATTGTCATGTGTGCCGTTGTGCTGATGCCTTCAGCTCAACGGTACTCATGACAACTGTTCTCTCTTCTTTTCAGGGTCACTTTCCTCAAGATCCCTCTGTCACACTCCCAGCATGTTACTCATTTATATTTTTCAACACTCTTCCCAATTAACTTTTTCCCTTTCCTCCAACATATGTACAGAGCTATTCTGTCTGCTATTTTCTTATCCAGAGTGACTTGTTCAACAGCCTCCCTCCCTCTCTAGTCCCCTCTACATCTTAGCTCCAGTCACCCCAATTCTCTAGATCATCCCCAGCTCTCCCTCTCCCCAGTTGTTACTCCTTAGCCTTTCTTGTTACCAAGCAGTGATAGAGCTAGTCCTCATTTAGCAACTATCTTGTTTAGCGACTGTTTGCAGTTACGACGGTGATGAAAAAGTAACTTTATGACCAATCCTTGTATTTACAACCTTCTCAGGTCTGTAAAGCGAAGGAGAGGTGAAGTAAGGTCATGAACACAGTCAGTTTCACTTAATGACTGCTTCACTTAATGACCAAGTTGCCAGTCTCAATTGTGGTCACTAAACTAAGACCTGTAATGGAGCCAGATATTATCATTTGCCAGTACATCACTTAAAAGCACTTCTGCCTCTCCCATATTAAATTTTAAAATAAAAATACATAGATCAAAATAAATAGAGATAAAAAAAGAATTCACTATGATACTTTGCAAATGCATTAGGAGGTGTCCCTGGGTGTGCTGATGACCCTAGATATAACTGTCCATTTCGTAGTTACAAACTTATATTAGTAGAGCAATATAAGAAGGGTGTGAAAACATTTAGTCGTGATTCTTTGGGTGGAACTTGTAATTGTTCAGTTTATGGGTGTTCTTAATTGCATAGAATAAAAAAGTACAGAATTCATTTACATTCCATTTCTACAAAAACAATATAGGGGAAGAAATACTATGTGATAATTGATTGTAAAGTTACTTATACATTTGTATAACACAAATATATTTGTATGAATATTTCAGTTTAATGTGATATATATAATGTTGATATGAATCATTGGAATTGGCTTTGAATAAAAAAATGAAATAAGAGGACACTGAAATCTGTCAAATGTCATATAAATGATTAATATTAAAACTGATTGAATAAATATTGCTTGAAGACTTTGCTAATGGAAGAAAGTTGCATAATAGTTAATCTCCCCTCCCAAGAACATTACGGAAGTTACTTAACTGTAATTAAACATACAAACAAGACTGACTGGAAAGCAGATTGCTTTATAAAAGGGCTCCCAATCTAAAACACCCTTAACAAATAGAATTTTGCATTTTTAAGTGCTGGTCTGTGTATAATTTGTAACTGTTGCTGAAAAGAACCACTTACTTGTTAGCGTAGTGGTGTAATCCATTAAAGTATATCTCTTTGGCTACAGAAGAAGGAAAATGCATTTGTAAAGAAAGCTGTAGAATTGCAAAATGCACCAAGTTTTTGATGATGAAATGCCTGCCAAGTAAACATATCTTAAAATATTAGCTTGGAAGAGGTAGTTGTCCAACTCTATTAATAAATTGTGTGTATTGGGATTCTTTTAAAAAGAATACATTCAACTTTTAATTCTTAAAAGTACTGGTGGATTTGAAAAGACATATAATGAATGTATTATGATAGCCTTGAGCAAGTTTTGGGAAACACTTAAGATCCCTGGAAAAGTCAGCTATGCAAAGCCTTCATTGTAATTTTGGAATGAACAGCTGTATATCCTACTCTGCATTTAGAGTGAATAATATTTTCTCCTTAAAAAATTATATCATTAAATGATTAGCATTTCATATGCTTAATATCTTTGCATCCTTTAAAGTTATAAATTTTAAAATTGAAGCAAAGATAATACATTTTCCTTGGATAAAGGTATAAGTCACTCTCCCCAAACCTAGTGTGCTCAGACATGTTTGAATTGGAACAACCAGAATTCCCAGCCATTGTGGTGATTCAAAAGAGTTGCAAGTTTATCTATCTCCTGTTCCTTTATTATATGGGATGCTGTAGCTACTCCTTAAATTGCTTCTGGAAGACAACTTAATTTTTGTTTTATAAAATATTGTTTGGTACCTGTCCGCAAGTTGGTAAAATAAAACCTCTCAGAGATTGAGCAGTTTCTTTAAATACTTAAGAAATGGCTAGGATGTGGTATGAATTTGGCAGAAATGCAAACATCACAGCTATTAAAGGTACAGTATCACCAAAAACAGGAAACATCAGTATTAAAGACATTATCAACCAAAGGTATATGCCTTGAATTTTCAGTGTTTCAAAAGTATAATGAGTTAATTTAAATTCACAGAAGGAAAGCATTTCACATTATCTTCCTTGTATTGCCTGTGACTTTCATTTTTTTCCTTTAAAGCTTCAGGAGGCCTTTCTGAGCAATGTGAAGTGATCCTTGTGTGTGTATGTATGTGTGTGTGTTTAGAGAGCAAGAAGAAAATTCCCTTCAGTGAACTTTCTTAAGTCATGATCCAGACTGAATTGGGGCAGTTTGTGCCCCCCCCCCACCCATTCTGCCTTTCTGCATTTTTTAGAGGCCTAATTATCCTACAGAATTTTTTCACAAGACTGATGAGATTAGATATCGAAACATTCTTCCATGAACTTCATTACATTAATTTATTGAAAGATCCAGACTGTTTCTGATATTCTGGGCTTGCCTTAGGATAATGACTCTCCCTCCTCAGCAATCCTCAGCATGAAATCTTATACAGTTTTGGAGAATCCTCCAAGCTTCTGGAGCATATGTAGGAGGAGCAGGCATTAAGAATTGTGAACATGATAAAAAAGAGAATGTCTCTTCAAGATGCTGTCTGCTACTAGCAGTTTTTAAAGTCCTTGTATTTAAAAAGATAACCAGGTTGTTTCAGTCATGCCTGGGAAAGAGTAAGGAAGGAAGTTCATTAGTTGATCTATATAACTAACAGATTATTTGATGAATTATTGCAGCTCTATGAAGAACTGCAGTTTTTGATTGCAACAACTGTAGCTATAACTTTGAATGGAGAATGTATGTATCAGTCCAGTGAACTCAGAGCACAATTGTGATAACTGGTTGTCACAAAAAACTGGACAAGCTGAAAAGTGTTAACTTTCTTAAAATAAAGATGAGGTAATAAATAGGGAATATGAAAAATTTAGAAAGATTATCACTTCTTTTCGTTAACTGATATTTTTACATAGTGAAATATTATTTGTTATATAGTGAAATTGATGAGCTATTTCATGTTCCATGTTCTTGTTTCCCCAGGTTTATTTTGAGCCACTATTTTTCAGAAATACTGTATTAGTAATTTTCTAATTTAATGACTATTTTCTTTTAATGACAGCCATTAAACATACATGCCTCTGCACTTGCAAAAATACATATATAACTTCTATACAAGCAGAGGTTGCTTCTTCACATAAGTTTTGGGCACAATTCTGCATGCAGCCCATTGTGTCTGTACAGTATTCCCAGGACTGAATTAAACATGAAAGCCCCTGTTTATTTGAATATTTTATCTGTACTTTAATATTCTCTGCAGCTTTGGGTCAAACTACCAGTATAGAAGAGGAATGTGAAGTAAATGTTTGTAAAAACAAGTGAAAAAGAATCATGCATGTTGCCATAGTAAAGTTTTTGAACAGACCATAACAGACTGCATGTAAGAGAAAATATCTATTCAAATACAAGGAGATTTAGAGTATATAAAGTATATAATTTGATTTGTTCACTTTGCTCTCACAGGGTCTCTTATCCAGTCTTGTGAATCTGACTAGTTTAACTCTGGCAAGGAACTGTTTTCAATCCTATCCCGTGGGTGGCCCTTCACAGTTCTCTACTATCTACGCGCTCAATATGGAGCATAACCGCATTAATAAAATTCCTTTTGGAATTTTTTCTAGAGCAAAAGTATTAAGCAAGCTGAACATGAAGGTGAGGCTTTGTTTCAGCAATATTAAATTTCTGGTGTAAAATAAAATGTTGTATGAAAGTGCAGTTACATAGAGTTGTGGCAGATATCATGGATACCTGATATTGTAGGATGAATTTCCCAGGATTAATTCTAAAGTGGTATAAACAGTGTAAAGGCTTTCTTCTGTTGTAAGTTGAGTGATGAACGATGTTGAAATTAGGGTGCTGCAAACATAGATAACTATCTTCCATAAACATGCAGTGCTTAGACCACACCTTTGGAAGACTTGTATTGGTTAAAACTAAAAAAAAAACCCTTATACTTAAATTAAACATTAAAGTGCTGCTGTGATTTTTTTTATAGTTTGAAATCCAGCTAAACTCTGTTGCAGCACATATTTCACTTGAATTGTTGATAGCTTAAAATAGAAAAGCTAACCTAGCCAACTATTTTAATTGTTGCAGTTATATAGATGATAAATCTTCAAGTATACCAAACTGGTTCTTTCTTAGAATCAGCAGGACATCCAAAAACATGGATGCTAGTCACAGCCTTTTTTTTTTTTTTTAAGATATAGAATATATTGTGTCCTTGGCTAAATTGTATTATAAGTGTTTCTTTAAAAAACAATGCCAAACCCTGTAATGATTATTTCTTTGTGAAAATGTAGTGAAATTTATGTTCTTTATGTGCTTAAATGAATGTTATTTCCAAGTTGTTATCCTTAATTTTTTTTTTAAAATCCCTAAATTTTATTTATGTTAAACTGCAGGACAATCAGCTGACGTCCCTTCCCCTGGATTTTGGGACATGGACCAGTATGGTGGAACTCAACTTAGCTACAAATCAACTCAACAAAATTCCTGAGGATGTATCCGGACTTGTTTCGCTTGAGGTGGTAGAAAGTGGAATGTAGAAAGGCCAGCTAAACAAATTCTTTTTTTTTAATAACTTTATTACATTTTAAAACAAAGAGATTAAATCTAACAGAAACTAATAAAGAGAAAGAGAACAGAAGTGCAGAAAAAAAAGAAAAAGAAGAGAACAGAAATAGAAAAAGAAATAACTCCCAACTTCCATTACAACAGATATAAGTAAAACATACATTAAACTCTTATTTTAAAGTTACAACATAACATCCGTTTTTTCTATTGTCAACTAATATTATTAATAATCAAATCTATATATCATAATTTCATTCTTTTCTGTTCCATGCAAAAAGTCCAAAAGGGGCTTCCAATTAGCCATAAAATTAATCAATGCTTTTCTCTAATCAAAGCTGTCAATTTTGCCATTTCTGCCAACTCCATCAACTTTACCATCCATTCTTCCATTGTAGGTAATATCAAGTCTTTCCACCTTTGAGCATATAAAAGTCTCACTGCAGTTATCATATATAAAAACAAAGTTCCATATGACTTTTCCAATCAGTCCCAAAAGAAATGTCTCTGGTTTCGATTGTATATTAATCTTTAAAATCTTAATATATGTATTTAAGTCCAGTTTTTTTTTACCTTTTTGACATGTCCACCAAAGGTGATAAAAAGTCCCTTCTTGTTGTTCACATTTACAACAAATATTTGAAGTCCCATTATACATTTTCGACAATCTTTCCGGTGATACATACCATTGATACATAATTTCATAAAAATTCTCTTTGAGGTTATAGCATAATTTAAATCTCTGCCCTTTCATCCACATGTTTTCTCATTGTTCCATTTGTATATTTTACCCAACATTTTTAACGCCTTTTCCATTCAACTCATAAAAGATACAGCAGTCCTTGTAACTGGCATATATACTTACCCTGTAGAAGCACTCACCTTCCTTTCTTTCTCACCTTCACACACCTCTGCCCTGCCCTGTGTTTTTGCCCCTCCCCACTCCTATAGGATAAAAGAATATATATATATATATATATCTTCACTACATGCAGAAAACCATTTAAATGCTTTTTAAACATTTCCTAGAAAAAAGTTGCTTTTATGTTCAGTATTTTGGTTTACTTTATATAATTAGTCTTTACTCAGCCTCATATTTAAACTGAAAATTAACTTACTTCATATGTGATTAAATTATTTGTGGAAAGCCAAATGAATTTCATTCTTATAAAATTAAAAATCTGTTCACAGGATGTAAAAATACAGCATTTTTCACAGATCTTTCAGTTTCCTGAAAAATGTTTTCTTCATTCTTGGTCAACTAAGAATATTTCTTTATTTATTTCACAAGTCATATTTGCTAGAGGCAATATGGCATTAAAAGTTTGACACTAAACAATCTCTAGCTCTTTTTATTTTGAAGAATACTTAGCTAATTCTACCATTACTTAGTGGATAACTGCCAGTTCATTAAATGTTCTATATTCATTTTATTGTAGGTTCTTATATTGTCAAATAACCTTCTAAGAAACCTCCCCCATGGCATTGGAAATTTGAGGAAACTGAGAGAATTGGATCTAGAGGAAAACAAGCTGGAATCTTTGCCAAATGAAATAGCATACCTTAGGGATCTGCAGGTAAAATAATTATAAAATACGGTATGTTTTATCCAATTCTAATTCTATGTAAATGCCTGATTGATTGATTGATTGATTGCCTTTGAGTCAGTCTTGACTCCTGGACAAGTTTTATAGCCTGGGGTCTTTAACCACTACACCAAACTGGATTTCATGTCTTTTTTTTTTTTAAGCCATGTATAAATTGGTTCAAGTTGCCATTTGGATGCTGAGCATTCTCTGTTGTGTTACGTGGGAATGCCTACCAAGATTTAAGGAAGAGAACTTAAGAAAGATGCTCAATTGCTTCCTGCTATAGAATGTATTCAGTGCATTTATAGGTGTAAAATCTTTATTTTAAAAAGTACTCAAAATGGCATAAAAATGTAGTTCCAGATTTTTCAGCCTTAAGAAAGGAGTCAAAGCCTTCCTCTTCAGTCAGGACTTTTAGCATGTTTTTCTAATTTCTGTTATTTTCATGTTTATTGCTTTTGTATACTTAGCTGCTGTGAATGCCCTATAGTTGGAAAGGTGAGGATTTATATTATCCATTGACAGTGGACAAAAATGAAAAAAAAATATTTTTTAATATTCATATGGACAGTGATGTTAACAGAACTTTTGACCGTTCTGGTTCCTATGACATTTTCAATTATATTTTGGAGAGATGCAGCACAAGTTCAGCCATGTTTTTTGACAGTTGGAGGAAAAGGCTGTTGTCCTAATAACATACATAAAGAGGCCTGCTTTTGTTTAGTTCCTTGGTGGAAGATGGTATTAACTTGGTGATTAAATTTATATATTCCTTAACCAGAGACTGATCCTAACAAATAATCAGTTGAGCACTCTTCCTAGAGGAATTGGTCACCTTATCAATCTGACGCATCTTGGACTGGGAGAAAACTTTCTTACACAGCTTCCTGAGGAAATTGGTAAGGTGTGATACATAAATTCATGGGGTAGTATTGTTAAGGTGCTTCTAAAACAGTGTTTCTCAACCTCAGCAACTTTAAGTTGTGTGGACTTCAACCCCAGAATTCCCCCGTCAGCACTGGGGAATGGCTGGGGAATTCTGAGCGTTGAAATCCACACAGCTTAAAGTTGCTGAGGTTGAGAAACACTGCTCTAATATACCAGTGAGATGTTCATGTATATGTCAGCATCTGACAATATTTGTTGTATTCCAGTTGTTTTTCACTTATAAGATTAATCTTGGGAATGTAGGAACCAAAAAGGTAGATTCCGCTGGAGTAGTTAAAAGTTCTACCATGACTGCCAAGCTGTTTCTTCACTCTGCATATGACTAGAACAATTTTGCCAAAAACTTGCAGTTTGAAGTAGCCTTCAGGAAAAAAAAGGCCACAGAATATTGCTGAAACTCTACCCTCATCATGGACCTTTGATCAGCAGAGAGTCCTTGGAAAGACTTTGAGTTTCCCACACAGAGTGGGAGACAGTCATTTATGATTCATTTAATACCAATCCTGACATTTATCACAGCATGATATAGTCATATTTCCCAAAATGCAGGCATGATGTTGTTTCATTGCAATGTTTTGAAAATATAAGTTGGAATTTGAAAGACTGTTTGAAAATTTTTGTCATCATGAGACATTTGGCATAATTTGGTATCTTGAAGTAAGTTTTTGGAGTTGGGATATTAGTAAGGAAAAAAAGATACTCTTCTAGCTGAAAGTGGGCTTGAGTTGTTGAAGAAATGTAATAAGGGTTTTATCCAGTAGTGTGCTGGTAAATGTTTAAGAGCCAACTTTGCCAGCTCCATTGTCATTGTTGCACTGCGCTGCTAGCCGTGAAACATCCGATTGGTGCACTAGGTGTTGTAGCTGAGTTCCGCTGTCAAGCGACTTGCAAAAATCCCCAAAATTTAACAATCTGTTCTCACGAGCCAGTATGAGCCAGCTCTAGTGCACCAATGGCTTTATCCTTTCAAGATTCACACATATTTTTCTTTTCATGCCAGTACTAAAACCTGTTGTTATTGCAAACTTAGAAATGTGCTTTGAATTCAGTGAACCTGTTTGGATGCAACAGATGATATGTTTGCTGTTCTTGATAATGGACAGAAGAACAAGTTAGTTAGTAGAAATGTTTAATATTAGTTAATGTTTATCAGTTGTATCCAACCCTTGGCGATTGCATAAGCCAGCTCTCTCCATGATTTCCAATCTTGTACAGCTTCTTTCAGCTGCTTTATATTTTGGCCTGTGTCTGCTTTGATTACATCCAACCAGTGTGTTCTTTGGTGTCCTCGTCGTCTTTTGCCACTGACTGTTCCAAGCATAACGTCTTTTTCCAACAATGTTGATAATATAATTGGTTTTAAAAATGCTCATTTTGACCTATATACCATTTTTCAGGTACACTGGAGAATCTGGAAGAATTGTATCTAAATGATAACCCACATCTGAACAGCCTTCCTTTTGAACTGGCTCTTTGCAGCAAACTGTCTATAATGAGCATTGAGAACTGCCCGCTCAGTACCCTTCCAGCTCAAATTGTTGCAGGTGGACCTTCCTTTATCATCCAGTTTCTCAAAATGCAGGGACCATATCGAGCCATGGTCTGATGGATATCTTCCCTGATGATGTACAAAATATGAATGGCTTTCGTGATATCATTCTGTATATAGTATCTAGGCTACATGGTGCCCAGAATGGATAAAAGATGAATTGTCCCATACACTATACTACATGCAAACTGCATTGTTAGTATTGTGTATGTGTGTATATATAATATAATATATAGATTGTATATTATATTATATTATAAAACATAAATAATATAAAACAGGCAAATTTAAGACCACATGTATGTGTTCCTGCTCATAGAGGAAACATAGCCATTTAGATTTTGTTTTTCATTGTAAATGCTTGTTAAAGTTTTCTTTAGTGAATTTGATGGCTATCTGGGTAATCTGGGGTACCAGTTCACTGAAAATAATGTCAGCTGCTGATCAATTTAAGGGAAAGTATTTTTAAGCCAAGCCTTTTCCTGTTGGATAAAAAAGCAACTTAGTCACACAAATTATCTTATCATTCCTTGTAGTTCACACTTTGTGACAAAAAATCTATTGGAATTATTTGTATTTTCCTTTGTTCTGGAAAGTCCTTTAACTTATTTTAAGTTTTAAAACAAATGGTCTTGTATGTTTACAGTCAGGGTATGTCACTGGATTTGGGAGTAGGGTGGGGATTTACTGTTTTATTGAATCTAGAAGTTATATTCTTCTGCTGAGGGCTTTTTATTGACTGATTCATATTATAACAAAAATGTAAGTAACTAGTTAGTGGGAAAAAATAAGTCCAACAGAAGCTTGAGTTCCTTTGAATTCATCAGTTATAAGCATATCATACTGAAGACGCAATTATTTTATGGTTGCCTCATTTAGCATAAGCAACATTTTTCACTTTAAGAATTGACAAATTTGTAGAAAAGTGTCATGTTCTGTTAAGATTTAGTATTGCATTAATGATGGCTCTAAAATGCAACAGATAATTGTAAGGGTTTTCCTGGTCTTTGTGCAATTAATGAATGTGTCTTTTTTTGAAACCCTGCGGTATACGTAAAATGTATGGTCGGTTGACAATGTTACTCTGGTTTTATATCTTGCCTTGCCTTGTACATCCTTCCATTATTATGGAGCGTCTGCGTCAAAGCACAATATCTTCATGCTGTGCTGTTTTGCTGCTGAACTAAATGCACTTTTCCCTATAAAGATGGGACACTTGCTTCAAAATAATCAGTTCAGTACCATGATTTATTCTCTTAACCTCATCCTATCAATCTCAGTATTAAAGACTGGTCTGTTTGGAAAAAAAAAAAGGACACCTTTTCATTTGTATTTAGAATGTAATTGCTCAGTAGAAAACCGTTAAGTGATTGAATAGAAAACATATGGTTTACTGTCATTTTCATGGCTGTACAAAGGGCTAATGATGCTGCAGTGATACTTGCTACTGCACTTGGGGTACCATTTCAAATTGTTTGCTCACATAGCAATTACATTCCAGATAGATTTGTTTTCAATGTCAGTTCATTATGATGGGTTTGCTTAAGGGATGCTAGAATTTAAAGGGTTTGTTCTTGTTTAAATTATTCATTATAGATGTCAGAGAATTTTTTCATCTGTTGAAAAAGGTTTTGTATTTTTTTATTTTGATATTAAGGTCTGTTTGATAGGCACAATCCAGAGATAGTTGTATGTTTATCCTCTTGAAATCAACACAATTTACTGAAGGTTGCACTCATAAACACCAATAAGCTCTGAGTAAATATTGCTTAAGATAGTTTTGTAAGACCCATTGATTTTAGTGGTTTTGGATGTTCCTTTAGGTTGAGTCAACATAACTTACTGCCTTGATCTATTCTCTCTGAGGTGAATTTTAGCATTCATTAATTTTATCTCTGGCAAGAAAGAAATCCCTTAAGAAAGGCAGGTAGAGATATAAAACCTTAAAGGGCTATTTTTGATGTCACTGGATTTACAAAAGATCATTGGGTTGGATCCAGAATTACATATACATAATTGGGCTGATAGAAGGGATCTCATAGAGGGAAGTGCTGAATTTGACAAGCCTTTGGGATTGTTTGCTGAAAAGGAAGAAGCAGCTGCATGAACATTGATAACAGTCTCTTTTGTAAGAGTGTCCCTCTTTGTCTCTCAGACATTGGGAAACTCCATGGAGAAACTCAGACCATAGGTCACTGGGAAACTAATGTGGAGAAAGGAATCCAATCTTACTAGTCCTATTGACAGTATAGCTGAATTCATACCATCGATTTCCCACCATTTACTTTAAAGTCAATATATGAATAGCTAATTAACCTAGATACTTGTTGATACTGATGTATCGTTTCAGCTGTGTACAAGCAATCTGTCTGAACATTGAAGTGTTAAAATGCAAAGATGCTTATAGTGGTGGTTAAAAGATTAAAATCTACTTTTTGCTGAAGCTGTAAACTTGTTCCATTGATTCAGTATGTGTGATTTTATATGTTGCCCACATGCACTTTTATTTTAGGTGGAAATAATCTTTTTCAAACCAATTGTTTGTCTTACTTTTTAAAGCCAGAGTTTAGCCATGTATTGAAAATTGTTCTAGGAAGGATTGAAGGAATCTCAGTATAAATTTTTACAGAGTTAAAGTAGGATAGTATGCTCATAGTAGGCAGGATTCACCTGCCACTTAGTGGAATTGTGGGCAGGTAGTTTAGTCTGTAAATATATTGATGTAATTATTCATGTTGCAAGGATTACATGACTATTTTTCTCTAGAAAATCACTTGCATGTTAGAAACTCTTTTTACTTTTCACTGATCTTATTTTTTAAATGCCTGAAAACAGCTTAAAAAAGCAGTGGAACTGAAAAACCTTTGCTTCAGCATAATATGTAAATCAAGATTGAAATATATTCTGGTATTTGGAACAGAACCCATGAAACTCCCAACTTTTGTTTAGATTTAGTTTTTGCTAAATGAGAATAACTTCACAAGAAAATGTAATAAATTATTGGCTAAAAGCATTATATATTGCAGATAATTGTCATTTTGACTTTAAAAATTGAATTTATGATTCCTGAAAAATATGTAGCCTTTTGTATTTTTTCTTTCCTTGGCAAAATGATGGATTTCAACCAGTTAGATCTAGGAAGGTTTATGAACTGTACTGAAAGGATTGACTTGGCGCCAATCAGATTTGGAGAAGCAATTCTAGGATTGATTGATTTTTACTGAGGAATTTAAGAATATGTCTTTAGAGAATTTTGCTTTCTCTTGTTTACTATATATTATGTAATAATACTAATTCGGTTCCACCTTTTGGTAAAACTTCAGAATTTGTGACAATCTTTCCAAGTCTCTCTGAAAGGTTCTGATGGCAGACAATGCATCTCTTCCAATAAGAAAGATCTGTTTAGTTCTACATGTTTAATAAGGTTTGTATATAACAGTAAACCTTATAGCCAAATTTAATTTTTGCTTTAGTAAATCCATCCCAATTAAGAAACAGTGACTTTCTTTTTCCAACAAACTACAATTTGAAACCAAGGTTGAGTTATTTTAAAGCTTACACCTCCTATATCTGAATGCACAATTGTGGCTTATCTTTGTTTTTGTTGTTTGTCCGTTTTTTCAGGTTATTGGAAAGAAGTTGGCAAAAACAAAACAAACGGAGCCATATAAAAGAGCGACTATGCTTTGTCCATATTCAACAACCCCTAGCTTAATACTTACGAATATAGCCTTATATTTGTTCAGAATGTCTAAAGTAGATTTCCTAGCATATCTGGAAAAATCCTCAGGCCTCTTTCAACAGTTGCTACCAAAGTTTAATTTTTAATATGACAGAAGGGGAAGGTTATTAAATATATGAGTAATCATATCAAGAATCTTTTAATTTAATTTTAATATATTAAATCAAATCTAGTTTTTGTTCTGGTCCTAATTCTGGAGTAATGTCTTCCACTTGTTTCTCAAAGGCCAAGTGCAGCTCTTAAATCAAAAAAAGTTCCACACCTCTGCTATGGAACAAAGATAAAGTCTCCCCTAATTGCATGTAATGCATATGTTGTCAATATAGTTATGATATACTTTGTTGGATGAGCCTTATGTTGCTGTGCTACAGTAGCTAATAGGATTTTAATGGCAAATAGGACAGAAGGACTCTTCTTGCAGCAACCTAAATTACACTTGCACTATTGAAGTAGCCTCTTAGAATTATAAGCATGGTATCTCTGTCGTGATACTTTTAGAGAGAGATAAAAGTAAGTCCCACTATCTAGGAATAAATTAGAACATTGAAATAATTTTTGGCACTATTTGTCTTTTCAAAATGAGTTTATATGTCTTTGTCCTATATCATGCTTAGATTTTAATAGAAACTAAAAGGCTACATTCAGGGACAAATTAAAGGAAAAGAACTGAACAGTGTAATTGTCTTAAAGGTTTCCCCAAACTTCCTTGGTGGATATTTTAGAAATTGTTTCCGTTAATAATTTAAAGTTCATTATCTTTGCAAATGTATAGGGTGAAATCTGATATTGTATGAATGAATTTTAGCTGGCAAAACAGGAGTTTCTCCACTGCCATCACCAACCTCCAGCAGAACTCCCAGTGCTCTTCCAAAATCTACTCTGGAGTGTGCCCCCATCTCTCAGGGCATTTTGAGACTCTGAGCTGAGATCTTCAGGGGAGTAAATTACTTTTCCTTAGTTCTGGAGGACAGCCATCAGCAGAAAAGAGCATTGGATTCCAGCATTGGGTTTGGAAGAGAATTTTACACACTAAAATAGTTTGCCAAACATTTCTAAGAAGAGAGATCTACTTGCAATCAACAGGACAAGCAAATTTTAAGGTGGCATGTTTCACTTGGGCAGTTTTTGAAACTGAACCTCGGAATGGTTTTATATCCTTCACATATCAGCCGAGGGGTAGGGGTACAAAATCTTTCCCGACTATTCAAAAACCTGAATGCAACAGACCATTTGTAAAGCCAATATTGCACTTCCATTGTATCTTTAATCAGCATGTCAGAACTCGCTTTTAATTAGGTATACACTTGGCAGTAATTTGCACAATACACCAACATTAAAAGGCACATGTAAGACAATTGCTAACGATAATATCTGCAAGAAATACCTGATGGCTTTTTTATTCAACAAAGATCTGAAGATTCTGTTCATTGTTTCAATGTTGCAGTCTTAAGCAGGACAATACACAATTCTGCCTGATTCTATGAGTCCATGCTAATTTGTGAGTTGATAATGAAAGTGTGTAAACAGCCTACAAAAATGTACTTTCTGAATTCTTGTAATGTTGATTGTTATGTCTATAAAATATTGCCTTGCCTTTTTATAAGTCATTCTGTATCAATGTATTCATTATAAATAGTATATTTGTAAAGGAACCACCACTGAGTCTTTTGGACGTTTTCTACCAATCAAGTCTAATTTTGTCTATAAAACTGCAGCATTGCAGTTGATTGATACTTTGCATTTAGAGTCATTTTTTCAGAGTTCTTTGTAACCTGCAAACCTTTCCTTGTCTGAAATAAGCAAGATAGATAAAAAACTTTTATAAAGGAAATCTTCGTTTAAAACCTTTACTTCCTGGTTTCTACCCCCCTGCCCCCAAGAACACATTAAAGGAAAGAATGGATTGCAATATTTGGTAGATGAAATGATAGCTTTGATATTTGGTGCATACTACATTTTATATTTCATATGCTGAAAATATGGGACATCTTTCCCTGGAGGCAACCAAATATATAATAAAAAAGCATACAAAACTGTTCCCCCCCCCCAATGCTTGCAGATTATATGCATTCCAAGCTACTTGAGTGAAATACATGTTACATGTTTGTGCTTTTCTCCAAGGAATATTTTGCAGTAGAAAATAATTCATATGATCTTTAAGGTGCTTAACCTTACCTCAAGGTTAAATAATAACATCATAGGAGTAAAGGCTATAGCAGTTTATTTGAACAAAATTATAATTATTGTCAGGATCATAAATATGTAAATAAGTCTCTCTTCACTGCTTCTCTTGCAATACCTTTCTGAGAGTTTAAAAGTTTCTTTGCACCTTTTTGCTTTTCAGGTAGCATATTCATATATTTTTCATGGTCACTTCCAAATGTGGTTTGTAATTTTGACTTTTATAGCTGCTGAAGTGTAAAATCAGCCAAGAATACCTGCAGTTAATTATGATGTCTTTGCCTCTGTGCTGTTCCAATGCTGGTTGTGGCCTTCTTCTGCCCTTTTGCTAATCAATTCTTTCACTTTCTCTACTGATGTATAATAAAGATAATGCAGGGCTACTGTGGGGATTTATTGAAGTGTAGCATGCTCTGCTAAGAGGAGTGCTAAATGCAAGGAATTATGATTAGAAAAAATAATTATATTACAGAATTCTAATTTGGGTTAAATCTATCAAAATGAGAAATCACCTCATTTTTTCATGATTAAATTAGTTACAAATTATATTACTTTGGCCAGCTTGCTGCTTTTAATATGGTAATTGAAGAAACTAAGAGAAACTTCACATTCAGCTTCCTGTTTCTGAGAATCTTTATTAAGCATTGAAGTTTTTACCACTATAGTTCAACAGTTCCTTTCTTTTATTCTACTCCAGCTCATACTTAGATAAATAACTTATATGAGCTATTCTGCATGATACTGCAAATTCAATTTGGAGTGAATTAATTAATGCTAATGTTCCAAGCTGCAGGTTCTGTTTGTAAATGATAACAGACCTTGTACATGATATCCTGGCTAGTACTATAGACCTTGAATGATTTGTGATACAGTTGTTTAATATCTACATTCCTTCAAAGTCTAGCTGTTAGATAAGAACAAGGAACTTATTGTTCCTACCATAGGGGGATGTTTTGCAAGGTTAGCCCCACCAAGAGTTGTTTCAGACAGGAACAAAAAATCCAATATAATTATCTCATTTCAAAGTTTCAAATATACAACATTTGAAAAGTCTGCACATAACTTTATCACCATAGGTAGGGAATAATTGTAATTGAAGTATTTGGTATTAGTCCCTTGAATATCATGCAGAGTATTCCCATTGCATCCACATTTTTTATGACATCCTTTGGGATCTCAGCCTGCAAGTGATTATGTGCATGTACATTTCCTCACTGTTGTGAATGTTTAAAAATCATACTGAGACATAAATTCATTTATGACCTTTGATACCACTTTATAACTGCTGTGCTGTACCTGGTGCCATTAGGAGAAAGGCATTGGTACTTACATTAGGGCTTAACATGTTAGCTGAACGTGGCAAATACTATCTCTACCCTCACCTAATCATAAAACATAGCTATGACTTCCTGTATGTTTGTTTATGACTTTGGTCAATGCTGAGTAAATTTCTCAAAGCAGTAGTGAACATACCACACTAGAACCTATGGTATGGGAAAAATTGAAAGCCATTGAAAAATTCTGCCACAGCAAAACATATGGGTGCAATTCATATTCATGACATATCTAAGCACCTGCAGATCTTGTATTTTACAATTAGCACATGTTGGAGACTAAAAGGACAAGCTGCTTTTAAAAATCTGAAGTATTCTCATCCCTCCCTCTCCCTCTCCCTCTGTCACCATCCCACCTATATAAAGAGGGAGAATATGCAGCACACACAAGGGGTGAGAAAAAAAGTACCCTATTTGACAGATTGCAATTTAAGTTGTACTCTCTGCAAAGGAGCATGTATTTCAATAGAAACTTGGTGGGTGTCTTCAGTGATGAAGACAGTCTCCAATATAGTTGGAGGTTTCTATCTGTAACTAGGCTTCCCTCCTGTTATCTATCCTTTTATCCAACCTAATCCAATTTTTCACAGTGGCCAATAGTTTTCTTGGAAACATCCTGAGAAACAGTTTAATCACTTTAGTCTTCAGTAATGTCATTCTTAGGAAGATGTAACATACTTTAAAGATTTGTCCTCATCTGCTTTCTCTTGTGCTGTCGTATCAAGAAAATAAACTACTTTGCCACTGATCTGCAATTCACCAAAACAAGACAGCCCACCAAGACAACTAGAGATGAAAGGACACTCTTTCCCTTTCTGCTATACAAGATGCAGAGACGAGCAGAATAAAATAATCACCTCAGAAGTACATAAGTGCCCTGTTGGATTGGACCCTGGCCCATCTAGTCCACAAAGTATGTTCTCAGAGGTCAGGCAACTGCACAAGGAAGCCTACTAGTCTCCTAGCAGATGGCTTTCAGAGGCAGTTACATGGCCATCAGGGCTAATAATGGTGCACAATCCAGCGTGCATGATCTCCAGTATCACATATTCAAAGTTTGCTAACCATGATACAAATGACTGCAAGTGGTGTACTAAGCAAGCAATGTATTTGGGTATAAGTTTCTAACACTGCTTCATTTAAAATTACACCACTTGATCCTAGAAAAATTATAGGTTGTGAATGAAAGGATTCTGGAATTATTGCTAAATTTGAGAAAAAGGAAAATAATCCCACAAAATGCACATCCCTATGACTACGTAAATAACCAGCTTCCTTGTAGTGGCAAGATCAGTTGTGTAATCTGTAATTATTGTGACTCCTGTTCTCTCTGGAAAGACGACATCCTTCACGATTCAGCCTTTATGATTGTTTAAACTAAACCAACACACGCTGCAGGACTACTTGGTATTTCAGGATTTTTCAGCTTTGATACACTTACTGGGACATTCTAGGAGAGATAAAGTGCACTTCCCCTTTATTTGAGCATGCTTCTTTACATCTGCTTTCTTTTGGTTTTCAGTGTTACTCTTTTTTAACATACTTTTTATTGAAGAGTTTAACAATATTAAACTATAATACAAACTGAAAACAGAAAGAGAAAAGAAAATAGAAAAGAAATGCAAAGTGAAAAAAATAGAAATAGAAAAAAATATTTAAAGAAGTGACTCTTGAGCTACCTTGCAACAAGTACAGGCAGATTTAATATTTCCCTACCCCCTGTAAGATTATATACATAATCCATTTCTTTTGTTAACCATTCAACAAATCCAAAAATCATTATTTCTGTCCAAGTATCAGCAAAAACTCCATAAAGGGTTTCCAGAATTTTATAGAAACACTTATTTTAACCCTGATCAAACAAGTCAACTTTATATTCCTTTTCTTCTAACAGTCTTGATCTTTAATTCATCAAGTTACTGTCATACGATTGAATCTCCATTCAAACTTTCTCCTGTCTCAAAGACTTCTTCAAGGCAAGGCTTTAGAAACCCTCTTTTGTAAATCCAATGATAAGTCTTTGCCCAGGTCATTTTTCATCTCTTGGCTTATTTGTATTTCCACTTTGGCTGTCATCTGTTTTATAATCCACAAATTCTTTATTTTCCAGTGTTTCTACATCAGCTGGCATTTGTTTCACCTTTTCATCCTGTCAGTCTATAAATTCTTCCATGTTGTTAAATTTCCCATCTTTCATTTCTTCTTTAGAATCTTCTTCAAAAAATGAATTAGCAGGTTCAGTAATTATTGCTTTCAGTTTAAGCTTCTCTCCCAATTCTTCAAAAATCCTTTGACATATCTCAAGTACCTTTATCTGTCATTTTATAAATTTCACTGCTCCTCTTTTGCTTCCAAAATAAAAGGTTTTTTTCCTTTTTTCTTTTTCCTGCCTGGAACTTTAGTCCACTCTAGTGTCCCATTTCTGTAGTCACAAAGTCTCAAATTTATTTTCAAGTTTCAACCAATCATCTCTTTCCTAATAGACTAAACAATTAATGTTCCTATGAAGATATTGTTTTGTTTATTCAGTTATTTTAAAAGCAAAATATTCAAATTCTTCTAGTCCCTTAATTCATTTAAAACTTTCTTGAATTAAATTCTTATATAGCTTTTTGTCATTTATTTTATATTCTTTAAATTCATTAACCTGTTAGTTTCCCCTATATTTGGGGATGAAGTCTTACTCACCAGACCTGTTTTAACTTTAAAATAATTATAAATCCAAAAGTGTTTAGAAAGAGGTTGGACGAACTCAATGTCCTTAAAGACTCCACCATAGTTGAGAGCTTGATGGCTTCCCTTGTCTCTTGGTGCTCAGACCCATGGATTGACTGCTGTCCTGTGGTCTTGCAAGGAACAGCCATCTGGAGCACAAGTGGGTGATCTCTTGTCCTTTCCTTGTCTGGAGAGGTTCCGTTGGACCAGGCTTATCACCTGGTTGGTCTTAGCCATGTCTCCACTCTTTTGGAGATGTCTTAGCTCACCATTGCCTCACCCTGAAGTCAGTGTTACCATATGACATTGTCCCATATGACAATGTCCACCTCATAATAGCCATTACCCTGCCAGTCCCTCAAATTGCAGAAAAACCTGAATTCAGGGACAATTCAGCTATATTTATTTGTAAAAATGAATTCCAGCATTAGCTTGCATTTCTCTTCCATCATGGAATCTGCAAAGATGAGCAAAAATAATGCAAATTATTCAATAATTGCTTAGAAGGCATGTGTTATAAGCATGGAAGGGTAGGTATTGGATGGTGCAAAGGGGGTTTGTGATACTCACTGACAGAGTGTAGGCTTAGGTCAAGATCAGAGAGTTATGTTTATTTTTGGAGACCCAGTTTCTTGATCTTTGCCCAGCCTATAACATTTTAAGGAAACAGCCAAAAGAATTTTTAAAGACAGTTTGCTCTTGCTTTGATGATCTGAATTTGGTTTCAGATCCCGTTCTCTTTCCACTTGACATTGGGTGCAACACACATACAAAGTTGCTTTTGTACTGACTAAAGTTACACATTGCACTAAGCCTCAGTTCATTTAACAAGCTACAGTGGCTGGAGTCACACATTAGGCTACTTGATAAAACATGGTTTACAAACCATAATGGTTGACTAAAAGCAATATGCTAAGCCAAAGCCAAATAAACTATATTATGATTAGGTGTGGTGTGTGTGCCCTAGTAATCAAGTTAAATCATTTTTCTATTTTAGGTAGACTATTCACTCTAAAACACAGTTTCTCAACCAGGGTTCCATGGAACCGTATGGTTCTGTGAGAGGTCACTAGGAGTTCCCTGGAAGATCACAATTTATTTAAAAAATTATTTCAAATTCACATTAACTTCACATTAAAGAGGTAAGTTTCATTCTTTAGTTTAAGAACACTGTTAATGCATACATACAGGCCTCCACATGAAACAAATATAATTTTGTAACATCTGGCCTATATTTAAGCCTGAATGTGCAGGGGTTCCCTGAGGCCTGAAAAATATATCAAGAATTCCACCAAGGTGAAAGGTGGTTCTAAAAACTATATCCAAAAATCAAGATCTTTCCTGGTTCCACTGCCTCAAGTATATATACTGGGGGCTCAGCCAGGGACTTCATGCACATAAAGTGGCTTTCTGCCACTGATGGTCCTTTCTGTCTTATGTCCACCAGTTTTGAGTGGATTAGATGGACAATCCTGCAAATGTGCCATTGGTTTTACAATGCAGAGCATTTTTGTAAATATTTTTGACAGAATTAGGTTTTGCTTGTGAGCTAATGATGGAAGCAAAACGCTATTTCAGAACGCAGTTGTCTTTTTGTGTTCAGAATGATCTTCCTGTTGATTTGTGCCTTTGTGAAGCAATAAACATTTTAAGGGACCCACTAATAGCTTCAGCCATGCCCAAAACGGTAACTCAGCCTCTTATGTTCTTTATGAGAGAAAGTGGTGTGGTAAAGCTAAAATTTGGGGAAGGCAATGGCAAACCACCCCGCTATATAGACTGCCATGAAAACGTCGCAAAAGCAGCATCCCCCAAAAGGGCCAGACATGACTTGGTGCTTGCACAGGGGACCTTTCACACAAAGCTAAAATTATACTTTCCTGCAAAAGTGTGAACACTTTCTATGTTCCATCCTCAAAATCGGGAATGCATTTGCTATTGGTATGGAATTAAACGGTGGGTCATATAGACTGTTTCCCCTAATCAGCAGTGGGTGGTATTGCTCACATAGGAGGAGCTAATGCAAATGATTGGACTAAACCAAGATTGAACATTATGCAGAATCTCATCACCTGGAAGTGAAAAGACTATTATGATTTTTAAGGTTTCTAGGTGCTTTATCTTTGGAGAAAGAGGGGAAGCAAACATGTTTCCTGTTCATCAAGTTGTCATATAAGAATGATGCTTAGTGTCATAGTACCTATTTTACAAACAAATTAGTATGATGTGGATATTTGGGAGCAGACCCATCAGGTGGGGGGCATCTGTCTGTGCATATCCTTTCTTGATTAAATATTTCCTCATGACAAGAAGCAGTGTCAATTTTGCACTTTCACCTTCACAGATTTTAGGATCCTAAATCAATGGTAGAGCATATTTTACAACCAATTATCCCAGATTCAATTCTTGATATCCACTATTACAGCTGTGAAAAACCTGGAGATTTAATGTCAGTGACCATGCACTGTTTGTATGGTGTAATCAGAATCAATGGTCTGATTGCCTCATAGTTCTTTTTCTTCCTCTTCTTTGCAGCTCTCCCAGTAGATGTTACAGCTTTGATTGATGCTGTTTCTTCTGAACACTAACTTGAACCTCCCTCACCCATCCTGCTCGCTCGCTGGTTTCCCTCAGCTGCTTGCTCAGGTTGAGGCAATTATGCACTTGCCAACAGCCCACCTTAAGGTCAAAATGTACCACTGATAAGTTCATCTGCACATAGGTTTTTGTACACCTTCGAGTCAGTTTTGACTCCTGGCAATTACATAGAGAAATCCCTGCTGTTTTCTTGGCAAGATTTCAGGAATGCCTTGCCACTGCCTTCTTCCTAGGTGAGAGAGAGAGACTGGCCCAAAGTCACCCAGCTGGCTTTGTGCCTAAAGGAGGACTAGAACTCACAGTTCCCTAGTTTCTGGCCCACTGCCTTTAAACACTACACCGATCTGGCTCTCACATAGATGTTTGCCATAAGTAAAACAGCTTTTTGTGCATTATTGGAAGTTGCAGCTATAAAGCCATCATGAACTTGCTGAGAGCCATACTTGTAGCAATCTGGGAAGCAGACCCAAACTAGACCTTAGGCTCTGTCCCAAATCCATTTAAAACATTCTCCTATGAGATCTGAAGAGGAGGAGGATTCAAAAACATTTTTGACATCTTAGATGCATTTTGCAGAGGGGGGGCTGCATTTAAAGGTACAAATGGAAAAATAAGCAAGGTTCCAGAATGGAAGGTATTCTAATTTTTTACTACTAGGTGATGGAAGCAATAACTAAAGACTTCCAAACTAGTTGCAACAAGCTGTTGTATCTCCTGTTTGACTTCTGAAATGGCTTCACAATATATCTTTTAGATCTTTTTTAATCATAAAATTGCAGACGTGAATGTGAGGAAATTCAAATAATCAATACTGCTCTCATTGCAAAATGTCAAGGTTGCAAACACCAGAATATTGGAAAAGGTAACTCAGGACTAAGCTACAGCTACATATGTTAAATACATACTGCCCAGCTGCTCTCTGGTTTTTGTTTTGTGGCAAAGGCTACATGTGAGGACCTGATCCTGATTTTCTCGTGATATTTAAAGAAATCCTTTCAGCCATTGTAGGCATTTTAAAAAAAGACACAAATGGAGTGTTCATGTCTCAATTTTTTTTTTAAATCAACGCATACACACCAGTATAAAAAAATAATTTTATGGAGCAAGTGAGTAAATTTAAACTCCCCTCCCTGCACGTGGTGTTTTTGATCAAGTTCAGTCTCTTGCATGGCTATAATAGAGTAGTGTTTCTCAACCCCAGCAACTTTAAGATGTGTGGATTTTAACTCCCAGAGTTCTCTAGCCAGCCAGGTAGAAGCTGGCTAGGGAATTCTGGGAGCTGAAGTCCACACATCTTAAAGTTGCTGAGGTGAGAAACACTCTTCTAGAAGCCTATAGTTGTATAAATACACCATTAGCTTATACTTGCTGCTTTTCATGCTGTAACTTAGCATTTACTTTTGTATTGGCAACCCCGTCCAGAAAACTCTGGATGTAAACCATCCAGAAAGAACATTTGCATGTATGTATGCCATTTTATTTCTTTATTTAAATTTATTATAGCCACCCAACTCCAATGGAGTCTGGGTGGCAAATATCTGTTGCACTGGGATTCCTATAGGAGGTGGTTATGTATTATTTTTTGCCACATGGTTTGGCAGAAGGGAATCTCAACATGGTACTCATGGCCATAACAGTGTCTACAGACATCTTCATGAAGGGGACAAGTGTTCAGATTCACCTGAGGTTTAATTTATTTTATTTGGTTTTAATTCAAGATATGTGAAGATGGCATGCTCAGTTTTGTCAAATATTTTGGTTTTGTCTGTCTTCACAAAACCCCTCTCTGGCATTACATTTATTTTCAAGAATGCCTCTGAGCTTCACATAGGCCACATATACTGGATATCTTTAGAAATTAAAAATGCTGGATGTCTGCAGCTTACTGCTTTGTAGAAAAGGGGACCATCTCTGCCCAGAAAATAAAAGAAAAGGGTAAGGTGAGGTAGTAGATGGCATCCTGGGAGAATAGGATGCAACCTTGCCAGTTTCGTGCCTTGTTAATTGGCAGCTGTTCTATGAATGAACAAGCTTCCCCTTATGGCATCCCTTTTGTGTGTGAGCCCCTGGTGTGCTCACAAAATTCTGATTGTAGCTACCAGCCCCAAAAGATTGGTAAGCCCTATTTTAGCTCACATAGAAGGGCTGGGAACATTAATTCTGAGTGCTACATTCTGGGTACACATGCAGAAGCATGAATTTTATTGGCTTGGTTCAATTTACATAATTGAATACATAATAAGCACAAAGAAAGTAAAGGAGGAGTAACTCTCTCTCTCTCTCTCTCCATTCACTCAATTTGGAAGTAGTCTGACTCCATCTGACTCTGGGAGGCTTACTACAATAGAGTAACATATAAAAAACCAACAAAAAGTAATCAGAACAAGTACAAAGTAGCTACAAAATAATCATGATATGGCAATCCAAACAACAAAGCAAACAAATAGCCAGATTCTCAAGGCCTTCTGGAACATCATCAGGGTAGGAACCTTATAGATCTTGGGGGAACCTCATTCTAGAGGGCAGGAACTGTGACAAAGAAGGGGAGCTTCCTGGGTCCCAAAATATGATACTGTTTAATTGAGGACACATGGAGCACGCCCACTGGATCGTATTGGATGGACAGAAATCTCAGAAGACAGGAGGTCCCTCAAACAGCTGGCCCTATGACATGCAGGGCTTTATAGGTAATAACTAGCACCTTGAACTGCACCAGGAAGCAAACTGGCAACCAGTGCAGCTCATGGAGCAGCGGTGTCCTGTGGGCATGCTGAGGAAAGCCCATCATGCTCATGCCACTGCATTCTGGACCAGTTGAAGCTTCCAAATGGTTTTCAAGGGCATTCTCACATAGAACACATTGCAGTAGTCAAGCCATGAGGTGACAAGGGTGTGAGTGACTGTCTGGACAGCTGACTGATCCAGGAAAGGATGCAACTGGCACACCAGATGGAGCTCTGCAAAGGTCTTCTTGGTCTCAGCTGCCACCTGCTCTTCCTACTGCTACTAAAGTGATACTGTTTAAGGCTTCCAGTGGGGAATATGGCCGAATGAACAGCCTTGTCCGTGAGCTCCGCAAACAGAACTGACAATGCATTTTTTTTTCGGGCTCAGGCTTTTACCTGAAGCCCAGAGCTTTTTCATGAGTTAAGAAAAAGCTCAGAATCATCCCATCTCATCCTCCAAAATGTCACCTTGCAGCCTGAGAATCACAAACAGTGAAGACCTGGTAAGAGACAACGGGAGGCTGGGAAGCAATCATTTCCAACCCGCATTTGTAGCCTTAAAGGGACATTAGGTTGACCGTCTCCCCCATTTCTAAATCTCTCCATTTATATATTTTAAGTTTTCTTACCCTTAGAGTGGCTTTCTACAACAAGAAAAAGCAGACTCTCTTGGTGCCTATCATTATTTCTGGATTAATTTCAAAAACTTTTTTTTTACTCTTTGGCTTACTTCCTGTCTAAATATTAAGAAGGACTGAGAATAATTAGTCATCTCCCCATTACTATTTTTGTATTTAATTTGAAGGACTTAACTTTTTCCTACACATTGAACTTGCTGTTTTGAGTTTTCATTTTTCTGTTCACTTTCCCTAGTTGCTAGTTAGCACATTTTTCCTTTGTCAATTTCACTGTCATGATCGCCGTTGCGATGTTTGCGACATCGCAATGGCTCGCATGACAAAGCGCAGAGGCTTGTCAATGACTGGAGATGGATGGGTGGTAAACAGGACAAAGAAGATAATGGGTTTGGGAGACCTACAAGCCCTCATTGCCTGGTAATCGACCATTGACACCATTATCAAGGAAATGAGCAGGGCGAGGTTCGGAAGGGCGCGTCCGGGCGCTTTCGAGGAATACCGAAGCCTAAATCGCCCGGTAATGGACCATTACTCCGCAAAAGGATAAACGGGGAAATGCCCGAGGCGAATGGGGCTGGACAACCTCTCACCCATTGATGGCCTGTCACTCCGTGGAACTCGTGGGGCACACCCGGGGAGTGTGGGGGTGGAGCGCTGTTTGGCGCGAGACTATTTAATTCAACTTTTGGCACGCTTCCCTCACTCTCAGCTTTCTACTGGTGTGCATTCTATTCTAAATAAAAGCCAGAACTTAAACTTGCTTTGGAGTCTGAGTCTTTTATTTAGTCTTAGGCATTCCTTACATAAAGCTGAGAGTCACTCAAGAACGAACCTCACCAGCCTCTACCAGAAAATTTTTTTTTGCAAGAGAAGCAGCTGGTGATGACTGAACCGGGGACGATCCTGGAGTCGGCGCTTCAGAGCGGAGACGCGAAGGATTCAACGCGAGGGGGGGAGGCGACCAGACAGCTTCTGGAATCGGCGCTCCCGAGGTGGGACACAAGCCCCCTCCCTACCCACACCGCACCCCAGTTGGGAGCCTGGAGCCCCAGCATGGAGTGGAGGGCCCTGATGGAAGAGGGAGGTGTGAGTCAACAACACTTCAGGTGGGATGTCGTCGCAGACCCCCGGCTGGGGACATCCCACACCACCTGGAGGCTCCAATACCCCCAGACGCCCAAGAGGGAATTCACAGGACCGGCAATCGGGCCACAACTGGCAGCACCGAGGATGGACGATC
This sequence comes from Candoia aspera, assembly GCF_035149785.1. Classification (NCBI taxonomy): domain Eukaryota; kingdom Metazoa; phylum Chordata; class Lepidosauria; order Squamata; family Candoiidae; genus Candoia; species Candoia aspera. Next base: position 53,969,991 of record NC_086158.1, read on the forward strand.
CTGTCACACCAGACAGGATCAGGGCTCTGGAATCCAAGGTGCAATCATTTGAGCACCTGCTGCAATCCCTGTCAACTGGTGAGTGAACTCACGAACAGTGCTGCCATGCAGGGCACAGGGAGGGGTCTCGGCATCCTACCCACCCTATCGCCAACCCCGAGAGGAAGGGGCCAGACACGGGACTTACTCCCAGGGCCCCGTGGTTTTATTCCAGTGGGGGTCACCCCTATTCACACACACGTTGGGGTTTCTCCAGTTGGTGGGATCGCTAAAGACTTTCCAGTCAAATTTGATGGCAACCCCACGAACCTGTCATTTTTTCTAACAAACGTGACAAACTACATCCAACTATACGGACATTGTTTCGCATCGGAAGGGGCTAAAATCTCGGCTATTGCCACTAAACTGAAGGGCAGAGCCGCGGACTGGTATGTTCAAATGTCAGAGTCCGGAGCCCCAGCCCTAGCTACCTTCCACACCTTCCTGACCGCCTTGAAGTGGTACTTTGAAGACCCCTTGGCGAAGGAAAGGGCTAAAAGTGCACTGAAAGAACTTAATCAGGGACAGAAATCGGTCGTGGATTACGCCCTAGAATTTAAGGTCTTAGCAGGGAAGATCCCTGAATGGTCGGAGGCCACCCTGATTGACATGTTTAAAGATGGCCTCAATCGAGAGGTGTTACAATGGGCGCTGTACAGAGACGATCCAGACTCACTACATGACTGGATCTGTCTTGCCGGGAAGGCTGAACATGCCCAGCGCACCTTCATGCTGGCGGCTAAGAGGGACAGGCTTCCTCCCAGCAGGAAAGGGCCAGCGCCACAGTCGGGCCCAACATGGGATGCCAAAAGACGTCGCTTTGCCCGTGGGCAATGCATCAAGTGCGGGAAGGCTGGTCATCATGTGGTGGAATGCCACAAGGCTAGGACGGCGGATCACCCATCTAGACCAATGCAGAAGGCTCCACAGAAACCGCCCAACCTCCCCCGACGGCTGACAGCGGCACTAGTGACCCAGGATGAAGAAGAGGACATCTACCTCGCGGAGGATGGGTTGGCCGCCCTGAAGCAGCTGGTGGAAAATGCCTCCCACCTGTCCTAAACAGTGCCGCTGGACAGGTGGTGGAGAATGGGCGCGATGACACAAGGGCGAGTGCGGACTGTCCCATCCTGGCCGTAACAATTGAACTGAGCTACTGCTCCAAGACCATCGAAGTCGGGGCTTGGGTGGACTCCGGGTGTTCCAGATGCCTGATCCACCCCAACCTAGTCACTGCGCTAAAGTTACCCTGTTTCCCGGTCCTGAAGCCGCTGCTCTTCCAGCAACTTGATGGTTCCACGGCAGGGGGTGGGCTGGCCACTCAGGGTACAGGGAACGTTACCCTACAAATGGGCATGCACAGGGAAACCATAGAATTCGTGGTCACCCCACTGGGCAAGCCTATAGTGGTTCTGGGAATCCCCTGGCTAACTCGCCACAATCCCTACATTAACTGGAGGACCTGTACGTTAACATTTGAGGATGGGTTCTATCAAGCACCTGCCAAGGGGAAATCCCTCACTTTGACTGTAGGGAGGGCGGAGATTGTCGACCTTCAAGTTCACGCTTCCCCCATGGAGGGGTTGCCGGAACAATATGCGGACTTTGAGGACGTCTTCGGGGAGGAGGAGGCGGACCAGTTACCCCCCCCCCCCATTGCAAGATGGACTGTGCCATCGAACTACTCCCTCATGTCCCATTGCCTAAGCCAAAGATTTACCCAATGACAACGAAGGAGTTGGCGGCATTGCGGGACTTCCTCGATAAAAACCTCGCACGGGGCTTTATCAAACCGGCAAACTCGCCGGTTGGAGCGCCCGTTCTCTTCCACGAAAAGGACGGTACCCTAAGACTGTGTACAGACTATCGCGGGTTAAATTCAGCTTCCTTGTCAAACAAGTACCCCCTCCCCCTCGTGAAAGACATGTTGGCACACTTGTCGACTGGAAAGGTCTTTTCCAAACTTGACCTCCGCAAGGCGTATTATCGCATTCGCATCAGGGAGGGGGACGAATGGAAAACAGCTTTTAACTGTCCCTTGGGCTCCTTCCAGTATAAGGTACTGCCGTTTGGTCTTGCGGGGGCCCCGGGGGTTTTCATGCAACTAATTAATGAGGTTCTGCATGACCATTTGTTTAAAGGGGTACTGGTTTATCTGGACGATGTCCTGATATACTCCAAAACTGAGAACATGAAAGATTGGTAAGACAGGTTCTCACCAAGCTATGGCACGCTAAACTTTATGCTAAGCTTTCCAAGTGCGAATTCCACAAGTCGCGCCTGGATTACTTAGGCTACAGGATTTCAGATAAGGGCATCGAAATGGATCCTGCTAAGGTTCAGGCTGTTTTGAGCTGGGAGCGCCCACGCACCCGGCGCCAACTCCAAAGTTTCCTGGGATTTGCAAATTTTTACAGATCCTTCGCAAAAGGGTTCGCAGAAATTGCCCTGCCCTTGACTGACTTGTTGCAAACCAAAGGCATCGGGGAGACGCGCAAGGTAAAAAATCCAGGGGCCGTGCTCAATTGGACTCCCGCCTGTCAGGCTGCTTTCGACCGGTTGAAAGCTCTCTTTACAGCGGAGCCAATTCTATCCCATCCCGACCCCAAACGGCCTTTTGTTGTGCAGGCTGATGCCTCTGATTTTTCCATTGGGGCTATCCTATTGCAAAAGGATCCTGCCGGACTCTTGAAGCCCTGTGCCTATCTCTCCCGGAAATTTTCTGAGACAGAAAGGCACTGGCATGTCTGGGAAAAAGAGGCATTTGCAGTAAAAGCGGCACTGGAGGCTTGGCGTCACCTGTTAGAAGGGGCGACTTGCCCTTTTGAGGTCTGGACAGACCACCACAACCTCGAGGCGCTTCACATGCCCAGGCACCTCAGCCCTAAGCAGATTCGCTGGGCTCAATTTTTCAGCCGTTTTAACTTTCAGCTGAAGTTTATTCCAGGGAAGAAGAACTTTTTGGCAGATGTACTTTTCCGACTGCCCCAGGACGCGGAACCTGTCTCCGATGTCGTGGGGACTGTGCTCTCTGAATCTCAATTGGGTTTGGCCGCTGTCACCCGGAGCCACGCTCGGGAACAGCCCTCCCCCGCCTTGCGAATGACTCCAGCACAGCCCGCCCCGGGCCGCCGGCAACCGCAGATGCCGGGTGGGTTGCGTGCAGACTTTGCACTCGCCTTAAAATCTGATCCCTGGCTCCTTGCTAACCCTGACAAGGTCTCCATGGAACAAGACCTCGCCTGGGTGGAGGGTCGTTTATACGTCCCTGACTCGCAATGGTCAACTATCCTCAGCCGGTCCCATGACAGCAAACAGGCTGGTCATTTCGGGTTCCTCAAATCCCTCCACTTGACCCGACACCAATTTTGGTGGCCCTCGCTGAGGAAGGATGTCAAAACGTATGTGGCATCCTGCCCTGTTTGCGCAATGTCTAAGCGACCGTCCGGTAAACCCCAGGGGCTGCTGCAGCCTGTGGCTAACCCTTCACGCCCTTGGGATGAAATCTCTATGGATTTCATCGTGGATTTACCACCCAGTCAAAAGAAAACAGTCATTTGGGTAGTCAAAGACTACTTTTCCAAACAAGCTCATTTTGTCCCCTGTACCTTTATCCCGTCGGCACAACAGCCGGCGAAGCTCTTTTTGGTGCACGTGTACCGCCTTCACGGCTGCCCCTCTCGCTTGGTGACCGATAGGGGCACACAATTTACCTCACAGTTTTGGCGGGCTTTTTTGAAATTAATCGGCACCGAGCAAGCATTGTCAACCTCCTGGCATCCCCAGATGGACGGATCTACTGAGATCCTCAATGCCACCCTGGAACAATTCCTCTGCTCATACATCAACTACCACCAGGACGACTGGGTGGATTTGCTCCCTTTTGCGGAGGTTGCATACAACAACGCTGTGCATCAAAGCACGGGACAAACCCCCTTCGGGGTGGTGTCGGGTCGGGACTTCGTCCCCATTCCCGAGCTTCCACAGCCCCCGTCTCCAGTAGTGGTGGCCTGTGATTGGGGTCCTAAACTCGCAGACTCCTGGCCCGTCATTAAGGACGCTCTCAAGGAGGCACAGACCGCATACAAACTTCAGGCTGACAGGCACAGGCGCCAACAGCCGCCTTTTCGAGTAGGGGACATGGTTTACCTCTCCACTAAATTTATCAAGTCACCTCAGCTGTCCAGGAAACTGGTCCCCAAATTTATTGGCCCCTTTCAGGTTACACAAATTGTGAACCCGGTCACGGTGCGTTTGGATCTACCTCATAATTTGAAGTGGCTGCATCCTGTGTTCCACTGCAGCTTACTCAAGCCGGCCAGTGACCCCTCCTGGTGGCATCCACGCACCCCCCCCACCCGTCATGATTGACGGACAGCAGCACTTCGAAGCCAAGGAGGTTCTTGATTCCCGCAAGCTTCGTAGCTCCCTCCAATACTTAGTGCACTGGAAACACTTTCCCCACCCTGAGTGGGTCACTGCCCGCGACATTCAGGCCCCCGAGCTAATCCGCAACTTCCATGTGGCATATCCCTCCAAGCCCTTGGCTTGATTTTATTTAGAGGGGTGGTATGTCATGATCGCCATTGCGATGTTTGCGACATCGCAATGGCTCGCATGACAAAGCACAGAGGCTTGTCAATGACTGGAGAGGGACGGGCGATAAACAGGACAAAGAAGATAATGGGTTTGGGAGATCTACAAGCTCTCATCGCCCGGTAATTGACCATTGACACCATTATCAAGGAAATGAGCAGGGCGAGGTTTGGAAGGGCGCGTCCGGGCGCTTTCGAGGAATACCGAAGCCTAAATCGCCCAGTAATGAACCATTACTCCGCAAAAGGATAAACGGGGAAATGCCCGAGGCGAATGGGGCTGGACGACCTCTCACCCATTGATGGCCTGTCACTCCGTGGAACTCGTGGGGCACACCCGGGGAGTGTGGGGGTGGAGCGCTGTTTGGCGCGAGATTATCTAATTCAACTTTTGGCACGCTTCCCTCACTCTCAGCTTTCTACTGGTGTGCATTCTATTCTAAATAAAAGCCAGAGCTTAAACTTGATTTAGAGTCTGAGTCTTTTATTTGGTCTTAGGCATTCCTTACATTCACTTAATAATTTAGTAATCCTTTCATTAACCCATTAGCTCCTATCTGAGTTGGTCAAGTATCCACGGGGTGCCATAATCTACTGCCTGAGATATGGACAACCTCAAGGAAATCTCAGAGTTTTGTTCTGGGCTTCATTGTGATTTCAAACAGATTTTCCATGACACCCACCAAGTGATTATGCAAGATTATTCGGGATATTGCAGAAAATATCAGTTCTAAAATGTGTCAACTGGCTAAAGACGTTCTGTGGGGGGAGGAGAAGTTTATCAAGAGGGGGATTTTTTTTCTGACAGTGAGAATGGACTCTTTGAAGAAATGCCAGGAGATGAACATGGTAAAGAAGGAGATAAAGTTTGACTTGCAAGATATTGACGAGGCTGTTTTTCTGAAGGACTGTTTTGGGAACGAAGCTATGTTATATGGGAGGTTTTCTACCGAGGAGCTTGATTTTTTAAGGGAGGCAGTTGGGCTGTTTAATTTTTTTTATGAAAAATGCCTTTTGTGTAATATGGAGACAAGTAAATGCTCTGGTATATTTCGCTGTGGGATAAGAAATTAAGAATATGTATTTGGATTGATATTACGGCTTGTGTGATTCCATTTTTCCTTAATGATTTAAAGTTTGTTTGATCTTTTAAGATTTATAAGATATAAGAATAAGTGTTTGGTTTTAGGTTTAATAGGGTTAAGATTGTTATAGTATTATTAAATATAAAAGTAGACAATTTAAATGTTTTTATAATTTTATTTTTATTATAGTGGCCAGAAATATATAGAATAGTGGTAGGAAGGAAATATTTAAATAAATGGGTTCCTTTTAGGGGGGGGAGTTGATTTAGAGTATTTGTTTATTTTTCTTTATATATAAGGGGAAGGAGCAATTGTCTTTACTGATTGTTATAATGTGACTATGGAATGATTTATAGAAATAATATGATCTTGGTTAGATTTAGAATAAGGGATTAATTATGGAAACTGCTGTATATTCTTGTTGAAAGTCAGAAGTCATCTTGTAATTCCTTAAAAAATCTTTTTTCATTTTCTGTTTTCTCACTTTTTTTTCTTTTTGTAGTTTTTTTTTCTTTTTTGTAGTTTTATCTTTGCTTTAAACTTAATAAAATTCTCATAAAAAAAATAAAGTGATACTATTTAAGTAGGGCATCACAATTGAGGTTTCTCTGTGTTTTGCATGTCTGTGTGACCATTTTCTCTCCCTTAAATTGACATATTAGCTAAATACTGAATAAATACATGGCAGAACTCAAGGGCCAGATATCCTATAGCACTACCGTAATACATATATTGCTTTCTTTAAGGAGTTTCCACCATTTGCAGCTTTTGCTTGCAAGTAATATGGCCACTCTATTGCTTACAAAGAACTATACTTCTTAATTAAGGTTTTCAGGCTGCTTATCATGAAATGCGTGATCTTCCAAAGTAACACATAAAGCCCAGTTCTGCATGCAGCTGGAGAACCTGCTAAAGACATTGTCCCTGTATACAAGTGAATGCAAATTTATTTTCCTTCCTCCACATGACCAGGTTTGGCAACAAGAGGATGGGTCTGGAGTGAGGGACAAATGACACTGGCTCCCTCTGCGTTTTTCACTCCCATGCACTCATGGGGCAAGCTAAAAAAGGCTTGTGGGAACTGGAATCTCTGCACAGGAAGAAAGAGCCACCTTTTAAAAAAAACATAATTTAAAGATGAGCATTTCACAACACTCATTACACAAACAAGACCTGCTGAGGTTTAAGGATTTTGCTTACTGTTAGAACTGCAATAGCTTGTAGGGCTTATTAGCATGTGCTATGTTTTTATTACACTTAAATTAAGATCTATCAAGCAAGTAGAAACGTATGTTTTGTTGTTCTTTCTTTAAAGGCAAGTATATGGTAATGTACCTTATTCATCTTCATGCCAGGGGAATTATCCCTTTGGTCATAATAATTGATAGAGCAGAAAAAAGCCCCACTTCAAGAATTAAGCCATGTGCATCTCATCTCATCTCATCTCTCCCTCCCTCCCTCTGTGTGTCTGTCTGGGGGTGGGGGTGGGGGCAGGGTAAATTGCTTCTTCCTTTACAATGATAGGGGTATAAGCATCAACATTTTGTTTAGGTTTGTGTATTGCACAAACAAATCTATTACAGACAGTCTTGTTGAATGTATTTGAATGAAATGAGATAGCCCTCTTTATTCAGTGTTTTTGTTATTAAAGCATGCCACAGCTATCAATAGCCCTTTAAGAAACATCTCCATGAAAGAAATAACTGCACTGCAATGTTTATTATTTCACAGTTGGATCCTGCTCTGACTTTACAGACTCATGTACACAGATGGAGAAACAAGACTGACAAGAGTCGATGACAGAAATGAAAGAAGGGTGTGACTTTCAATTAGCAGGTTTCATTTTGAAATGGTTTGGCTTTGGTTTTGTGTAAGGAGAATCTTCTTGTTGCAGCATATTATCTGATTTCTCAGGTCAAAGAGAAGGGTTTTGTGCTGCTTGTTGTTGTTTATTCATTTAGTCGCTTCCGACTCTTCGTGACTTCATGGACCAGCCCACGCCAGAGCTTCCTGTCGGTCGACACCCCCAGCTCCCCCAGGGACGAGTCCGTCACCTCTAGAATATCATCCATCCATCTTGCCCTTGGTCGGCCCCTCTTCCTTTTGCCCTCCGCTCTCCCTAGCATCAGCATCTTCTCCAGGGTGTCCTGTCTTCTCATTATGTGGCCAACGTATTTCAGTTTTGCCTTTAATATCGTTCCCTCAAGTGAGCAGTCTGGCTTTATTTCCTGGAGGATGGACTGGTTTGATCTTCTTGCAGTCCAAGGCACTCTCAGAATTTTCCTCCAACACCACAGTTCAAAAGCATCGATCTTCCTTCTCTCAGCCTTCCTTATGGTCCAGCTCTCGCAGCCATATGTTACTACGGAGAACACCATTGCTTTAACTATGTGGACCTTTGTTGTCAGTGTGATGTCTCTGCTCTTAACTATTTTATTGAGATTTGTCATTGCTCTTCTCCCAAGGATTAAGCGTCTTCTGATTTCCTGACTGCAGTCAGCATCTGCAGTAATCTTTGCACCTAGGAATACAAAGTCTTTCACTGCTTCTACATTTTCTCCCTCTATTTGCCAGTTATCAATCAAGCTGGTTTCCATAATCTTGGTTTTTTTGAGGTTTAGCTGCAAGCCAGCTTTTGCACTTCCTTCTTTCACCTTCATCATAAGGCTCCTCAGTTCCTCTTCACTTTCAGCCATCAAAGTGGTATCATCTGCATATCTGAGATTGTGCTGCTTAGTTTTTTGAAAATCTCATGCAAATTGCTGCTGAAAAATCAAAGCTTAAATGTGCACACTTGTAGTAGGGATGTGTTGATGTCTGTGTGCATGCAAAATGTGTAATAGATTTAGGCTCTGCGCTGACACTCCTTGGATCTATGGCACTCAGATCCCTTTGAAATCAGTGAAATCAAGAGCATCAAAAGACATGGGAACAAAACTTAGTCCCACTTCTCTACGTATAAAGATCAAGGCACAGAAAATGAGGGGCAGGGAAATAGTAGATGAAAGGGTGGAGTATAGAATGCCCCCTTTCAACTATATTTTTTCCCTCTAAATTCATCATTCTGCTTTTTCCACCCTCTTGCTAGACATAGAGTTTCTGTGTGAGAAAGAGATAGGAAAATTGGGTAGAGTGTTTAAAAATGACAAAGAAAAAAGTATTTGGAGAAGAAAGTGAGTGAGAAAGATTTCCATTGATCAACCACTTTTTCCTACAAATATTCACATTCATAGCACAAGGGTAAAACGCCTGGAACACCTATGTAATCTATAAGTCTAGTCTTACTTCCGCAAAAACACACAAGTTTTGGGGTGCTTACTGGCTCTCAGATTTTGAGGGCCTTCATGTACTAAATTCTGAAATTCATATTTCAGAATTCAGATGCTTTGATGCTTAAATAACAAAGCCCAAAGTGAGAATGTAAACGAGTTGCCATTTGACAAAATTAAAAAGGAGATGCTGTTGTTTAGACTTCACTAGACATTTTTTTTTAGATTAGAGATTCTGTGAATTAAATTGCCTCTTTCAATTTCATTTCTTTCTAATTTCTAACACTCACAATATCTGGAATACTGATGTATTCTAAAAATGAAGTGAATACTTCCATTTATGAGTTGTAGAAATGTTTCCTTTTAATTACAAGGAAAGTTCAGGGTGATTTACAGTCTTTGTTGGCTCAGCAAAGTGTCCAAGGGCCATACAATTTTATAAGACTATTTAAAAAAAAAAAAAATCACACTAAATAAATAAAAAAACAACATCTAAATAACCTAAGTAAGAAATATGGCTGTGGGATTTTTAAAGGCATGGTAGTCAAAACTGTACATGCACTGTGTCCTCTAATTCATTAGGCATTTATTAGGAAACATGGGAGACGGGGGCAAAGTATCGCACTGGAGAATATGAACTGACCTCAGAAGGAATAGTTGGAGGAGTACACAAAGTCCCCTCTTTCCTCTGAGTGCATGAAAAAGGATCATACTTCTTCTTCATGTTGGGGATCCCACAGAAAGTAAATCCATCCAAAGAAATAGCTGGTGAATGGCATTCTGCTTTCCCTTCTTAGGAGACACTGAAAGTGTTGAGTAAAAAAAAAAGGGGTGAAGCACAGTCTCTGAAAGAACATTATCTGTCCTGACCAAAGTGTTTCTAGAGAAGTTGTGGAGTGTCACTGTGTAGTATCCTTCTGCCCCCAATCAGTTGTGGATTTCTGTATGGTTTTAAAAAACAGAGAGATAAAAGAAGTGGTAGGAAAAACACAACAAGCAATTCCATATGGGAGACCAGAGATAAATTCTCTTGGCCATAAAATTCCATAAATATGGCAGTGAAATTTCTCACTTGTCTAGAATCTGCTGAAACCATCACTTCCTTAGTGTTTTCCAATAAAGGTTTTGCAGTCCTTTGAGCCATTAAGGTGGTTGAAGGTGCAGGAAGTTTTATAAGTTCAGGCAACCAAATTACTTAGGCTTCAATTCTAGTTTAGGATTCTTTATTGCCTGAAATACTTTACCGTCTAAGGCTTTAAAATGGAGCTGTATATTTCAAAAATAATACATTTTTGTTCTTACAGTATTAAGGCTGCTGATTGCTGGTAGCCTGCTTTTAAGAAACAAAAATCAAAACTGACCATAAATTATTACTTCCCTACCAAAAGGCTGTCAGTAACCCTCAGCTGCAGATGGATGTAACAGGATTGCTGTCTTCTCACCACAGCCTAATCTGCATGGTTGGATATTTTTCCTCCCAAAGGATGGTGAACTTACCTGCAGTAACTTGATAGAGTCACTAGGTGTCGTAGTATACTTACTCTCATCACTTTTCCTTCCAATTCAAATTCAGTTTTTTAAAAAAAATTATTTTCCTTTCTTCAGATTTGACACTGCTAACTAAAGGAGGGACAATTCTTTGGCAAAAATTGTTCAAGCTATGTCATGATAACACAGATCTCTGGTGCTAAATAATCTGCGGGCAGACTTAATCTGTGAACAGAACAGTTTGTGACCATTAGCCAATCTGTTCTAAGAAAGTCTCTTGCAAATGGATGGCAAACTAGGATAGTAATAGCTCGTAATTCTGTATCATTTACCTGGAAATACGCTTCCAGTTAATTAAATAAGACTTACTTTTTCAGTAGACCTGAATAGCAACCAACCACCCAATAAGCAGGAAACTTCAGCAGAAAGCAAGAATACCTTAATCAAGGAATCATCAAGGAGGAAACCACACCTCAGCCAAGCCTGGCAGGGCAAGCTACTGTTCATAAAGAGCCAGCAAACCTCAGTCTCCTTTACACTGATGATGTTACCTGGCCTGGTTAGGAAATGTCTGCAAGAAAGCAACCAAGCTCAATAAGCACAACAACCCAAGAGAAATTGATGTTTCTCTGGATATGTTTCTACCAGCATTGGATGAGGAGGAGGAGGATGACTGGAGTTGGCTGAAGGACTTCAAGTGCCCTTCTAGCTTTGTGGTTCTATAATTGTTACATTCTAGGCAATAGAAGACCACTTAAGTGGTCAAGCCTCCAGGACATTTGGCAAAGTACTGGTTGTATTTTTTCCCCCTTTTTCTTAAGGATATTACTCAATGTACCTACATCCTTCTGAAGGGAGATTTCTGGGATTCAGGCTTCATAGGTGGTTGTGTGTCTAAACAACTGGGTAGAAGATGCAAATTTTTGAGGCAGAGGCAGTCAGGGATTAGGTGAAGGTGAGAATGATTAGTAATTAAGCCTAAATTGGAACTTGGAAGGCCTATTTAGGGTGACCCTCCCCAAAATTTGGATGGAACAGGATATATTTCAAGACTAAGGCAATGAAGTGCATGTTATACACAATTTGTAAATATGTGGAAATAAGTCATTAAAGTGACATAACCTTCCAGTATTTTAAAGAGCCGAAGCCCCATATTACGTTTTCATCCTCTGAGTTTTCATCTCTTAGAGAACTACTGTAGGTTCAAAGAAGTAAACATTGTACATTAGATAAATAATTGCCATCCTTGTGGTCCTTTATGAAGTGTTGATATTAACATTCAGGTGTTATCGTAAATGGTGCACTGTGCACACACTATGAAAACAATTTGAAAGAATGAGCTCAGCAGCTCTCTGCTCTTCATTAAAGCAGAATGACTTCTTTTTGTTGGACTTCCACAAAAGCTTGAAAAAATGGTGCTGCCGCTTTAAAAGTCTCATAATGATTTGATTCCTTAAAGTGGTAGCATTGTTTTGCAGGCTTATGTGAGACACAAAACACTTCATCTGAAACATATTCATTGTGCACAGCTCTGCTGATTAGTCACTGTTTTCTATTACTATTAAAATAATATTTAATGCCAACTGTATGCTAGGTGGCCATAAAAGTGTCACTGTACTTTCTCCAAAGACCTGCTATTTACTTACTTCTAAAAGGGAAGCAAGTGGAATCAGGAGTGGATATAAGGTGCTATTTACAGTATTGATCTGTTTTACTTAAAGTTAATCATTTAGATGGGGAGAACTGAAGCTAATGAGAAGCTGCATTTATAAAACCAACTAATGGGATAGAGTTGAGACAGAACTGACTGTTTTTCAGTTTCTGGTACCTGAAATGCAAGAATGAAAGCTACACTACTATTTAAACTGGGCTGGTTTCCACCCTAACCGTGTTAATAAAGTTTTGCATTCCAGATGAAAGAATATTCTGATGGTGATTATGGATGTTTTCAATGTCTGCCCTAACTTTCTATCCACAGCACACAGAAGGTGGCTATCACCTAAAACACAATTCAAACTAATTGAAAACCAACTGTAAAATCATTATTAATACCACTCACAAGCCAAGGTTGAACAGAAAACTTTTGAGTTTGTAAATATAGCTTCTGAGGGACTGCATCCCATAGCTTAGAAAATGACATTGAATGTGTTTATAGGGTTATGAATGTTTTGGTTACAATTTATTGACTTTTACCCACAGATGACTTGATAAATCCATTAAGCACATGATTTAGAAAATGAAACCTGCTTTAGCTGTGACTTCTGAGTTTAGTACTGCTTCTTGTGGTTGTAACTGATAGTCTAGAGAGAGGTCTGAGCATTTCTGTTCTGACTGGGAGTGAAAGTAAACAAGTTATGCCAATGGACAGATACGATGTGCTGACAGCACTCACTGTGGAGCTTAGACCAGTGGCAAAAGGTAAGATAATCATTCCCAGCATGTATATTGTATACATAATGCTTGAAAAAAGCATCCAGAAGGACACTCTTTGATGATGGAAGTATGCAGTGCCTTGACGAACTGGGATTTTTCAATGATCTATTTGGGGAAAGGCATATGAGTACATTTTGATGCTGACCAAAGGCATAAAACTTGATAGATCGTAGGCAGATACTCAGAAGAACAGTTTAAATATTTGAAACCAAATTCCCTTAGCTTTCTATCTGAGAGAATGCTTCTTTGAAAAGATGGAATATTTCATCATAATGCAAACAATCCTGGCAAACAGATTTTTTCAGGAATATTAACAAGACAGCTACTGAATTTGTCTTGCTTCAGAACCCTTGCTTTATCTTCCTGAAGATCAAACAGGGAAATGAAAGATCCTGCTTACCATTCCCTTCCCCTTCTTTCTCTTCGATAGAAACATACAGAAATTAGATTTGTTCTTCTAGTCACCCTGCCCCTTAGATTTTTGAGTTGCAAATGACCATACTTAGTTCCCAAGCAGATGCATTAGAAATCTAACTTTTTAATTTTGAGATTATGTTCAGAGGACCATTCATGTACAGTTTGACATAGTTTTCCATTCATTTGTGTCTCCCTTCCTATTCTATATTGTTTGTGTGTGATTACAGTGCCAGTATTTGAAATTGACATTATAACACTATTTCAGCCTTCCCAAAAATGGTATGTCTGGAGACCAACTCCTGCTGGCTTTAGGGAACATGGCCAATAATGATAGCATTTGTAGATTAAAACATCTGGATGGTAACAGATTGGAGAAAGTTGATCTAGATTCTTTTTTTTTTGAGTGGGGGGCAATGTTCTACTACAATGTGTTTTTGAGCTTACATGATGGTGATAGATCACATAAACATAACTTGGATTATTTAAAAACATATATTTAAATTTTTAAATATCTTTCAGCTTGAAGGAAATATAACATTCTAAAACCAACAATACATACCTAGCCACCTATTTAAATGCACACGCAAAAGAATACCTATACATATGCACCACACATACAGGTATTGGAAAGCAAAGTTTCAAAGCATGAGGAGCTGGGATATTGAACAGGGCAAGTTTTACAAGCTGAGTCTAGTTCTTGTTGTTGTTAGTTGCCATCAAGCCATTTACGACTCATGGCAACCCTAAGTATAACAGAACAAAATGCTGTTCGGTCTTGCACCATATGCCTGGCTGTTCCAGTATTTGCATCTAGTTGGGTAATGATAAAGCAGAAATCCTGACTCCAGAGGCTGTTGCAAAAAGCTCTTGCCCTTTGCAGTCCTCGCCTTAGTTTCTCCTTCTCTGAAGGGTTCTGTAACAGGGCTTTTGATGAAAATAAGAACTTTTGGGCAAGCTCATACACCACCACGACTCAAAGCATATGTTTAGAAGTAAGAACTAGCACTCAGACTGAAAACTAATGAAGTTTTATATGAAATCATATTTATCATTCTGTTTGGACACAATCATTCAAATCCAAACTTAGTCATATTTAAGAGTAGAGCCATCTTTAACAATAGGATAAAGCACAAAAACAAGTATGTGCTGCTTTATTTTGCTCATAAAAAAGTAAATGTGTGGAGAGAAAGTAAACTCCCTCTCTGACACAGACAGAAAGGCTTCACTGTTTCCCGAGCATGTAAGCATCTCCCCCCCACCCCCATCCACAAAAAAATCAGAGCTAGCCAAAATATTTTGTTATCTGAGGCACAGCAATAAATGGTTTGCAGATCATGATGCATATATTTAATAGTTGGGTTCTCTGTTCTTCAGAAGATCAACCATTTTTTCAGACATTTCAGTCATGATGCATAATACCCAGGTAACTCTCCTATTGCCAAGAAACAAACAACAATTTCCTGTCCAGTGAAGAGCACGGGAGTGCAATTCTATTATTTTTTTCAGAGTAGGTAGTACAGTAGCATCTGGTAGAGACTAAAGTTAGCCAATGGGAAAGATGTAAATGATTAGGTGGTAATGAGGTTTTCAAGTCGTATTATTATTTTGAATCATTACCATAGGCAATAGGTGGAAAGTATTTTAGAGGCATTCTTTTTTGCAGCTAAGGACCACACACAGGCAGCAGCTAAGGCTTTTGGAAAATAATATCAAAATGGAAAGGACCAAGACATTAACAAGAAATTTTAAAGTAGCACTGTACTGTAAACATCAAACTAACCAACTGCACCTGAGAAGGATTACACGGAGTTAAATCACTGCAGGTTATAAAACAGCCTGTGAGCCATGCCATTCAGACTCTTCTGTGTAATGCAAGGAAACTGGAACTGCACAATGGTGAAGTAATTTGCCTTTCTCTGATATACAGAAAATGTAAGAAAGGGAAAATTATATCAACCAGAGTCTTTGTTTTCTTTGAAGCAGCTCTTATTTTGGGCCAGTCTTTTCAATCTTTGCAAGGCTGCTTTTGGTTAAACCTAGCATTTCTACTAACTGACAATCATTCAAGCTCACTGCATATTGTAACATCAAGTATGCAATAAACAGTAAACCCTACTGAGTTCACTGAAGCTTGTTCCCAGAAAACTGCATGGGAATAGAGTCTGTATTGTAAACACAGATGCTGTCATGTATGCATACTCAAGTGTACACATACCTATCTATATCTGGACATACTGGACATGGAGGTATTTACTCTGGATTCTCATGGGAGTACACAGGAGCTCCTACACTCTAAAACATATCACTACATTACTATTATGACTTGAGTGAACATCAAATTAGCTATCTGCAGATACTTTCCTTGAAGATACTACATCAAACTAGTTGATATACTTTGCCTAATGATACCACTATTACCCTTTAAATACAAAATTGGTGGATAATGCATGCAAATTTATGATATGTGATATATTATGATTACATGAGAATCAATGTCTATCACATAAACAGAATTAAAATTAGGAGCTGAGCCACAATACCCAAAGAGTTTGCTACTAACTATGTTAGCTGGATTTTTCTGGCTTGCAGTCCCAATACATTTAAAGGGCCCCAGCTTGGAAAGGCTGCTTCAAAATGTTGATGGTCTCAAAAAAGAAGTATGTGACAAGGCATCTTCTCTGAAGTACAATAATGAAAATGGCCACGTATTGTGATAAGTTCAGGATACGAATGGATACTGAAGAAATGAGGACTGCATATAAAAATGTGTGACTGCTTTGGAAGAAGTACATTGAGATGCTTTGGTCCATATACAGAAAATGAATGCTTATGATTTAATCACAAAACAAATATATGGAGAAAGAATGAATGAATCTAGTGGAAAGGGAAGGGCAAGAATGTTGTGGTTGGATGGAATTGAGATCCTTAAAAAGAAAGGAGAAGTTTGAAGAACAAAAGAACAATTATGAAACATATATGGACATGGTAGAAGTGCAGAATTATATGGGGATATAATGAATTGTACTGATGTAAACTAAATTTATTTAGGTATCATTTTCTCTTAAATGTGATTTTAAATGTTTTTGCTCACTATTTCTTATTATTTTTCTTTGTTTTATGTAATGTTGCTTACTCTGAAAGAGAACTGAGTGATGGGTATGTATATATGTATGAGAATAGCCATGGCATGACAAATAGTTCTGAAAGGTACTGAATTCCTTGGATACAGAAAGATTATACTCCAAAGAAAGTTAAGCATGCTCACATTTTATTAAATTAAGAAGTTATCATCAAATAAATTATTCTAGCTTTTCCAAGGTAGCTGTATAACTGGACAAGCTTTCTGCAGCTGCTACTGTACAACTGAATGATGATAATCTGTATCAAAACAAAACTGGGTGATAGATTTCACAATGCTAGCAAATTTTTCAATCAACTATTCCTCATGCTCATGCATGCATAAAAAGATCATGAAAGTATGGTATGCCTATGAATTCAGAAATCTGTCAATGTGCAGGCTGGATTGGATAACTGGAATCAGAAAGGATGTATTTGTGTGAGGAGCAAAATTGATGTAAGCTACAATACCAGGAAGAAGCTCCTTTGAACATAAGGCCAAGTTGATGCATTAAGACAACATGTAGTTGGCTTGTTTGTTACCATATTATGTGAATCAAGCCTTTGAAATTTGGAAATGGTAGTTTATAGCTTAATGTAATGTGAAAATTTGGCCAATTGTATTTCAAAGACTATAGTTAAACAAACCATGGTTTATCATGGCATGAGACAATGGGACTTGTAGAGAAGGATAAAGTTGAGTTGTCAGGCTGCCATCCAAAGGATGCTTACTCCTTACTCCTTACTCCTATATTTGAAAAATTGAGATTTTCTACCTATATTCAGAGACACAGAAAACCAACAGAAGAGAGTATACGTAGCTCAGGGTTGAGTCCTTGGTGCTCCCTGAGCTTGGTTGTTTGCAGACATTTCATTACCCAACTAGGTAACATCTTCACTGCAAGTGTGGGTGGGGTTTGCTCCCTGTTTATACATATACAGTAGCTTGCCCTGCCAGTGTTGGTGGGGGTGTGGTTTCCTTCTTGGTATTTCCTTGATTAGGATATTGTATTCTGCTTGACTGCCTGTGTTAATCCTTGCTTATCTGGGTGTTGGCTGCTGGAGATGATGTGTTCTGGTCTTTTTGTTTCCTTCTTAGCTTTTTTATTGTCTCTTTTGAATTGTGTATTAATGTGGTTTATCTCTGTGTGTCTGTTGATGGCTGATTTGTCTGAATGCCAAGCATTCAGGAGAGTTAAATATATATTCTGGGAATGTTAAATTATGGTCTATCTTTTTTGTACTGGCTGCAGGGAAACAGGAAATGTAGCCTTTTATAGAGGCTTTATGCCATAGGAACAGGCTGGAGTTAATGGATTTAAATATATCATCCACCCCCCGCCCCCCCATACAGCACAGGCAATCTTTTGAGGAGACTATGCTTGGACTGTATTATCCAGGTGAGCTACAATCCATAGCTGATGATTGGTGGTATTACTAGACAGAAGCAAGATGCTTCATAGCACAACTTTGCACATCTGCTTCTAATGAATACTCTACAGGGATGCATCCAATGAATACTGTACAGGGATGCATCAGGAGGGATATCTAAGTGTTACTTGAGAGCTGAGCCTGTTCAATGATTGAGGAAAAATGTGCAAATACTGTAGTGTTTAGGTCCTGAAATCAATAGGCTTCCAACACAATATGCATTGTATGTTCACGAAGGGATCTATGCAGTTACAGTTTGAATTCATTTTATTAACTTATTTAAAGTGCTCAGATCCCATTCTTCAATGTAAAAGTTTTCCAGCCTGATTTGCAAAAGACGAAACAAGGCAACCCTTCCCCTTACAGTTAAAATGTATAAAAATAACAAAAAGAAAACTGAACAGGGAGGGAAAAGAAGGGGAGCGTGATGGACGCGATGTAGCACATGCACTGATAATAGGCGACGCGTGCGTGCAATGCTCGAGCATGACTAAATTGTGGTCAGGGGTTCAACAGCCGCGGTGGTGCGGGGTCTGTTAACCTGCTTGCTCAACCCCCACCTCCCTTTTGAACTAACTGGGCCTCGACTTCAACGCACGCCGTACGAAAGTGCGTAGAGTGGAGAGGAGAGGGGCTTGGGAAGCGAGAACGTGTGTACCGGGAAGGAGGGTCGTAGAAGTTGAGTGTGTGCGACTTGAATGCTCAAGCGAGGCAGCGGAAAGGAAGGAGGCGTGTCGCGTGTGTGCGAGCGAGCCGTTTCAGAAGTTGGCGGGTGGGCGTGTGCACGCAGGACTCGTCTCAGAAGGGAGCGACAGGTGGAAGCCGGGCGAGGGGACGCGCGCTTTCGGGAAAGACCGTAGGGAGCCTGGGACGACCGGCTGAAGCGCTTCTCCCCGCCGGAGGAGCGCCGGCAAGGCAGAGGCGGGGAAGAGCGCCGGGGGCTGTCCCCACGTGGCACTGACGCTGAGCCTCTGAACCGCCGAGCCGATCGAGGGCTATAAAGTGAACCGGCAGCCCGGAAGGCTGCGCTGGAGCGGAGAGCGCTGCCTTCTTGGAGGAGGAGAA
The DNA here is from genome assembly GCF_035149785.1 of Candoia aspera. Taxonomy (NCBI): domain Eukaryota; kingdom Metazoa; phylum Chordata; class Lepidosauria; order Squamata; family Candoiidae; genus Candoia; species Candoia aspera. The sequence continues at coordinate 53,988,930 of NC_086158.1, forward strand.
TTTGTATACCGGCTGCGGTGACAGCAGCGACGCCCGGCTGGCAGCGTGCGGCAGGGACCCTCCGCGAAGCTGGCTTGTGTTTCCCCCCGCGCCTCAGGAACAACAGCGCCATTTGTCGCCCCCATGCAGGATCTGCTCCGCTGGGAGAAACGAGGCTCCCTCTCCGCCGGCTGCCTCCCGGGGAGGTTCCGTCGTCTTCTCCTTTCCGCTCGCGGGGAGAAGGTAAGAAGCAACTTCTGACTCCCTCTCCGCTTGCTGTGAATGGCCTCTTGAGGAGCCCCTCCCGTCTCGGCTGGACTTTTTAGGGAATCTGGGGGAGTGGAGAAGGAAGGAGAGACCTGGTCTTCCCGCCGGTCTGCTATGACTGAAAGGGAGGCGGGGGGTGTTACGGAAGCTGGGCGAAGCCGCTTCTCTTGCTGCTGATTGAAATCGAGCGTTTCTGTGGCTTCCGGTGCCTGCAGAAAGGATCATCCCCGCTGGAAACAGGTGCGGGATCTCCTCACTTCGCAGGGTGTGTCTTAAGAGCAGTCGATTATCGAGCGGGTTAATGTTTAAGCTGAAGAGCCCGTACCCAGAACAAGGGGAATTCGCTTCCCTGGCCCACCCGCCCTCTTTCCATCTGGAGAACAGCTACCTACAGCACATGGATGGCAATGGGAGCTTGAATGGAAGTGATGGCGGGCAGAAAGAGGGCCTTCCTTACCCCTTGCCCACTACCTTAGCCCTCATCTTCCTGGCCACGCTGCTCATGCTCTTCACCATCTTTGGCAACGTATTAGTCATCATTGCTGTCTTCACCAGCCGGGTGCTCAAGGCCCCTCAGAACCTCTTTTTGGTTTCCTTGGCCTCAGCAGACATCCTGGTGGCAACCCTGGTCATCCCCTTTTCTCTTGCCAATGAGGTGATGGCCCAGTGGTATTTTGGCAAGGTGTGGTGTGAAATCTACGTGGCTTTGGATGTACTCTTCTGCACGTCTTCCATTGTACATCTCTGTGCCATCAGCTTGGATCGCTACTGGTCCATTACGCAGGCCATTGAGTACAACCTCAAGCGCACACCACGCCGCATCAAAAGCATCATCTTCCTGGTTTGGGTCATCTCAGCTGTCATCTCTTTCCCACCGCTCATCTCCATTATGAAGCAGGGTGAGCCTGAGACTCAGCTCCATGAACAAGCAGAGTTGAAACCAGAGAACAAGTTGCCCAGCTGCAGTATCAACAAGGAGACCTGGTACATCATCTCTTCCAGTATTGGCTCCTTCTTTGCTCCCTGCCTCATCATGATCCTGGTCTACGTCCGTATCTACCAGATTGCGAAGAGGAGAACTCGTGTGCCTCCCAACAAGCGAGGGGAAACCGTGGAGAGGAGACAGAATGGGTTGGCTGACAAAGAGGACATGCCTGCAATAACCAAGCTCAATGGGGAGAAGACAGTGTTGGCAGGAGGAAGCCAGGAAGCAGAAGTCAATGGCATAGACCTGGAGGACACTTCTTCTTCAGAGCACAATGAGACTCCTCAGCCTAGGAAAGCAGAGAGGCTGCCCAGAAGTAAGGGCAAAACCAAACTCTGCCAGATTAAGCCTGGGGACAGTTTGCCTAATCAAATAGAAGAGGATAGGAATGCCAAAGCATCGAGATGGCGGGGCAGACAGAACCGAGAGAAGCGCTTCACCTTTGTACTTGCGGTAGTGATTGGAGTTTTTGTTGTCTGCTGGTTTCCTTTCTTCTTCACTTACACATTGACTGCTGTTTGTAAGAGCTGCCATGTTCCTGATACCCTCTTCAAGTTCTTCTTCTGGTTTGGTTATTGCAACAGTTCTCTGAATCCTGTCATATACACAATCTTCAACCATGACTTTAGGAGGTCCTTTAAAAAGATTCTCTGCAGAATAGACCGGAAGAGAATTGGGTGAAGCAGGGATCTCTTTGCAAGGCAAGTCTTAGGTTCAGCTCTGGCTGGATATTGGAAGTGGGTGGCACCTTGTCTGATTACTGAGCATTGACTCTTCAGAGGCTTCAGGTGAGATAAAATGATTAAAATGTTAGTACACACCCAGAACCCAGGTGGATGTGTGCCCAGGGATGGATCAAAAGACTTATTTTTAGTGTGTTATTTCTATATATTTCAGCACATTGAAATGAACAAATGAGGGTGGGAAAGGGAAATGTAAGTCATATCTTTCAGAAGCACTTTCTTTCTATTTTCCCCTCTAATGTCCCTGACGTTGTTATGGTATTGCATCTTTGACATCTGTGCATCTTTAACTTTTGTAGGAGAAATCAGCTTTAAACTGTTTTAAATATTTCCTGAGGACATGCATTCTATATGAAAAACAAAACAGAGAGAACACATTTGAGTGGACCCTTGCTGCCATCTCATCGATTTAAAAATATTATAGTATTAAATTCCAAAATTTCCAATATGGTTCTGGATGTTGGGATATAACAACTGGTAACATAAGCTTTGACACAATGGCCAGTGTTTTATTGTACTCACTATATTTGTTTTTCAAAAAATCATGTTTGTGTTGTCTTTTTTGAATACAGTGTTGTTAAAAGGCTGTATCTCTTATTTTGGATCAGTTGAGGGAATCAAATATGAAGGATTTCACACTTAGAAAAGGAGCTGTCAAAAAAGATGAGCTCCTTTCTAAGACTTCAAAGGGTTAAGATAAAGCATTTCTTCTTTGTGATCCTTGCACTGATATATGTTCAGTGCTAACTTATTCCCTTCTGTAGCTGTAAATAGATACCACAGATTAAACTCTTTGGTTTTACTTTACAGTGTTATTTGATTTACACTGATTACATTTTCATTTGTGCTAACTCTCCTGTACAAACAAATTCTACAAGTTCATTTTTACCTTTTTTACCTAATATAAAACCATACAAATCTCTGGTTTTATTCTTCCAACTTCAAAACTGGATTAGAGAACTCTTCTGATTAGTCATAAAGTGAATGTTATACATGGGTATAAAGGAGAAAAAAAAGTAGTATAATTGTAACAAGTAAAAATTAATGGTGGCATAGGACAAAAATACCTTTGTTAACTATCTTCCTTGTTTGTTTTCCCAGAAATATCTGTTGCAAATTAACTTTCTCATCCCATCAAATAAATATACTAAATATTATTAAAAGGGAAGGGGAAGACATCAGAATTTTATTTTCAATATTATGACAGCATTTTCATTTAAATTAACAATCTGATCAAAGTATTTTGTAGAGGATGATGCTGGAAAAGCTCCTCCTTTTAAAGCTGTGAAGTTGATACAGTCTTGCTTTATGGGCAAGTTTTTATGTAGATGATAGGGCCTTTTTAAAAAAAATGCCACCCTACCCTATGGAACACCATGGATGCCCCTATCTTCAGACTTGTATGCCTTCGCTTTGTAAAGATACATATACAGTCTCTTAAATAAAAAAAACTATGAATCTGACACTCCTAGAGTGTCTAGGAGAATGCTAATAGAGGAAGAAAAAGGAAATAACTAATTATCAACAAAAATGTTATTTGTCTAAAAGCTCATTTTTTTAAAAAGTTGAAGAGTTCATTACAAATGTTTGCATAAAGTGTTTTTAACCCAGACTTTACAATTTTTTATTTAAGATCCATTTTCCAGTGCAAGGAAATTCCTACTCTTTATATGGAGTCGTTTCTAAAATGTGCATTAGTATCCAAGGGCTCAAACAATGGGGTTTGATGGGGACATGGGAATGAACACACCAGCACACAGTCAAAAATAATGTGGCCATTTTAAGTCTGTTGCAAAGATATTGCAGTTTAGCAGTATTGAGACCAGTCCTTATATATGAATCAGGCTGCTGGGTCAATATTCAGTTTTTCCTTGCATTCAGTGTAAAATGAGAGAGCACTCTGTCACTTTCTCCCTGTTGCAGTAAAACAAGATAATAAATAAAAGTGCAAAACCTGTGTGACTTCCCCGATTTGTTGTAATTAACATTTGAAATGCCAGAATCTTAATATTCACTGCTTATCAGAAAATCAGGAGAAATAGATAAGGAGAAATTTTACTTTTTGATGGAGGCAATCTGTCTGCATGGTGCATCTGGTATGTCCCCAGTTCCATGTTTTCCTGCTATATTTGGACTGAAACGTCTAGAGTTGGTCATTGTGGCTGGAAGTTCCAGGAGAGATAATCCAACACATTTGGGGACACCAATTTGGGAAAGGCTGCCTTGTCTCTAATGCCTTGAAGAAGCAGAACAAGAGATCTCAGTTAGAGACACATTATGTCACCACAACCATTTACCTGGCTTTTCCAGCCTGACCGATTGGCCCTTTGGTTTGTGACAAGGAATTCAACTGCTAAACTAGTTTATGCGATAATCAGGTTGCAGTGACCCAAAGTAACTCATTTACATAGGAAATTGAGATCCAAGTTTTCCAGACCATAATACTTTTCCAATGGTCTCCCGTAATAGGAAGGAGAATCTTTTGAAATGGCTTCCTTATGATATGAAAAGAATAGCTTAAAGCTCAGTCCAGAGGGTGAGGCCAGAATAAATGGGTTAAAACTACAAGAAACTAGGTTCAGATTAGATGTCAGGAGGAACTTCCTTACTATATGAGTTATCAGCCAGTGGAGTAAGATGCCACAGACAGTAGTATGATGTAGTGGATAAACAGGATGGCCTTGGAGGACAAAAGAAAGATTCTCAGATAAATGAAACCTGAGCCCAGGCCATGAAAGTAATTTGAGAAAATGCCTCAGACAGTCCTGGCCCCCAGCTAATCCTCATCAAGATAGAAGAGAGGTAGTGCATTCAGACTTGCAAGATTCTGTTCCTATTGCTGTTCTAATAAAAGTAGCGTAAATCTGCATGGTGTCTGTTTTTTAGTCTAGTTTACCTGTGTCAGGGTTTAGGCGAAGAAACAATGCTGAGCCAGGAATGAAGCTCTAGTCTTTATTGTTTCTACCATGCAAACAGAATCTTGCCAAACTGAGGAAAACTAGCAGGTTCTGAGGGAAAGACTCCAGAAACTTTAAAGCAGGTCCTGCCTGACCTTCTTGGCTGGGTGCCCAAGGTCTTCCACACTGTGAGTGCGTTTTTCCCCCTGGAATGCACCCCCTCCCTCCTTGCCTGCGATCTCCATAACAACCTGATAGGGCTGACATCAGTTCTTCTTTGCCAAAAGTCTTCAAACAGAGGTGTTCTGACAGATGTTCTAGGGGATCATGTACTCAGCAGGGTGTTGGATTAGGTGACCTGCTTAGATGAGTCTGAACTCTTATGGTTTTATGGTAATGCACAAATCCAGAGAAAATGAAATACATTTAAATCTGATTTAGCTGGCATTGTCAGTGAAATTCCTTGTTCACACACACAGCTCTTAGGCAGAAAAACTACTTCTCTGCTGCCAGTACTGGAATGATTCTTTCACTCAGCTAGATAGTTTCCTTCTTTTGAAATAAATGGGATTGGCTGTTTCTAGAAACTCATCAGAGAGAAAACCAGAGGGCTTTCTTATCATCTGAAAAATGACTTAAGGTGGAATAAACTAAATTTTAGCCAATTGCTCTGGAATAGCACAAGGGAAAAGTTAATTGGCTTTGCAAAAAGATCTTGGCTTGAGAAATGTGGGCTGCATATTTTTAGGGTTCCGGTATTAAATGTACTGTATGAAACAAACAAATGCCTTACACTGGAAAAATAAAATGGTTTCTGGAATGTCTGTCTAAATCAAAGCTGTATCTGGTATAACAACCCCTGAATACCATGCCATTTGACCTTTTTAAGAAAATGTAACATGTAAACAGAAATAGCCATAATGGATTTTTTCAATAAATGAATAAAATTGACACCTCTAAAGCATGGTAGATTTTTGTCATCTGTTTTCAGTTTCAGGACTTAATCAGCAAATGGGAACTGACCTTTTCAAACACATATTGCCATGGTTCTTTGTATTTAGTCATTGTCATGCCACATGTTAAACAGAACATGTTCTGACCTGCTTTATTACGCTCTGAATAATGCTCTAAAAAGCTTTTGATATGATCCTGCTTTCTTATAGCAGACCTAATCCATTCATGTACTCTTAAGACCAAGAATTAGGGCAAATCACACTTGAGGGTTTTGGTATTTTTCCCTTTCCTTCCCAGCCCCCTCCCTTTCTATCTTCTCATGAAATACTGTTCTAATCAGGAGTTTACAAACTGCTGAAGGACTGCTGACTAATTAGGTCAAGTGCAAAGAGAAATTATTGGAGTAAAACAATGCTTGTACCAGCCAAATGCCTGGTAGTGTTCAGAAAAGTAGAACTGAAGAACAGATTAATCATTTCAATTAGCCACCCCCAAGATTGGGGCTCAGTTTGGTATGTAAGAAGTAGCCAAAAACATTTCATTTGCATGAAAACTGGATAACAAAATAATCTCCCTAGCACTAGTTAACCTTATTTTTTTAATGTTTGGATTCCTACTTTAATTTATATATCTGCAATTTTTGCTTTAGTGTATACAGGCAGTAATTGTTACAATCTGTACTATGTGATGTCTGCTCCCTATAGTCCCTTGATGCTACTGTGTTACTGGTACCAAACTAATACTTGATTTCTTAATAGAGACTTTAGATTTGATTCATTAACTGCTGGGAAATGATAGTTCTGTGAAGGGAGCTAGGGAATGTATATCCTTAAATCGTAATTCCCAATTTACTCATTTATTTGAAACATTTTTACTCTGCTATTCAGCTGGAAAAGGCTTCCAGAACAGCTCACAAAGGTCAATTAAAAAAAAAAAAAATCCTGGTTTCAGGCTTGCAATCTAAAAGTCATCATGCAAAATGAAAGGCCTTGAAGGAAAAGCTACCTCTAGCTATAGTTTTAATTTACAAAAGACAAAATGATCAGCTGGAATAAAAACAGTTCAGTGAAAAGAGGAGCAAAGTACTGTTAGTGTTGGAGAAAAGTCTTTAAGCAGGAACTTCTGAATTTATTTTTCTCCTGTTTACTACTTACAAGTTTTTGTCCCTTCTCGCATGGCCCAAGCTGAGGTTTGTTCTCTACTCAAGATGCCAGAGTGCTTCAGTCTCCAAACACTGTATTACAAATTTGCAAAGCCCGATCAAGCACTTGTGGACACGTTCAGTAAAACTCCATGGACAAGACCCCGAAACAAAGAAAACAGGATGTATTTACAATCAAGCAACATGGAACTACAGGATTATAAGACATGATTGGTTAGAAATTAATTATCAAAAGGCAAAAGATTAAAATGGACTGACTATACTATGTTGCCCCTGTTAAATGTCAAACCACAACTACAGCTAACTCTAGTTATCTGATCAACTTCCTCTTGAAGCCTAACTACCATTATAGAGTAGAAGCTGTGTTACAAGCTAGCTAGTTAATGGTGGCTGTAGTTAAAACTGGCTATGTTCAGAAGCCCTACGCTAAAACATTTAGTAATACTCAGATTGCTTAAATTCTTCCATGGTACTCTCTCAGTTGAGCGGATGGATTCCCTTCCCTCACTGAGTGCGCTCTGAGAGTTGTGATTGGTAAATCAGTTTAAAACCACATACACAGTTGTGGTATAATATCTTAAAGCTCTGCCAGTGAATCTCAGCGAGAAGATTCAGAAGATATTTCTGCTGCCCAGAAAATAAAATCTACTTGCCAAATTACTGTACCCAAGAACAAAGCCAGCAGCTGCAACCCTGTGTAAAGTCATCAAAGATTTATGCGCTGAGCACCATGCTCTGGATTCAGCAGGCTCCATCGAGCTAAAATCCACTTAAATCATTGGAATGATTTTGTAACTGAGTCTGGAGCCCAGCCTTTGTGCTCTAAGCATGTGTAGCCATAAGGGTAGGAACATATGCTTAAATTTGCACTGCTATCATGGATTGTGGGTTTGTAGGACTATAGCATCCACCTACTTCCACTTTGTAGAAGGATGGCCAGCTCACCCCAATGTTTATTTATATCTTTAGGAAGAGCTGTGGGGAGTCAGGGCTGCAATTCTGCACCTCAATCTTCTGGAGGCCAACTGGTGAGGTAATTATGTCACCAGAAGGGGTGGGGTTGAATTTTTTTGGCCCATATTTTGGAATCTTTTCCAAGGCTTTGTAAATGGTAGTCCCAGTACTATTCCCACCCATAAAAGCCCCCCAAACCTCCAGAAATGACGAATTCAGCTTGAATAACTGATTTTGGACTATCTGATAAGTAAAAAGCTAAAACCCAAGATGGTAAGATGTTAAAATTCCCTGGGGCCATATTATGGTGCCAGCCACCCCCACGACGAACTATCCCCTCTTCTGCCCCAAGTGAGGTGGCACAGCCACGTCTTGAGCCCCTTCCTGAAGGCCGGGAGTGTAGGCGCCTGCCTCACCTCTGAGGGTAACTTATTCCAAAGGGTGGGAACTATGGCAGAGATGGCCCTCCTCCTGGACCCTGCCAATTGACAATCCCTCATGGACAGGGTCCGTAACATGACCTCTCTGCCTGACGGGGTGGGATGGGTTGATGTAATGGGGGTGAGGCAGTCCCTCAGGTAACCTGGCCCCATGTCACGTAGGGCTTTAAAGGTGATAACCAACACCTTGAATTGGACCCGGAAGCAAACTGGTACCCAATGCAGCTCGTGCAGCAAAGGTGTTATATGGGCCAGGAAAGCAACAGAATGCTACAACCAAAAGGTTTTTTTCCCCTATAGATCAGGGTTCCTTAACCTTGGCAACTCTAAGCTGTGCAGACTTCAACTGTTGAAGTTGCACAGCTTAGAGCTGCCAAGGTTGAGGAACCCTGCTCTAGATGCCATTCACCTACCCACTAAACAGCCACAGGTGTACTGCCTGGGGATGACAGGAACTCTCAAGACTTCAGGACACAATTTCTGGATGATGACTTTGCATGAAGCTCTGATTGGTGGGGTTCAAAGTTTTAATAAAAGGTGCAAGTGTAACACATAAGCTATAAGTTCATCAGCTCCTGCAATAAGAATTCGCCTCTGTACCTTAAGCCACAAGATTTGGTTTGGTTCTAACTGATCATATTTAGGATTCTAGAAAAAAAACACACACACAAACAAAATCTAATACATTCTGCAAGTCTGTAGCTTTCTACCCATCATAGAAGAGAGAAGAAAAGAGGTTTCTCCTTGTTAAGAGGATATGAACAATTTCTACATGTTGAAATATTTATAAGTTTCTCCTAGAACATCTGATAGATTGGCCTCTCCTGGGAAGCAGATCAGAGCTCACCTTTTCTTTTTTAATATATCTTTCAGCACATAAATTATTTCATTCGATCATTTATCTGTCAGCCTGTTTATCAACTAAATGTGGGATTTGCTGGCTAGATTTCTAATGTCACTGATAGAGTATACCACAAAATAACACTATTTGTTTATATCATTTATAAGGTCGCCCCTCTCATTTCCATAATTATGAGTGGCTAACAACAGATTAAACCATAACAATAACACTCCCAAATTTAGAAAAAAAACCCCACCCTAATAACATTGATAAATGTAGTCAAGGTCCTTAAAAAACAGATATACAACTGCCATACAAGCATATAGCCAGGCTTGTCTAACATCCTGGCTCTATTCCTGAGGGAATATCCAATTTTTAAAGTTTTTCAGAATTCTAACTAGATGGGCCTGTCCAAATCTCAAGGGAATGGTGTTCCATAGAGCAGGCACTGTGACAGAGAAGCATAATAACAGTATCTTCCTGAAGAGAGAAAGTTAACAACTCTCCATCTGGTGTTAGCCCTTTGAGATAGATCAGACTAGGAATTCAATGTCATGTAGGCCAGTGTTTTATTGTAAAGCTTGTCAGAGTCAAGCCTGCCTCTGACTCAGAAAGTAAAACTCCTTCTGAGTCAGAGGAGGAATTGGAAACTTACCGGGCTGAAACCGGGAAAATGAAACTTGAAGATGAGCCAGCAGCATGGGAAGAGTCCAAGGTGCTGATTGGCCAGGATTTGGGGGAGGATTTGAATCCTCCAATCAGCTCACACCGATGATGGGCAGAAAAGCATGCAAAAGAAAAGGCGGCCTGATTGGGGCAGAAGGGTCCAGGCATGTGAAGGATCGGAATAAAAGGCAGACGCACGAAGAGCAAGCTGCTGGAGACAACCGAACCCACAAGCCTGCAGCTTCAGCAGAAGAGTCCCTACTTGCATTGGAGTCAGCGTCTGTTGCCAAAGAGGAATCAGTGCCTTTGCTCCACTCTGAAGAGGACTTGTATCCTGCCTCTGCTGCCATTGAGGATTCTGTATCTGCTGTGGCCAGCGATCTCAGCTTTGCATCCAGCCTTGAAACTCCGTGATTTTCCGTGCAGCTTCTTTGTGCCTTTGATTCTCAGTTTCGCCATGTGACTTTGGTGCAATCCAACCATGCTTCGGGTGCTCAGCCTTGCTCTGGAGTTTCACACCTATCTTGTTGTGAACCCGTATCCCAGCCTAGTCTTGCTTTGAGTTCCCGCCCTTGCTTCAAGTCTCCAGTCCAGAGAATCCAGCCCAGTCCAGGGTTTCCAGCCCAGTCCAGCCTTGCTCTGAGTTTCCAGCCTTGCTCCAAGACTCCAGTCCATAGGATCCAGCCCAGTCCAGGGCTTTTAGCCCAGTCCAGCCTTGCTCTGAGTTTCCAGCCTTGTTCCAAGCCTCCAGTCCAGAGGATCCAGCCCAGTCCAGGGCTTCCAGCCCAGTCCAGCCTTGCTCTGAGTTTCCAGCCTTGCTCCAAGCCTCCAGTCCAGAGGATCCAGCCCAGTCCAGGGCCTCCAGCCCAGTCCAGCCTTGCTCTGAGTTTCCAGCCTTATCCAAGCCTCCAGTCCAGAGGATCCAGCCCAGTCCAGGGCCTCCAGCCCAGTCCAGCCTTGCTCTGAGTTTCCAGCCTTGCTCCAAGCCTCCAGTCCAGAGAATCCAGCCCAGTCCAGGGCTTCCAGCCCAGTCCAGCCTTGCTCTGAGTTTCCAGCCTTGCTCCAAGCCTCCAGTCCAGAGAATCCAGCCCAGTCCAGGGCCTCCAGCCCAGTCCAGCCTTGCTCTGAGTTTCCAGCCTTGCTCCAAGCCTCCAGTCCAGAGAATCCAGCCCAGTCCAGGGCTTCCAGCCCAGTCCAGCCTTGCTCTGAGTTTCCAGCCTTATCCAAGCCTCCAGTCCAGAGAATCCAGCCCAGTCCAGGGCCTCCAGCCCAGTCCAGCCTTGCTCTGAGTTTCCAGCCTTGCTCCAAGCCTCCAGTCCAGAGAATCCAGCCCAGTCCAGGGCCTCCAGCCCAGTCCAGCCTTGCTCTGAGTTTCCAGCCTTGCTCCAAGCCTCCAGTCCAGAGAATCCAGCCCAGTCCAGGGCTTCCAGCCCAGTCCAGCTTTGCTCTGAGTTTCCAGCCTTATTCCAAGTCTCCAACCTAGTCCAGAGTTTCTAGTCCAGTCCAGCCTCATTCCCAGTTCTTAGTCTTGCTTCAAGACTCCAGTTACCGGCTTCCAGTCTGGCGTGGGTCTTCAGCCCCACCCAGTGTTCCAGTGCCAGAGCAACTCAAGTACTGTTCCAGTTCGAGACCTGTGTCCTCAGCTTCAGCACTTCAGCGGCACCTTGCGTTCCAGTCTCTTCCAGCCTCCCAGTTTCTGTTAGGAAGTCCTGTTCCACTGCCTTGTTGTGGCCCAGTTGGGCTTGTTGAACCCAGCTTTTGGTATTTCAAGGACTTACTTATTGTAAATAGTTATTTAATAAAGAGTATTTTTGATATTACTCTGCCTGGTTGCATAGTCTGAACAGGACAAAGCTAGAGTAACAGAATCTTGCAAGTCTGAATGCACTTCCCCCCTCCTCCCTTTATCATTCTGAGAGCTAGGGTGGAGCTTGTCTGAGATGTTTACTCAGGTTACATCCTGCCCCAGACTCAGTATTCTTTTATCTGATCATTGTCTTGGTTGCAGCTCTTCCTCCTGTCCCTCAAGGCCGTTCCCTCTGCCTTCTATACCTGGACAGTCTGGGATATGTCAGACTGGTAACAGCAATTGCTCCTGCCTGTTTGCCTTCCCCATTTTTACCAAAGAACCCTTGGAAAAATCTTCATCCTCCTGAATTGGTGACAGAAAGACATATGGTGCTGATTCTTGCCAACATTCTGCAAATCAGTCTTAACAGAAGTTAATCTCACTGGCAATATTCACAGTTGGATTCTGTCTCAAGAAAATAAATTAAGTTGCCTGTTCATCTTGGTTACAGGAGAAAGGTAGGTATCTTTGGAATCCTGAATTTCTACTTGGAACTAGAATAAAGGCCAGAGATGTTGATGAAAGATTTTGAACCAACTGGCAGTGAACATCTAGGGTGGATATAATATATTTCTCAACCAAAGTGGTATAATTTGGTATCTTCCATGGAAATTGATATGATTTCTGACGGATACTGACAACCTGCATTCTATGACTTGCGTATGTTATTCTGCAAAGCTCTTGCCCCTGTTGCAAATTACAAGGATCTCTTGCTAAGGAAATTGCATAATTAATGGAGACTAGTCTACTCAACATCCAACAGGAAAGGTTAATAACACATTTGTGTGATCATTTTAGAGGACACAAGTGTATTCAACTTTGGATAGGCCTTACAGGTAGTCCTTGCTTAATGACCACGATTGGGACCAGAATTTTGGCTGCTAAGCAAAACAGTCATTAAACGAATCTGACCCGATTTTACAACCTTTTTTGTGGTGGCTGTTAAGCAAATCACCATGGTCGTTAAGCAAACCACATGATTGTTAAGCAAATCACACAGTTCCCCATTGATTTTGCTTGCCAGAAGCCAGCCAGGAAGGTCAAAAATGGTGATCACGAGGCCACAGGATGCTAAAACATTCATAAATGCGAACCAGTTGCTAAGTGCCCAAATTGTGATCACGTGACTGTGGGGACACTGCAACAGTCATAAGTGTGAGTACCAGTCACAAGTCGGTTTTTTCAGCACTGTCGGAAGTCCAAACCATCACTAAACGAATGGTTGTTAAGCAAGGACTACCTGTATTACTTCTAGCAGATGCAATACATAATTTAAGGATATGAATCTGGTCACAGAGAAAAATGTTCTTTGTGTAACAATTGGATAATCAAAACTGGTACTTTAATTGCCGAGAAATACTTTTTCCATTCCCTGGTTGCTTGAGGAATGCTTTAAGGGTTTGCTAGAGCTGGAGCATGTGAACAATGGAAGGTTCTGCTATTTTGAATGAAATGTCCCATCAGTTCTTTTCTAGGAGATCAACTTGTTGTAAGCAGTAAGGATAACTATGCTGCTTTTCTTTCTGGGAAACAATATCTCTACAACTATAAGTGGGAATAAATTTAGGACAGTGATTTAACTGGCCTAAATTAAATCAGAAAAACAGACTCAGTCAAACTCTTAACATCTTTAGAAATGAACAAGCTGCACTGTGATCATCTCCCAACTCTTGAAGTGTTTTTCAGACCTTCAGAATGTCTACCCAGAGTGCCCAATCCCATCTGCTACACTGGCTGTAACCTTCCATATCAAGTGAAAGCCAATTCACTTCTGCTCCTAAACCTGAACTAAGCAAAGATGCTGCCAGTGCAGTGATTTTTGGCATCTTTTTCCTACTGACGATAATGAGGACTGGTACATTCTGGTATGTTCTGCTGCATTAATTTAAGCCTCAGGGCCAAAGAAGAATATCTAATGGTTAGGGTGACACCTTTGTTAAATCTCTCACTCCCAGCATTCCTAAATAGCTTCACATCTGGCACTACCAAGAGAGGCTTCAAAAGTCTGTATAATTGAACCCTCAGATTGCTCAGGCACCAGCTGGAGATGCTTTGAGGCATGAGTAGAGTACAAGGCAGATCAGATTTAGATTCATACGTACATGTAGAGTCTCTTTGCTCCTTGGAAATACAAACCCTGAATGTTAATCTGACACCTTGAAATAATCCCTCTAAGCAGTGCATTCCATTTCATAAATTTGTATTTATGCTGCACATTCTATGTTGCCTGAAAGACCCTGAAATTCTCCCCCTACTGTACAAGCTTTTAAAATATTTTAGTTAGCAAAATGATTCCAAAATGCCCAGAATCTGCAAAAAACAAACAACAGCCACAACAACAAAAACCTCACCCAACAATCCATAATTCAATTATTTCAATGCATTCACATATCCATATGCAAACTAATACATACTGAGTAGGACAGGAAAATAGCTCAGTGTTGTTTGTGGCTATTCATCTCTCTCTCTCTCTCTCTCTCTCTCTAGATATATGTTTGTGTGTGTGTTTGTGTGTGTGTTTGTAAGTTCAGGCTGTTGGGATTTTCATTATGGTTTCATCCTCAGTTGATTATTAAGACTGAGAACTTTTTGCACTTGTAATGATAATTGTAATATATTCATGGAATCCAAAAGCTCTCAGTGTTATTCCTTGCAATGCATTGTTAGACAATATAAAGCTTCCTGATGCATTCATTATTCAGGCTAGGCATGTTTAATAGAAAGTATAATTGGGTATCAACCTTTCTGGCAGACAGTTCAATTGCATAGAAGGAGATAAGGAGTCTCTTCTTCATAAATTACCCACATTTCTTACAAAAGTTGCAGTTCTGTCCCCTTAAGTTGTAAGAGCCCAGCATTGCTTTTAGAATCTAGAGGAGGCAGATCTAAAACAAGCAAACAAATCAGTTGGCTCTCACATGATGTGGTAAATGTTTTCATTCTTCTCAAAAGGATTTTTGGAATTTGGGGGCTGAGGAGAGGGAAGAACTGAAATTATTTATTTTATCTGAATTTACAGGCTCCAAGAATAAATGCATAGATACTAGATAAGTTATGTAGCTTCATATCTTCTTCTGTCTGTGCCCTCTTATTCTGATGGCTTCCAAAAAAGGAAGATAAGTGTATTTTCTATGTGTTTGTCCTCCAACTTAATCTCTTAATAACTAAGCTATTTATCGGATTTCTTTATTACCATTTAAGTTTCATAGTTCGGTTGAAAAACAAGCCACCGTAAATTTATTTATTTATTTATTTAGCAGATTTGTATAGCCATCCATCTCACTAATGTGACTCTGGGTGGCGTTCAACCAACACAATTAAAAACAAATATAGCAACCATTAAGAAACAATTAAACATAAATAAAAACCAAGATTAAGGGAGAACAACAACATCCTAAGCACAGTGCAGCCATCTCACTGGCTCTCCATGGGATCCCCAAGGTTGTTGGAATGACCATGTTTTAAGGGCTTTTTGGAAGGCTAGCAGGGATGGGGCTAACCTCAACTCAGGGGGAATAATGTTCCAGAGAATGGGAGCCACAGCAGAAAAGGCACATCTCCTGGGTCCTGTCAGATGGAACTCTTTAGTGGATGGGACCCACAGCATACCCCTCCTGCTGGACCTGATGGGATGGGTAGATGTAATCAGGAAGAGGTGGTTCCTCAGATAACCTGGTCCCACGCCATGTAAGGCTTTAAAGGTCAAACCCAGCACCTTGAATTGCACCTGGAAGCAAACTGGCAGCCAATGCATTTGCAGAGCAGAGGTGTAAAGTGTGCCATCCTAGGGGCACACATACCTGCCTGCGCAGCTGCACCCTCCACCAGGTGAAGCCTCCAGATCAGGGTTTCTCAACCAGAGTTCCATGGAGCCCTAGGGTTCTGAAAGAGGTCACCAGGGGTTCCCTGGGAGATCACAATCTGTTTAAAAAACTATTTCAAATTCAGACAACTTCACATTAAAGAGGTAAGTGTCATTCTTTATTTTTAGTTTAAGAACACTACTAATGCATATATACAGGCCTACACATGAAACAAATACAATAATTTTGTAACTTCTAGCCTATATTGGAGCCTGAATGTGCAGGGGTTCACTGAGGCCTGAAAAATATTTCAGGGGTTCCTCCAGGGTCCAAAGGTTGAGAAAGACTGCTCCAGATGCTCTTCAAAAACAAAAAGGTGTGTTGGAGACTACTCAAGGAATATGCTGGAGCAGCAACAGAATATTGATGTGTTTCTATTTCTATTTTTATTTTGTCCTCCACTTGTTTTAGCATTCATGTTCAGCCTGAAGAGGAAACGTGTTGCTTTAAAAATGTAGTTCAAAGAACATTTCAGTGGATTTAGTTGTGACTAGCAAATATCTGAGTATTCAATCATACCTCCATCAATCTGCAGCTTCCCTTACAAGTAATCTTCACTTAACAACCATTTGTTCAGTGACAGTTAAAAAAAAACGGTGCTGAAAAAAATGACCTTACAACCGGTACCCGAAATTATGACTGTTGCAGCACCCCCATAGTCATGTGATCAAAATGCAGGCACTTGGCAGCCTATCTGCATTTACGACTGTGGGGATGCTTCAACTCCCCCCCACCTATCTCCCCTCATCTCTGCCCTTTTGGAAGCCCTGCACCCTGCACCCTGCCTTGGAGGGCTCCAAAGGCTCTGAGAAGAGAGTGCAAGCTTCTGAAGACAATGTTCTGAAGGGAACCATGTGGAGGAAACATTTGCTGGAGAAGCTGGTCCAAAAGGACTCAGCAAAGGCAGCCAGGCATTTCTGCTTTGCTCGCAGCGGCTGGGAGAAAAAGGAGAAAGTAGGTGCTGGGAACTGGGAGAGGAGGCAGCTGGGTGAAGGAATGCAGGCTGGGGAGGCTGGAGTTTTCTATGGTGATCTCCCACCGCGCAGCTGGGACGGGATGGGTGGCCTTGTGTCGTGCGGCTGGGCTTGCCGCCCTGCAAGGCAGGGTGCAGGGCTTCCAAAAGGGCAGAGATGGGGGGAGATAGGTAGGGGGGAGTTGAAGGCTGGGAGGAACCAAACCCAGAATGGCTTGGATTGGGGTGGGTGCTCAGGCTAACGACGGGTAAAATTCACTTAACGATGGCAAGGGGAATTGCTAGGACTGCCATTGCTAAGCGATGCCATCTCACTTTACAACTACATGGCTTAGCGACAGAAATTCTGGGCTCAATTACTGTCATTAAGTGAAGACTACCTGTACTTCTCAAGGTTAAGTTCTATAGGAAGTTATCCTGAGGGATTTCCTCTCATGGTGCTTCTTCAAATCAGCAATCATGAACCTCAAGGGAGGCTGCGGAAGGAGGAGAGAGATGAGTACCTACAAACAACAGCAACCTCTTCCACTTTGCAAGACTCAAATAATCTTTAAAACACTACCCCATTCTGCATATGAGAAAGAAAAACAGAAGCTTCTTTGGCAAGACAAGCAGTCTTTCAAGAACCTGGAAGATAGATAGATAGATAGATAGATAGATAGATAGATAGATAGATAGATAGATAGATAGATAGATAGATAGATAGATTTTCTATCCCGCCTTTATTATTTTTATAAATAACTCAAGGTGGCGAACATACCTAATAGTCCTTCCTCCTCCTATTTGATACAGTACTAATTAAGCCCTGCTAGTTTTCGAACATGCTTTTAAAATAGTGTAAGAAAATAATAATGAAGCCATGATTGTGACTCTTTTTGGGTTAGTCTATCAAAAATGGATTTAATTGGTTGTTTAGATTTTGGTCTATAAGATGGATTGGGATGTGCAACCACTGGTACAACAGCAGGCAGATGCGTGCAAATAGCAGGATAGTCTTCCGCCTCCTAGATATGAAGTGCATTGTTCCCTTCCTTCAGTTTATTTGCACTGGGCTGGTATGGTTAATTTGGAATGTTGCCTGTACAACATTGTTCTATAACATCAGGCCCTACAATTGCATTTATATTTATTGTTTTCAGGCCAGTGATCACAAGGGTACATCAGTGAGTAGGAACAATAGTTTCCATTGCTCCAAGATGTATATTGACATTCAGATCAGAGCTGCAGATAAAGGCTTCATGTTCTGGGAAATTCTATTAAATCTATTTTTGTATCTTTTTAGATATGTATGTATTAATCTAATAAAAACATTTATTTACTTTAAAAAGAAAAGAAGAGAAAGAAGAAACATAGAAATTACAAAATACAGATATTATATGGAAAAGATTGCAGACTAATTAAAAGAAAGAACAAACTACTTATTCAGTTGGAAGAAAAAGTTGAGTTTTATCCTTATACATCACCTAGGATTAAAATGAATATAAGGATAGTTTCACTAGCCCTTTCAAAATGGTTATATTTAACAATTATTGAGATCAAATATTAGATTAGCTAAGAAAGCTATATAATAAAAATAAGCAATCCTAGTTAAAGGGTTTAGAACCCTTATTTTAAGAGAAACCAAACCTTGGTTATGGTAACAAGCCATGGACAGCCCTGTACTCCCTAAATGGTTTCTATATTAAATTGAAACTAACACCAGACTTGGTTTTCAGATATGTAATTATTTTGAACATTAAGTTAAGCCTTGCAGGTATATTTTTCCTAAAAGTATTTACTATTGAAACCAGAGGATATAAGTCTGGATGCATTATTATTATTATTATTATTGTATTTATCCTGTACTTTTAGTAACTATTTCTAATAGAGTGATTTCTTGTAGTGCTTCTTTTATATTGGTCCAAGTTTATTTAGTAGATAGCTTTCTGTGAGTCCTGCTCTGAAATAATATTTAATCTAGGGTGGCAGGCATTGTGACATCAATCTAAAAATAAGGTAGCCTTGGGCCTAAAAGTGGCTAATATGCAAGAAAGAAAAGAAGGTGAAGTTACTTAATCTTTTAGACATTATATACATACAGATTTGGTGGCTGTTAAGAGTCTGGCTAAATTCTACCAAGATGGAGTGGCTGTGAATTTGATGGCCAATTGAATCAAGGGAGGGTCCATTATTAGTTCTCATGGGGGTCATGCTCCACTGAATAGAGGTGAGTTACAACTCAAGAGTCCTTCTGATCTCAGAGCTCTTGTGTGGCCAGGAGGGCCTTTGTACATCCTCTGCCCAGTTGTGACTAATACTGGATCCAGAGGCATTGACATGATCACTCATGATTTTACCATCTCATGGTTGGACCATTACAACTCATTCTACATGGGGCTGTCCTAGAAGAGTCTCTTTTCTCTGGAAAAGCCAGTTTTTTTATAGCTTTCCAAAAAGTCTATAGGGTGGGAGCCAATCTATTCTTGGAAGAAATACTATTCCCAAAAAGAATGATGGTTCCATATGTGGTAGATCTTGAACAGATTAAAGTTAAGGGGATATTGTTAATGTTTTCTACTACAGATTAAGGTTACTATGGTAACTAATCATTTTGGCCAGATGCAGAGGTTGAATTCAACTATCCCCTTTTCAAATGTTAATTTTTGCACCTGGGAAAAGAAGAACTTGCTTGGACTTGTTTTAGTTTCTGTTTCCTTTCTGTGTAGGCATGTAGCTGCTCTAAGAGCCTGCAAGAATGCAGAAGCCTTTTAAATTTGTTTTGCTTTCTGTAAATAAATTATTTTTATAGAAATGCCTGGTGTGTGACTTTTCTGATCTCTCCTGGGCCAAAGGCTTTCCCAGCAATCTGCCAACAGATGTGTGATGAGGACTTTTGAGTATTTGAATGGTTGTCATGCAGAAGATGGAGCAGAGTTGTTTTCTTTTGCTCCAGAAAGCAGGAGTAGAATCATTGGCTGGGAATTTTAGAGAAACAGATTTTAGCCTAACAGTATGAGATACTTCTTAACATATGTTAACAGGTGCATCAAAAGTGACTTCCTCTCTTTCATCTGAAGTAAAATTGGAGAGCTAATAGCCCAGCATCAGGAATGCTGTTGCAAGATCCTCCACTATGTGCTATATCCATCCATCCATCCATCCATCCATCCATCCATCCATCCATCCATCCATTCTCCATCCTCTATAATCGATCACTATCAGATTTATAAGGTTGCTTATCTTCAATGTTCTTTCCTATGAGTCTAATGATCATGCAATCATTATCAAAACAATTTAATTTAGGGCTGCAATTACTAGTTCAATCCCATGGGCATCAGTATGTCCTTGGAAGCTCCTCTGTGTCCTTCAGACTCTTTGCCCAACTACTCATTATAACTTTTTGTTGATTCCTGTATATTAACAACAACAACAACAACAAAACTTCTGATGGATTTTAATGTGTGATGGATTTTAATGTGTGTATGAGATTTGCAAATAGTTTTTATTGTTGCTTGTCCATTTTTTCTGGTAAATGAATGTTTGGTGGGTGGGTAGTGAGCCATGCCCAGCACAGCAGTTATTTTGTATCAGGTGATCCCTTTCTGGCAGCCATTTTGTGAGAGCACCCACAATATGCCCTCAAAATGTCAAATGTGCCCACCTGCTACCAGAAAACTTTGGAAATTCCTTATCTACTTTGTGCTGACTTTAAGCAAAACAGAGCACAACTAGTAGCTGAGTCAAATTTGAAAATTAGTTCCTTTTTCAAAACTTGTTCACCTTGGGCTACCAATTGCAATGTACGCTCACTTTTTTTTTGTTTCCATTACTCAAAATATTCAGTTGTCTGCTGAAAGTTGTTCCTTTTCCAAGTTTGACTTGAGTTCTAAAAATTCATGGCTGATACTTTTCACATTAGAAATGGTTGATATAGAAGTTTGTTTTGCATTCATGTATGCCAATAGAGCTATTTCTAAAAAAATTCTCTCTCTTTTTCTCTCTTTTTGTGTGTATACTAGTTAAAGTGAAAACCAAAAGCGATTCTGCAAAAATGTAGGATTGGCTTTGCTGAAATACAGATTATTGTCTGTGTGTGAGAGAAAAGACCAGTGAAGTGAAAAAATTATTATAATTTACAGAAGTGCCTCAAATCTGTTAGACACTGTGGATTATTAATGAATAGTAAAATATAATATATAAACTATTATAAATATACCGCATTATAGTAGTAGAGCCAGTTCGGTGCAGTGGTTAAGGCACCATACTAGAAACTGGAAGACTGTGAGTTTTAGCCCCCTCTTAAGCATGAAGCCAGCTGGGTGACCTTGGGCCAGTCATTCTCTGAGCCCTAAGAAGAAGGCAATGGCAGCCACTTCTGAAAACATTGCCAAGAAAACTGAAGGGAATAGTTCAGGCAGTGGCCAGGAGTCAACACTGACTTGAAGGCACGCACGCCCACACACAAAAAAGTTGTGTGTGTGTGTGTATATGTATATGTATGTGTATATGTATATGTATATGTATGTGTGTGTATATACACACACACACACACACACTCATACTATATACTATATATTATATACTATATTCTATAAAGTTTTATATATAGTATAAAAATTCATTATAAATAACAGCATAATATAAAAATATAATGAATAATAAAATCTTCAAGTGTAAGCTCAAGAAATAAGCATTGTGGAAAGCAATGATACTTATTTGGCTTGAAAGCAAACTACACTTTGCATCATAACTGTCTTATGCAATCATTATGGCCCCTTCTTTTGTAAAAAGAAATCATAAAGGGAGACAATCGAGTACTTAACTCCTCCCCTAAAGCAGGAGTGGTAAGTTAGGGCCTCCTTGAAGTGCCCACACATTCTCTTAGGGCTCTCAGAGTGAACTCACCAAAATGTCCATTTTGGGGTAAAAGTTGCTTAGCAGAAGAGATGTTCCTTAAAATCCTCCTGTAGGTTTACAGTGCCACTTTCTTTTCTTTTCCCCACACTGAAGGCCATTAAAAAGATCTGTAACACTAGAAATAGAGCTGCAACCCCCCCCCCACCCCACACACCTCAGCGTAATGCTTTATCTCAGTTCTTTCTAAGCCTATCATTGTCTCTGTCTGAGATTACAGGTAGCCCTTGTTTAGTGACCACAACTGAGACTAGCAACTTGGTCATTAAATAAAACAGTCACTAAGTGAAACTGTGACTCTGCTTATGTTCTTACTTTAGCTTTCCTTTGCTTTATAGACCTGTAAAGGTTGTAAGTGTAAGGAGTGGTTGTGAAGTTACTTTTTCATTACTCTCATAACTGCAAATGGTAGATTAACGAGGCAGTTGCTAAACAAGGACTACCTGTACTTTGAAAAGCTATCTTTCTGTGTGTTTGTGGTGTGAGTGTAAGGGCAGAATCCTGCATAAATATGCCTTTCTCAAAATCCCAGTTCTTGCTGCTGCTTTGCAAAGGAGAGTGGCTCCTGGGGCCAGCCTTTAATGTGGGTGCATTGCAAAATTGAAGCTTGTTTCTTATGGCAGCAATGGGCAATCTTGAACACTCTATTTGCTGCTGAAGTCCAACTTACCTTTAGCTTACATAGGCTGAATGTGATGGATGATAGGTATTTATTTATGCAGTGTATATGCTGTTTAATTTTGAAAAAGGCTCTGAACAACTCACCATACAAAATTAAAATAAAGAGAATTAAAGGAAAGTATGGATAACTTCAGCAAAGGATCATTACCTTGTTGTGGTTCTGGAGCTTGAGCACCTCAATGATGCCATGAGCTAAACCGTGAAGGGCCACCCAAGACGGGAAGGTCATGACAGAGAGGTCAGACTAAATGTGATCCCTGGGGAAGGTAATGGCAACCCACTCCAGTATTCTTGCCGTGAAAACTAAATGGATCAGTACAACCAGAGATATGTTGGTATACCATCGGAAGATGAGACTCCCAGGTCGGAAGATGGTCAAAATGCTACTGGGGAGGAACAGAGGATGAGTTTGACTAGCCCCAGACATGATGATGCAGCTAGCTCAAAGCCGAAAGGACAGCTAGAGGCCGATGGTGCTGGTGGTGAACGGCGAATCCGATGTTCTAAGGATCAGCACACCATTGGAACCTGGAATGTAAGATCTATGAGCCAGGGCAAATTGGATGTGGTTATTGGTGAGATGTCAAGATTAAAGATAGACATTTTGGGTGTCAGTGAACTGAAATGGACTGGAATGGGCCACTTCACATCAAATGACCACCAGATCTACTACTGTGGACAAGAGGACCACAGAAGAAATGGAGTAGCCTCCATAATTAATAGTAAAGTGGCTAAAGCAGTGCTTGGATACAATCCAAACAATGATAGAATGATAGATGCTTTTGAACTGTGGTGTTGGAGGAAATTCTAAGAGTGCCTTGGACTGCAAGAAGATCAAACCAGTCCATCCTCCAGGAAATAAAGCCAGACTGCTCACTTGAGGGAATGATATTAAAGGCAAAACTGAAATACTTTGGCCACATAATGAGAAGACAGGACACCCTGGAGAAGATGCTGATGCTAGGGAGAGTGGAGGGCAAAAGGAAGAGGGGTCGACCAAGGGCAAGATGGATAGATGATATTCTAGAGGTGACGGATTCGTCCCTGGGGAAGCTGGGGGTGTTGACGACCGACAGGAAGCTCTGGCGTGGGCTGGTCCATGAAGTCACGAAGAGTCAGAAGCGACTGAACGAATAAACAACAACATGGATAGTAAATTATATGATTTCCTTGAACAAGTTCAGCTTATGGAATCCTGTCTTCATAATTTAGGCAGTTGTTTCCTTCCATCTATTCACTGAGGCTCTGCTTATAGAATTATAATTAGTTAAATCGGTTGTTGTTTTTTTTACTGTATGGCATATCAGTTCAGTGTTCATGCTGCTTTTTCTTGCTGGGAAATCATTGTGAGGTCCAGCAGCCAGATGTGTAGACTATTTAGCAGTGACAAGTCACGTTGCCTGGGGTGCACCACAAGGAGGCTAGTCTACATTTCATTCAGTGATGCAGTTAAGTACTTTAATACTACTAATAGTTGTCTTATTTGTCAATATTCTCACAGCATTTCTGACTTCCTGTTGGTCACTTTTATTTCTTGGACACTACCATTTATTTATTTGCCCAATGTGGAAGGCTGCCCAACTCCATTAAAGGCTCTGGATGTTGTACAACAATAAAAACAGTAAGAATAATAAAACAAAGGAAAGAAAACTGTCAAGACAAGAAAACATTAACATTTAAAATCCTGTAAGATGCTCACCACCTACCCTACTCAAGGCCTGGGGAAAAGAGCTAGATTTTCAAAGACTTTTTGAACATATGAGGGTGGGGGCCATATGTATCTCTGGTGGGATGCTGTTCTAGAGGGCAGGCCTTGTGTCAGAGAAGGCCCAATTCCTGGGTTCTGACAGATGATATTGTTTGATTGATGGGACCCAGAGCATTCCAGTTCTGATTATACAGGGTTTATAGAGTTCATTTCAATTCCACTCTTCACCACATCACTCTTCTTCCCATACAAATCTCTAAAATATTCCTTCCAGCATTACCTCAATTCAGTTTCATTCCAATTCATTCCATTGTTTTTATTTTTAATTTCATTTGCTGTGCTGCACTCTTCTTTTCACCCATTTTCAGAATATTTGTTATTTCCATCAGAGTAGCTCTGCATTTTCTCTATCCTTTTCAATCTTAACAGTTTCTTGCTCTGTCTGAGTACATTCTCTGCAACTTTCATTTTCTCTCTAAACACATTGTACATTAAGTTTTGTTCATCCTCATCTTTTGCAGCAATAATTTTCCTATGTGTATTTTTCTCATCCTCATCTCTTTCAGTTTATCATAGCACCAAGCATCCTTTTTCATATTTGCCATTAGCATAACCCCACACACTTCTATGTTGCTCAGTAACATAATTCTTTTCACTCTCTTTCAAATAGTTTTCACATAATTTTTTTTAAACAACCATTTCCCACTAATTCTGTTTAGAAGATTAATGTATCTTCTATTACTTTTTCATCCTTTCTGTTCCTGCAGTCATTCTACTTTCACTCTTGTTTCTTTCACTTCTTTCCCTTTTTTCCATGTCCATTTCTGCCCAATATTGAGAATCTTCAATCACCCCAGTATCTTTTACTAATTCTCTCACTCTTCCATCGTAAGCAAATCAATCTTACTTTTAGATTTATATTTCTCCCTTAGATTTTTGCTTAATCCATGTATTCAAAACAGATATTTTAAAGCAAATTCTCACCAGTCACCATTCTTATTTATTCTTGGGTTGTAAATGGCTCAAACATTTTTCTGTGTTCTTTTGCCTTGTTCTCACCCATTCATTCTTGTACCTAATAGAATAATTTTACCATTGCATCATATTCATTTAGAACGTTACACCATTTTTCCAAAATTCATCCCTGGTTCTTCCATTGTTTTGTTGTAAACCTCCCAGAGTCCCCCACTAGGGGAGATGGGCGGTGAAATAAATAAATAAATAAACAAATTATCATCATTTCACTGGATCATAACATGCAATTATCACCAATTTATGCATTCATAGTTTCATGTGCACCCACAACAACCTAGAGGACAGTAGTCCATATTTTACGACAGACTTGTTATCTATTTCTTTATTTATTGTTCATATTTGTATAGCCACCCATCTCACACATTACTTTTCATTCATAATTAAACACACTCCTTCTTTCCTGCATGTATTTGTAAAGTCCCCTCTACAACATCAGACCATTTCATTCAGAACTAAGGCATCCTTCCCTTAGTTTCATAAAGATATAACATAGCTATTGTTCTTTCTCTAATTTCATTTGTCTCCTCTTGCTCTTTACCATTTACTCCTCTTGTACTCCAAGTAGCAATCTTCCTTTTGCAATATTGATTCAAGATTGGCCTATTAATATTGACTTCCACCTCCAACCCTGGCTTTGATTAATCAAGGCTTTGATATAATACCTTGTAGTAAGATAGAGAAGGTGTAGCCTAGATTACCCGTCATAGTTGCATCTGTGCCATGTATAGCATTCCCTGCTAATTGTAAGGAAAGTACTGGTCAGTTCTGGAACACTGTGGCCAGTAGGTTACAAGTGCCAATTTGCTCATGCTTCTCTTTGCAAGTTAGGATACAGTGACTACATTGCAAGCCAAAAGACTATAGTCTGCATCCCACCAGTTAGGACATATATGCAGTGTATTGACACACATTCAAGAAATGTTTGAATCTGTGTGTTTCAAAGTACTTTTAAGAAGACTTAGGTTATACTTCCTCCAAATTTTCCTTGTTTACAACATGTAGATGTTGTGAGTGCCCTCCAGACAGAAAGGCAGAGTATAAATTGAATAAATTGTATCATCATCATCATCATCATCATCATCACTGTCATTGTCATCAACTTGTTTTCTCTCTCCTGAACAATTACGCCCATATTGAAAGAAGGTTTTTTTTTTAAAAAAAAAACATTTAATGTATCCATTAAAATGCATTTTTATTTATTTTAAAATGTTGCTTATAGGTAGTCCTCGGTTAACAACCACTCATTCAGTGACTGTTCAAAGTTACGATGGCACTGAACGAGTGGTACTTACAACTGGTCCTCAAAGTTCTGGCCATCCCAGTGCCCCCACGATCATGTGATTGTGATCTGGGTGCTTGGCAACCAGCTTGCACTTACGATGGTTGCAGCGTCCTGCGGTCACGTGATTGTCATTTGAGACCTTCCCTGTCGGCTTCACACAAGCAAAGTCAATGGGGAAGCTGGCAGGGAAGGTCACAAGTAGTGTGCACATGCACACCCAGCCACTTCCACACCCTGTGTGGCAGCCACCTGTGCACCCTCCTGCACTCCACAGGTAGCACTCACCTGCCTGCTGGCCTGCTTGTGAGCCACCCAGGACTTCCTGCCAGCTTCCCCATTGACTTTGCTTGTGAGAAGCCAGCAGGATGTTGTGAGGAGGTCCTTGCTTAAAGACCTTCAATCCTTGCTTAATGATACGCTTATCATATGCTTAATGATGGGGACTATCGGGATTACTGTCACTAAGCAATGCAGTCACATGACATTGTGCTTTATGACCGCATCACTTAGTGATGGAAATTCTAGTCCCAATTACCATTGTTAAGAGATGGTAATTGTCCTCCCTGAACTTCATTGGTGCTAGTAGAAAAAACTAAATATTCATAAATCACCCAGGTAGGGAAATCTGGGAACATGCTTTCCATCTTCTGGATCTTCCATTTATTCATTTACATAGACTTATATCAACTACAATATAACATAAGTACAAAGGAGTTAAGGGACCGTCTTCTCCCAGTTGTTTCTACCCATCCAATACAGTCTGGAGCAAGATGGGCATGCTCCGGATCCCTTCAGCCAAGGAATGTTGGCTGGTGGAAACCAGGAGATGTGCCTGTTTTGCTGTAGTGCCTGCCCTCTGGGATATCCTCCTTCCTGAGATTAGGATGGCCCCGATCCTGTTGGCTTTTCGGAAGGCCTGGAAGGCCTGGCTATGTGCCCAGGCCTAGGGTCCCGAGTGTGTTAAGGGTCCCATTTCCTGGCTATATTGATACCAATGGATTATAATATCTCTTGGCTGCTTTTTGTTTTTAATCTATTTTTGGTATTGTGTTTCAATTGCTTCAGTTGTTTTTATGATTGTTTGCCACCCAAAGTCACTGGTTTGGGATGGGCAGCTATACAAATGGAATAAATAATAACGTAAATGACAAAAATAATCACATCCCAAGGGCTTTCTATAGTTGATTTTTCCAGAAAAAGAAGAAAAGGACATGGCCTTTGTTCTACTTACATTTTGTAATAGTATAGTTTGATTCCTACACTTGAATAATGTAGGGAAACAGATGTTTCTTTAATTTGTGTAGAATTTATTTTCAAACAGTAAAAAAAATCTATATTACTACCACCATCAACAAAAACAGATAAACAGTGATAATATTGTGAAAATAACCCTAAATATATTACAATGATTAAAATAAACTAAACATAGCTAAGAAAAGAAAGAAGCTAAGTAAGAAGGAAAAAAATCCATATACTAACTTCCATAACAATGAATAAACTATATAATGTTAATTCAATCATTAAATTTAGACCATATAGCAACACACTAGGTCATGGTCTCATTTTTAGAATGAGAGGCTGTTCAAAAAAGTTCATGCTAATCTCCCTTAGCTTTCTCCATTTAGCCAAAACCTCCACCCCATTACTTAAGATGGTAGATTCAGCAAGACTTTCTCTCAAGTGCAAATACTATGAAAAATTAAATGCTTAATTCTCACCCTACCCTTCAGTATTTGGCCATGCACAGGTTGTTCCTTTGCCAAAACAAGTGTGCTGGCTGCCAATTACCTCCTGGGCCAGATTCAAGATTTTATTATTAGCATAAAAATATCAAAGCAACTTGAGAGTAGAATACATAGCAAACTGCCTTTCATATTATAAAGCAACATGAACTTAATATCATCCAGAGTGGTGCTGCTTCAAGTGCCACAAATTGCAGATTATCGTCTTGCACTCACTCATGGATGGGTCTTCTTCGTAGTGTTGTCTGTTCTTTGGAATACTTTCTCCCAATGTTTGAGGGACACATACTATTACATTTTAAAATGTCTACTTTAGACCTATGTTTTGCACTTGATAGATGATACTATATTATTATAATTATGGGACCTATTGTTATAATCCACTTTTAATATATACATTTTTTTGTTGACTGTCTTTACTGTACTTTATTATTGTTTTTAAATTTGTTGTAATCCTTGGTGGGCTAGCCTATGAGAAATATTATGTAGTTGCTTCAAATAAATAAACAAATGTTGCTAGAATCCAGGAGATTGAGAGTTCTAGTCCTGCCTTAGGCATGAAGGCAGCTGGGTGACCTTGGACCAGCTGTTCTCTCTTAGCCCTAGGAAACAGGCAATGGCAAACCATTTCCAAAATCTTGCCAAAGAAACTCCAGCTACTAGTCCAGGCAGTTGTCAGAAGTCAAGACTGTCTCGAAGGCACACACCCAAACAGTAAAGCCCCAAATGGTAATAGATTTAAACATTCCTTTTTAATACCAAAGTAAAGCATCTCAACTCTATTTCTGACCTTAATGTAAAAAACAACCAAAGCCTTCAAGAGATTTTAAAGTGACATTTCCAATTTATTTCTGACCGGATTCTGACCCACTGAACTTATTACAACTCAATAAAATTTCATTTACCATTTGTTCTCACTTGGTGTGCAGACATTAATTTAAAAGGAAATTAAATAACCATTATCAAGAGGACATGAATATCTATGTATAATTGTGCTCCTTGTGAGTAAATGAGAATATTTGTTGCTCTTGTTGTTGATTGAAACATTGATGATAATAGCATTGTATCAAGAAAAATTGAGTATATCACTCCCAAATTATTGATAATTTTCAAGAAAATACTTCCCTTCAAATCATAATTACCTCTTAAACTGCATCTTACTATAGAGATGCACTATCTGAATGTGTTTCCTAAAAGTTTTGGGTGTAGTCAACAGAGACCTGAAAAAACTGTTGGCAGATTATAATTTTTAATGGGATGCAAAAGGAAAATTATTAAATATATTACTAGAAAGTAATTACATTTCAATTACATTTGTTTTTAATAAATTTTGAATGCAAATAAAGTAACATTTTGTTTTGGTACTGGCCCTCTATTACTTTTAATAATAGTAATTAAATTAATAGCTATTGATAGCAATTAATTGTCCCAAAACAATATGTCCCCAAACATACAACAGATATGTAATGCTGACTGATGCCCTCCTGCATATGTCATTTTTCCCTCTCACATGCAAGCTACTGTTATGCATAGAAACCAGTAACACAGAACAGAGGCACACAATGCATGCCTCTTTTCTATATAAAAAAGAAAAAAGGAGAAGGGGTAAAAAACACTGAACAGAGAAGTACTAATGGTAAGAGGGAGATACACTTAAAGGAAAAAAGAGAGAGAGAAAACACAACCAGATAGAAATGAGGAGAATAGAGGAGATAACTGATGAGAGAGAAAGAAAGGGGGGACGGGAGAGAGAATCTCTGTTTGGTATTACAGAAAGGATTAAATACAATCAGGCAATCAGCAGGGATGAACCTCCCCTCTCCCAGATTAGCTGGCTGAGTTATACTGGTGTGGTATGCAGCCATTTGTTCCTTTCCGCAGCATCTTCTGTCTTCCACATGTGTAAGATGAAGCTGGAGAAGGAGAAAGAGGAGTTGTTCTTCCTGCTTTGCAGAGAAATTAAATAGCTGCTGTGCCAGTGAAATAACTTATACTGGAATGGAACTCTTTGGACTACTGCCAAGAAAATGATTTGATGCTGGTGGGCATCCTGGCAGAACAGCGTGATAACTGATGCTGAGCTCACATGGTCAGAGTTGGCAGTGTGGCCAGATTAAAAACCTGGATGTACTGTGAGCTATGAGGCCTAGTTACATAGGCGGCATGTGGTGGGCCCTCTCCAGGCATCCAGCATTTGCCTAGGTAAGTCATGTGGTGTTGTAAGATGGCATGCCATAGCACTATCAGATCAAACCTTTATTACGATCAAAGACCAGCGTAACTATAGCACTATGGTGGAGAAAAATCCGTAAGATAGAACCTTGATTTACAAGTTTTTTCTCCCTTTTCAAATGAGGTTTGTTTTGTCTACTCAAGCAGGACACAAGAGTAATTTAGTCTCCAAACACTTTCTGATGGGTTTGAAAAGCCAGGCCAGGCACACATTGTAATGGTATGTGGGAATGACCCTGGGAGACAGGGCAACGAGATGCAACCAAGGAAACAGATAAAAGGCAGCTTAGCCCACAGCAGGAATGTCGAAGGGGCAAGACACTCAAAAGAGACCTTCCCTAGTTTGGGGGCTGTAAAGGAGATGAGGGGAGATAAGTACTTTCAGACTTGTAAGATTCTGTTAATGTAACTTTACAATAAAGTAGAATTAGCTCATGTGGTTGTGTTTCCTGTGTGCAGTATCACACCATGGGCAAGACCCTGATACATAAACAATACAGGTAGTTCTCATTTAGCAACCACCTTGGATAGTGACCATTTGAAATACAACAGTAATAAAAGATAATAAAAAAATTCATTTTCCAACCAATGCATGCATTTAGGACAACAAAAGCCTTCAGTGTGAAACTGATTAAGGTCTGGCCAGTTTCAGACAGCAGCTGCCAGCCAGTGGGAGGGTTCTAATCAACTAATTAAGGCCATAGAGCTGAGCTTGTTAACTTGAGGTTACCACTTTTTAGGGAAGGGCTGTGCTGCAGAAAAAAGCAGCTCAAGAAGAGATAGCGTCTTTAAACAATCTCTCTGCCTTGCGAGAGGGCAAAAAAAATAAAAATAAAGGAAAAAACGGGTCAGGCACAGAACACTAATGTACGAGAGAACTTTATATGAATGAGACGGCAGCAGTGATCCGCAGCATGTCTCTCTCTCTCTCTCACACGTGGTTCACTTAGTGACCATTTTGCTGGAACCAATTGCAGTCACTAAATGAGGACTACCTGTGGGCTGTATTTATAATTGAGCAATAAGAAATTACAGCTGTGTAAGAATATGATTGATTACAGAGAAAACCCAAAGACAAAGGTGAATGGATCTACATTCACACAACAGGTGGCCAAATATTTTTATCAAGTTATACAATTGTGCAAAACTTTTAATTGGATATGCTGTTTCACTGTTTTATTGTTTTCCTTTTTTCCTGATAATGAATCGTTGGACTAAGCTATTTTTATTCTTCTATTGTAAAGGCTGGTCAAAGACCAAATAAAGATATTTGAATTTGAAATTGAATTTGAAAGGTGAGCAGATCAGACTTGTGCTGTGCAACAGCAAAACTTTCCACTGGCATTAACAGTCAAGCCCAATTCCTCTTGCATTTTGCGCCAAGAATCTTTCTAATCAGTTCCTCTTCCATCTAACTGTAATATAATCACGATAGTCTAATGCAATGAATAAACAACTTCCTCTTGAAGCCTACTTGCTAGCTAAACATTTGTTACTACAATGACAAATACTTTCACATTGCTCCAAAGCTCCATGCTAAAACATTTATTGATATTCAGATTGCTTAAATTCTTCCACAACTACAAGGATGCCACTGGTCCAGATAACCCATAAGGCTTAGACAGGTACTCTCCTCCATTGCCACAGAAAGTTGGCAACAAATTTCACAGCAAAGCACTTGAAAACTGTTCTAAGAATTTCCATCGATCGGCTTCCAGTGGGGACATGGCGGACTCAGCAGCTGTGCCCACAGGCTTCGTGGGCAGAACTGACAACACAGCAATTTTTGGGGGGCTCAGACAGGTTTTCCTGAAGCCTAGGAGTGTTCTTCAGATAAAGGAAACACTGGAATCATCCCATCTGCTATCCGGATGGCTGCTTGCAGCCAGAAGATTGCAAGCAGCGGTTCGCGTTCAACTGGTAAGAGCCAGATGGGAGGTGGGGACGCAGTCATTTCCCAAGCTACGCTGTAGCCTTAAAGGGACACTAAGACTGGCCACCCCATTTCTAAATCACCCAATTTATATATATATTTAAGTATGTGTACCCTAAGAAAGGCTTTCTACAGTGAGGAGAAGCTCGCTCTCTTGGGGCTTATCGTAATCTTTTTTAAGTTTTGGAATTCATTTTCCTTCCAAATATAAAGGAAGATTGAGAGTAAACAATTGTCTTCCTGTTATTATTTTGGTATTAGTTTGAAGATATTTGTTGTTTATTCATTTAGTCGCTTCCGACTCTTCGTGACTTCATGGACCAGCCCACGCCAGAGCTTCCTGTCGGTCGTCAACACCCCCAGCTCCCCCAGGGACGAGTCCGTCACCTCTAGAATATCATCCATCCATCTTGCCCTTGGTTGGCCCCTCTTCCTTTTGCCTTCCACTCTCCCTAGCATCAGCATCTTCTCCAGGGTGTCCTGTCTTCTCATTATGTGGCCAAAGTATTTCAGCTTTGCCTTTGATATCATTCCCTCCAGTGAGCAGTCTGGCTTTATTTCCTGGAGGATGGACTGGTTTGATCTTCTTGCAGTCCAAGGCACTCTCAGAATTTTGATATATATATAGATCTATATCTATATCTATACACACACACACACACACACACATACACACACATACATACATACACACATACATACATACATACATACATTATTTAACTATAAGGGGATGGAGCAACTGTATTTAGTGGTTTTTATAATGTGCCAGTGGAATGATTTACTATATAGAAATAATGTGGTTTTGGTTAAATATAGAGTAAGAGATTGATTATGGAAAATTTTTTTGTATATCTGCTCTTAAAAGTCAGAAGTCACACCTTTCTGTAATGTCGAAAAAAATTTTCTCTTGTGTTTTCACATCTTTTTAGTTCTTTTTTCTTTTTTGTAGTTTTTTGTTTTTTCGTAGCTTTTATCTTTGTCTTGAACTTAATAAAATTCTTTAAAAAAAGAATTTCCATTGACCAACATTTAGAAATGTTGAAGGAAAAAAACAGAATGTCAGTATCCATACATATTTGTTATCATTGTTGATGATGATAAAAAATCGATCTTCTCTTGATCTTTTATGCATTACAATACAGAATCCTGCCTGGAAGAAATTGGCATAATCATATTCTTTTAAAAAGCAGATAGGATTAATTGTATTTATATCTCTAATCCAATATATATGAATTTAGTCCTATTTTTCTTGTAACATCCCTGCCCACTTTCCCTTTAGGATTCATCCATTTTTCCATGGCCACATTTATTTTTCCTCTGCAATCTTTGGCATGTGTTCTTGTTTTCCTTCTTCAAAATGTCCCCATCCCTGCTTTGGAATTTAATATACTGCATATCCCTTTATTCAAATATCTTAGATTTACACAGTGGATAGTACTGGTAATAAAATCTGATAAGAAGGATATTATATTATAGATGACAATCTAGGTGACAGTCATATTGTACAGTAAATGGCTATTTTTTTAAAAAAAAGAGGCACATCAATAGATTGTTAGTATGTAAAATTAGATCTCCCTGTTTTTTTTAATTGGCTTTTGACTTTTCTTTTTGTTTCTTATAGCCAATGTTGTTTCTGAATCAAAATACAAAACCAGTGAATGTTCTGGATGGTGAGAGTGCGTTGAATGCAGTATAATTTTTCAATACAATTTCTGATTCTTTGAAATACAGCTCCATGTTTCTTTATATATGTTATTCTGCAGGTATTCAAGAATGGAAAGGAAATAATTATTTGGAAAGGAAACAGCATGCCATAATTTCTTTTCCTTTTACATTATTAGCCCATGATTAGTTCCTACATGCTAATCAGTGGTCTGGTTCTACAATACTGTTAACAAGAGAGCTATTAAAAGGAGCTTTACTCAGCCTTTATGAACCTTACAAAAGACATAGACACAGATGCCAAATTAGGAATGCTGACTTTTGAAGTTGTTGGGGGATGGAAAACATGTAGCTCCTGACAGCTTTAGATGCTTTCCCAAAGTCCTTCCAATACTTGTCATCAAGATGTCAATTTAAATGTGATAGAAGGGAAATTAATTTAGAAAACAAGGAGGAATCTTATTAACTGCATTTAATTAATTGAATTACCCATAAATACGAATATAAATGCAATCAAATCATATTTTATTTGCCTTGGCCCTGCCTATATTGTGGGTATGGTTCCCTGGCTTGGGAGGCCTTTAGCCTGAGTTCAGTAAAGAAACATTCTGTTCTGGTCTAAGGCCATTTCCTGCATTCAGGTAGAGACTAGGAAGACAGTAGCAAAAAGAGGACTATTATTGGTATCTAAAAGAGATTGCCAAGACTTGTAGCTGTAGGTATTCTTAACAACAGATGTCCTTAGCAACCTAGCATTCCCAGAAGGAGTAAACTGTAATTCTCCCCATCCTTAGACAGCTTCCGCTGCCAATGCAGTAACATACCATTTGCAAGGTTATAGTGAGGACTGAAAAAAATGGGAAGTATTCTGAAACTACAGCCACTCCTCATTTAGTGGCTACCTTGATTAGCGACCATTAGCAAATACAATGGTAATAAATGGTAGTAAAAAAATTATTTTCTGACCAGTGTGTGCACTTACAACCAAATTTCTGTGCTTGATAACAATGCATGCCAGAGTGAGAGTAACGCTAGTGTAGCTGCATGAAAGAACTTTATCTGAATGAGACAGCAGCAACCAGTTATCTTTGTGGCATCCCTCACTCTCTCTCAGTCACATGTTTGCTTAGCGACCATTTTGTTTAACAACAAAGTCACTGAAATGGAACATGGTCGCTAAATGAGGACAGGGTATATATAAATTGGAAGAAGTAATTTTTACCCAAAGAAGCACATAAAGGGGCATATAAATTAACTCAGGGCTGCTGAGGTTGGCTACATCTGTTGATGTGTTTTGTGCAGACAACGCTCCAAGGTGATGCTAGTTGTCTATAGAACACTTAAAAAATCATTAACAACCAATAATAAGAGTTCACTTATAAGCTTGAATTAGTGACAATTTTACTATTTTTCCAAGAAAGAGAAAGTAGGATAAAGACATTTTACATAATTACAGAATTAATGTTAAGGAAACTAAATCCATGTTGAAAGAATTTAAGTACATCTGATTCTTAAGGAGTATATTGTCCATTTTATTGACTGGATTTTAAAATACGTATTACTACTGGACTACTAATCCTTGTTGTTCAAGGGAATGTAATAAAGCTGGGAGTGGGGATGAATTCTGAAATTGGAGTATCTTGCTGACCTAAGTTATCACATAGCTGAATGAGCAAAGGAGGACACAGAGAACAAATAGAGGGAAAAGGAGGACATACCATTTAACTTTCTTGGCATCTTCAGCAAAAATACCGGACTGTCTCTTCCCAATGTTGTCTACTTATCCTGTGAGATCTAGCCAGAGAGGCATGCTCCAGGTCCTGTCTGCAAGGGAGTGCCATCTGGTGGGTCTCAGGAAGAGACCCTGTTCTGCTGTGGCACCTGCCCTCTGAAACATCATTCCCCCAGAGATATTGGGGGGGACTTGACCTGATCCTGCTGGCCTTTCACAAGGCATTGAAAACCTGATTTGCCCATCAAACCTGGGGCCCAGATAGTATGGGTGAGCCCATTTCTTGATCATGGTTGTGTTAAACAAGGGTTACCTGCTGCTATGATATTTTATGTTATTTCTGTTGATTTTATTTTGGGTGTTTTTACTCTGTTTTTAACTGTTAGCTACTCAGAGTCCTATATGTAAGATGAGTGGCCATATGAATTTATTAAATAAATAAAATTGTATATGAAATTACGTTTTCTAGCATCAGAAAGACTGGTCTTTCAATTGCAATATTTTTCCAACAAATCTTTATTTTCAAGAACATATGCTAGTGATAAGATAGACGCGACGACGTGCTTTCCAAATTTTACCATAGCAACATATGATAAGTCATGTGATTTACAGACTACAGTGATCATAGATTTGAAGTGGATGGATTGGAGCCAATTTCTAGAATCAGGAAATAAATTAAGTAATGTAAGCTGTCAAGTCTGTTGTCAGATGAGGGAAGGAAAGAAGCTCACAGTTTAGAAGGTTACAATATATGATAGTTTGAATGACTACTGTTGTGAAAATGGTCCAAATTTTTTTAAAAATCAGGATACTCAAAAAGTCAGACAATGTTTGATTTTAAGGCTATGCCTGCCAGATGGAATACATGAGGACAAAAAGGAGGACATGTCCTTCTTTTTCTGGGTGTCTGGTAACCCTATGCTAACCTTACATTAGCTTTATTTTAAGGAGCCGTGGTGGCTCAGTGGTTAAGATGCTGAGTCAAAGGACCATTAAGGTCGGCAGCTTGGCAGTTCAAAACCCAAGAGTGCAAGCTGCATGACGGAGTGAGCTCCCATCAACTTGTCCCAGGTCCTGCCAGCCTAGCAGTTCGAAAGCATGCAAATGCAAGTAGAGAAATAGGTACCACTTTGGTGGGAAAATAACAGGGACATGAAAGGAGCTCCCTCAGGTGTCCCCTGGGCAACGGTGATGTCACCGGCAAATCCTTTCAATACAGAAGCGCCTTGGTAGGTGCTTCTGACACACGCAAAAGCTTTATATTGATAGAATATCCATCTTTTTTGTAATTTATACCTTAGCTGCTATATGTAAGTCATAGTTACCATATCTGGGCTGGGAAAATCCAGACATTCTGGAACAAAGAATGAACTTTTCCTGCATTTCTTTGTTACCATCTAGTGGTCATCCAGATTTTTGCAGCCTAGACATGATAGATCTGAGGTACATCAGTACAATTTTGAGGTCATGATAGTCAAAATATTGCTTGGGCAAAACAGGCTGTGAATTTTATTTGCTTCAAATTAACTGTGACATACATACATACATACATACATTTCAAGTAAAGAATATGAGGCCTGAAGACATGTGGATTAAATCCAGGACCTCCCTAGTCTTCTCCTGAACTCTGTGCCAAAGGACAGATGGATATTCTCTCTGGCTACTCCGAAAAGGGTGCTCCCCTCCATAAATACTACACTTGAATAAAAGAACTCCTACCCAATCACATGATCTTTCAAGCAGTGTCATAGCCCCACTTTTGCAGCTTCTGAATTCCAACTTTTATATGTATAGCAGGAGATTGTATCAAGGCAAAGTCTAGTATATAGATAATTTTCCTTTTACTTCCTATGAGGCTCTTATTGAGAATCAATTTTTTAATAGTGTGGCCTGGAAAATCTCTTTCATTTTCTGCAAGCATAAAAATAAGAATCTGTTAAAAGCTTGTCATCCTTGTGCATATAATTCAGAGAACTCTTGCTGCATGTAAGTAGAAAAAATCCCTTTTTTAGTGTGGGGATTATATCAGTGAAATGTACTGAAAGTGTAAGATCATCAAGGAAAACCTATGAGCTTTGTTCTTTTTCAAAAGAGTGGCTAATGTTATACAATGTAGGCAAAGAGGATGAGGTAATACAGCATGATACCATCATTCAGGTTGTAATGCCTTTTTACCACTGATGGCTAACTGATTGTCCACTGTGGAGTCCTTGGTGCTCTCTGAGCCTTGTTGTTTTCTTGCAGACATTTCACTGCCAGACTAGGCAACATCTTCAGTGCGAACAGGGAGAGGGCTTTGTTCTCTGTTTATATATAGTGGCTTGCCCTGCTTGTGTTGGTAGGGGTGTTGCTTTCTCCTTGGGAGTTCTTTGGGCTGTTGTTTGCTGCTTGGTTGATTACCTGAGTTACTAGTTCCTTGATTAAGGTGTATTGTGCTGTTTGATGGTTCATCTAGTGTTAATCCTAGTGTTGATTTTTGCCTATCTGGGTGTTGATTGCTGGTGAGGAGGTGTACTGGTCTTTTGGCTTTTCTATTGTCTCTTTTGAATGGTATGTAAATGTTGTTTACCTCTATGTGTTTGTTGATGGCTGCTCTGTCTGAGTGCCAGGTTTCCAAGAATTCTCTGGTGTTTTTGGATTTGGCTTGGTTTAGGATGTTCAGTTTCCCAGTTGAAACTATGGTTGAGTCTATCCATGTGTTGTGAGATTAAGGAGTTCTCATCGTGTCTTCTGAGTGCTAGTTGGTGTTCGTGGGTGTGCTCTGCTAGTCTTTTGCCTGTCAACCAAGGAGCAAACAACAGCCCAATCAAAGAACTCCCAAGGAGAGAACCCCTACCAACACAAGCAGGGCAAACCACTATATATAAACAGAGAGCAAGGCCCACTCCCTGTTTGCACTGAAGATGTTGTCTAGTCTGGCAATGAAATGTCTGCAAGAAAACAAGGCTCAGAGAGCACCAAGGACTCCACAGTTCAACCCTGAACTTCAAATATTCGCTTCAATTGATTGTCCACTGATGTACAATGTGAAGAAAAGAATGACATTCCTTCTGTCTAAGACATCACTCATTCAGGAAATGGCTAAGGATGCCAGTTTACACTTTTGGTGATGAAAATAATGCTGTTATTGAAAACTGTTCTTGAAAATAGGGGCAGATAACCAAGGTACAACCAGCTGTTCCTAAAATGTCCTATTGTGTGGAACTGGAGTTGGAGTGAGAACAGATGGTGAGAGACCCATTTGATTAGAGAAAACAATCAAATTATTTGAAATACATAATAAACAGAATCATCTCTGGAAAACTAATCTTAATTAGGCACCAATGTAAATTAAAATTAATACAGGAGGGAAAGGTTGCATCACTACCATAATGTCCTGAGTTTGTCTCGGGAGGAGGTGATGTGTCCAGTTTAAAGGCTGAAGTGGTCTGACTTTACAGTGTAATTAAATAGTATTTGTGTATCCATCATGTCACAAATCACAAGCCAATTAGGAACATTTGTTATATGGTTTGTGAAGAAAACAAAATTTCAGTTTTAGCCTGTTTAATTGAAACCAAGAGCTGGTAATGGGACTGAATTCCCACACGGTATGCTTCCATACCCGTCCATATATATGCATGTAATATTCTCTTGGTTCATAATTCCATGACTTAATTTGGTATAGCTTCCTTTCCCAGTTCTTTTCCTTGAATGGCCTATTTTACAAGAGCAGCTCAATATTAACTATAAAAGCTAAATGCTACCCTGCTATATCAGCTCTAATGTATAACCAAACCATTGCATGCTTTATTTAGTAAATCATTGTAGTCTTAATAATAAATTGCAACTTGCTTTAGCTCTTAAGGTAACTGTGTAACTCTTTGTTACTCATGCAGTAGCCTGAGGATTCTTTCTTGTATCTTGTAACAAAATGGTTCAATACAGTAGTAACAGACTTGGGCAACTGGGCCTGAGGAGGTGTTTCTATTATGACAAAGGCCCCTCCTCCATGATATTCCCTGTGGTGGAGGGGAGAGGAGGTAGTTATTTATCTGCCTGAGGAAGAAAAGAGGGCTTCCAAACCCTTCCTTCTCTCAGTAACTCTCAAAGTTACTTTGCAACTGTCAGAGTGCTGGAAAAGACCCAACAAAATACACTCACCCGGTTCGTTGGCTCGAAGGAAGGAAGTTTATTTTCAACTTTGCAAAGCTGGGCTCCCAGGTTTTGGCTCTACTCGCAGGTAAACCAAAGTCCCAAGAGCACCAGGTTAAGCATTTCAAGCTCTTTTATTCCCTCTCTGCCGCCCCTCCCTTAGGAGGCTTGGCTCACAATCTTCCTCTTATTATTTGACACATAAGCATTTTAGCATCAGCAGATGAAAGCCAGTTATGGCCAGCTTCTACCACTTCCCTACTTCCATGAGTTTGAGACACGTGTACACTTTTGAACTTTTTACCTTTTCCTTTTTGAACTTTCTAACTTCCCCTTTTTCTGCAAGCAAGTTAACCATATCCTTACGAGAGCGAGAAGCACCCACCCCAGTTGCAAAGCTTCCTCAGCTGCAAACCCACCTGCCGGAGCATGTGCGGTTTCTTGTGAGCAAGCATAACAGGGCATCAGAAGGTCAGTTACCCACATCCGTGTCTTCAACTTTCGTTAGTCTCTTCCTGTTTTACTACTCCCTTGAATTTGAAGTACAGTTATTAAATTCCCCTCTCACACAACTTGTGGCAAAGAAAGGGGGAATGGGAACGGTTAGTAAATTTTAGAGAGGTTCTTTTCAAATACTCTGAAAGCTGTATCCATATTAATAATCACTGAATGCTATTATAATTATATTAAGCAGTTGGTTCTTCAGCCCTTGGAAGGTTTTAACCTGAAATTATAGTTGTTGCAGAGACAATAATGATCCAGAAAATTAATTTTTCTTCATTTTTCTTTTCTCTTTGTCTCCATCCCTCTTTTTGCATATTGAATGTCTTTGTCCCAACATAATAACATTTTGGGGAAATGTTATTAAACTTATGAAAGTTATTCAGAAGTGTTAGGACCACAGTTTCTGTAGTGGCATTAAGTTATTGGAAACATTGTACTGAAAGAAAAAGACTCTGAGTTAATTTTCAGTCATTTAGCAAGTACAATGTTGTAGCGCAATATTGAGAAAGAGAAAATAGCACATCAACTGGTATTTAGCTGAACAAGATTTGGGACAGGATAGTTTTGTGGATACTTTACCAATGCCACAGACAGGACATTTCTGTCTTAAAAGTGATGTATTCTTGGAAAGCTGAACTATATGGGCTAAATAGTAGAATAGCATGCATTAATTTTTTTTTAATTGTTTAAATCAGCATTTCTCAACTTTTTGATCCTGGAGGAACCCTTGAAATATTTTTCAGGCCTCAGGGAACTGCTGCACATTCAGGCTCAAAT
The DNA here is from genome assembly GCF_035149785.1 of Candoia aspera. Classification (NCBI taxonomy): domain Eukaryota; kingdom Metazoa; phylum Chordata; class Lepidosauria; order Squamata; family Candoiidae; genus Candoia; species Candoia aspera. The sequence goes on from NC_086158.1 coordinate 54,029,821, forward strand.
ATAGGCCAAAAGTTACAAAATTGTTATATTTGTTTCATGTGTAGGCCTGTATATATGCTTTAACAGTGTTCTTAAACTAAAAATAAAGAATGAAACTTACCTCTTTAATGTGAAGTGAATGTGAATTTGAAATAATTTTTTAAATAAATTATGATCTCCCAAGGAACCCCTAGTGACCTTTTGTGGAACCCTGGCTTCCACGGAACTGTGGTTGAGAAACCCTGGTTTAAATGGTAGAAGACTAGTCAAACAGTGCTTGCTTGTATTTAAATCAGTTTTTTAAAATAGATTTGATTAAGCATCACTGAATTAAAACCCAAGTAGTTCCTTTCGTGCTGGAGAAACAGGGTGATGAAACAACCTTTGCAGTTCTTCCTTCCCATGCTGCTCCTTGTGCTTCTGGAAATGCTGCTGCAGAGGGTTGAAGAATCAATTGTAGCAGCATGAGAGGCAATGCCAAGAGCTAGAGGGGAATTACAATGATTGCCTCTTTGCCCCTTACTCTAGCAAGGAGTCCATTGGATACATGCCTTGTATGGATAAGAATGGGCCTTCTACTTAATGAAGGGTCAGTTTGAGTCCAATGCATTATACTAATGCATTGTTGCATCCAAACAATGACTTTGAAATAAAAATAAAAGTGAAATATTATCCAAAACAGTCTCCTTCCCAAGAATTGTGATTGAGATTCTGATGCATATATTCCAATGAATAGAGACTCATATTTTCAGTGTCTTTAATCATCTCCTTCCATAATCCTTTGTATGCCTATTATTAAAAATATAAAGCTGTTTCAGTTATCTTTCACAGTGAGAATACAGTATCTCCACCAATCATTCCCACAGTGCTTTAAAATAAAAAGAACAGTTTGAGAAAGCCTACTTGTTTTGACCCAGAAAATCTGTTTTAGCCTATGATCAATTATCCCAACCTCACTAAACTCGGTAATTATCCTGATAAGCATATCACTGTGTTCTTTCCACATCAGCAGATAGGGATTGTGAACTAAGACAAGCAATCAGTGATTTTCCTTGCTCTTCCCCAAAGCCCCATGAGGGTTCCGGCTGCTGATTGTTGCTGTATTTTGTTCTAAAGGCAGTTGTATCATTTCGATTTCAACTAGCAAAGGCTTGGATCCTTGTAGTGCATAAACAGTCATCTTAGAAACTCTTGTTTATTTGTATTTTGAATAAAAAAGGAGCAAAATGTCTTACAAAGTTACTCCTATAAACTTAGTGAAAATACTAGTGGCTTATGCTGTGTAATTGTATTTGCCAGCTGCAATCAATTTCCTCTGATTTGTACAGTTTACTGGCATAACTCTGTTTTTCTCTCTCAAAACCCGCTTGACAGCAAAGCGACTCCGGTAGATGTAATGGAAATGACTACTGATTTACTCTGAGATCAACAACAGGAATCTTTGGCTAGAATTTTAAATGATGTTTTATGAAAATGAAATCTCAACAGAGATTTCCTACTGTGCACTGCTGGCAGGAAAGGAACGCAACATTCTCAAATGAAAGCACAAAGCTATTTTGCCATGCCTGCTATTTTATAGCAGCGATGTAAATAAATGCTGCACTGTCCTACCCTGGCCTAGGCTTTCCAAAATCCTTATGAAAGCATAACTTTCCCAATATAGATCAACCACCACAACAAAATCTGAGAACCTCTTTGCTGTTCCTTTTTGTATGTAGAAACTAGTTGTGTTCTAAAAATGTATGAATGGTACAACTGAACTCTTTACTACGTGTACTCAGATCATGCACTGCATAGATAAGCTCTTGATAAGTAGTTGAAAATAATAGTGCATCCTTCCTTTGTTCATGAATTTATATTGGTGAACCACTGGAAAATGTCTAAAGTTCCTCATGGTTCATCTTACCCATATCAGGTCATTATTTCTTAAAAGTTGTTATGTTTTATTTTAATGACTAGATCCCTACTGTGCCTTTAACAACAAACAAGAAAGCCCTTAACTGGCTAATTAGGAGATGAAATGAAGTGGAACAATTTGGGGCAGATATTAGTTCTATGCAGATACTCTAACTCAGTGTCTCTCAACCTCAGCAACTTTAAGATGTGTGGACTTCAGCTCCCAGAATTCCCCAGCCAGATTGAGAAACACTGTTCTAACTGGTGAGATCATGAAACTATCTGCTAGTTCTGCCTTGTTACCCAAAGGTATTCTGCATGTGTGGACTACCTGAGCTGTACTAGTCTATACTCTGAATAATGCTTAGATCATCAGTCATGCAATCTGGCTAATTAGGCATCTGTTTTATAGAAATATCAGACGATCCAAGAAGGTGGGAGTAGAGAAATCACTACTGACCCACATTCATAGTTTCATAATAGAATTAAAACATTTGCATAGAGCTATTGACATCAGTTATACCTCTTCATATATTAGTAGTTCTTTTTGGTGGTTATCTTTATTCTTCAATCTTAGAATGCTACCAGAAAAAAAGCTGCTAATAGTAGTAATCAAAAGCCCCAGTAGCTGTTTCATACTTTCCTCCTTTGATGGCTTTTTTTTCTGAAAAGAGAAAAAACAAAGGAAGGTTATAAATGGAAGACAATGCTGTATGAACATCCCCATATAATCCCAGGACTGAGGCCCTGTGATTTTCCCATAACATCTTCGTCTGAAATAAATTAGAGTGAGCCAAACTCAAATTATTTTTTCAGCAAGAAGTCTGTGTTTTAAATTTCTAAGTCAGTATAGTTAACAATCTTCTCTTTACTTGGACACAAGTAAATGACTATTATAGCTGGAGAAGTATTATGAGATTGTCAGAGTGCGGGAAAAGACCCAACAAAATACACTCACCCGGTTCGTTGGCTCGAAGGAAGGAAGTTTATTTTCAACTTTGCAAAGCTGGGCTCCCAGGTTTTGGCTCTACTCGCAGGTAGACTAAAGTCCCGAGAGCACCAGGTTAAGCATTTCAAGCTCTTTTATTCCCTCTCTGCCGCCCCTCCCTTAGGAGGCTTGGCGTACAATCTTGCTTAAGTTTCGTTCCTGCTTATACAAGCCTTTTCTCGTAACCCACCTGCCCTATTGCTGCCCCCCCCCCCTTAGGAGGCTTGGCTCACAATCCTCCTCTTATTATTTGACACATAAGCATTTTAGCATCAGCAGATGAAAGCCAGCTATGGCCAGCTTCTACCACTTCCCTATTTCCATGAGTTTGAGACACGTGTACACTTTTGAACTTTTTACCTTTTCCTTTTTGAACTTTCTAACTTCCCCTTTTTCTGCAAGCAAGTTCCTTGTTTCTAACCATATTCTTACGAGAGCGAGAAGCACCCACCCCAGTTGCAAAGCTTCCTCAGCTGCAAACCCACCTGCCGGAGCATGTGCGGTTTCTTGTGAGCAAGCATAACAGGGCATCAGAGGGTCAGTTACCCACATCCGTGTCTTCAACTTTCGTTAGTCTCTTCCTGTTTACTACTCCCTTGAATTTGAAGTACAGTTATTAAATTCCCCTCTCACAAGATGAAACCCCCACTCTACAGGAAAGAGAAATACCACCCTCCTTCATCCATGGATTTTCCATGTTCTATACATTTGTCTGAACACAAGCCCCCAAAACCCCAAAGCTCTTGCTTGAGTGGTTTAGTTGTGAAACCATCGCCATGAAAGATCTGCCAGGTGACTGAAGGATAGAAGGGGTTCTCTCCAATGGAGAAACAGGCTGCACACAAAGCACTGCAAATTATGCTAGTTCTCACAAAGAATGCTAGTTCTGCGGCTGATCTGAAATTGGTTCAATCTACCAACATTGCCAGTGTTGCCATATCAGATATATCTGGAGCTGCTTCCAAAATGAAAAAGGTGGATTTTACCCTGAGTGCCTTCCTTTCCCTTCCTCTTGCTTCACTAGGTACAACACATTCCGCAAAATACATCTACCACTCAAAATACGTGCAGCTGTGCTGTAAAAGAACATCCTAGCAGTATTTATTTTAGTATGAAAAGTTGGAAGATAAATTGGAGATCATCTAGTCCATCCCCCTGCCCAGTGCAGGAAACCACAATTATTATCTATAGGAGTTGTTATTTAGTAGGTCTTTTTTCTCCTTCAAAACAGGCCCTCCCAGTGAAAATATCCACATAATTAGCCTTATATAGAAATAATTCCAAATATAGCAATGGTCCTTGTTAAATGGAATCATAGTTCTTCTCATTTTCTCTTTTAATAACATCAGATAAAGGAAATCCAGTTCAGAAAAAAAATCCGATTGTGCAACAACTGTTTTTAGCCAGCAAACATTTTTAATCAAGTCCATATTTCAAGAAACTGTTCTGAAAGCCAAGTTCTGTCTACATATAAAAATAGCATTAAGATAAATTTATGTTTTGACTTTTTATTCTTGTATATGCAAAATGATAGCAACTTGTCTCTGAGCTACTGTTTGTATGATGCCTATTCATTAAATGCATATGTGACACAAAGGAAGAAAGTGAGATTTGTGTAATGGATTTGTTACTTGGGGGATCAAACTTTCTCAAATCTGATGCCTTCCTGATGTGTTGTACATCCACACATCTGTTGCTAGAAAGGATGAGTGGAAATGTACTTTGTAAGCTAACAGCAGTTTTTACCACCCCAGTGGCTTTACCTTTGCTTTATTTTTGGTTTGGAAGATGCTACATTATCCATGTCAATGTGTACTAGAGATGACCAGGACATCTGATATTCAAAGTGGGCTGATTCCATTCTTTTATATGATTGAACAACGTAAGTGTTTTTACTTAAAAAGGGAAAATGTTCTCTACATTTTCAGCTATTAGATTGTAGGAAAAGAAATGGAGTTTTTTTTTTTTTTTGCTTTGTAGAGGCAATTATTAACATTGCCTTTTATATTTCATATTCTGTATATCACACCCCATCCATTTCAAATGCTAGGGTTTGTTCTCTTTAATTTTAAAAGATGAATGCCAGAATGAAAGCAAATGACTATTCTATGTATTTAATCAGCACTTCCAAACTGGTTCACATCATATAGAATTTGAAAAAAAAATTTTTTTGGGATTCCCAGGTTTTAATACCTTAATTTTATTTGTATGATTATTTCATTTGATTTGTGGGAATAAATGTATGCAATATATCTACATATAAAATTCAAATTTGTAAACATTAGGTTATGAACAGGTTATTTCCTCTGATGCTTTCATTCATTTGCCAAGCTCTGGGATGATGTTCAGATATGTAAGTGGGACCTGCCAAAAAATGCAGCAGCCTGGGAATGCTCCTATTCAACATGCTTTTAGTTTTTCCTTCCTTTCTAGTTTTCTAGTTTTCTTTCTTAGCAGAAACACAATCATTCTCACAGGATTGCTTTCAGGGTCTCCCCTTTTACTATTTTTTGGGGGAGAGGGATATTCTACAAATCTTGAGCTTCTCCCAAACCTTTTTGTTCTGGATGGATTGTGCTACACAAACGTAGGCACGCCACTCTAAGCCCTAGAAACATGGGAGCAATTGGAAAAGCTGAGTGGAAATGCTCAGTTACAAACATTTGCAACCTCTTCATTTTAAGATGATAATGTGCTTGGCAAAGAGGAAAATGTTGCACAATGTACAGACAACACAAGATTTTGTATTTTGAGATTCAGTTTTCAAAAATCCCAAATACAGTAATCAGCTCTTATTATTTTCAGTTGGCATGCATTATGACTAGGATGATGAAGTATTGAATATGGACCTTCTGAGCCGGGGTGTGTTTTTGATAATGGCCCAAGATGAGCCCCTTGCTAATCACATGATGCAGTAATTGATGGTTTACCACTGCAATAATTACTGAATTATCCATCTGCCAGTGTTGTTTTATTCACTGGCAATGAAACAACCTTTTTCATCAGCAATTGGTGAACTGCTGCAGAGTGGTAGCGTACTATTGTCTTGTGTTTCAATGAATGTCTTGGTTTCTTATTGGAAAACACACTTAGCTCACCCACTTCTCAACTGCTGTGATCCCATTGTGGTGGCAGGGGACTCAACTAGGAGTCACTGGGGTATAGTGGTTAAGGTTCTGGACTAGGAGCAGGGAAGCCCAGATTCCAGTCCACCCTCAGCCTCTGGGTGACTTTGGGCTAGTTTGTCTTTCTTAGCTCACTCTCCCTCACAGGATTGTTGTGGAGAAAAATAAGGGGGACCGGTGTTCTATGCACTACATTGAGCTCCTGAATGAAAAACAGGATATAAATCTAATAAATGAAAAGCCATCGTATCAATATAAAGAGTTTGGAAGGCAAGAGGGAAATTTGCTACAAAAAGGGTATCCATTGATTTTCATCTATTTTATTTTTTAAGAGGGGAAGGCACATGTCTTTTGGCACAAAACCGAGAGAGGGATATGAGGCATTCTGTAGATGCTTGTCTGGCAGGTATTGATAGGCTGATCATGACTGTGCTTGGATATTGATGAGCAGGGATAATTACAGTTTGTAAATTTTTGCAAACTCTAAAGCTCACAACATGGAAACATCCCCATGTTCACAGAGCACTGATGTCAATACTCAAAACAATCCTGTATTTTCAAGTGCAGCCAAAAGAGTTTGTGTTGGATGGTGTTGTTATTTGAAAGTAGCCCCCAAAAGTATTAAATTCAGTGGTCCAATGTAATAATAGCCTGAAAATATAATTGTAATGAATTTATAGGGACGCAGTGGCGCTGCGGGTTAAACCGCTGAGCTGCTGAGCTTGCCGATCGGAAGGTCGGTGGTTCGAATCCGCGTGACGGGGTGAGCTCCCGTTGCTAGTCCCAGCTCCTGCCAATCTAGCAGTTCGAAAACATGCAAATGTGAGTAGCTTAATAGGTACCGCTTCGGCGGGCAGGTAACGGCATTCCGTGTAGTCATGGCGGCCACATGACCACGGAAGTGTCTATGGACAAACGCCGGCTCTTCGGCTTTGAAACGGAGATGAGCACCGCCCCCTAGAGTCGGACACGACTGGACTTAATGTCAAGGGAAACCTTTACCCTTTACTAATGAATTTTTAGGATCTACTGCATCTTCCAACAAAGTGCATAAATACATAAATTAAAAAGCTAAAGTGAAAAACTCAATGTTGTATGTCTGCAAGGAACATTGTTTTTATATGCACTAAGAGAAAGGCAGATGGAGCTACAGGAAAATGGCTCTGGGACCTGCTGAAGAGAAACTTTTCTTCTTCTAAGATGAAGAAAGGCAAACATTTGTGAAGTGAGTGTACAATATGTAGCAGTAAGATTTCAAGTCCTATTATTGCTTTGCTTCCTATCTGGTTCTAAAGTGTGATCCAATTTATAACTTCTTTAGTGTTCAGCATCCTATAAGATAATAAACAGGGGAAGAAAAACCCATTGAAGTATAAAATTCATTTCTGCTAACCCCAGCTATAACCAGAAAAACTGAGCAATTTAGCTGTGGAATTTATTCACTGCCCTTTGGAAACTTTGATCTAGATAATCTCTCTGGAATCAGCATTTTCATGATTAAAATGTGTGCAATTTTATTTTGAGCACCTGGGATCCCACTTTTTAACAGATGCCAATCTGCCTTTCCAAGCAATGTCAGGCAGCTGTGTTTAGGACTCACTCAGAACAAAATAAAACAACATCAGGAATAGTTTTACAAATATCAGTGTAAATTATTCATCTGCCTGAAGAATCTTCAGAGTTTTTTGCTGCAGTTTGCACTGCATAGTTCTACAAGGACTCGCCTTTCTATCTCTGATCTTGCATAAACCGACAAACACCAATTTTGTCAGTGTAGCACCCATAATTCTTATTCAACACATGTCCAAACCACCACCATTTCTAATCCCTAATCAATCAGAAGTAGCATGAAGCTCATCCATAATCTTCACTTGTAGCAAAACCTGGAATACTGAAAACTTGCGTTGAACAGCATGAACCAATCAGTGCTCCCTTCAGCTGACAAAAAAAAAAAAAGAATTCAGAGATTATCATTCAGTTGCCCAATCTGGGAAGGGAGTAACAAATTTTTTTTTGACTCCATTGCACACAAAAGGAAAAAAAAATGGCTAATTCCTCCCATACACATTTTCAATATGTGTGTGTGGATATGTCTAATTGCTTGCAAAAACCCTGATTGGTTGTTCTGGGAGAATGACACCAGTCTACAAGGTCACTATACCTTCTGCATTGAAACCCTCCTTGCCAGTTATCAGAATTTAGCATGTCAGAAGTTAATTCTGAGCTGATGCAAAACTCTTGTGTAGAAGGTCCTGCAGTCTTCCAGCACTTTATGAATAACCACACGGAGAGAACCCATAGGCAACAGGTCACACCAGAAGACATTTTGCTTAGGGAAGATAACCTGTAATGTAATGTAGTGTAATGCAGTGTCTATGTTAACTTCCAGTTTGGATCTGAGTTCTTCCAGCATACCAGTAAATTTCATAAGTTAAAAACTCAAGTGAGGATTTTTGCTAGACAGAACTAAGATGTTGACATAAGATTTAGGTACTTCAATCATCTGATTTTGGGTGGGGGTAATTTGAGAGTGCTTTGATCTGTATTTATTTGAGGGCTTTAAATATTTATATAATTTATTACTTAATCTGAGATCTGAAAATGAATTTTGGGGTCCCAGCTGGCTGATTTTACATTTCTTTGCTTTATAACGCTAACTAGATTCATAACTTTGCACCTAATATATTTTGGTTTTGCAAATGGAGTTCTTCTTTATTCCAAGGGAAGAATTTGTAACTCAAAATTAATCCCTTATAGTCAATACATTGAAAAATGTTCAACAGTAATTCCCTTTTTCCTACTCAAGGACCCATATTGAATGGGTTGCTAGTCTGCAAACATTGTCAACATATATTGCTTCAATTCCCAAGATGGAAAATTAAAGTGAAATTCTAAAAGCTCATTTAAAAAAAGTAAGTATGAAGAAGGGATATATAGAACAGCTTCATTCTCACTAACTTTATAAATGAGCTTTAATATGGCTTTTTTATTTATAACAGAACAATTCTGTTCCAAACTTCTACTGATAATAGTATGAGGAGTCACTAGATATGAAGCCAGCAAAGCGGTGCTTCTATCTAGCCCTCCCAGGACACTTGCGGAAAGCTCCAAAGGTGTAAGATTACTGTGGTTGGTATATTACTGGCAAGGTAGTATGTTATTATAAAGATGAATGGAGAATGGAATAAAGCAAATTCTACCTGAATCCTAAAGGGAGCCAATCTGCATGTTTAACTTCTACCAGATCCTGGAAAGATTGAACTAATTCTGGCTATCATTCATCTTCTCCAGAAAAAAAAATAAACGAGGAAAGTGGATTAGAGTTGCATTTACTTTAGAAGCTAAGTTCCAAGAAGAAGTTGGCTTCGAAGCTAAGCACTTTGATACATTTTTTTTTAAGTGGAGGAGAAAATTCCTTGGTCATTAATTTCAAAATAAGTGCACTGTCTGTCCCTTGTGAGTCTAATATAGGGAATTTCTTGGATTTTTAATTTAAAAATTGGACTGAACATTTATTGAGATGGGAATTTGTCCCTAAAACAATGTAATTCTATTTTGCCATTCATTAGACTAGAGAAATTTTTGATCCACAAAGCCCCCTTCATCTTTCTGCATATACTACAGCTGGTATAATTATTCCCTTCCTGATTTGGTGTTATCAGCAAAGAAAACCAGTGATAGTTTGAAAATATGTGAGCAAATCCAGATGCACTAGAAAATAACAGCTCCCATCTCACTAGGAATATAGTGAGATTATAGTGAGAATATTCCTGAGAAAGGAATGTAGGAATACTGAATAAGATCATGGGTCTTCTAGCTCAGTATTAGCAATCCTCCCTGGCAGCAGCTTTTCTGAATATTAGCCTGAAATCTTTCTTGGCCCTGACTGAATAGATTGGGGATTGAACTTCAAATATTCCTCAGGCAAAGGAGAATAAAGTAGAGCTCTTTCCCCATAGTCTACAGCATCAGTTTTATCTATTTATATATACAAAAAAAAAAAAAAGTATCACCCCAGCAGTGATTTAAGGTGATTTGCAACCTAGCAACAATAAAACCAATGTAAAGCATCATAATAATTTACAAAAGAGGCTGAAGTCCATTGTCATACCCCAAACAGTATGATCTTAACAGCTTTGTGAAAGGCAAGCAAGGTGGGGGCTCCCCCATACTTTAGCATCAATATAGAGCTCCTGACAGAGAAGGCACACCTCTCAGCAGTTCTTGTCAGGATGCCCACATCAGATAAGCTAATCCTCGTTGGGAGAGATGATCCTACAGCTGCACCATTCTCAGCCTTATCCTTTATGCACATCATTACAATGCCATTAAACATTTCTCTAGATCACTATATAAGCAAGACACTATATTTTTTAATATAATCTACATATCAAACATTATTAAAATACAGTTATACTAACATATGCTTATTAATCAATTCCATTCATTATAGGGCATTTATTTCCAGTAGCCCTATTGTTGTTGTTGTTGTTGTTGTTATTACATTATCTTTCCCTTCTCCATTGAGTGATACCTCATGAACTGGCAGTGGTCTGTTGATCATAGATTGGGAACCACTGGCTTATTGCTATAACACCCTTGTTTACTATGGGTATGACTGTTGTCTATCCACCTCCAGAGACAGCCTGTTCAGGTGATCATTTCAGTGAACATTGTAGGGAGTAAAGCAAGAATTACGACCTAGTGCTGATTCACTGTTAATCTTGTTTGTCTCCATATACTGATGGTGAATGTTTGCAGCCTTTTCTACTTGTTTAGGATGAGAAACAATTTAGAATAAAAGTTAATTTCCCAAAATTCTAGAATAGAAAAGAGCCTACAGAGATTCAAAAGACTGTTTGCTGCAAGAGTTTGGCCTTGTCATGGGGACGGGAGGGGATGGTATAGATAATAATGGAAAGTAACAAGCTAACAAGGAATCCCTAATCAAGGAACTACCAAGGAGAAGACCCCACCCCCACCAACCCTGGTATGGCAAGCTGCTGTATATAAACAGGGAGCAAACCCCACACTCACTCGCACTGGTGATGTTGGTTAGTCAGGTAATGAAATGTCTGCAAGCAAACAACAAGGCTCAGAGAGCACCACGGACTCCACAGTTCAACCCTGAGCTACATACATTCTCTTCTATTGGAAGTTTGTCCTTGCTCTATCCCCTGTGTGTTTATTAAACCTTATACTAAATGCACAAAAGGGCTTTTTATGCTCTTTTGTCATGCACTGAAGTTCCTATCAGTGCAAACAGGAGTAGTAGTAATTCTCTTAAAAGATTATATGTCAATAGGAAATTAGTGTAGGAATTAACAATAATGCAGGAGTTGATTGTTGGAGTTTTCTCTGAGTGGGTGATCATCTGGGAAGGGAAAGGCCACACACTGTTATTGAGCCATGTACTGGGACTGCATTAAAAAAAAAAAAGGGCATGGACAGGGAGAAAATGTCCAGGGGAGATAATTCTTAAAATCCATGTATGCACTCCCTCCACCAAGAAAAAAGCAGTATGTTTAAATGAAAATAAACAAAAAGCCATTACCAATAGTAAACTGAGCTTCCAAATTCTAAGGGCAAATAGTGCAACTTAATTTTAGTGACAAATTCCAGTAGTTTGGTAAGAAGGAACTTGGTGGTGGGGGGAGTGTAAAAGGACATTGTGTGGGTCTCATTGCAGGGTCTCTGGGTTGCTCACTTCTAATAATGATGAAAGAAATTGAAGAAAGGAATCGTATGAAATGTTTTTGTCAAAATTTAGGCGTGTTCATATTTCCTTTGAAAAATTCAGTTCCCAAATATTTTCCTGCTTACATTTCAATATGATCTGGGCAGAATATGATAGAACAGAACCTGACAGTCTAGGACAGTAGAATGCCTCCATTCCTCCAAGCCTAAAGGATGTAAATAGAAGCCCCATATTAATTTTGTTGTTTATTCATTCAGTCGCTTCCGACTGTTCGTGACTTCATGGCCCAGCCCACGCCAGAGCTTCCTTCGGTCATCAACACCCCCAGCTCCCCCAGGGATGAGTCCATCATCTCTAGAATATCATCCATCCACCTTGCCCTTGGTCGGCCCCTCTTCCTTTTGCCCTCCACTCTTCCAAGCATCAGCATCTTCTCCAGGGTGTCCTGTCTTCTCATTATATGGCCAAAGTATTTCAGTTTTGCCTTTAATATCGTTCCCTCAAGTGAGCAGTCTGGCTTTATTTCCTGGAGTACAGACTGGTTTGATCTTCTTGCAGTCCAAGGCACTCTCAGAATTTTCCTCCAACACCACAGTTCAAAAGCATCTATCTTCCTTCTCTCAGCCTTCCTTATGGTCCAGCTCTCGCAGCCATATATTACTATGGGGAACACCATTGCTTTAACTATGCGGACCTTTGTTGTCAGTGTGATGTCTCTGCTCTTAACCATTTTATCGAGATTTGTCATTGCTCTTCTCCCAAGGATTAAGCGTCTTCTGATTTCCTGACTGCAGTCAGCATCTGCAGTAAGCTTCGCCCCTAGAAATACAAAGTCTTTCACTGCTTCTACATTTTCTCCCTCTATTTGCCAGTTATCAATCAAGCTGGTTGCCATAATCTTGGTTTTTTTGAGGTTTAGCTGCAAGCCAGCTTTTGCACTTTCTTCTTTCACCTTCATCATAAGGCTCCTCAGTTTTCTTCACTTTCAGCCATTGAAGTGGTATCATCTGCATATCTGAGATTGTTAATGTTTCTTCCAGCAATTTTAACCCCAGCCTTGGATTCCTCAAGCCCAGCATGTCGCATGATGCGTTCTGCGTACAAGTTGAATAGGTAGGGTGAGAGTATACAGCCCTGCCATACTCCTTTCCCAATCTTAAACCAGTCTGTTGTTCCGTGGTCTGTTCTTACTGGTGCTACTTGGTCATTATACAGATTCTTCAGGAGGCATACAAGATGACATGGTATCCCCATACCGCTAAGAACTTGCCACAATTTGTTATGGTCCACACAGTCAAAGGCTTTAGAATAGTCAATAAAACAGAAATTGATGTTTTTCTGAAACTCCCTGGCTTTTTCCATTATCCATCGGATATTGGCAATTTGGTCCCTAGTTCCTCTGCCTTTTCTAAACCCAGCTTGTGCATCTGGCAATTCTCGCTCCATGAATTTCTGAAGTCTACTTTGCAGGATCTTGAGCATTACCTTACTGGCATGTGAAATGAGTGCCACCGTTCGATAGTTTGAACATCCTTTAGTGTTTCCCTTTTTTGGTATGGGGATATAAGTTGATTTTTTCCAAACTGATGGCCATTCTTGTGTTTTCCAAATTTGCTGGCATATAGCATGCATTACCTTGACAGCATCATCTTGCAAGAGTTTGAACAGTTCAGCTGGGATGCCGTCATCTCCTACTGCCTTATTATTAGCAATGCTTCTTAAGGCCCATTCAACCTCACTCTTCAGGATGTCTGGCTCTAGCTCACTGACCACACCGTCAAAGCTATCCCCGATATTGTTATCCTTCCTATACAGGTCTTCTGTATATTCTTGCCACCTTTTCTTGATCTCTTCTTCTTCTGTTAGATCCTTGCCATCTTTGTTTTTGATCATACCCATTTTGGCCTGGAATTTACCTCCAATGTTTCTAATTTTCTGGAAGAGGTCTCTTGTCCTTCCTATTCTATTGTCTTCTTCCACTTCCGCGCAATGCTTGTTTAAAAATAATTCCTTATCTCTTCTGGCTAACTTCTGGAATTTTGCATTTAATTAGGCATATCTCCCCCTATCACTGATGCCTTTTGCTTTCCTTCTTTCTTGGGCTACTTCTAGTGTCTCAGCAGACAGCCATTTTGCCTTCTTGGTTTTCTCTTTCTTTGGGATGTATTTTGTTGCCGCCTCCTGAACAATGTTGCGAACTTCTGTCCATAGTTCTTCGGGGACCCTATCTATTAAGTCCAGTCCCTTAAATCGATTCTTCACCTCCACTGCATATTCCTTAGGGATGTTAGTGAGCTCATATCTAGCTGATCTGTGGGCCTTCCCTAATCTCTTTAGTCTGATCCTAAATTGTGCAAGAAGAAGTTCGTGATCTGAACTACAGTCAGCTGCAGGTCTTGTTTTTACCAACTGTATAGATGTCCACCACCTTTGGCTGCAAAGGATGTAGTCAATCTGATTTCGGTGTTGTCCATCTGATGAAGTCCATGTATAAAGCCGTCTCTTAGGTTGTTGGAAGAGAGTGTTTGTTATGCAGAGTGAGTTGTCTTGGCAAAATTCTATCAGCCCATGTCCTGCTTCATTTTGTTCTCCCAGGCCATGCTTACCTGTAATTCCAGGTGTCGTTTGACTGCCCACCTTAGCATTCCAGTCTCCTGTGATGAAAATAACATCTCTTTTAGGCATGTTGTCCAATAGGTGCTGAAGATCCTCATAGAACCACTCTACTTCAGCTTCTTCAGCATCTGTGGGGCATATATTTGGATCACTGTGATGTTAGATGGCTTGCCCCGAATTCGAATTGAGATTTATGAAGGCTACTCCATTTCTTCTGTGGTCCTCTTGTCCACAGTAGTAGATCTGGTGGTCATTTGATGTGAAGTGGCCCATTCCAGTCCATTTCAGTTCACTGACTCCCAAAATGTCTATCTTTAACCTTGACATCTCACCAATAACCATATCCAATTTGCCCTGGCTCATAGATCTTACATTCCAGGTTTCAATGGTGTATTGATCCTTAGAACATCGGATTTGCCGTTCACCACCAGCACCGTCGGCCGCTAGCTGTCCTTTCGGCTTTGAGCTAGCTGCGTCATCATGTCTGGGGCTAGTTGAACTCATCCTCTCTTCCTCCCCAGTAGCATTTTGACCATCATCCGACCTGGGGGTCTCATCTTCCGATGGTATACCGACATATCTCTGGTTGTACTGATCCATTTAGTTTTCATGCCAAGAATACTAGGGTGGGTTGCCATTACCTTCCCCAGGGATCACATTTAGTCTGACCTCTCTGTCATGACCTTCCCGTCTTGGGTGGCCCTTCACGGTTTAGCTCATGGCATCATTGAGGTGCTCAAGCTCCAGAACCACAGCAAGGTAACAATCCTTTGCTGAAGAGATTAATTTTACTAGATGTAAATTCTTCCCTTATCCCTAGATAGATGCCAGCAGTTAGCAGAAACTCCTGTTTCCATTCATTTCTGATGCATATACTTCAAATTCTGTCTTCTGTGTACAAATGATCTTTGAACTATGTACAAATCTTTGGACTATGTATAAAGAGATGAACATGTAATTGCCTAAATGTATAAACTTTTATTGAAATTTGAAATGAAAGAAGTGAAAGACTTTAAGATAAAATGGGCTAAAAACTTTGGATGTAACATATTGATGGAACAGTGTGAAAATATGTGGTTAAAAAGATTGAAATTTACATTATATTATAACTTAAAAGAGAGCTTTTATAAAATGATGTACTGTTGGTATATGACTCCAGAAAAGTTGTCTGGAATGTATAAAGGTACTTCAGATTTATGCTGAAAATGTGGACGACATGAAGGGTCATTTTATCATGCCTGGTGGACTTGTAAAAAGCCAGAAATTTTGGGGTTCAAATGCATATACTGATAGAATGAATTTTAAAGATCAGCTGAAACCAGAACTTTTCTTGTTGGGATTAATGGACAGTCAATTATAAAAGACTTTATTATATATTATTACTGTTGCAGGACTATTATATGTGCAAAAAATGGAAAGAGTCTGAAATACCCACAATGGAGGATTGGTTGGTGAAAATGACAGAACTAGCAGAGATGGCAAAATTAACTTGTTCGATAGAGAAAGCTGAATTACATTTATTAATGACTGGAAACCCCTTATGGACTTTTTGCTGAAAAAAAGAGGAAAATGAACTTATGATTTATGGGTTTGAAGTTTAGAAAGGGTAGCTTATGGAAAAAAGGGAATTATGATGTAACTTTAGAGGGAGAGGGCAAGATATAAATGCATCTATAACAGCTGTCAAGAAGATCGGAAGCCACTCCTTTATAATCCTATTCTCTTCTCTTCTCTTCTCTTCTCTTCTCTTCTCTTCTCTTCTCTTCTCTTCTCTTCTCTTCTCTTCTCTTCTCTTCTCTTCTCTTCTCTTCTCTTCTCTTCTCTTCTCTTCCCTTCCCTTCCCTTCCCTTCCCTTCCCTTCCCTTCTCTCTTTTCTGTTCCTGTTCCTGTTTCTTTTTCTATTTTCACTATTTTCTGTTTTTCTTTATTATCTTTATTTTCTCTTATGGTTTTTACTTTGTTAAAAATTTCTTCAATAAAAATTAAAAAGAATAAAAAATAATGCATCAAATATTTTATTTTGTCCTTGTAGTATATTTGCCCTGCTATGAAAGCCACTGGAGTGAGTACAGTAGTACAATATGGACGTTCCATAGCTTTGAATCAATAGATTATCATTCACCTCCTAGTTGGAAAGTACAATATAGTTTGCTTTGAAAACTCTAAATCTCTGTAAGGTTTAAATTACATACCCTGTGTGTTGATACAGGAGTTTGATCTTCAGTCTATTATATCTTTGTCTCCCTGCTTTGGCATTGTGAGTTTTTCAGGATGTGAAATATCATTATTAACTTAGTTCTAACCTTTATGAGTAAGAGAAAGAGGTTTTATCTCTCCAGAGATTTTCTCCAATTTCTTTCACAGAAAGTGAACAGTGCTCTTTTCATTCTAAAATGGTGGTGGGGAGGCGATGCAGTGCTGAACTCATATTTCACCCATCCCCAGGCATCATTATGCCATTTAAATATTTATAGATATTTAAATGGCATAAGCATGGCTGGGGACAGGTGAAATATGAGTTAGTCTATAACTATTATCAATTTTTAAAAAAAATACTATTTTTTTCTTTCCCCTCACTTTTATTAACAAATACTAAAGTATATTTCTTTGGTATCTTATTCAAATCCATTTATCTTATCTTATCCTTAATGTAAGACAGCTGTTCTCCAAGTACCCAAGGTTGCCTTCTGCTAATTTTTCACTGGGTTTTGTCAAATCTCTGTTTATTTCAGAGAAAATAGAAATACAATAATCTCATTTCCTTGAGGTTTGAAGACAATTAGCCTGAATGGAAACCCTCATTTATATCTTATTGCTTTTTTTGTAAGTTCTTCAGTAAGAAGTTTGAAATCTCTCCTTTTTTGTAGAGTAGCTGGACATGTATCCTGGAAAAGATATATGATATCTTCCCCCCATTTTATTTCTTCTAGCTCATGAGCCTTTTACACAATCATACCTCTCACCGGAGCATTAACAAATCTTAAAATAATGTCTTGTGATTTTTGCATTCTCCTGAGCTTAGGATTGAATATTCTATGGGCACGTTCCAGATCTTTTTCAATAAGTTGTACTTCTGGCACAAGCTCATTAACTTTTGGAATGAGCTATCCTAGCTATCATGTTTCATGTTTACAATGTCTTTTTTAATTGTTCCAATATCACTTTCATTTTTTACTGCAGTCTCATAAGCCTTGCAAGCAGTCTGAGCAGTCTCTGAAATCTGTTTAGTCATATTCTTTAATTGCATTTTAATATGTTCAAACATACCTTTCAAGTCTTTACAAAACAGTCTTGTTGTTTTGGCCCACTCTGATTTTCATTCGTGTTTAAATTGTCCCATCAAAGGTTGAATTAATTGTCAAGTTAGGTCAAAGTTCTGATTTTGGCCAGAGTGATATTTAATTTTCAGTTGCATTCTCTGGAGATCCTCATCATTCATTTCTTCTTCATTACTGAATGGGGGGGCTGCTTCAAATTTCTTTGAATCTTCCATATACACCTTTATTTCTCTTTGTGAAGTTCCTTTCTTCATCCCTACCAATTATTCTTATTGGCCAAGACAGTTTTTAGCCAAAATAGAACAACTAAGATTTTAATACAGCTTGTTCAGGAGGAGAGCAATCAGCTCAGCATGTCATCTTTCCTCTGGCGAGCCACTCCCCCCTAATTTTTAAAATTACATACTCTTCCATCTGAATTTTTTTTCCAGAAATAAAATAAAATTAATAATGCCTTTACAAAGACAATATTTCAGATTTGGGGAAAAAATAGTATTAATAGTTGGCTTCTCCCCTCTAGCACCTCTGATGACCTTTTTTAGGAGGGAAGACCAATCTGAATGAGCTCAATTAAGTTATATAACTTGTATAGGATAAATAATTTTTATACCAATACTGGGTAATCAGGAAGATTACCAGGTTGCCAGTTACCTTTTTACTGGGTAGAGAAGAAGTTAGGAATTCCATAATTCACCCACATACTATCTTTGAGAATTTAATATTAAATCATTTAGCACAACCAAAAATAATAACTTTTTGTCAAAAATTTATAAGCTATTGCAAAATGAGATAGGGGACATCCCTTTTAATCCTAAGGATGTCTGAGATGCTGATTTAGGCAACCCAATAGTCGAACCATAGTGGCAATCATTATAGAAATCAGGAGGTTTCCTTTCTGCCAAAGTGAACTGAAGGTGTTACATGGGGGGCATTTAACCTCTGCTAGATTGGCATGCAAATTGCATAAATGTTCTTCACAATGTTGGAGAGGCTGTACACAAAAAGGATCATTTTAGCACATGTGGGGGACATGTGAAAAGGTAACACCTTTCTGGCTTAAGTTTTTTTAGCAAAATTGGTATAACTATAAAACACAGAGTCGAATGCTTTCCAGAGCTAGGCTTGTTGTGTCTGTTCACATCACCCGACGCTTCTCTTAAAAATAAGACTTTGACTGACACCAGTACTAACCAGTGCGCAATGTAGGGAAATTCTTGAACATTTAACAATTGATTTGTGGATTAAAAGAGTTTTTTCAATTTCTTTATTAGAAAAAAATACTGATAAACAAAATAATGAACTTCCTGAGACCAGAATCACTTTTATTAAATTTGGGTGGGTTATATTCATTATGTTAATAGCAACAGGCGTAACTTTGTCAATTCTTTGATAAATGGAAATTAAGAACAACATCCAGACTTTTCAGTTAGTGATGCCTTTTAAAAAAATAATTTGTATCAATTTTTGTATTACTCCTCATAACACTGTATACTATTTGCTCAGCTCTTTATTATTTTTTTAAAATGTAAACTATTGTTCAGTTAAAAAAAAACCCCAGGTTTGGAAGTTCAGGGAGATGGCCCTGTCCTGTTTTAATGTTTTCCCAGGGAAGGGGGTTCTTGCCATGCCCTTGTATAGCTTCATAATTTCATTTCCATCTAACATCAGGGCATTATCATGCCCAAGATCAAAATCCTTTTTAACCAAACACATTTAGTGCCATTCCACTGCACTGATTAATGCAGTCTGTTTTATCTTGGTGTTTGTGTATGTATTGTTTACAATGGATTTTCCCTAATCCCTCCTTCTGCGGTTCAGAAAGCTATCTGGTGCAAATTTAGCATCATACTGCCAATGTTATTATTATTTATTTAATTTATATCCCACTTCCTTGAGGTTCTTACATTTTTCATCAAGGAGGATATAGGTCACCCCTCCTTTCTGTATTATATCAGATAAATGAAATTTTGGATATGAAAGCTGAACGTAAGATTTCATATCCTCTGAAACTTTCATCAGTTTAAAGCAGCCTTTAACTGTGCTATTTTCTGTCCACAGAGAGATGCGTCAGTGCTGTTTACCAAAATATTGAAGTTGCCATTGATTGCTGGAAAATAAGCAACAGCAATTCAATATCAGAGATGGGTGCCTGAAAAATTACAGAACTCCTTTTAAAAATTGTTCCAGTAGTGTTTAATGTGGTGAGGAGGAGTGAACAGGAAATGGGCAATATGATGACACATCTTGGAATAAAAATAGCCATATATTACAAAGGGGGTTGGTGTAGATGGATTTATTGACTGACCCACCCAGTGACCATCTAATAATCTCCCCCCCTGACTTCTGCCAGCTTGTAATTTCCAGGAACAGCAGGAACTGTGCCTGCTGAAGCATGTACTTTCGTCCTGCCACTTGGGCTTGTGGCTAGTGTTCTGCATCTTGCTTAGGCTAGACATCTGCAAACTTCCCCTAGTTCCATAAGTGACTTGCATTCCTGTACCAGAAAGTGTGCCAGCATCACAGCAGTTTATCCTTAAAGAAAATACAATGTTCCAATCCTTATATCAAACTGTTCTGAACAAGATTCAAGGAGATTGTCATATCTACACATGCCTGGGGAAATCAAAGCTCATCTGTGCCGATGTCAATTGCATATGTGGGCAAAATTATATTCTGCTAATCATACGGAAGAAAAGTGGAGAAGATCAGGATTTTACTGATCAAAGAAATAGAATGCTATGCATTTATGTGTTATGAATAGATAGATGGAGGTTTGTTTCCTCATTTTCCAAGGCTGGTCTCTAATAGGCCCTAGACTCCCTCATCTCATGAACCTGAGTGATTGCTTCTGAATTATCCTTGTGAGTCATAATATTCAATCTTCTTTGTTATTGTACCAGCAATGATTTCCCCCCATGGGGGGCAAAGTTGGTATTTTTTAAATAAAAAATTGAGAGTATTCAACCTGGAAATAATTAATGACTCAAATATGTAAATAGTGGCCTGTTAAAAAAAACTGATAATGTAAAATTTGTTCTGGAACATTCCTGGAAAACAACTGAAAAACATTTTGTGAAGTTTGTTCAGACCTTTTTTGGGTGAGGATTCTGAAGTTTATGAATATGTTGGAAGAGGCACTTTGGGAGGGGCACTATTGAGTCTGGTACAAATGTTGTGATCTTAGCATGATCCAAGGCAGAATGTATTTGGCTAATCTAAAATTAGAACTCAGTACATAATTCTAAAACCATCACTGGGGTTGGGGTGGAGGGAATAACCATGAGGAGAGAAGTCATACAATAGTGGTGATAAGGCACAATCTTGGCAGACAAGTAGGGTTTAGTCTGGCAACATAAAGATTAATGGGGAAAAGACCAGGATCTAGTTGCTTGAATGACCATTGAATGTGACAGGACTTTTCTTCCCGACAATCACACCTTTTCTGCAAATGGTCTCAATGAGTAAGATAATTGCTAAACTCACTTAGGGACAACATCTCAATGGAGGGTCTTTGCCGACTGAATAGTACCAGGTAATTGAGCATATGCAATCTTCTGCAAACAAATGTCACTAGCCAGGTCTTTTTTTTTTTTTTGCTGTATAAATATTACTTGATTGTCTGTGAGAAAGGCTTGCACAGCAAAAATAAACTTAATGGCATTTTGATGACCATAACTAAGAGCACATTTTTATCTCAGTGGCATGGGAAAAAAAGTGAGAATTCTTGTAGGAAATATTTTTTATTCCACTGAGCAAATTCCATTTTGTCACTTCAACAATTTCCTCTCTGGTTAACCAATGACCTCAGTGTCACCTGTGTAAGCAGGTGGCTGGATGTAGCTTTTGAGTACTGTATGTTCCTTCCTTTTGCTATTTTATATAACATGGAATCAGATTGAGGGACGTAATGTACTCAATCATGAGGAAAACAACTGTCTGCACAAATACTGCATGATGTCAGAAGTTGAAAGTGCAAGCAGAATTTAGAGATGTTAAGAAGGTTTTCTGTCCCACTGATTAAAATATCTTTCATTTGTGAGGAGGCTTGACAGACATTAAGATTGTTTATCAATAGCTTATATCTATTTAACTATCCAAAACACCAACACATAAACTCTTAAAAATATATCCTGGGATTATTTTTATTCTGATTGTACAGAATAAAAATAGTAAATGGAAAAAATGAAATCCAACTAGCTAAGTAGTATGAAATAGAGAATTTATATTTATTTCTTTTATTATTAATTACTAGTTGGATCAGTTTCATAAAAACACCACAGGTTTGGTGCAATAAAGTTAAAACAACCAATGAGGCAACATCAATAAATAACATTAAAACTGAAAGAAAGCCAATAAAAAAGAACAAACAATACATCCTAGCACAACTATTTCAGTACATTCCAAAAACCTCATAAATGCTGACATAAACAGGTAAATTTTACCTTGTCACTTGGCAGTAAAGTTGTCTCCAGCTGCTCTTCTTGAGGAGAATGTTCCACTTTTAGGTAACACCATGGATAAAACCTAATTTATTTATTTATTTATTTATCTAATTTATCCCCGCCCATCTCCTCCCATCAGAGGCCTCTGGGCGGTTTACAACAAGTGATTAAAACCATCAGAATAATACAAAAGATAAAATACAGTAAAAATACTATAAATAGAAATAAAAAATAAAGAATAAAAAATCCAAGCGATGAAACATCTAAAACAGTCCAAGTGCGGGAGGAGTGGTCTATAACAACCATTCCCATGTAACTCTATTCCCCTCTCCACCCCAAGCGAGACGGCAGAACCAGGTCTTCAGACTCCTCCGAAAGGCCAGGAGCGATGGGGCCAATCTCAACTCCGGGGGCAGCATGTTCCACAGGGCGGGAGCTACTGCGGAGAAGGCCCGCTTCCTGGACCCTGCCAGATGAAATTCTTTTACAGACGGGGTCCGTAGCATGCCCTCTCTGCACGATTGGGTGGGATGGGTTGATGTAATGGGGAAGAGGCGGTCCCTCAGGTAACCTGGCCCCATGCCATGTAGGGCTTTAAAGGTGATAACCAACACCTTGAATTGGACCCAGAAGCAAACTGGTACCCAATGCAGCTTGTGCAGCAGTGGTGTTACATGTGCCCTTCTGGGGGCACCAAAAACAGCTCACGCAGCTGCATTCTGGACCAGCTGAAGCTTCCGGATACTTTTCAAGGGTAGCTCCATGTAGAGCGCATTGCAATAGTCTATCTGAGAGATAACAAGGGCATGAGTGACTGTTTGAAGGGCCTCCTGGTCCAGGAAGGGGCGTAACTGGTGCACAGCACGTAGCTGCACAAAGGCTCTCCTGGCCATGGCTGCCACCTGCTCTTCGAGCAGGAGCCGTGAGTCCAGGAGGACCCCCAAGTTACGCACCAGGTCTGTCTGGGGCAGTGCAACCCCATCCAGAACCAGAGATGTTAATGTCCCGGATACAGAAGAACCATTAACTCACAGCCACTCGGTCTTACCAGGGTTCAGTTGAAGCCTGTTGTTCCCCTAATCCTGTGTCACATTCACATTTGCTGAGATAGGTTTCCCTGAAGCAGAGCATTGCTTCAGATACCAGGGTCTCAAATGTTTAGGTCTTTGTAGTGCCTAGATCTTTGCAGACTAGATTGCTGCCTGGGAATGAACAGGTAATGAAGCACCTCCTTCAGACTGGTGCCTTATGAATCTTGATAGATTTTCCTGACAGTGTTCTCCCAGCTGTACTTTGTACCAACTGTAGCTTTTGGGACTATGCCATATAATCACTACCCATAGTATTATTCATTAAGGTGAGGCTACTTAGGTTCAATAATTGTTGAACATGATACCTAGTCATCTTCAAGATAGAAATACTTAAAGCATTTGAGCCCCAAGTGACAAAACTGAGCTAAAAAGAAAGAAGAGGGAGATTTGAACTAGTCATTCAGGGATAGCATTATACCATCCAGAGAGGGGCCTATCTAGTTTTCAGATGGGAGAGCCACACACTCATAGAACATCCATGTTATCATTTATTGTCCCTCATCCAACCCCTTATTACTTCTGGCCACTGATCCAAACTTGTATAGCCATATCTGGCTCATATGAGATAGAAAAATAGAGTTGGATATTGTCACCATATAGTGACTTCTCATCCCAGATCTCCTGATGATCATTCCCAAAAGCTTCATATAGGTGTTGAACACGTTTGATAGAATGCATTTCTGTTATGCCAGGGGATGGGAGAGAAATTCCACAATGCTGTTTTCCGAAAATAACATTGTAGGTAGGAGTAGAACCACCATTTCACTGCCTACAGCTCACATAGTTAGTTCACCAAGACGTCATGGTCTAAAGCCACTAATAGGGATTCATCCATCTCTTTCTCAGCAATCAACTATCAGAGCAAACACACATTTTCAGTGCCACACTTGAACTTGAAGTGAGATTTAACCAGTCAAGGTAATTGAAATATCTATGTTGTTATCTTTGATATGTAAATAACGGGTTATTATTTCTAGTAAATTTTAATAGTCTTTAATTTTTGTAATGCTTAATTGTTAAGTGGGACTAGATTTTGATTACTAAGGAGAGGAATTTGGGGGATTTTGATTAAATGAAAAGGGACTCTATATGTATGTTGTTAGGTATTTCTGTTAATTTTTACAGGACCTTTGCCGATTAATAAGGAGAGCTGAAGACTTAGAGCTGAGTTTGTAGAAAATGGGTGTCCTGATTACCAGGAAACACACTGAGGCGAGGACTTGGTCTCTAATATTTATTAGTAGTACTTAACAAGAATCCTAACAAACTGAGAAAGTGTGGGAAAACCCAGCCATATAAACCCCAAAGGTTAAGGCGGTCCCGATCTGTGTCTCTTTGAATGGCTGAACAGTTCCTCAGTGCTACGCATGCGCTTGACAGTCTGGGTGAGAGCCCCCTGCTCGCCATCCTTACTCATGACATCACCCTCCCCTCCAGATTGATATTCCATTTCAGCCCCCTCCCCTCCAGAGTCTTGATAAGATATGTTGTCTGCTTGTAAGGTCCCATGAGAACTTGGCAAAGAAGGCAATTCTTCAAAGGACAACTCCTCCACGGACGAAGCGGTGCTGCCCTCCCAATCCGATAACGCCTCCGAGCCAGGTGGCTGCTGCTGAAAAACATCTAGAGAGTTAGCAGGGTCAGCCCCCCTCCCCCCTGGGAAATGCAAGCCCGAGGTTGAGGGCTGTGGTTCCCCCACCTCCTCTGTAACTGGAGTCGAGGCTTCAGGCGGGGGCGGGGGGAAATACACACTCACAAACTCCTCAGCTTGGGCTTCTTCGGCCTGCTCAGGCGAAAGAGGAATCTCGGGTAAAATGCGAGGCTTGGGTTTGTGAGGGAAAAGCTGATGGAATCGATGAACCAGTGCTGGAGCATGTACATCTCTGGCATTCTCCCACGTGCGCTCCTCCTCAGGGTACCCTTTCCAGTGTATGAAATATTGGATGCCCCTTCCCCTCCTCCTAGAGTCCAGAATTTCCTCCACTTCGTACTCTTCCTCTCCCTCCACAATTACTGGAGGTGGTGGGGGTAGTTGCGATCGCAAGTTACTTGGGGGAGGGTCGTTGGCTAGCAAGGCTCTGTGAAACACTGGATGGATCTTCATGGATGGTGGGAGCTGTAAACGATAAGCTACTGGATTTATCTGCTGCACCACAGTGAAAGGGCCGACGAACTTAGAGTCCAATTTCTTGGAGGGTCTGGTAGAGATCAAGAACTTGGTAGAGAGCCACACTTTGTCTCCTACTGCGATCGCTGGCCCCTCCTGCCTGTGAGCGTCTGCCGCCCTTTTGTAAGCACTCTTTGCCCTGTTCAGCTGCTCCTTTAACAACTCCTGTGCGGCTTGTTGCCCTTTAAGAAAATCAGCTGCTGCTGGAACAGTTCCCTGCTGGGAGGAGGTGGGCAACACCTGAGGGTTAACCCCGTAGAGCGCTTGGAATGGAGACATCTGGGTAGATGACTGCACAGAGTTGTTATAAGTGAATTCTGCCATGGGCAACAGGGCTGGCCAATTGTCTTGCCGATACGTGGTGTAACACCTGAGATACTGCTGTAACCACTGGTTAATTTTTTCGGCCTGCCCATTACTGGCAGGGTGATGCGCTGATGACAGGTGGATCTGGACCCCTAATGACTGGAAAAGGGCCTTCCAGAACCTGGAAGTGAACTGTGGGCCTCTGTCACTCACCAAGTGATTCACCATGCCTCTATACCTAAAAACGTGGTCTATGAACAACTGCGCGGTGGCTGGTGTTCCCTGGCGCACCAATTCATTCTTAATCTCCTCATCCAGCCCCTGTTTGAATTGGTCTTTTAATGCACTCTCATTCCAGTCCAGATCTCCTGCTAACAACTTGAAATCAGCAATGTAGAGTCCCACCCTCTTGTTACCTTGCTTGAGCCTCCGAATCTCCCGGCTGGCCGTGGCCTCTCTGATGGGGTCGTCAAAGTGTGCTCGGAAGCCTGCCAAAAAGTTCTGGTAGTCGTTGAGAATCGGATCGTTGTTCTCCACCATGGGAATAGCCCATTTGGCCGCTGGTCCCTTCAGCAGGCCTAGGATGAAGGTGACTCTGGTTCTGTCTGTGGGAAACTCTGCGGGTCTGCTGTCGAAGAACATAGTACACTGTGTGAGAAAGATTCTCAGCTGTCCTGCTT
This sequence comes from Candoia aspera, assembly GCF_035149785.1. Classification (NCBI taxonomy): domain Eukaryota; kingdom Metazoa; phylum Chordata; class Lepidosauria; order Squamata; family Candoiidae; genus Candoia; species Candoia aspera. The sequence goes on from NC_086158.1 coordinate 54,056,087, forward strand.
CTCCTCCAAATTTCTCTGGTAGACTGCCCTGTGATCTCAACATTACCGGTGGGGCTGCTGCTGCTGCTGCTGCTGGTGCCGGTTGTGGGTTAATCGGAGCTGGTTGTTGCAACTGCTGTAGCATGGCAGCTTGTAATGTGTTGATCTGGAGATCTACTTGTTGCTGGTGTTGCTGTAGGGCTGCTGCCAATTGCTGGATGGCGAGCCGCATTTCTTGGTTTTCTGAAGACATTTCTAAACGTATCTGTTTAATTGCTTGTTCCTCCCTCTTTCGATGGGAGTAGGAGTTTGTTAGGATTGATGTCCTGATTACCAGGAAACACACTGAGGCGAGGACTTGGTCTCTAATATTTATTAGTAGTACTTAACAAGAATCCTAACAAACTGAGAAAGTGTGGGAAAACCCAGCCATATAAACCCCAAAGGTTAAGGCGGTCCCGATCTGTGTCTCTTTGAATGGCTGAACAGTTCCTCAGTGCTACGCATGCGCTTGACAGTCTGGGTGAGAGCCCCCTGCTCGCCATCCTTACTCATGACAATGGGCTGAGGCAGGGAATGAAGATATATTTGGTTGTTTTTTTTTAAGAGACAGTGATAAGTTGCTAATGCTGAATCTACTTGCTGGGGATGAAGGGGGAAGTTTCTTCTCCTCCTTCTCCTTCTACTTTCCTTATTTTTTTGGAGGGAGAATTTTTTTCCCCTGGACTTCTTTAATATTTTTCTCTTTTTTCTTTTTTTAATGCATTTTTGTATTAGGTTCTTGTAGTAATGTTACCTGTTTAATATAATTCTTAATAAAATTATTGAAAAAAAACAATCAAGGTAATTGCTGTTATATAATTCAATAGCAATTTCTGACCCTAAAAAACTTAAACTAATTTGCAAATTTTGGAGAACCACAATGTCTACAGTGACATAGGCATACTGCCTATGCTAGGTAGCCAATTTCTGTCTCTTTTTCTAGGTTTAGTTCCATGATACTGAGCTTGCCAACATGTGTTTATGCTACAATTTAAAATCAACTAAATCTTCAGCATTATCTGGAACAAATGTACCTTTTGATTGATATCAGGCTTATTAGACTTACAGTATGCTGGGACAGATATGAAAGGTATGAAAGGCATTGTTGAATCTTTTCTCATAGTTAATTAAAATTGAGATGTAAATGGAATGGTTCTCTGCTACTCAAGGAAGCTGTCAAAATGTTTCTGCTTATGGAGCTGCTCTATGCAGTACTGTAATATCTGAAAGTCTCTTCCCAAATTGATTAATCTGGCTGAACTAAAGTTCTGTGTTTCAGCATTCTTGGCTGCCAGGTCTATAGGATTCAGGCATGAAGATCATACCAAGCATTATTCTCCTTTTGGAATACTAGTGGTCATAAGGGATGGTAATGCCACTTTAATGACCTGGGGAAAAAACCCCAAAGAAATGAAAAACAGTAAAATTACCCATTAGTCTGCTTCACACTACAGACCATAACAGGTACTTTTTCTAATACTTGATGTTTTTTTCACTTCACTAGAAAAGGGGGAAAAAGTCTGATAAGAAATATGGGTAATGCAAGTAAAGCAGCCATTATTTCATTTACAAATTTGTCAGATAAGCATGATGTTTTACATGTTCTGTTGAACATCTTTGAACATGTTCTGTTACAATTTCAGCAGTATATGTAGCTATTCCTACTAATTTCTGCAGGTCTAGAATAAGTTTTCACCACACTTGGCCACACAAATAGATATTTTTGTATTGCAATCAATAATTTTGAGCACTGTATACATCACAGATGTAGTTTCCGTTGGTTCTGAATGCTCTTAGCCCAGACCTATCTGCAGTCCTACTAGTGTCCATGCTAGTAATAAGCTTCTGTGATTGTTCCCACAACTGTGCAAATTGCATTGGCAGTTCCCTGATGTCATGCATGGAACCAGAATATCTTCCATCTCTCCCAGTATACATCAGTACAGCTTGTTGTACGTGACACGGTGCCACACTGTTCACCTGTAGTCCTGCTTCCATAGCTCCACTGCTATGAAATGTAAAACTATAAAACAGTAAAAATACAAAGAAAGTAAAAACTGCTCTCACATTAGCAGTGGCTTGGTGCAACAGAAAAAAATGGGTATTATATGTAATAATAAACATAATTCTTCTGGTCTCATTATAATCAGCCCAAATCAGTACAGTGGAGGCTGGAGATAGAAGGTTTCTTATTTCTCAGTCTAGCTAAGAGAGAGTATTTGGTCCGCAGATACCTGGCCAATTTTCATGCCTAAGGGAGGAGTGGAACCTGAGTCTCCTCATTCCTAGTTTAGCACTTTAACTACTTCACCATTCTGGCATTTTCTCTTTCTTTTTCTTCCTCTCTCCTCCTCTCTCTCTCTCTTTCCTGATACATCTTGTTGCTTAGGTCAAGATAATTAGTTTTATTATTGCTTCAATTCCCAACCCAGTCAAGAATTCAGAGTAAATCCTAATTTGAGTCAGTTATACTCTGAAGTGAATTTCAGGGCATTTGGGGGATCCTGTCTGAGATTGTTTCCTTAAATATTAGGTGTCCATAATCAGGGGGGCATGGCTTGATGCAAGTACTGTTGTGTAACTTCATAGTATACAAGTTCTTCATACTGGGCTATTCACCCTGAGTAATGGCAGGATGACAGAACATCTATCTTCACTTTCTAGTTAACAACAGATATACGCTTTTATCAGTCATGTATGGATATCTATAATCCTTCCTCAAGATACTCCTCCACTCAGTATCTTGAAGTTAAGTTGTCATAGTATGGCTTTTCTGTGCTGTAAGGGTTGGTGGTAGTGCTGAGAAATGGGAATTAAAATGTACAGTTGTGTTTTCTGTGTTGGATTCCTTCTTCCTGTTCATTTACTATGCACTTTGTTGTTCTTTAAGTAGCTTTCATTGCCCTTTCTGTGTTGTAGGTTACAGATGAAGCATACAAATATGGGCTCCAAGGACTAGATATAGTTGGCTCTCTTTGCTAAGAACTGTTAAGTCTGTCAGCCACAGTTTCTTGGCTTTGGGCACATTCACACCACAGTTCCCACTTCCCAAACTTTCATGAAGTAGTTTGAACTGAATCTGAAATAATCTGTCAGCCTCAAAATGTTGAGAATACAGAGGGAACACCATGACCTAACCAGTGTTCAGATAATTCATCAGAGAATGCAAAAAAATATCCTATTAGTGTTCCAACAACTGGACTTCCATAAATTCTACAACAAAACAACAACATATCCAGTCCACATAAAAGGGGAAGCAAGTGAATTGCTTGCATTTTTCCACCCCCAGCCATGCTTTTAGTTTCAGTGCATTTGTCTGGTTATTTGTGAAAAAATATCAACCCAATCCAAATCAGATAAGAATTGCTATGAAGAGAAAGTTCTACCTTGTAAATTCATTATTCTTCAATTACATTTGAAGCCTGTAAGTTTGCAGTTAAATGATAGTATGTCAGCATTTTACAACCTGGCATTTTAAACAGCATGCAGCATCTTTTGTGGAAATGATTAATCTTCTTAAAGAAAACAGACCATTAAATATGAATGAAGCCTGTAATATACCTTACTTCTTGAGATCTCATATTTACATTATAATATCTTAGCAAACTAGAGCATCTTCAGTATGTTTTTTAAGTATACTTCATTTATTACTAATGCTGATCATATAGGATCAGTATAACACAATAACATTACAGTGATTGTCTCTACTGACCAGTATGAGGCACTGTACAACCAGTTTCATTCTCATCAGGCACTAACTCATCAGGCACCAGTAGCACTTATAGGTTAAAGCTTATATATTACATGTCCTTTGCCAGGACTTGGAACTTACAGGTTGTGCACTTTGATGACTACAATGCAGTGCATAGCTTTTAAAGCTGTCTTTGGCAGGGCATCGACAGCTTGTAAAAAGGGTAGTCTATAAATGCTGTATGAAAGATACACCTTCTTCCTTATTTGTTCCCCAGGGGGCAGCCTTGAGGTCTCTAATAGAGGCCCTGACTAACTAACACCTATAGATCTCTAGTCTGAGAGTGGAAACAAATAAGGACAAAGGTGTATCTTCATACTGCTGCTGCTGCTGTTGCTGCTGCTGCTAATTTTCTCTACTAGATAAGAACTGAACATTGTCAAGTTTCTTTCCTTGATTTGTATCAACTTGATCCTGCCATGCCCCTGTAAAAGGTGTTCCAATTACTCATAGTTAAATAAATAAATACAGAATGAACTAATTAAATAAATACAATATTAGCAGAAACATGTTTAGAAATCAAATAAATACAATGCAAAATGTGGCTATTGTGGTTGCTTGTCTGATCTTCAGTGCTACACAAATAACATGTCAGCCTTTTTTATGTAACCTAGGAAAGGATCATGAACACCTTTGGAAACTGCAACTCTGCATAACCTTTCCTTTATCCCTCTGTGTTTGTTGACTGACAGTACAGATAAATTCCATCACTGTTCTTCCAGTCCCGGTCTTTTGATCAAACATCATTCCTAATTAAAAAGGAGGATCTGTTCATAAAATATTTATTCTTACATATTTTGTTTAGTAATTGAGATTTAAAATAGTGATAGCTGCAATATTGTAATTAATAGCTTTCTGTATAATCCTTACTCAAGGATCTGACAGCTGGTAAGGATTAGTATGAAACAAATAATTTCTCCACTGGCTAGCTTAAGAGATCTACCTGCAGAGAATTGTTCTTCTGGTCAAGATATATTTCCAGAAGAGCCAAAAAAGGGGAACAGCAGATCAAAGAAGGAGCCTCTTTATCCCCAGACTAACCCAGACATGACATTTATGACAGGTTGATAAATTCTGATCAAATCAAATTAATCAATGCACATGGGTGTTGAGGATGTGGTAAGGTAGGCCCATTCTCTCTCTTTCTCTTTTAAAAGATGCTGTTACACTAACTAATGCAAAAGTACAAATATATACAGCAACATTAATGGATCAAAACAACCACAAGATTAATAAGCCTAGCAATAAAAATAGAAAATAAAAAAGGAAAAAAGGTAAAGAGAGAGCCTGAAATTATGAACAAAATAACTCCAAAAACTTTGAACATATCACTAAAAAACAATATTTGTCTCTTTGTTGAAAAAAAGATTAATTCATTCTTTGGTGTCAGCCCTCAATGCAGCAATAATAGGACAAGACCAAACTATGAGGATTAATGTTACCTGAGGGACCATCTCATCCCCATCACATCAACCCATCCCACCCGCTCATGCAGAATGGGCATGTTATGGACCCCATCTGTAAAAGAATTCCATCTGGAGGGGTCCAGGAAGCGGGCCTTCTCTGCAGTAGCTCCCACCCTCTGGAACATTCTTCGCCCAGAAGTGAGACAAGCCCCCTCGCTCCTGGACTTCTGTAAAAAACTAAAAACCTGGTTTTGTCAGCATGCCTGGAGCAGGAAGGGGAATAGTCATTCGTGGGGATGGCTAGTGCCCTAGAATGGCCCTTTATACTCACAGACTGAGATACAAACTTTAGCCATCTGGATTTTATCACATTTTATATTTGTATTGTCTATTTATATTTATATTTATTGTATTTACAATGGTATTGAATTTTAAACTTTGTTTTTGTTGTAAACCACCCAGAGTCCCTCCTTTGGGGGGGAGATGGGCAGTGATAAAATTCAATAAATAAATAATAAATAAATAAATGGTCCAACTCCTAAATTATATATCCAACAAAGGGGTAAGTATACCAGTCCTTATTAAATATTTTCTGAGGCATTCAGTATACTTAAACACATTTTAAAATCATAAGAAACTAATTTTTCATGCTGTCTCAAGCAGCCCTCCATTGATTTCCCAGATCAGATCACATTCAAGCTTGCTATTCCAAAGGTAACATAAGCATCTAATATTAATTTCATCAACTTTTATCATTTATAAAAAGAAGGGTTATGGGCCATAGCTAATTCCTTCAGAGCCTCTAACTACCATGGAGCATCAAAAGCCACAATGGCATCAGACTAAATAGCATGTGCTTAGGTTGGATATACTGCCAGGAAGAACTCTGAGGTTAAAAAAACAAACATAAACATTCTGCAGAAATGTTTCAAAACAGCATCTTCAGAGCTGAGTAGAATCAGATAGAGCTGTGAGCGGCCCAGTTTACCCTCAAAGGAAATGCAGATACCATTTTCAGATTATGATAATGCCATAATATAAGCATTTCTTGCATAAACAGGTCAACTGCAGCCCAATATTTTTGATGTCTAGGTACCACAAGATGACACTAGTTAATTGATGGGACCTGGAGCATGCCCACTCTAGCTGACCTCATCAGATGGAAGGAACTATATGGAGACAGGCAGTCTCTCAAATAACCAGGTTTTATGCCATACGGGCTTTATAGGTGAGAACCAGTACTTGAATTGCATCTGGAAGCTAATTGGCAACCAGTGCAGCTTGTGAAGCAGTGGGGACATGTGCACATACCATTATTTCATACAAATTTCATTTTTATTCCAGATGCTATTTGATTCCAATTTTAGCATTCCAAACTTCTATAATTAGCATTGACAGCTTTTTTTTGTGTTATGCTGTCAAGGTGTTGCAAGGTACATAGAACCTTCCACTTCTTCTGTTTCTGTGGTTGGAGAATTGGCTACTTCACTACTATAATTTAGATCATAATATCATTTTAGGAATTATACCAAAGCACTGACTTTGTCAGATACTAAATTTCTTCTACGTTATTTTTGTCCTCAGTAGAAGATCTGATACTTCTCTGATGTGAAGTGACCCATTATAGTCCATTTCAATTAGCTAATTTTCAGAATGTCAGCATTCTGTCTTGACATTTCTGCTCTGATAACATCAAGCTTGTCTTGGTTCTGATATTCCATATAACAATCAAACTTTCTTTTGCTTGTAGCCAAATTAGCAGATGGACATATTTTTGGTTTAATCTAGCCAAATCATAGATACTAGTTCTACTTGCACTGGCCCTCTGCTGTTCCCCAGTAGCTCACTGGATATTTTCCAACCTGCAGTGGTGGCATGAGCTCATCTTCCAACAGAATGTAGAAATGGTCATGTTGTAAATGTCCATTTGGTTGCCATTTCCTTTTCCAGGGGACTGTATTTAGTTTGACCCTTATTTATGTTCTGCCTGTCATGGGTGGTTCTTCTGATGTAGCTTATAGTATCACTGGAATGTGGAAGCCCCTTCACCACTACAAAGTAATGATCCATGAAGGATAGATAGATGATAGATAGACAGATGTCTTTTTAGCTTCTGTGCATATCTTTGTATGTTAAACACTAGGACACAAACGACTGTTGAACAATAAGTGTTCACTTGATGCTATACATTAGTTGAATCACAACAGAACACTTCCCACTGCACCATCTGCTGCTAAAGCTGTGTCAGAAAAAAAAGGAATGACTTGAGCAAGAATTTGGTCTGTGACAGGCTCTAGCTTCACCATGGTTTATTTTTCTCTGTACATATGCCTAATATCTGTGTGGGCACAAACATTGCTGTGATAAACAAAAATAAGACACTTGCCAACTCAGCATGTGAGAAGCAAACCAAAAAAAAGTAGAAAAGGATTTTGAAACATAATTAATCAGATATGACATGTGTTTCTAGTACATTGTGCATTTTAATGACTTTAATTAATTCTCTATATCTGATCTTCCTTGCTTCTTGTAGCAATAGTTCTCACATAGCACAAATATTACCTTCCCTAAGAGAAGTGGAGACTGATAGTTTAGTAGTAATCTACTGAAACCTGAACTAGATGTGATGTGAAGTTTATCTGTTACAACTCAGACCAAGTTCAGAAGCCAAGTTAAGCAGATGAATGGTAGGAAAAGAGTCTGTTTAACTACTTTGGATATTCCAACCCTGACACCTATTTTCTGTTGGTACAAAGGCATTGGAAAGGGCAAGATTCTGAACAGAAAAATGCAGCTGAAACTGTTTATGGTTTTTGAAAAATGAAGGAAAGATGCATGTGAGTTGTCACAACCTAGACATTTATTCTAAAGGTGAGGGTATTCTGAAGTTCATATAGTACCACTTTTTTATGAAAACTGGCGATTAATTAAATTAGCAGATAACTAGGTTTGGCTGTGAGTTCTATGAAAGCAGTAACTTAGTTGTTTGTCGTGGTCTTTATAGTAACCGATTCAAAGATCAATCATAGATTGCAGGAGTATACTGAAATTCTGTACAGTAGACGTGTCAACATCCAATATATCTTAGAACAGGGTTTTCAAACTTTTTCAGGCCAAAAACCTGATAGTTAAAAATTCCTAGAACCCCTGATCAAGAGACAAAGTTCTAGGGATAGAAAATTGGCTGCATTCTAGTGAACATTTTTCACACATTCAGCTTTCATGGAACCCTAGTATTCTGTGGAAGACAGTATGAAAAACCGTGCCTTAGAATATTTTCCCTATTTGCAAGAAATTCTACTACTAGAAGTTGAGATTAGATCAGCATTCTGGTCATTGCCAAGTCAGAAGGCTACAGGAATTGTTGAAATATCTACAGGAATATGGCAAGCAACAAAAGGAGAACAAGTAAAGGCTCTAACCAAGCTATGCCAGAAAATCTAGAGAACAACACAGTGGCCAACAGATTGGAAGAGGTTAGTTGACATACCAATACTTAAAAGAGTGTGCAAGCTATTGTACACTATTCTGTATTTTACACGTGAGCAAATGCTTAGAATCATCCAATTCAGATTAGAGTGTTTAAGCTGACTTTAGAAAAGGCCATGAAACAAGATAAATTATAGCTGATGCATACTGGATAATTGAGAACAAAAAATACCCCAAAGAAGCCAATATGAGTGTTATTGACCATAGAAAGGCCTTAAATTGTGTTATTCATGTCAAGTGGAATGTGCTTAGGAAAATTGGAATCCCAGAATGTCTCATTGTCCTCATGAGAAACCTGTATGCAGGATAGGAAGCCGCGTGGACAGACATGGTGAAACAGAGCAGCTCCATGTCAGCAAAGATATGAAACAAGGCTTTCTCCTTATTTGTATGCTTAATATATGGATTAGAAAAACATAAGCATGGTTTTAAAACTGAAAGAAGAAACATCAATATCCTGTGCTATGTTTATGACAGTACTCTGATTGCTGAAATGCAAATGATGTGCATGCTCTAGTAATAAATCTAAGGAGCACAGGGGGAAAAGGTCTCTATGATTAAATATAAAGGAGACCAAACTAATGAAAACAGATACAACAAACTGTTTCAGAACTGATAACAAACATATTGATGTGGTTGATAACTTCTACCTTTTAGGATTGACTATCAAGAGTAAACGAAACAGCAATCAAGAAATATGCCACAGACTAGTACTTTGTTATTTATTTATTTATTTATTTGTCAAATTTCTCTGCCACCCATCTCATACACAATGACTTTGGGCAGCTTACAAATAAAATAACATTCAGTAAAAAACAATCCAATATAAAATCAATACCATATAAATATACTTAAATAGCAATAAAACTATGGAGCAATACAACTTACTTGTGGAGAAAATCTAACTATGTGGTTGCTAGGAGTCGAAAATGACTTTATGGGACATAATCAATCAATCAATCAATCAATCAATTAATCAGCACTCTATAAGGTAAAATTGGAGGCCTTGGAAAGGTTATTCAAATGCCATGATGTGACTATAACAACAAAGATCAGAATAATACAGGCAATGGTTCTCCTTGCGATATTCTATGTTTGTGAAAGTTGGGCTTTGAAAAAAGCAGGATAGAAAGGATATTGATGCTTTTGGTGTTAGAGAAGACTCTTCTATGGATAGTCAATTAAAAAAAATGGATCGTAGAACAAGTCAATCCAGAGTTCTCACTCAAGGCACAACTGACCAAGTTCAAACTGTCATATTTTGGATACTTTATGCAAAAACCCAGCAAGTCCATAATCCTGGGAAAGGTGGAAGGAAAGAGAAGAGTATGACCATGCAGCAAAGTGGATAGATATGATTACAGTGTGGTAATGGATACACCTATTGGAGACCTGAAAGTCCAGGTTGGGAACCGATCATCCTGGAGAAGGTCTGTCTATGTGGTCACAAGGAGCCAACACCAACTTGATGGCACATAATCAAGGTAATCATCTCTAATTTTTTCTTAATATTTCTTTGTCTGCATATTTTACTGAAGTATATAAAGTCCAAGAACCATTGTTCAATTGTAATTCAGTAGTATAGTATTGGTGGTGATACATGGTGATACACAATATGAATATTATGCATTGATATATAACTGGCATATAACTTTGGGAATGGCATGAGAAACTTTGGTTTGTGAAAATGTATTGGGGAAAAATCCTTGAGCTCTTGAAACTCATTCCCTGATGCTTTGACTCTTGTTTTCTTTCCCAAAGAAAGCCTCTATACTTTAATTTCATGGTGTGTAGAAAACCTTACGTTGTTTTATTTTATAATACTAGCATAGAGGTGAGAGCCATTTCCATTGCAGGGGATGTGCTGGAATTTTCTACATATGGCGTTTTCACTTATTTCAGAACAGAAATAATTGGTTAAGATGCCAAAAATAATATGCTACTGAAATAAGTTTAAATTATGATAAGATTTATAGAAGAAAGTGATTCAGTTGCCTGGAAGAAGGAATTTCAAAGGCAGGAAATCTGGCTTATTGAAAAAGCAGGTAATGAGATCCAATATAATGCTATATTTCAGCCTCAGGATGCTATCTGAATTATGATGTATATTTATTAGAATTTTGTTAGCTTCACATTTTAATATGGTGCATAGCAAACATACTTAAAAGAACATGATATCTCAGTGACAAATTAAGTTTTGATGAGAGGAGAACATCTATGAGATCAATGAAAAAGCAGGGAAGTATTGCTCAGTTAAACAGGAGCCAAGACTCAGGTGTCTTTTATAATTATCTAGATTTTAGATTCTGTTTGGATGTTCTATCCAAGGACCACCCATTTTTCATTTTCATTACTTTCTTCCAAGTACATTTTTATCTTCTTGATGAACTTGAACTAAAACTAAAAGAACCTGTCTCATGGAAAGAAGACAATTTTGCTTTATGCTACCTTCAGATTTGGCCTTCTGCAATAAAAAGATAACAGAAGCAGAAGAAATCAATATATATACTTGGTAGTGAGGAAAACAAATATGCATGATTAATTATGAGTCATTCCTGTTGATAACAAAAAAGGCAAATCTTTATATACAGCTGATAAAGAAAAACATATATCACTGGGGGTGGTAGGAGGAAAACTATGAATGAGAGAAGAATGCATTCATCGAATAATTTAACTGAATAATATAGTATAACTTCTTTGGGTCTTAGGGAAAAAATCTAGTAATTCAGAGAAATTTATTTTTTACTGAGTATTAAAAAGTGGCTTATGTTGCTGCCTCTCAAATTACCATAATCACACTTGTCTCCATAACAAAGCATTATGTGAGGCATGCTTGGATTCTCCCGTATTTTTTTCTAAATAAAATAGAAAGGATTTGAATCTGATTTTAATCAGAAGTACTCTGGAAAGCAAAAATGGTGTCACCATTCGAATTTCTCAAAGCCCATCCAAAATTCAATCTGGGTGTAAGCGGCAAGCAATAAAATATTAAAATTAATTTTCTACTTCAAGACTGTGATATTGATGGAGAAACTTGATTTCTTATCGGGATGTGGTGCATAATTTGCAACTCCATGGCTGTATATACTCCCAATCCTTAAAATTGCCACTAAATTATAATTCTAATGTAACATAAGGAGAAGAAATGAAATTTAATGTGATTAACAGTGGTATCTGTATTTAATAAGTTGATTATATTAGGCATCATCCATCACTTTTTCCTAACAGAGCCAGGAGTGCTAGGAAGAAGAACCATGCGTTCCAATTTAAGCTATGAAATTCCCTAACTCCAAATATCCTCCCAAAATCGACTGGACACTCTCAAGTTCATGTATCTCTCTATGATGAACACTTTCAGAAAAGTATTTGATATAAATTCTTATTGCTTACACTTATTATTACTTACAGCATTGCCACTGCGATAACCCTGCCTTCCATGCCTCAGTCTGTTGCAGAGCAGCAGAGACCATTTTACTATCTGCAGCAAGCAATGCTCAAGTGAATGCAGATTCACTATAATTATACTGTATTAATACATTTGAAGCAGGAATACATGGAAAAAAAACAAATAAAAGGACTTCTGAACATCGACAAGGAGGAAATAAAAGGTTATGTAACAAAGTAGAAAATGGCCAGAAACTCAACAGTTTGTTTCTTTCTACTACAGAAATGCACCAAGTGAAAATTGTCGCCTGTCATACTTATGGCAGTCACAAAGTGATTAGGACAAAAGAATCCTGCCAAGAAGAACAAAATACAAAGCCTCTAGGTAAGTTTAGAAGAATAAACTGCCTATATAGGAAAAGAGTATGTAGGTGTCACTGTTACGTTAAAAAAAGGAGCAGATGGCTGAAAGTAGGAAACAAGGAGATGATTGACAGTACAGCAGTTATGCAGCTAGTGTTGCCAGCTGACCAGCTGAGCAGTGCAGTCCTACCTTTCTTAATTCCCATTCAGCTCAATGGGATTTACTCAAGGTAGTAGATGCTGCCTTGATGATTAAGCGGAATTCTTGAGGACACGCACATGTGTGCAGATAAATACGGTCTGCAATGTGGAAAAGGGAAGAGGGAGGAAAGGATTTACCATAATTGCTCTTGTGCTGCTAACAGGTTAGAAACTCCTGCTAGACTTCTATCTCTTTCTGCTTTTAGTTCCCTCAGCTGACCTTTAGAAAACATGGGCAGCCTGGGGAAGTATTTGTTGGATTTTTGTGCTCAGGCAGGAAGTTAGGTTTTTTGTATGTCAGGGGTTCCTAAACTTTTTGCTGTCACACCTCCCTTTAGTGTAATCTTAATGTATACACCTTCCCTAAAAATCCAAATCCAAAATGAATACAGATGAACAATAAAAACAAGACAATGAAACTTTGGGAAAGGTGGATTTATTGTAACAACTAAAAGGTTCTTCACACCTCTCCTGGACTCTGTCTGCACCTCCCAAGGGAGGTACACCTCACAGTTCAGGAAACTGTGATGTATGTGCCTGTGGGAAGATGGAAGGCTCAAGTGGTGGTGAAGGAAAGGCAGCCAGCTGCCTCCTCTGTGGGGCTCATGGAAATGCTGATGATGTACAGCCAGGGAGAGGAGGAGAGGTGCACTGAGGTGGGAGCAGATGGCTGAGAATGTATACAAGACCATTCTTGTGGTCTTGTGTCCATTCAAATTCTTATTTTTCCCCTTAGTTCTTGCCAGATCCATTCAAGTCCCACCCAGTTTTGAAAAACTCAGTGTAGGGGACATAGGTTTCTTTCAAGTGCATGAGGTAGCTGGTGAATTCTCCCTCCCTCCCTTCCTTCTTATTCCTACATGTTCATGCTTGTATGAACTCTACCCAGATCATCTCTCTCTACAATGTTTTGTGATGTACTCTTGTGATCCCCTAAAGCTCCAGAATGTAGTCACTTAAAAGGTAAATAAAGAAACTTGAAAAGTTGCAGGGATCTTGTACATTTAAAGAAGTAAGTACAACACTTTTTTATTCTAGAGTTTTTTTTCTTCAGATTAAAAATATTAATGTATCAATAAAATCCTGAAAAAAATGTTTCATTCTTGAAAACAGTAAATGTTCTTTGTGTACTATTGAGGTTTCTTCCTTTTTCATTCCCATGCTGAGAGTACATCAGCATATCTGTGTGATACTCTATTAACAGATCTACTGCAAAGGTGAAAGTTCTTTTGAATATGTAGTTTCACATACCTATTATTTGTCTAAGTTACAATTAGTATTTACAGACATTGACAACTGACTTTTTAGATGCATACAGGTTTTTACACTCAAAGTCAGTACAATAAACAGTCAGGTACTGTAGCATTTTTTTTATCTGTGTTATGCATCAGAGTTACTGAACCCTGATGGGCATTTTGTTACAAATGTAAATATAATTATAGCATTGAAATTGCATTATATTGCATGCTGCAAGCAACAAGTATAACAATAAAACTGTGATGGACAGAACCATTCCTGTTATTATGGCTACAGGACTATTTTCGCTTAGTATTTTTTCAAGTGCTTTGTTCACTTCAGTTTCAAATTACTCAGGTAATAAGATTTTAACCAATTATGTAGGAAGGTGATTTTACAGTTTAACAGAACTCCATCATTAGGAAATGTTTCCAGTCTGATATCACTTGTAGTTTATTTCTTATTTATGGTTTTACATTAGCAGATTTTTAAATTTAAGTCGTATGTCCTAGCAAGTTTGGTATGGACAAAGATAACATTGTTCAGTGACATTGAAATAGCAAGCTGTCGTTATAAGTTCCTTTGTTGATATTGTAGAAACAGTGTTAATCATTTGTGAAAGTATACTGTGGAAAATAAAAACCATGAATCAGTTATTTAAACATATACAGGGAATGGCGGGAAAGGAAATTTGAAATCATTCAATTAATTGGGAGTGCAGATAATATACAGGAGATCTGACCAAGAAACATCAGTTGCTGGTGTTTTCCAAGTATACATATAGTAATATACTTGGAAAGAATGTTTTAAATTTATGTTTATGATCCCCAAGAAGAGTTACCCTTTGTTAATTTTTACTTCAACAATTAATCTCTTGGCAAACTTTACCAATTAAAATATTTCAGTCTTTCCCAAATGCTGCATATTGGGTTGAACTTATCTCACACTTGTACCTTTGTTGGTGGTCTGACACATCTGAATGAAACCCATAGGGTGAATACTGAGGGTGAACCTAGTATTTTTTTTATGAGCAGATATAAAAAAAATTGCATCATTAATTGTGTCCCTTCTTTCTCTGCCACTGAAGTTCTAACCAGGTGCTGTAATTTTTCTTCTTCTTCATCATAATATTCTATTTTGTAATTGACTCAGCTAACACCTCACTTAGATATTTTTAGCTGGGTATATTAATTAATAGAACACCTGGTATATTGCCTAACATATTTCCTGGTCTTCCTAAGTCACATATCGATTTCTCTATCATGTTCCTTCATCCTGTCCCCTCTGTCAGGGGTGTCTTCAGTGGGTGGTGTCAAAAATATCCAGATGGAGACTGAGACTGTGTGATTGAAGTCTTATGCCCTTTTATAAGCATTGCATGTGTAATGGATGTAAAAAGTATTGGGGCTTCGATTATGTGATTGCAGCCACAATATTGACTTTTTTGGCCCCTTCCACAAACCCTTCTGACCTCTCAGTTATTTATTTAAATGATTTATATAGTTGCCCATCTCACAACAGTGACTCTGGTGCACACAATGGATTAAAACCAACACATGTTATTAAAACAAGAGGAACAACAAAATATAATATAAAGGTAAACATCTTATATATCTTTACCTGTCCCTCCTGTTTCACTAGGTACAGAGACAATTTCCTTCAGCCACAGACCCAAGAAACCTTCAGTTTGCGGTGCTACGCAGGCTAACTGGGAGCAAGCACCATTATTTAACTACTGAAGAAACAAGCACAGGATTATACTGACAAGAGATAGTCAAAATAGTCACACTGTTTGGATTCTGTAGCCTTATAAAACAAATAAATAAATAAACATTTCTCTTATTTCATATGCCATTTTTTTCTCTGTACTGGTAGATCTATTTTCTTTGTATATCTATTTTCCCCAAAACTAACACTCTCCTTAGTCTGTTCTTATATTCTGTCCTACAGGATGTTCCTGTTCTTACACTGTTTGAAGTTCTTTTGCTCAAGCATTGGCTGATGTTACTTCCTTATCTCTCTTTTTAAAATTGTTCCTTACTATTTTACTCTCGTTTTGGATGCCATTGCTGCTTTGATTCTTTTGTTGATTTGGCTCATTTGTCCTCTGCCCATTGGCCAGGTGGTTGATTTTTATCTTGTTGATTTTTCAGTTAATAACTGCCTCCCATTCTGAGCACAGCAATTTGTCCCTCAGCACGAGCACTTTGACACTAAGTTATTATAACATGCCCAAACTCTGACCAGCAACAGATGGGCAAGACAGAAATGATGAAAAGGCAGTGTTTTCTATCCTTGCCATTCCTTTTCTGGTTTTTTTAATTCCTCCAATTGTAATTTAAAGGAAGAAATATGTTTAAACCAGGTTAACAACTGATAATGTCTGTCCCCACTCTTAGAGTAGAGCACGATGTGGGACTGGGGAAGTTCTAGTTCTATTAAATCTTTCCCCATCTGTCATTCCACTCTTCTTAATAAGACATCCTGACACTGGGATTTCTAAAAATCACAATGAGCCAGCTGTCTGGCAGGAAAAGAAGAAGGGATATGTCCTGAAGGGCAGATAATTCCAGTCTTAATTGCTTTTAAATATATTGAATAATGATGATCATTCATTTGAAACATGTGACTATAACCATGTGACAAAGAGGTAGTAGGTCAATAGTAGGAAGTTATCTTATATGATTATAGCTAATTTTTTTTTGTAGGCAAAAATTTATAGTTGTATTCAAACCTCCTTTCCTTTCCTTTCCTTTCCTTTCCTTTCCTTTCCTTTCCTTTCCTTTCCTTTCCTTTCCTTTCCTTTCCTTTCCTTCAGAAGAGATAATGTTCTGAAGAAGAAGCTGCCCATATACCCAAGTCTAGCTTCAGTTTATTTTGAATATACCCAGTTCTGGGTTCCAGCTGTGTTGTATTGAGGATACAGATGAGATGTTGAGAATCAGTCAAACTTCAGTTCTTATGATACACAAACTGAAATACCAGTATCAGTCTCCATATGTAAGTAGAAGATAAGAGTTAGTTGCCACAAAGATAGAATGAGTGAATGATAAATAATGGCAGGGTAAAAATAACACTTCAGCTTTAATGCTAAACAGTGAATTATATTGGTTTCCATTACTGCTTTTTGACATGACTAAATCATATAGTTAGATCACTTATTTTGTTCTAAGACTGAAAAAGCTCTACTAGGTAGTAATATTCTGTAAATGAAAAAGGCCTCTTGTCTTGCTGCTTTTCATCACTGTCTGTAACAAAGTCAATTAGCAGCACTTGTCAGACAAATTTACTTGTTCATAAAAATATTTCCAGCTCACCTATATCAATCAATCTCATGTTTGGATACTTCAGTAAGACTACTGAACTGAAACAAATTATAGTGGAATGCGAATTGACTTATGTGGCTCCACTAATTTAGAATATTAATAAATTAAAGCAACTTTAACAAAATCTACTACAACTCATATGATTGCACTTAATCTAGGAAATTTTGAACACAAAATTAGACTAAAATTAACCTTTCATTCCCACTCATAATAATTATTATTTATGACACAAAAACAATGAATAATAATTCTCTCAAATTTGGTGTATTTAGAGAAATTATTTTGATTATCATTAAAAAAGGCATTCATACCTTTCTTCTCACAAAATTGCCCCTATAACTAAACAGAGTTACCTATTGGCTCAATGGCAGTGGTAGCATCCTAGACATATCTCTGGAATTCCTGGACATTTTTCTATGTTGGAAGACAAAACTTCAACCATCATTATACCTTTATCCTGCTGCAAATCAGTTAACATTTTGATTTTTTAAAATCCACTTTCAAAAAATGGGTTGGATGGATTTCCCATTTTTATGGTATAGTACACTAGTGAGCTGAGATTAACCACTGAGATAGTGAGTGGACAATTGAAATGGGTTTGATATTATAGATAGATAGATAGATAGATAGATAGATAGATAGATAGATAGATAGGTATAGATATATAAAGAACATCATAATGGTCAAGAAAAAGAAACCAAGAAGCGACAAACTGCATGTCAGTACTATTTATATTTGCATATGAATATGCATAAAACATCCATTGCCTTCTATTATTGTCATTTTCCCTACCTACTGCAAAAATGCTATTATTAAAAAATGCCATTAGAAATGATAAGCCCAGGGCCTCAGGTATGGCCAGACTATACATTCTAGTAAATGCTTAAAGAGTAAATTATTAAAGCAATAAGAAAAATCAAAACTAGAGAAGTAGAAGTTTATGTATTTAAAACATAATTATTTTATAATATAAAACACATATTTATTTATAAGTGCTGCTCCTTCTAAGATTTATATATGTTATATGTAGATTTTGTATGATGTTATATTTCATATTTCAAGAGTAAAAGTTAAAAACAAAAGCAAACTGGGAATGCTTACATCTATCATTGGAAAAGTTTTAGGATGATTCCAAAATCCATCATGTTCCACTGCAATCTTAAACACATGTATGACAGATGAAATAATGAAGTTTAGAATGTTATGACTAATAAGAACACAAAATATGAGACCCAATGGATTTTTTTCTTATAGAAATCCATTTCTTAATATTAGAAAAATCAGGCTGATCACTTATTTCCTCTTGAGGATTTGCTCATCCCAAATGTGGGGGATATATGTCAGATTTTTTTTTGTGGTGTTTACCCAGAAAGATAAAAACCACAAATGTGAGGTTCTTTTCCAAGTTTCAACTAATGAAAGTTGATTAGTTCTTTGCTTGTTAACTTAATTGAGCTGGCTGCCAATTCCTCATATGAGTAGATAAATTATTATTTGAGAAATTGTTATATCAATTCTAGGATTGGAAGGATCTTAAAATCTGATGGATGCTTGTACTTTTAATATAGTATTGATTTTAATAAATGCAAGTTGACAGTTTTATGTTGTTGTTTTTAATTGTACCAAGGGTACTAAATGGAAGTTTGTTTCTTAACTAATACTTTTATTTGAGTGAGTCAAGGTTGAAAACAAAGTGTATTTTTTGATCTCAGATGAAATTCTGCATTTGTATTTATTTAAACCCATCTGTATTAAATATGTTTAAAGAAAAAAACCCTGTGGAGCAAAGAAACAAAAGAATTATCCACATATTTGTCATGCAAATTAGTGAAGAATGAGATTTTGATCAAATATCATAATTGGATATCTTTTAAAAACTACATGTGAGGCACATTTAGCGGGGGAGTCTTGATTAAATCCAAGCGAGTAGCATGAGCTTTCATGTAACAGGACACAACTTAAATTTGATATTAGATTATTTTGATGGCCATCATGTTGCAACCAAATTAAAAGAAGCTTTTCAATAGTGGGGACAATTCCTTATCATATTTTAAACAGCAGTTTCAGTGCTAATTAGTTCAGATGGTATCTAGAATTGCTTGAATAATGGGAACTGTTTTATATGTATTAGTTCTAATAATTAGTGCATTAACTAGTTGGAAAAAAATCCTTCTGCATTAGGAATTTAAAATTTAGTAAGAAAGCTAATCAGAAACATCATTACCAAATCCAATTACTATGGAATATTTATTTATCCTAATTAATAATTATTTCAATACTCTGAAATCTGATTTAGGATTCAAATAAAATTTTCTCATAACATTATATGAATATTTGAATTTTTTTCTTGACATAGTGGACCGCATTACAATTATTACAATTCCAGTGGGATCAATGAACACCTACACAGTTTTCTTATTAGTGGCACTGTAATTAAATAACAATTTGACTTAAATTTGACTTTTGCTGCATGCTGATTGTTTCTATGAAAGGCTCAAACACTGGAAGCTGCGTGTGTAATATATGTCATGCAGATAGTTTTTAGAAGTATGTGAAGCTGAATTCATAATGAAGCAAGTTTATCCATTACATAGTTTACAAGTACTACTCTTAGTAATTAAGAGAATATAACAGGATTTAGGATTTGCTGGCCTAAATGCTACATTTGGAAAGGCTGACCCTATGGCACTGTTTTGCACTGACAAAAAAGAGACTCTGACATTAACAAGAACTCTTTTATTTTTGTTGATTTCACTACTAAGTCTATAAAACAATCATACATGAAACTAAGGTTAACTACTATGCTGCAAATCAGTATCAACTGGTTCTTGTACCATGCTATCGCCATATCTTCCTGCTTTGTTGTTTTATATGTGTGTGTGTACTTGTGTATATAAGTGCGCATGTGTGCATATGAGAATACACATAGGCACACATAGAAACTTCCTTTACAAGATCATCAAGATTGTTCAATAAGTCTCTCAGCAGCTTTGCCCATCCTGAATAAACTGTGCCAGGTGGCTTCTAATTTCTTCCTACAATTAGCTGGTACCCCTCAAGTCACTTTGTAATTCCCTGCTGAACTCCACAATAGTTGTTGTAGGTGCTTCATCTACAGTCTCCTTTTCTTCTCTCATCACCTTCTATCCTCCAATTGAAGAAGCTGAAAATTGCAAATGGTACCGGTTATGCCAGTAAAACGATTTCATATGAATGAAAAGCTACTGCAAGTACCATACTGTCTGACCCAGCCCAAGCAATATTATTAAAAATGTGGACACAGACATTAAGTTTCAGGGTCCTGGAGTAAAGCTCTGTAGTTTTCATCATAATAGAATTTTGAGTTTGCTTATGTAGCTGCTTACATTGGGAGAGTGTAGCATTATACGCATCAAGAGGCTATAGCAATCTCAGTCGGAAATTTGGAGTTTTCTGCAAAACAAAATTTCAGCAGATGACAAACCATATGCAGGAGTAGCTCTGTCATTCCAAAATGCCAAAAAGGATAATACCAGGAGCCAAAGGCTTTTTCAGTAATTGCTTGACAATGTTCAAAACACATTTTCTATAGGACCATTAGATATGCCGGGCTGGATATTATGTAAAAAAATAAATCCTTCATGTGGCAGATGATCTACATACTGTCATGTTCTTTAACAAAGCAATCCAGGATAATGAGATAAATACTGTATTAGTATTAAGCAATCTTTGCCCACCAGTTTAAGTAAATAGATGCCAACTTTGTACCGACCTTCCAGTATGTCATCATCAATAACATGGGCTACTCTTAATTCCTAGAGAGGTACACTATATTAGCAGTGGAAGTATGCACTGCATTTTCAGTATTCCCCTTAATGACCAGCTAATATTTTTCTCCACCAAGATAACCTCATGAATTCTTTAAATCATATCAGAGCTTAAGGTAGCAAGGGCAAATGTGGCCTTTAAATAAGAAAAGTAAAAATATGGAGACAGACCTTGATGAGTGAGCCAACCATCGGTAAGAACTTACATACCTAGAGGCCACATGATATCCTGAGTTGTGTTTCACAGCCTTTCAAAGACCAAATAATTTTGGCAACCCTTGCTGACCTGTACTATATCCCCATGCAACATTACTTTTATCAGCCATCTGGCATAGAGTTTCAATAGTCATCAGATTATTGCCTGGCTTACAGGCTAATTTTAAATTAAAGGTGCAGCTAAAAGAAAAGTTGCTAAAGCCTGGGACTCAGAGAGACTCTTGCCAGTGATAATAACTATTGGTTTATAATCTGTCTCAGTGGACACAAGCCTACTGTAAATGAAAATATGGACTTTTTTACAATCATGAAGCAGAGCCAAAGCTTTCTTCTCAATCTGGACATATAAAACTTCTGTGCTTTAAAAGCCAAGAAGCATATCCTACAGGCTTCCAAAAATCACGTTAGTTTTGTAACAGTGCTGTTCCAATGCTCACTTTGGACATCAGTTGATATTTTAGTTTCTTGCCTGCTGTCGAAGTATTGGAAAACTGGAGCTGCTTCAGTTAAATGTTTTAGCATTTAAAAGCCTGTCTTAAGTTGGCATTCCAATGCCACTGATTTTTTTTAAAGACATCTTGAAAGGGAGAGGTATACTTTGGTAGACCAGTCCCTAAAGCTTTTGATTTCTGTAGCTGTAGGATTTGCAGCACCACAGGACAGACAGGTGGTTTTCAGTTCTTGTTCTCAGTTCTCAGATTGGCACAAGTGAAGACGATCAAGACAAACTGCTTCTGAGGGTTTGGAAAGCACTAGCAGTAGTGGTGTACAAATATAGAATGCAAATATAGAGTGGAATATAAAGTGAAGTGCTCAGAACTGCCACCCCATTCTAAATATTTAGATCCATTTCATTTTGCATGGATTTCACTTCATGCAATCACATACAATCATTACAGATTTACCAGTGGATGAATCTGGATGCACTGTACATGGGACTGCCTCTGAAGAAACTTCAATTGGTACAAAATATGGCAGCCCATGTATTAGCAAATTAAAGACACTATAGTTCTATAACATCTATCTTAAGATTGCTACATTGGTTATCAATACATTTCTAGATGCAATCCCAAGTGCTGGTTTGGCCTATAATGATCTATATGCTTTGGCACCAAAGTAATTACAGGACCATCTCCTCTGCATAGAGTTGGTCTGCCAGCTCATCCAATGTCCCTCCAACATCTTTTAATTATTTCCCATGTAGGGGAGGTAATGGGCAACAATAAGGATTTTCAAGCAGTATGTCTTTGTAACAGCAGCCATGTTATGGAATACTCTCTCTTGAGATTAGATTGGCACCCTCATTGGTGGCCTTCCAGAAACTATTAAAGATGGAGCTATTCTGGATGTCCTTTGGTGAATGAGTGTTCACAGTTATACTTACTGCCATTTGGTTGTTTATGTTTATTGACTTTAATATTTTATTCTGTTTTTATGCTTTTATGTTGTAAACTGCTGGGTGTCATTGGTATATAATCCAGTGGTATATAAACACAACAAATACATAAATAAATGCACTTGTTTCCCTTTACAATCATTTTTTTTCCTTAATTCTTTTTCAACCTATTTATGAATTTAGCTAAGTTCCTATCAATACACCCACTTATTTAGATTCTAAGACTAGGAATTGTTATGGCTATTCCCAGCACAGACATTTTTTTTTCTCTATCCTTCCAGGAAGCTAAAAATGATGAGAAATAGGACTTGTTTAGATTTACCTCAATTAGGATTTATTTATTTGCTTATTACCAGTGCTTTTGTGCCGCTTCAATCAAGTAAACCTTCATGCTGCAGAATCAGTCTATTCTTGTCATCAATGCAAAGAGGTGATACAATTTGCCACCACAAACCACTTTGCATTGCCTTGGAGGCCCCCCCCCCCCCTCTATATATAAAAACTCAGCCTTCCCTTAACCTTAGATTTTACATCTTATCCTTCTCCCTCAGTGGAGAAAAATCCATCAGAAAGAAAAAAATCCATCAGAAGGATATGAACAAGTGCAGTGACAGTCCAGAACCCTGTTAAGCTGGAGCCTGGAGAAGAGAGTATTGCTTTGCAACCTTTTCTTAGCTTTCTTTCTCACTTATAAAAGCTAGAAGAGACTTGTTTGCATGCAGGCGCTGCTGAGGAAAGCTCTTTCAGCTTTGGCAAGTGATGAAAGATTTTTAGAGAAGAATGTAGGCTTAGACAGTCTCCTTGCAGAGTTCATGCTCATAGGCTGCTAATCACAGCAGGAGGACACTCTGCTAACCATTTTAGAGAATGTGATCTCATGATGCAGCTTTCATTTCATCCTTGTTCACTGTGGAGGCAGTCTAAATTCATCTTTAGTTGATCCAGATTTAAAGCTGTGTTTTCTGTCTTCTCCTTTCAGCATGCTAACGATCCACAGTATCTCTTGTGATGAAGCAGGATCAGGGGCTGGCATCTGCTGACCGCCAGCTGGCTCCAGTCACTTAGTTACACCCTCCATGGCTATTTTGCCTTGGCTGAAGGAGAGACTGGATGCCTAATTTCTGGGGAAGAATTCACTTGAGAAACATATTAACTGTGGTCCACAAAACTCCCTTCAGGCAGATCATGGGCTCTTTCTATACATTAGTATACCAGTTTTGGGAAAGACTTATTAAATATATGTTCAGCAGTTTTTCAAAAGATGGGTAGAACAATCTGTAAAACAAAAACAAAAAAAGGGGGGGCTGTCAGTTGATTTAAACTGGGAAAGAGATGTGTTGCTGCTTCTGTCCTAAATTAGTTCTGCTCTTTCTGACAACTAGGAGTTTTAAATGGCAGTGCTTCCTACTGCTTTTATTACTTTATGGAGGATTGCCAGTTGGTTTGCTCCATTTCCATACTGCATACTCTGTGGGAGTGCTGTCCACTTTGGCTACTCACTGCTAGTGCTGCCATTTCTTTGTAGCCCTTAATGATTTTGGATAGTTGGGACCTGGGATGAAATTAGAAAGAGTCCTGCCACTTTCCCTACTCTTGCCCAAGTGACAGGTGGCCTTGTAAACCTGTGCTAAAAAATAGCCTGGGTTATCATAGGTGGTTTAGAGGATGGACCTGGGATGAATTCTGAGATGTCTCTTGAACTGCAGTGCAAATCTGTCCTGCTTCTCCATCCAGACCTCTGATAAACTTCTGTCCAAAACAGTGACCATCCCCTACCTATCAGCCTGTCAGCTGGACTATTTTTGGACACAGGTCTACCAATTTTACAGAGAAACAGTAGATTATTCTAGAAATAGGCTGCTGGCATCAAGCACTTCATCTTTGGTGACCTATCACTCAAGCAACGTGAAAGGTAGCTAAAGCCTCTGTACCATGCTTCTGTCCACACTTGACCAAGCCCACCCCCTCCCACTTTAAGGAGAAGAGTGGTGTTTTTTTTTCCTGTTGGCTGCTATGCTACATAGGAGTGGAAGCAAAGTCAAGGGATTCCACCAAGTCCTTCCCATAATTAGTCCCGTACTAAAGCTGAAAGGAGAGGACCAGTCACCACCCTCATTACTGAGTTAGACTTGAGTTTAGCAGTCAGGGCAGCACAAATTAGGCTGGTACATTTTACTGATGACTCAAGTCCTGGAGGAGTACACATTAATGCAGTCTGGAGGAACAGCCCTGAGTGTTTTCTGGCATGGCAAGAGGCATAAAAGGCTGCGCAGCAACTTATCAATTTTGCATATGATGGAGGGAGCTCTGGAGGGATTGCAAAGCAGATGAAGTCAGGAAGTGTGGCTGCTTTCTTTGCTCTAATCAGCTTTGAGGAGGTCCTTTACTCAGAATGTCATCAAAATGAATCGTCCCTCAAAGACTTAAATAGCCTAATGAGGAAACTACCAGAAAAAGAAGTGAAACTCTAATTTGTCATCAGAAACAATGACTGACCAGAGAAGAATTTAAATTTATATTTAAAATAGACAGTTAAGACCTAAGCAAACACTCCCGTCTATATGGACAGATCTGTCCGTTTTGCTTTCTCCTGCATTCAGTTTTTAAATTCTCCCATGCTGAATTTTTTATCAATACATTTCCATGCTTTGATAAAATGTTTTTAGAAAATTAATGAAACAGTTTTCCAGATATCCTTAATTTCTACAAACCCTAAAAAAAGTCAGACATATCATTGAATAATTATAGCATTGTTGCCCAAAGCATCATGGAGAGTTGGACGACATAAAAGTTTAATCAATTATTGAACAATCCAATTCTCAAAGTTTACAGTCTGAGTGACAGTTGCTAGTAATTTGTTAACAACAAAGAAGTAATTTGGAAACAACAGAGAAAGTGATGAATATTTGCTGCATTAAATTTTATTTATTTATTTATCATATTTCTTCACTGCCCATCTCTTGTTATGACGACTTTGGGCGGTTTACAAATGAATAAAAGAATAAAAGTTTCATTATAAAATATAAATATACATAAATATACAAATATAAGATATAAAATCCAAGATGGTCTTAATAAAATTTTCCTGGGCCACATCAAGGAACCAACCGCCCCCATGACTGACTGGGCTGGGCCCTCCTGAAAATGCCCAAGCCCACCACCACTGCCCTCACCCCCAGCCCCCCGAGACCTTGGTCTGGGTCCCCAAACTCTGCCTCCCCCTAAAACCAGACACCCATTTCCACCTCTGGGGGAAGGGGCAGCCCTCCCACATGGCTCCCCACCAGCCCCAAAGGTCCCTCGGCTCAGACTCCAGGGTGGCTCCTCCCCCAAAGCCAGCCCCCCAATTCGAGGAGCCTCCCCACACCAGGTCTGCCCTCTGAATTATGCGGGGGGCCTGTGTGGTGGCAGGTGGGCCTTTGGGGGACCCCAAATCTGGTGGGGGGGATGACAGGAGGGCACTTTGGCTGTGGGGCAGAGGCGGGGGGCACCCAGGGAGAGGCGGAGCTGCCACCGACCCTGCAGGCTGGGGAGCAGCACTGGAGGGGGCAGGAGGGGCTGGTGGGCCCAGCCAACCTCAGCGTGTCTGGGGAGGGGCCTTCCAAGCCTAGCCCGACCTCTGCCACCCCTCCTGCCCTGGGGAGCGAGCCCAGGAGGGATCTGCTTGGCTCCCCCACCAGCCAATTATATTGTTATCAAGAAGTTACCCACAACTGGTACCAGTGGAAAAAGTTAATGAGTTATTTGATAATCTTATATTTCCTTATTAATATGTTTTCACTCATTTGAGGATTTGTGCTGGCAGAGACTGGCATTTGAGGCAATTAACAAAGACTGACAGGCAATATGCAAGTCTCATGGAATGCAAGGTAACTATTAAGAAAATCAGTCCTTTATGTCTTGTTTTGAAGTGTAATTATTTTTTGCAGAGAAATACTTTATTACAATATGAGCAAGTGATGTGATTTCAAAATGTTTGGGTTAAGCAGGTTAAGCAGTGCCTTGCATTCAAATATTTCTACCACTTAGTGCTTCTGTTTTTAAAATGATCTCCAGTCATGCTGACAATTGAAATGGAGCCAGTAAATTTCTTTTCGATTAAGTTATGCATTGTACAACAATATACCAAACTAATGACACCACAAATCTCCTTGCTGAAGTCTGAGACTGGCATTGAATTTTACTTGAAATAATGCAAGTAAAAAAAAGGTCTGTACAATATCTAGCTGAACAAATACCAGTTGATCTCATAATATTTGGGAGTCTTTTGGGAGCATGGAGGTAGGGCATGTCCATGAACCTGAAATCCTTTCACTCCTAGAGTTGTCTATTCAGTTCAACACTACAGACAACTTAATACATTTGAAGAAACCCACGTGTGAAAATGTGATTTCACTGGAGCAGGTCTCATGAACAAGAATTCTGAATGTGTATAACCGCCCACATGTGTATTTGTGAGCACTGTACAGCACTATTGATGCAAAGACAAAAAAGTGCTTTAGAGTGCATGGGACATGTGGCACTATCCAGAATGTTTACATCAAATGCAGCTGCATAATGCCAGAAAAAGGTATAGTTCCTTTAAAGACTTGAAACAGGTACTACGTTTGCATCATCATGTGCTCTGATGCACTTTTTTGCCTTCAAAGCCAAAGTTTTGCACAATCCTAAAATTTACACACTGAAGCATCTTTCAGGCACAATTGTCTGATGTTACGTTTTGACTGTAAGATTTAGACTAGTAAACTGAACAATACCACTTTTTCCCCAAAGGAACTGCAATAATATCTGAGGTGCTAGGTATACACTTTTGTATTTATTTACTCCTGAGGTCCCCTGATGTTCCAGTATTTTATGTTCCAATAATTGAATCATTATCTATGATGTACTTTGCCATGTGAACAGAGGGGACAGCAAAATTATTATTTTTAAAAATATGAAAGGGGAAAAGACTATTACTGGGGAGAGGATAGAGATAATTTGTTCAAAGTATTTTTAGAATCATGTCATGCCATCCATATTTAATATTGAACTGTTTTTTTGCTTCCAGAAGTACTTGGGATGAAATAGTAAGAAAAACTGTGAACTCACTTGCTGTTAATTCGATGTCTGCCATCGAATTAATTCAATAATAAAAAAGAATGCAGATGCTGCTGTTTTCTAATACCGTTATTACTGTTAAATATTTCAGTGTAATTGTGTTGTATGGTAAAACAACATTGATGTTGCATATATGCTTTCTTTAAAAATCAACAGCTTTGAGGCTTATCAGACTCTGTATCAGTATTTTAGAATGCACACCAGCAGACGTCAGAATTAAGAAATGATGCATCGGCTAGAAAAATCTTTAGCTGCTGCATTTACAATTGACATACAACTCTTGGATTAAAAATTCTTGGATATCATTTGTGATACATGAAAGAGTCTTCCCAATTAATAAATTCTTAGAAGCTTTTTCCTTAGACTAGATTCCCAAAATCTTCAACCAAGCTAATTCCCCTTGGTCAGGAACAGATGTTATATAGCAGATTTCTTTGGCCTGAAGCTCCTTCTGTTGCTCCTGGACCCTTTCTGGCCTCAGCACTTGTTCTGGTCTTCAGATCTTCTTCCAGCAGGATTTTCTCATATTGGAAAACTTGCTTCTGTTTCAGGAATGAGCTCTGCTTCTTCCAGCAACTGATCACCGTCACTAACCAGTTTATTCCAATGCAATTTTTAAAACTATAGCTTAAACTATCCCTCCCACCAGTTATAATTAAATCCCAACTATCTTATGTCCCAGAACACAGGAACAAAGTAGGCTTCTGGTCTACTTGGTTACATATTAACTCCATATATCAAAACTAATTTGTTGATTATATTATTATCATCATGTCATCATCACCATAATTATCATTATGGTACATTAATACAAGCACAGCTGAATATGTATACATACCAGATGTTTGCTAAAGAGATTACAATCCAAATTTTTCAAAAGGAGGAAGAAAGAGGACAGATAAAAGGTTGCTGGTCCTGTGTGCACTATTCAGAAAGTTACACTTTTCATCTATCACATCCCCAACCACCACCGTGAGGTTAAAGGTACAGGATTGCAGAAGCAAGTCTTTTCTGTGGACACCCCAATCTTATTAAATACCTGGCCTCCTGAAGTTGGATTAATCCCTTTCCTATTATCTTCCTTGTTAGGAAAGAGATGAAGGCTATCCTCATCTGCCAGGTTTATGGAGTTTAGTCGAATGGTTATGATGATGCAGTGTATATTATGTCAATGATTGATTTATGTTTTAAATGGGATTATGTTTTATTATTGTTTTATGTGATTATTATGAGCCTCCCAGACTCTATGATTGGAATGGAATATGGGAAGGAAGGGAGGGAGGGAGGGAGGGGAGAGAAAGAAAGAAGAAGGAATAATAGAATCATAGAATTATGTGGTTGGAAGGGACCTTGGAGGTCTTCTAGTCCAACCCTCTGAAAGGAAGGAAGGAAGGAAGGAAGGAAGGAATGGAGGGAGGGAGGGAGGGAAGATGTGTGCATGTGCATGTATATGCATGTGAATATGAATATATGTGGAGTTTATATTTTCATAATGGAGAGTTCTTGAGCAAACAGATTCTGCTTTTAATCAATAACATACTGTATATACAATATAGTTGGTCATGTTTTAGAAGTATTCATATACCTGAATATCTGTACAGTGGCTATGAAAGTAATAGTAATAAAATATAGAAACATTAGCCATTATTTTATTTCATGTTTGTACTTCATGTGTTCCAAAACTCCTTTGCCAACATAGCAGTTTGGTCTTCTCTGTGAGCCTTTCATGCTGGTCTTCCATGGATTTCAGCAAATCTGTCTCCAATCTGGGTCTAGTGATACTGTGAAGTATAAGCTGCCCTTTAGATTTTTTGAAATTCAGCAATAACTTCAGTACAACCGATTTTAGTAGCCTGCTTTTTGATGATACACATTTTTTCCCCTTTGGTAAAACTGTCTCTATTTTCTCCAGAGTCTTAGCCTTTGTGCAGTTGCAAAGAGGAATACCAACCAATCAAATAAATGAATGAATCAAAATCAGCATGTGGATAATTGAAATGAGCAGGCCTGGCTGATAAAAATATTGCCTTTTTTTGTAGCTACCTCAATAATTCAATTACATAATTAATGTATCTGATACCAGATTAACAAAATGCAATCCATCTTCAGGGTTACACTGTGATGCTGTAGCAAGCAGAGCAGCAGCTCAACTACAATAAAAATGCATACAGCGTTGTTGTCATTAGCTGGAGGTGGCATTATTGTGAGGTGATTGCACCCAAGTCTCCCTCATAAGGCAAGACTATGATAAGTATATATTCTTAATATTCTATTCTATTAAGGTAAAGGCTTCCTTGAGTCCAGACTAAATCCTGAAGATAATACAAAAATAGTTTGCCTTTGCCTTTTCTGGGGTGCTTTGTTTGACTTTCTACTAGCCAATAGCACTGAGGTGTCTTGGTAGTATTCCATCCAAATGCTAACCAAGTTTGACCTGCTTTCCTTTTTTCAAGATCAGCCAAAGTCACTAGATACTACCTCCTACTTACACTGCAATACTTGGAAGTGAAACATAACCAGGAGTGCTTCAGATGGAGAGCTCCCACCATTATCAATCAAAAGACTTCTTGTTGTTATTCCAAAATAAAGTAAAAATAAGTGGTACTAAAAATTGGAAGATGAAATAAAGCAAACCTGTGACTAGTCAGTGATATGAACAAGGAGCATTTCCCCCTAATTGCTAAAGAATCTGTATGAATATGTAAAATAGCCTTTCACATATTATATACACAGAAATACTAGTTAAATTATGTAGTTCGCTAATAGAAGATGTGGGGATTTCCACCAGTATACATATTCTATTAATTTGTCTATTCTTTAATAGATTAGAGAAATTAATAGAATATTTGGCTAATACCCATGAAGATATAAGCTTAGTATCCTAAACAACATTTATCAGAGTCCCAACTAGTAAAGACAAAGGGAAAATAAACTGTTGTCACCATGAACTATTCAAGATCTTTCTGAACACATACAGTATGATTGGCCACCATGAGAAACAGAATATTAGTCTAGTAGGTAGACTTTTGCTTTGATCTAACATGGCTGAATCAAATTCTCCAGAGCCTTTTGCTCTGATATCTATACAGACTTCCTCTATTTTTTATTCAGTCCTCACTTCTGTCACTAAATACCCTAGATTTCTCAAGGATTTTGGAGAGCACTTGTCACTTGTGTAATTATTCATTGCTCTACTGGCCTATAGAATTTTTAAACTGTCAAGGAGGCTTAATGACAGGATAATTTGGGTGAGCCAGATAATGCTTCATGCTTGGAAATTTAGTGCACTTTTGATTATTTTTTATCTTTTGTTGCTGGTAAGAGAATTCTTGGCAAATACGTATTCTTTCAGTCATGCAGAGCTCATCAATATTCTTTGCCTTCAGTGAGGATCACGCTTCCTGAACTTTTTATGTCCTTGATTTCTCAGCATGGAAGAGCTCTCCTTGAGAATGCAACATTTAATTTCTACAAGTTCATATGAAAACTAGTGAATGTATAATTATTGAAGAGCTTCAAATAACTACATAGTATTTGATGCCTTTGAAATAGAGGATACTAGACTGTACAATAGCTGCTTATCTAACTGCAGTCCCTTCTGGGGCTTTTCCAGGGGTGTAAGAATATAGTACTGTAATCAATTCTCTAATTTCTCATTCTTTTCTCCTCCTATTATGTAAGTGTCTAGATTTATTTACATGTTTATTTGTTTTACTGGACTTATAAGCTTCTCCAATTGTAATCAACTCTGTAATTCTGTAAACCAGATTAAAACTATAACTGACAATTACACATATTGTAACAAAGTTCCGTGTGGCTCAAGGTCTGGATATCTATGGGACTGTCTATTTCTAGTAGCTTCTGGCCATCCAGTAAGACTGAGCAGGCTAGGCTCATTCCAGGTCCCCTAGGTATTTTCATCTACAGGGCCCTTGGATTTGAGCCTTCCCTGTTGGCAGGCCCACTTGGTTTGGAATAGTTTATTACCTGGGATCAAACTAGCCTGTTGTGTTTTAGAAGATCCATTGAAACTTGCCCCAAGTAAATAAATACAGTATATGAACTTCAGCTTATACACCAAGATACATAAAGCAAGCATCCCACTGCAGGGGGAAACAGCTCTATCACATATCAACTCCAAAGTCCTGCCAGACAGCCAGTTTTGATGCTTTCCTAAATCCCAACAGGGGCCATCCATATCTCCAAGGAGATGCTGTTGAGAAGGTTCAACCCCATGGTCCCTGTGGATGTTATCTGAGAGAAGGGACCACAAGTGAACCCACACTTCATGATCTAATGACAGGAAGATCCAAATGGGAATAGGCAATCCCAAAGATTTTTTTCTCTTATTCTCAACATTATCTTATCATGGTGAGGTAGCTGAAAATGCAACTTCTTTTCTGTTTCACGTCTCTTAATTGTTCTGCAGCTTCTTAATCTGGAAAAGCTTTATGGGAGAAGATCCCTCATAATAGTTTTATTCAGATGTAATTAAAGTTTGGAAACTTAGGTAGTTTGTAGACCATTATAAAAGCATCCAAGAGCTGTTCTTCATGTTGACAGTAATCTGTTTTCCTTCCATTCTTGAGTTGAATGGAGAGTATGTCAGTGTGAAAAATTGCCTGCACAGGCTACCTTTACCATGTCTCAGCAATGGAGCCTGTTGGGGTTGCTTCCCACATGCACTGTAACATGGGGGAGTTTCATGGCAGTGATTGGTGCAGTCTCTGCTGTCCTTCCCCCTCCAACCCAGAATTAATTAATAGTTGGAAAATGAACCAACAAAAGCCCATCCAATATTTTCTAGGGTATTTTCGGGACAGCTCAGGGTCACCGGTTTTCTAGCACAATATAATGAACTTCCAGTCACTCAGTGACTGGCTGGCTTCATAAGGGCAGTTGGTAGCAGAGCTGGCACTGAGAGCAAAGGAAAGTTAGGCAGCAGCTAATGAGTTAAACAAGGGGAAATCAGGTGCCCTGGGATAATGGAGCCCAGGAACATTGAATTTCTCATTGGGATGCATTGTGAGGGGGGAATTGGGTTAGAGCACTTGCACATGATGAGAGTTTGAGGCTGCCATGTTGGTCTTGCAGAGTTTTTACATTTTCCCCAATGGGAACTTTGATCTTGTGAATCTGCATTTATCTTCTATGAGGTTGCTATCCCCATGACTGAGAGAAGAGGAAGAAGGAGAGGAAGAAGAAATAGATTGCACCACTAAGATATCTGGTCCCTCTGGCAACTACAGGAAAACTGCCAGATGGGAGGGAAATCTGAAATGAGTCAATTGGAGCCCAGAAGATTGCCAACCTGTAAAATGTTGACTTCCATGTGACCTAGAATGTCCACATGGGAGATTCTCTGGTGGCATAGGATAGAAGACACTATTTTCAGCCAGAAAGCCAGAACACCTGAGTCCAACTTCAGCTTGCCTCAGCAATGGATTGGAAATGAAATGAAGACTCTGTTGTGATGATGGAGTCTTCAGCAAATAGTTAGTGTGGCATTTTTATGCTATGGTAACCATGATTGTGGATTTTTTTTTTTCAGATAACAGCCTCTTATCATTTACTCATTTACAATCTTCATCATATTGTGCTAGAAAACTGCTGGCCTAGCTGTTCCAAAAATACCCTAGAAAATATTGGGTGGGTTATTGTTGGTTCATTTTCCCACTATTAATTGATTCTGTATTGGAGGGGGAAGGACAGCAGAGACTGCACCAGTCATTGCCGTTTAATAGAATAATATATTGAGATTACTACTGACCATAAGGAAATAAATAATACCTAGTTTGTTTTCATTCATCTTTCTCTCTCCACTAGTTTGCAACAATGAAAGGTGGGATATGGGATACTATACACTATACATT
Organism: Candoia aspera; assembly: GCF_035149785.1. NCBI lineage: Eukaryota > Metazoa > Chordata > Lepidosauria > Squamata > Candoiidae > Candoia > Candoia aspera. Next base: position 54,089,655 of record NC_086158.1, read on the forward strand.
TCCTCCCTCCCTCCCTCCCTTTCATGGCTTGTGTTTAGGTTCATAGAAGTGAATGGAAAGAAAAACTTTCACAGTTCCCAGACAGCATGGTAGTATCCATGAAATAGGTGCTAAGAAAACATGGAAAACATATACAATTTCATTGCTGGTTTCTTGACTGAAAGTGCTTAGAAGCAAGACAGAAAATGAGATCCTTTTGCATAGAAATTTGAAATCTGTTTGAAATCTGTCAAGACACTGTGACTAAAAATGGAGTTTATTTCATGTATTTGTTAATGTAATTCAGGAATGATTTAATGGTCAAGATTATGCAGAGCAAAAAGAAGGAATATAAAGTTGGAGTATTTGACCAGGGCTAAACTATTTGTTTGATATTTCAGGTAACTCCTAATGGACTTTTTGCTGAACTGGAATTGAAAAGATGATTTCTGGATTGTGTATAGATAAAAGGCTATGGGGATAAGAATTTTTTTTATTTCTAACTTTAAAAAAGGGTGAAAAGTTAGTATATTAGCTTATGCTGCATATGATGAAGTTTGGAAGCCAATTCTTTATTATTGTCTTTGTTGCCTTTTTCTTTTTCTTTTCTTCTTTTTCTGCATCTTCTGAACTTTTTCTTTTTTCTTCTAGTTTAGTTTGTATTAGTTTTTACTATGTTTATTAAAAACTTCAATAAAATTATTAACAACAACAAAAAAAGTTGAAATTCACGATGTTTTTCTTTTTCACTTCCAGTTTCTTAAATGTGCAGTAATATATATACAACTGTATGCTTAGCAGATATAAAAATAGCAAAGTAGTTAAAATGAACTTTTTAGAAAAGTGTGTATATTACATGGACATTAAGCATACCTAAACAAAGGCTGTACTTTACATAATATTTGCATGTGCTAATTTATATACATTGGTGCAAATAATTTCTAATATTTGAAATTTGAATTCAGATTGAATTTCACTAACTTTCAAGAAAGGGAATTCCTTCTCATACTTTTGCTAGAGAAGCTGACTGGCTGAATGGGAATATGATGGCATTAACTCCAAAAAGGGTCGGTTCTGTCCAGGGATTGTGGAAGGCTTTGACAAATTATCCATTAACTCAGCATCTCTCAATGGAAAATGTTAAATGGAAAACATTAGCACAGCATCTCTCAATGGAAAATGTTAGCTTGACCTTGATTGAAGATGGGAGCTCTACAGCTTTCATCCAGTAGGTTTCTCTCCTTTGTCCACAGTTCAAAATAAGGCATCTAATTATATTCCAGTCCTCCTCAGAGAAGTTGTACATACACTGGATGGAAGAGTTAATGAATTTTGAGGAGCAGGACTGGGCCGATCATTTTCTTTCATGCTCTCCTCCTCCCTTTTTAAATAGCATTACTGCTTGCTGGGGCAGATGCTGGGAACTGAAAGTAACCTGCAGTATTTAAAACTATTGAAAATCATTCATGCATTTATATGTTTTAATTTATAGACCTCTGATACCTTAGCAGAGCAGATGTGTGGGTCAGATGAATGGGCAACAGGAAATATATTTGGAGAGGTACCTTGCTAGACTCTGGTACCATTTTTGCCCTGAAGAAAGGTCTGAAAACTAGAATATTACTGATTGTCTAAAAAAAAATGCATACTGTACATCTGCAAGCAAACTGAACTACTGCAAATATTCTTGTCATATAAGTTAGAGGATAAGCAATGATGTCCTTTTTCTGCTAACGCTAATAACCTCTGTCCACTAGATGGTGTGTTACATACTCAAGCATCTTTACTATTATAACAAGTCTGACCTTTGGTTTTAAGTGGTTTCTGAAATCCTATTTCACATAATTTTACTTGAAGGAAGCTCCTGGTCACACTCAGTAGTTGATTACTAGAAACTATATTACTGGGCTTTCAATCATGTGTGTATGTGTATGTGTATGTGTGTGTGTATGTATATGTATATGTGTGTGTGTGTACACACACACACACACACACAGAGTATATATAGTAATATATATTATATATATTCCAAGTGAATGAAGGAATGGGCACCAAGGGGCATGTGCCTCCTGCTGCCTCCCTGCATTCCTATCCACAAGTAAGGGCAGATTAACTGGGCTTATGACATTATAAATAGCCTGGAAAAATGTCTCCCTGCTGCCACCCTCTTGGATAAAGAAGCTTGTTTGCTTTTCTTGGTGGACTTACCTTTCCAAAGGTAAGTCAGTGCATTCACACACTACATTTTTGAAACTCATGACATGGCATACATATAACCAAATGCTGTCTGCAGACGTTGCAGCATAGAGGATCTCATATGGGCTTGCCAAGCATGCCCAAAGCTGCATTTTCTGTGCTATTACTTTAACCCAAGGGAAACATAGGTCAGAAGTGCTTGATTTATTTCTGGATACGAAGAAACTACCCCAAATTCCCTATTTAGGAAGCCCATTTCCCCCCCACAAGTTTACCAATGTACACCTGTGTTTACCACTTGAGGCGGTATCCACATTCTTTTTCTAGCTTCAGTATCCTTGAGCATGGGCTGTCTGTTTCGGCGGAGAGCAAGTGATTTAGTTGTCTTTCATTCTTCTCACTCTCTCTTGTATAATTTTTCTTTCCTGCCACAGGAACACCTTGTTCTGCTGAAACTCCTCCACGTCTAACAACTTCAGAGCTGTGGCTTAATTCACGTCCAACTTCCAAGCACTGAATGTAGGAATAAGATTGTGGCAAGTTTTTTCATTCTTACTCTGTATAACACAAAAAGTACAAATGGATAACAGAAGTTTGGCATTTCTGTGTATTTTCAAAGTGTACAGATTTATGAGCTGGGCTTGTGGGTTTTTTTGCAGGGGGGAGTATTTTTTTTGTTTCTTTGCTTTTGGGACCACTTGACTTGGTAGCCTTCCTTTCTCTACCTTCATATTTCTCTTTTCATTTATGCATTTTGATTCTGTTTACTTTTCTGGCTTGTAAATAGTTGTATGTACAGGAAAGATTTAGTAGCTTCACAGTTTACCTTAACTATCTGGTAGATAGGTAAGAATAGGGTATATAAGCACCATCTCATATTTTGCTTAGCAGGCATAATTGCTGCATGCATGGATTAAAAATTCTACTCAGTGCCAAGGGCAGCTGCTTAGTGGAAACTTGGGATAAATGAATCTGACATGTTTGGTTTTACTTAGATTGTCTTTTTCACTTTAAATTCATCCTGCCATGTTTCTGTTTGCATAAAAAAAGAACCAATATGAATTTAAATGCACACTTCACTCTCTGTGTTATTTTGTTTCAAAAAAACTGCACAGAAGTTTAATAGAACAAGAAATGTTGAATGCTAATTTTGAAACCATTAATGGTCAGCTAGGACCACTGAATGGAGCAGAACTTAACACAGCAAAAGATGTGCACAGAAAAAGAATATTATCTTAAATAGCATTAATGAGCATGTTAGAGAAATATAGGTTATTGATCTTACACACTTAGCTCACCCAAGCATAAAGAATTACACACTTAGACAAAGTAGGATCAAAAGTAACTAAAAAGAGTCTTACTATTTATTTGGTCCAGCTACATCCATTTAGAAGAAAAATGATGATTGTTTCTTTCCCTAAACTGAATTGACCCTCAGCCCTCATTGCTGCTGAAGGCTGCATGGAGAAAGGGGGAAACTCCTGAATTCTAGACCACTGCATGGCCCAAGAGAGATGGAAATTGCTGCAGCCACATGCTTTTTCCCAGATGGTGAAGAAGGAGGAAGTGAGGAATGTGGGAGAGGCAACAAACAGCTTCCTCCAGAAGCACACAGAGAAGTTACATCCTAGAGTGAACTCATCCACATGCTAATGAGGCATGCTGATTTGCTGGGACCTCCAACACCCCTTCTTGAATCAAAGTCATGCATCATGCCTACACAAGATTTAACTCACTTCATAGGCCTTGATAGATACCCTTTGCAAGTGCCTTTGTCAGGATGTCTGCGATCATGCTCTCTGAGGGACAATTCTCCAAATGTATTAGTCCTGTCTCCTGTACCTCTCTAACACGTGGTAATGAACATCCATGTGCTTGGTCCGCCCTCCCACATTCTTTGATAGAGAGATTCTTATACAACCTTGGTTGTCCTCAAAGACTCTTATTGGAGCAGGAACATTAACCCCCAGATCCTCAAGTAAATACTTGAGCCATTGCACCTCTACACATGTCTCAGCCACTGAGACATACTCTGCTTCAGTAGTTGAGCATGCCAATATAGTCTGCTTGTGACTAGCCCAGCTCACAGCTCCTCCCCCAAACAAAACACATTCCCACTAGTGGATTTGCGATCAGTTGCATTCTCTGTCCAATCTGCGTCGGTATACCCCACTAGTTCAGAAGAATCAGTTGCTGGCAGCTTAAGCTTCAGGTCTGCAGTCCCCTTCAGGTATCTTGCTACCAGCTTAATGCCTGTCCAGTCCCTTTGGGTGGGTGTGCTGGTCTCTCTGCAGAGGATCCCCACTGCAGCTGAAATATCTGGCCTTGTTGTGGTTGCCAGATATAACAGCTTTCCAATGGCCTCTCTGTAGCCATTGTTCTGAGGCAACAGTTCACTAGTGTCCTTTACTTTGTGAAAGTCTGTTTCCATTGGAATTGGTACTGTTTTTGCATCTTCGAGCCCCAAGCTCTCCAATAACTCTAGAATTTTTTGCCTCTGACTAAGGAGAAAACTTCTATCCTTTTCTCTGTCAATTTGAATCCCCAGGTAATAGCTCGCCTTCCCAAGATGCTTCACCTCTACTTCCGTGTTTAAATTGGATACAGTTTCATTAATGTCCCTTTGATCTTCATAACAGAGAATCAAATCATCCACAAATGTCAGAATGAACACGTCTCTACCATTCTTGTGTCATGTGTAAAGGCAGGGATCAGCTTTGCCTTGAGTGAAACCTTGCTTTATTAGCATCTGGTTTAATTTCACATTCCAGACCCTTGCTGCTTGTTTCAGCCCATAGATCCCCTTCTGAAGCCTACACTCTAAATGACAGTTCTTTGGATCAGTGAACCCTTCAGGTTGTTGCATGTACAACTCCTCCTGAATTTCACCATGCAAGAATGCTGTCTTGATATCTATATGCTCCACTTGCATGCTTCTACTGGCTGCTAGACTAAAAAGAAGTCAAATTGTTGTGTGGGTCACAAAAGGTGCAAAAGTTTGGTCATAATCTTCCCCATACTTTTATGAATAGCCCCAGCCTAGCTTTATACCTTTGGACTTCTCATTCTGTTTGGCCTTAAAGACCTATTTGCAACCAATTACCTTTTTGCCAACAGGGGTGCTGCTTTCCTCCACTTACTTGCTTCAGCTGGTGGCAGCTGTTGCACTTCCTTCCATGATGCAGGCTCTTTTCGCAACAGCACCCCTGTGAGGTGGGACAGTCTCTTGGCCATAACTGCCTTGTTGGGTCATGATGAGCATCTCAGGTCTGGAACATAACTCAGGTCTGGATTGTACTGCATCTCTGCCCCTTCTGTTCCTCCTGGTTCCTCATCATCTGAGTCAGGTGGAGTTTCCATCTCGATTTCCTCTCTCTGGGTTTGCCTGCTCACTAGGTAAGGTACTTTGAGCAAGTCTTCATCACCTCCCCCTTCTGCAGTGCTATTGGCTAGAAGATTTTGATTTGGCTCTGTTTCATCAAAATGCACCACTCTGCAAGTGTGAGTTGACCCAGTCTTAGGATCTAAAACTCTATATCCTTTGCTTCCCAGTGGGTTCCCCAGTAAGATTTCTTCCTTTGCTCTGGAATCTAATTTGGTTCTTTTCTTTTTTGGAATGTGGATGTAGTCCTTGCATCCAAACACATTTGAGTGCTTGACACTAGGTTGACTACCATGCCACAGTTCAAATGGTGCTTTATCTGTTGCTTTTGTTGGTAATCTATTTTGTAGGTAGGGAGCTGTCATTGCTACTTCCCCCCATCTGTTACCCCCCAACAGATGCTTGAATTGGCCCACACAGATTGGTGTGAATTAGCTCCAGGGGCTGTTTGGAGCACCTGGTGCTTTGTTTTGGAATTGCAGGCCTAGTGGCCTTTCCCTGTATGCAGGTTTTGCACCTTGCATCAGTCTTACCATAGTCCTTGATTTACAAATTGCTTGCCAATCCATTTTTCTTCATTTGAAGAATTGCATTTAAATCTCTGTGTCCAAATCATCTGTGCCACAGGGTGGTGCTGTTGTCCCCCTTTCCTTGGTGACTGGTCACGCATGCCATGTACAACTTACTTCTAGGTGCAAAACACCTAATACATCCCTGATGCAGAAAATGGAGCAGACTCAGAAACCTCAAAAATCAAGATCTTGAGATCAGAAATGACCAGTATTGTCATTCTTTTATATTTTGCACTGAGATCGTCTAACAGCCTCTGATTAAGAGCACTTCTTCTGTCTGGCTTGAAATGTGACCTGAAATGGGATATAGACTTTGTGTCAGGTTTGCAGGGGATGAGTAAAACAACATGTTCATATTTTAGTGGCTGCTATCTACATCAAACAATATCTGAAAAAGATCAAACATCTGAGAAGAAAAAATTCTTACCAGCCCATCTATCAGTGAAGAAAGTTCACATATTCAGCTGCCAGTCTGTGTGCGACTATGTGTCACTTTATTATGTCACACATGGGTAAGAATCAGCGCTACTTCTAGAATGTCACAAGAAATTACAGTACCTCTGGATGCTGTAATGTGCCTGGATATGAGCCTGCTGCAATGATTTAAGTGCAGCTTCTGGCTAGAAGGAACAATGTGGTTAGATTGCTTTCCAAGTAGTTTACATGAGTTTACAGTTATATTGTCCAGGCAAAAATGGGCATGATCAAAAACAAAGATGGCAAGGACCTAACAGAAGAAGAAGAGATCAAGAAAAGGTGGCAGGAATATACAGAAGACCTGTATAGGAAGGATAACAATATCGGGGATAGCTTTGACGGTGTGGTCAGTGAGCTAGAGCCAGACATCCTGAAGAGTGAGGTTGAGTGGGCCTTAAGAAGCATTGCTAATAACAAGGCAGCAGGAGACGACGGCATCCCAGCTGAACTGTTCAAAATCTTGCAAGATGATGCTGTCAAGGTAATGCATGCTATATGCCAGCAAATTTGGAAAACACAGGAATGGCCATCAGACTGGAAAAAATCAACTTATATCCCCATACCAAAAAAGAGAAACACTAAAGAATGTTCAAACTATCAAACAGTGGCACTCATTTCACATGCCAGTAAGGTAATGCTCAAGATCCTGCAAGGTAGACTTCAGAAATTCATAGAGTGAGAATTGCCAGATGTACAAGCTGGGTTTAGAAAAGGCAGAGGAACTAGGGACCAAATTGCCAATATCCGCTGGATAATGGAAAAAGCCAGGGAGTTTCAGAAAAACATCTATTTCTGTTTTATTGACTATTCTAAAGCCTTTGACTGTGTGGACCATAACAAATTGTGGCAAGTTCTTAGTGGTATGGGGATACCAAGTCATCTTGTATGCCTCCTGAAGAATCTGTATAACGACCAAGTAGCAACAGTAAGAACAGACCACGGAACAACGGACTGGTTTAAGATTGGGAAAGGAGTATGGCAGGGCTGTATACTCTCATCCTAGCTATTCAACTTGTACACAGAACACATCATGCGACATGCTGGGCTTGAGGAATCCAAGGCTGGAGTTCAAATCGCTGGAAGAAACATTAACAATCTCAGATATGCAGATGATACCACTTTGATGGCTGAAAGCGAAGAGGAACTGAGGAGCCTTATGATGAAGATGAAAGAAGAGTGTAAAAGCTGGCTTGCAGCTAAACCTCAAAAAAACCAAGTTATGGCGACCAGCTTGATTGATAACTGGCAAATAGAGGGAGAAAATGTAGAAGCAGTGAAAGACTTTGTATTTCTAGGTGCGAAGCTTACTGCAGATGCTGACTGCAGTCAGGAAATCAGAAGACACTTAATTCTTGGGAGAAGAGCAATGACAAATCTCGATAAAATAGTTAAGAGCAGAGACATCACACTGACAACAAAGGTCCGCATAGTTAAAGCAATGGTGTTCCCCGTAGTAACATATGGCTGCGAGAGCTGGACCATAAGGAAGGCTGAGAGAAGGAAGATAGATGCTTTTGAACTGTGGTGTTGGAGGAAATTCTGAGAGTGCCTTGGACTGCAAGAAGATCAAACCAGTCCATCCTCCAGGAAATAAAGCCAGACTGCTTACTTGAGGGAATGATATTAAAGGCAAAACTGAAATACTTTGGCCGCACAATGAGAAGACAGGACAGCCTGGAGAAGATGTTGATGCTAGGAAGAGTGGAGGGCAAAAGGAAGAGGGGCCGACCAAGGGCAAGGTGGATGGATGATATTCTAGAGGTGACGGACTCGTCCCTGGGGGAGCTGAGGGTGTTGACGACCGACAGGAAGTTCTGGCGTGGGCTGGTCCATGAAGTCACGAAGAGTCGGAAGCGACTAAACGAATAAACAACAAACAGTTATATTGACAGTCAGGTACAATGCAGTGCATTCTGTCTAAATAAAAGTTTATAGTCATGTCCAATAATTTTCATGTAATTCTGGATTTAAAAACAAAAACCAAGAAAAAATACTTTTATTTTAATATGTACCTAAATTGTTTACCCAATTTTCCTAATGTAAAATTACCTTTTTGCAAATTCTGTACTTGTTGCATGTGTATATATAAACCTGCAGCAAATCTGAAGAACTGTGCTGTTCAAAGGATTATTGTTCCAATTTATGTATGAATATGGAAAGTATGAATTAGCTTACTTGCAAATGTAAGCTGAACAAAACTCAATACTAGATATACCTGCCAAGGGCCAACATAGGAGGAGACAAACACTTGTCACATAACATGTACATGGCTGTAGATAAAGACTGATAAAATGAACTTTGAGATTTTCCTTCAGGGAAGATTTTGTTAATAGGACATTAGATTCCAGTCCAGTCCTATTTGTGTATCATACAACAACTATATAAAATTTTGAATTCTGATTTTACATGTAGATTTTATTTTGTGGAAGGAAGGAGCCTTGCTGAGATCAGATCAGAATTTTAAAAAGTAAAGAAAAGAAATTATACCAGAATTTATGTGGTTAATTAAGAACATAGCATTGGGCAGTCCTGTGATTCAAAGAATGTTTCTTACACAACTTTGGGAAATCATAATGAGTCATGAGTACCTGTATCAAAAATGATTAAAAAAAAAAAAAAAAAGCATAATAAAACCTAACTAGGAAGGCATTTCAAGCCTCAATATTAGCAATATAAATAATATTTGATCATAAAGCAGTATTATTAACCACAACTATGTGAGAATATATTTTCACTTTTAGGCTCATCTGGAATTCTGACTATCAGCTTGTGGTTTAAAACTAAAAGAATGCATTAAAAGAAATTGTTGTTTAATAAGACAGCTATAAGCCAGACACAGATACAAGCCATTTTCTGGTTGGAAACAAGTGGGTGAAAATGACTACTAATAGCTGCATTTGCAACATAAACTATTAAGCGTTCTCATATTTATATTTCCCTATCAGACTTCTAGATTATGAAATTAATAGTTTTTGAATTTGCTTGATTTTATTAAAAAAAAAGCTATTTTCTTTTTGAATAAAGAAGGACAACACAGACAACATACAGAAACTGTTGATAGTGGATCCAGAAAGCAGACAGTATCTGCCAAAGTTGAATGATCTCTAACTGGAACACCACTCAAAATAGGCTAGCACTGAAACACTGGATGGGGCTGGCCAGAGTCCCCTGGATACTTCTGGGATCTAAGGACCAGACTGGACTGGACTCGATGACTCGGGCTGGACTGGATACTGGGGACTGTAGACTCCTAGCAAGGCTGAGAATTCAGAGCAAGGCTAGACTTGGCTGGAAGCCCTGGACTAGGCTGGATACTCTGGACTAGAAACTTGGAGCAAGGCTGAGAATTCAGAGCAAGGCTGGACTCAGCTGGAAGCCCTGGACTAGGTAGCAATTTGGGTTCACAACTAGATAGGTGTGAAACTCCTGAACAAGGTTGAGCACCCAAAGCATGGCTGAACTGGACCAGAGATTCATGGTGAGACTGGAGGTTGAGGGCACACTGAATCTGTACTGGAGACCAGGAACTAAGCTGCGAGCTAGAAACATTGCAAGGCTGCACCAAAGGCTCGGGGCGAGATTGTGGACTGGAGGCATGACAAGGCTGGACTGGAGACTCTGGACATGGCTGGAATCTCAAAATGGGGTGAGGAGCATGCCTGGAATGCTGACAAGGTGACTGTGGAGATCCAAGGCTAGACGTGAGACTGAAGTTGCTGGGTTCGGTGAGGAAAAGATCCTCAGTGGCAGCAGAAGCAGGATTCAAGTCCTCTTCGGTGGAGAATGCTAGCACTGATTCCTCTTCGGTAACATACGCTGTCTCTGAAACTGGTGAGGATTCTTCTGTGGATGCTGCAGGCTTATAGGATTGGTTTTCTCCAGCAGCTTGCTCTTTGCACGTCTGCCTTTTATGCTGATCCTTCGCTCGCCTGTTCCCTTCTGCAGCCAATCAGGCTGCCTTCTCCTTTGTGCACTTTTCTGCCCATCGTTGGTGAGCGCTGATTGGAGGATTCAAAGCCTCCTCTGAAGATTGGCCAATCAGTGCCTGTGACTCTTCCTGCACTGCTGACTCATGTCTGAGTTTCACTTTCTCGGGTTCAGCCCAGTAGGTTTCTATTTCCTCCTCTGACTCAGAAAGAGTTTTGTTTTCTGAGTCAGAGGCTGGCTGGATTCTCACAACTGATCCTACAACAAATTAATTCAGAGTTCGCACTCAAGGCACAAATAACCAGGCTCAACTCATATTTGGAAACATTATACAAAACCTAGCTCTCATGAGAACTCTGTAATGTTGGAAAAAGTGGAAGGAAAGAGAAGAAGAGGATGACCAACATCAAGGTGAGTACACTGATGGACAATCTGAAGGACCAGGTTGGGATAGATCATTCAGGAGAAAATCTATCAATGTGGTCGCTAGGCGTCAACACCAACTTGAACGTACATAATCAATAGTTTTCTGCTGGCTCAAGGATGAATGGACAGCATTTCAAATGAGCTGTTAGGAAGATCCCTATTTGTAGAATTTAAAAAGTATCTGGTCTGAAATGCTATATTCTCCTTAAAAGTTTGCTGTGTTTTAAAGTTGTTTCATACAGCAATGAACTAGGTATTAATAAAGAATAATACATGGGGAAAGGCTACAGGGTAACAGATTTCATTTCTTCTTTGAGAAAAAAATAAAAATTATGACTCTTGAGGGCAATGAAACATTGTTTTCCAGAAAGCAAAGTAAATCCATTAGAGTAAGTTAAAGTCTCTCTCCATAGGTCTGAGTGCAGTTAGCAAAGTCCTTTTATATTGTCCTTTGAGCCACAAGCAGAACACTTATATGAAGAGTCACAAATGAGTGTTTTATACTTTAATTAATTGTCATTGCTGCAAAATTATTTTATGTGTTTTGATACTTTTTGGTATTTTGAAAATCCCATGGTCAGAACAGGCTTGGTGGAAAAAACAGCCTATATTTAGGAAGATTTAAGCTAATGATCCGTCCAAACCTCAGCTGATCTATGGGCAGAACTTGGTAGTTGTGAGACAGGAAGAGAAGGTAGCACCACTGGTCATTATTGTTATCCAAGGATAGTATCAGGAAGTTTTCCTGGATACTCAAGGAACGAAATCAGAAAGAGCCACATTTCCCTAAACATGGGATTTGGGGAACAAAGATTTGTTAACTCCTGTACATATACTATGGTTGCACAAGCTTTATCAGGTTAAAGGCTGCATATACCGTAGCTTTTGTGAAATCAGTACAGGATGAGCAAAAGGGAAGTGGATATATGAAATCAGAAAGTGATTGTGTCCAGAACAAATCCAAATTATACCCAGGTCCAGCCATTTCTTCATAGTTTATTTTCTAAGCCCCTCCTCTGCCCATCTTCTGCTTTGAATCTTGTTGTTGCTAATTCATTCAGTTTTTCTAAGTAAATATGTTTTATTATTGTAACCATAGGTTATAACAACGTAACGTAGCCTAAAATACAATAAAGCAAAATGAAAATACAATAAAATAAAGTAATAAAGAAGAGGTCGAAAATAAATCCAGGGCTAAAATTGAGAACTTAAAATTTTCTGAGTTTAAATGGGAAAACAAAATAGTAACCCGATTAACAAGTGGAAGCACATCTGCAAGAAGATAATTCAACCATTCAGTTGCTTCTGACTCTTCATAACATGATGGACATAAATTTGACCAGTTCATATGCCTATGACTGCTTCTGTTAGTTTTTGTAAGCTCATGTTTGTGTCTTGATTGAGAGTATCTACCCACTTTTCTTTTTCTTGGCCTCTTTTTCAAGTGCCTTCCATTTTTGCAAGCACCAGGGTCTCATCCAATAGCATTTGCTTTCAAATTATGTGTGAAAATATTTAAACTTTAGCTTTATTGGTACTGCTTCCACTGACCAGTCTAGTTTTACTTCATCTAGTATTGAATGATTTGTTCTTCTTGCAGTCCAAGGTCTTCTCCCCAATTTTTTCTAGCACCAGAATTCAAAAGCATCAGTTTCTTCTTTTAATCTTAATTTTAATGTATTGATATTTGGCAGTAGTTAAGGAAAGATTTGCAAGTGGTTGATGCTTTATTGGTGGTAGATTATTTATCTGAATAGTTCTCTCTTGGAGATTTTTAAAACAGCTGGTAAATTTTATAATTGCTTGTTGTCCAGATAGTAGTCACTAGCTAATAATTTTTCAGCCTTAACTCAGTGTGAAAGGATGTAGTTACACAGCTGTCACTCCATTTGATTGCAAATGCAGAAATCAGACCATCTTGCATAAGGTGGTCAACAAATGTGAATACATCATTGGCTAAATTTTTGAACCCTGACCCCTTCTACATCCCCATTCCAATAATGGGGTCATTCAAACCATCCAAATGAAAAACAAATATTTGGTGATTCAAGAGCCTGATTCACTTCTGCCAGCTGCTTATTTGTTTTTGCATTAAGTGGCATAAGTTATCCAGCTAGTCAAAAACATTAATTTGATCATGACTGCTTGTGTGCAAAAATGCACTCTTATTGGAGGTTATATAATTGTATTAGAAATATATACTTGCATATATTTGCATTAGATAAATATATAGAGAATTGTAATTGTTTATTGTTGTAAACACATTATATTTTATATTTTTATTTTATTTCTTTCTGTTATATTTATCTTATTTTATTAAGCACTTGCTATGTATTTTTATAACATGTATCTTTGTGTATTTTTTTTGTCCCCCCTCCTTTTTCTGTCATCATTTTAGAAAGCAATAAATGAATGAATGAATGAATGAATGAATGAATGAATGTACTGTTTTTTGTAAGACCTGCTACACAAGCTGTCTGGATATACTTAACAGCAGCAGAAAAAACAAATGTTTTGGTCAGGTTTTTGATACCTCTGATAGTCTGACTGAACTCTCAGTTCTGCTTGGATTTCCACATTCCAGCTACCACCTGATAATATATGTGGTAGAAAGCCAGCTGTCCAACAGGCTATAGATAGGTGGTGGGCAACTGACTGACTGCCCCCCAGTCACCATTTTGGAATAGAAACGAATTAGATAACTGAAATCCAGAAAGGTCCCAGGAGGGTTTGAATTCCTTCTGAACTGATATAACATGATTCTGACTCCCAACACTAATCTGGCCTTATTTGTCCCTATACTGATAGATCGGCTTGATAGAGTGGGCTTGGCCATAATTATGCTACTTTTCAAGAAAAGCAGGAAAGACAAACTAATTAACTATTGTCCCCTCATCCTACTAAGCATAATTACCCAGCAATATGCAAGACATTTGCACTGGAAAATATGAGACTAGCTGGAGAAGGATAATTTCTTGGCCATTGAACAGGCAGGCTTTAGATCACACTAATCCAACCTGGAGCTAGATTTACCATTTGATGATAAAATATCACCTAAAGCAACTTTCAGCAGGCTCCTGACTAAGTGTTGAAGGGAAATCCTTTGGCACAAAGTCAAAATCTCAATATATCCTTACCATTTTACTCTCATATATACATTACATAATAACACCAGCCTGAGGGTATGGTATTACAGCAGAAAAACTTTCAAAAGCAGCTCCTAGTAGGAATGAAGTTAAACAAGGATGCTCCCTCCTACTGTTTAATGCTTATATCAACTCAATAACAGGTTATTTAACAAAAAAAAAAAAAGGTATCTCAAAGTTAGCCAATAAACATGTAGCAACACGGCTATATGCAGTAACTTTATCATGTATCTCATCTGGTCTAAACAGAGCAATGAAAACTTTGCCTCTCCTCTGTCGGAATAATTCATTACAGCTTAACTTTGAAAAAAAAAAGATTGTTTACTGTTAGAAAGTACTTTGCAAAAAGACTAAAAAATTGGCCTAGAGTATCAAGGAACATGCCGCCGAGCAGATAAAATGCTCCACATATTAAGGTTTTGTGTCCTAATCAATAGGGAAGTTATATCTCAGTTATTTATGTCTTCCTTTTTCACAAAGAGATCACTGGCTATTACTTTCCTTTTCTATTCCAGAGGTACAGAATATCTTCCAGCAGCTCAAAAACATTTATATATGTAGCCATAGGTTTCATCATGAAACAATGCAAGCTCATGTTTGTATACATGCAGTGGTCAGTTATTAAACTTTTATGTACAGGTGCAATATTCTAAAGAAACTGATAATCAGAACGGAAGCATATAGGATTCTCAGTGGTTTGGAGGCAAGGCAGAAATACTCATCAGAGAAGCTTATCGGGAGCGATGTCCTCTGAAAATTACTTTGCTTTAAAGAAATGGAATGGGTGGTTCTGGTCATTTCATGCTTGTCATCATGTTATGTATGGAGTATACCACGAGCGCTCCAGCCACAAAAAAGTCTGCAGTTATGCTATTTAAGGGAGATGGGAGATGTGGGGGATAGCATTGTTTCCTGCTGTTTGCCTTACTTACCAGATCTGAGTGGCAAAGCTGCATGTCAAATAAACATCTAGCCATTTTTTTCTTTGATGGAGAGTCCAGATCATCCTTTGTGGTCTTTTCCTTTTTTAAAAAAAAATAGTTTTTATTAAAAGATTTTACATATATAATAAGCAGTACATTCAAAGAAAAAGATATAGTAAATGAGAAAGAGGAAAAAGAAAAAGGAAAAGAAGAGACAAAGCAAAAAGGAGATATTCCTATGGCATGTTGGAAGTCCCTGCAAGCATTTCTAGGAGCGGGAACAGCACTGCGGTGAAGATTGGCAGCCAGGCACCAAGTTCTGGCAATGAAATTCTCTCCAGAGAAGGAGAGATTGAGAGAATGCCCACTTGTAATCTGGATAGCTGCTCCTCATGAGGAGACCACAGGAACTGAGTTTCTTGCAGTTGTTCATGGGCTGAGCCGCTTGGGAGTTGAGGAACTACCAACATGCTCAAAACCATTGTGCAGCCTTTATGGACACTTGACCTGCAAAAGGCTCACTTCTTAAACACTTTTGGAGATAATTAGTTTACAACTTAAGAGAGATCTTATGACAGTCAGGAAGGAATAAAGACACTTGGTAAGTTACCTTCTTTTTGGAATTAAGAAGAGAAAAAAAATACTATCTTAAAGGCAAAGCTTTTTTAAAAGCAAAACCTTAATAAGATTGTGATTTAAGAAATTTTTAAATGGATAAAGGGAACAGTAATGTTAGAAAACAGAAGAATAATATTTTTTCTTTGATGAAAATGGTGCCTTTGAAAATAGTAAAATTAACTAGACAAATAGACTGGACCTTTGTGGGAATGTTGTTTATTATTAATGAAAGTAGATAATTGGATAAGGGGGACGCGGTGGCGCTGCGGGTTAAACCGCTAAGCTGCCGATCGGAAGGTCGGCGGTTCGAAACTGCGCGGCGGGGTGAGCTCCCGTTGCTCGTCCCAGCTCCTGCTCACCTAGCAGTTCGAAAACATGCAAATGTGAGTAGATCAATAGGTACCGCTTCGGCGGGAAGGTAACGGCGTTCCGAGTCGTCATGCTGGCCACATGACCCGGAAGTGTCTATGACAACGCCGGCTCCAAGGCTTAGAAACGGAGATGAGTACCGCCCCCTAAAGTCGGACACGACTGGACTTTATGTCAAGGGAAACCTTTACCTTTACCTTTAGATAATTGGATTTTACAAAATAAGAAGATAAGGGTAATTTTAGCCAGACTGGGTGACTGTAGCTATGGAGAGCTTATTGGGACTAAAGTGTTAAAAGACAGAGAAAAACAAAACAGGGGGGAAAAAAGGAGAAGCTTGCCTTTTACTTTTATCCTAGTAATTGACATACTTTCACTTTTGGGCCATAAATATTACAATGGCAACCACAAGAAAAACAGCAAAAATAGGAGAAAGGAGGTATTCACTAGAACAACTTACAGATAAGGACATCATGCCAGAATTATTGCAGAAAATGTTTGAGGAATTTGGCAATGATTTACCTTGTTTACTAAAACTGATTGTGCAATCTTTTTTTATTTCTCTTTTTAAAATTTGAAATAAATTCTTTAAAACCTGGATTTGTTGTTTTAACTATTTAAACTTAAGGGGAATTCTCCTTTATAAAGGGAAACTTTGTACTGAGGATTCCAATTATAATTTAGTATTGATCTTTGATTATTTCTGTACCTCCACAGTTGATTAGAGAGAGAAGTAGAGGCAGAGCATTTTTTTTCTACATGGAATTATGGATCATCTGTGACCCAACTGTGGGTCAGACTCCTTGAAACATAGCTCCACTGAATTTCCACCTATTACATAGAATCTCCCAGCTTCTTTTTAAAATGAAATCAAAGCAACTCAAAATGAGATTGAAACTTTTTTTTCTATATTTAAAGTTGATTGAGGAGGAACTGTATAATTATTAACCAATGTTATATTGCTCTTTTATCATGAAACACTATCTCATTAAACAAAATGGAAGTAACTAAAATCAGAAAATTCATCATTTTGATGGATATTCACCATAACTTGAAAGATTTTTCTCTTTCCCTTTTTTAATCATTTTGTCCAATGCTTGTTCCTTTAATGGTAGCATGTGTAAGTTGCTTCCCAAAGCTGTCAGTAGCCAGTAGTTTCCAATTATCTGACATTTAGTTTCTCATTATTCATGAGAAACTAAATTAAAACTCTTCAGAAGTTAAGAAAATTTATGTCAGAACAGAATCATGCTGTTTCTTTCTCTCTGTAAAGAGTGGTTGATGAGTGTCATAAAAATGGGAGGTTTTGTTTTTTTTTAAAGCAAGAACTCAAAAGAATGCATAAATCTCATTTATGTCAAGTTGCAGATATAACCCAAGATTTCAGGGCTACAGAAGCCTCCCAAACTTTACTTGTACCTCCAAGACCACCAGCAAAATTTGCCACTGAATCATACATTTGAACTGGACAAATACTAAATAAATGATTTTCATTGTAAGGGATTTAAATGTAAATTAAATGCAATATAAATTTAAATTACATTTATATGTAAATTAAACTGTTTAATGTAATTTGATTTACATGTAATTTAAATTTAGTTACCATAAGGATTGGCACTGTTATAAAGTGTTGAATCTAGTAATTAATATTGGATAAGTATTAATTAATTTATAAGATAAATTGATTAGATGACTCCTATGATGACTATGATATTTTTATATTTATAAAGCACTTCAGGCACTGAATGGACAATATATATTCTTCCAATCTTACTGCTTTATCATTTACATTGTACTGCTTAATCATTTACATTATCTACAGTAAACTGATTGTTTTATAATACAAAACAATGTCAAGACCAATAAAAATCTAAGAAATATTGAACACAAGAAGGTGGGGGAAAATAAAGGAGGGACTTGGTAATTGTGAATCTACACAATTATTGCATTGTGGAGAGACTTACAAGTCATGTTAGCTTCATATATCTTACAGCATTTGTGTCAATAAATATCCAAATGGGGCAGAACTTTTATATAGGCTCATAGAATCAGCAGAAACAAAAGCACTCAGATTTATTAATTCTGGGCTATAAGATATCCAGAAACATGCACTCATTTCCATATTATTTAGAGAATGCATAAATGGTCTTCTGAGCATGCATATGCCAACAAGCAGACACCTCTGATGGAAGAAATCACCCCCTGCAAACACTTGGATTTGGCTGCCATGAAGCAGTCTTGCTTTTCATTGTTGAGGTCCACTATTCTCTTTTAGAATAAGCAGCATTTTGCAAATTTCAGAAAAAGAGTAAGCAAAAGAAATTAAGGGAGGAGATAATTTTTTAAAAAAATAAATAAATGTGGTTTACACCAACAGCATACAAGTTTCCATACTTTTATCTCCTTGCAAAGCATCCTTACTGTACCATGTTCACACACTGTTTCATAAACTGCCTTTTGTTATTTACGCTTGCCACTTCTTTCTTTTTGAGGATCCTATAAACTTCATCCAGCCATAACTTTTTCAGTCTTCCTATGTGTCTCAGTCCAGTCTTCTGACATATATTTATTGTATCATTCAATACTTATTAATTCTCTCTGTGTGTCCAAACCACCTCAGCATGCTTCTTTCATATCGGCCATTCACTTTTGTATTCAACCAATATTTATTCAGAACCCCTTAATTTTTACCATATCTCTTCATGTTTTACCATATACATTTCTTAAGGACCATATTCACACTGTATTAGCCTTCTTTTATGTTTCTCTTGACACATCCAACTCTTGCTTCCAAATAACAAAATGGTTATATTGACCACCAGGAAGTAGTATGTGACCAATTATGTCCTATGTGGGACTCTTCAGACATTCATACCCAGATGTTATTCTATGGGTTTCAAGCCCTCTACCGGAACTGAACTCAGGGGCTTTGCATTTTAGATGACTATGTACAGTATGTTGGCTTTAAGAGCTATCCAGGTCCAGAACTATGCATTTTCTTTTATTTTTGGCTTTCTCTTCTATTTCTCTTTTTTAAAAACAAACTTTATTAAAAAATTTAAAATACAAACATAAAAACAAAGATTACAATAAATAGAATAGAAGAACAAAGTAAAGAAAAAGTGAAAGCATAAAAAATACAAAAAAGAAAAAAAAGCTAGAAAAGCTAAAAAAAGAAATAGAAATAGAAACGTAAGAAAAAGAATTGACTCCCAACCTTCTTTGTTTCAGATATAGGCATACATTTACATCACGCTCTTACTCAGTTGACTATGTATGGTATGTTGGCTTTAAGAGCTATTCAGGTCCTGATGCTCAGTGGTCAGATATACAGTATATACGTAGGATCTATCAGAATGGTATATACAATCAGTCTGCTTCCAGGCTGATTGTATGTACCATTATAATCTGATAATTTTATTTTATTTATTTATTTATCCAATTTATCCCCCCCCCCATCTCCTCCCATCGGGGGACTCTGGGCGGTTTACAACAATCAATTAAAACACCAATCATAAAATATACAGTATAAAATTACAATAATAAATAATATAAATAAGATTAAAGATAAAAAGTCCAAGTGGTGAAAGAATCTAAAAAAAAGAAAATAATCTGTTGGAATTATCAGGGGTCAACTCAGTATTGTCTCATAAGCATAGTAAGAGGGCTTATCTCATAGGCGTGTCTCTATTGTGCTTGTGGGAAGTCACATGGGTCACCTGATTTCCTCTTCCTCCTCCTTGAATCTGGGAGATTCACAGTCTCCAGCTTTACCTTATGGGCAGACATGCAGGCAGGAGGGCTGCATAATCTTGCTTGCACACAGACTTTCTATTCCGCATACAATTCTACAAAGAATAAGTGATGAAGTGCCTTTCTACTATGAACCTACCTGTATCCAGATCTGCTGAATAAAGTAAGCTACCTCTACTTTTCTTAATCTAACTGCTGTGTGAAGATTGAACTTATTTCTGAACATAATTAAGCTTGATGTGCATGTTCTCTTTTTGGTCCACGCTTCAACTCTGCAAGATTGCTGTTAGCTGCTTGGCGCTCTTTTGTTAACATTTAAAAACTCCTTCACCATCCCAACAACATGGTGAATTGACACACTTAGGATGCTTTCTCTAAGCTTGGAGTTAAAAATCAAAGTCCCTGGCAAGTGCTTGAAGGACATTTCTGTATGCCATATCAGAGAGGTGAACAGTATGTCATTTAATCCCAGCTTCAGTTATCTCCAGCCTGCATTGTAATGGGTTGTGGAATTGTAATCTAATAATATTTGTCCATCCTGGCATTCCTTTTTCCAGCAGGACTTTAATTTGGTACCTCCTTCATGTTTATGAGAGTATAGCTCTATTCAGTTATTATGCCTGAATAAAGAATTTGGTGATGTAGATAACACAGCTTTACATCTCTGATGTCTCCTACATTGTTTCTGATTTTCTTTTACTTTATGGGAAAATTTGAATGACTTTTCTATAAATGTTTGCTTGAGCATGACTCAAGGCTTTCATGGAATAAAGAAAATCAGTGTTTCAATTGTTCAGAAGTTTATTTTCATGCTCAAGTGAATTCACATGGATGCTTACCTTGACTTCTCAGATAATATGAGGAGGTCCAGTGTACATGGAAACACTGAGATTGAGACCCTGCCCCTTCCACAAATACTGCTATTCTTTGTTCCATATTTGAACAATGATAATCCAACAGAAAACTTGGTTCTCAATACAGGCTGAAGAGATACTGAAACTAAATCCATTATTTTCTGACTTAAGAGTGTGATAGATCAACATAAATGTGTAAAAATAATTGAGAAGAAGTAAAGCTCTAGAGATCTATGTTGAACAAACAGAATCTGTAATAATATCTCTATATTTGTAATTTGAGAAAGTGAATAAATTGCTAAAGCAGGTTTTATGCCATCTAATCAAAGGTACATTTTCCTTACATTGACACTACAGTTCCCCTCTTTAGTTTATCACTCTTTAATTCTCCCTGGGGTTCTTTATATGTGAAGAGAAACTATGTAAAACCAAATTCTGTTTCAGCAGTCTGATTGAAACTGATTGTTGCATTATTGCATTATTCTGAAAGTTTGGACGTCCCTAAATCTTGAGATACATAAGCATATTATGTTAGCATGGCCTTTTTATTTTCTGAGTACAGCAGGTGCATGTAAAATTAAACAATAAATATGTTGGAAGAGCTCTGCTGTTTTAAGCAGAACTATACTCATTAGTTATTATTCAAGGACCTTTCACAGAAATTAGTCTGTGTTTTGACTGGCAGATTTACAAGTGAAAAGCTTAAAGAAATAGAGAAAATGGAGACAAGTCTTTTTGAATCCAGCCTATGAATGACAGATGTTTTCATGAGATTGTGAGATACAAAGAGAAGAACTTTCTGCTTGAGTGCCTTAATTTTCTTCACAGAATAACTTTTTAGAATTGAGTGTTGTTTTCTATATGGTCCCACACTTACTTTGCAGAAATGTTTAAATTAGAAGTAGGCAATCTGCAACATGGGGTTGGGCTATATGACTCATGCCATTTTTGTGAGGCCCCCAGAGTTCTTTGAATGTCTGCTGCCAAACCTGAATGACAAATGTCCAAGATACTGAAATATGATTTTGCACCATGTTCTGAGGTGAAAAAGCAACCCCAACAGAATGTAAGTCTGCTCAAAACATTAAACAGACAAACTGCTTAAAACACTAAACAGACAAACAAACTCCACCCCTTCTGGAAGTCCCACCCTGGTCATGTTTTTGTAATCTGCCACTTGACCTGATCCTGTGGAAGAATTGCTTCCCAAACTGATAGAAATTCAAAAGACTATTGTGTAAACAACCAGCTAGAAACTTCTCTGTTAGAGTGAGGAGACCTGCCTCCTCACCAGTAGAAAGAAATGAAAGAAAGACAATAAGAACCTGTCCATCCTTATGTAGCTGAGGATATCTTGATTCTAAAATGAAAATAGTTCAGCTCTTGGAATTCTTGTAATCTCATCCTATCCATTTCAATAAATCTTGCTAAAGAGAACTCTGGCAACTATGCTTAGCAAAGTACCATTGCTGGTTTAGGTAGTTGCCACGAAGTCTAACATCCTACACCACACAAAAGGTTGAAGTAGATCACTTCTGAAGTCCCTTCCAAATCTATGAGTTTATGAAATCACTACCTCATTAACTGTGACCTTCAGCTACCTTGCAGTTTTGTTTTGTTTAAAATCCAAAACATGACTTAGAGCTAGTAAATAGGAAGAGAAAGAGTTAAATACCATCCGCTTCCTATTATTTTTCCACTAGCAGTTTTCCGTAGCTGTTTTTCAGTTTAGAAGCAGCAGTAAAACTACCCACTGGGAAGCTATTGTCTCTTATGTTTAGTATGGAATTTGTGACAAAGCCCAGCATGTGAACAATCATACAATATGCAGATGTTATAAGTGACTGAGAGAAAGGAACTAGCTAAAAAGACATTTGAAAAGGTATAATTGCTTTTGAGATACAGGTGAAAGGTGAAAAGTCCCCTGTGCAAGCACAGTCATGTCTGACCCTTTGAGGAGAGGTCACTTTTGCAACGTTTTCTTGGCAGATTATCGGGGTGGTTTGATGCTTTTGAGATGCTTTTATATTATACTTACACACAAGCATGCACACATACATTGTACATCAATGGGATAGTGTTCTTTCCCTTTTTAAAGAAATATTGTTAACATGCAATTGAAAGAAGAAAGATTTGATTGGGCTGATGATGATGAGAACTTGCTGTGCAAATAGGATGGCCTATGGGCAGCTTCCTATTTTGTTGAGGTTTTCTCTTTTTCACTAGAGTAGTGATTGGAAGATATGAATGAATAATGGAAACTTCTGCACTAAAGTTAGCAATTTTCATAATGGCTACTTTGTTCTGGGTATATCAAAAAGAAAAAAATATCTCACTGAAGAACAAGAATATATTAATCTGGTAGTCTAAATAAAGCAGATACATGTAGTGGAAAAGCTCACCAAATAACACCAACAGCTGGAGGTAGGCAGCGCATGACAGAGAGGATCCAAACACTGGTTTTATTAAAGCAAGCAGATCATAGGGAGTCTGTCTCTTGTACCTGAACTGCCCCCCCCCCACAAAAAAAAGAGTTTCAAGGTTATATAGGTCTGATATAGAATGTTGGTCCAAACCATATATGTATGTTCACCTCAAAGGTGAATCTGAATTTTAAAGGGAATTATCTACAACTGATATTACTCCAGCTTTAAGGCAGTGCCAGTGGAGACTACGGGGGCTAAGTCTAGCGTGGTTATCTGGGGAGATTTTGATCCGGTTGCACCTGAGGAAGTGGACAGGGCACTCGCAGCTGCTAGTTTGGCTACCTCTGTATTAGATCTGTGCCCTTCCTGGTTGGTCAGGGCTGCCCACGAGGAGGCACATGATTGGGTTTGGGCGATAGTTAATAATTGAGAGAAGGGGTGGTGTCATTGGCTCTTAAGGAGGTGGTGATGTGTCCTCTGCTCAAGGGGCCATCGCTCGACCCAACCAGCCTGGATAGTTTTCGTCCAGTCTCCTGCGTCCCCAAACTTGTGAATGGTCCTGTTTCTTGGTTATATTAACATCTATGCACTGCTTACTTGGTGACCGTGTATGTTTATTTTGTAATTTAATTGTTTTTAATTGAAATTGTTTTAATTGTTTTATAAGTTTTTATTGTTGTAAGCTGCTCTGAGTCACTTGCTGAGAAGGGCGGCTATGGAAATCGAATAAACAAACAAACAAACAAACAAAAATAAATAAATAAAATAATAACCATTACATATCCTTGACTCTGGTATTTTTCAGAAAGGACATAATTTTAGAAAGAATGTAGGATAATGAACAGGGCATTCAAAGACAAGTACCTTGCAATAGGAAATGGAGAAAGACCTATACTAATGTGAGATATGTGAGGCTCTCATCTACTTTGCTTCAGGGTCTTTCCCCACAATGGGTCATTACAGGGGGGAAAAATAGATTATTCACAGTTGTTTGCATGTTTTAAATTGCCTTTGTCTCCTTCCTAGGGCTGAGAGAGAATGACTGGCTGAAGGTCACCCAGCTGGCTTCATGCCTAAGGCAAGACTACAACTCACAGATTCCTAGTTTCTAACCTGGTGCCTTAACGACTGCACCAAACTAGCTCTCTTAACTGAGTTAACTGCTAACTACCTCTGGTGGCTTTATTTTTTTTCAATCTTCATGGGAGCTTTATCTTTTTTTTTTAATGTTACCTATATTTTATGGAGCCCACTCCAGCATAGGGGATTGTCTATGCAGTTTATAAGTCTCTCTGAAGTCCCTTTTGAGGTGTTTACATTGCTGATCAAACAGTGGTTGACGTTTGCTGTTAAAGTCAGGAACCTGTTCTTTGAACCTACACATGAAATGACTCTAGGTTTCTAATAAGCTGTTAATTCAATACTAAATAATTGTAATGGGCCTCCATAATAGAACAGTGCTTTTTGAGGTGGTTACTGAATGAAACCATTCAACTACCATACTGGCATACTTTTCATTCCATCTGATCCTGACAGTGCTGTTTGCATTCTTAAGGGGCAGAGGGAAACTTCCCCTAGTCTTCTGTTCTTGGAATTAGATTATCGTTTCAACATGTCAGGATGATGGTCACTCTCTATTTGTGGTTCCACATGTACGCTAGTCAGCAATGAGATTACTTTGTGGAATAATAACCATAAATTAATCCTGGATTTCATATCTGCTTTCCGGAAAGTATATTCTACAGGTTTATCATCATTCAAGACATGGTCAAGGATGCTCAGATCTAAGCAGGTGGCCAATTGCTTCAAACAAAATCAACTGTTCCATGTTTTGCTGTTTACTTTTCTTAGGAGACAGAACCCCTCTATTTCTTCCATCTGGTAGGAGGATTTGAAACACTGGTAGAGCATTGGTCATCTGGATCCAGCTGGGCATTTAAGTCCTATCACCAGCAGTGCGGAAGGGAGGTCAGTGCAGCAGCTTTCTGTATGGCTTTCTATTTGGTGCATGCATAATTTGATTTGGTCATATGTTCTAGGAGAAGAGAGTGGGAATAAATTCTAAGGGGAGGGAACCCAAAGAATATATTTCACTGCTGAGAATGACCTCTAAGAAAATGCAGGCATCCTTTCTGACAGTGCTGAAATGTTTGATTCTTGTTATACTCAAAAACTCAGTTGCTGTAAATGTGGCTTAAAATTCTGCTATATGCTGTGCAAAATTTCGGCCAACATTTGAGTCAGCAGAACTTTACACAATAATACAAACAGTGGTTTGTAACGTTCAGAGTTTAAAAACTTTACCTGCTGTAGCTGTATCAAAGCTTTGAATTTCATTTGTTTCTCACTCAGTTGCTTACTTACCACTTTTGGCACTATTAAGAACTTCACTATCAATTTTTTTAGTAATAGCCAATGTATTCTCTCTCGTCTGATAGGATGATACCAATGTATTTCCTCTCCATAGTTCAAAATTCTTACAAGAGACCTTACCTTTCTATTGTACTCTGATTCTCTTTTCAATAAGCTGGAACCCAGCAATTTTTGTTTAAATAAAGTTTGTGTGATCTTCCTCTTCAATGTTGTGCTCCATTTTTTTGTTACCCACAACAACAGAGCTAAGATATTTTGCAAAACACTCAGACAAGATGTTAACTGAAACAGGCATACTGAAAACATGAGGGAGGGTTGGTAATTAGTTATTTCAATTTTTGTTTAGGCTGGTGACAAGGGAATTTTTGTTAGGAGTGGAAAAAACTAAGGGGGTACCATAGTGTCTGAATGACAATTTTTACACTCTGTTTTGGTAATCTGGAGGAAGCACTGATTGGCTCATTATGTTCCTCTCATGTCTGTAATATTTCAAAGTCAGTAGGTGTGAGAACAATCATGTATAAAACTTCAGAGTGATATGGATGGATTGGGGAATCGAAATGGTGTCTTGTGGTAATGCATGCCATTTACAAAACCACAATGACCATTGTTTCATTAAATAAATAATAATAGTAAGTATAAAAATAAGTTATAATTAAATAATAAATATATAAATATAAATAAAATAATAAATATAAATAAATAATAAAAATAAATAAAAACCAATGAGTTTTTGTGCTTGGGTATAAGAATATGTGTTTTATTCAAGGTGTCAAAAAGGTAAAGATAATAGGCATCCTTGAGTTAAACTTGTCTCTTGATGACTACATGAATGCATACATGCAATTTTTGTGGCAACTATACATAAATAGCTTGCTATTGCCTTCTGATTTTGATTGAAAACTTTCAGTCTAGTCTATTTTGAAATACCTTTAGAAGGGCTCCCTTCTAAATGCTATTCATGCCTGACTTCCAAGCCTACAGAAGTTAGCCAGGTCTTGCCACATGCTTGGACTACCATTAAGTCTAACTGAATTATTTTCCTGAATAAAGGGGCTAGATAGCATTACTCATACGATATACTGGCCATGCTATTCAGAAGTAGATCCCAATGAATTCAGTGAGTCTCAATCCCATGTAGACATATGAGACAGTTGTTTTAGTTTGCAAAACCTGTTGGTATCAACCCTTTAAACTTGCAGTTCTAACTGATAACCTGAGGCCTCAGCAGCAAAAACAACTGGTGCATCCAAATTACATTAGGATCACAAAATTTCCGTGCTTATATGAAAACAGGTCATTCTAGCAATAGCTCAATAGGTAGGAGGTTGAGATAATGGTATAACATTGGCCTGAAGTTCCTGCTGGGAAATGAAAGCAAATGCTTTGTGCAGAATGTACAATAGGAATTGACTTATGACTCTTTTATATTTATCACTTGAGTGATTTTCCCACAAAATTTCTGTTTACAAGCAGAAATTCAAAAATGGGTCTTACAAGTTTTATTTCAATGGAATCTGCTCAATTCTTTCTTTTATAAAGCTTCAATCAAACATGGTTGTCTTTTTAGATTCCACTCAAACTGCAGCCATTTTCTATCAATAATTTTCCTTACAGTTTTGTTTTCCTTGTTCAATTAATAGAGAAATCTGAAATTTGGATTAGGGGTTTGTATGTTTTTTTCCTCTTTGGTTAATTATGGTCAGTCATAATTTTATTCTTGGCCAACTAATAAATATTTATTATTTTCCAACATAACTTCAACTTGAAATACATTGTAATTAAACAGAAACTCAGTGCAATATTTAACCACCAATTTAATCTAACATTCATTGGTCATTAAGTAAATCTATGACAGTGGCAGATATTCATGCTATAATTAGGGTGGCTTTATCTGGGCAGCAAACATTACTTAAGTGCCACTTAAAATATGAAGTTTCTTCATACTTGAATTTTGCTTGGATTGAAATATATATACTGTATGTATGTGTGTGTGTATATATATATATGTATATATCTGTGTGTGTGTATATATATATATATATATATTTACACACACACACATACATATATATACGATATATATATATATATATATTTAAAGAAGTTTTTCAACAGAGTAAAAACATTACAAATTTTTAGTTAAAGATAAGAAAATAGAGAAAAGTAATAGAAAAGTGAAAAAGAAATAAAGAAAAAGATAGAAGAGAAGGGAAAAGAATTTTTTTTTAAAAAAAGTGGCTTCCAATCTTTTAAACTGCAGTTATAAATGCATTTATATTTTACACTCTTTCTCTAAGGTTACATCAAAGGTTCCTTCTATTCATAATCTACCCTTTCTAATCATCAAATCCATAAATCATTTTTTTTCTTTTTTCAGCAAAAAGTCCATAAGGGGTTTCCTGTCACTAATAAATGTAGTAGTTGATACTTCTCTAAGCGAACAAGTTAATTTTGCCATTTCTGCTCATTCTGTCATCTTCACCAACCATTCTTCTGTGGTGGGTATTTCAAAATCTTTCCATTTTTGTGCATGTTGTCTTGCAGGAGTGATCATATATAAAAATAATCTTCCAGGACTTTTTTCTAGTTGTCTGTCCATTAATCCCAACAAAAAAAGTTATGGTTTCAGTTGAATCTTAGTCTTTAAAAATCTTTGTATCAGTATATGTATTTCAACCAAAATTCTCTGGCTTTTTTTACAAGTCCACCAAGCATAATAAAATGATCCTTCATGTTGTCCACATTTCAAATATGAATTTGAGGTGTCTTTATATGTTCTAGATAATTTTTCTGGAGGCATATCATTTTATAAAAAAATCACTTTTAGATTATAACATAATGTGAATTTCAGTCCTTTCAACCACATATTTTCCCACTGTTCCAACATGTTATGTCCAAAATTCTTAGCCCATTTTATCATACGCTTTTTCACTTGTTCATCCTCCATTTCAAATTTTAGCAAGAGTTTATACATTTTAGCTATTACATATTATTATTTATAATTCAACTTCAAATTCTGTCTTCTGTTGCTCAGTTCCAAATGTCCTCTAATCTACCTTGAATCTTTATGTTAAGTGTGTTTACAAAAACCATTGAAAACTAAATCCCTCTGCAACCAGTTGTTCTCTTTATTTCATCTTATATTCTCCACGCTCCTGTTCTGACAACTCTTGATAGGTTAACTATCTTTACCTGCTGTTTCTTTCCTACAAAATGCTTCTTGTGCTGAGACCCATGAAGGCATTTATTGAATCCATTAGGGTACAGCTAGGACCACTGAATAGAGCCGAGCTTAACAGTGAAAGATGCACACAGAGTAGAACCTTGACTGCTTCCTTCCCATCAATACGGATTGGAAATGGCCCCAGAGGAAGGAGAACCCCTGCAAAATAGTGCCTCCTACTCCCAACCACCTCAGCCAGATCAGAAAGATACCATGGTTGATGGCATTAAATAGCCAAGAGATCAAAAAGACCCAGAATGCACCAACCCATCTCACGCTCACCACAGGCCATCAACAAGCGCAGCCAAAGCTGTCTCAGTACTATACACCAGTCTGGATCCTGACTGGAAAGGGTCCAGATAAACTACCTTCTCCAAGGCCCTCTGAAGCTTGAGTTTGTTTATCCTCTCAACAACCTTCCCTTTTTAGGGAAGCCTGGACAAAATTGTCTAGATCATCTGCATCCGAGAATGGCCTTTTGAGGAAGAGGTACATCCTCCTCCTCACACAATGGTAAAGCCACAGAATGGTAAGCAGTTACCATTGTGTGGCTTTACTCCTCAACGAGATCATTTTTCCTTCAATCTCTTTTAATGGGGTTTTGTTTCTATTCTTTTGATCATCATCATTTCCCTTCTCTGAATTTGTTCCAGTTTGTCTTAATCCTTTAAATTTAAAGTGTGTTAAAGTGGAGTCTGACCAATGCAGAATAAAGTGGAGTTCTTATTTTACAGAAGTTGGAGCCCAAACTACTGTTGATGCTGCCTAAATTGCAATTTCCGCAGGGCAGGAGTCCTCATACCATCTCATGTCATCAACTATAATTTCTAGATGTCTTTCACAAATGCCAGTTTCAAGTCAGATGTACCCATAATGTATTTGTGCATTTAGTTTTTGTTATCTGCAGCCCATTTTTCTGTCTGCTGAGATTATTTTAAATTGTATTTCTGCTTTCAAGATATTATTTATTTATCCCATCTTTTCATCCACATTATTAATAAAAACTACAGGGCCAAAAAGTTAGTCTTACAGTAACTCATCTGGTATTTTCTCCTACTATCACAAGAAATCATTGATGAACATTCTTTGAGTGGATTTTTGAGCCAGTTATGCACCCATTTATTATATCACTCCGCTCATATAACACTAACTTGCAGATCAGACTCCCATAGGGTGCTTAGTTAAATTATTTGTTGAAATCAAGATTTATTATGTCTAAGCATTGTCATAATCTACTAAGGAAGATATCTAATCAAAAGAAGAGATAAATTAATTTGGAAAGACAGTTCTTTGTAAAATCCATGCTGACTTTTAATAATTATCATATTGTTTTCAAAGTTCTTGCAGATAAATCCATTATGGTCTGCTGTAGAATCTGCTGTAGATTATACATGAAGGTGTTTGGGTAGACCCTCAGCAATCCTTTAACAATACAACTTAATTGTATTACTGACAGAAGGATGAGATTGAGATATGTTCTTCTATAGGAGGGAGGGAGGGAGCACTTGTTAGTAACATAGGCAGAAGTAGCTTAGCAGAGTGGATAGTCTTGCAAGCTGTTGTAGAAGGCAAGAAGGATGAGGCTTATATGCATGTGCTGTATCATACAGCAGAAACTACAGGTGCACTACATGCTTGGTGATGTGTCTAAAGGAAAGACTGAATCACTGAATAAAAAACAATTGCTCTCGACATTTAAAAATAATTTCACCCTAGAAATGTAATTTAAAATATGCATTTTTAAAAAAATGAACCAGATTTGGATCTTGGTGTTAATTTGAAAGTGTATTTTGATCACCGAAACCATTTGAAGCAGTAATAAAAAAAAATCTTATTTCAGGAGAACTAATATGTAATCCAAAGCCATTTAAATATCAATGCCTTTGAAACGTATTCATTACAAAGTCATTTTTTCTTTCCTGATTCTAATGAAAAAATTAAGAAAGGTTTTCTTCTCAACATCCATTCAGTAAGTGCCCTCTCTGGTTGTGATTATTGGAAATAAAGGTTGTTAAGGTATAAAATTGATATGACAGGAAAAAAACATACAGCTCAATTCCAAAATGTGTGATTGAATATAAAGAAACATATCACTGTATTTTTAATATTAATTTCCTTATTAGCTGGGAAATTACTCAGATAGCATTATTTCCCCAATAATGGAAACAACCTTTTCAATATTCTTTCTGTGTTCTCCATGCTGCACACTGTGTGAAGTTGAATAGTTTAGGAAATAAGCATATTTAAAACACTTTAATTACTATTACAAGTGACATAATGATACTAATACCCTAGCATTGCCACAAATGTTCTATACATTCCCAGGTGTTTACACTCTATGCCAAGGAACTATAAAACTAATCTTTAAGACTCCAGTGAAAAATAATTATAAACTAGCTTTGTAACATCGTTAGCATCATTGGTTTCATTGCCTAAAACTCCACTGAACCAGTTAAACCACAATTTGTAGCAGATTTCTATGGCTAGGGCTATTTCTTGTAGACTGCCCTAAAGCAAGTCTGACCTATGTCTTAAATATGGGTGGAGGGAGAAGAGAAGAGAAGAGAGAAAGAAGAAAGAAAGAAAGAAAGAAAGAAAGAAAGAAAGAAAGAAAGAAAGAAAGAAAGAAAGAAAGAAAACAGATGTTTCTCAATAAGAATCAACTGCTAGACCATTTTCTGTGAGTTGGTCAATTGAGCAGTCACCAACATTCCAAGCTGCTTAGAGGGATGCACTGGGTGAATTATTGTTTTCTGCAGATCCTGGCCTGATCTAGCCCATCTTTGAACTTGGTCTTTCTTTTGCCATTTGGACTTGTTCTGTAGAGTTTTCAAGGGGTTTTATAACTGATGGCCAGATGGACAATCAGACAGATACATGACATGCTTTATACAATTTCTTTCCAACATTTCACTGAGTTGGAAAAAATAATTAATAAGCAAGCTAAAGGTTTGCTGATACTTTGAAAAACAAATATAGTATCTTTCTGTGGGCTACATTTAGTTCATCAGATACACAAACATTCATTCTGAAATAGCAGCATTTATACGTATATTGAAGGATGTTAGAAGTGCTGTAAATATTGAAATCAGAGGAAAATGAAGTGCAGAAAGTACAGTGATAATTGCCACTTTAGCAGTTGTTGACAAAACAGATCTTGTGTGTGATACAAACATTATTGCAATGGCAAGCTAATCCACTATAGTCTGCCAAGAAAAAGTTGTGAAAGTGGCATCCCTCCAAAGGGTCAGACATGACTCAGTGCTTGCACAGGGGACCTTTCACCTTTCACCTCACAGTGTGATGCAAAGTGTTATGTTTATTCAAGACATAAACATAGAGTTGAACCTTTGATGAATTGTACCAGAGTTGATTTTGCCTTCCATCTGTTTTTGCAGTTCTTTTATTAAAGGACTAATTAGAGGGTATCTGTTATGATTGATGTGTTCCTCCCCTGGGTTTGGATGTTCCAATTTCTAATATGAATTTTGGCAATTTAGTTGTGTTTGTAGATTCTGATCTATTTGTCCTGTGTAGGACAGAGAGAAGCAAGACATTATATGTCACATTGGCAGAGGAACAACGTATTTCTAGGGCCTAAACAATCGTTAGAAATGAAGAGGGAGTAGGAAGAAGACAGGGAGGTGGGAGAATATGCAACAAGCTGATCTAAAGATACTCCTACTTGGCAATGATTTTTAAAAAAGAAGTTTATCTGCCATTTCAAATTACAGTATCCTACAGTGTTTGTCAGGTGAATAAGTGTTGAAATTTCTATCAACTTCTTTCAAATGTATCTTTCAGCATTAATCCAAGAAACACAGTAAAACTATTAATAAAAGTGAAGCTAAGTCTGTTCCATGACATCAAAGTCACATAATAGCTTTCTAATAACTTTCCAATCCTAATGATTTTTTATTTTGTCACTTATGTTGCATATACAAAACTAAGTTAAAATTGATGCAGTGATAATGCCAAAAGTCAAGAAAGTTAAAATCCCCATCTTTTTTAAAATAGTAATTTCAATAATTTTCTTAAAAGTACAAGTGAAAATACCCCCCCCCAATTTGAATGTAATTCAGAGATAATGACATACAAAAATCTAAATATAAAAGTTAATAAACTAACTTCAATATTAACAGAGGAGGCTAAGCCACTTAGCTTTATATTCATGTAGGTTTATTGGCTAACCCACAATCCAGTAATATAAAGATTTTTAAAATATTACATAAATAAATTTGGACAAGAAATTAGGAACACAGAATTAGAGTATCCTCTACAATTGCTTATAGTAAGCCACCCAGAGTCCCTCTCTTGGGGGGAGATGGGTGGGCAAAATTTGATTAATTAATTAATTAATTGAAAAATCAATTGTCTCAAGTTTTATTTATTCTTAAACAGTGAAATACATTATTACTCCTTCCCCCCATATACATACAGATCAAGAGTGATTATACAGTGAAGAAAGAAAACATAAATATATTATAATTAAGATAAATTAAATGTGACAAAAATAATTAACAGTAAAAAGATCTGTATAATAACTACAGATAATCTTATAAAATTAATTCAGTAATTAAGTTTATCATTAAGTCTAAACCATATGAAATATATTCCTTCATATTCGCCTTTTTAGAACACAGAGACTTTTGAAAATAGATAACGAACTCATATGCTGGATATGTTCCTTTAAATCAGGAGACTAAGTTTCTTTCCAATTATGTAAAATTTTCCTCTCTGTTGTATGCTGGTCTTGAAAGAGCCAATATTCTTCATGAATTTTGGAAATTCAATATTTTAGAAATACAGTTAACATCACATTAAGATCCTTAACTATAATATTTATTGTAAAAATTGCAGGGACGTATATGTGATTGACTTATTGACATAGTGACACACTGACATAGTGACCTGAATCAAAATGGACACAACCAGAACATACATATTAAAGAATTTTCACATTTCTTACAATGCCAATTTTTAAAAAAATCAAATGCCCATCCATTCTTTGAGGGTTCCCTGATAACAATATATTGGCTGGGACTTATTACTGTAGTGGGACAGATTCTCTGAAGGAAGTTAAGACCTAAAGGTGTTAATATGCTGTTAAATTATTTTCCAAGTATATGAAGTATTTGTATTGTGCCCAGATTGTTATGAAGAAGGTGATTATGTATTTCTGGAGGGATAACTGTTTACCTGACGGTAAAGTCTGACTGTCAGCTTTCAGCTTCAAATCAGTTTAGCTTCAATGGAATGGCAAGACTAGAGAATGTATGGTCTAGGCTTAATTTGTTTACAAATTTAGATTTGATACTGAAGAAACATAGGGAAATCTTGAATTCTTAATTCTTTTTTATTATTGTTATTATTATATAAGAATTTTATTAGATTTGTCATGAGTAATGATGGCGAGCAGGAAGGGGCTCCCATCCAGGGTGGAAAACGCATGCGTAGTACTGAGGAATTAAGCAGCCATTCAAAGAGACACAGATCAGGCCCGCCTTAGCTTTTGGGGTTTATATGTCTGGGTTTTTCCCACGCTTATTCAGTTTGTTAGGATTCTGTTTATGTAGCAGTAATAAACACTAGAGAACTATTCCTTGTCTTAGTGTGTGTCTCACTGTTAGGACAAGATTTAAGAAAAAGATAAAAACTACAAAAAAGAAAAAAACGACAAAAATAAAAAATAAAAAAACTAAAAAAGAGTGAAAAGAAAAGAGAATTTTTTTTAATCACAAGAAGAGGTGACTTCCAACTTTTAACAGCAAAGATATAAAACAAATTTTCCATAATTAATCCCTTACTCTATATTAAACCAAAATCACATTATTTCTATACAGTAAATCATTCCACTGGCACATTATAAAAACCACTAAATACAGTTGCCCATCCCCTTATAGTTAAATAATAATAATAATAATATATATATATATATATATACACACACACACACACACACACACACACACATTGTTGTTGTTTATTCGTTTAGTTGCTTCCGACTCTTCATGACTTCATGGACCAGCCCACACCAGAGCTTCCTGTTGGTCGTCAACACCCCCAGCTCCCCCAGGGACGAATCCATCACCTCTAGAATATCATCCATCCACCTTGCCCTTGGTCGGCCCCTCTTCCTTTTGCCCTCCACTCTTCCTAGCATCAACATCTTCTCCAGGGTGTCCTGTCTTCTCATTATGTGGCCACAGTATTTCAGTTTTGCCTTTAATATCATTCCCTCAAGTGAGCAGTCTGGCTTTATTTCCTGGAGGATGGACTGGTTTGATCTTCTTGCAGTCCAAGGCACTCTCAGAATTTTCCTCCAACACCACAGTTCCAAAGCATCGATCTTCCCTCTCTCAGCCTTCCTTATGGTCCAGCTCTCACAGCCATATGTTACCACCGGGAATACCATTGCTTTAACTATGTGGATCTTTGTTGTCAGTGTGATGTCCCTGCTCTTAACTATTTTATCGAGATTTGTCATTGCTCTTCTCCCAAGGATTAAGTGTCTTCTGATTTCCTGACTGCAGTCAGCATCTGCAGTAATCTTCGCACCTAGAAATACAAAGTCTTTCACTGCTTCTACATTTTGTCCCTCTATTTGCCAGTTATCAATCAAGTTGGTTGCCATGATCTTGGTTTTTTCTGAGGTTTAGCTGCAAGCCAGCTTTTGCACTTTCTTCTTTCACCTTCATCATAAGGCTCCTCAGTTCCTCTTTGCTTTCAGCCATCAAAGTGGTATCATCTGCATATCTGAGATTGTTAATGTTTCTTCCAGTGATTTTAACTCCAGCCTTGGATTCCTCAAGCCCAGCTTGTCGCATGATGTGTTCTGCGTAAAAGTTGAATAGGTAGGGTGAGAGTATACAGCCCTGCCGTACTCCTTTCCCAATCTTAAACCAGTCCGTTGTTCCGTGGTCTGTTCTTACTGTTACTACTTGGTCGTTATACAGATTCTTCAGGAGGCAGACAAGATGACTTGGTATCCCCATACCACTAAGAACTTGCCACAATTTGTTATGGTCCCCACAGTCAAAGACTTTAGAATAGTCAATCAAACAGAAATAGATGTCTTTCTGAAACTCTCTGGCTTTTTCCATTATCCAGTGGATATTGGCAATTTGGTCCCTAGTTCCTCTGCCTTTTCTAAACCCAGCTTGTACATCTGGCAATTCTCGCTCCATGAATTGCTGAAGTCTACCTTGCAGGATCTTGAGCATTACCTTACTGGCATGTGAAATGAGTGCCACTGTTTGATAGTTTGAACATTCTTTAGTGTTTCCCTTTTTTGGTATGGGGATATAAGTTGATTTTTTCCAATTTGATGGTCATTCTTGTGTTTTCCAAATTTGCTGGCATATAGCATGTATTAACTTGACAGCATCATCTTGCAAGATTTTGAACAGTTCAGCTGGGATGCTGTCATCTCCTGCTGCCTTGTTATTAGCAATGCCTCTTAAGGCCCATTCAACCTCACTCTTCAGGATGTCTGGCTCTTGCTCACTGACCACACCGTCGAAGCTATCCCCAATATTGTTATCCTTCCTATACAGGTCTTCTGTATATTCTTGCCACCTTTTCTTGATCTCTTCTTCTGTTAGGTCCTTGCGATCTTAGTTTTTGATCATACCCATTTTTGCCTGGAATTTACCCCCAATGTTTCTAATTTTCTGGAAGAGGTCTCTTGTCCTTCCTATTCTATTGTCTTCTTCCACTTCCGCGCATTGCTTGTTTAAAAATAATTCCTTATCTCTTCTGGCTTACCTCTGGAATTTTGCATTTAATTGGGTATATATCCCCCTATCACTGTTGCCTTTTGCTTTCCTTCTTTGTTGGGCTACTTCTAGTGTCTCAGCAGACAGCCATTTTGCCTTCTTGGTTTTCTCTTTCTTTGGGATGTATTTTGTTGCCGCCTCCTGAACAATGTTGCGAACTTCTGTCCATAGTTCTTCTGGGACCCTATCTACTAAGTCCAGTCCCTTAAATCGATTGTTCACCTCCACTGCATATTCCTTAGGAATATTAGTGAGCTCATATCTAGCAGATCTGTGGGTCTTCCCTAATCTCTTTAGTCTGATCCTAAATTGTTCAAGAAGAAGTTCATGATCTGAACTACAGTCAGCTGCAGGTCTTGTTTTTACCAACTATATAGATGTCTGCCACCTTTGGCTGCAAAGGATGTAGTCAATCTGATTTCTGTGTTGTCCATCTGGTGAAGTCCATGTATAAAGCCATCTCTTAGGTTGTTGGCAGATGGTGTTTGTTATGCAGAGTGAGTTCTCATGGCAAAATTCTATCAGCCTATGTCATGCTTCATTTAGTTCTCCCAGGCCATGCTTACCTGTAATTCCAGGTGTCATTTGACTGCCCACCTTAGCATTCCAGTCTCCTGTGATGAAAATAACATCTCTTTTAGGTGTGTTGTCCAGTAGGTGTTGCAAATCTTCATAGAACTTATCTACTTCAGCTTGTTCAGCATCTGTGGTTGGGGCGTATATTTGGATCACTGTGATGTTAGATGGCTTGCCCTGAATTCGAATTGAGATCATTCGATCATTTTTTGGATTGTATGCAAGTACTGCTTTAGCCACTTTACTATTAATTATGAAGGCTACTCCATTACTTCTGTGGTCTTCTTGTCCACTGTAGTAGATCTGGTGGTCATTTGATGTGAAGTGGCCCATTCCAGTCCATTTCAGTTCACTGATGCCCAAAATGTCTATCTTTAATCTTGACATCTCACCAATAACCACATCCAATTTGCCCTGGCTCATAGATCTTACATTCCAGGTTCCAATGGTGTGCTGATCCTTAGAACATCGGATTCGCCGTTCACCACCAGCACCGTCGGCTGCCAGCCGTCCTTTCGGCTTTGAGCTAGCTGCGTCATCATGTCTGGGGCTATTTGAACTCATCCTCTGTTCCTCCCCAGTAGCATTTTGACCATCTTCCAACCTGGGGGTCTCATCTTCCGATGGCATACCGACATATCTCTGGTTGTACTGATCCATTTAGTTTTCACAGCAAGAATACTGGGGTGGGTTGCTATTACCTTCCCCAGGGATCACATTTAGTCTGACCTCTCTGTCATGACCTTCCCGTCTTGGGTGGCCCTTCACAGTTTTGCTCATGGCATCACTGAGGTGCTCAAGCTCCAGCACCATGACAAGGTAACGATCCTTTGCTGAAGATATCTCTCTCTCTCTCTCTCTCTCTCTCTCTCTCTATATATATATATATATATATATATCTCCTAATCAACTTCCACTCCCCAAAGATAACATTTATTTAATTATTTCCTTCCTACTACTATTCTATACATTTCTGTCTAGTATAATAAAAATCAAAATAAAAAGCATATAAATTGCCTGCCATTATAATTAATAACACATCAGTTATAAT
The DNA here is from genome assembly GCF_035149785.1 of Candoia aspera. NCBI lineage: Eukaryota > Metazoa > Chordata > Lepidosauria > Squamata > Candoiidae > Candoia > Candoia aspera. The sequence continues at coordinate 54,127,707 of NC_086158.1, forward strand.
AATCTTATCATATTAAGCCTAAAACGAAGCATTTATTATTATACCTTATTAATCTTAATCCAAATTGTTAAAGATGAATGAAGTCAAACCAGACCTAGAAGCATACCAGATATTCTGAAGCCCTTCCCCCACTTCAAAATAAACCAGAGCATTTACATATCCCCACAATACACAGAAAGCTTTTTTCATAAAGAAATCAGACAGCCCAACTGCTCCCCTTAAGAACATCAACTTCTCAACAGAAATACATAATAATCCCTTCTGTTCCATAACATTCTATCAGAAATTCAGTTTCACTTATGGCTTGCAATTCGATCTGTTCCTTTAATTTCTTCAACTATCCAATCTTCATCCAGCATTTCAACAGAAGACCCAATCTCGCTATTAGAAGAAACATTTATATCATTGTTAAGCTCTTCAGTTTCTTCCATGACATCCCCAACCAGATGACACATTTTAGACCTCAGATTTTCCACAATGAATGCCTTGCATAAAAACTTGACAGGAATCAAAAAGGATCTGTTTAAAGTCTCAATGAAAATCCAAGAAAGTCTGCTTGAAATCCTCCATATTTCACACAGTAGACTATGGCGCCCCCTAGGTACTTAACCAGCGAAAGTGGGAGATAATAGAAAAATTCTGAAATGTGTTTACAGAAGTGAAAGTATGATAACAGGCAGTTCCCCAGGGAAAGTAGCAACAGAAAGCTGGAAGTTCAAAACAGCAGATTCAACGTGTAGGAAAATGCTAAACTCTTCAAATTTAGTGCAGAAATAATAGCAGGTAGATGATTACATAGTCTCAACCTTCCTTAATATTTGGATGGGAAGCAAAATTTATTTATTTATTTTATAAATTTATTCACCACCCATCTCTCCCCTATGGGGCAACTCTGGGAGCCTTACAATAAAACAATATTAAAATATAAAACCATTACGATTACAAAATACAATAAAAATATAAATATAATAAAATCTACATGGCGAAGAGATCTTCATCAGTCCTTCAGTGTGGTAGATCTCTCCGAATCTAGCCGGTGCTAGCCATGGTGCTAGCCATCCCCACATATAATTATTCACCCTCCCATTCCAAGCCTGCCTACAAAACCAGATCTTTAATCTTTTGCTGAAGTCCAGGAGCGAGGTGGCTTGTCTCATCTCTGGGGGAAGGATGTTCTAAAGGGCGGAAGCTACAGCAGAGAAAGCACTCTTCCAAGACCCCGCTGGATGGAATTCTTTTATAGATGGGGCCCGTAACATGCCCTCCCTGCATGACCAGATGGGGCGGGTCGATGTAATAGGGATGAGATGGTCCCTCAGATATCCTGGTCCCATGCCATGTAGGGCTTTAAAGGTGATAACCAACACCTTGAATTGAACCCGGAAGCAAATTGGGACCCGATGGAGCTCACACAACAAAGGTGTTATGTGTGCAAATCCAAGATTGTCTGCGTGGCCGCATTCTGGACCAACTGTAGCATCCAGATATTCTTCAAGGGTAGCCCCATGTAGAGCACATTACAGTAATCTATATGGGAGATGACCAGGGCATGAGTGACTGTTTGGAGGGCCTCTCGGTCCAGGAAAGGGCATAACTGGTGCACAACATGAAGTTGCGCAAAGGCCCTCCTGGCCACGACTGCCACCTGCTCTTCAAGCAGGAGTCGTGAGTCCAAGAGGACCCCCAAGTTATGCACCGGATCTGTCTGGGGCAGTGAGACCTCATCTAGCACTAAAGATGACAAGTCCCTGGCACACAAGGTGCCATTAATCCATAGCCACTCCATCCCACTAGGGTTCAGTCGAAGCCTGTTGTTCCCCATCCAGGCCCCCACAGCCCCCAGACACTTGGAAAGGGTGGTCACGGCATCACTTACATCACCTGGGATGGAGATATACAATTGAGTATCATCAGCATACTGATGATACCTCATCCCATGGTGACGAATGAACTCGCCCAGCGGTTTCATGTAGATTTTAAAAAGGAGAGGGGAGAGTACTGATCCCTGTGGCACTTCACAAAGAAGGGTCCATGGGGCCGATCTCTCTTCCCCTATCTTCACCAACTGGGACTGGCCCTGGAGGAAGGAGGTGAACCAGCGCAAGACTACGCAGCCCACCCCCAACTCCCTGAGCTGACCCAAAAAGGATACCATGGTCGATGGTATTGAAAGCCGCTGAGGGGTCAAGAAGAACCAGGATGGATGCACTCTCTCCATCCTGCTCCCACCAGAGATCATCCATAAGTGCGACCAATGCCGTTTCCATCCCATAACTGGATCTGAAACCTGACTGAAAAGGGTCTAGATAATCTGTTTCATCCAGGATCCTCTGGAGTTGCAACACCACCACTTTCTCAACCACTTTCCCCAAAAAGGGGAGGTGGGAGACTGGGTGAAAATTGTTCAGTATGCTGGGATCCAGTGATGGTTTCTTGAGGAGGGGGCACAGCAGCGCCTCTTTGAAGGCTGCCAGAAATACCCCCTCTCTTAAGGATCCATTTACCATCGCCTGGACCCAATCATATGTCCCCTCCCGAGCTGCCTTCACCAGCCTGGAGGGGCATGGATCTAATTGGCAAGTGGTGGTGTTTACAGTCTGGAGGATCCTGTCCACTTCCTCAGGCCCAACAGGATCAAACTGTTCCCAGATAACAGGGTAAGAACGTTCCCTGGGTATCTCCCGAGATACAGCCTCATGTTCAGAGTCCAACTTGGAGTGAATCTGAGCAATTTTATCCTGCAGATGCATAGAAAACTCCTCAGCTCGGCCCTGAAGATGGATCTCTAGGTCCCCTTTCTCCAAAAGGGATAGGGTAATCTTAAACAGGGCTGCCAGGTGGCATTCTGAGGATGCAATAAGAGTGGAGTTGAGCAAATCAGTGAAAAATCAAAGTTGTTATTATTTATATAAGTAATGGCTGTCCTGTGTAATTATGTCATTCCAGGCTGGAATCTGCTTACTTCTAATTCTTGTGTCTTTTCTTAAAATAAAAAAAGTATTTTTCCAGAAACATAATGTTAATGGGAAAGGAAAACTTTGAGAGAGTTCACATCATTCAGGGAAAAAGAAAAAAATTAAAAAGTATGCTCCCCTTCCCAATTTATAGAATTTCAATCACAAACCCTTTTGTATTATGATAAATGGAATTTCAGAAATATGTCACCCTGATGTATCTCTGAGGAATCTTGAGAATACTGAATCTATTGATTCCCAAATCTTTTTAACACAAACCAATTAGATATGTACTCAGTGAGGCTCAAATTGGCTTTCATCCATCTTAAACAATGCAAACAAGTCTATAGTTCATTAATTTTTGGCACCTGTCATAGATGACACATTGAAAAGCAGTTATGGATTATAAATCTAAGTTTTTTGGGAGGATGTTGTTAGCTTCTCTAGAAGTGAAAAATACTTTGATCTGGAAATAATGTCTTGCTGAACTGGTAGTCCCTCTGGTGGGAGGAGATGGGTGGTGACAAATTTGATAAATAAATAAATATATTGTTATAGGAAAAAATATGGCTATATAAAATATGGCTATGATTAGCAAGCATTATAGAGATGTTGAGAGACTTGACCTAGAATTTATATGGACATGTAGCTAGATATTGCAAATGTATCCACCTTTGGCATAAAGATTTGTGTTATAAATAGTATTTGACATCAGCTCACCCTTTTTGGCTTGTTAAAAATGATCAACTAATAATATAGACTGGGCTGAGAAACTTGTAGGCCTTCAGATGTTGGTCCCCATATTGTGCAGTATTCTGCAACATGAACAAACTATCTGGTGTTCTTGGAGATTTAGTTCACTAACATCTGCAGCAACACAGACTTCCATTCCGATATTGAAGAGGGTGTACACAGGAGAAGACACCAGGATAATTACAATCAATAGTAAGAGTTTATTAATGAAAATCCAGTTCTTACAGCATTGGAGAGATTCCTCCCACAGTGAGTCAAAGTGGTAGGGAGGAAGCTCCATGGAATCGACTCACAAAGGGGTTGCTTTCATTGGGCAGGCTTTATAGCCCTTCAACCTCTCCCTCCCCTCCCTCTGATTTGCTTAGTTTAGGCATCAGCAAGAGAAGGTTACATGTTAGTGAGGGTTACCTACATTGCTAAATGTCTGGCAGGTGTTAGGTGTCTGGCTAAGACAAAGGGGAAAATAATTATCTGATTGGGGTTAGAGTGGAAAGTTTGTTACCTCACAACTTGTGAAAGTAACTAGGAAGAGTTAGTTCACCTATGCAGCCTCTCTTTCAGGTGTTAATTAAGAAATGTGGGTCAGTTGCATATACAAGAGTCAGGGCTTTGATTGCATGACCAACCCACCATCTTAGTCTCCCCCCCTCCACCAGCAGATGCCCCTGAATATGGCCACAGCAATTACCACCTTCTATAACTTTCCCAGTGTGCTCTGTACTATACTATCTCATCTTTGTATTTTTATTTCCTTTTTTTCTCCTAAGCAAAGCACTTGTTTTCTAAGACTCCATCTGGAGTTGAAGTGAGAACAAGATATATTCTCTTCAAATTAAAGAGGCTGATTCAAATTCAAATTACATTTTATTACAGCCTGAGGCCAGTACACTTAGAAAGAAAGAAACATTAAAGTGTGCATAAACCTTTACTTCTAAACATTCAGACATATAATAATTAAAATAAGAATGCTAGTAATTATTTTCATTTTTATGCCACAAAAGCCATCATCCACCATGTTCTAAAAGGTACATAGCAAAAATTGGTGACATTATATGTTGCACAGTAATTCTTGTCAGCTGAAAGAAAAGCTACAAAAAATCCATCCCATCTGGAGTTGCTGCTAAGGAAAGATAAATTAACTTCTGCTGTAAATCAGAATTAAATTGGCAATGCCATAAACAGCAGTGATCGCTTCAACTTACTCCATGCTATGTGGGCACAACCAGATTATTTTTTTATTATCTGCTGGTGGAGGTGGGGAGACTAAGATGGTGGGTTGGTCATGCAATTGAAGCCCTGACTCTTGTATGTGTGACTGACCCACATTTCTTAATTAAGAATTTTAGTATATCAGCTCTGCAATAATATAGATAGGAGGGAGTTAGTACTCACAGTTGTACATGCCTAATGGAGAGTGGCTTTTCACAGAATGCTGATTCCCATTTAATTATTTATTTAAATTTATTATTTAAATTTAAAATGATTTAAACAAAAATTCAGGCAGTCCTGCCATCAGCAAAAAGAGAGAAAGAGAGAGAGAAAGCTAGCACACTGGTGATGGTGAGTATTCAAACTGTAGAGTTGCATAGATGACCCTGAAGTCAGTTTTGCCCTTAAATGTTTGACAATGTGCTTTTGCGGCTTGAAATATCTTCTGAAAGGTCTCAGTCAACTCTTACTGGTTGGCCTCCTGACTTAATTTCTTGTGAAAATATCCAGATCCCTCTAATGTGATATTATACTTGTTTTTAACAGTTTGAAAAAAAAATATTCCTTTGGTTTGACACACACCTCGACATTTATCAGTTAGTACAAATAGTGCAAGATGTACACTAACTAAAGGTTCAACTTTATTAGGTAAGCCATGGAAGACTATTTCAATATATAATTACTATGGTGAGATTACTGTATGCACAGAGATGGAAAGATTTGGCATTACCCACCATGGAGGGTGAAATTGACAGAACTTGCTCAGATGGACAAACTGACTTTTTTGATTACAGAAAGGACAATATCAACATTTATTGGTGACTGGAAAGCCCTTATGGACTTTTTCTGTAAAAATGAAAAAAAATGAACTTGTGATTTATGGTTTTGATGATTAGGCAAAATAGATTATAGAAATGATGTATCCTTAGAGAGAGAGGTTAAAATATAATTGTACTTATAACTGCTGTGAAGAATATCGGAAGCTACTTCTTTATATCTTTTTTATAACTTTCTCTTTTTTCTACTTTTTTCTACTTCTTTTCTTATTATACTTTTAGCTTTTTCTATTATTTCTTTTCCTTTTCACTGTTCTATTTTAGTTTGTATTAGTTCTTATTATTGCTATTAAAACTTTCCATAAAAAATATTTTAAAAATTCAACTTTATTGTCATTCAGAGGCAACCTCATGAATGCTTTGTACTTCAAAACTTACATTATATTTGGAAAATGACCTGTTGCTCTTGAGATATCAATTTATTTAACATCTAGCAGAAATGAACTTGTTTCCAAGCATATGTAGAGTGGAAAGTACTTTGAAGATGTACTTGAAGATAACTGTGAAATCCTTGGTAAAACAGTGAGAAAACAGTGACTTGCCTATATGTTCATCACTGAATGTTACCTAGTATTCGCTACTTTGTGAATGTGTAATAAACTGATTTGATTTTTATCCCTTTAATTAAAAAAAGCTACTTTAGAGTCAGAACTGAACACAGGAAATTCTTGCCATAAGAAAGGGAGCTAAAAATTATTTTAGTTGCCTAGAAATTGGACAAGTGCTAGATTACATTACTTGACTTATTTATTGTTTAAGAATAAAGAGGTTAAGAATAAAAAGGTATGGAGGGATGAAATAAATCCAGATTAATCTAATTAATCTCCATAAACTTTTAATCATAGCTCATTTATTTATTTATTTGGAAGTGCCTGTTAATTTCCAGAAGACTTGGGTTTTATGGACAAATGGAATGATGCCTTTGGTTTAACTCAACAAATTCAGTATCCCTTCTGTTTGTAATTAACAAAATAAATTATTTGAATATAGAGATACCTAGAATTAAAATGGAATATGCTTTTAGGTTACAATTCTACAATTTCTTTTATAATAACAGTAAGCTTGTTTACCCATTTTCAAAGGTGCTATGAGGAAAGGGCATACCATGATATCTTTACTTGATATAAAAATAAAAAATACTGACATTTACACCATTGTAAGTTTTAAATCTGAATTTAATTTCCCTATGAAAGGAACTTATATAAATAAAAAAGAATTAATATAATGGTTTAAAATAATTAATTTGACTGTTAATTTATCAAATAAAAAACATGCATTGTCAAAACTAAATCAAGAACTGATTTATCTCTTGCTCCTTCTTTTTAAAATGAATTTGCAAAAATGTAGTTTGGCATCTCCCTTGACACTAAAATATCATGATGAATTTTGCTATCCGCTTTTGTAGTACAACTTTCTTCTTTAGTTTCAGACATAAGATTATTCCAAGTGGCAGATAGAAGAACGATGTGGCTTATGCCCTTGTCCCGTATCATTTCGACTACTGTTATTTGCTCTGCATCGGGCTGTCCTTGAAGATCACCTAGAAATTTCAGCTGATATAAAATGTGCCTGCAGACATGTTTGCTCATCAGTCTCAATATTGGCATGCAACACCACTGCTTTGCATGGTTACCAGTTATCAGGAAGTACAATGGGAAGAGGCACAGAGGCAAGCATTCTTTGTGGGTTACAGCTTGCCACCTGAGGTATGAGTGGACCCTACTCTCACAGCCTGCTAGAGACTGGTGAAGATGTGACTTTTCTAGAAAGACTTTGGAGAGAGATCTGTTCTGAGTGGGCTCAGTGCTCAAGGTTGAAAATATTCATTTATTGTTTCTCATATTAATGTATGTTATTGCCATGTGGGTATTGTTTTGATTTATAAATTGTATACCACTCAGAATCTATTAGATTGAAGCAGTATAGAAATTTTTTAAACAAACAAATATTGGATTGCAATGTGGCATCTAAAGTGAGGCTTCTCAAATACTGTATGTCACAATTTATACATTCACTGATCTCTGACAGTACGCCCACATAGGCATCATCATCATTCCAGATAAGCAAAAAACAGCACCAGATAAACAATCAGGGAAGGAGCAATATCCTCATCAAGGAACTATCAGGGAGGAAGCTGTAACCCCACCAAGACTGGCAGGACAAGCTACTATACATAAAAAGCCAGCAAATCCCACTTTTCCTTGCACTGAGACTGTTACCTGCCCTAGCAATGAAATGTCTTCAAGAAAACAACCAAGAGGACACCAAGAACCCAACAAATTTATTATTTTTAATGTTCAATATATTTTGATTAAATCTTTATACACACTACAAGAACAGCAACAATCCATTTCTTGTTCTGTTCTACAAGTGTTGTTTTTCAAAACGTTTCCAGGAATCACTTGGAGGACATTTCCAGAGTTTTAGAAATCCAATTGCAATTATGTATACATAAACATCAAGTAAGCAGCTTCCCAGATCTTCAGTTACTGGAAGTTATAGTTTTCCTTCAATCATTTACTATGTCTGCCAATAACATGGATTAAGTTAGGTCAGAGTTCTCCCATATTTTCTAATAAGCAAAAGGCAAAATTCTTGCTATATTAATTTCCACACTTTGAATCATTTTTAATGAATAAACCTTGACATCTGAAATCTAATTTTGGGATAACTTCGTATTCTCTATATCACAATGCAGACTGTTACATATGCAAGAGATATAGTTGATCACATTCATTTTGCTTTCTAGATCTGAAAGAGGAAAGAGCTTCTGCCTTCTTCAGAGCTCCATGAAAGTCAGAAATTTAACACCTGGAAAATGTCTGTTCACAAACAAGGGTACATCAGAGAAATCTATCTTGTGGACCAAATCAAATTGTTCAGTTCTTATTCTTTAAATGTGACAAAAGCTCCATATTTAGTAGTAGAGCATAGCTTGGTATATAAAATCAGAGAAAGTGCTGGTTCCAGATCTGAAAGATTACCAGGCAGACTGTCCTCTTGTGGGTCTGCCATGTAGAAAAGCATTATTGGTGGTAGTAGCAAAAATTCTAAGAAGAGTTGGGTTACTTCATTCCTCCCCATTTTCCACAATGCAGCAACTTTTTGAGGCATTGTGGGAAATTGAAATGGCAACTAGATGCAGCCATCCAACATTAGCTTGAATTACAAGCTAAATTTTGTAGAGAAGCCAGTTTCAATAATGCCTGTAAAATGCTAAGATCCTAATAACTATCCTAAAATTCCAGTCATCCTGTTATTGGCACTGGCCAGCATTAAACAATTCCTAGCATATTTAGAGCTGCTATCCAACTGGCTTTTAAAATATGTGCATTTATTTTCTGGCTACAAGGATACTTTGGTGACCAGGCTATTTTATATGTTGGCATTATTAGAACCATCTTTATCAACTTTATCATCTTTATCTTTATCTTTATCAATTCATTTATTTAAGTTATGCTTATGAAGTAGACTTGGATTATGTTTACAAGCCATGCATCATATAAGATGTACTAAGTATTTCTCAGTATGTCCTATGGTTTAATATTTTGTAAGGTCAGGCTAAGGTTCATCGGGTTAAGCCTGATTTGTAAGCATAACCAGTCAGTCAGCAGTTTTTAAATTGATTTAACATATATGCCCTAAATGGTGTGATATCCTGGCTATACCTTCCTGTGCTGTCCTGTTCACCATTTCAATGTTCTGTTAACATCGTAACGTTTCACATGTCAAACCGTCAATCCGTGTCTTACATGCTTGAACGTTTGGTGGTATTTTCCATTATTGCTGTGTTCTTTATTTTGCTACTTTGGAATGTATGTTTGGGTTTACAACTCTATTCAAGGTTACTTTCCCAGGCAGATGTAACGGTTGCTAGCACCTGGGAGGGGGTGGTTGCTAACGAGCGCTCGGGGCGGGACTGGGTTGGAAGCAAGGCTTTTAAGTTTGTATTTGGCATGCTTTTGCTCATTCTCAGCTTTCTCTGTATTTGCATACTATTCCTTTAATAAATCAGTTATCTTTAAGCCCGAGCTTGTGAGACTGAGTATTTGGGATTAGGCAACCATTACATGTGCTAAATGTAAAGCACTCTGGAAGACTTTGGAGACCCATTTTAAAAGAAAGGGAGCCAGATCATTCCTGGCATTATCAGTCCAAACCTATTTCCTCACTACATTTACTGCCTAAGTGTGGTAGTACAGATTTTATTTGTTTGTTATTTGTTTAAAAGATTTATAAACTGCTTCATTCCTAAGGTTGTAGGCAGTTTTTAGTCTTGTTGTTATGAAGGTGTACTTCTACAGATGATCAGATACTGAGCTTTAGAATGCATTTTCCAAAAACCCTTTAGGTCCTGCCAATTGTGATGGTGTATGAGTTTAATAAACAAACAAACAAACCTTGACAATCATCCTTTCCCAAGAAGAGAACAGAGGTCTAATGAGACAATCAGACTTGAGATATCCCAGCATACATGACAGAACTGAAAAGTAACCTGCAGTGACATTGTCAGCAATATCAACGAGAGAATGGAAATTCATTTTGAAGATGTCAGACCTAATATAAAATGCCTGACACTAAGTATGTCTGCTTGGAGGGTTAAAGTATCTTTGGAAAAGATACTCCACCTCCTCAAAGATAATTAACCTCAACTATTTAAGTGGAATACATATTTTTTGTTACCTGTTTTTATATTTGATGTAATGGTTTGAATTTTATTCTGTATTTTATATATTCTATGTTTTAACTCAATTTATGCATGTCAGATGTATGCCACTCAGAATTGTTCACACCTGAAGCAGCCTATAAACTTGAGTAAATAAAATAAATAAGCATATCTGAAATCCTGGAAAATTTAGTGTGTCCTTTCCTTTATATAAAAGTGATAATGAAAAAAACCAAACATGTCCTTCTAAAATTATTACACTTGAAGAAAGGTGCAGAATAAAGCAATTTTCTTCTGTACCTAATTCCTCTTGTTCATGCCTTGGAAACATCAACTGTTATGTAGCCACTGGGTCAGATAATTGGAATAAAAACAACTGCTTCAGCCAGAAGAGCAGGAATCAAGTACTTTTGCAAGGCATATATTCCTACTTATTAATTAAACACAATGAGAAAATTGCGTAAGCATGAATTGGCAAAAAAATGAACGTTAAGTTAAATTAAAACATGTACAACTAATGCACTTATTTTTAATGAAGCTTGGAAAAATATTCTTTAAAATGATTGTTTTTAATGCTTTCAGATCCCTGAAAGAGCTTCAGATAATACAAGGCAAATAAAAGAGTTCAGGATTATTCCTGGAGAAGCAGACATCTGCAAAATAGCTTGTATTTGATACGGTATATTACTATGACCTATAAAAGAAAAAAAGAGGATCAAGAGAAAGATATAACCACTCTTTCACCTTCTCTATCACTTTCATTATTTCTCATTTAAAAGAACTAAGGGGATTAATAAATGGAATTTGCAACAAACATTTTCGGGTATAGTATCCCCGAAACACAGAATCATAGAATTGGAAGAGTCCATTAGGTTATCCAAGGAAACCCTCTGCAGGGTTATATTATAGTATGTATAATGTGCGTGTCAGAGAGGTCAGACTAAATGCGATCCCTGGGGAAGGTAATGGCAACCCACCCCAGTATTCTTGCCGTGAAAACTAAATAGATCAGTACAGCCAGAGATATGTTGGTATACCATCAGAAGATGAGACTTCCAGGTCGGAAGATGGTCAAAATGCTACTGGGGAGGAACAGAGGATGAGTTCAACTAGCCCCAGATGTGATGACGCAGCTAGCTCAAAGCCGAAAGGACAGCTAGCAGCCGACGGTGCTGGTGGTGAACAGCGAATCTGATGTTCTAAGGATCAACTCTCCATTGGAACGGCGAATCCAATGTTCTAAGGATCAACACACCATTGGAACCTGGAATGTAAATCTATGAGCCAGGGCAAATTGGATGTGGTTATTGGTGAGATGTCAAGGTTAAAGATAGACATTTTGGGTGTCAGTGAACTGAAATGGACTGGAATGGGCCACTTCACATCAAATGAACTCCAGATCTACTACTGTGGACAAGAGGACCACAGAAGAAATGGAGTAGCCTTCATAATTAATAGTAAAGTGGCTAAAGCAGTGCTTGGATACAATCCAAAAAACGATAGAATGATCTCAATTCGAATTCAGGGCAAGCCATCTAACATCACAGTGATCCAAATATACGCCCCAACCACAGATGCTGAAGAAGCTGAAGTAGAGCGGTTCTATGAGGATCTGCAGCACCTACTGGACAATACACCTAAAAGAGACGTTCTCATCACAGGAGACTGGAATGCTAACGTGGGCAGTCAGATGGTTTGTACTTCTGTTGATGAACATTAGCCCTTTTCACAGCACCATCATACTACTGACTCACATTGTTTGCATTCAACTATTATTCTACTTCTTTTTAATAAGTATTATTCAGAAATCAGGTATTTTACTTCACTGGTATGTTCACTGGATTTATTTTCCTTAAGTGAACTGAAGTAACACTGAAATCTGTTAGATTTTATTCAGTTATTTTCAGCCCATTTCTTCAACTTACTAAGATCTGTCTTGAAGGTAAATTTCAAAACCAATGGAAATTTAGATGAAGAAGTAGATTTACACAATTCCTTGGAGAATATGGTAGTTAGAAATATCATAAACAGAATAAACAAACCAAATAATTGAAGAGTAGAAAGCCCTGGAACAATCTTATGGCACCCCCTCCTTGATATCTCATTCCTGCTTCATAAAGATTGAGGAGTACTCTTTAATTATGATTTTTGAGCCAACTATGTAGCCATCTAATTGTTGTGTCATTCAGTGTAGGTAACTGATGGAGAATGCTGTTGGGTAATTTCTCACTTTTCTGAAATCAAAATATATTATGTCTACCACTTTCCCATAATCCATTAAGGAAATTACCTGATCAGAAAAAATTAGATAAGGTTAATATAATTGAACTTGTCTTGATATCTTGGTAAGTCCTTGACATTGGTAATTACTTTATTGCTTTCAAGGTACTTATAAGTTATCTCTTTATGATTAACTCCTCTTTTAGAAGATGAGGACAACACATATTATTCTATAGTCACCTGGCACTTCACTTCAAAGAGGAGAGGTAAATTTTTACCTAGACCATTAGCTAATTCCTTCACTACACTAGGATGCAATTAATCTTGCCATTAAGTTCATTCAGAATAAATAGATACCCATACCATGTTTGAATCTCAATCTGGCCACCTCATCCAATTTTTTATAATTGCTTTGAGGAGTATATGTCCTTCCTGTTGCAGGATATTGACAACCACAGACTTGTCCCAGGTCATTAGGGGCTGATCCATATAGCTGGCCACATATAAGAACATCCCTTGAGACAGATGGGATGTGGATCTGGTATGGCGGATATTTCCATCAGTCCTTTGCCATGGACAGATCATTTCTTCATGACTATGGGGTTAACTGGAGCCTCTAACCTCCACAAGAAGCATGGTTGATTCAGATGGCCCATACAAGGCATCTGCTAGATTTAGAAGGTTTCCAAATGACACTTGAAAATTTTCTTTGTGATCTAGAGGGCAGCTCTTTTGAATGCCTTGAATATAGAGGCAAGCAGAACACTGGCTAGGATTACTCCTATGTGGCCTCTCTCTGCCCAGCAAGCCCTTGTTGGATATATTTTTGTGTTTTCGTATAGAGTGATGGGATCCCATCTTGTTTTGTTTTGTATTATGTTTTTATTGCTTAATATATTGTGAGCCTCCCAGAGTTGGTTTGGAATTGGATGGTGCCTAAATCAAAATAAATAACTAAACAAACCTCAGGCAGTTGCTTGGTTCTCTGAGGAATTCTGAAAGAGGAAGTAGGTGGAAGAGATTCATGGAGCAAAGCTGGCAGAAGACTAGAAGTGAGTATGATTGGAGACAGGCACAGCTCAAATTCATGCCTACTCTGTGACAATAAGGGCAGCAAAATGGAATTACTTCTCCACTCTTCTTTTTTGTGGGATCAAAAAAAAGAAAAAGATCAAAAAGCAGAAAAAGCTTGTGGGTTTTAACACTTGGATCATTGTCTGTACTTCTCTGTTCTTTCATACTGACTTTGTTCTCTGTTGTCAGATATTGCAATTTCTATATCTTTTAGTGTTTTAAGAAGCACATTTTTCATACCACTTCCTGGAGTATCATCAATACAATAAATTCTAAAAAATGTATTTTGACAGTTACCACTGTAGGAACATTTTCACTGTTGTTACAGAATGCACCATTAAACTCATTTATTTTATATGGCTGACATCAGGTATGCAGTCCAGAATAACAAAGTAATTTCTTAGATCTACTACAATCCTTTCTGGATTTCTTTATCAGTAACTATATGATCTCATTTTAAATAATTTTTTTTCAAAGTAGCTGTGTCTATTGATTTCTTGGCTGAGAACTCTTCTTAGATGTTGCAGAAATACAGCTTCAAACTCAGACATAAGCTCTACAATTCTAAAAAAGTTTTCATTTTTTGTCACATACAGCTGACTGAAGTGCCACATAGTGCTAGATTTTGGGTACCAGGTGTTCTAACAGTGGCACTGAGCCTGTTCAGAAACATTTTGCCAGGAACATATGATGTTTTCTTGATGCTGATCATCTCTGGTGACCATTAATTATAATTTTAGCTGAGGTCTTGCTATCTATGGAATGCTTTCTGGTGATTTGCTGCCCTCTCATCACATGCCAGATTTCTATTTAGATTTAATCCTTTGATCCTGAAGAATATAATATGGTTAGAACATTAGGTTGGAAAAATTTGCAACAAAAGTGATACAAAGCATTTTGGGTTTTTGAGTACATAACTCATGCCTTTTCTACTTTGGTATCATTGGAATTTCATGTTGGAAGTCTTGGGGGAACATGAAGTTTTTTGTTTGCTGTAGCTTATATGATATAAGGAAGTTTCTTCAGTGGTTGCTCAAATGGGCCTAGAATGATGAATCATTTAGACTTAAGGAAATATATTCAGCAACAATTGTTTCTTGCACCACTACCATACACTTATCTGATTTACAATTTTATTCAGGAATGTTATATCTATTTAAGACATACAGATGCTGTAATAGCTTTCAGATCATGTACACTCTGACCACTGGAAGATCAAACATCTTCTCAGCTCTCACATCCTCAGTGGGGTTGGATAGCTCACATCAATATTTGTATCTACGGTATATATGGAAGGTGAGTTTCTTTCAACTTAGATAGAAGAGCTTTGCTTACTTGCCTTTTCTGAATGCTGCCACAGAGGACTGTTTACTGCCTCTGCTGGTTTCTTAAGGGTCTAACTGACTCCTGCTCATATCTCCTCCTCCTCTTAGTAAGCAGCTGACTATTGATTCTCCTGAAGTGGATTCAGAGAAGCAGCATGAAAGAGAAAGCTCTCTGAATCTGGTGTCAATCAGTCCAGGTTCCTGAGAATGCTAATGAGGTACAGAAGCAATAGAAATATTTTAAATACAAGTACATACATACAATAGAGAAATGTAGCTGTGGCCTTGAGAAAGAAGTGACAAAGGTAAATGGCTGCTCAGCCCTGGAAGTAGAAAGCATGATAAAAAAAACCCCTCAGAATAGTCCTAGCTGTTATCCTAAAAAGGACAGCTGTGAAGATATCACAGGGATAGACTTTCAAGATCATGTTAATATATCCTACAACAACAAAATAGCATTCTTAGAATCCCTGCAGTGTCTGTTTCTTGACCTAGCCTAACTTGAAGGGCTGACTTTCCTCCTTCCTTTCCCTGCAGCTTCTGATGCTATCTGTTGTCTGTGCTCCTCTCCTCTCCTGCCTCCATTATGTTTCTTATGCCTCATTTCCAGATGTACAGAATTTTACTATCTTTGTCCATCAAGAAAACCTGTCAGCCCCACTAGGTAGACTGGACCAAGAAATCAATTCTAAAGGCCAAAACTACTTTTATTGAGATTGGCTATAATAATAGAATCTTGCAAGTCTGATTGTGCTGTATTTCATCCTCCTTCTTATACTCCATTGAATTAGGGAGGTGTCTCTCTGAGTCACTTCTGAGTATTATCTGTCTGTTATGGACTTTAAAACTGTTTAATTCCCTGTCACCCTGGTGATGAATCTTGCATATCTTCATCAAGGTCATCTTTCTTACTCTCTATATCACCACCTATTTATTTCCTCAGCATTAAAGGCTTTATCTGAGGCTCTTATTTTGGGGCCTTCATCTCCATCCCTCATGAGTTTCAGTTTAAAGCCCTCCTTACCAAACTGTCCATACTTTGGCTAAACACACTTTCACAGGCTTTATAGTATGCAACAAATCTTGTACTAGCAGTCCATCAGCAACATAACTCAGACCATGGTCCAAGAAACCAAATCTTTCCTCTTGACACCATTTGGATAGTTAATTATTCACCGGCTTCTTTTCTTTGGACTGGAAAAATGGATGAAAATACCCCTCAGTCTAGATTCCTTCCTAGATCTTCAAAGAACTTGATACGATTGTAGCTATTTTTTGTAATATCATTGATTATCACATGGATAAGTGGGAAGGAATAATTATCAGTGGACCTGATAAGATTTGGGAGTTCTGTCACAACCTGATCTTTGTTCTTGGTAGACACCATATTTCATTAGCCAATGGGTCCAGCTGTTACATGTTTGTATTGCGGTACCAACTACCATGACTCCTCTCCTTGATAACTTTTAGGGTTCATTGTATCCCCTGTGGTTTTCAGTGATCTACTTTCCTACCTTCTGCATACATTCTTCTTCCCATGATGGGTCACAGTCTAATTCTTCTGTAAGGGTCTGAAATCTGTTTCTCAATTCCAGTGATGCAGAATATCTCCTATATTATATGCATCTGATGGGCTCTCTCCTGTATTTGGTTTTCTACCTTATGAAGATGTGTTTCCAGTGCAAGGTACTATAGTAGAATCTCCTTTCTTTGATCTGATAAATTTTTGTCTTCTCTCCTCAGCTGAAATGAGTTCTTTCACTGCTCTGTTTGACTATTTGTTCAAAAATTACATTTGCTATCAGTATATGCCAAGATGTTCTCAGGCAGGAATGCAAACATACCACAAGCCTTTTAGGTCACAAATACAGACTCTTATAATATTCTCTTTTGTTTCTTAAGGTACTACAGATGAAATATTTATTTTTCCTCTTGTATTCTTTTTAGGCTCTCAGGTGATGGTGTATGTATTCTTGACTTAGAAGGAACATTGGGTAATGGCTCTTCCTTAAGTTCTCCTGCTCCCCAAATTGGCAAACTTTATTAGCATTCCCTGTTCACTTACTTGGTTTACCTGATGTAAAAGGAACTGAGGACTTACTGTATATTAAGTATCTATCTGATTGCACACCTAAATATAGCTGCTATATATCCATGCTGGTTGCTTTAAACGAAATTCACAACATGGAGCCAAATGTGGGTGTGGAGCTGTATTCAGAATCATATGCTACTGTACCCTGTGATCCTTTGAAAGGGCATTCTTCATAGTTTTTAGATGAAGGTAAGCTGGGCTTGGAAGATAGAGGCTATTCTTCAAGATAAGTTTCTCCAAGTCCCTTTCAATAAACATTTCCCTTTGCATCTGAAAAGGGAATCTCTTGGAGACAGAACTGGCTAAGGCATGCATGGAGAACATTAATTCCAGGTACTCTATGGTATGAACAATACAGGGTTTGTAAATGTGAGCATTTCAGAGTTTGTAATATTATGTAATATTTTCATAGAGAGAGAAACATAGATAAGGCAACACAGTGACTTATTTATAATTATTCATTAACACCAATCCTAGTCTTACTAGAAAATGTTATAGTTTGATTAAATGATCAACTACATATCTCAAAATGCAATATTATCATGTTCACTGATTCAATGTAGTTTATACATCGTAATGTTTCACATGCCATGGCTCTGACGTGCGTTTCTGTTTGGGAGGGAGCTGCTGTGAGACCTTGTACCAAGCTCTGTATATGGAATCAGTACAATGGAATGTGTTTGGATTATGTTATCTGTTCAAGGCCTTTTCCCGCAGACCATCAGAAACTGTTAGGAGCACCTGGGATTGTGAACTTGAGAAGATTCTACGGGTGGAGGGGTTTCATTTGCACCAAGGGTTTTTAGTTTGAATTTCACACTTTAATCATTCTCAGCTTTCTCTGTGATCCTGCATACTATTCTTTCATAAATCAGATATCTTTGAATTCCTGCTCATGAGTCTGATAGTGTTTTAGAACAGGCAACCATTACATAAAGCTGAGAATCCCCAAAATTGTACCTTTAGCTCCTACCAAGATCAGTTTCTTGCGAGAGAAAATAGTTAATGATGGCTGAGTCCAAGCTCACAACCGGGGGACTTGAGGAGATGGCTAGCTTGATGCCCGAGCTGACAGTCAAGAGCGGAGAACTGAACCTCACCCCAGAACCTTCAGACTCCCAGGATGAATCGAGTTTCAATTCTGATGTGGAGGAATCTGACGATGGCGAAGAGCCAAAGCAACCGGTACTCAGCAAATCGCTTGCAGAGTTGATCACCTTGGATGAAGTAGGGGAACCCCAACCAGGGATGTCGGGGGCGTCCTGGAAGTATCGGTTCCCGCTAACCCCAGACAAAGAATCTACTATGGTGTCAACAGAGAGAAAGCTAGACACGCGAGGGAGGGAGGACTCTCAAACCTGTGAGAGACTAAGAGTGATGGAAGCCAAAATAGAATCGATAGAGTACATGATAAGAAACCTGTCTCTGTCACTGGAGGGGCAGGGGAGGCGCGGAGGAGATCCCAGCTTCCTGCAACCATCCCCCATCCTCCCATCCAGACCGCTGGCAGAGCGGGGCTGCAGACAGCTCCGGGATGAATCTCCACCCCGCAGGGCTCAATCACCAGTGTCCCTACCCCCAAAAGGGAAAGCTACTGTAACCTGGGGCCCAACCACTCAAGTGGCTGCCATTCCACTCCAACCGGAGTGGGGGTGAGAGACTTTTCTGTCAAATTTGATGGGGATCCAACAAAGTTATCTTTCTTTTTAACTAATGCTCAGAGTTGTTTGAGGCAGTTTGGAGCATGCTTCCCTTCTGAAGAGGCTAAGATAACTGCTATTGCCACCAAGTTGAAGGGTCGAGCAGCTGACTGGTATGTTCAATTAAGTGATGCTGACTCCCCTGAACTTGATTATTTCGATGATTTCATGTGGGTGTTAAAGCTGCATTTTGAAGATCCTCTGGCCAAGGCAAGAGCTAAGAAAGCGCTGAAGGATCTTACCCAGGGCCAAATGTCCGTAGCTGATTATGCCCTAGAGTTTATGGCTCTAGCTGGGAAAATCACTGACTGGTCTCAGTCAACCCTAATAGAACGTTTTAAAGAGGGACTCAACCAGGACGTCCTACGGTGGGTGTTGTGTAGAGATGACCCAGAGTCATTGTACGACTGGATCTGCCTGGCTGGAAAGGCTGAGCATGCTCAGCATACCTTCATGAAAACCAGAAAATCTGAAAAAGCTCCTGCCACCATAAGGGGACCCCAAAGTGCTGCGACTGCTGCCCGGCCAAGCTATAGAGCCTGGGATGAGGAGAGAGAGTGGCGCTATGCGAGGGGTCAGTGTCTTCGATGAGGAAAAGAGGGCCACTGGGCAGCTGATTGCCCAAAAGCCAAGGCTGGAGTTCAAGCTGGGAAGCCACCAGCCAAATCGCCCCCCGCCTCACGGCAGATGACAGCAACCAAAGGGAGAGCCGATGCTGAAGAAGTACTATACTTCTTGGGAGAGGCTGAAGACGACTCCAAGGAGCCGGCGGGAAATGCCAGCCACGTTCCATGAAGGGCGCCGCCAGGCAGGAGGAAGAGGATGGGCACGAAGATGCTATGGTGAGTGCTGACTGTCCCACTTTAGCAGTAAAGGTGAAATTGGGTTCCTGCACAAAAACTACAGAGGTATGGGCTTTAGTTGACTCTGGGTGTTCCAGGTGTTTAATCCACCCTGATCTGGTTGCGGCTCTGGAGCTGCCTCATTTCCCCCTCCAGCATCCTTTGATCTTCACACAGTTGGATGGCTCAACAGTGGGGGGGGGGGCAGTGGCAACCCATTTCACTGGAACTGTGGCAATGCAAATCGGCAGTCACCGTGAGACTTTGAAATTCGTGGTAGCACCCATTGGCAATCCCTTGGTAATCCTAGGGATCCCATGGTTGACCTATCGAAGCCCATATATAAACTGGGAGCACAGAACTGTGACTTTTACAGATGGATTTTACCAGGCTCCTACAGCGGAGATGATTGCACATGCAGGGGTTGGAAGGGCAGCAATCGCCACACCGCGCCCTGACTTACCATATTTAGAAGGCTTGCCTGCTCAATACCAAGAATTTGCTGACATTTTTGGGGACATGGAAGCAGATCAGTTACCCCCCCCCCCACCGGAAAACTGACTGTGCAATAGAGTTGGTCCCTAATGCTCAATTGCCCAAGCCAAAAATTTATCTGATGACTCAGAAGGAGCTCAAGGCATTACGGGACTTCATTGACAAAAATCTGTCAAGGGGGTTTATTGAACCTGCTAATTCCCCAGTTGGGGCCCCTGTGTTATTCCGGGAAAAGAAAGATGGCACGTTTCAACTCTGTACGGACTATTGAGGGTTAAATTCCATCTCTATTGTCAACAAGTACCCTCTATCTCTCATGAAGGACATGTTAGCTCATTTGTCAAAGGGCAAGATTTTCTCCAAGCTCGATCTTTGCGAAGCCTATTTCCACATTCGCATAAGAGCTGGAGATGAGTGGAAAACCGCTTTTAATTGCCCACTAGGATCGTTTCAGTACGAAGTCCTCCCTTCAGTTTTACATGATCATTTGTTTAAAGGGGTCCTGGTTTATTTAGATGATGTTGTCATTTACACTGAAACCGAGGAGGAACACGAACACTTCCTCAGACAGATGTTACGCAAACTTAGAGATGCCAAACTCTATGCCAAACTTTCCAAATGTGAATTTCACAAAACCCAACTTGACTATCTGGTCTACTGAGTGTCTGACAAGGGTTTAGAAATGGACCCTGCAAAAATTCAGGCGATTCTAAGTTGGGAACGTCCCCGCACCCGGAGGCAATTACAAAGTTTCCTAGGGTTCAGTAATTACTATCACCAATTTATTCAGGGGTTCGCTGAGATTGCCTTGCCACTCACTGATTTACTCCATACCAAGGGCTTGGGGGAGACACGCAAAGTAAAACACCCTTGGGCAGTGCTGAATTGGACACCTGAATGCCAGGCAGCATTTGAGAAGTTGAAAACTCTTTTCACTGCTGAGCCTATTCTATAGCACCCTGATCCTGAGTGCCCCTTTGTGGTCCAAGTTGATGCTTCTGATTCCTCAGTTGGGGCTATTTTGTTACAGAGGGATCCTGAAAATCACTTAAAACCCTACGCTTATCTGTCCAGGAAATTTTCTGAAACCGAACGCCATTGGCATGTTTGGGAAAAGGAGGTGTTTGCTGTAAAAGCCACTTTGGAAACCTGGTGCCACCTCCTTGAAAGCGCTAAATGCCCTTTTGAGTTTGGACCGATCACAGGAATTTTGAAGCCCTCCATACCCCATGGCGTCTCAGCCCTAAACAAATTTGCTGGGCTCAGTTTTTCAGTCACTTTAACTTCCAGTTAAAATTTATTCCAGGAAAGAAAAACTTTCTGGCCGATGCTTTGTCACGTTTACCTCAGGACCTTGACCAAGTGGCAGATGTGGTTGGAACTGTTCTCATTGAACCACAGCTGGGCTTGGTTGCTGTCATTCAGAGCCAGACCTGTGTGCAGGCAACCCTGCCCCCAGCCCAATCTGGGAAGCAGAAAGTGCAAGTTCCTTGTCAGTTACAGAAGGACTTTCTCCAGGCACTGAAATCTGACACTTGGTTACTAGCTAATAGAGACAATGTTTCTTCTGAAAACGGTCTGGCATGGGTGGAACACCGCCTTTATGTGCCTGAAACTTTAAGGGCTGCTGTTTTGCAGCGTTCCCATGATGATAAACTTGCTGGACACTTTGGTTTTGTCAAAACCTTGCATTTGGTTCACCGCCAATTTTGGTGGCCAACCTTACAATGTGGTGTAAAAGATTATGTTGCTTCCTGTCCTGTTTGTGCCATGTCAAAACGAAAAGGAGGGAAACCACAGGGGCTTCTACAGGCAGTGGCCAGTCCTTCCTGTTCCTAGGAGGAGATTTCTATGGATTTTATTGTGGACCTACCTCCCAGTCAGAAGAAAACTGTAATTTGGGTTGTAAAATATTTTTTCTCCAAGCAAGCACATTTCATTCCATGTGCATCCATCCTGTCAGCCCCATAATTGGTGAGCCTATTTCTCCTCCACATCTACCGCCTCCACAGTAGCCCTCCCGTTTGGTCTCTGACCGCGGGACACAGTTTACTTCCCAGTTTTGGAAATCATTTTTAAAATTGATTGGCACTAAACAAGCGCTGTCCACATCGTCCCATCCCCAGACTGATGGTTCTACTGAGATTTTAAATTCCACTCTTGAACAGTTTCTTAGAGCATACATTAACTACCATCAGGATGATTGGGTTGAGTTATTACCTTTTGCTGAAGTTGCTTACAACAATGCTGTCCACCAAAGTACCGGACAAACCCCTTTTCGCATGGTTTCTGGTCACGACTTTGTTCCCATCCCTGAACTGCCACGGCCCCCTTCACAAACGTGTTCTACATCTGACTGGGCTGTTAAACTGTCTGATTCCTGGCCAGTAATTCAACAGGCTCTGGCTGATGCCCAGGCTGCTTACAAATCCCAAGCTGATAAGCATCACTCTTTACAACACAACTTCAAAGTTGGGGATCAAGTGTATCTCTCCACTAAATTTATCAAATCACCTCAACCCTCTAAAAAACTTGCTCCCAAATTCATTGGTCCATTTCCTATTGTTCAGCTTATCAATCCAGTTACTGTTAAATTGGACCTGCCTCACAATTTGAAATACTTGCACCCTGTTTTCCATTGCAGCTTGCTTAAGCCTGTGCACCACTCACCACGCTGGCACCCTCAACCTCCTCCTCCCGCTCCAATTATGATTGACAGCCAACAACACTTTGAAGTCAAGGACATCACTGATTCCCACAAACTTCAAGGCACCCTGCAGTATCTTGTCCAATGGAAACATTTTCCTCATCCTGAATGGGTGTCTGCTCACCATGTTAACGCTCCTGATTTAGTTAATCATTTCCATCTTGCTCATCCTTTGAAGCCTATTGCTTGATGTATTTTTTATTTGGGGGGGGCAGTATGTCATGTTCACTGATTCAATGTAGTTTATACATCGTAACGTTTCACATGCCATGGTGCTGACGTGCATTTCTGTTTGGGAGGGAGCTGCTGTGAGACCTTGTACCAAGCTCTGTATATGGAATCAGTACAATGGAATGTGTTTGGGTTATGTTCTCTGTTCAAGGCCTTTTCCCGCAGACCATCAGAAACCGTTAGGAGCACCTGGCATTGTGAACTTGAGAAGATTCTACGGGGGGAGGGGTTTCATTTGCACCGAGGGTTTTTAGTTTGAATTTGGTGTGCTTTCATCATTCTCAGCTTTCTCTGTGATCCTGCATACTATTCTTTAATAAATCAGATATCTTTGAATTCTTGCTCATGAGTCTGATAGTGTTTTAGAATAGGCAACCATTACAAATATAATCTATACAGCAAAGGTATATATAGTGCAAAGCCATTTCTAAAAAGTGAAACACAATACAAAAGTACTCAGGTATTTTTTTAAGCTTAGATGCATATTTTAATTTTAATTTAATATGTATAATATGTATAAGAGTATGAAAAAGAAAAGGAAAGAATAGGAGGGAGGGGAGGTATGAAACATACTATTCTCATATGTTATATACCAATTTTAGATAGGCCAATGTGAACCATTTTTCCATACTTCAGAGGCAATAGAATCTGTTGTAAGCATTCCAAGTTTCTATAAATGGGGTAGAAACTTGGGATGCTTATAGCATATGAAAGAAGCTGCTTAATTAACATGGTCCTGATTCCAGCAATTATTTTACATAGTTCTGTTTATCAAACTGTTTATACTGCACATGACATTGTCAGATATGGCTCATGCATTTTATTACACTGTCACAACTAGGAAAAAATAATAGAACTTCATGTAAACTGAATATGAACCAGCAGTGTGATGTGACTACAGAGAATAGAAATTCATTTTTTGGATGCAACAACAGAAGTGCAATTTCCAAGTCATAGAAAGCAATCATCCCATTCTGTGCTGATTTTGCTATTCCTTAGCTCAAGTATCATGTCCAGTTTTGGGCCCCACTCTTTAAGGAAGATTCAAGAAATTGGAATGTTTTTAAGAAGGGCAATAAAAGAGACCAAAAACTAGGCTGTATGAAGAGAGACTGGAAGTTAAACTTGAGAAGAGATGACTGAATGGGAGATATGATACCATTTTTCATATAGAAGAAGTCAAACTTCTTATTTGTTTCAGAATGCATGAAATAATGGATTTAAGTTACAGGAAGGCAGATAATGATCGAATGTTAGAAAAAGCAGTAGCAACAATTTGACAGTTGAATCACTTCCCACACTCTCCTTCACTGGATGTATTCAAGTGGATCATAGACAAACACTGATCAGGAATGCTTTAATTTGGATTCCTGTTCTGAGCAGGGGGTTGAATTTGGTAGTCTAAATTGTCTGGCTAGCTCTTTGATTCTTGTGGCTTTTAAAAAATTAGATAATGGTCCAACTGATGTTAGAAGCTATTGTATACCCAGGTATAAAAAGCAATACTTATTGGAGTAAGATCGTTGAATTTTTGAATCCTTACAAAAATAACACAGTGATCTTTAGAAACAAGTAATGTGTTCTATAAGTCCTATTACAATACATTACTTAGTCTAAGGGAACCAATTTGGCATTATGGAGTTCTGCCTCTTTTTCTTAGAATCATGCTTTACTTTTGCATTGAGATGAACAATTGAGCCTTAAACTAGGCTTCAGTGCATTGAAAGATGAGATATATGCTAACAACAACAAGCTATAATTCAGAAAAGGAGGAAGAAGAGGAGGAGAAGGAAAGCATGTTGTCGGTCAACAAAAAAGCTAACTTAGGTTTGAATGTGCAGGGTTCTTTAGTTAAGGTAGTTCTTTTTTAAAAGCGTTAGGTTCATTGTTTGGGTTGATGTGTTTCAAGAGCAAATTAGTTCTTCAAGAGCAAATACATCTTTGCTCTTGAAGAACTAAGGAAAAATTGTGGTTACATTGCTCTGGTTTGCAGTTTGACTGTGATTTTATTGTTTTTGTTCAAAAATTACTGCAGGTAATGTTCAGTTTAGTTTGCACCTAGCACACTTACAGTATATTCAGGGCACAGTAAGCACACATACCACTCAGTTTAGCTTTTTTTTTTTACATCAAGCAAAAATATAGCTTGATTTTTTTTTTAAAAAACCTTAGCAAACAAGAGTTAATTGGCAAAATGGGACAAAAAGCAGGCAAAAGCAAGGAGACATGAACAATTGGCAAAACATAAAAAGAGCAATTGTTAATATCAACAATCTATATTATTTGTATCTCTATATCAGTCTATATAAAAAGATACATATCCTTCCAGACCCACTGGAAACAATACTACAATGTGTGTAATTAGCATGGACAGTTCCAGCGGTTAGCCTTCGGCTGTTCCACCTTCAATCCTTTTATGTACGCAGCTGCAGAATAGAAATGGAAAATCAGACACTAGACGATCCCTGTATTCTGCACCATTAATAAATTATTTAGTGGGCATGTCCAACAATTTTAACTTAGATTGTATTATATTTTGAATATTCTATACAGTACTGAATAGAAGAATTCCTTGCATATTATATTAAACCAATATATGGAACACTTTTATGGTGGTTAATTGATTTTTTTCTTGTCATTCTGCAGAATGTGTAGAGTCTTCATAGACATATACAGAAACAATTGTACTTTTTCAGCAAATTAATATAGACTTGCTGATAAATCACTGGGAGGGTCTATTATGTGTTTCCACTTTATTTTTATTATTTGTCACTTTTAGTCTTATTTCTTTTGCCACAGCTCTAATTAAAAAAAATACTCTTGAATTATGTATGGTAATATGGACTGAAATAAATAAAATATAGATGTATTTACTGCATGACAACATGGGATAGAAAATTCACTTTCTATCACTTTTGCCATTTTTAAAAAATTGATCCAAACCTGGGAAAATAAGATAATTTTCACCTGACATATAAATGACATCAAATTTGGCAACAGGAAGACCAATAAAAGGAGGAAATTTCATGGCCAAATTCCTTTCACTGCACATGATTGGTCCGTAATTAGGTAGAATGGGGTAGTGGCTTCAGCTCCATATATTAGGAACAGCTAGAAGATAGCCAGTTTTTGATTTACAGAGGTATGTTTGCCATACAGATTTTCCTGCTTGCTTTAAGTTATTCTGATCACTTCAGATGCAATGGAGCCTACTATCCCCTTACTGAGACTGAACTTTGATTTCAAAGCTAGTCCAGTCGTTTTCTGAAAGTGAAATGGAGGTGTCATGTCATTTTGTCCTTTTGTCAGCTAGAAAAATTTCTGACCTTGTAACTGAAATAGTCTTATCTCTGGTAGCCACCACTTCCCATTAGAAGTGAGAAAACATTCAGAGTTGGTTTCTTAATAATGATTTTTTTTTCTGTACTGAACCATAATTATTGGCAAGAAATATTTCATTTATTGCCTGTGCTTCTTTGGATCTTCCTAACTTATTTAGTTTTAAGTTTTATGGGAAGAAAAATCTGTAGCTAGGCCAGATACTGTTTCTTTGGAATGAACTCAGAGTGAATAATCTTTAAGCACAGAAGTATTAAACTATAGAGGAAGAAGCATAACTGTAACACTTTTATTTCCCAGAGGAAGCAGAAAACTTGAAGATGAATTCATTTTTTAAACTTTTATGAGGAACATTTCAAGCATCAAGCATTATATCGGTACAGCTAAATGGAGTTAAATCTCAGCAACCCCCCCAGAAGATTGGTCTGTCTGTCTTTTCCTTCCTTCCTTCCTTCCTTCCTTCCTTCCTTCCTTCCTTCCTTCCTTCCTTCCTTCCTTCCTTCCTTCCTTCCTTCCTTCCTTCCTTCCTTCCTCTCTCCCTCTACTTCTTTCTCTTTCACTTCTTTGGAAGCTTCAAATTTAATTGTGATTTATGTATGTATGTATGTATGTATGTATGTATGTATGTATGTATGTATTTATATGGCAGTTCCTATTGGAGTCAGAGCTTCTGCTTTGAAGTTCCTTCTGTCTGGCTTATTCTTTCCACATGGTATATAATGTTTTATATCTTTGCTTCTTTGGTTTATCTTCCTCTTAAATTAAAGAGGACAATAGCTGTACTGTACTGTCTTCATTCACCAAGGTGAGCTCTATTTTGAAACAGACAAGCAGAACAATAGTATATTTGGGAATAAATCCAAAGTCTATTTAACTTACTTTTGTGTCTTACTGTGTATTATTTGATACTTATTTCAAATCACCTTGAAAGCAGTTGTTTCCATTGAATTAAAGTGTTTTGTTGCTGTCATGAACTGATTTACATTTCTAATAAGCTTTCTCTGTAGGTTTCTTGCCAGCATAATCACAGGCAACATTAAGATCTTATCAGCAGACGTCACATTAATTTGCTCACATATGTTGCGTATATTAGCAAGTAGTTTTATCATCTGACATTTTATCTCTTTACGGCAGTCTGAATGAATTGCATAAGTTGGTGCTAATTTTACCAAGGCAGCAGACAAGGACTATCGTCCCTGGAACTGTAGTTGTATATAAACCATGAATAAATCTTCTGCTTCTACACATTTCATCTAAATATTTTGCTTTACACCTTAGTTCATTCATGCCGCAGATCCTAGAGGAATACCAAAAATGTTGCCTTTCTCTAGTGTTGTGTTTTCTAATCGAGATGATCCTGGATTACAACCTCCATGGTCAGATATAATAAAAAGACTTGTATCCCAAACATGTTGAGACCCAAATTTAGGGACAACTCTAGACTTAAACCTTAGCTATGTTCTTTGTTTGGCTCCAATACTTTGGCAGCCTCTGGAACTCCAGATGCTTTTTTTTTTAGGTATTGGAGAAGGTTAGAGGCTAAGCCAACAATTCAGTATTATTTTTAAAAAAATATATGAAAAAGAAACTTAGATATTATGCAAGAAATCTAAAACAGAGAATTAGAATATTCTATTTTGCAAAATTAGCTCTGAAGAAATGTCAAGTAAGTTTCATATGATTTAAAATTTAATTCAACAAAGATTTATTTTTTGAGTATTTTAGATTTCTCATCATGTTTTTAAAAGATTGACTATCATCCTTTTTATAGGAGAGATGTAATAAATGCAAAGGAACATTAGTACATATATTTTGGACAAGTTTACTGGTAGTTTATTTATTTATTTATTTGTTCCTTTTGCATGGCTGCCCATCTCAACAAGTAATACTGGGCAGTGAACAATCATAAAATAAATTAAAACAAATTTCCATCACAGTACAAAATTTAAAATGCAGACAGAAGCTGAGGAGAATATTATAATCCATGGTTGTTAACACAACCAGGAGATGGGACCCTTCGCACACTCAGGGCCTCAGGCCTGGCCATAGAACTAGCTCCTTAGGGCCTTATGAAAGGCCAGCAGGGTTGGGACCATTATAATCTACGGAGGGAGGATGTTCAATAGGGCAGGCACTATGGCAAGTTCTTCTTGGTTAGGTATTATTATCATGATGAACCAGGTTCTTGCAAAAAATATATATTAAGTTTTAAAGATGTCAATGTGTTGTTAAATTACATTTCAAAAGTTTGGAATTTGTCTTTTGAAGCACTTTGGAGATATTGAGCCTGGACTATTGTGGAAAAGGTGACTCTGTGTTCTTGAGGGGACACATGTGTACCATGATTCCATATGGTTTAGGTATAAGTCATTAATTGCATCAGAATTATTTGAATAAATATAATAATATAACTTTGATACCATAGAAAAGTAGTAGAATTTGAAAAAAAACACTTATATTTTTAATTTTATTACACTATTCACTGTCTTCCCTTTCTTATGCATCTTAGAGCTTTTTATTTTGTTTTTCTATTTTTCTTTTCTTCTGTAATTTTGTGTTCCCTTTTAGTTTGTGTTGGTAAGTTTGATTTTTTTTAGATAGTTTCTTCAATAATAATTTAAATGAAATTATGTTTATTAGCTTTGTTTTTAAATGTTTATACTGTTATTACTTGTATTGTTGCTGAATTGTTAAATGTCACTAAAATTCTTTTTAAAATATGTTGTTTTATTGTATGCAATTTTAATCTACTGTTCAGGCTGGTTTAAGGAGGAACATTATATTGAAAGGAAGAAAAACTAAAGATGGGATAAACAAAGAACAAGTTTGATTCTTGGAATACTTAAGCACAATGTTTCAGGTATCAGGTGTCTAGGTATGGCTTGTTAACCAGATAAGAACTGTTACAGATAAGCCTTAAAGGAGTTCTAGAGTTGTGTTAAATTTCTTTGCAACGAGGGGCAGAAACTATATACTAGCCACCTTTATGTTTAAACAAAAGCATGGCTAAGTTGCTGTATGGTACACTGATCTGTATATATGGGAATGACAGAAGATTTCAAATTATTCAGTAGTAATTTTACAGTTAAGCTTTCTGTACCCCTTACTGCATAACAAATGAGTTGTTGCAGTTGGAATCTTGAATGCCTTTGTTTCTAGAAAAGGTTAAGATTTGCCATCGGAATTTGTGAGGTTTTTATTGAGTGTTTTTTTTTTCCTCATAAGTATCAAAGGAGGTCACAATATTTTGCTCAATTGCCATGTATATATGAAAATATTTGTGGATTCTGAGAAATCCAATCTTGTTTGGTTGATTATACCTATTATTTTATTTTAATTTTTTAAAATCATTTCTCTGTATAAGTGTGAGAGAGAATGATTTATTATGGTCATCAACCATCACAGCTATATATATGTATTTTTCCCATTTTTCATCTTTGTCAATAAAAACAGAATAACTGATAACAGACATAATAATAATAATAATAATAATAATAATAATAATAATAATAATAATAATATAAGGAATGACATGGCAAGAGACAAAAGGTATTGGAAGAGTTGCTCCTTTTTTAGGAAGGAGCCAATCTGATATCCCCCATTATTCCTGGAAGTCAGGATTTGCAGTGATCCATTGGCCATGTTCTTCTAGTCAAAGAAGGACATTGAGCCCTGTTTGGTGGATATGAATGTTCTTCCTGGAAGAAAGGTGGTAAAGCAAGTCTCTTTCCTCTCCTTTAACCTTAGTCTTTTCAAATATCTGGGCTTTTCTGTACAAAAGTGATTTTCCTCTGTTCTTGGTTTTGAGGCCCATATATGTGACTAAGGTATTTTGATTTTCGTTTGTTCATTTTCAGGATTGCCTATGTGAAGCAAGATAAATGGGTATTCCTTCGAAAATGAATGTGCTATAGTATATAGGAATCCAGTAGTCTGAGTAGATGAACAGGACTAAGACATTTTTTAGAGTTGTATTGTTTTTGGAGGCTCTTCAGCAACACTGGATATGGATTTAGTAGAACATCAATAAGGGAAAAAAGAAGCTTCCAAATGCTAGCAGCAAGATAGGCCGGGTGTGAAGAATTGCATTATTAGCATCCCCCTTCCCCCCATGCCATTTCTTTCTGCTGGATACATGCTAAAAGGCTTTCTCATAGGGTGACAGTTGAGTGGCTCATTTAGCTTATTGAGCTGGAGCTGATTGCAATAATCATCATCGCTGAGAATTTGTAACCTTGAGGGAACAGCTATAATGCTTTAGGAGGCTACTGTTGAAAGTATATCAAGCCGACACGACAAACATTTGCTTGCTGCATGCTAGGAGAGCATGCTGCGTCTTCAAAACAGACCAACAGCCTCTATTGTGTTTTAAACGTTACCAAAGCTCAGCAGGACTGGACAGAAAATCAACAAAGATTTTAATACTGAATGAAAAATATTTCAGTAACTTTATATTGATCTACTATTTAAAATATAATAGTTATCCTTTCCCACTTTTCCCTTCCTAATGGACGGGTAGATCAACTTGCCTTTCCCTCTAGTGTATCATCATTTGTTCATTCTTTATTGTAGAGAAGCAAGCCATTGTTCAGCCTCAGGAAGTTCTGGTTCATTTAGTTTCCTACACAATTATTGCAAATAATCTGAAAATTAGCATTCTCCTGCATGCTACAGCAACACAGATAGTGATGTCTCACTCCCATCTGTTACCTGCCTTCCCAATTAGTATATTTCTTTCACTGTATCTCTAAGAGGTGGAAGACCTTCCAGTTTTGTTCATTCTTGGCGAATTCTCTTTTTAAATTTTAGTACTACCCTATATACCAGTGCTAAAGTGCATACAGCATATAATTATTACACACACACACACACACTGTATATATATATACACACACACATACAGTGTTTGTGTGTGTGCATGTATGTATATATATATATATATAGTATACAGTATACATGATACACAGGATATATATATGTATGTATGTGTGTATGTGTATGTGTATATATATACACACACACATACACAGTATCTATACCTATATCTATATCATCTATACCTATACTATATCTATATCTATATATCTACAGTATACACACACACACACACACACACACCCTTCTCACCCCTATGGTGTCTTTCTCAACCTCAGGTCCTCTACCAGAGGCCTGGGACAGGCAGGTCATTGTGATAGTAGACAAGGACTAGAAGACGGTAGTGATGATAGATGTAGCAGTGCCTGACAGCAACATCAGGAAGAAGGAGTATGAGAAGCTGGAGAAGTACCAGAGCCCAAAAGAGGAACTAGAGAGGATGTGGAAAGGCCAAAGCGGTTCCAGTGGTATGAGGATTCTGCACAGTATCTTAGCTGTTCCTAGCATTGCACTCTTCCAGACAGAGAGCTCTGATGTTGTTCCTGGTATTTGATGGAGCCACTCTCCCATCTTAGGAGTCACAGCCCCAAGTTCTCCTACCACCACTGGGACCACTTTGGCCTTCACTTTCCATAACCCCTCTAGTTCCTCTTTCGGGCCCTGGTACTTGTCCAGCTTCTCATCTTCTTCCTGATGTTGCTGTCTCTTGGCACTGCTACATCTATCACCACTGCTGTCTTCTGGTCCTTGTCTATTACCACAATGTTTGGTTGAGTACCTGCCTGTTCATCTGGATCTGGAAGCATGTATGTATATGTATGTATGTGTGTGTGTGTGTGTGTGTGTGTATATATATATATATATATATATATATATTTATACACACACACACATACACACACACACACACATACACTGTGCATACACACACACACACACATCTACTTCTACTTCTACATCTACTTCTATCTATCTGCACTGGTGCATATGGTACTGTGGAAAGTAGGACTGAAATTATTGTATTTGTGAGATACTTTTAGAATTCCCAAAGGCATCTAGCTGGCTATATGAGAAGAAGAATGCTGAACTAGATTAAACTTTGGCCTGATCCAGCAGGGCTCTTATTTTAGCTGAGGCAAAAAACAAACAAACCCAAAACTGATTTGATTGAAAAATTATGGCATTAAACTTTATAATGTAAGAAGCAATGGTTTCATGAAATCTCTCCCCCTCTCCTCAGCATTGTTTCACTGATATATTTTGTTTATTGTTCAGCACATCTACCTGGGACAAAGTCAAACTGAATGTAAAAGGATTCATTAACTATATTGGTAAATATAGTACTTTACTCCCCATCTCAAAGTAGAGAAAGACTTATAAACCTTTGAATTGACTTTTAAACAAAGTATCTTTTAGCTTTTGTGAGACAGTCTTATTTATTTTGCCTAAGCATGTTTGTGTGTGAGAGAGAGAGAGACAGAGAGCATGCACATGCACACTGGGACTGAAATAACTCTTGTCATTCAAATCAGGTCAAATATTTTGCTAGGGAATGACCTGCATTAATTTGACTGGAATCAGTGCAAGTAACAGTTTAGGATCTGAATAATCAGTGCAAGCAACAGTTTAGGATCTGAATAATCAATTGATTTTATAGCTTTAAAACAACAACATCACTGGAGCAATCCAAATGAGCCTAATACGGAACTATACATTATCAGTACAACTAACCATGTCTATCCTACTGAACTTGAAAAAAGTATCCAATGGTAAAATGAGATTAAGAAAAATATATTTACACTTTTCAGCCATTGTTTAACCTTCCTGATTAATTGTCCATCTGTTTCCTTTGTTGTCGCGAGTCCCATCACAACGGTTTTATGGAATATCAGCTTCAGTAGTAGACATGTGACCTTTTCCACATTCCAGAACTGCTTATTCTTCCTAGAATATCAAGAACATGTACTGAATTAACAGTAACTCAAGATACTTTACATGTGGATTCCAGATCCAGTGAATTGATCTCTGCTAATGAGGTATAAAGCTTTGGGCTTATTGCTTATTTCATTATCTCATACTTTTTACATATCCACATCCATGTCCATGTCCATAAGCCATAACTTGCTTTAAAAGAAAGTAGAGACTGGAAAGATTACTTAATGAACAGAAAATAAGGACAAAGAAGTTTTAAGGGATTCACACATATTCATTGCAAGCACCTGAACGTTTTTAACGTTTCCCATTCAAAACACAGGTATTTGGAAGAATTTAAAAGGCATCTTAGTGATTTAGTTTGAAAATGGTTGGAAATCTTTACTTATTTATTTGCTTGGTGTAGTGGTTAGGGCATCAGACTAGAAACTGGGAGAACCTGAGTTCCAGTCCTGCCTTGGACACAAGCCAGCTGGGTGACCTTGGGCCAGTCACTTTCTCCCAGCCCTAGGAAGGAGCAATGGTAAGCCACTTCTGAAAAATCTTTGCCAAGAAATCTGCAAGGACTTGTCCAAGAATCAGACATAGTTGAACAGATTAAAAAAAACACAAAACCCAGCTCTGGAGAGCTTAAAAAGATACAGTAAGAACTACGTTAAAATCTTTAAAAACAAGAACCTAAAACATTAAAAACTAAAACAATAATCTCATAAGTTTAAAACACTACAATATTAAAAAGTCAAGGGAAATAAATATATTTTAACCCCCTCATAAAAAGGAGGAGACTTACTTTAAGTCCAATAGCAAGTTCAAGTTCTCTGGATAAGATGAATGGTATCTCAAAGTGGCTACAATTGAATTATGTCCAAGTCTTATTAAAATTTAACCTCATTTCAGAGTATTCACAGAGTCAATTGTGGAACAAAAAACTCTGCAAACAAATAAATGAATAATATGAATGGTTGGAACATATATACACATAGTGATGGTGTGATGGAAGTTTTCAAAATTTTTCAGAGCTTTCAAAATTCCCTACCACTGTCCATGCTGGCTGGGTTTGCTCAGAGTTGAAAATCATCAACATCTGGAAGACTGCAAGAGTACATACAGTTAGTAAAGTTGAAAACTATCCAGCCCAATTGTTTGCCCCTGATTATGATGTTCTTTAGGTTTGTACCTAATTTCCTCAATGATAGACAGAAGGGAGTTGAACTTTGTGCAACCTCACTTAAATAGTATCAACCAGTCTGATAAGCTACCATAAATGAGTTCAAGTTCTCTGGATAAGATGAATGGTGTCTCAAAGTACTAAGGACTTAAAGCATCAGGGTACTAACATATCGATGCCCTCTCAGAACTCTGGGTACAATAATTGAAAAAGCCTAGTATGCAAGATTAAAATTGGACAAGGGCAAATATTGTTTCAGTTTTCAAAAAGAAGAAAAAGGAAGAATATATGAAAGGACAATAAACTTTTAAACAGCTTATTAACAATAGTTAGCAAGTATTGTAACAGAGCCAGTTTGGTGTGGTTAAGGCACCAGGCTAGAAACCAGGAGACCATGAGTTCTAGTCCTGCCTTAAGCACAAAGCCAGCTGGGTGAACCTTGAGCCGGTTGCTGTCTCTCAGCCCTAGGAAGAAGACAATGGCAGACCCCTTCTGAAAATCCTGCCAAGAAAACTGCAGGGACTTGTCCATGCAGTCTCTGAGAATTGGACACAATTGAACGAACTAAAAAAAAATTGTAATAGAAGCCACAATAGATTTATTAAATCATGTTAGAATAATGTTCTTTGGTTTTCACAGAATATTCAACAACTTATGCAAGTATAGGTTGATTAGAAATCAGCTTAAATATGAAATAAGTGATAATGCCATCCAGTAGATTCACCACACAGCAATGTTCATTAATTAATTTGTCATAAATTTGGAATTCAAAACCATGCACAGCCACTGCAAATTAGTACAGATAATAATATTCCAGTTCTCCTGTCCATCATGTAGATCTTATACATCCCATCCGATAGAGTGGTGTTACCACATGAGGATGAACTGCAAGTAACTTTGGGACATATGGTGGGTATGTGTGTGCAGTAGAGAAGAGGGGCCAAAAAAAAAAAATCCTGAGGCAATGCTTTATCTCCAAGTTGCAAAGTTATTGCAGTGTGCACATAAAATCAGAGCTAGTATATTTTAGTGAATAAAGTATTGGATTAGAAGTGGGGGGACCAAGGTTGAAATCTACTCTCAGCAACAGAAACTCACTGTGTGACTTTGGACCAATCTCTCTCTCTCATTCTCATCAAGTCACATAGTTCTTGTTGTGGGGATAATATCGGTCTTACACCAGGCTTAGATATCAGCACGTACCATACAAAAATATTACAATACTATACTATACGTCTGGGAAATGGAACAAGATGATTCAACTGTCATACAGTAGGTAATTAAATATTTAATCATCTCAGAAAGATCCAGCAATAATGTTTAAGCATAAGAATAAGTGTCAGAGATGGGCGCTTAAGAATATATATTATAAAAATGTAGAAAGGCAGACTTTACAGCTAATGTTCTACTTGAATAAGGGCAAAAATTGGAAGAAAGATGGCATGGAAAATATATCTCCCCTGAATAAGCAAAACAAGGGATTTCTGGTTTTGTTGTGATTAGCTGTTCAAAATTTGTACTTGGACAGAGTCATATATGTAGATGGATGGCTACATAAATTTATCAGGTAAATAAATACATACATTATATGCTGCACCTATTAATTACTATGGTCTTATTAAGATCCATCCCAATGTTTCACATAAGTGTTTGTGCATCTCTTGTGTTTAATATGGGTCAGATAATTATGGTTGTAGATTTTAATCAAATTTTTGATCTTTATTAGACTGTAATACTGTTCTTGCTAAATTTAACTCTTTTATATAGAATGTGGTAGAAACTTACATATTGGAATTTAATTTGGTTTTGTATCTGTTTCTAGGAATCTGGGAAAAAATGTTGCACGATACCAGATTGGCTCTCAGATCAAAGTACTATAAATAGTAAAGAAATAAGTAAAGAAAAGAAGAAATAACATATACTGCTGCTGACCCATGACCCTATTGCTATTAGTACTTCATAGCCAATGCATTCATTATATAACTAGCCTCCAATATTATAGCTCTATTGCAGGGCTCTGATGATGGTTGAAAGAAAGCAAAAATGTGAATAGGTTACTTATGTTATGATTACTTCCCACAGCACTCTTAGCCTTCAACTTGGATGATTCTAAGCAAGCAGCAACTTCAGCTGATCTATCTAAATTTTCATCAGAATTCACTGGTATATTATAAGAACCACCCATGCCATAACAGGGAATTCCCCAAGCTAGTGCCTTCCAGGTAGGAATTCCCTCCAATTAACGTTTTATGTTCAACAAATACACCATATTTTTATATAATTGATGCTGAACTGAATGGTTTTTTTGCTAGCTGTCCAGGAATAGTTTTCCCTTAATGGCTCTAAATAATGTGGCCATGATGGATTTTCAGACAGCAAAATGATTCATCCAACTCACAATTACAGTAACAAGCTCTTGAACATGCTGCATCATTCACAGTGATGGGAATATAATAGCATGTGGTTTTGTTGCAGCATTGCTTAATTCCCTTTGCAGTTGTCCATCAGGCACAAATACAGTGGATGCTCAATGTGGAACCCTAAACATAGTTCTATATACCTGCTATTAAACCAAGCTATATTTTTTACACCAGTTAAGACACAGTTTTCTTCTTCTGCATTTTAGCTGTTCACACCTGTTTCTCTCACATCACAACACAGAAGTTAGTTTGAAATGTTCGTTGGTATATTTGAGAGAAGAGACTGCCAAAGCCCCTTATTTTTTATTATATAAAAGAAAGGGAGAAAAAGTATCTCATTAGAGACAATGCTGCTGATTCTTTAGTTCTTACTGTTAAAAACATAATTGCAAATTAGGTTATAGAACAGGGCTGGGAAACTGAGTTGCAATGGGGCCTGTGGAGCATTTCTCCGGCTGAAATGTGGACAAGGCGGTTGGGTGGGTCAACACATATCTATTCTCTCCCACATTCAAATCTGTGTCTTTCTGTTTCTGCCTCTCCCTCTTCCTCTCTATTTTTGTCTCTCTCACACACACACACATGCATGCATACACACACACATACCAGGAGCAACAGGAGAGTGGGCAAGCATCTCTTGAGAAGTAATTTGGACCTACTGATTTCCCTCATGCATTGCAATAAATGTTTATTTCTATTTCTGATTGAAAAATCTAACATGTGGTACATAGCTCACATAGGTAAGCCTACCATTTATTCTTTCTGTTGCATCCTCCACACACATTTTTTTAAATGAAGCACTAAAGATTATCTTAAAGCTTTTCTTCACCAGCCATTAATAAGATCACAAATGTTTTTCGGGGGACCCAATTACTCACTCACCCATTACTCAGTTGAATGGTGGAGAAGAATGGGCTGAATTCAGTCAGCTAGCTGAATTAAAAGATAATTGGTGATCTTTTTGAACTGTAGATTCTTCAGTTTTCTTTTGATGCCCAATGTCAACTTGGCTGAAGTTTTCAAGAATCTTGAAACAATACATCTAGGAACAAAATCTTCCTTCCTTTCTTCCCACATCTGATCCTGTGCATTGAACTTCCTGCCTTCTAATAACCCCCTACCGAATTGTTAGCTGCAGTTACATGTTTAGATTTTTCACATTATGAGAATTTATTGTCATTAATGGATTCCAGACACCCAGAGAGGAATTGTTAACTTGTTTGGTCGATTGTCATATAGTTCTTCTGCAGACTTTATTAAGTTATAATGGGCAACAACAAATGGTACAGAGAGCACCCCTGCATCCCTAGTCAATGGTCACTGGCTGAGTTGTATTTATTTATTTGCTTATTTACAATTTTAATATAGCACCATATTTCAGTATGACTCCCAGCAGTTTACATCTTAAAACTGTTATATTGTGCAAACCTGTAACATAAGCCATGTTGCAGATGTAAGTTCTTGCAAATGGCCAAGCTATCAGTTGAGGTCTCTGTTATTGTTCAGTATTTATTCATGGTATTCCTGTTCATATTAGAGGCAGTAGGCAGATGAGCATTTTGTCTATTTGAGCCCCTTTTTGTAATCACCAGATCAGATGAATACAACAACTGTACAATGACTCAAGCATTTATTACCACCCACCTGAATTACTGCTCTGGGTTCTACATGCAACTGCCTTTGAAGACATTTGAAAATCACAATTGATGCAAAATGCAGCAGCCTAGAAATTGACAAATTGAAAGTGCTATGATCATGTAACACCTGTCCTATGGTTGCTGCATAGGCTACCAGTAGGTTTCTATGTGTAGTTCAAAGAGCAGTTTTAGGGCATAACATCCTATATGTCTATAGGATTGCCTTCCTTGAATAGCAGTGGCCTGCCTGACCACCCCCTTATATACATGCCACCAATATCTTTTAATGGTCCCAAGATCCACGAAGTAAGAGAAACCAGGGCCTGTAATCAGTGCTTTTGCCTCATATTGTGGAACCGATAGCCTCTGGAAGTTATTATTATTATTATTTATTTATTTAATTTCTATAGCTGCCCATCTCAACTAGTGGCTCTTGTTGAGTTAGGTCAGTACCCTCATTGTTGCCCTTTGTTGGCCGTTGTTGGAAGCTGCTAAAGACTCAGTTATTTCAGAGGGCGATGTCATGAGTACTGATGGCAAGCAGGAGGGGGCCTCTATCCAGGGGGGGAAACGCATGCGTAGTACTGAGGAATTAAGCAGCCATTCAAAGGGACACAGATCAGACCGCCTTAACTTTTGGGGTTTATCTGTCTGGGTTTTTCCCACGCTTCTTCCGTTTGTTAGGATTTTCTGTCTTATGTAGCAGTAATAAACACTAGAGACCTACTCCTCATCTCAGCATGATTCCTGACTGTTAGGACAGGCATTTAGGGTATGAGCAGATGCCATTGCATTTACGGTATTATGGTGTTTCTAATTATTTATTGATTTTATATTTTTATTATGTTTTATCTTTTTATGTGATAAACTGCCAGGAGTTTACAACTAAGTAAACAAATAAAAAAATATCATCTGCAAAATAAATTTGCAGATGATACAAAATACAAGAGTCTGGCTCCTTTCTGCTATGGCCTATTTAGAACATACTACTTTTGTTTATTTCAATTGATGAGCTTCCATATCACTTCCAGGCCAGTTCCAGGCCAGAAATCAAAGACTGCCTTTAGACCTTCTGCTTTCCTACTACATAAAAAAGCCTAGGTTGGCAGTTTTACAATTACAGAAATATTTCCAAAGGAATTTAAATTGTTTTTATCCTAAATGGGTTTTAAGTAGATGTTATTTTTCTTGGCCTTCAGGGATGTTTAATATTAAACTACAGGATACATTTCATTCATTGGGATAAGTCCTAATGTGTTTGTTTTGGGCATGGCATGTTGTGTTTTATAATCCATGGTGGATAGCCTTTTAAAGAGCAAGGACTGTGCCTTATTTGGGGGTGAGGGCTGGCAGCCACAAAGAAAGTCATATTGCACAAGTTGATAGAACTGGGTTGTGGGTCTTGAGAGTCTCTGTGTATCTTAACCATGGTATGTGTACTTTCGTATTTACATGACCGTCCTAATTAGTTTCCCATCTTAAAATGATAGAAAACTTCTATCAGATTTCAATAATTGTGATCACAGAGGCCACTGAAGACTGTAGAAATCTGGAAACTACATGTATCTGTTTTCCTACTCCCTCCACCAGCCTTAGTTCACTGCATGAACCTCATTAGTTGTGGCTTATTTTAAGCTTATTTGCTCAAACTATAGTTAAAATTCAACATGTGAATGAGGTTGCTATTTCTATGGCTTTTTTAATCTCCATCTTCAAT
This sequence comes from Candoia aspera, assembly GCF_035149785.1. Classification (NCBI taxonomy): domain Eukaryota; kingdom Metazoa; phylum Chordata; class Lepidosauria; order Squamata; family Candoiidae; genus Candoia; species Candoia aspera. The sequence continues at coordinate 54,167,899 of NC_086158.1, forward strand.
TCTGTTGCAGAATAGTTTTACTGAGTTTATTGCTTTACAGATCACATTATAAAATTGATCCCATAATAAACTTCTATTACAGCTAAGTTTGTCTGGAAACTTTTTTATATCAATAAAAATTATTGGTGTGAGCCAAAGTTTCCCATAACTTCCAGTTCCAACCAAATTCACAGAAAAGCTGAAGTGGAATTCTGGCCCTGTGTCTATGTCCAGTGCTGTGTGCTTTTTTTTTTCACAGCTTTAAACATAATTAAATGTGCTTAGGAACATAGCCCGGTTTGAGACATCACTGAAAACAAGCTGCTACCTCTCCGGGGCTTATCTCAGCACCCACCTCCTACTAAATTAATTTTTTCAATTGCTTTTTTCTCCGCTGTCAACTTCTTGTGCTTGTATTCTCACTAAATGAGATGTTTATATGCAACACTCTTCAATTGGTTTTAAGCAGATGTAAATACTCTGTGACATTCTTTCCCCTCTTTGAAAAAGAGACTTTGCCAGGTTAGCATCTGCACTGGGAAAGAAAGGTTGGAAATAGCTGGAATGATTAATGGAATGACTTGAAACTTGTTTTTTCATTTATATTTACAGTTCATACTGAGTGTACCTGATGGTGTTTACAGTGACTAAGTTCATGAGGCATTAGAAGGGTATTGGTTCTAAAAAATATCTGCATAGCATGAGCACTTGTAAGAAGGGACAACCTTTGCAAACTTCATTTCTGTGGAAGCTACAGATACAAAGATACATTTGAATATCTTGATTTTTTTTAGTTTCCTTCTGTGAAGACCAAAGGAAGGCATCTGAATAGAATGGTTTACCACCATTAGCTCTAGTAGGATACTATGGATGTTCCATTTGATAAATTCAGAGTAGGTTTTGAAGTACTTTCCCAGAACATTTGGCACAGCAAGATGCTCATTGTTTTAAAAAGAAAGCTGAATACATTTAAAATGGGCATGGCTGATATTTCTATATAATTTATTTTGGCATTCTATATGCCTATTATTATTATTTAGAAACAGTTTAGAAAATTAGGGAATTTTCTTCTGAAATGTGGGAATTGGGTCAGAGTTCTTATCTCATTACCATTTGGGGAGGGGGTTAGTAATGATCGGCAGTCAAATTTACTTCCACAACTTCTTTTGTGGAATCAGGACAGACTGGCAGATTGTCCTAGAATTTTTCCTGTTTCTTGTGCAGCAAGAGATAGATCACTACCACATCTATATGTGTTTGTTTTGTCAGATTTTCTAAAACAAGTTCTGGGGTTATCATTTTTTTTCTTTTGTCTTACAGAGGATTATAATATACCATACATACTTGTGAATAAGCCCATAAATTTGACCCTTGAAATGTAAACCAAAATACCATGAAAATGTGCTACCCTGGATAAGCCACCCTGGATAAAATTTTGAAAATTTTAAATTGAATCTGTTCTGGGAAAAAAAAAATTATTGATACAAAGTATGAAAATAAATGAAGAATTTATTGCAAAGGCATACAAAATTATCAAAAGCTTTAAAAAATCTGCATCTTTATTGTCCGATTTTGCAAAAAGATGTTCAGATTCTTCAAGATTTCAGTTTGCTATTTCAAGCAAATTTCATATCTACTCATGAATCTGGAGCACCAGCCAGCAGAGGTCCTCAGCCTGAAATTTTTCAGACTTTGCAATCTGAAGTGCATGCAGACAAATATTGGTCCTGGTAATGGTATTGCAATTTTGCCAACATTCCATTACCCAGCTGTGCAAGTCATTTTCTAGAGCTGGGAATAAAGACACTCCATACTGGCATGACTTCTCCCATTTTGACACGACTTCTAAACTAAATTACCTTTTCTTCCATTCACAGACTTGTTTTTCATTTACCTCAAATTCTCTGGCAGCAACAGAATTTTTCGTCTCCCCAGTCTCCTAATAACTTTTAGCTTGAAAGCTGCATCATACGATAACTATTGGCAATTTCCAGACATGGTTATAGGCCTATTTTAAAAATAAATTCAATAAATATTCACTGTATAATTGTAATGCATTTTCTATTAGAAAAGGTAAAGCTATAGTCACTAACTTGATTACCAAAGCACATGCAGCAACAGGCAGGAAACCGCAAACATTTACATCATCATTTATAAAAGCACACAATTTTAAATAAATGTGCTGAGACTAATTCAGTTGGAAGACCATTTCCATGCTGTAAAGAGAAGTTTAAAGACAAAGTCAGTATATCCATTCAAAGACATTGATCATTCTGTCAGTCAATCTTACTGTTGGAAAATACAAACATATTTAAGGTAAATAACACCATAACTCATATATGTCTATTTTAGGTAAAATACTTTTGTTCTTGTTAAGCATTTAGCTGTGGTATGCATGGTTGGGCCATGATGGGCTTTCAAAAATCTGAGTTCAGGTCTTCAGATAAGCCAAACCCAATTTTGGGGGTGCATTTTGGAATTCTTGGCTTATCCACAAGTATGTGCTGTATATAACAACACCACACATTATAAGAAGTGGTAATCAAAGGATACATTTTAGGGTGTTTAAACATCTCTTACCCCTCCTTAATTAAGTGATATTCTGAAACCCTAAAATTTATAGCATTTAAAACATATAAGGCATAATCCCACTACATGTAGCTAAGATGGGGGATGCTCTTAGGACCTAGTTCTGTTGTTTAAGCCATTTGAATTGAGTTCATACCTTTCTGGAGGGAAGAACCAGATTTTTTTTATTATTATTATTGCTGATGTTTTAATGTTATGATGTTGGCACAAATCTTAGGAAAAATATATCAAGGCTTGTGGCATTTTCACTTATGCCTTACATTATGTATTAGTTGGGATAAAACTGATAGATTGCATATGTCATCTGAAGGGCTTGGTGAGGCTATCAAACAGCTGCTGGGAAACTAAAATGGACAGCAGATATGTTCAAAAGTATCACTGCTAAAGATCTTAAGCCACCAATTTTAAGTTTCCTGCAGATATAATGGAAACTTTGAGGTAACCCACAATCAGAAATGACTGTAATATGATCCACATGATCTTTATAGATAAAGGGGATACCTGATCCCTAAACCAGTCTTGACAATGATGATACATAATTCTCCAACTTTCTTTCTTACTGTGTAGGTGTAATTGGGAAACGAAAAGGAATAGCACCTTCATCAAAATAGGTGACTATCTAGCTCAGTAATTTTTAAAAATATATTAATAATATAAGCTAACTGTTTATCTTATTTTCCACCTTATAGCAGAGATTGATTATACACACTGGTTTGAATAAAATCTTTAAATTTTCAGGAATAGGAAGCCTATCTTTATTCCATGCTCTATCCTCCTCTTTTTTCTTCATCTAAAAAAAAAAAAATAGAGTGGAGAGCAGCAGCAGCAGCAGCAGCAGCAGCAGCAGCAGCAGCAGCAGCAGCAGCAGCAGCAGCAGCAGCAGCCAGACTTATTCTACATTCATGTAGGCATAAGGAGTATTAGGTATGCTCGCTGCCTTGAGTTATTTATAAAAATAATAAAGGCGGGGCAAAAAATCAATCAATTAAATAAATAAATAATACGTTTGCAGAAGAATTGAACATCCTGATGTACCATCCTTCCAAAAACACTGTGGGATAAAAAAAAAGACTGCTATTTCTGTCAGTGACCACCTGCCGCTCAGAACCAAGCCAGAGAAACACAAAATTGTTAATTAAGCCAATGGAGCGGCAGGGAAAAGAAGTGCAGGATTTAAACTAAGTGGATATATGAAGAGGCTGCACTATGTGGACATTGGGTGATCAATTACCTTCAGTGGCTTCATCCTAGTATAAAATACAGACTCTTATCTAGTCATACCATGTTGAGTATCTAGTTAGTTTCTACTAAATTTAAGCCAGGAAAGCCATCCAGATTTTTTTTTTTTTAAAAAGTCTGATGGAGAATTCTGAAAAATTTAAATAAATAAAGGCATTATCAGTCATAGATATTATCATGTAGCATTTTTCCATAGAGGATTTACGGTGAGAAAATAAACATAAACTAAGAAAGGCACCAATGTCTACTTTGTTCAATTCTTCACAAGGAATTGGGATTTCTAAAAGGTTGTATAGTAGACATAATGGTTGAGTGAATAGGCAAATCAGGGCCTTCCACTCTTTCACAATGCATCAAAGAACCACAGTTCCCAGGATTCTGTGCCTGCAGATCTTGAAATAATGTTAAATCTCAGTAGGATGATCAGATGAAAATCTGAGTCATGATTATCTCTGAACTGGAACTTGCAGAGATGGCTAAACTGACTTCCCTGATTAGACATAACATAGTATCTATATTTATTGCTGACTGGAAACCCCTTATAGACTTTTTGCATGAAACAGAAAAAAATTGAATTTACGACTTGTAGTTTTGATGATTAGAAAAAAACTAGATGATGGAAAAAAGATAATTTTTCTTTTTGTAATCATAGTGTAAGAGATAATTTTGTAATCATACTTATATTTGCTGCAAAGAAATTCGGAAGCTTCTTTCTATTTCTTTTTATCTTTCTTTTTGTCTTTCCTTTTTCTCTCTCTTTTCCTTTCATTCTTTACCTTATATTAGTTTTTGTTAATTTTATCTTCTTTTTAAAACTTTTAATAAAATTTGTATATAAAAATGATTATCTCTGAACATTGGGTAGAATTTGGGAGACATTACTTTGGCCAATATTACATGTCAAATAGGTCCTTTTAAGGTAGAGGATTCATGCCTTTGTTTCTTCCCTCTTCCTATCTGTATTAAATAAGATAATATGATAACCACTCTTTAAGTCCCTACATTATCATTCTGCCAGCTCTTGGCAGCACTCTTTATTTTTAAATACATCTATGGCTTTACAAATAGCCAGTTTTGCTGTAGTGGTTGAGGCATCAGACTAGAAACTGGGAGACCATGAGTTCTAGTCCAGTCTTAAGCACAAAAGCCAGCTGGGTGACCTTAGGTCAGTCACTTTCTTCCAGCCCTAGAAAGGAAGCAATGGGAAACCACTTCCAAAAAACCTTGCCAAGAAAACTGCAGGGACTTGCCAGGCAGTTACCAGGAGTCAAAAATTAACTCAAATGTGTGCACGCATGCGTGCATACACACATGCACACACACACACACACACACACACACACACACAAAGGCTTTACTCCTTCCTATCTCTCTAGTCTTTAGTTCCTTTAAAACCTTCCTAAAACTTATTTATTCAGTGTGTTTTAATTTCTTAATACCATCCTTTTACTGAAAGAATAGGAAACCCTTTGGGAGCAGCAGGGAACATTTATCATGGACACTAACAAAATTGCTGCCACTGAAGGTTTTGTGAATAACCAATTACAAAATATCCATTTACCAGAAAGCAAAACTGTTTGATTATCCCTTGTCAAATACTATTAGAATACTTCAAAGTAGCTTCCTATCTCTCTTCTTTAAATGGAAAGAATTTGATAAATTATACTAAGAATGAGTAAAGAGACTGGCTGTTGCCAAGGGAAGTGACCTTGGACCTATTGGTGCCTGCTGGCTCATGGTTGCCTACTTCTGCCATCTTAGCACAACTAAATCTAGTTGAAACTGACTCATTCAAAGTGCATAAAGTTCTTTCTCCTTTCTCTTTTTGTTTTTCCAAGTCAAATTTTAACTGTAAGCTCCTTGTAATCAAGTAGTCTGAAAACTTCATGTTCTGAAATGATACTGCACATGTATAAAATAGTAGCAGCAGAAGGATGGGTGTTCCATTATTTATTACATAAAAATCAATATATGGATGGGCCTCTTTAAGACAGGTGATAAATAGCTCCTGGTAGTCAAAGAGATTAAAATCTGGACCACTTTAGAATTAATTTAGTCTTGTGTGTTCTCCTGATGATTCACTTTGCACTTCATTTACATTCCATCCATAATTCAGCAATTTTTATCTTTGCCACACAAATTCTTGTGACTCAGTCAGTAATTTGTTTTCAAGCCAGTTTGCTTTGGGTCCATTATTTTAATGCCTCAGATTTTCCCAGCAAATTAGTTGCTGCATTGAAATAAACAGACTAACAAACAATGATCAGCCATTTATTAAAATGATACAAAAAAGGTTAAACCTTTCATTATGCTTAGTGCTGCTGTAAATTGCTATACAGTTAATTGAAAAGGGCACATTTTGGGGGATGCTGGTTTCATAGCTACCTTAACAAGAGGAGGTAAAAAAAAAACCAGCTGAAACATGCACTTACAATTTAAAATTGACCTACTGGCAAATACCTTACCAGGTGTTGTGAGCAAACTTTGAATTGGCAAGATACACAGTCATTAAACCAGCTGTCCCAGGTGGGGCAGCCTTGAAAATGTGCAAATCTGACATAATAAACAATGAACAATCATCATTGTCATAAAGATTTTTGATGAACTCAGCTGGGTTTAAATGAACCTTAAGTTATTAGCAGTTGGACTCTACCTAAATCAACTGTTGTTTGAGCCCGACATAATTTAGTCTGCAAGGTATTCGCCATGCAGTGGGAACAGTTGATTTAGTCATGACTGTTTTATTATTGCCAGTTGTGGTGGAATGTTGTCCTGATTATTTGATTCTGTGGGTAAAAATTAAACCATAGAGTTAATATCCATTTCCCATTACTGGTGATGCTATAGTACATGTCACTGAACCATTGCCTTTTTCTTAGCTTTTGGAAAAGATTATCCTGCACTTCCACATATCTCAGTACTGTTCCATCATAGACAGAGGCCAGAAATGACTTGAATACTTTTCTGTGGTTTGAAATAACTTTTGAGATATTTCAGTTTCAAACAACTACATTTATCAGTGACTGGAAACCCCTTATGGAATTTTGCTGAAAAAAGAGAAAAATGAACTTATGATTTATGGGTTGAAGATTAAAAAAGGTAGAGAAAGAAGGAAATTATGATGTAACTTTAGAGATAGAGGGCAAAATATAAATGTATCTACAACTGCTGTTAAAAAGATTGGAAGCCGCTTCTTTATAATTTTACTTTCCTTTTCCTTTTCTATTTTATTTCTATTTTCTATTTTCACTTTTACTATTTTTCTTTATTATCTTTATTTTCTTTTATGGTTTTTACTTTGTTCAACATTTCTTCAATAAAAATTAGAAGCTAAAAAAAAAATATATTTCAGTTTTGGTCCACCTGGACTAAATTTTTATCTTTTCTTTCTGACTCTCTTCATGCTTTAGACTGCTAATATCTTCCTGTGCATCTTATCACTTATCTCTCAGAAGAATTACTTGAGTTAATTGGTTTCTTCATTTCTTTACAACTTCCACATGCCTTAGATGTTAGCAGGCTTTTCTTTGTACATAACACATTTTGTAACATTGTATAATCCTATGTAATACTGTGTGCTAGGATCCATTGACATAAGTTCCAATTTTCCCAGTGCTTGCAATCATTCTTTCCCATGATCTATCTCTACCTTCTGCAATTTGGGCATGGTCCAGATGTGCGGACTTCAACTCTCAGAATTCTCTGTAATGGCTGGAGAATTTTTGACATGATCTACCTATCCGAAGGGTCCACAGGTTGAGCAATGCTAGTTTAACCATGCTGAATTAGTTACTAAAATGTGTGTTATTTCTAAGGGTTGTGTAACTGAGAGACTCCCATAGAATATTCCTGAACAGAGAATATTTGATATAACAGAGAAGTTATATCAAAGGCCCCTTGTACGGTAACTTGTTATCTTGAGCAAACAGAAAGATAAATCCATTGGGCTATAAACCTTTATACAAAAACATCTTTCTAATGCATAATGTATATTATAAGGTGAAAGAAATTCCAACCAGCTTTTTCCTTTTAATAAGTTATATAAAATCCAAAACAGTTAATAAAGAGTTTGCTATCTATTCTAATGTTTTTTTTCCTACAAACTTCATAAGCTTTGTTGTCATATGCTCTATCAAGACAACAAATCTGAGAATACAGTGGTAATTTTTAATGTTAAATGCCTAAAGGAAATCTAAGAATTCATTTTTTAAAAAAAATAGTGAACAGAAAAAAACTGGGTAAAATTCTGAGAAGGCTCTGACCCATTATAGGGCAAGATTTGTTTAAAGATTGTCCAGAAATGAGGATTTGATTAGAATAGTCAGCATTTAAATTATCTTGAAAAGAAAAAGCCATTTTGTGATTCACCAGTAAACTCATCTTCCTAGTCTTAGGACTTTCCACCTGCTTTCAAACTTCTTTTCTCTAAAACCCAGTTAATTGTTTACAAAAATGTAAGGTATATAATGATTTAAACATGGCTTAGATGCTAGGATGAACTCTATTTTTGAATATATATGGAGAACAAATCTGACAGTTTTTCCTTTTTCCCATTTTATTTCTTAAAATCTCCACTTATTTGAGAAAAAGGTGACAGCTTTAATTCAGCCTTCTACATATTTATTCATTTATTTCATTTCTATATTGCTTCATATGCTGAAGCACCTAAGTACAGCTTACATTAAAAATAGTAATAAAATACATAATATATCAATACAATGTAAAGTAATAGCAAAACAATATTTAATCAGATTTATTCCTTAGAAGGTGAGGACAAAGTTAGTGACAGAGAAACTATGTATATAGCTATATATTAGCCATATAATAGCTGAATAAAGCCTTTAGGAATTCAAAGGCTTGTGCCTGAATGGATGAAACTGTCAATTTTGCTTTCTCCTGCATCAGATTTTTTCAAATCCCGTTTTCCTTCCATCTTATCAAGATATTTGCCAAAAAAAAAAAAATCAAATGAAACTTGAGATTAAATAGAGGAGCCCTATAGAATTATGATTATTTTAATTAACTGAGGGGCAGGTAGAAAATTACATTTTTAATGCCCAAGAGTTGTAGTGGATGTAGAGTGTCATTCTGCAGGAGCAGGATTTTCAAAACATTTTTTTCTGCAGGTTAGCAGGTTTGGTTGTCCTTCCCCCAAATTATATGGATTCTTAATTTGTATTATAACCTTAGAGCCTAGAATAATTAGCACAAAAGGAATTACTGTTTGTATTTACATTCATTGGAGAGGAAGGAATTACAAGAGAGTAAGGAGGCACACAGTGGGGAATATACATGCAGTGGTGGGGCAGCCCTGAGTGTGCTGCTCAAACAGCCCAGTGTATTCCCCATTGTGTGCCTGCTTATTCTCTTGTAATCCCTTCCTCTTCAATCTTTCCACTCTGCAGAAAAACATCAGGTCAGGCATAGGACAATGCATACTGAGTGTAATGGTGATCATGTGAGTGAGGGATGCTGCAAAAGTTGTAAATGCGGGCATTGATCGTAAAGTTTTTTTTAGTGCCATCATAACCTCAAACAGTCACTGAATGAGGCAGTTGGTAATACCCGTATAGGTAGTCCTTGAGTTACGACCACAATTGGGACCAGACTTTCTGTTGCTAAGCAATGAAGTCATTAGGTGAAACATCATATGACCACATCACTTAGTGACAGCAATCCTAGCACTCCCCATTACTGTCATTAAGTGAATTCCGCCAGTTGTTAGCCAAGGACCCAGTCCAATCCAAGTCATTCTGGGCTTGGTTCCTCCTAGCCCCAAGCCTCAGTAAGTTAAGGGACTGCCTCTAACTCCCCCCACCCACCTATCTTCTCCCATCTCTGCCCTTTTGACTGTCCTGCATCCTGCTTGTAGGGTGGCAAGCAGCCCCAGAACCATGTGGCTCTGGGGCTGTTTGCCACACTGCGCTCAGAGGCTTTTTGGCATGCTGCAGCTCTGGGGCTGCAAGAAGCCCCTGAGCTGCAGTGCAGCATGAAGCCTCAGCCTCAGCCTCAGCCTCAGCCTCAGCCTCAGCCTCAGCCTCAGCCTCAGCCACTCCAGCCCAGTCCCAGCTGCCCTCCAAGACCCTTGCCACCCTGCACTCCACTGCCCTGGCTGACCTTTATTGTCTGTAAGGATTGCCTATTCTAAAACACCATCAGACTCATAAGCAGGATCACAAAGATATCTGATTTATTAAAGAATAGTATGCAGGATCACAAAGAAAGCTGAGAATGGAAAAAGCGCGCCAAATGCAAACTAAAAACCCTAGGTACAAATGAGATCCCTCCCCCCGTAGAATCTTCCCAAGCTCACAATCCCGGGTGCTCCTAATGGCTTCTGATGTCCGCGGGAAAAGTCGAGCTTGGAGAAAATCTTGCCCTTTGACAAATGAGCTAACATGTCCTTCATGAGAGATAGAGGGTACTTGTTGACAATAGAGATGGAATTTAACCCTTAATAGTCCGTACAGAGTTGAAACGTGCCATCTTTCTTTTCCCAGAATAACACAGGGGCCCCAACTGGGGAATTAGCAGGTTCAATAAACCCCCTTGACAGATTTTTGTCGATAAAGTCCCGTAATGCCCCAAGCTCCTTCTGAGTCATTGGATAAATTTTTGGCTTGGGCAATTGAGCGTTAGGAACGAACTCTATTGCACAATCAGTTTTCCGATGGGGGGGTAGTTGATCTGCTTCCATTTCTCCAAAGACGTCTGCAAAATCTTGGTATCGATTGGGCAAGCCTCCTAAACATGCCAAACTAGGGCACAGCATGGCAATTGCAGCCCTTCCAACCCCCGCACTTGGAGCCCTCTCTGCGGTAGGGGCTTGGTAAAACCCATCCTTAAAAGGCAGAGTTCTGTGTTCCCAATTTATATGTGGGCTTCGATAGGCCAACCTGGGAATCCCCAGAATTACCAAGGGGTTGCCAAGAGGTGCCACTACAAATTTTAAAGTCTCAACGTGGCTGCCCATTTGCATTGCGACAGTTCCAGTGAAATGGGTTGCCGCCCCCCCCCCCGCCCTTGAACCATCCAACTGTGTGAAGATCAAAGGCTGCTGGAGGGGAAAGCTAGGAAGGTCCAAAGTAGCAACCAGATCAGGGTGAATCATACACCTGGAACACCCAGAGTCAACTAAAGCCCAGACCTCTGTAGTCTTTGTGCGGGAGCCCAATTTCACTTTTACTGTTAGAGTGGGACAGTCAGCACTCACCATAGCATCCTCGCGCCCATCTTCCTCCACCTGCCCGCAGGCGCTCTTCATGGCAGGTGGCTGGCATTTCCCGCTGGCTCCTTAGAGTCGTCTTCAGCCTCTCCCGAGAAGTAGAGCACTTCCTCAGTGTCGGCTGCCCCCTTGGCTGCTGTCATCCACCGTGAGGGGGGTGGCAATTTGGCCGGCAGCTTGCCTGCTCAATCTCCAGACTTGGCTTTTGGGCAATCAACTGCTCGATGCCCTTCCTTTCCACATCGGAGACACTGACCCCTCGCATAGTGCCGATCTCTTTCCAGGCTCTATAGCCTGGCTGGGTAGCAGTTGCGGTACTTCGGGTTCCCCTCATGGTGGCTGGTTGTTTTTCAGGTCATTTGGTTTGCATGAAGGTATGCTGGGCTTGCTCAGCTTTGCCGGCCAGACAGATCCATTCATACAATGTCTCTGGGTCGTCTCTACACAACACCCACTGCAGGACGTCCCTGTTGAGTCCTTCTTTAAACCGTTCTATTAAGTTTGACTGAGACCAGTCAGGGATTTTCCCAGCTAAAGCCTTAAACTATAATCAGCTACAGACAGTTGGCCCTGGGTAAGATACTTCAGTGCCTTTTTAGCCCTTGCCTTGGCTAGAGGATCCTCAAATTGCAGCTTTAACTCCCACATGAATTCCTCAAAATTCTCAGGGGAGTCAGCCTCACTTAATTGAACATACCAGTCAGCCACTCGTCCCTTCAGCTTGGTGGCAATGGAAGTTATTTTAGCCTCTTCGGAAGGGAAGTATGGTCCAAACTGTGTCATGTAACTTTTAGCGTTAGTGAGAAAGAAAGACAACTTAGTTGGATCCACATCAAACTTGACAGAAAAGTCTTTCACCCCCACTCCTGTTGGAGCTGAATCAGCGGCTGCTTGAGTGGTTGGGCCCCAGGTCACAGTAGTTCTCCCTCCTCAGGGTGGGGACACTGATGGTCGAACTCTGTGGGGTGGAGATTCATCCCGGCGCCATCTCCGGCCCCGCTCCACCGGCGGTCTGGGTGAGGGGATGGCGGATGATTGCGTGGAGCTGGAATCTCCTTTGTGCCTCGGCTGCCCCCCCCCCCATGACAGAGACAGAGTTTTTAGCATGTACTCCATGGATTCTATTTTGGCCTCTACCACTCTTAGCCTTTTAGGGGGTTGAGATTCCTCCCTCCCTCACATGTTAGGCTGTCTCCCTGTTGATACCGTGGTAGATTCTACGTTTGGGGTCAGCGGGAACCGATACTTCCAGGATGCCTGGGACATCCCTGGCTGGGGTTCTCCCATTTCATCCCAGGTGATCAACTCTGCAGGTGATTCTCTGGGTGCCGGTTGCTCTGGTGCTCTCCCATCGTTGGATTCCTCTACCTCAGGGCTGGAACTTGAATCCTGCCAGAAACCTGAAGGTTCTGGGGTGAGGCTCAGTTCTCCGCTCCTGACCGTTTACTCAGGCATCAAGCCAGCCGGCTCCTCAAGTCTCCCAGTTGTGAGCTTGGATTCGGCCATCGTTAACTGTTTTCCCTCACAAGGAACTAATCTTGGTAGGAGCTAACGGTACAACTTTGGTGATTCTCAGCCTTATGTAAGGATTGCCTATTCTAAAACACCATCAGACTCATAAGCAGGATCACAAAGATATCTGATTTATTAAAGAATAGTATGCAGGATCACAAAGAAAGCTGAGAATGGAAAAAGCGCGCCAAATGCAAACTAAAAACCCTCGGTACAAATGAGATCCCTCCCGCCATAGAATCTTCCCAAGCTCACAATCCCGGGTGCTCCTAATGGCTTCTGATGGTCCACGGGAAAAGTCCTTGAGCAGAGCACATAACCCAAACACATTCCATTGAAATGAACATAGATACAGAGCTTGGCACAAGGTTTCACAGCAGCTCCCTCCCAAACAGAAACGCGTGTGGCATGTGAAACTTTACAATGTACAGTGCACATTGAAACAGTGAACATGACACTGTCTTCTTGCTTCTGCTGTTGATGAGATGTGCCTGGCCTGGCCCTTTGTGCCACACTGCTGGGCTGGGCTTTGCGCTGAGGCTCTGGGGCTTTGCAGAAAGAAGGAGAAAGCCTCACAAATGGCCAGCAGCTTCCAATATGAGCTGCAGAGCATGTGCCAGAAATGCCTGTAGACTCTCCAGGGGCTGTAACTTTGAGGACCAGTCATAAATCCATTTTTTCAGCACTGCCATAACTTCGAATGCTTGCTGAATGAAGAATTGTTAAGTCGAGGACTACCTGTATATATCTGTCTCTCTGTGTGTGTATTCCCCTCCCCCCCAAATCTATTGATATAAATACAAAAAATAAACATAAAATACAATAAAATAACATCACAATGATAATAAAAATAATACAAATAATAGTGGTGATCACCAAGATTAATACTATTCTTCAGTCATGAGTGAGACAAATAGAACAAATAAAGGCACAGAATTGAGCAACTTGGGAAGATACATCAGAGTCCTGATCAGACAGAAGAAGTGACAGATAAGCTCTGTACTCTCTGCCAAGGTATTTTTTCAGAATGGGATGGATGAATGTCATGCAAGATTCCTTGTAAACAGAGCAACAGAAGAGCATGTGTCTCAGGGAATCCACAGAGCTGTCCCTACATGGGCATATACATTGATTTAGGGGGATCCTCCCCATCCCCAGACTGCGGACAGCAAAATTTCAGAACTGGAGGAAGGACAGGGCAACAGCATATACAGATTTGAAAAACTGTGGGATTGGATGCTAGGTTTAGACTGGATGGGAAATCAATAGCCCCAGTATGCTGCTTAAGATGACCCCTGGCATTCTCAAACCCTAATGGGCTGAGGGTCTACAAAGATAGATAGTACCAGGCACTGGCACCCACAGCAATCGAACTCCCTAACCATAAGGCAATATTCTTGATGCCCCTTGGAACTACAAAGACAGGCCTTATAAAGTTGGATTAGACAGCTTCCAGGTTATTAAACTCTGTAACAATACAAATCTGAACTCCATAAGAAAGCTGCAAAACAAACTTAGCAAGAAGGACCTTGCAGGCTGCAGAAATAAAATGAACTCCTTTGAATGGAAAAATCTTGACCCAGCTGTGGATATGGATTGTCTGGATTTTTGCATCTTTAAACCTTAATTATTTGTTGCTTTGCTTTTCTTTGTTGAAGAACTTCATCTGGAAATCATGCCTTTGAATTTATTAGCTTCTTTCCACTGCACTTTTTCTTTTCTAAGCATGAAGATGAGCAAGACTGAAAACTAAAATGACATCTGAATTGAAATTATTATCTTTCTGGAAGGAGAAATATCTGAACTGCAAATTGCACACACACTGCCAAACTAGAATTATTGCAACAGAAGTGATAACAATTCTATACAGCAGGAGTGTGCAAAATGTTTTGCACACAATTCTTCAACAAAATATTTTGAATCTGAAAGGTTTCAAACTTGGCCTATTTTGAATTCCAAACAGTTTACTCAATTTTGACCATTGTGAAAATATTCCAAGCTCAGCTTCAAAACATTTAGCACGCCCCTATTATGTACATGGGTCAGCCTTTTTTTTTCGTTTTGGTCTACTTTAATGTTTATAGACCTGGTTATTTTTTGGGAATAATAATTCTGTGTACTTAGGAGTTGATTTCCAACCTAGACATGATCTTTCTGTGCTTCTTAAATGAAGACTGTAAACACTTCCATTCTCACAGATAGATATGGCTTCCCTTTATCATAACTTCATGGAGCATTGCTCCCAATTATACAACAGTTTTTATTTTAATGCATCTAGTTATTGCAAAAGATGACATTTTATTTCTTTTTATATGGAGGATGAATCTTGGTTGCCTGATTTATATTTGCTTGTGAGTCCTAAATGGATTCTTAGGACATACTTTGTGTTCATTTTTAGCATATACCGTACAAAATTTTTTTTTCTCTATAGCAAGAAAATTAATGTGATGTTTATGGGAGACAGCAAAAAGATATGGCTTTGTAATATAAGGTACCATCAAAGTGCCATTTGATGACAAATAACTGGTCAATGATAGCTGGTAACTTCTTTGCTTGTATAATTCTGTAGATATCATTCCTGTTTCAGAACTTTGCTTTGGATTTTTAAATGAACACTAGTAAGATATACATGTATATGTGATGCTGATCACGATTTTTTTTAAATAAGTTTTTGATTTTGACAGGCTTCAAGCATATCAACTAATCAACAATCCATTCTCAACAGACCACCCAAAATTATTTTGGCTGCATATTTGCTTTTTTAATAAAAACATTTCTATTGGAGAAACTTTGGGGTTTTTGAAAGCCTATCAAAGATTTCTTAAAGAGAAGATAAGAAATGACAGATGAACTTCCCAAAGGACAGATCTTTGTCTAGCAAAATTTCTCTGCAATGTAGAATCATAGGAAATCATATTCATAGGAAGTTCTAGACACACTACAGGTACTAATAAGGTCCAGCGGTGCCCTGAATATAAAGAATTGTCATGTTCCCCGTTGCAAGGCATTTGTGCATCACAATGGGGAACATGCACATTAGGTAAGAGGAAGGGATAAGCATAATCCCTTAATCACTCACATATCCCCCAAGCACCCATATCCAGAAGGGGATCAGAAACATAATAGAAAAGCCCCTAGACCAGAATTGGCACCCATCAAGAGATAGGGGGAATGCCTTCCCATTTCCCCAGGGGATGCACTCACTTATCCCTCAAGCACCCATATCCATAGAGGAATCTCCAACACAAGGGGAGCGCCCCTCGGACTGGACTCAACACCCATCAGAGGATCAGGGGAATGCCATCCCATTTCCCCAGGGCAAGCACCTGGTCCGGACGAAGGCAGGGAGACAAAGGAGATCACCGGAATCGCCCATCAGCTGACGCATCCCAGTCCCAAGCACCCATCCGGTCCTGGCTCGAGGGTGGAGAAGCACAACGTCCGCCAACAAAGTATAAACAGGGCACCCTGTCAACACATAAGGATTCCCGTCTTTTTCTCTGCATGCATTCCATTTCAATAAAGCTGGAAATCCTTAGACCCTCTAAGTGAGTCCGTGTTTTATTCGAGGCGAGGCTGCCCTGACATAAAGACAGGAATGCCCCAAAATTTTTTCCTCGCTAGCACCTTTCCAGACTTTTTCTGTGAGGGAACAACGCAGCGATGAGGCGACACCCGGTGCAATGCGGTGGCGGCCCAGGGACCGGTGACAGCACCCCCAACCTCACGGAAAGAGCCAGCGGATGCCCAGCGGGAGAGGAACCGAGCCGCAACGTTACCTGAGTGACCACCGGTGAGTCACTGGTGGAATGGGTCACCCTCGACGCAACGGGGGAATCCCTGCCTGTGATGGTCAGAGCGGTGTGGGAGCAATGGCACGCACCCACAGCAAGCGGCGGAGATCGCCAGCGGGGCAGGCAAGCCATGGGAGGCGCCCCGGAGAACGCATGCTGCAGAGCCATGGAAGCGCGCCTGGCAAGGATCGAGCGGCTACTCATGGAACTAGCGCTGGAGTGCGGAGGCAGCGACCGGGGTGAGTGTGAACGGAGCGCCAGAAGCTCGTCCCCGTCCCTGCTTGATCCCGAAGCATGGAGGCTGCAGCGGCAGGGCGCAGCACGGGAGGAGGGAGCCGACCACGCTGGAGCACACTGTACAGTTTTGCCTGGGAGAGGGTTCCCCCCCCCCTCTTCCACAGGGCATCAGCTGGGGAGAGGCTGGAGACGAGTGGATGCAGAGCTGGCGCCACCTGGAGCCAGGTTGAGGGAATCCCCACATCGGGACTACAGCTTTCTACCGGAGGGGGGAATGGCCATGTGTCCAGAGGTGCCCTGGACCCACCCGTGATGGGAGTGAGAGACCTCGCAGCAAGATTCAACGGCAACCCAGGCACGTTGTCGTTCTTCCTGATCAACACGAGGAACTACATGGCTGAATACGGACCCTGCTTCCGGACGGAACAGGGAAAGATCAACGCTATTGCAAACAGACTCAGGGGGAGGGTGGCTGACTGGTACGTCCATCTATGCCAGGCAGACGCCCCAGAGCTCAAGCACGTGGACGCGTTCCTCGGTGCTCTGGACTCCCATTTCCAAGACCCCCTCAAGACTGAAACGGCGAAGAGAGCACTACGGGAAATCAGGCAAGGACAGCGCTCCATGGCTGCCTACGCCAGCGGGTTCCAAGCGCTTGCGGGCAAAGTGCGGGACTGGTCACTATCCACCCTCATGGAAAAATTCAAGGAGGGGCTTAATTTAACCATCTTAAGATGGGCGCTAAACCGGGATGACCCCACCACCCTCCGCGAATGGATTTGGCTTGCAGGAAAGGTGGAGAATGCTCAAGAAACCTTTTGGCATGTCCAGAGGTCCCTACAACCTGCAGCAACAGCAAGAGGACCCCGATCCAGTGGCGCTTCAGCGACACCGGCGCCCCGACCCCGGGGGGAGGAACGAGAGCGCCGGTTTGCCCAGGGGCAGTGCTTCAAGTGTGGAGAGGCGAACCACAAGGCGGCGGCTTGCCCAAAAGCAAAAACAAGAGACAGCTCGGGAAAGGTCCCTAACAAACCAACCCCAATACCAAAGAAAAGGCCAGCCACGAAGGGGGAAACCTCGGCAAGGGAATTCCCTGACGTCACCGATGATGAGGAAAGCGGAAGCGACGAACCGGTGGGAAACGTCAGCCACCTGCCTTAAAGAGCGCCAAAAGACAGGTGGAGCACAACAAAGGGTGCAACGACTTTGGGGTGAGTGAGAACTGTCCTACCCTATATGTGAGAGTCACCCTGGCCCATGGGGGGAAAACAGAGAAGGTTTGGGCGCTGATTGACTCGGGTCGCTCGAAATGCCTCATGCACCTGGACCTGGTGGCCGCGCTTAACCTCTGCTGCTATCCACTTCAGCACCATTTGGTGTTCACGCAGTTGGATGGATCAGCAGCGGGACGGGGCCCAGTCACCCAATACATGGACAAAGTTGCGATGAGGCTCGGCGACCACGAGGAAAGCCTTCCCTTCATTGTGGCACCGGTGAGTCAACCTCTACTCATCTTAGGGATCCTGTGGCTTGTGCATCACAACCCCCAAATAAATTGGATGACCAGAGATATCACCTTTTCGGACGGTCGTTACCGAGCACCCACAGGGGATCGGGTTCCCTGCGCTGCAATGGGGAGGGCAACAACGACCTCAATGCACCTGGAGGTAGCAACCCCGGAGGGCCTGCCAGCCAGATATGCAGACTTTGCTGACGTTTTTGGGGAAAAGGAGGCTGACAAACGCCCCCCCCCCCAAGAAAAACAGACTGCACCATCGAACTGATCCCGGGGGCAACTTTACCAAAGCCTAAAATTTATGCTATGACGCAGAGGGAGTTGGCAGCTTTAAGGGACTTCATCGACAAGAATTTGGCGCGGGGGTTTATCGAGCCAGCTAACTCGCCAGTCGGGGCCCCAGTTCTCTTCTGGGAGAAGAAAGACAGGTCCCTCCGGCTCTGTACAGATTACCGCAGGCTCAATGCCGCATCAATTTCAAATTAATATCCCCTGCCAATAATAAAGGACATTCTAGCCCACCACGCAAAGGGCAAAATATTCACAAAATTAGACCTCAGAGAATCCTACTTCCAGATATGAATAAAGGAAGGGGACAAATGGAAGACAGCTTTCAACTGCCCGCTGGGGTCGTTCCAATACCGAGTTCTGCCTTTTGGGTTGGCTGGGGCACCGGGCGTGTTCATGCAGCTAATTAATGAGGTCTTGCACGACCACTTGTTTAAGGGGGTGCTTGTTTACCTTGATGATGTCTTGATTTATTCTGAGAATGCAGCCGAGGACAAGCGCCTCATAAAGACAGTGCTCACGAAACTCTGCAAGGCAGAGCTGTATGCCAAGCTCTCCAAGTGTGAGTTTCACAAGGAGCAAATCGACTACCTTGGCTATCGGATCTCGGCAAGGGGGATCGAAATGGACCCTAGCAAGGTCCAGGCCATACTGGCGTGGGAGCGCCCACACATGAGGAGGCAACTTCAAAGTTTCCTCGGGTTCACTAACTTCTATAGGGGTTTCATCCAGGGGCTAGCAGAAATTGTGCTGCCACTAACCAACCTACTCCAGACAAAGGGCCTGGGAGACACCCGAAAATCATGAAACCCGGGGGCGCTGCTAAACTGGACAGCTGATTGTCAAACGGCTTTCGAACGCCTCAAAAGCCTCTTCACGGCAGAGCCAGTGCTGCAGCATCCTGACCCCACCAGACCCTTTGTCGTGCAAGTAGACGCCTCAGATTTTTCTATAGGAGCGCTCCTCCTTCAGCGTGATTTTGACAATCAGCTGAAGCCCTGCGCGTACCTCTCCCGCAAGTTCTCAGAAACGGAACGGAGATGGCACATGTGGGAAAAGGAGGTGTTCGCGGTCAAGGCAGCCCTGGAAACCTCCTGCCCCTTCGAGGTCTGGACTGACCACAAAAACCTGGAGGCTTTCAGCACCCCAAAACACCTCAGTCCAAAGCAAGTACGCTGGGTGCAATTCTTTAGCAGATTTAATTTCAAACTTAAGTTCATCCCGGGGAGAAAGAACTTCCTGGCGGATGCCCTTTCCCGACGACCTCAGGATGCTGTCCAGGCACCGGACATTGTGGGGACTGTGTGGACAGACACACAGCTGGGCTGCCCTGCTGTCACACACAGCCAGACTAAAACCCAAAGCGCCTCAGCGCAACCACTGGTGAATGGAGGGAGACGCAGGTCAGTTTCACAGGACTGGCAACAAAGACTCGCCCAAGCCCTCGAGAAAGATACATGGTTACAAAACAACCAACACCATGTATCTCTTTCGAACAGGCTTGCCTGGAGACAAAAAACCCTATATGTGCCAGAATCATTGAGAGCGGAGGTTTTAAACCGCTCCCACGACGATAAGATGGCTGGACATTTTGGGTTCATTAAAACCTTACACTTAATTAGGAGGCAATTCTGGTGGCCTACCCTAAGAAAAGACGTCAAGGACTACGCCACGGCCTGCCCCACATGTGCAAGGTCAAAACGGAAGGTGGGGAAACCCCAAGGACTGCTGCAGAAAGTAGCAAGCCCCTCCCGTCCCTGGGAGGAGATTTCCATGGACTTTATAGTCGACCTGCCACCCAGCCAAAGAAAAACCGTCATCTGGGTGGTAAAAGACTATTTTTCCAAGCAAGCACACTTCATACCCTGCGCATCCATCCCCTCTGCGCAACAGCTGGCACGCCTGTTCCTCACCCATATCTACAAAATCCACGGTGCCCCCTACCGTTTGGTGACAGATAGGGGCACACAATTTACCTCCAGGTTCTAGAAAGAATTCCTAAACCTCATTGGCACAAAGCAAGCACTGTCAACGGCTTGGCACCCCCACACAGATGGCTCTACGGAGATCCTCAACTCCACCCTGGAGCAGTTCCTGTGGGTGTTCATTAATTACCAACAAGACAATTGGGTGGACCTGCTTCCTTTTGCAGAGGTGGCCTACAACAATGTGGTACACCAAAGCACAGGTCACACCCCCTTCAAGGTGGTTTATGGCAGAGACTTTGTGCCAATCCCGGAACTGCCCCAACCAGACACCCCACCCTGTTCTCCAGATGACTGGGCAGCCCAACTGGTCACGGTTTGGCCCATCATCCAACTAGCCCTGGCTGATGCGCAAGCAACATACAAGAAGTTCGCAGATAATCACAGGGCGGTGCAACCGAACTACAAAGTGGGAGATAGGGTCTACCTCTCCACTAAGTTTATCAAATCACCACAGCCCTCCAAGAAACTGGCACCCAAATTTATTGGACCATTCCCCATCACAGAGATTATTAACCCAGTCACCTTCAAACTGGACTTACCCCACAATCTACGGTGCATACACCCAGTTTTCCACTGTGCCCTCCTGAAACCAGCCACCCTTTCAAAATGGCACACAGAACCCCCCCCCGCCCCCACCCATAAGGATAGATGGGCAACAACATTTTGAGATACAAGAAATACTCGACTCCAGGAGGCAAAGGGGCACAATACAATACCTTGTCAAATGGAGGCATTTCCCACACCCAGAGTGGGTCCAAGCTCAACATGTCTCAGCTAAATGGCTAGTAAGGAACTTCCATGAAGCATACCCATCTAAACCAGCACCTTAAGATTTTCTTTGGGGGGCAGCATGTCATGTTCCCCATTGCAAAGCATTTGTGCATCACAATGGGGAACATGCACATTAGGTAAGAGGAAGGGATAAGCATAATCCCTTAATCACTCACATATCCCCCAAGCACCCATATCCAGAAGGGGATCAGAAACATAATAGAAAAGCCCCTAGACCAGAATTGGCACCCATCAAGAGATAGGGGGAACGCCTTCCCATTTCCCCAGGGGATGCACTCACTTATCCCTCAAGCACCCATATCCATAGAGGAATCTCCAACACAAGGGGAGCGCCCCTCGGACTGGACTCAACACCCATCAGAGGATCAGGGGAACGCCATCCCATTTCCCCAGGGCACGCACCTGGTCCGGACGAAGGCAGGGAGACAAAGGAGATCACCGGAATCGCCGGAATCGCCCATCAGCTGACGCATCCCAGTCCCAAGCACCCATCCGGTCCTGGCTCGAGGGTGGAGAAGCACAACGTCCGCCAACAAAGTATAAACAGGGCACCCTGTCAACACATAAGGATTCCCATCTTTTTCTCTGCATGCATTCCATTTCAATAAAGCTGGAAATCCTTAGACCCTCTAAGTGAGTCCGTGTTTTATTCGAGGCGAGGCTGCCCTGACAAGAATTCACTCTAGGATAGGATCCCAGTGGGGGAGATTGTGACCTGTGCATCTGCTTGGGTTGCAGGCAGATGCTCAGTACCAATAGATAATTTCAAGACCTCAGTATTTTCTTTTTAGGTTTATTAATATGAAATGGCTTTAAAAAGGGGGGTTTTCTTCTGAAAGTAATTCATTTAGAGGAAAATCTGTAAAGTTTGAGACATATTTCAGATCTCTTAGGATTTCTCTTTTAGGGGCTGAGGAAGAAAAATAATTCATTTCATATTTTAAATGGATTTATTAACTTTTTGGACCCTGAAATTAATAATTTAGTTAGCCTTCAAAAGTTTATAGAACTTTGAGGAAAATGGGGAGAACCAAATTTACACATTGGAAAAAAATATGTACAAAAAGAATTGTGATTGTGTGCATTTGTATTAACTTTAAAAATATTCACAGACTGATGAAGAAATTGATCAAGAAGGGAGTTAGTGATCTGTCCAAAAATAAATTGATTAATCAGTCTCTAGTCTTGATGGTGGTAAACTTTCTTAATCCATTATGACACAAATGATAATTGAAGAAAAGAATCCATTTCTTAAATGTGTTTACTGAAGTATTATTCAAAATCCCCCAAGCAATATTTCTGTGAGGACAAATCAAAAACTGAACAATTATTGATGTTGCTGCTTCTGTTGGAAGTCAAAATTACAAAATCATAACATGGAATGGATACCACTCATGTGTGTCTGAAGGGCTTAAGTTTCTGTCTGTCAGCCTAGACTATCTTATCTGCTTGTCATCAGAATGAAATGAGATTAAAATGTATTGTTCTTGTCCAAAACACTTGAGATAGAGTGGAAAGGGATTGTTTAAAATCCATCAGTCAATGAACAAACAAATTGCTGCATTTTCTTATTCTGTACTATCATGGAATAGCATTGGTCCTGTATATATTAAAAGAAAGAGTAAAAAAGATTACAGGATTAAAAATAGAAAAGTAGAAAAAAAAGATGAAGTCAAGGAATTGAAATAAAACATTTAATCTGGAAGATGAAAAGTTCTATAGTGATTTTATATGAAAGAAAAATAAAATGTATGTGAAAAAAGAATTATACAACCCTGGATGGGGAGCCTGCCATGATTCCATATCTCAGGAACAATCTACCACTGTGTTCATCAAACTCTATTACTACTTGGGGTATACAAACCGTTTCAAATCTGAAATATGTAAAGTTAGAAATGTCCTCCTTCAAGTGGTCTAAAAGTGTTATTTAGTATTTAATAAATATTTAGCAGGAAAAAAATGAAACTATTACATATTTTTAGTCTCATCACAGTATAAAGGATCAGTGTATCCTCTTCCATACTGGTACAGTTGAAATCATTTTCCTTAATTTAAATATGTATAAGACCCATTGATTCATCTTGTCCAAACCTTTTCCAGATAAGCGCAACTGTCCATAGTATAGGCTTCTGCCTGCTTGTTTGAGACCATTGAGTTAATTGACGTTGCATGAATTATGACAAATTGGTGGCCTTGTGAAATTACTATCATCTCAAATAAGCAATAAGATAAGTTCTTAAGATCACCTACAGATCTTGTCATATAGCTGGTGCCAGGTTACTTTGGGGCTACCTCTGTAACCAATATATTTTTTTGTGCTGCCAACATCTGACATTTAGTGGCAGAAAAGCTGCATAATCAATTAATGTGTCCATGTGCCCACTCTCTCAACAATTAGCTATCGATTGTTCAGAATGTATCTTTCCTTTTAAGTATTTCTGGTCCCATATTTTAAGAGGGATTCAGATAAATTAGAATGGGATCAGAGGACAGGACACTAAGATTGTTCTCCTCCCCCTCCTCCGCTCCTTCCCCTCCTCCGCTCCTCCCCCCATCAGCATTCAGCCTGAACCATAGTGGCCCTTACATTGTCAGCCTTAAATATTGGGAGCAAAGAGCTAAGATCATCAGACAATTAACTGTCCAACCCTCAGCTGTTTCAGGAGGTGTTTTGTTTTTTTTAATCTTTGATCCTTTTCCACATTCCCCATCTTCTGTGTGTTTATTTGAGAACATAAAATATGTGGTTTATTGAGTTACAAAAGCTGTCAAATCCCTATTCCTCATAAGGAAATACTATGGCAGCCAAAGGCTATTGGACTTTTCTCCAATAGGAAACTCAACCATCCACAAAACTGACCTCTGTTCATTGCAAATGAAAATACTAATATTATTGCTGTTTCTGTTGTGCCACATCTGAGCCAGAATAAATTTGGCTCTCCAACATTGCTGACATCATGGATCAGAAAGATCTACAGCTGCTTACAAATTAGTACGGAACACTCGCAGGTGCTGAAAACCTTAAGAAGAACAAGTTTATAGTTTAATCTTATCTGCCATGTGTAAGAACATTGCAGAGTACAAGCCACAGAAGAAGGAGCTGACATTATACTAAAGAAAATTTCAGTTGAAGATCAGAAAAAAATGATGAAGAACTGTTTAATAATAAAACAAGTTTCCTAGAGAGGTGGTGAGGTGTCTGTCACTGGCATATTCAAAAAAGGCTCAGCATTGCTTGAAATGCTTTTAGCTGGATTTGTATAATGAATAGGGATTTGGATTTAATTGCATCTCATATATTTAAGACAGGATTGAGAAGAAACAATTCCCAGCAGCCTCAGCCAGTATGGTAAACGAATAGTCATGCAAGAACTTGCATTTTGGTATAATCTGTTGAGAACCGTATTTCAGCAATACAAGGAGGCCATGTCATGAATTTTCTTGGCAAACTTTTCATGAAATTTTGCTTTTTCTTTACATAACTTTTTCAGAAAATTTCTGAGGTGATTATTCTGGATTTTTCTTGCTACTTTATCGATAGTACAAAATAAACACTAACCATGCTTATGCTGAGCTGTTACAATAAATTAAATTTCTTTGGGTAGATGTCCCTTATTACTTCTGCTTTCTGATGTTTGTACATCAGCTTTTATTGTTTCTTGGCTTGTCTGTGGAGAAACAAGAGTTTGATAATATCATCTGAGGAAAAAAAAATCTTTGATCTGTGCATCAGGAATCACTTTAGGTACGTATCTACAGTGGAAGATTGGATTATAAAATTAACTGAACTAGCAGAAATGGTGAAGCTGACCAGTTTGGTCAGAGAAAAAAATTGATAAAGACTTTTCTGAAAGATTGGAAACCTTTTAAAAAAACCCTGAATTGATGATTTCAGAATTTGGGGATTAAAGAAGACACAGAGGTTGGGGAAAAGTTTAAGATGATAATTAATTCACATGGCCATATTCTTCCAAAACTTAATTGCAAACACTGAATGCAACTATGCTTTCTATAATTATCCTAACAGAGAGAAGTAATATGCATGAAGTATGCACGGCAAAGTGTTTGCTTTGTTTAGTAAAGAAGCTAACAAGTTGCTGGCAGGCTATATATGATGAAAGGACCTAACTGTATAAGATAAAAGGATCTAACTGTATAAGATTAAGAGAAAACATTCTTCCTTTTAGTGATTCCTGTCAAAATTCTATATGAACAAAAAAGTAAGAAAATAAAAAGCTTTATGTTACAACATCTTCACAATACCTCAACTATTTATGTTCTTACCTATCCTGATTCCATGTAATCATGTCACAGAAATGGTATTAACATGCAATATTTGGTTTTGAGCATCATGGTTATATTTTATGCATAGAGGACTTCTGGTACAAGATGAGTTGCATCTCATGAGGACTGAGAAGAACATGGCTGAAGTACGATGAATTTAGGGTAAGTAAGGACAGATAAGAACTTGTACATTATAAGAGGAAATTAGGGAATATCTCTAACAAGATCTATTAAACTTTTAGTGAAAAACCAAGAAGAACATAAGATTCATGATCTGTCTTATTATATATTCAAACACTCATATACAAGGAATTTAAACTTTGAATAGAGGAAGGCTATTATGAACAAATGAGCATAATGAGGTGATTTTCACAATAAGAATACAAGAAATAGAATAGCAGTTGTATTGCATAATGAAAATATTTGCATCTGCTCAGAAATTCAGGTGATACAGGAAAATTATGATGGGTATCTACTCATGGATGTCCACACAGGGGGCAAGGTGGAAAAAATGATGGCATGTGCATGATAATATAATTATTGTAAATGTTGCAACTAAAGTATTTGAATTAGACATCCTGATGCAAATAATATTGGCCTTCCAGATCAAATTCAAAGAATTGTTTTTACTGTATATGATATAGCACCAGGATGTATCAGGCAATACCTTGCTAGAATAGAATCTACACATCCAGTCAGTATTGATTAGAGTACCCATTTCTAGCAAAGTTCACCGGGTGTGGACAGGGTGGCAGGACTTCTCAATAGTGGTCCCACTCTCCAGAATGGTCTCCCCTGGAAGCACAGACAGCCACAATCCTGCTTGTATTTCATAAATAGTTAAAACCATCATATTTGAGCATGCTTTTTACCTCTGTTTCTTGGAGTTTTGCTATGTGTTTTATTTTACTCTTTGGTTTTTGTATTGTATGTTTTATCTTGTTGTTACCTACCCAGAATCCATTCAGACTGGGCCAGATATAAACATTGGAATGAATGAATGAATGAATGAATGAATGAATAAATAAATAAAGCATTTGCTTGATCGCATTAGTGTGTGTGTGTTGTCATTTTGGCATCATAGTGGTTTGCTGCAGTGCTTTTGGGTCTGCTATCCACCAGTCACTCAAGGAGAAGAGGATGATGCTTTCCACAAGAAATTTCAGATTTTTTCAAGAAAACTTTGCTTAAATGCTATTAATCAATAGGAAGACCCAACCAACAAAGTCAAAGTATCAGGGATGTTGAAAGAAAGTACATATATGCTAGAGTTCTTAATTTTAAATGAAACATGAAGTGTAGACTTCAGGAAAGCACGTGTTAATAAACTCAGAGCAAATTACTTATTGTAAGTAGGAGCTCATGATGAGGGGGAAATACTAAATTGCAAATAATCCCAAAAAGGCGGGGGGGGGGGGAGAGCGGAAGACAACAGTGTTACTTGATGTTGTGATTATCTGAAAATTTAAAAATACACATACATAAAAAGTAAGAGGAATTGCATAGAGATAACCTGGAATGGTGCAATGGATTGGAAAGACTAATGCTGAGAATGATACAAGGAATAGTGGAACAACAATAAAGGGATTCTTTTGACTATCTATCTATCTATCTATCTATCTATCTATCTATCTATCTATCTATCTATCTATCAGTATACCAGCATAGTAAAATAATTAACAAAAAACTGCAGTATTAGTCCACTCCTTTTTTCTGTCTTCAAGTATAATATTCCATCAGGAAATTGTGAAGGCCATGATGAAAGAGTAGAATTTCAGCTTTAGGTTTTTAACCATGATCAAGGAATGCTTGTTTACTTTGAGTTTAATCCCCATCAACATATTATTTTCATCTTGAGATACTGAAAGAACTTACTTATGGTTTGGCTAACTCCTAATCGTCTGTGACAATCCAGATTGTTGGGAGTCAGGCGGCACATACATTTAAATAGTAATAAATAATCTTCCCTTAACCAAATTCCAGTTCTTTTAATTTCTGTGCAAGCTGATACTAATTGTAAGTAGCAATTAGCTCCATCTCTATATACAATTGAATCTAGATTAAGGCAAGCCTAGGACAGGCCCATTGATTTTATTGACTCTATTCTGGCTAAAATTTGCTCTACACAATAAACATAAAGCCCCTAGTGGCATGGTAAATGCCAAAATATTAATTTTAGCCTTTTTGAAGGAAGCTCTTGCTAAAATAAAACTTGTTGGAAGAAACAAATGAGCTAGCTTTGACAATTCCAGAGTTGTACAAGTGAGATGCAAATTCATTACAGAAAGAATAAAAAAAAGTAGCTAAAGACAGTGATGAGGTCATTATGCAAATCTGGACCTGATTGTATGACCATTTTTGTACTGGTCGTTAAGTGAATTACATGGTTGTTAAGCAAACCACATGGTTGTTAAGTGAATCATGCTATTGATTTTGGTTATTGGAAGCTGGCTGGAAGGGTCAAAAATGGTGATCATGTGATTGTGGGATGCTGCAACTGTCGTAAGTGCGTGATGGTTGCCAAGTGCATAAATCATGATCACGTGACCACAGGGTTGCTGTGAGGGTTGCAAGCGCAAGGAACAGTCGCAAGTCGGTTTTTCCAGAGCCATCGTAACTCCAGACAGTCGCTAAACAAACAATAATTAAGTGAGGACTATCTGTATAGAAGAACTGAAGAACAATGGGAAAAGGAGAGAAAATAATTTCAGCATTTTCTGGCAGTATATCCAAATATGTGAGATCTGAAAAAATATGTTTGAAAAGACATGAAATGTGATTTTGTCTTAATGCTGAAAGTATTACTACATCTGACTGAACATCAGCTATGCACAACATTTCACAAAAAATGAAAAACAGGTGGGCTTCCAATAGAAGACATTTGAGTTTCTGAGTTTCAGTTTTATCACAGCATATTTTATAACTTATATAAACCATGAAATCAACCCCAGAGGCCTTCAATGTTGGCTGATTTTACAGTGTTGTTCCTTACTATTAGCATCTGTAATCTTTTGTAGCTTTTTAGTAATTAGTTCATAATCTGAATTGTATAGGTCCTAAGGATGCACAATACAATGTTGTAAAAGCAGTAATAAATACCTCCAGGTAAAAGATAATCAGCAAACCACAAACAGGTATTATAAAAATTGCTGAATCTAGATTTATTGTGGTATAAAAGTTCTTCCCTGTTTTGCACGTACTGTATATGACTTTCCATCCTAGCTGAGCTGTCATAAACTTGAACCAAACTTGAATTATTTTCCTAATATCATATTGGAACATGTGAAACAAATTCCCAGGGAAAAGAACTTTAACCTTTGTATAAACATTGGCTCTATATGATGTTCCATAAATAACAATGTCCGGTTATGGAATATGACTGGACAATGTGTGAATCCTATATTGTTTGCCACAATGTGCTGCTGAATAAGAATGCATCCTTAGCAATTCTGACAAGCACTAAAGTTGTATCATTATACTAGGTAGGAATACTATATGATAAAATGTTTATATTTATTTCCCAAGTATATTCCCTCTTTCTTTCTCTCTCTTACCCCCACCTCCCAGGTTTTCCCATATGCTTACCGACAACATTTTATTGGAACAGCAAAACACTGAGATTTGTCCTAGGTCAATGTAACAATGCCAACTTTCAAGTTGTACTTCATTTTTACAAAGCAAGTAAAAAACCTTTTCCTGGTGTCATGAAAAAAAGAAAAGAAAAGGCAATTCAGAACAAAGAGAGTTGAATATAATATTGAACTCATACAAATATTCCTAGAGTATTGTTTATCAGCAATTCAGTCTAATAGACTTATTGGGAAACTTTTTTTACTCTATGTTTTGGCTAAAAGAGAAATAGAATTAGAGTCAGAGATAACATTTTAACAGTTTGCCACAGCTGATGGCCCCAGTGCAGTTTAAAATGATTCTGAATATCCAGCATATTTCATATCTGGGAATATGAACATGCACAACCATCAATACTATTTGTCTTGGAAGTTTTCTTATCAAACTATAATTATGGCACAAATCACAGTAGAAATTAATAGTAGCTTTTTGGACTGTTTTCAGTCAGTAGGTGACATGAGCACTGATGGTGAGCAGGAGGGGGCCCCTATCCAGGAGGGAAAATGCATGTGTAGTAGTGAGGAGTTGAGCAGCCATTCAAAGAGGCACAGAACAGACCCGCCTTGACTTTTGGGGTTTATCTGTCTGGGTTTTCCCACGCTTCTTCAGTTTGTTAGGATTTTCTGTCTAACGTAGCAGTAATAAAATACTAGAGACTTATTCCTCATCTCATCGTGGTTCCTGACTGATAGGACAGTAGGGTTGTAAAACAAGAAATTCTACACGCAAGACTTTGGCGGTGGGCAAGGTCCAGAGATGTGAATTTTATGTATATGTTCACATATATAAATTTCATCTGAACTAGACCACAGAGTGGAACATAATGATTTACTTACTACTTATTTAGTCAGCTTGGGGGAGATGGGCGGTAACAAAATTTGAATAATAAATACATTTGAATAATAAATTTCAATTTTTGTTGACTTTGTTGTAGGAGGCTTGCATATCTGATAGCTGTTAAAGACAATATAGTAACAATAACAATCAACGTAAGAGAAACAGCAACATTCAAATACGCTAGGAACAATTAAAATGGGACAATTTAGAAAAACCAGTCCATTGAAAAGGGAAGAGCTTCATCACATCTCCATTCCTAAGCCTGCTGAAACTGTAAAATTTTGATGCCTTTCCTAAATTCTTGCAGGATTGGGCCACTCAGATTTCAAGGAGAATGCTCAGGGGCAACAATTGAGAAGACTGTCCTCTTTAGCCCTTGTTGATAGCACTCCCTGGCAGAGGGGCCCCATAATGAACCCATTCTTCCTCATCTTACTGGACGGGCAGATATAATTGGGAGTAGTTGGTCCTGAAGATATCTAAGTCCTGAGCCATTTATGGCTGTAAATAGGACACCCAGCACTTTGAATTGCACCAGAAGCCAACTGGTAATCAGTGCAGCTTTCGAAGTCAAGGAGTTATATGGGTGAGCCAAGGTGCATCTGAAACTATTTGAATTACTGCATTGAGGACCTGCTGCAGTTTACAGTTGACAAATAATCTTCACCAGCAGTCCTATGTAGGGTATGTTGCAATAATTTAAGTGAGAAGTGACCAAGGCATGAGTGACTGGAAGGCCTCCTCTTCCAGGAAGGTCATAACTGGTGCAATAGGTAGAGTTGCCATCTCCTCAATGAATCAAGAAGAACTTCAGTTTACAAATCATTTTGGTATGGGACGGTGTGACCACATCCAAACTTAAAACAAACTTCCTTGCAAAATTCTGAACTGCTCTACAAATGATTCAAGTGGAAATTTCCAGAGTTATTTTCTCCCATTACTTATAACATTATGCTGAACTAACAGAACAGAATCCTCAGCCTTTAACAATATGCAGCATTCTGTTTTGACTATCATATTAATCCTTTTGCCAGATCATTTTAAAAAGGGCATTTTAGATCAGATAACTGCATACATGAAAGATCACAGTGCAAGATTTTTTTTTCATCTTCTTAATATAGACTAGAACACCTATTTCTTGGTGGTCTCCCATCCAAGTATTAGCCAAACTTTATCCTGCTTAGTTTCCAAATCTAGGCCAGGCTGGCCAGATAT
The DNA here is from genome assembly GCF_035149785.1 of Candoia aspera. NCBI lineage: Eukaryota > Metazoa > Chordata > Lepidosauria > Squamata > Candoiidae > Candoia > Candoia aspera. The sequence goes on from NC_086158.1 coordinate 54,199,024, forward strand.
TGCCACCTGCTGAAACAGTCATACTCAAAACAGTCAGGATGATGGGTTGCCCTTGGTAGTGGAAATTTCATATACCATTGTTTCTCCTGTCATGTAGGCTTTACCCTATCATGGCCCTCTTGTGATGGCCCACCATTTTACCCACTATATTAATTTCTGCACAATGACTTCAGTGTTTCAGGATGTCATAGAAACTGTTTGGAACACTTAGAAAAAGAAAACATAAAGAGCTCCAGGGTGGAAAACCAGGCCAATAGAACAATGAGAACCCTCGAATCACAGGTAAGTGCCACTTGGTGATTATGAATTCAGTACGATCGTCTAAAAAAGAACTGAAAGACAGAAAGGGTACTGGGCTGTAGTGTTCTGTGCTTTTCTCTCCTAGAAGACCACAAGAGGCTCCAGAAATTCCTATATAAATGAATAAGATGTGTATCTTCTTGTGTATAAAACCTCTCTTCCATCTCTTCCCTTTCAACGACCAAATAATTCTGGTAACATGTGGTAGCTGGTTGATAGATAACAGACATAAATGCTTTTAATTTTAATTCCAGTCTCACTCTCTATAGCTGGATAATAAACTAATAGTACTTTCTTTTTCTTTTCTTTTTTGTCATCTTCTTATATACAGCCTTCTCAGAGGCTGTTAAACTGTAATATCTGCACAGCCTTTATGCTACAGATGTTTCACAGAAGCAGCAGTGATGATGATTAAAACAAATCAATAAAAACATAGGAAGAATGCAGACCAGTAGCTCACATATTAAATGCCACCTAATGGTCATAAACTCCAAACTCAGCCACAGAGACATCATCTAGTAAACTCATCCATCTGTAAGTGAATCAACTATTTGCAGCAAAAAAAAACCTATGGCTTTTACTGCATTCATTTCATGTAAGAGGCTAAAAAATGGCAGCATGGATACCATGAGTATCTGATTCTTAAATTAAGATACTGAGATTGCAATTCTAATGATATTTTTCTCAGATTCATCCTGGGTGAACTCAACTGTATTACTTCTGAGTTGACCTGCATATTATTCCATGAGATGCATCCCTTTAAGCAGTAATCAAAATCAGTACTTTATGAAGGGCTGAAATAGCTGAAAAAGTGACATGGCTTCTTCCAGAAAACCTGGGTCCAAAGTTAGACATGATATTGCCTTTGCCTCTTTCTAAGGACAAGGAAGCATTGGATAACCTTTCATTGCTCAGATTTGCTATGTATACCCAAAACAATAGTTTAAAGCGTTTGCTAATAACGAGCAAAATCTATCAATGGATCATTTCAGAGAACTCTAGAACATTGTTTTCCTCCAGACCATGCTGAACCTCCTCTGGACAATACCATTCCATAGGGGTCAGTTTAGTGTTTTCCAGAATAAATTCTCAGAAAGAGAAATGGTTGAAGTGTTCTATGGATGGCCTGCTGCTTGAAGGAACACCTTATTAAAGTTAATGTAGTTTGTAAACTGACAGCATGTATTTTCCAGGATCTCATGTCAATCTGAAAGAAGTTGGGCTGCATTAATGAATAGCAGAGGGGTGTTTTATGTATGATCACGGGAATTATACAGCACTCTTTAAAAATCATTTTTGAAATATGCACAGCTCTAATATATAGACTTAATATATAGATCTTGGCTAGCTCCAGGAAGTTGTAATGCTTGCTTAAAAGACTACATTTTTGTAGAGATCAGTAAAGTCAAATCAACAGCATAGGCTTTCAGTGTGGATAAAATCTTTATAAGAATTTCTTCAAGACAGAAGAAGAAGGCAAAACGGAGTATCTTAGTTAAATATTTAGTGGCTTGAAATTTTGCTTATATAAAAATTATAATATTTGTGTTAGCATCTTTCCAATAAATACTTCAGTGGTGGAACAGCGGGAAAAAAGAAATTGGGGGGAGATACTTTTACATACCTTTGAGGGATGATCATATGGTTTCAGTTACCAGCATCTGGACTGCCTTATCTGCATATTACTCAAATTATTGGTTAACTATGCAAATCATGTGACAGAGTGGAAAAAGTTGAATGCCCCTGTTGGCTTCCAGTAATTTGAAATCATTGCTTTCAGAGTTGCTTTATATAGCCTTGGAAAACTTTTCCATTTTTGGTTGAAAACTGGTTATATATATCTGCAGGAACAAAAATGGTACAAAACAATGCCACGCACATCTTTTTACCATATTCTATATTTAGCTTACAATCTTTGGCATGTAATTAAATAAAATCCATGTGACAAACTGTAAATCAAGTTAGAACAAAGCAAGATCAAACCAATCTTCTTTAAGAATTTAAGGAACTGGATTGACTTTACAGTTAAACAGTATCCTAAATATAACCACATATTTTTTTCTGAGTCTAAATTAAATGAAAAAATAATTATTAACATAAAAAGAGTGTTGCAGAGCAAACCAAGGTCAGCAACAAATTTTGAAAGAGTAGGAATTTAAGAGGGCATAATGATGATGAATATATATTTAGTTGTAACAGAGTGCTAGATTCTTTACTAGGTAATAGTCTGACTCCTAGCCAGTAAGCCAACAGCTCTTCACATACAGTTCCCATTTGCTCATGCACCCAAACACATGTTTATGCAGGGAGACTGTTTGGCTCTGTACTCTGTGGTTCCTTTATCTGTTTTACTAGGACTGATACTCATGATGATATGGTTCTCTTATCAAAATTCAGCAGAAGCAATGCTTAAGCAACAGCTGTAGAAAAACACCAAAACAACTTACCAGTGATAACCTGAGATCACTCATTGAACACACTTTAGCATTATTCAAGGAAATGGAAAAGGCAGTCATTTAAAGATTTTGAAGAACTTGGTTTGTTCTTCATTTTAAAACATTGCAAATTACTACATGCATCAGACTAGAATTATACTTTGGGCCATCCTTCTCCAAAGGTTGTGATGAAGTTTTTGGCTGAGAAATTGGTTGAAACAATTCACGTATTAGGAAAATATATGTTGAAAGATCTGTACCGTAGAGAAAGATGTTCATTATAATTACATATTTTTTGAAATCAGAAAGTTTAGAGGGTCTGGTTGATGTTAAAGCTATCAGGTTGACTTTTTCAAATATGTCTTTTTGTTAAGATGGCCAAATTAAGGAAAACAAGATTCCTGCACATTTGATGGCTATGTAGGAACTTTAGCAGGCTTTGTTTTATGACATCTGTAACTACTGCAGGCTAAGTAGTATACACAGGACTTTCAGAACTGTGTAACCCTTAAATGTAAATATATGTGCAATTGAAATAAAAAGCAATGTTTCTATATCCCAGGGAACCAAAACATCTAGTAGCAATTGTCTATTTTTTTGATAATTTAGATAACTTCTATGATAATCCTATTCAATTGTTAATATGTTTCATATTCTAGCTTCACACGATGACCCTAAGAGCAGTGCTGGTGGAAACATAAGATCCTGACAGTGTCACCCTTGCTGATAAGGTTGAAAAGGGAAGGGGAAAACTAAGATTTACCAACAATAAGGATGAGAGCAAGAGAGGCTCTACAGGTTTGAAAGAATCCAGCCCAACTAGGAGAAGAAACTCCAAAATCAAATCTACAAGAAACCAATAGAGAATTATTTCTATATTGTTGCCAAGAAAATTGTAGAGATGTGGTTTTAACATTTTGATGCATTTGGATGCCAGATGATGAGATGCCCAAGCTGGAAGGCAGTTCTCTAGTTATTGGGAAAGAGCATCACACTTCTACAGCTACATCTAGAGGTAATGATGTGGCCAGATCAAAGCTGCATAGAGGTCAGGCCATTGGTAGTGTCCGTAGGGAAAGAAGAATTTGTTTTACAAGGACATATAATCAGAACACAGAATGTGAGGAACATGAACCATGGAAAACTTGAAATTGTCCAAGTAGGAAAAAGTGTACCAAACTGGATGTCTTAGGAATAAGTGAACTTAGATGCACCTAAATGGACCACGTGAACTTCAATATACAAGCTGAGATGGATGGAGAATGCAGTCCGTGCCATGAGGATGTTGGGTTTATGGAGATCTCTGTGGATACAGCTCACATAAAAATATCTCCTTCTGTTAGGAAATTCATGTGCTCAGGGATACTAATGGGAGGGGTGACAGCTGATGTGCTATGTCAGAAACACAGCTTTCTAGACATGAGCTCTAGATAAGACTAATCTGTAAAAACTTCAGCTTAAAGCTCCTACTTTATTGCTGTTTATGTGGAGCATATTCTGGGACAAAATATAATTACAGGAATAGAAATGATTTCTAACTGAAACTATTATTTTTACTAAAGTTTAATTTATGAGACATTAATCAGTTCTTTCATTTTGCCATAACTTTTGACTTACGGATGTAATAAACTATACACTGCAAGAAACTCTGGTCGCTGCTTCCATGACAGTGATACCAATCAGCTGTGGCACACAGCCTATGCACACAGTTTTGGCAATGTTATCTTTAATGAAACTTGGAGGGTTTTTACCAGTATTAGCCACAGATTTGGAGCATGGCTTTTTGTGTGTGGGGGGGAGGGGAGTTTATAACATTTGGAAAGAATGAATGCTGGGAACCCGAGGCTAGAAATATTTCTAGACTCTTATTCTCTGATTCTATCATTCCAATAATATAGGAAGCAAAGACTAGTACAAGACAGCAGGCAGGAAAAAAAACCCCACTTGCTGTGAACACATGAGAACTCCTAATGGTTGCTGTATATAATGAACTGAATTCAGGCAAGACTATGGATATAAGAACATGAAGTGTTGCAATGCAAACTCTCAGTGCAGTGCTTTCCTTGTGAAGTTTTAACTCAAGTTAGAAATGGTTTCATTCTGTCAGTTCACCTTATTTACAGAACTGGACATATCATTTTAAAGACAGGTTATCTTTGAGCATTCTATGCCCAAACTGCACATATTCCAATTATTCTTCCATCATCTTTTTAAATAGATTGCGTGCATTATTCACTTCTGGTGATCATGAATACCTTATTTTCCTTGATATGAAGAATAGGGACATTAAATTCCTTTCTCTCTTGATATTTATTTATTTATTTATTTATCTATCTATCTATCAAATTTGTCACCGCCCATCTCCTCCCACTGCATCTTAGAATGGCCAGCTACTCTGCAGTTGCTGCTGCCTTGGGAAATCTGTTGTCAGTATGGTACTTGTAACTGAACAAAAGAGAAGGAGACAATGGCAGTCTTCCAAATACCTTTCTTGTACCTTCTGGCATTTTCTCCTCTTGGAGGGGATCTATGGGCAACACACTGACTGTTCTCTGTTCCCCATATTAGCTTCCATTTTTAGAAGAGGAGCAGTAATTAATTCCATGTTGACTGGCATTTGCACAGTAGTGTGGGAAGTAATAAAAAGTTTGTCACAGTGTTATTATGTAAACTCCACCCATCATGTATTTGCATGAAATTCATTACACCATGATGGCATCATCACAGTTAGGGATGGCCTCCTATGTCAGTATTGGCAATGGATGCAATATTCTACATACAGAAGCCAACAGGATTAGTAAAGAACTCTGTAAAATGGAAGAAGTACTTTTTTCTTGCTTCCCTCAGCAGCAAAATGACATGGTTTTATTATATAATGCAGTAATCTAATCTGAAAATCAGCAGAGGTGGGGTCACCATGGCCAGGCTATCCTTGTGTGGGAATGGCTGAAGCTAGTGTACCAGCTGAAATTAGTAAAAAAAACATCCATCCCTAATATCTGTGGAAGTCCCTTATCCATAATTACCTGGGAATATATTCCACTGATCACAATAAGTGCTACTTCTAAATAAATATACTTAGGATAGCATTGTTACTTATGTGTCTGGGACTAAAGGTTCTGTCACACCACACTTAGGGAATCATAATATCTTGGATATCCCTTTTACTAGAACCCTTGAAAGGAAGCTTAGCAATAATCTGGATAACTTTGCTGCATTGGGGAAAAAAACAGCACCCCTTTATTATTCTATATTTTAATAATATTTTATATACTCTTTATGACTTACAAATAAATTCTTTCTTGTGTAGGAATACCCACATTGTTGTTTCTGAGGCAGAAACAAAGTTCACTACATGTTTCATTAAAACTTGTAAGGATAAGCAGTAAGATCCCACTTCTGTGTGTCTTCACCTTGGTGTCTTCAAAATGCTGTATGTAATAATTTTAAAGATAATTTTCAGTCCAAATAAACAGAATGTGTGTATGTGGATAATCATTTGCCAGTCATGCTGAAGCCACGCTGGACCACTGAATGGAGCAGAGATTAACACAGCAGAGAAGCTGCACACAGAATTTTTTTTAAATCTTAAATAGCTTTAATGAGCATGTTAGAGGAATACAGGTTATTGATCTTACATACTCAGACCTCCCAAGCATAAAGAATCACACACTTAGACAAAGTAGGTTTAAAAGTAAAAAGAGTCTTACTGATTTTATTCTTGGTTCAGTTACATCCATCTTCAGTGGAAAAATGAAAATTCTTCCTTTCTTCTTCTGTTCCCTAAACTTAATGAACTCTTAGCCCACATTGCTGCTAAGTGCTGCATGCAGGAAATGGGATAAATCCTTCTTCAAGGCCCAAGCATGTGGCCATAATGGTGAGAGAGAGAGCAGCATGCATGCTGCCTCCTCAGTCAGTGGAAGAAGGAGGAAGAGAGAGAGAGGAAGTGTGAGTGGCAATAAACAGCTTCCTCTCACATAGAGTCTGCATCCTACAGCAACTCACAAATACGCCAACGTGAGGCATGCTGATTTATTATCATCTCCAACAACAATTACAAACAAGAAATTACTAGCTTCCCATTGTATCTGATAAAGAGGGGAACAAAGAACAAGAGGTACTAAGAAAAGTTAGGCAGGATCTAGCCTATCTCTTAGACTACCCAATGCCACGGAAGAGCAAAAATAGTGGCATCCCATGTGGTGTATCATAAATGAATCTATCCTCTGTCAAGATTTATAAAAGCATTGGCAGTACATAATCTCCAAACTCATGGAATCATGGAGTTGCTGGGCCTATTTGGCCATTTAGGCTACCAAGTCCAAATGCTGCTCAGTGTAGAACTAAAATATCCATAACAGATGACTGTCTAACCTTGCCTTGATCACTTCCAGAGATGAGAAATATACCACTTCTCCAGGTAATTAATTCTACTCATTGTTAGGAAGTACGCTTCACTCAATAGTTATTCCAGCAAGAATTTGCCATTAGGTTATTGCTCTTATTTTACTAAGGCAAACTGAGTAGTTTTACTACAGAATATTGGATGTCTTTGTAAGAAATAAACATAGCTAAAAGGTTTTCAATGATGTGATGGTCAGTCTGGACAAGTATGCGTATTTCTATCAAGAGCCACTAGATATTAAACATACAGTAGCTTGTGTCTGTGATAAAAGCTTGATTGGAAATATGAAATAGGCAGGATTTCTATTGCTTTGGGTTGCAATCCTACCTTCCTACCATTGAATGTATCTCTCTTTAGATCTGTGTTTGACTGTGTTGCTGGTCATTCAGCTAAGGCCATTCAAGCAGTTGATGAAATGGTCATGCAAATATCCTTTTTGCTACGTAAATTATCAAAAGACAATTATATTCTTCTCATTTCTGTCATTATGTTAATGAGCTCAATAAAAGTAACCTATCCATCACCTGTTTCTTTCTTTCTTTCTTTCTTTCTTTCTTTCTTTCTTTCTTTCTTTCTTTCATTCATTCATTCATTCATTCATTCATTCATTCATTAGCAGGTTTTGTATACCTCTCCAGTCTTCATAGTCTGGAGTGCATAGTGATGCACAGCAAACATCAAACCATAAACATAGTTGACCAGGACATTAAAAATTAAGAGGCTGCCCACAATCATACCAAGAACCAAAGGCACACAGAAATAAAGTCACACTGAGGGCCTTTCAGAAATGTCAAGGCCAGATGGAAGGGTTAGGGTTCCAGAGAGTGGGGACTAACTTACCTACAAATGCCTAATATCTCATGTGGGGATGGACTAACAACAATCCCTCTCTAGATGTTCAAGCTAGGTTTGAAATCAACCCTGTTGATTTCACTTTGAAATAATCTGAAGGGATTGATTATTTGAAGATCCTTGAAACTGTTCCCATACACATACTAATCTAGACAAAGGAAGCAGGTCAAATTGACAAGAACGTTGCCCGTCTCCCTTTCTTTTCTGCTAGGAACCTAGCAGCTATAAAATGCCAGATTGTTGCTGGACTTTTCCCCCAAGTGATTGCCTAATTGGTCATAATTTCTTCTTTCTATGCCTGAGATAAAGGTGATAGAGATGCAAAGATGTTGCTTCTTCCAAGGTCATGTCTCTCTATTTGCTGTACACAATGCCTAGTCATACATACTGTTTCAAAAGTATCTTCCTCCTACCCCACCCCCTTCTCCTTTCTAGCCACTGCAGTAATATGTAGCTCTCGTTATACTGGGCAAAATGTCTGGCTGAAAAGTTCCTTGGATATTATTGTTGCAGCTTTACAGTTTGCAATTGGATTTTCAATAAAACAGAGAAATGGTGTCTTGGAAGAATTGCAGCCACCTCTTCATAACTACTGCTCTGATTTTTTTGTGAACAGCAGGATAAATACATACAATTTGTTCTGGAAACATGATGAGCAAGTTAGTAATTCTAACTATTTGTTTCTATTTCTTTGGTATGGTGCAAGGGAATTTTTTTGTTGCTTGAGAACCTGCAGTAGCTTGGAGTGGGACACAGATAAAATTACGTCTTTTGTTTTCCCATTGTGCAGCTAGAGGGAGAGAATGCATTGGTTCAAAATGTTCAGTCTTTACTCTTTAGTGAAGGTGAATGCACAACTTGGTGGGATTGGAAAGTAAAAAATGATGCCATGAAGAATTCCCCAGATCTTGGTATATCTCAGAGCTGGTTGATGCTATAAGAATGAAGAGCATCAGGAGCATCACCATTTAGCAAGCTATGCACACTGACAGGTCATATTTGTGTGTGTGTGTGTGTGTGTGTGTGTGTGATATGTATGCAGACATCCTAAGCAAACAAATTTCTTGTCCACCCACTAATGAGGGTATATTGAAATATGATAAGGTCTTGGAAGATGTTTCAAAATGGTAATAAAGTTGTTATTCCCCCTTTCCCTTTCATAGAAGTATTTTAAGTTTAAAAAGTGGGATTTGTAATGGATTTTGTGTATAGAAAAGCAGCAAGCACTCAAAATAATATAAGCTAGAGAGATTTTAAGAGGGAATTAGCTCTGAATAATTTAGTTTAGTTTAGTTTAGTTTATAAGCCAAATAGGTAGCACATCATCATCTTTCAATGAAAGGAAACATCCATAGCACCTTCAACATTTATTATAGATAGGCTCAATAAGTTTATACTGAACTGGTCACCCCTTCTCTTTAGAATTTTAGAATTACACTTGTTCCATATGGGAAAAAGTTCTAATCTTTTCTCAAGAAGTGATTATTAGAAGCAAACAGTAGTTAGTGGACATACATTTAGTGGTAATTGTGGCATATGACATGGTAGTTTGTATCTTTTCTGAATGAAATAATTATGGTACTTATAATAAAGGGCTGTTTTCAGACCTCACTGGCTTTCAGAACTGTTTTCCTTTCAAGGAGAGACTTTCTTTTTTTCACTGTGTTTCATTCAGGAAATATTAACCTAGAGTTAAGATTCTTCCAGATGGATGGCTCCTACTGAAATCCAATCATTATTTTTCTATCATTGCTCCATTGCTTGCTTATAGTGGCTGTTCACATTGTAAAGATGGCTGATTTTTTAAAAGATCCTGCTCAGTTCCATGCACATCAATAGATGTCACATCACTGCTATGAATTGGGAAGATCCAAATTGCTGAATGATGCTTTGAAATTAAACTCAGCTTCAATATAACCTTTGGAGTAGGTGTCATTTTATCATTACATTAATGGATTTAAATTAATTTTAATTAGTACTTTTTCTTCTTCTTTCTCTCTCCGTGTTTTTGTTATATAGATTTAAATAAGTGAACTATCAATTAAATCAGAGAGTGCTATAAAGCTCTAACTGTACAATGCTTCTAAAACCGATGGGGGCAGGATTCCTGTCTCTGCCATTAACTACTTAATCAAATTGCAGTGACCTGGAAGGATAATCATATCACCGACTTTTGTCAATTGTGTTAAATGCCATGGTGGGGGACGGGGGAGAGACAGTCTGTCCCCAGATCAGCATGGCCTTTGAAATCAGACTACCATTCGTTGCTCCAGTTACAACACTCTGGCAAGTCCAAGGGAATGTACCTCACTCAGGCACTGATTGGGTAATTCAGGGCAGGTTGGAGACATACCGAAAAGGCAGGAGAAGGAGAGCTTAGTGAAATTGTGTCAGCAAAGGATTATTGTGCATTTGGGATATAGTGTGGAACTGTGAACAAGCAGTCAGAGACAAAAGCAAAAAAAAAAAAAAAAAATACAGCAGAAGATGCTTGGGGCAGACCCTAAGGACTGGACTGAGTTTAATAGTTACCAGGGTTGCTGTTGCCAGGAAAAGGTCAAGACTGGACTTTGGAAAAGAAGTATGACTTCTTTTCCTCCCTATCCTTCTGAAAAAGGGTGTTGTCAGCCTTCTGAGGTAGACCATACAGGAAACACAACCAGATGAGATAATTCTATTTTATTGTAAAGCTGCATTAACAGAATCTTGCAAAACTGAAAGTGCATTTCTCCCCATCTCCTTTACAGCCCAAGAAACTAGAAAGGGTCTCTTCTGAGCCTCTTGCCCTGCCCACATTCCTGCTGTGGGCTCAGCTGCCTTTTATCTGACTGTTCCTTGGCTGTGTCTTGTTGCTATATCTCCCAAGGTCATTCCCACATACCATTACAAGGGTCAATTCCTTCTCTCTAGAAAATGGGCTCATGGTGAGATGCTATGATGTACCCATACGTGGGCTATATAAAGAGCTCCTCTACAGAAGATGTGTTTAGGATGCTAGAGGTAGAAAGAGAGAGGTTTAAAAATGGGACTTGATGGAAATCATTGTCTCAGATAAAAGATAGACAAGATACGTATGGACACTCCAGACAGTGCTAGGTCTTTTTTAAAAAGCAGCAGGGAAAATCTTCCCAGGGAGAATGGAACTCTGATTTTTCTGAATATCCTTCTGATTCAGGAAATGAGTCAGAACAGATTACTCTGGGACTGACCTGAGATAGGACAGGCTTTATTATTAATTAAACTGTGGCCATTTATTAATCCCTTAACTGATTTGTGTCTCCATTTTGGCTTGTGTGGATAGGAAATGTTTACCTTTCAGATGGAAAATGTGACAAGGCTGTTTCCTTTTCTGCATATCAAGAAATAGTATTTGCACATTGGTTGATTAGGACATTTTTATGTGTACGCTGAAGGATGTGTTGACTTTTTAAACTTTCTTGGAATATATTGGGTATAGGAAAGGCATAGAATAAAATATTAAATAAATAACATTTGGTTGATTTTTCACCCCTCTGATAAATAACTAGTGATAACAATTGCCTACAGCCTGTGAAATATTGATTTAATTTCAACTTCAGTGTAAACAGGTATGATTGTCTTCCTTGTGAAAATGTTTACTCAGTTTCTATGACTTGCCTTTCATCCAGAGAAAATGCTATCAATCTCAGCTTAGAAGCCAAACAGTCTGCACTTACACCCTTACAATTGGCAGTACATCAACTATTGCAGAGTAATATCTTTATATGAACTGAGCTGTATAGTGTGCCAGAACAAAGCACAGGTCTCTATTCCTGTGGAGAAAAAAAAGTGGACATGTTGCTTTCCTATGCAAAGCATTGGAGAGGAGGGTGTTATTTAAAGGCTTAAAGAGAAAAGATGTCAGCCTATTTTTCTGGTAGAGGACTCAAGACGGTCTCAGCCTATTTTTCTGGTAGAGGACTCAAGAAAATTGTATCCCATCTGTACAACTCTTAAATATTCAATGGTCGGGTAGGAAATAAGACACCTCACATCCATTTAAAAGCTCTAGCCATGGGAATATATGTGGCTACTGGCTGACAGTATTGATTGTATGAGCTGGTGAGGGAAGAGATGTTTAAATGTTTGCATTAATCTCAGAAATAAAATAGGGACTAAGCAACAAATTCTCTTTGCTGAAATCTTCAAGTAGGGAACCTTCATGAAGATGAACTGAATACAAGAAGGTTGATGTTAAAGCTTACCACTGCAATCCAATTCTCCCTTCCTCATTTATTCAGTCCCCCTATTTTATTATATAAACAGCAATGATTTTCCTGATGAGAAAGCTGGAGTTTGTGATTCCAATCCTCTCCTTGATGGGAAAGAATATTACACTTTGAGGATTAAGCATGAAAGAAGCATTGGTCTCATTTTCAAAGTTAATGGTCAATATAGTTGAAAGAGGGATCACTCTGGAGAATAGAATTGTCGAAGGCCAAGTTTTTAGATTAGTGGTTGTGGAATATTAGATGTTTTTTAGCCTGCTTCCTTCCTTCCTCTACAATATTTGTATCTTACTTTAGAACAAAATTGTCTAGGTAGCTTACAATAAACAATAAAATACTTTAAATGCAAAATAGAGCATAAACCATATACAGTAATCAAAAGTAAAAAACAACAACCTCCCTGCAAAAATCTCCTAGTACCTCAATATTAAGATTTTTAAAACCTGTGAGAATGGGGGTGGGGATTGAGAAAAAAACAATAAAATAACTATAATCAGTTTCAAATATTATGTTTAAGTTCATGTAATGATTAAAACAATAGAACTATGAAACAGGTAAAAAACTTCATAAACTATTGACTGGCAGATTCCAAAACAAAATGCTTCCTTGCAGCTGTGTTTCAAATAAATCTGTCCTAATTTTTAAAATGTGCAATATCTATTTTTGAAAATAAATTTCCTTCAAAGTAAGCAGCTGTATTTCTAGGAATTATTACAATAATCTTTTCTAGAAAAAAATGGATTAGGCAATATATATAGCCACATTCTTGTTCAGGAAATACAGCTTTATGTATCTGATTATTATATTAGTGATTGAAATGATAAGGAACACTTGTCCTTATAATTCAAGTGTTCCTTACACCAGATTACATTTTGTTTGAAACATTTTCCCTTCCACTGTTAAAACAAAGATGTCCTAAGGAATCTTTCTATCTATGAGACACAATAGTATGTATATAAACATAAAATCTCCAGAGGAAAATCAGCCACCCACAAAATTAAAAGTAGCCCAAGGGTAGAATTAGTTATGACAATTCCAGGGTGGTGTAGCTGAGGGCCTAAACCAGGTTTATCCCGGTAGAATGGAATATCCAACCCTTCTCTCTGGACTTTTTCACTTAGGAAGGCTTGCTTGTGATGAGCAATTGGTGATAACTTTCCAGGGGAAGAAGTGACCATGAGTGCAGTATAGTCTCTATGATGCCAGGCTCCCCCACAGCCTCATGGCTGGCAAAGGAGTATCTTTACCAATTCTAATCCCTGATTTACTCTGTCAAATCTAATTTCCTATAGCAGGAAACATTGGTTGTGATAGCATTCTTAGGTTTGCAATCATGTCCTGCCTCTTCCTTTCTAGCCCTTGAATGTTAAACAGACTGATTTTGTAGTGGTACCAGTAATAATAATTTTAATGTGTTTTATTAGAAAAGGACATGTATTTTTCAGTTCTGTGTTTATGCAAAAAAATGTGCTTGTCCGTCACTAGACATGAGGTTGATTGACTATGTGTCATCAGGCCATTTTCCACTCCTAGTGACCACATAGATTTTCTCCATGATGATCTATCCATAACCTGTTCTTTCAGGTCTCCCAATGGTGCATTCATAGCCACTGTAACTGAGTCCATCTACCTTATTGCTGGCCATCCTCTTTTTTTTCCTTCCACCTTTCCCAGCACTACAGCTTTTTCCAGAGAGCTGGGTCTTTGCATACTCTTTCTGAAGTAGGATAATTTGAGTCATTTGCCTCAAGTGAAAACTCTGGGTTGATTTGTTCAGTGATCCATCAGTTTGTTTTCTTGGCTGTCCACAGTATTCTCAGGAGTCTTTTCCAACACCAAAGTTCAAAAGGATCAATACTCTTCCTATCCTGTTTCTTTAAAGTCCAACTTTTGCCTCCATAGAGTGTCACAGGGAATACGGTGGGTTGCACGATTCTGATCTTTGTAGGTATAGACACATCACAACATTTGAATATCTTTTCCCAGGCCTTCATGGCTGCTCTACCAAGTGCTAGTCTGCAGCATATTTCATGACTGCCTGTTCCTTTACTGTTGATGGTTGATCCTAAAAGGCAGACACTATCCACTGCTTTGATATCTTCACTGTCAATTCTAAGGTTAGTTGCTCTACTTGTTGTTATTAGTTTGGTCTTCTTTATATTTAATTTTAGTCCCATTTTTTTCACTGTGCTTTTTGACTTTTAGTGTTAGGGTTTGCAGATCCTTTGTATTTTTGGCTATCAAGACGTGAGAACTAGTATGCACTAGTATAGTACATGAGATTATAAATAATAGTCCTGAGGTTAGTTATGATCAGATTTTATCCTATTGGCCTATGGCACATATATTCTTTCTTTCATTTAACTTTTAAAACAAGATATAGCCCTCTCTCTATACCTCCCTACAGGTCAGTTCAGGTTTATTTCTAAATCTGTTTTTAATTAGCTATATCACTACTTTTCAAAACAAGGTTATAATACCACCCTGCAGATTCAATAGGAAGGGCAATAACACATGCTTTTATTATATCTATCTCCTCTTTAAACACCAGTTAGGCAATAGGTTTGGTAAGTCCACTGTGTTCTGGGACAATAAACAAAACAAAGTCTCAATAGATGAACATGTGAATAAGGGAGTGAATGAGGAAGCAATGAAACCACTGATGCCTCATACTGAGTATGGAGGAAGTCAGTAAGTACACCCTAGGGAGAAGTAAGCAGGCAACACTGCTATCAACTTCTTTGATCTTTAAATCAAACAAGCTCCAAAAAGGCCAGGAAAAGAAAATTCACATCCCTTTGATCTTTCCTTGAAGTTTCTTGATTGCAAGAAGAAAAAGAATAGCAAGAACATATCAGGAATGAGTTTACCTCTGCACAGCTGCTTTTGAAACAAACAAACAAACAAACAAATAAATGGATTGTTTCTTTTACTAAGTATGCCACAAGTAAAATTCAAAGACTTCTGTTTTGCTACTGAAGTGCAATTACTGAAAATGTAGAGCCATACAGTTATGCTTCACTGAGGAAGAGAGAGAGCAGCAGCAGCAGAAGAGGTTAACTCTTTGGATTTTTTTTCAAGATTGTCAACATTTACAATCCACAGGTGTCTATATTGTGTTATTTTTATTCGTTATATTTCCACAGTTTCTCAATATATACAATTTTTTTCTTAACCACCAAAAAGGAAAAAAAGGGGGAAAAAGCAGGAAATAAGAACAGAATAGCTTTGGTATCACCAGGTCTACCAGCTGTCTAAAACTTGTTCAGATAATCACAGCTTCTGTTACTGTTGCCAGATATTGGGATCCATGAATTGATTTTTGATTATGTGCCATTAAGCAGGTATTGACTCTTAGCAATCACATAGAAAGATGTTCTGTGGGATGATCTGATTCCAATCAGTCCCATCAGCTAAACCAATGGTGCACCCATCACCGCTGTAACTGAGTCCATCCGCCTTGCTTCTGGTCATTCTCTTCTTCTCCCTTCTTCCTCCTTTCCCAGCACTATAGACTTCTCCAGAGAGCTAGGTCTTTGCATAATGTGTCCTTTATATGATCATTTGAGCCTGGTCATTTGTGACTTGAGTGAGAAATCTGGTTTATTTGTTTGATGATTCAATTGTTTGTTTTCTTAGCTGTCCATGGGTAGGGATGCTCAAGAAACTCAACTGGCAAACAAACAAACAAACAAACAAATAGCCAGTTAGGGCAATGGGCTAGAAACCAGGAGACTGAGAGTTCTAGTCCTGCTTTAGGCATGAAAGCCGGTTGGGTGACCTTGGGCCAGTCACTCTCTCTCACAGGGTTGTTGCCCAACTCACCTCACAGGGTTGTTGTTGTGGGGAAAATAGGAGGAGAAAGTAGTATTAGTTATGTTCGCTGCCTTAAGTAGTATTAGTTATGTTCGCTGCCTTAAAATAATAAAGGTGGGATAAAAAAAAATGAACATTCCTAATTTGCATTTTCTAGACTGAGGTGTGAATTAAAACAGAATTCCTTGTATATTTTTATGTTCCTATGAAATGTTGTAAAGCAATTCACAAAATTTCATACAGTAGGAAAAAATGTGAACAAGAATGAATATATTGGAAAATAACATAATGAAAATAAAAATTCATAATGAAAGAACTATAACTCCTACAAAGGAATACCTATTCTTACAGTATAACATGGTCAATTATGCAAGAATTCCCTAGGAATATGAGGGAAAGCAATGAAGTTCCATGATTCTTTTAGCAAAAAGTCCAGTTAAACATTTCAACTTTGCCAAACCTCTGAAATGGATTACAGGAACAAACATCTTTCATAATTTGCCTCAGCCAAACCTAAAGTTCACACAGAAGGGTCAATAAATCAGGAAGTCTCACTATATTGGAAGACTATCAGGAATGCCTGGTCCCCCTGAAAATACCCTTTCCTCTTGAAATATCCAGTGGAATAGAACAAAAAACAAAACAAAACAAATAAAACAAAATGGTGCAAATATTAGCTTGTTACCTGTGTTGGAAAGGATCAAGACAATGATCACCTTACGGCATGAAGAGAAGCTCTGCTCCTTTCTAACAATGAAACTTCTGTTTAATTGAAAACGTAAACAAGTCAAAGAATGCCATAAAATTATATAGAGAATTGGAAGGATTCTTAGGGGACATCTAGTGTAAATACTGGTCAGCACAGGATACAACTATGACATTCTTAACAGATTCCTGTCCAGCCTCTAGTTAAAAGCTTTTAGAAAAGACCAATACTTACTACCTTCTTAAGTGATACTCTACTGTGAACAAGCTGCTACTGTTAGGAAGTTTCTCCTAACAATTGGATGAAACTTTGTATCTTATTTCTATGCATTTGTTCCAGTCTCATACTTCAGAACAATAGAAAACAAGTCTGCTCTGGGACAATGCAAGAAAAGGTGACCTTTTTTTGTTACAGCGTTGTTACTGTAGAACCTTGATGGCCTTCCAGAAAGCAGTTAAGATTGAGCTACTGCAGACAGCCTTTGGGATATGCATGTCATCCTACTATTCTGCTACTGAATGTTAGTTTGTTACAATATGATTGTTTTTATGACATATTAATTTATTATGACAGCAGGATTTGGTCACGGCTATTGTGATGTTTTTATTTATTTATTGTATATATACTTAGGATATTATAACTAGAAAATCATAATGAATTTGTTGCATGAAAAATTGTTAGATAGACAGATGATAGACAGATAAGATGTATTTCCCATATGCTGTTAATATCATGAAAATTCTATTTAGGAATAAATATTGCATTACCTCTACTCTGTTGCTTAAAATACAGTTACATTTAAATTAATACATATTAAGAGTACTCTTTGCATATAATCTGAAATGACAGCTGTAATTGTTTGTTTTACTGAAATTCCTGTTTACATACAACAAATGTTTAGTTTTCAGTTTGGCAGTGAGACAGCAAGTACTAAATGTAAAGTCTCTACCAAAAATGATAATCCTTTCCATGTTAAGTTTTATGTAGATCATAATTTGCCTTTTAATGAAGAACAGGCTTAAAGGCCATCTGAGACAAAACCTTGTTTGTACAGTGGGAAACTTTGATAGACAGTTGTTGCACTAAATTGCAGATATTTGTTAATTTAAATTCAGTGATGGCTTAACCAGGCAAGTTAAACATCTGCAGGGTTGCTGTCATAGTATGCACATAAGATATATCAGATGAAGGGGGTGTGTTTCCTACTGGATCATGAGAGTGTAGGGATACAGTTAAAAGAAATAAACAGCAGTGGGCTTCTTCTCTCATGATTTGAAGGGAAAATGTGAAAAGGTGTGAGACAAGGCTCAAATGTTAGGAAAATATGCATACTACCCTTATATCCAGCTCTGGGCTCAACTATTTACAAATCCTATATGGTGTGTGGTTTCACTGCTAAGGACAAATGTCATGTTTATATCATGTTGGTTATTATACTATTGCTTAACCTACATCTCTGTAGCTTCTCATTTATTCCTTTTCATCTCTGTGCCCTATCATCTCAACTTCTACAACCCTAGAATGATAAAGTTTAAAGGGACCATTTAGACCATTATCCCCTGCACAAGGCAGGATTCAGATTAAAGTATTTCTGAAAGCTGGAAATCTTGATTCCATTTGAACATTTCTAAATGCTGGATTCAGTATGCTAGTATTGCAGAAGCTTGCACACCAGGCATACCATTAAGGGTATCTATGGATTTCAACAACAAAAAATAATACTGTCTAATTTGGTTATGGAAGTGTACACTTGATTTTAGCCAAAAGGCCAAGAAGCAATTTATTACAGCCCATGTGACTAGGTTTTGTGCAGCAGCATGTAAGATCTACTGGACCCTCATGGGCCAAGTTCCTGCTACACAGATGTATTTTATGTAATTCTAGATATTATCAAATTTTTGTAATGTTACATATTATCACACTTTACATAAATTTTAGATACCATCACATTTTTGTAATTTTAAATGTTATCATATTTTATATAGTTTTATATACTACCTTTTAGCCTATACAGTACATATATTGTTCCTTTTGGACTTTATGCATGGATTCTAGTCTTGTTTTATAGATGTATTTTAATTTTGTCTTAAATTTTATTTATTGCCTCTTAAGATAGATTTAGACTCACAGAGCACTGATGGATATATTGCCTGTATTGGTCTAAGACTGTAATAAACTGGCTTGACTATGAAAGTCTCAACTATGTCACTGTGTGAAAGTTGGGCAGCCTTATAAATCTGTTTAATCAATCCAATCAATCAATCAATCAATCAATCTGATAGAGTGGGATTATTGCTGGAGGTAGGTGTTACATATGTGATATTTTCATGAGTACTTTTTATTAGCCTTTTCATGTGCTAAAAACCAAAATTTCAACTGATTTTTTATTTTATTAAAATATTATTTCTATTGCTTCATATTTACTGTCATCTGCAAGTGATTTGTTAAAACAGCAAAAGAAACATTCACATACTTTCTACTGGATTATATATAAGTTTCCCACTCCCCTCCCATGTTTACTGAATAATTGGGCAATAATAATAAATACTCCTTTCCCCTACTGATCTTACCAACTGTAACTGATGTTTCAGTATTGGCTGAGCCAAGTCTTATTCTTTGTACACACCATGACCTTGAGACTCTGATAGGAAGTAAAATGTAGAAAGAATGCTTTAGGAAAAAAATAAACAAAACAAAGCACTGTGACTCTGAGATTTACTGGTGTGATAGCTGTGTATATTTAGGAAATGCAGTCATGTGACTGAGGCAAGCTACGATGGGAACTTTTGATCCTTAGAACATCAAGTTCCTACTGCATCTTTGCATATCTTCCCCTTTTAAAATAGTTCCCAAAGCTTTCCTGTCCACAACAATTTACAACCACGCTATTTGCCACCTTTGTACTGTCATCTTATCAGCTCATGCTGATCTTCCTAGGATAGGAATGGAATTGTCCAAAGACAATCCCTGGTATTGCAAGAATTATGGGCACTCTGTGGATTTTTATTTACTTATTTGGTCTCATGAATATGGAAGCACTGCTTGCTTCACATGCCATATGAGGTTCTGTAAGACGAGTGTTAGGGGTTTTCCCTGTTCATGTAAGATGGATAGGGCTGGAAGTAAATACACATCCCCAGCCTGTCCCTGCCACCAATCCATATCTTCTCATACTGAGTTGGAAGACTGCAGGTGCTCATCGGAAAGTGAATAATAAAGCTGGTTTTCAGATAATACAGAGGCGTAGGCTTGTATTCTAACAAAGATAAAAACTCCCTTTGAATTGAACACAAATTGCAGTGATGTGGCAAAGTGTGTGTCTGTGTATTCAAATACCCTTCCACTTTTAACCTTTATGTGAGCAGACTGAAAGCCTTCATAGTATTTAAATGCCATCCCAAATAGTTTGTGGTATGTGTGTGAAGTGCAGGCTGTGTAACTATTGTGCTAGTTTTACTTATTGAAATACCTATATGCTGTCTTTGGGTTCCAAGAGACTTTTCTAAAACACTAAATAACAAAGTAGTGCAACTTACTATTACTACTAGAAAAATAAACTGTAATGTAAAAACGTACAGTGGTTGGCATTTAAAAATCCAAATGCTTTTCTGGGGTGATTAAACCTGGCCTGGTGTGAATCACTTTTAACTTCTGGCATTCTAGGTGGCATCCAGCTGTCTCCCTACAAGGGCACTTCAGCTCTACAACTCAAATTTCCCCAACATTCAAAATGCAATGTTTTGTCTAAGAAAACGTCATTCTTTCACCAAATGTGATTCTTTGTTGTTTGGCATTCATGTTTTTATCTTTTAATCATTTCAGATTTGCTAACAAAATATTCATAGCATAGTAAGCACTGTAATCAAAATCCCATTATTTGCTTAATGCTGAGTGCTTGTTTTAAAAACAACTCCCATGTTAAAATGACTATACCAGCATTCTCAACTTGTTGTCCTCCTAGCTATGAATTCTGGATTTCATCCTATTTGGAGAGCTCCAGTTTGGAAAAGATGATTGATTCAGTTCCACCACTAATACATGGTATTTTGCAGGGTGACATAATAAACAAGACAGATCTTTGCCTCCAAGGACGGTATGACTACATTAATCAATGGGGAAGATTGGAACAGGAGGTTAAGATAAATGTGTTGCCTTTGCTATTCCCATCAGGACCATAACTCCTTACTGGATAGTGCCTATTGTATTACTGATAACATGCGAGCAACCATTTTCTGATGATTTAAAACAGGTATGTTAATGCTTTTAATGAGAATGCTTTTAAACATTTGTTCACTGCTTCTTTCAAAGGGAATGCTTGCATGCAGCTTGAAATATGGATTGTCAACCTCCCATTGCTCAGTTAAAAAATAGCATAAAATATATAGGAGCTTTGTAAGGTTAACTCATAAAAAGTAAAACAGTTAAGACCCAAGTCTGCTTCTGGATTTAGGATATAAGGCATTGTGTGATGATTCTTTTTTCATTTAATATCTTATCATAATAAAAGTAAGTTAATCCCACCATCATGTCAAATTGTGCAATGGGCTGGATTTAATCTTGTGGAGTCCTTGGTGCTCTCTGAGCTTGGTTGTTTGCTTGCAGACATTTTGTTGCCTGATTAAGCAACATTTTCAGTGCTAGAAGGGAGAGGGGTTTGCCCTCTGTTTATATACAGCAGCTAGCCCTGCCACTGTTGGTGTGGGAGTTGTTTTCTCCTAGGCAGTTCCTTGACTGCACTGTTGTTTACTGCTTGTTTGTCTGAGTTGGTAGTTCCTTGATTAGGGTATTGTTTACTAATTGAAGAACTTTTTATTTGTAGCTCAGGGTTGAACTGTGGAGTCCTTGGTGTTCTCTGAGCCTTGTTTTCTTGCAGATGTTTCATTGCCAGACTAGGCAATGAAACAACTGCAAGAAAACAACAGGGCTCAGAGAACTCCAAGGACTCCACAGTATTGTTTACTGCTTGGTTGTTCATCTGGTGTTAATCCTGGTGTTAATCTTCTTTGTCTCAGAATTAGCCATAGCACACTAAAATCTCTATGATTTAAGTTAGTCATGAATAATTCAGACCCATGGACGTACAGTACCAAATCCAACCCACTATTTATTGTTTCTGGGCTAACATTTTAATATGGGCTTTAATCAATTCTAAAAGCTAATATGTGGTGACTGATCAGACAATCAGAAAGACGTGGTTTCAAGTCAGGCCACTGATAGATCTAATATTGTCTTCACAGATCTGTAGTAGCTGTGTATAAAAAGATGATCATTTACTAGTGCTTGTATCTGTGGGAAATGAAAGCTAATCCCCCAAAGTTTAATAAAGGTGCTCATCCTTAGGATAGCACAAGATTGTGCTGTTTCTATATAAAATACTAGGATGGCTACTTTTGTAGCATTTGTAATAAGCAATATTTGTCAGATGCTGCAGGGCTATTTCTCTCCTTCTCTGAAAAGATCCCCCACCCCTAAGTAAAACTCTGAATATCTGCTGCAAGCTGTACATTGCCAGTTATTTTATGTAGTTTCTTTGTATGTTGTTGTTTATTCGTTTAGTCACCTTCGACTCTTCGTGACTTCATGGACCAGAGCTTCCTGTCAGTTGTCAACACCCCCAGCTCTCCCAGGGATGAGTCCGTCACCTCTAGAATATCATCTATCCATCTTGCCCTTGGTTGGCCTCTCTTCCTTTTGCCTTCCACTTTCCCTAGCATCAGCATCTTCTCCAGGGTGTCCTGTCTTCTCATTATGTGGCCAAAGTATTTCAGTTTTGCCTTTAATATCATTCCCTCAAGTGAGCAGTCTGGCTTTATTTCCTGGAGTATGGACTGGTTTGATCTTCTTGCAGTCCAAGGCACTCTCAGAATTTTCCTCCAACACCACAGTTCCAAAGCATCTATCTTCCTCCTCTCAGCCTTCCTTATGGTCCAGCTCTCGCAGCCATATAATTTCTTTGTATAACATCCTTAATTTTTGCTCTTGAGGAAAACTAGAAGATATAGTGGTAGATTACATATCTTTTTAAAAAAATATTTCACAGTAAGCCATTAAAAATATTATATACCTATAACGTGCAACGTAATGAGTTTAACATCTGCTTCATTCTTCTCACAGTCTGCTAGACTTTTAGGGCATGAAGGCTAACACTGGAAAGGGAAATCCAGGTTGATACCCATTCTATTAACAAAAGCTATTCTGTTAAATTGTAATGCTAACTGAACATTGTCAGTGCTATTATATAGCCTGATCTCTTTGCATGTGCAGTTTGGATAGAACTGTCTTCTGTTCTTGTGTAGGAAACATAGTTTTTCAAATTTAATAAAAGGTGACTATATCTGAATGCCTCTGTGTAGAAATTTTCCTCGTGAGCAAAAATTAAGGATGTTATACTAGGTAGTAGAAAAATATATGTGGGGGAAATAACTTTGTACTAACCTTTGATCATTTAGAATATTCTTCTCCTTCATAAAATTGTGAACAAAATATAATCTAATACCAAAAACACTTAATCACCTTCTACAGTAAAGTGTACAATAGAGAGTGTTCAAGGAGAGAATTCAAAATGTGAGAATCCACCTAAGCTTATCTCATACAGAAATAATAGTGGAATGTATTTTATTCTATTAAGTTACAGTCTGATTTATTTTGGGCAAACATACTGTATATCCTTCTGAGAGAAACCTTTCCCTTGTCAATAGGTTTCAAACATTTAACTTTGGGTTGTTAACTTCCACTAGAATTCCTTTCCCAATGACTCAAGGTTGTTAGAGGTTGTCTCCCCTTGGTAATCTTGATATTAAGTGGCATTTAATAACCTTGATAGGTTATTTCATTTTGAGTAGTCAGTGCTGTTTCTTAAATATTAGAAATACTTTTCTAAATAACCTTATGAAAGATTATGGTAATATTATAATTTAGTTTGATATGACTCTTACTGCACTGGTTTGGATAGTACTTATATTGTGAAATCTTGATCTTAATGTCAACTATTAAGAACTTGAACTTCTGTTCTGATAATTTGCTTTATTTTTACAGTTAGACAGTAAAAAGGACAGTCTATTTTTAAATGTAGGTTTAGATAAAATAAGCATCCTCTGAATAAGATTGTGAGATAATCAGTTGGAAAGAGGCCTGACTTTATTACTTTTTATTAGACATAAGACAATGGTGGATGTTATGAGAGGAGCCTTTAAGCAGTGAATGTGTTGTTTTTGTTTATAGACAAATTTCAAATTAAGGAAACACCGTTCAGGTTTTCAAGGATTAATGCATCTGATAGGTGGTAAGTATTGCTAGTAAGTCAATTCCCTAGTATGGGAAAAAAAAGTTTGCTGAAAAAAATCTTACACAAAGAAAATAAAAGATAATACAGTTTTGAACAACTGGTTTTTAATGGAAAAAAGGCTAAGGCTGCAGCAGTTATAAAGATGTATAGTGAGGTATTGGTAAAGCTACAAGAAGGTAGCAAACATACTGCTTCCTGGTGATAAAAAAAACACCACATGGGTGAAAATAGAAGAACTGCCATCCTCCATTCAAGAGGAGAATAGCAGAAGTCATGTAAAACCTTATACATGGGGGCAAGAAATAATGTAACATCTGTGTCTATCTCTCACTGAAGCTTAAGGGAAGGGGCAGCAAGATATACCATTCTGATAGATTTAATAATCATCGTAAATTTGTATTTCTGTGTCAACATTCTGCAAAAGGATGGATAAAATAAATAAAGGTAAAATGTTTATATATATATATATATATATACACACACACACACACATACAGATATACATTTAGAAATAATTGTTCATATTTATTTACATTTTAAGATCTAAAGCCAAATAAATCATCATTATATCCACCAAACTCTTCAAAGAATTTACAGTGATTATCAAACCAATTATTTTACCCCAGATTAATTTGCCACACAAAATCTGACACACACACACACACACACACAAAGTGTCAAGGTGTGTGCATGTGTGCTCACATATGTGTGTATGTGTGTCTGTTTTACAGTTATTCTATTATAAACTCATATCTCTGGTAGAGACATTCTTGGGCCCCTGTTATACTCAGAGGGAAGAAAAGAACGGTCTGTTTTTATATTTCAGGTTTTTTATGCTTATATGAAAGAATGCTCTCTGAATATTCTGAATGACAATATAGTGTGACAAAATAATAAAAAGCCTGTCTCTATTACTTTGTATTAGGCAAAAGTAACAAATCATTTTTTCTGATTCAACTTATTTGTTCCAAATAAATTTGCTACCCTATCTTGATATTCTTTACAGTATATGACATTTGGAATAATTATCTTGCAGATTCTTTTAAACTATGAAAGTAATTCAAAACAGAGTGTTCTGTAAGGATTAGATACAACTGCCTTTGTATTGGAGAAGAAATTCAAGAATTGGAACCCTACTTACATAGTTCAGATGTTTCCTTCTATTGCCACAGGGCACTAAGAGGCAACATTATCCACTTAATTCCCTCTAAACTGGGAGAAATTTGGAGTAGGGTTCAAATTTTTTAAGGAGTACAAGACCTAAAGCACTGATTTCCCTTAGCCCTCCCCCAAACCAACAACAATGAGAGACATTACATCTGAACATCAAAATTTTACCTGACTCTGTGGGCCAATGAGGAAGAGTTTAGGAGCACAAAAGACATTCTGGGAGACTCATGACTAACCCATCCTTGCCACTGTAGGAAAACTAAATAACAAAAACAACCAAATGACAAAAGGAAGTGACAGAGGATCTATGTACTGCACAGTTTTGCCCCCCCCCCTCTATATTTTTCCCTTCCATATTCCCAAGTATTAAACTCTGATGGGCTTTGCTGCCCATTCTGTTGGTGGTGAAGCAATTGGTCAGCTGGGTGTTTATAGGTCATTTCAAGCTGATGTTGGGAATAAAGGGGCAATTTTAGCTGTACTTCCATGTACATAATTGCAATTGAAAAAAACCTGAAGGGATGAAAGCCAGTTGATCATATGGGATAATCTGCAAGAGTGATTCTTTAAAGTTTTCTGTAGTTCCTTAGCTTCTCCACTCTTCCAAAGTGGCAGGATTTTCATACCCGATCATGCCCATGGCTGGCTTGGTGGTTTTATCATTATCAATGCATTTATCTGGCTTGCTTTTGTTTTCTATTTCTCTGATTAGTCATCACAAACTAGCTGCACTGAGTATTACAAATCACTAAGAAAAACCAGTTGCATAAATGGTTCCTTGAATCATATAATGTTCAACATCTCAGGATAACCCTTTGAAGCAAATATCAACAAATTATATTCTTGAGTGACAATCCATTTTTTGGACATTATTCTCAAGATGAATTTGACTATCAAATACATTGTATGAAAGAATCCTGAGTGTAATTATAAATATCATTAACACCTATAGATAAAGTTACAACACAGTTCTTCAGAAATATATTTCTTAATGTGCTTTAAAAGAAGGAACTCAAATATAAAAAGGTTTCTAAAGTTTGTATGTAATAGCCAAACCTCAAAAGTTGAACTTACTGATTGCTCAAGCATTAAGAAGGCTTATGTAATAATTCTTTAGTTGCTGAGAAAGATTCTGTGATCTTTAATATTTAAATAAACTTACCCATAGGAAGAAATGAAATTGCCTTGAATTTGTTAATTAGCTTATATTGCATGGCATGAATCTTTCAGCTGTTTCCCTCTCAGTGTCCCATAACAATAATTCTGATTGAATTGTCTTGAGTCTCAAAACTATTTTGCATTTCATTATAAGGCAAATTCAAATGTTTCATAACCTGAACATCACAATGATCAGCTAAAGAAATTTTGCATATAGATGGCAAAATAGATGTGACTGATTTAAGCTCTGGTTTTTTTCTTTGATTCTACTATGTTTAATTTAATTAATTACCAAGCAGTGAAATTATTTCTTTTTCCATTTCTCAGAACAAATAGGCTTTTATCTTTCTTTTAAAGAAAACTCCTAGAATTTATTTGACCTTTTCAAGCTGAGGAGGCTTTTGAAATCTTCTGAATGCGGAAATTAGTTTAAAAAAGGGTTTTACTGTCTTGGAGTCATGAAGTCTTTACTATCAGAGTGTTAAGATGGAGAATAGAATTATGAATTATGCCATGCTAGATAGGATGCTTATTCAAGTAACTTAAATTTTGTTAAATTGTGGCTGGTCTTAACTGGACTGATTGGGTAATTTGTAATTTTAAAATGGTTTATATATATCCAATTCTACTATATATCAGCTATCAAATATTACTAAATATTATTTAGCAGCAGTTCCTAAATTTCCTTCTGGGAATACACTGGCACTTTTAAAACTTACCAATTAAAAGAAAATTCAATATATAACTTGTCTATGCTTCCAGGTATTCTTTTGCATATAAGTAGTTATAAGTTAAACTGTTCATAGAACTGATGGGAGAACACTAGAAATGCTTCCACATATCTGCATACTTGCCATTACTGGGCGGTGGTACAGGTATACTACCTATGCTTGATTCTGAAGGAAAAGTTTGGGGTACAGGATAGTAGAAAAATGGGGGCAATTCAAAATAATGAGAGTGAATTTTGCTATTCCTATTGGGAATCCATTCCTTCCTTCTTTGGTCAGAAGCTAGATAGTTTTCCCATCTTAATTAACATAAGTTATAACATGGTTCCTGATAACATCTGCAAACTGTTCCTTAGAACTATAACATGAAGAAAAGAGTAGGCCCCACTGATATACTCTGATATAAACCAGTACCTTTGAAATTAATGCTGCTAAAGGAATTACAGCTGGGAACCTTTTTTAAAAACAAAATGCTAATTAGTTATACATAGTTCTTTTACAAATATTTTCATATAGTAAATCAATTTAATATGTACATTCCTAAAATCCAAAAAAGATGAAATATTCATTTGCCTTTTGGTACTTCATTGACTGCCATGAAAAATGTACAGGTACAGTAAATTTAATTAATTTTGTTTGCACTTAATGAATAATTTTGTAGAAGGTATCCATCAGATTGAAGGATTGATTTTTTTTAAGAAAAAGGGAATTTGAATACTGGTGAACAAAATAATAGCATGTACTGCCGAGTTCTAAAAATGATAAGATGTGAGATCTGGAATTTTGAGTATGACCATTTAGGAAATCAAGGCATTGCACAATATTATAGCCCACAGTATATACCATGAAAAATTGCTTCCTGTGTTTTTAAAGGAGAAATATGGATTGCATATTATGTATTAAAAATGCTACCTGTTAGAAATAACATGCATTTCTTTTTTTTTTAGGATCATTTACGTCTTTAACAAAACATAAGATTTCTTCATTGGATTTATTTTTATGCAATAGAATAAATAGAATGACTTGGCAGGAACTGTGGGCAAGAAAGTAAAAAAAAAATCTACATGTAGCAGCCTGTTGAACATATCAGAGTCTATGTGCCTGCAACACAGTAAGGGGTTAATATGTTGTGGGAACACCAAAAATGGTCAATTGTTCCAGTCAATTAATCTCTAGGGAGTTAAATTCTACCCAGTCAGTCTTGGTGTGGGAACAGCTAAACTTAGTCAATTGACCTGTTCTGTTTATCTATTCCCCCAAGAAAAGAAGTTGGATAGAAAGAATTGCTAAAAACCAATCCTATTCATGGTAGTATTCCTGCCTGCCGATGTCTAGTAGTATAGTTTAAACTTCCAAAAAGTATGTTGCTGTCTGCTAGCCAATGGAAAAGGGCTAGTCATGTCATCATGCCTTTCAAAATGGTTATTTCTGATTCAGTTGGTGTGATTGTGTGCTACCAGAATCACTAATAATGAAATTTGACTGGGTTAGTGTATTATGGAAACAGTGTGTTATGGTCACTAAGTGACTCAATTAGGCAGGCAGTTTTCTCTTCTCTTTTAATAGCATCAAGCCTCTGATGAAGATAAAAGGAGAGCCCTAAGCATTTAGATAAGATTGTTTATAGAACTTATATTCAATTATTGGAACCATGAGTAGATGCACTTATTATTTTTCATATAAAACTTTATTGTATGTATGAATCCTACAACAATAAAATGTACTGGCAGTCAGAAGATTTGCATGTTCCCTAAAAAGTTTTGGATATAGATCTCAGTTTAACCAACTTTTAATTACTACATTTCTAGATGGCATTAAATGAAACTTTAAACCAGCAATGGGCAACCTCTTAGGTAAGGAAATCAAAAGTAGGGAACAGTATTTCATACTATGTTGCTTAATATAGTTGTTTAGCAAAATTGACCAAACTTTTTCTATTTTTTAAAGTCAGAACATAAAGAGTTCTTTCCAAAACTCTGCACCAACTAGTCTAGGATCCCTGGCAGTAGCATTTTTTTCAATTTCTCTAGTCCAAGGTATTATATGTAAAACAAGAGAGAATCCATAATTCATCTACACCATGAATTGTAAAAGTTCTGTTTACAAAATCCCCCTTTCTATTCTATTTTTCTTCAGCAAAGGATCGTTACCTTGTCGTCGTGCTGGAGCTTGAGCACCTCAATGATGCCATGAGCTAAACCGTGAAGGGCCACCCAAGATGGGAAGATCATGACAGAGAGGTCAGACTAAATGCGATCCCTGGGGAAGGTAATGGCAACCCACCCCAGTATTCTTGCTGTGAAAACTAAATGGATCAGTACAACCAGAGATATGTCGGTATACCATCGGAAGATGAGACCCCCAGGTCAGAAGAAGGTCAAAATGCTACTGGGGAGGAACAGAGGATGAGTTCAACTAGCCCCAGATGTGATGACGCAGCTAGCTCAAAGCCGAAAGAACGGCTAGCAGCTGACAGTGTTGGTGGTGAACGGCGAAACCGATGTTCTAAGGATCAACACACCATTGGAACCTGGAATGTAAGATCTATGAGCCAGGGCAAATTGGATGTGGTTATTGGTGAGATGTCAAGATTAAAGATAGACATTTTGGGCGTCAGTCAACTGAAATGGACTGGAATGGGCCACTTCACATCAAATGACCACCAGATCTACTACTGTGGACAAGAAATGGAGTAGCCTTCATTAATAGTAAACTGGCTAAAGCAGTGCTTGGATACAATCCAAAAAATGACAGAATGATCTCAATTCGAATTCAGGGCAAGCCATCTAACATCACAGTGATCCAAATATACGCCCCAATCACAGATGCTGAAGAAGCTGAAGTAGAGCAGTCCTATGAGGATCTGCAGCACCTACTGGATATGCCTAAAAGAGACGTTATTTTCATCACAGGAGACTGGAATGCTAAGGTGGGCAGTCAGATGACACCTGGAATTACAGGTAAGCATGACCTGGGAGAACAAAATGAAGCAGGACATAGGCTGGTAGAATTTTGCCAAGACAACTCACTCTGCATAACAAACACCATCTTCCAACAACCTAAGAGATGGCTTTATACATGGACTTCACCAGATGGACAACACCGAAATCAGATTGACTACATCCTTTGCAGCCAAAGGTGGCAGACATCTATACAGTTGGTAAAAACAAGACCTGGAGCTGACTGTAGTTCAGATCATGAACTTCTTATTGGACAATTTAGGATCAGACTAAAGAGATTAAGGAAGATCCACAGATCAGCTAGATATGAGCTCACTAATATTCCTAAGGAATATGCAGTGGAGGTGAAGAATAGATTTAAAGGACTGGACTTAGTAGATAGGGTCCCGGAAGAACTCTGGACAGAAGTTCGCAGCATTGTTCAGGAGGTAGTGACAAAATACATCCCAAAGAAAGAGAAAACCAAGAAGGCAAAATGGCTGTCTGCTGAGACACTAGAAGTAGCCCAAGAAAGAAGGAAAGCAAAAGGCAACAGTGATAGGGAGAGATATGCCCAATTAAATGCCAAATTCCAGAGGTTATCCAGAAGAGATAAGGAATTATTTTTAAACAAGCAATGTGCGGAAGTGGAAGAAGACAATAGAATAGGAAGGACAAGAGACCTCTTCCAGAAAATTAGAAACATTGGAGGTAAATTCCAGGCCAAAATGGGTATGATCAAAAACAAAGATGGCAAGGACCTAACAGAAGAAGAAGAGATCAAGAAAAGGTAGCAAGAATATAGGGAAGACCTGTATAGGAAGGATAACAATATCGGGATAGCTTTGACGGTGTGGTCAGTGAGCTAGAGCCAGAGATCCTGACGAGTGAGGTTGAATGGGCCTTAAGAAGCATTGCTAATAACAAGGCAGCAGGAGACGACGGCATCCCAGCTGAACTGTTCAAAATCTTGCAAGATGATGCTGTCAAGGTAATGCATGCTATATGCCAGCAAATTTGGAAAACACAAGAATGGCCATCAGATTGGAAAAAATCAACTTATCTCCCCATACCAAAAAAGGGAAACACTAAAAAATGTTAGGATCAGACTAAAGAGATTAGGGAAGACCCACAGATCAGCTAGATATGAGCTCACTAATATTCCTAAGGAATATGCAGTGGAGGTGAAGAACAGTGGCACTCATTTCACATGCCAGTAAGGTAATGCTCAAGATCCTGCAAGGTAGACTTCAGCAATTCATGGAGCGAGAATTGCCAGATGTACAAGCTGGGTTTAGAAAAGGCAGAGGAACTAGGGACCAAATTGCCAATATCCGCTGGATAATGGAAAAAGCCAGGGAGTTTCATAAAAACATCTATTTCTGTTTTATTGACTATTCTAAAGCCTTTGACTGTGTGGACCATAACAAATGGTGGCAAGTTCTTAGCGGTACGGGGATACCAAGTCATCTTGTATGCCTCCTGAGAAATCTGTATAACAACCAAGTAGCAACAGTAAGAATAGACCACGGAACAATGGACTGGTTTAAGATTGGGAAAGGAGTACGGCAGGGTTGTATACTATCACCCTACCTATTCAACGTGTACGCAAAACACATCATGTGACATGCTGGGCTTGAGGAATCCAAGGCTGGAGTTAAAATTGCTGGAAGAAACATTAACAATCTCAGATATGCAGATGATACCACTTTGATGGCTGAAAGCGAAGAGGAACTGAGGAGCCTTATGATGAAGGTGAAAGAAGATAGTGCAAAAGCTGGCTTGCAGCTAAACCTCACAAAAACCAAGATTATGGCAACCAGCTTGATTGATAACTGGCAAATAGAGGGAGAAAATGTAGAAGCAGTGAATGACTTTGTCTTTCTAGGTGCGAAGATTACTGCAGATGCTTACTGCAGTCAGGAAATCAGAAGACGCTTAATCCTTGGGAGAAGAGCAATGACAAATCTCAATAAAATAGTTAAGAGCAGAGACATCACACTGACAACAAAGGTCCGCATAGTTAAAGCAATGGTGTTCCCCGTAGTAACATAAGGCTGCGAGAGCTGGACCATAAGGAAGGCTGAGAGAAGGAAGATCAATGCTTTTGAACTGTGGTGTTGGAGGAAAATTCTGAGAGTGCCTTGGACTACAAGAAGATCAAACCAGTCCATCCTCCAGGAAATAAAGTCAGACTGCTCACTTGAGGGAATGATATTAAAACAAAACTGAAATACGTTGGCCACATAATGAGAAGACAGGACACCCTGGAGAAGATGCTGATGCTAGGGAGAGTGGAAGGCAAAAGGAAGAGGGACCAACCAAGGGCAAGATGGATAGATGATATTCTAGAGGTGACAGACCCTTCCCTGGGGGAGCTGGGGGTGTTGACGACCGACAGGAAGTTCTGGCGTGGGCTGGTCCATGAAGTCACGAAGAGTCAGAAGCGACTAAACGAATAAACAATTCTATTTTTTAAAATCAGAATTTAAAGATACATAATTTCAGGTACTCTATCACTACAGAATGTTCTACTCTGCCTGGCAATTTCATTCCGTTCTGTTGAAAAATGAAAACAGTAGCAGCCATTTATGAAGCTATGAATTCTACTAAGGTAAATGAGTATGTGGGAAGAAAAATCAATTATTTCAAAAATGTGTTTGAAAATATGTATATTTATTTGATTTAATTTTTGTTCTTATTCATCCATCCAGTTTTTGATGTAGCTTCCACCACTTCATGCGAAGTGCAGCCTTTGTCTGAAAAAGGGATCAATGTTCCTACTTTAAAAGATATAGGAGCAATAACAGTTCAGGGAAAGGGGAATAAATATGCAGTATCCTTTTCTGTTTATAAAAATCCTAGTCTACAATGTCTCTGG
Organism: Candoia aspera; assembly: GCF_035149785.1. Classification (NCBI taxonomy): domain Eukaryota; kingdom Metazoa; phylum Chordata; class Lepidosauria; order Squamata; family Candoiidae; genus Candoia; species Candoia aspera. The sequence goes on from NC_086158.1 coordinate 54,231,949, forward strand.
CTTGTTTTCTGTGCATTAATAAAAGGTGTGCCTGTACCTTTGTAAAGCTTTGACTGTAAAAAGATAATAGTCATAAACTTGCATCCCTATAATTGAATTTAAGGCATTTATGTATTCTTTGTTTCTCCTATAGCACTTCTCCTAGTTTTAAAACTATAATCCTGTTCTTTTCTGGAATACATACCCTGATCATGATTTTAGAATACTTTTATGTCATTCATTTTCTTTCATAAAGTTTTATTTGTTAAAAATACAAATCTTTATTGCATTTTTAGTTTTACATAAATTGCACATTATTTTAAGTAAATTTTAGGAAAAGACAAGGGAACTGTAGGGTATAAGAATTTCATACAACAAATGAGATAAATTAAATTGCTTTAAAAGGAACAGAATTATTGTGGTGAAGCTTTCATCCCATTATAACACATTAGTCCAGATTGAATTATGGAAATATGAATGTATCTGAAAAAAGCACAAGTCTTTTTTTTTAAAAGCAATACACTCTCTGTTTAGAAATCATAAATGTCCATGAACAAACTTTTACAGGAAAATATCATTTAGGAGGAATGAGAGACCTAAGAAACTAATTCTTTCTTTGTTCTTATTAATTTTACTTCTAAGACCATTAAACAAAAGAAGCACTGAGTTTCCATCTGCAAAGCCATTATTATTTCATGCATGTGGGGGACCCATGCAGATATACAATGCACTATAATGATGCATAATTGCCCAGTGTTGTAGGTGGGTCTGGTTCAGTGCTTATTGTCATGGGGAGTTTTTACAGCTGCAGCTAAAATGTAGGAAAAAAGCAATGTTAAAACTGAGTTTATTTGATTTATTTTAAACTGTAAGCACAAATAAAAGGGAATAAACTGCCCAGGAATCATGCCTGGAAAAGGTTGGTTGCTCTTGTAAATAAAGGAAGAGCCATCACTTAATAGAAAAGAGCTATTGAGTTTCTTGAAAACAGCGTCTTAGTTTCAGTCCCTGATATTCCCCCAGTGGGCATAACCTCTTTGGTATCCTGATCAGCCACTGCTAGTGCTAGTGATTTTCAGCAAAGCTGCCTGCCTTGACATAAAGCAGCTTCCTATGTGGTGGCTGCAGATGGCCTTCGACATAGGACAGGAACCAATTGTTGCAAATAGATATTAATGTTTCATGCTGTTGGATAAAATACATGGCCCTTTGCTTCATTACAATGTTATCTGCTTCTACAGAATCAGAGAGAAATGGTTCTAGAAGTTTCATGAATTATTTGATCTATGATTGATTAGGCCTAAATAATTATGTATAGCCAATCAATGAACCTTAACATTACAATATTGCAAAAACCACCAGGCCTGATTCTATCTTACATTGGCCCATGGAATAACTCTCCCCATTCCCAATTCTACAGCATTATTCATAAAAATCAGAGTTCCATCCTCCTGTGATCTAACACTGGAAAAACATAAATGTCTCTAAGCATTTATATTTTTTTGGTTTATTTTTAATGACAGTAGAATGAAAATTGCATGAATCTTGGATTACTGAGATATGGCAACATTACCACATTTTATATACATTTCAGTTTAGGGGCTTTTATGTTGCAGCAATGGCTTGCTCAGTTGATTTCCACAGTATTCCCAATAATTCTCTGCCATTACAACTCCTTCTGCATCTTTGATATTTTAGGAGATTCCTAGAATACTTATATCCACTCCCATACCCTTCCCTATGGCCAACGTGATGTGATGAGCACTTCTTACAGAGACAAATATGGAAAGATGACGCCTGCTCACACATACATGAAGCAATTGATGATGGTGAAGATGATGATGATGACAAAATTGAAGCTGATCTACAATGAGGGAGGAGAAGAAAGTGAACAAACCATTGAGAAATCACATTTTCTGAAAGAAACAGAAAAAGAGAAAGGATGGTTTAGAAAAGAAAAGGAATAGAAAATTGCTGGAAAAAAAAGACTAAAGCAGGATGAGGATGGTGACTTTTAAAAAGTGCTTGTTATTCATAAGAGAAAATACAGTTACACAGACATTCTGGGTGGCAATGAAATAAAAAACAAAAGGCTAATAATTAACCTAATTAAATTTAGATTTCTCTAAATCCTTTGTATTGGTGGCTTAAAATACCATCTGCGACATGTGATGTTCCAAACTGCAATTGGTTTTTGTTTGCCTCTGCAATCCCCCATAAAATTGTTCAGATAGGCATAACTGGACTTGATAGTCTAGGGGCAGGGGACAGTGGTCTGTAAATCTTAATCAGTTGCATTGTGAAACCAAAAATTGCACAATGACATTTACCAGTTAATATTAGTGAAGTATTAACAAAGAGTGGGATAGTAAAGAAGCCTTGATTCTTATTAGACTATTATAAAGGGGAAGAGTGGGGCTGTTATGTCTTCAGAAATTGTGTGCCAAAATCTGCCTTATGGCCAAATTAAGTTGTTAACAGACTCTTTGAAGCAAATTGCCAAACAAATGCATAGCATTGTTTCCAAGACTTGTACTGAATAGTATAAACCAGGGGAGGGGAGCGAGGAAAGCAGCAGTAGCAGGATGAAACAGAGTGAAGATGGGACCTCACTAGTTTGGCAACTTGGTATATCCAGGAATAAGAAGTTGACTTTCAGGAATATCCATCAGCCTAAAGTCCTAGTATAGTAATAACGCTTACTGTGATGAAAGGTTTTAGAGCATGAAAGGGTTCCCTGGCAACCATGGCTAGATTCTGCCCCATCTGGTTTTGATCTACCTAAAGCTCCAGAAGGATGAATGGATGACTCCATGGTGTTGGTCTTTTTTTAATGGATGCCTCAAACTTGATCAAAGAGAGGGCTCATTCTGCCCATTTTGAAGACAGTGCCCATGCCTAGCTATTTCTAAAGAGTCTTTCCTTCCCATTGAATAGGATTTACTGGCAGGACTGTTGCCTCCTTTCACCGATCATCTTCACCTGTTCCAGTCATGAATCCCTTGGGAAGTCCTGAATAACTTATTGTATTACTGCAGGAAGCTGTTGTTCTCTTCAAGTGAGGATTAAAGATGGTAGCCAACATGTGTAGCCTGTCCCTGAACAATGGTCCAGCAGCCTCTTTATAGCAATCCCAAACTCTTTGCCATAGCTTGGGCAGAGACCTGGTATGAGGGGCATAAAGAAGCTCATATTCACTGCTAGAGACAGTTTAAAACAGAAAGTACATGGAGTTCATATATTACTTCAGTGGCATCAAGAAATGCCTGAGGAACAATACAACTTGAGGGATAGTATTCTACCCCTCTCCCACCTGATTAATGCTTCACTGGAAGCCTAATGATTACCTGCTGTTGCTCAACCAGATGGTCAAGCAGCAGGTAGATGGGGTTTGACCAATTTACCATATCCTGAAAAGTCAATGCTGCAGAAGGCTCACCACCTTCTGCTTCTCCAGCAGCAACTTGATGCCTTTCACATTACTGTAAAAGTAGCCTATAACTTTGTGGCACAAATCTGTGAGATGGCCTATATTGCCAACATTAATTTCTTCACTAATAGTCTTCACTAAGGCATGCTTGAAGACAAATCTGGGTATGTGAGCAAAGCAGAGTTCTGCCTTAATCAGTATCATTAGTTTGCAAGAAACCATATTAACCTTCAAGTCTTCTCTCCACCAAGTGGTTGATGATGTATATAAACTCACATGCAATATAGGACACACCCTGTTGGTTCCATACAGAAGAGGCCACCATGGATTTTCTTCTGAGTACCAGAAATCTCCCACCCATGTTAAATGAGAGGAATGTACAAACATGTTAAGGCTTCATTGGCTTCTTCACATGCAAAACCATATGCAATTTAATTATACCTATACCTATACCCATACCCTGTTTGATCTGATGTTTGCTGTGGGTACAGAAAGCAAGTTATGTGCAAAACTCTGTGTTCCAGTCAAGGAATGTTTTAGTGTTTCCCAGTATATTCCATTTTTCCATTATTCCAATAAAGATCTTCTGGGAGGGGTGACAAAGCAAGAAGTACCAGGAAAATTTATCAAATAATTGAAATGCTTTGAAACGCTTAGAAGCTTTGCTCAACTGAATCACCAGTACAACTTTATATTTTTGCCTCCCTTGATGTTAAGCTTTTAAAGAAAGTGATCTCTGACTCAAACCTGTTCTTTGTTTTAAGAGCCAGGGATAATTTATATTATTTTATTTTCAAAGTAAAGACTTATTTCATTTGGATTTAGACTGGGAAAAATATCTCATAATGCTTGCATTCCATAACTGCTAGATGTATATACTTTTGAAAATAATACCTGTAGCTACTTGTTAAAATGAAAACTGTGTTTTTAAAAATAGAAACAAAACCACAATATATTATTTGTAATATGTGTGATAATATGTACTGTATTTTGTGAATATTTCTGAAAGTTTCATCAAAGAATGCACAATACATGAAGATGACAGCTTTCCTAGACAGTGGAAGGAATGCCTGTCAGATCCCTTTCAGAGCTTTAGATGAAGATGAGAAGGCAGGCCTGAATAACAAGTTAAGGCAGCTTCTATATGATGTAAATTTCTTATCTATTTACTTGCATTTTATTCTGACAAATATGGTAAAAAGTGCACAATTGAAATGATGTCACTTTTATAAAGTATTGACAAGGGTAACAAGTTGCTTCAGTTCTCTGTGGAATATTGCCACTTCCTTCACAGCATTCACTTTTTGAAGATTATTGTAGTTTTATTTAACATACAAATAAATTGGATGAAGCAGTGAATGTCAATGTTTATATCAACAATAGCATAAGCCCTTGAAATGAGGTTGTATCAGCATTCTATAATTTAGTTCCCAAAGGACTGATCTTTGACTTGAAGGCCTTTCCCACATCTGGAAAGTAAACAATGTAAATCATTTCCTGCCAGAAATTCTGGGATGTAACCCTATCTCATCCCTTGTAGGACATGCTGTTAGGACCCATCTCTTTGTACACTGTATGTTTCCATGTTTCTTGTGGTTAGCTTGGGTCCTTAGATGGCTAGCATCTCCAATGGTGCAAAGATGGATTGAAAGAATGAAGTAAACACTGACTGCTTACCTTGAACATGATCATAAGCATTCAAACAAATGTTGCTATTTCTGACTGATTGCTTACAAACACACCTAAAAGGGACTGGCTGATTTGGGAGATCAAAGCTGTGAAATGAACATTAAACGTATCAGTATCAGTGGAGAAATATCTTTTCCCCCATCTACTTTTGATGGGCTTCCCCCCTCTCCAGAAAAGCTTTAATACTAATATTGTGAAAGGGAATTTACAAAATAAAGTACAAGTAGTATGGATTTCTGCTTTCCTTAAATTGAAATATATGAGATCAGTTGACTGATTATTATTTATTAACAATAATTGTGTCTCAACACACAAATAATGTTTTTCTTATGAAGGCATGACCATTAGACATATTTCTAAATTCTTTCTAGCATTTCTGGTTATTGGCCATGGTTGCCAATGTTCATAAACTGGGTGAAATAATTTGCCAATGTTTTAATTCCTGACAAGTATCTTTAATGCAGTAAGGAAAGATATCTTGTGATAACATCTGTGCTGGAACTTGATTTCTATTATCCCATTTCTCATGCTGCTGCTACTTTTCAAATTTCTAATTAAAGTTCTAATCCCAAAAGTTTCTATGCTTATTACTGTGCTACTATCATACAAGTGCTTTGAACAAATAGTTGCCTCATTTCAGTTTTAAAACTTCATTCTCTCAGATGGAAATTTGAGGAATTTCTCATGTAGTCATGCATAAAGGGACAGAAAATTAAATAATGACTAGAAGAAGAGGTTGTTGAAGAAGAGGTCTCAAATTTTCACTGGAGATTTATATTATGTGTTGGTATTTTAAATTTGGTATTTAAAGTTTTGTTCTTTTGCATACTTGAAGAAATCTGAATAATTGTTTTGCAAAGTCTTCATCTCTGAACTTCTCATTAGAAAAAAATGGATGAAAATGAGTACCGTGTAAATAAGGGCTGTATCCTGATTTCTTGTATATAATATTATATCCAAACAGAAAATGATAAGGGAAATTGCAAAAACAAACACTGTCCAGAATTGGTCTGATTTAAGCACTGCTATCAGTTATGGTGTAGTGGTTAAGGCATCAGGCTAGAAACCAGAAGACTGGAGTTCTAGTCCTGCCTTAGGCACAAAGCCAGCTGGGTGACCTTGGGCCAGTAACTTTCTCTTAGCCCTAGGAAGGAGGCAATGGTAAACCACTTCTGAAAAACCTTGCCAAGAAAACTACAGGGACATGTCCAGGCAGTCTCCAAGAATCGGACACAATTGAATGGATTAAAAAAAATCAGTTATATATCACTATTCTGGAGAGTACTTACTTTTTGATAAACACAAAGCAACTATAGGGAAGTAACTGCAAAAATTCTAACAGTGTTCTTTTTTTTTTTAAAAAAAATCAGGAGTTAAGTTCAGATGCTAATGAAACTAATTCTTCAGATCCTAGAAATAGAGATTTACTTCAGTTTGTTATACTGTATACAAAATATTGAGTAGAAAAATGAAGATCGAAAAGGGTTTATAGTATATAAATGAAGAACAAACAACTTGTTTTTCTCAGGCATGAAGAAAAAAACATGGCTGAGTATGAAGTCATGTTATGTATGTAAGAAATTTAATAATTTTCAGCTGATAGATTAGCAGCATATGTAGATATGCAATCACCTGAGAATCACCAGTTGGAGCACCTTAGATACTCTGATGGAAAATCCCACCAGGATATATATTACATTGATGAAGATCGGACTAAAATAAGATTACCTTAAGGGTGGCTCAAGGGAAGAGCCAACTATGCCCCACATAATCTACTTCATTCTAAAGGACTAAATATATGATACTATTTTATATGCCTTGTTAATCTCAGCAGTGAAGAACTGTCAGTCTCTGAAATCTCTGCAAAGATTCTGGAACGTTAAGGATATGAAAGTGAAAACCCGCCCTATTTAAAATGTTAGAGGAAACATACAATCTGGCACCCTTCAGATGGTCTGAACTGCAGCTCTCAACATTTGACTGTGCTAGTTGGGAGTGCTGCTTTTTTCATATCCCAATTCCTGTAACATAACAGTCTTCTCCACATGGGCTTCCAGTGGGAACATGGAGGTCTGAACAGCTGTACTTGTGGGCTGCATGAGTAGAACTGACAACACGGCAATTTTTGGGCTCAGGCAGGTTTTTCCTGAAGCCCAGGAGCATTTATCCAGAGGAAGAAAAACATTTAGAATTACCCCATCTGTCCTTGGGAAGGCTGCTTGCAGCCAGAAAATTGCAAACAGCATTCGCAATTGATTGGTAAGAGCAGCCAGGAGGCTGGGCATCATCATTTCCAAGCTGCACTGTAGTTGTAAAGGGACATTAAGACCAGCCACCCCATTTCTAAATCACCCAATTTATTTTTCTTTTAAGTTTGTGTACCCTAACAGAGGCTTTCTACAGGAAGGAGAAAAGTGTTCTCTTGGTGCTTATCGTTATTTTTGTGATTAATTTCTTTAAAAAAAATCTTTTTAAGTTTTGGGTTTTGCTTCCTATCCAAATATTAAGGAAGGTTGAGACTATGTAATCATCTCCCTGCTATTATTTTTGTACTAAATTTGAAGATTTTAGCATTTTCCTACACGTTGAATCTGCTGTTTTGAACTTTCAGCTTTCTGTTGCTACTTTCCCTGGGGAACTGCCTGTTATCATACTTTCACTTCTGTAAACAAGTTTCAGATTTTTTTTTTATTATCTCCCACTTTCAATGGTTAAGTACCTAGGGGGCACCATAACATACTGTGTGAGACATGGAGGTTTTCAAGCAGACTTTCTTGAATTTTCATTGAGACTTTAAACAGATCCTTTTTGATTCCTGTCAAGTTTTTATGCAAGGCATTCAGGACATTGTGGAAAATCTGAGGTCTAAAATGTGTCATCTGGTTGGGGATGTCATGGAAGAAACTGAAGAGCTTAACAATGATAGAAATGTTCCTTCTAATAGCAAGACTGGGTCTTCTGTGGAAATGCTGGATGAAGATTGGATAGTCGAATTGAAGAAATTAAAGGGACAGATCAAATTGTAAGCCATAAGTGAAACTGAATTTCTGATGGAATGTTATGGAAAAGAAGGGGTTATTACGTACTTCTGTTGAGAAGCTGGTGTTCTTAAGGGGGGCAGTTGGGCTGTCTGATTTCTTTATGAAAAAGGCTCTGTGTGTATTGTGGGGATATGTAAATGCTCTGGCTTATTTTGAAGTGGGGTAAGGGTTTAAGAATATTTATCTGGATTGCTTCTAGGTCTGGTTTGACTTCATTCATCTTTAACAATTTGGATTAAGATTAATAAGGTATAATAATAAATGTTTGGTTTTAGGCTTAATATGATTAAGATAATTATAATTGTTGTATTATTAAGTATAATGGCAGACAATCTATGTGCTTTTTAGTTTTATTTTTATTACAGTAGACAAAAATATATAGAATAGTAGTAAGAAGGAAATAATTAAATAAATATTATCTTGGGGGGGGAGTTGATTAGGAGGTGTATATGTATACTGTATGTATATGTATATGTACAGTATATATATATATATATATATATGTACCTTTATTTCTTCTTTTTCGTTTAATATAAGGGGAAGGAGCAACTGTATTTAGTGATTTTTATAATGTGCCAATGGAATGATTTATAGAAATAAGGTGATTTTGGTTTAATATAGAGTAAGCGATTGATGATGGAAAATTTGTTGTATATTGTTGTTAAAAGTCGGAAGTTGCCTCTTCTTGTATTTTTTTTCTCTTGTGTTTTCACTCTTTTTTTAGCTTTTTTCTTTTTTGTAGTTCTTTTCTTTTTTGTAGTTTTTATCTTTGTCTTAAATCTAATAATATTCTTATATAAAAAACAGTCTTCCCCAAATGAGTGCACTCTGAATTACAGAGGAAGGAATCCTAACATCACAGAGCTAGAAGGGGCCATATAGATAATCAAGTCCAATGCTCTGATCAGTGAAGAATTCAGATTAAAGCATCCCTGCCACTTTAATTCCAGGCCAAGAAAGTAAATGTAATTCCTTTAATTAATTTATCTTCAGGCCAAATCTTCACCAGCCTGTAGATACATGGAAACAGAACCAGGGATGTTTTGTTATAAAGTGAACTCTGTTGTTTTCCTGCCTTTAATATCCAAAGGATGAGGCATTTTATTTTCTAAGAAAGCTTATGGGAGCTATGTAGCCAGATTTCCATTTCAACAAACAAATGAATTAAATAAAGAATAAGTGGGGCAGAAAACTTGATGGCACCAAGGATATCACTTTGCTTATCCTGTTCTAATGTACTGATATCTGTTGCAGTCAGTCAGAAGCAGCTGGATCAAAAGAAACAGCACTCTGAAGTGAGTTGCTAGAAAGGGCTCTTTTAGAAAAACTGCCAATACAGTTGAATTTGAATTTTCTTCAGGCATTTCAAGAAAGTGGTTCAGATTTATCAGGACTGCAACTCTCCAATTTTAGCCATGCTAATAAAAAATCTGGAATTGCAGTCTCAACACCAGGTTGAGAAAAGCTGCACTGGAAAGTAACTGAAAGTAGGACTACATAGGCTCTTGTGTCATTATACAGGAAAAACAAAGATAAAATGCTTCTTGTATACAGCATACTTAGAAATCATCTGCAATTCCATCAACAGAATACATCCTAAAAGCTATGTGCTCTCACTTGGATATACTGTATTAATGTTTTAGTACAAAAATGACTACAGAGTAATAATAAAAAGTTAAACAAAGTTTGGGTTATTAAAAAATACATATTTACAATAATACTACCCCAATTATATTTGGATTCAAAATAGGGAACAGAAAAGAAAGGAAGTGGGAGCATAGAGAAATGGCAGATAGTTCTATTCATAAATGATTTCATAAAGAGAGAGAAAGGAACGAAGGAATCTAAACTGTGGGGTGAGCTCCCGTTGCTAGTCCCAGCTCCTGCCAACCTAGCAGTTCAAAAAGATGCAAATGCGAGTAGATTAATAGATACAGCTTTGGCGGGCAGGTAACGGCGTTCCGTGTAGTCATGCCGGCCACATGACCACGGAAGTGTCTATGGACAAACGCCGGATCTTCGGCTTTGAAATGGAATGAGCACCGCCCCCTAGAGTTGGACACGACTGGACTTAATGTCAAGGGAAATCTTTACCTTTACCTTATACTTTGCCCCAATTATTGCATAGAGCCAGCAGGAACCCTGGGATGATCAAGGCAGAGATCAATATGGCTAGACATCCCAGGCAACATACTGTAGAAAGTTTCATTCCTGAGTGTTCCTCAACCTGCTAAGAAGATGCTGTCTTTCTTTTTTTGCACATGTGGTGCATCAGAATGTTACCACTTTGAACAGTGCTAATAGCTCTATAAGCAAGTAAACTTTAAAAAACCCACCAAAAAAGTCAACTTTGGTTATTTTACACTCACCTTACAGTGGTGATTAAAAGTTTGTGAACCCTTTTGAATTTTCAACATTTCTGCGTAAATATGACCTAAAATGTGATCTCTTGTCCATATAAGTCCTAAAACTAGATAAAGAGAATCCAGTTAAATAAATGAGTCAAAAACATTATACTTGTTCATTTATTTAGTGAGGAAAATGATTCACTTCTGAGAAAAACAGATCAGAGGGGGCACAAATTGGACACTGGGACTCAAAACAAAGACAAAACAATGTCAGAGCATTTCAACGTGACATTTATTGCAGATCTCAAAATGACCGTTTTGGAAAAAAGAGACTTGGACAGTATGACTGGGAGATTGCTGGGCTTGTAGACAATGATGGGTTTCAAGATATCTTGGGTGGGTGGGGAGTCTCTGCAGGCACAATGAGTTTTGTATGAGTTTTGAATTGTAATGATTTTGAATTGTAACTTAATGGCAAACTTATGCTCTGTCTCACATGTAACCTACATTTGCACAACTGACATATTTTCCCCCTCCCTTCCCCTCACCTCATCCCAATTTAAATCCTACATCAGTTTAGCCATTCCATGCATCTGGTAAAGAGAGTTGTAGCTCATGAAAGCTTACACCTTTTAATAAAATTTGTTAATCAGAAAAGGAGCTATCAGACTCCTCCTGATTTTTGGCTACCATTGACTAACATGGCTCTCACCTTATAGTGCTCCTTAGGGTTGGAATTTGGATGAGCTTGCAATGTAATTAGGATAGGAAGGATATCAGCAAGTTTGACAGAGTAGTGGCAGATGGTGGGGAAAGGCTCATAGTGACAACTTCCAGACCACTACTGTGATGGTAGGAGAGGGAACTAGAACTGGAACTACAACCACCATGTAACTGCCTCAGTAAACAAAATTAAAATGGCTGCTGAAAGAATCAGTTCCTTGGTAAGCAGCATGACTTATCTCCATGCTCAGAGCTCATGAATATGGTGGCTTCAGCCAAATGGAAGAATGGGCCAATTGACTCCCATCCAGACTGAATTCCCTTCCAGGAGAATTAAAATGGACAGGTTACATAACAGAAATATGGAGGCTGAGATTAAGGATGGAGTAGACTACAACCATATATTAGGTTATGATTGAATAATTTTTGGTTTAGTTCAGGGCCTGCTGTTTTCTGATGGCCTCCAGGTTTATTTTGAGAATACATGATGATAGCATCATCACCCTTATCTGGCAGACAGCAAAAACACTAAAATGTAAAACTCTCAGTAATGGCTTGGGACATGATGCTAGAAAGATTGCCTTCTTTTGTTTGTATCTGCATAGACCTGAGTTTATATGGATACTAGGTGTTAGTATTCTCAGTGATGCTACCCCAATGGCAGAATAGCCTCTTTCTGGACATATTTCTCTTCTCCTCACATTTGTTTAAAAGAAAGAAGGAACAGTATGACTATTGCAATAATGACATGTTCTATTTTATCTTTTGAATTGCTGATTTTATTCTCTGTTAGAAGAAATGTTTTTATGGTGTATTTTATTGGTTCTGCTGTATTTTATTATTTGCTGTTGTTGACTGCTCAGGCAACATTTGCTGATATGTAGCCATATAAAGTCAGCCATAAAAAACCATGAATTATATCTCCCTAGCTTGAATTCTGTTTTAAGTTTTTGGTGGTATTACTTCAAAGCCATAGCCACCAAAAGTTTCTTAGACACATTAGTAGCCAATATATCCCTAAGAGGAAAGGTGTGAGATGCTAGAATAAAGTGTACTACCTCTAGATTTTTATATGCTCATCTTTGTGCAAGTAGCTACTTATCCCCAGATGGGCTGGTTTGATTTAACAAGCAAGGGGATTTCTCCTCTAATGTAGTATCCAGGGCTGATATTTCAAGTTCCACACTTAAAAACTCTGCCAACACTCAGATATGATAAGTGTCAGGGCAGCCACGCTCTGAATAAGACTCAGACTCACTTAGAAGGTCTAAGGATTTCTGGTTTTATTAGAACGGTGTGCATGCAAAGAGAAAGACGGGAATCCTTATGTGGTGACAGGGTGCCCTGTTTATACTTTGCTGGCGGACGTTGTGCTTCTCCACCCTCGGGCCAGGACCGGGTGGGTGCTTGAGACCGCGATGCGTCAGCTGATGGGCAATCCCGGCGATCTCCTTTGTCTCCTTGTCTTCGTCCGGACCGGGTGCATCCCCTGAAGGTGTTTCCTCGATCTTCTGATAGGCGTTAACTCCTGTCTGATGGGCACTCCCGTTATGTTGGATATTCCTCTGTGGACATGCGTGCCTGAGGGAGGTGTGAATGCATCCCCGGGGGGAATGGGAAGGCGTTCCCCTTACCTCTTTATGGGTGCTAAGTTTGGTCTGAAGGGCTTATCTATTGTGTTGGGGGTTCCCTTCTGGATATGGGTGCTTGAGTGATTTAGGGATTATGCTTATCCCTTCCTCTTACCTAATGTGCATGTTCCCATTGTGATGCACATATGCCTTGCAACGGGGAACATGACAATAAGGCATTGTCACCAAGTGTTCAGTCTAACATGCATGGAGCAGTCCCTATCTTCTTCTCGTCGTGTTGGTGACATCTCCTGACTATAACTCTGACTTGTACAGTCCGGGTACTTGCCTGAATCATTTTCTTTCTGTAATGGAGAAGAGCACTTTATAGGCTCTTAGTTGTAGGCAGACTTGAGTAACTTAGGCTTTCCTGTCACTATGTTATTTCTAAATATAACTTATCTTTATTTTCTTTCATACAGGCACCAGTCTCAAGCATACTTTCTTTAAAATTCATACTCCTTACTTTAGTGTTTCTCCTTCTACTTTCTTTTTCCTGTATAAAGCTACTCATCTGCTACTCAACACCAGCCCAAAAGTGATCACATGTAAAGCAAGACTGCATCTTGCAGACAAAAGCACTGACCCCGTATTTTTGTACTATCAGTACAACTAGGAGAAGGCAAAAAAACTTCTCATACTGAAATTATGACGTTGCACATATTTAGGAGATAACAACGGAATAGGTATTACGGGATATTAGATATAGTATATCTATAATCCATGGAAGAAAAATATTATTTGTTCATTTTTTAAAAAGAGAACTTAAATTCACAAATTTCTCTATCAATGGCAAGGAAAGAACTTCATATTAAAACCATTCAGATGTGAGAGAAATCAAAATTGACAGGTTTGTCTATGTAGGCAAAAAAATTTAAGCATTTCAATGCTTAAAAATTAGGGATTTGAATATTTGCATAGTCTGGCATGTTTATGCTGTTAAATGTTACAACTCTTTTTTTTTTCTTTGAGCCTTCTAATCTTTAACAGCTGTGTGATAAGCTGGTACATCGTTGTTCTCTCAGTTTGGGAATACCTGTCCAATTAAATCTCACCTATGCAGTTGAAACAAAAAGTTGTTCAGTTTAGTTTTTTGATAAATACTCATAAAAATCTTCACATTTAGTCTGGGATGGAATAAGTTTGCAATTATAAAATAACAATGTAGGGAAAAGCAAAAGTATTATGCTCTGTAATTTAGAGCTGGAAATATACATAATATATTTTTAATGATATCTGACGTCCATGTGGCATTTTGGAAGATCTTTCTCTCTCATTCTCTCTCTGAAAAAAAAACCAAGGCAGAAGACTGCAGTGCTTGCTCTTTTGCAATGATACCAAAAATATTAATAAAAAGGGGGGATGCAGTGTTCCAATGCACTGGAAATTAATTGTACAGTAAGATCTTGAAATATATCATTACTGACTTGCTAGATCCCATTCCTCTGAAAATGATAAAATTTATGGATTTGTAATAATAAATTTGAAAACGATTTATAGATTTGTAATGTCTTAAACATGCTGGGATATTTAAATTCACATGGGAACTGCATACTGGCTACAAACTGTTTTCTTCTATGTCTTGAGTTATTCCAGGTTCAAAGTAGCTTCTGATCATTTTGTTTGTTAGCTGCAGATGGTTTACTGGCAAAATACATTTTTTTTCTGTACTTCATAAAGGATCCTTCTGGCAAACACTCAAGGTACAAAAAATATTGAGCATCCTAGCTGGAAACCTTATCTCAGTCTCAACAAGTAACTTTAATTTGCATAAAAATAATTGGGTTTCTGCGGTATCATAATTAATTTCTCTGTTACAAGATGGTGTTTATCACCCCCTCAGGTTGTTTCACCATGGCTAGGACAACTTGGAACAAAATGAATCTACATGCTAGGTTTTGGGCAGGCATTTTTCATGGTAATTGGTGGTAATTGGTGTATTTATCCTGGGAAATAGTGCGATGGAACCTATCTAATATGCTATGGAACTTAGATTATATATCCTTTGGGTTCATCCATATCAGTAGATAAATGTGAGAAAGTTTGTTAGAACCATGAAGAGAAACATTAAAGATGTTCATTTATATGTGTATTTCAGCAAAGATTTGGAAGTTGCAGTAACAGATGGGAAAAGTCCTGTGGGAGACTTACAATATTCAATAGTGGATAGAGGGATAGTGATTGATGTAAGCAGAGACCAGGGTAGGTGAGTGATCCCTCTTCTTTCTGTTTTTCTACTATTCCCTTTTTTCTTTTATTCTGAACAATACTCTCTATTGTTTTCTATTGCTTCATCCTTTTTGCTTATTATTTGTAAAATGGCCTAAAACTTTCAGCTAAACCATAACACTTTATCTTATTTACTTTAAGGAAATATGTAAGTTGCTTAAATTTTTAGTTTCCTTCTCCCACGGAAAGCTTCTCTTTGTAGCTAACTCCTATGGAGTTTCAGTATGGAAGAACCATATTAGATATTGGTCCCTACAACTCCCATTCACTAATTAGAATTAGGTTATAGTATAAAGAATATGATCAGGTAATCCCAATATATTAGCTAGCCATTGTGTTTTAAGCAATTAATTGCAGTTATCTGCCCATGTTTATAATTTTCAGATATCTATAAAATAATAGCTACTATGTACAGTATATATTTCAACCAAACTCAAAAATATTGGTTTGTTTGGTATTGGTATAAACTGCTGCAAATGTTTTAAAACTATGGCCACCAAATAGCAGTCTTGTGAATTCTCCATACTTAGCAATATTTAAATGACTTTGATGTTTTTAAAAAGTCTTTTTTGGTCACATTTCAGGTGGAATAACAATTTAGAGAATTAGTCCTCGTGATACTGTAGGTCTTCTGTCTGCAAGAATTGGTTGAATACAGTAGGCACACTCTCAATATGTTTGTATAAACCTGAAAAGTGCCCGTAGCTTAACTCAGAAGCAATAATGTGCTGTACAGTCTGACAAAACTGATTAGAATAGATTTTGAGGCACGCAATACAGCTTTGTGTCTACTTCTTTTAAAGTATTGATCAGAAGATTTTAGCAGTTTGCTACTACAAGCATTTAGCTTGGATGATGTTCAGCATGAAGGTTATATCTCATCTTCAGGAAAAGAAATCTTTGGCACTTCTGTGGTGACCAGGCCAAATTTTGCAACAGATACTCTGAGAATAGCTGCACAATGCCCTTTTTGAATATGGGCATACTTTGTTTCCAAAGATATAAGTATACTGGAATAATAGGCTGTTAGTTTCAGTGTGTGTGTTTTTTAATCATTAAGTGTATACTTAAGCTTAGATAAAGACAGCCAGGTGCTGCCATCTGCTGAGACAGCTATGGTTAATGGATTAATTCCTAATTCATTTTCTTTGGATCTAGGTTTGTGAATGAAGCAAAGCAGCTGTATACCCAAGAAAAGCCTTTAAAGCAGCCATGTTGAGCCTTCTGAAAGATGCTGCTATCAGTGCCCCTTTTGAATGCTTCTCTCCATACCTCTGGACAGGACTCTGAACATGGATCTTCCTGCTCAGAGGGAAAGAACTCTGAGTTGCCATGGACTGCACAGAGTTAGCCTGTGGAATCCCAACTGATTCACACTAAGATTGAAAAAGGATACCATAAAATCAGTGCTGATTAAAATCTCTTAACGCAAACATATGTGTTGAATTTTATAATAGTACTTTATGTGCACTGTGTAGACATACTTTTCAAATGTTTTTCCTTCTTTGTAAATGTCATTTCCTAGAGTTTCTTTAGTTTCTCCAGTGGTTTCATTGAAAGCCAATGCATATAACTACTTTTGTAGTTTGTATTTACTTTGGCCATATATTCGTTTCATGCATTTTGTAAATCTGGAATGCAAAAAACAATAGTTTTTTGTGTACTCACCATACTTGCAGAAATTGGCATGGCAAAATAAGGATTTCTAATCGTATACAACATAAAAAATAATGCCTGTGCATAATGGACACACTGAGAGAATGTGCAATAATTGTGGACACTTGAAAAACACATTGCTCTGATTTGATTTTTAACAGTTAACATCTCTTTCATGTCCAATTTAAATTTTTCAATCATATCACTTATACTACAATTTGTATTCTGTTTTTAAGGGTTTAAAAAAAGCCTTAGGTCAGTTGTAAAATATATGATTTGTATGTTGAAGTTAAGTGCAGGGCATCACAGGGCAAGACTTGGAAAAAGCCCAGCTAAAAATTAGTGAGATGCTGAGTTAAACAACCTCAAGCTAGACAGACAAATGGCCTGCAATGAGGTTACTTTCTAAAGTAACAGAAGTGTCTTTAACAATAAAGAAAGTTCTGTTATGGTTCATTAGGCATTTATCCATTCAGCAACTTCATGAAATAAACATTATAAGGCTATGAAAACATTCAGTTTTATTAGAGCCATCAGAGGAAAGAAATGGATAGCAATAGATATTCAGTCTAGAAAATTAAGACTAATGTCTCACAACCTGAGATACATACTGCTGCCAGATACTTGTGTGTTGTAGGGGTGGGGGAGAGGATTATTTATTTATTAAAAAGTTATGTGCCATCTCAAATGTATATTCAATGCATTTCTTTTAACAAACAACTGGAAGGAAGGATTGGTTCTTTAATCCAGCTGATAAAAGACCTACCTTTTTAAATATGATTTCTATTAACCGTTTGATTGAATAGAATGCAATTTGTGACTACCATGTACAATCGAGCTTTGATTAATAGGCCATCAGAGACACAATAAATAGCATACTCAGATAAGGAACAATTCTATGAAAGATTCTTCCAGATTGAAATAGATGTAATTATCATAGGAGACATGAGTGGAGTGCTAGATCCAAGCTTAGACAAATCATCCCAAATGCAAGTAACAAGAACAATACCAAAGGCTTGGGCAGAGGTATATATAACATTAATACACAAAAAAGGAAATAGTCCAATGAAACCTCAGTCACAGAGACCAATTTCTTTACTAAATGTCAATTACAAGATATTCACTACAACACCAGCTAAACATATGAGGAAGTACATTTGCAAAATTATACATACAGATAAGACAGGTTATGTTTTGAAAAGGAATATGAAAGATAACAGCAGAGTTATCATAAGTGCACTAGAATTTGTCAGTATTAATAAAAGGAAGGCAGCAGTAATATTTTTAGGTGCAGAAAAAGCTTTTGACAATTTAGAATGGACTTTTTTTTATTAGTGGTCTTAAAGAAAATGAGTCCCAGACAAGAATCCAAAACTTGGGTAGAAAGCATATATCAATGGCAAACAGCAAAGATTACAGTGAATGGAATACTCTCTGAAAGCTTTTCAATTAGCGAAGGACAAGACAAGGGTGTCCACTCTCCTCTTTACTATTTGAAATTGCTCTAGAAGTTTTGACCAACAAGATCCAAAAAAAAAAAAAGAGAGATAATCAGGATCAAGATTCAAGGAGAGAAATATAAGATGAAATGTTATGCAGATGATGTAGTATTAACAGTCACGCAACTACAAAGCCCCACATGGCATTTGATGAAAGCAATCAAAGATTTTGGTTGCTTTTCTGGATACAAAATCAATAAAAAGAAAACAAAGATAATAGCAAAGCATTTAACTTCTGAGAAAGAAAATTTTGCAGAAAAAAAAGACTGGCTGTGAGTTAACAAAAGATCCAGTGAAATATTTAGGACTTGACAAGATGCAACAAAGATATTTCAGAACAATTACAGTAAAATATGGAAAGAAATATAACAAGACCTTGAAAGCTGGAAAAGCTTAAAACTTTCCTGGACTTAATGGCATCAGTAAAAGGAAATGTATTACCCAAATGGCACCAAATCAATCTCAAATAGAAAATTGGCAAAGAACAATTAATAGATTTATTTGGAATAAGAAAAAAATCAAGAATAAAATTCAAAATATGGCATGACGTCAAAGAGAAAGGTGGATTAGCTTTTCCCTATCTCAGATTATATTATACAGCTATCTATCATGGTTAACAGAATAGATAAATTTCCTAATAACAGAAATTTAGTATAGAATGAGCAGGGTTAGCCAATGGGTTTCACAGAAATTTATGGAATAAGGAAAAAAAAAGATAAGAACCCAAAGAAATATATTATAAGAGAAAATCTGTTATAAATTTGGAATTCACTAAAACAAGAATAAGTCCAATGATTTCACTACTAGCATCACCATCAAATGCTTTCTATTTCAATGATAATTGCAGTAAGAAAGATCTGATTACATGAGTCAATATGATATGTCTGACACAACAAGAATTGCTTAATGAAGGAAGGAATCTACCATGGTTAATGTATTTGTGAATACAGATAGTCCTCACTTACTGACTGCCTCTTTTAGTGATAATTCTAAGTTATGACAGAGTAAAAAAACAGTTTTGCAGCCAATCATGCATTTACAACCATCACAGCATCCCACAGTCATGTGATCACCATTTGCATGCTTTGCTACCAGCTTCCAATCAGCAGAGTTCATGGAGAATGCAGAAGTAAAATCATAAGTCACAGTCACATGATGTCTTGCTTAATGACTGAATGGGAAGTGGCATCCTAAATCCATTGCAGTTATGTGATTTTCTGCTTAGTGACTGTGGCACTTAGCAATGGAACTGCCTGTGCCAATTGTGGTCACTAAGTGAGGACTACCTCTAACTAGAAAAATAAAAAGCAATCTTAAAGGAGGAGGAGGGACATTGAGAAAGATGACAGAATTTGAAATACTTATAGAGAATCTTTGAAATTTTGCATCCATGTTATCATATAGCTTTTTATTTGTTTTGTCTCTGTAAAGAAGCAATGTCAGTGAATAAATAGGAAGACTTATGGGAAAAAAAATAAAATTTATACCAAACTACAATCAGTATATATTAACAGCAGAAGTCTAACCAAATTCAAGCAGGAATGTTTCCTTATACACAGCATATCACTCAGTAAGGCAAGCTAAGACACTTAGAATATGGATTTTGAATAAAGAGAGAAACTGTTTGAAATAATAATAATAATAATCCAAGCATAAATGAGCAATAATCTCCAAAGTAAAGTATAAAAATATCCAAGTAGCAATTAGTGACTCAGAAAAAAAAGGTAGTGGGAGAAAGAGAGGAGGGCTACCAGATGGCCCTTTTTATAATTTTTCTTCTAGTTGCTGTTTGTTTTGTTTTTCTATTTTTTCTCAAATTCCTTAGTGCGTGTGTGTGTGTCTGTGTGCATACTCTATTTTTTCTTCATTTCTTTCTTTAAATTCCCTTCTCACCCCTATGGGGGGTATGTGTCTTCTTCAACCTTGGGTCCTCTGCCAGAGGCCTGGGAGCTTGAGGGTTGTTCTGCGCAGTGTCTTAGCTGTTCCTAGCATTGCACTCTTCTGGACAGAGAGCTCTGATGTTGTTCCTGGGATCTGCTGAAGCCACTTCTCCAGCTCCTCATACTCCTTCTTCCTGATGTTGCTTGATATATATATATATATATATATATATATATATATATATATATATATACATACATACATACACACACACACACACATACGCACACATACATACATACACATATATATATACACATACATACACACACATATACACATACATACATACACATATATATATACACATACATACACACACATATACACATACATACACACACACATATATATACATACATACACACATACATACTGTATATGTATGTATGTGTGCATGTGTGTGTGTGTACACACTCACATACATAGAAAAGTGTATACAGTTTTGTTTTTGTTTTTTTAAAATATGTTTGCATGTTTTACTTAACCTATAAAGAAGAAGAGAGGTTAAAAAAAACCCAATAGATTGTTAGATGACATCCTTTTCAACAAGAAGTAATATTTTAGAAATAGCCTTTGTGTATTTATCTTTGTTTTTTTAATACTTTTATTAAGAATTATATTAAAGAGGTAAAACTAGTACAAGAATCTAATACAAAAATACATTAAAAAAAGAAAAAAAGAAAAAATATTAAAGAAGTGCAGAAAGAAGAAAAAAAACCTCCCCCAAAAGGAAAGAATAAGAAACTTCCCTCTTCATCCCCGCAATATATTCAACATTAACAACTTATCACTGTATCTTAAAAAAACAACCCAATACATCTTCATCCCATGTCTCAGCCCATTTTCTATAAACTCAGCTCTAAATCTTCAGCTCTCCAAATTTTATGCCCTTTTTGGAGTTGGCTGTACTGAACTAATGATTAGATTTAGAATTTGGCTATTAAAGTGAACTTCAGCAGTCACCAAGAAGTACATGAATATCTGGGCAGACTGTCTACCTATAAAGGTAACCTAATCATGAGTATTCCCACATACAAGACTGAAACACAGTGACAAATGGAAAAAAATAGTTAAACTGGCAAGCCCAGCAAAGTTTCAGATGAAAAAGAAAACAGATAGGGTACCATCAGAAAGAAAACAGAGTTATCTGCTGTGCCATTGTTTCACTGAGATTTTATGGTAGAGACATCCAATTAAAGGAATAAACTTCTATTCCATTCTGCAGTAGGAAAGATATGTACTTTGTTACTTTAAGGATCATTCTTAGGCGAAGTATCTGTTATTCTTTCACTAAAAGGCAATTCAGTCCACTCTGTTCATTTTCAAATGGTTTTGTGAGAAGGATCCAGGCTGTGTACAGTATACATCAGTCTGTCCTTTTGTGTGTGTGTGTGGAATAGATTATTGTGTGTGTGTGTGTGTTTTATCTTAATTGCTTTGCTCTTAATTCTACAGGTTATTTGCTTTTATTAGATACTAATCTAAGGATTATATTAATGGACAAAAAGGATGTAAATTTAATAATTTATTAATCCAACCAATGTAACATAACACTGGAAGGGAAGTGGAAGATGTGATAGTATGGACTGTAAATGACCAATAATGACACTGCTGTTAGTATATAGATGTGCTTGAGATGCGGGGTGGGATGGGGGGAATGATGCAAATCAATAGAGGATCCTTTGGCAAACTTTGATAAACATAATCTTATATATGTTCCAGGTTAACTTGGAAGAAAGACACAACTTAATGTATGGTATACCTAACAGATACATTTGCTTATACTTATTGCCCATTTAATATCACTCTGGCTTTTATTTTCCATTTGCTAACTGTAAGGATTGCCCTAGCCCCAAATACTCAGACTCACAAGAGGCTGCTAAATGAAATCTGATTTATTAGAGTACTAAAGACAAATACAGAGAAAGCTGAGAATGAGCAAAAGCGCGCCAAATACAAACTTAAACCCTTGGTGCAAACGTATCCCGCCTCCCTCGTAACAGCCCCGCCCGGCACAGGTGCTAGCAAACGTCAGAGTTGCTAGCCTGGGAAAGTAACCTTGAGCGCAGTAGATAATACAAATACATTCCAAAGCAAAGCCAAAAGATAACCGTTCCCATCCTCCCCAGAAAGATGAAACACGCATCCAATTAATGACATGCGAAACGTTACGATGCATCAAAGACATTGAAACGGCGAACATGACATACCGCCTCCCTAAAAATACACTTAGGGACCCGGTTTTGTGGGATAGGCAGAGTGGAAGCGGGCCACCAAAACAGGAGAAGCTACATCTGGTGCAGCGACCCACTCTGGATGCGGGAAATGTTTCCAACGAACTAAGTATTGCAAAGTATTGCGAAGGCGTCTAGAGTCGAGAATTTCTTTAACTTCGAAGTGTTGCTGACCATCAATCATGATGGGGGTGGGAGGTGGAGGTTGACGATGCCAGCGGTCAGAAGGAATAGTCGGTTTGAGTAAGCTGCAATGAAAAACAGGGTGTAAGCGTTTAAGGTTATGAGGCAAGTCAAGTTTAAAAGTCACAGGGTTAATCTGAGCGATAATCGGGAAAGGACCCACAAACTTAGGCGCAAGTTTCTTTGAAGGCTGTGATGACTTGATAAACTTGGTAGAAAGGTACACCGAGTCCCCAACTTGGAATGCAGGTTGGGGGGCCCGCTTCCGATCAGCATACAATTTATAATCCGCTTGAGCATCAGCCAATGCCTTTTGAATCATTGGCCAGGAGTCAGCCAGTTGTGTTGTCCAATCATCTGGAGTGACTGCAGCTGTTGGAGGTTGTGGTAGATCAGAGATAGGTACAAAGTCTTTACCCTGAGCTACCCGAAATGGGGTTTGGCCAGTGCTTTGATGCACTGCATTGTTGTAAGCCACTTCAGCAAACGGTAGGAGGTCTACCCAATTGTCCTGCTGATAATTCACAAAAGCGCGAAGGTACTGCTCTAAAGTAGAGTTAAGCGCCTCAGTGGCCCCGTCCGTCTGAGGATGCCAAGCTGTGGACAGGGCTTGCTTCGTGCCTAACAGCTTGAGAAACGCCCGCCAAAATTGCGAGGTAAATTGTGTACCTCTGTCCGAAATCAAGCGGGAGGGACATCTGTGTAACCTGTACACGTGTACAAGGAATAAGCGAGCCAATTGACGTGCCGTCGGAATGGACACGCAAGGGATGAAGTGAGCCTGTTTGGAGAAATAGTCTTTGACTACCCAAATGACCGTTTTGCGTTGGCTGGGCGGTAGCTCGACAATAAAGTCCATGGAGATTTCCTCCCAAGGGGAAGAAGGGGCTGCCACTGGTTGCAGCAGTCCTTGGGGCTTGCCCGCCTTGCGCTTGGACATTGCACAAACAGTGCAGGAGGCAATGTAGTCTTTAACATCTTTACGTAATGTGGGCCACCAGAATTGCCTCCGAACGAGGTGCAAGGTTTTTACAAACCCGAAATGACCTGCGAGTTTGTCATCGTGTGAACGTAGTAACACATCTTTTCTGAGGCTCTCAGGAACGTAGAGGCGGTCGGATTTCCAAGCGAAGCCTTTGTCAAAAGTAACATTGTCTTTATTCGCAAGCAACCAAGTATCCGTTTTTAGTTCTTTGAGAAACTTTTGTTGCAACTGGGAGGGAATTGACAAAGCACTTGGCTGAAGAGCGCTTGTGGTGGGCGGCTGCTGCGCGCGCGTTTGGCTTCGCGTCACAGCCTGCATGCCCAATTGGGGCGCCGTCCATAGGGTGCTTACCACATCTGGCGCTGCCCCAGAGTCCTGAGGTTGCCTTGACAAGGCATCAGCCAAGAAGTTCTTTTTCCCTGGAATAAATTTGAACTGAAAATTGAATCGATTGAAAAATTGAGCCCAACGAACCTGTTTGGGGCTCAGTTTTCGAGGGGTACTAAGAGCCTCCAAGTTTTTATGGTCAGTCCATACTTCAAAGGGATGATTTGCCCCTTCCAACAGATGCCGCCAAGCTTCCAATGCAGCTTTTACGGCAAATGCCTCCTTCTCCCAAACATGCCAACGCCTCTCAGTCTCGGAAAATTTGCGGGATAAGTAGGCACAGGGCTTGAGGCATCCTGCCTCGTCCTTTTGCATTAACAATGCCCCAATAGAATAATCGGAGGCATCTGCCTGTACAACAAACGGCTTTGAGGGGTCAGGATGCTGTAAAATGGGCTCCTTGACGAAAGCTGCTTTCAGCTGCTCAAACGCCGTCTGACAAGCAGGCGTCCACCTCAACAGCGCTCCGGGATTCTTGACTCTCCTAGTATCTCCCACCCCTTTGGTTCGCAGCAGCTCAGTTAGGGGCAAGGCAATCTCAGCGAACCCCCTTATGAACAATCTGTAGTAGTTGCTGAACCCCAGGAAACTTTGAAGTTGCCTGCGGGTGCGGGGACTCTCCCAGTCCATGATAGCCTGCACCTTGGCAGGGTCCATTTCTATGCCTTTAGCTGAAATCCTATACCCCAAGTAGTCAATTTGGGTTTGATGAAAGGCACATTTCGACAGCTTGGCATACAATTCAGCAGATCTGAGTTTACACAATACTTGCTTTACCAGAGCTACATGCTCTTTCATGGTTTCAGTATAAATCAACACATCATCCAAATACACTAGTACACCTTTGAACAGATGTTCATGCAAAACTTCATTGATTAATTGCATAAATACCCCAGGGGCCCCAGCCAACCCAAACGGCAACACCTTATACTGGAAAGCTCCCAACGGGCAATTGAATGCAGTTTTCCACTCATCCCCCTCCTTGATCCGTACACGATAGTAGGCTTCTCTTAAATCAAGCTTAGAGAAGATCTTGCCCTTAGCCAGATGTGACAACATGTCCTTTATCAATGGCAAGGGATATTTGTTGGAAATTGAGACGGCATTTAATCCGCGGAAATCCGTACAAAGTCTCAATGTCCCGTCCTTTTTTGGGCGAAAAAGAACCGGCGCCCCCACGGGTGAATTCGCCGGCTCAATAAATCCGCGCGCCAGATTTTTGTCCACAAATTCCCTCAACAGAGTCAGTTCCTTCTGCGTCATGGAATAAATTTTTGGTTTAGGCAATTGGGTGTTGGGCAACAGTTCTATGGCACAGTCCGTCTTTCGATGGGGGGGCAACTGATCGGCTTCCTTTTCACCGAATACATCAGCAAACATCCAGTACTCGGCCGGCAAGCCTTCCAGAGGAGAGGCCGGGTAAGGCGGAGTCGCAGCTGCCGCAACCCCCACCATCTCCTCTGGGGCACCCTTCCCCTCTGCCGCTTGATAAAACCCATCCCTAAACGTGATAGTTCGGTAGACCCAGTTTATTTGGGGGTTTTGCTGCACCAACCAGGGTACCCCCAACACCACCAATGGTCCCCCAACCGGAGCCACGACAAAAGACAACCCTTCCTGGTGACTGCCCAGTTGCAAGGCTACACGCCCTGTAAAATGGGTGACCGGTTTGCCCCCTGCCACGGACCCATCCAATTGAGTAAAAGCGATGGGTCGCTGTAAAGGGAACGTGGGGAGCTCCAAAGCCGCCACCACGTCGGGGTGCATAAGACACCGGGAACACCCCGAATCAATCATGGCCCATACTTCCACAGTCTTGGATTGGGAGCCCAATTTCAATTTCACCATGAGTATGCGGTAAGTGCCACTCACCGATGGAGGCTCGCGCCCGTCCTCTACCACCTGCCCAGCGGCGCCCTTTAGAGCAGGTGGCTGGCGTTTCCCGCCGGCTGCGGGATTTCGGTCTCCCCCTCAATTTCGAAGAACATCACATCGTCTCCCTCGGTTTCAGCCACCGCAGCCTTCTGTTTCCTCGGCAATGCAGGGGACTTTGCTGGCGGTTTTCCGGGCCGTTCCTCTATCTTCGCCTTTGGGCATGCTGCCACTCGATGCCCCTCCTTACCACATCTCAGACACAAGCCTTTTGCGTATCGCTTCTCCCGCTCCTCGTCCCAGGGTCATTGTCCCGGTTTCCCCCCGGTGGTCGATGGGCGGCTGGGCTTCACCTCCCGCCCCGACTTAGCGGTCTTCCGCTGGGCAAAGATCTCCTGGGCATGTTCAGCCCTCCCCGCCAGCAGGATCCACTCATACAGCGTGTATGGGTCGTCCCTCCCCAGGGACCAGCGTAGCACTTCGGTATTCAAGCCATCCTTAAAGAGCTCGATAATGGTTGCTTGGGACCAGTCATCCACCTTCCCAGCTAGCGCTTTAAACTCCAAAGCATAATCGGCCACTGATCTGAACCCCTGCTTGAGTTCCTTCAGGGCTCGCTTTGCTCTCTCCTTTGCTAAGGGGTCCTCGAAGTGTTGCTTCAACGCCCCGAGGAACTCCTCGAGACTTTCCAGTTCAGGCGCCTCCGACTGGCACATCTGGACATACCAGTCTGCCGCCCTCCCCTTCAGTTTGGTGGCAATGGTGATGATCCTTGCCTTTTCCGATTGGAAAAACGCCCCCCATTCTTCCATATAGGCTTTCGCGTTCGTCAGGAAGAACGAGAGTTTGGTCGGGTCCCCATCAAACTTGACAGGGAAGTCTCGCATGCCGCCTCCCGCCGCGCTGCGCCCCACCACCGGTGCTGCCGCGGCTTGTGTTCCCCTGGCTCGGGGCGGCACGGGGCCCCGGGGCGATCGCCCTGGCGATGCTGCGATTTCCATCTGGACCGACTGGTCCCCTTCGCGCCTCCGCACCACCCGTCGCCGTTCCGGGGACAGCCCCTGGGAAGAGGGGGTTGAATGCCTTTGGCTTGATTCTTCCCGGACCTCTCGCAACGAGGTCACATCCAAGCTCAGCTGTTTCAATATAGCCTCCAACGAATCCATTTTGGACTCCAACACTCGGATCCGATCCGGAGTGGGTGAGCCCTCCGTTGGCTGCACCTGCACCACGTTGGGGGATAATGGGTATCTCTGCCTCCAGGAGGGACCCCCCGCTGCCGTGGCATCTCCTTGGGTCTCATCCCAGGTGAGCAGCTCGCCCGGAGAATTTACGGTGGTCTCTGGGGCCGTTTTCAGCCCCCCGGCTTCACTCTCCGACTCGGAGCTCGCCTCCTCTCGGATGGCTGACAGCTCCCCACCTTGGGACGGTCGGCCGGACTGCCTCACGGTCGAGTCCGGTTCCCCTTCCTCCATCATCATGATGTCGGGTTCAGTCATCGCGGGCTCTCTCCCTCACAGGGTTAGACGCTTGTCTTTCCTGGACAGGGGCCAGCGGAGTTAGGAACTTAGATTCTCAGCTTTATGTAAGGATTGCCCTAGCCCCAAATACTCAGACTCACAAGAGGCTGCTAAATGAAATCTGATTTATTAGAGTACTAAAGACAAATACAGAGAAAGCTGAGAATGAGCAAAAGCGCGCCAAATACAAACTTAAACCCTTGGTGCAAACGTATCCCGCCTCCCTCGTAACAGCCCCGCCCGGCACAGGTGCTAGCAAACGTCAGAGTTGCTAGCCTGGGAAAGTAACCTTGAGCGCAGTAGATAATACAAATACATTCCAAAGCAAAGCCAAAAGATAACCGTTCCCATCCTCCCCAGAAAGATGAAACACGCATCCAATTAATGACATGCGAAACGTTACGATGCATCAAAGACATTGAAACGGCGAACATGACACTAACACTTTGGTTGGCTGGGGAATCTGGGGGCAGGGACCTGATCTGGTTTGCATTTGCTTGACCAGTAAATGAATCAGAACACAATTTCCACTGTTCCTTAGATTCTGCAATTTAGATCTTGGCTCAAAAATAAAATGCATGCAATTCACATATTCTAAGATAAAGTGCATATTAAACATATTATTCTATGCAAAAATAAAATTGCACTATTTTTAATGTGTTGATCAGTGAGATACAGTGGGTCAAAAATGGCCCCGTTCCATTTTCAGTCAACATGTTAGTGGTAATAATTCAAATAGATATCTAAACTGAGAATGTTTTATTTTTCTTAGGCATTGTTAGTTGACATACAAATAGAAGCATGGGTAAAAGGTTCATTATTGTTTACAATCTGATGTGATGAAAAGAAAGAAAAGAAGAAAGGTGATATTTAAGGCTGGGTCCATTAAGATACAAAACAATATTTTTGTGATGTTGAATGGAAGCAGATTGCAATTTTGTAGAGACAGCTTTATGGCACCATAAGTCTTCTTAGTAATTGAGAATATTGCTGTTCTGGTCCCAGAGAAAGTAAGGAAAAGTTCTCTTTTATTGAATATAATATCTTGGTATTAACAAAAGAAACCTTCAACCAGCTGTCCTCCAGGGAGAAATTTATGGAGCACAATTCAACTCTTTTCACTAGTGGATACTTTGAGATTAAAAAAAGTTACCTTTTCGTCTCTGAAAACCCATGGGTAGCTTCAGTTTTAACCTCCAGATTAAATGCTGGAAGTGTTATATCCTAGAGGTAAGCATTTTTTTAAAAGTCTGTCCTATAACAATTCCTGAAGAAGTTTTAAGAATTAATTAAATTCTGTCTGCCTGATATTTGCAGCTAAGCAGGATAAATCTTGGTTAATACTTGGGTGGGAGATCAGCTAGTAATTCCAGGGCTGTAGTCTACTCTGAAAAGTTGAAACAGTACCTGGAAGGAGGCAGTGGCAAAGTCCATGAAAACTACATGGATGTGCCCATGAAGTTACCTGGAATAGAGCATTACTCAAAAGAACTACTTTTTATAGAAAATTTAGTTTTTATTGGGACAAAATTTTGTTGCTTTTATTCAGTAATAGGAACAACTTCTTAAAGGATCTGTTTCAATTTTTTTCAGGGAAAGATTATGCTAAAGTAGTAGTAGTACATACTCCGGAGAAGATGCTGATGCTGGGGAAAGTGGAAGGCAAAAGGAAGAGGGGCCAACCAAGGGCAAGATGGATGGATGATATTCTAGAGGTGACGGACTCGTCCCTGGGAGAGCTGGGGGTGGCAACGACCAACAGGAAGGTCTGGCATGGGCTGGTCCATGAAGTCACGAAGAGTCGGAAGCGACTGGACAAATAAACAACAACAAAGTAGTTTTCCATGAAAATAACTTTTCCATAGCTATATCCATTTAACAAACTTTTCTTTTTTTCCTCGAGGACAATTCATAGTATTGGAAAAATAGGACAACACAGGTCAAAGTTATTTTGCTTAAGTTCTGTATTGATATTGACATTACATATGATGAAGAATGACTTCTTTTAATATTATTAGCTCAAATGTCATCCCATAATCAATAATTTGTACTTTTGTAAATAGGTGAGGAAAGAGAAAGACTATCAAAAATAAATCTTCAGTCAAGTATTTAAGGCCATTATAGAAAGACCTTTGATTGTATCTACCATGTCAAGCTGTGCAGTAAGCTTAGGAAAATGGGAATCAGAGAACATCTCACTGTCTTCATGCAAAACCTATATACAGGACAAGAAACCATGGTCTGGATGGAACATGGCAAAACAGACTGGTTCCAGGTCATGAAAGAAATAAGATAAGGCAGTATACTCTCTCCTTATTTATTCAACCTATATACTGAATATATATATATTGGGGGAGGGTGGACTGGAAGAAGATGACTATGGTTTTAAAACTGGAGGAAGAAACATCAATAACATATACAATGCTGATGTAGTGTCCTCTGATAGCTGAAAATAACAGAAACCAGCCATATAATATGAAGACACTGAAGTGGCAGATAGCTTCTACCTTTTAGGATCAATCATCAACAGTAAAGGAACCAGCAGACAGGAAATATGCCACAGGGTAGCACTTGGTAGGGTAACAATTAAGGCTTTGGAAAAATTTATTCAGGTGTCTATGCTACTATGGTCCTTCTGGACATATCTTCAAAGGAGGAGGAAGGGGAAGAAGTGATTAGTGACAATAATCCTGGAGTGGGTAATTCTAGCAGTGTTGGAGCCAATGGCTCCTCTCTGATGAAGGCCAATCCAGCAGTCTCCAGCACTCCTTGCTTGCCTCACTGACAGAATCTCACACTCTGAAGTTCAGCCTACAATCCTAAGCAGAGGTGTGTGATAAATATCAAATCGCAGAGAGCTATGCTCTGTGGGTCAGAGAAGGTTGTAAAGAATCAGGCCAGCAGAACAGCAAACTCTAATGAATAACATGCCTCAGTTGTGCATTTGGGTAGAGGTTCAGAATTTATTGACCTCACTCCATGGGAAAAAATGCTGAGAAGTACTTTCAAGTTTCAACTCTGTCATGTTTAGCTTGCTGTGCTATGCTTAGAACTCTGGATTCCACCCCATCGTCTCTCCTGTCACTCTCCTTGGATTTGTCACTTGATTACTAGATTCCTGGTCTCAATCTGTGGCAAGCCTGTTGACTACAATTAAAGTTACAGTCCTAGGATACTGGCATAAAGGACTTTTTGCTTCCAAAAGGCTATATTGCTAGACTTTTGTAAGCATCCAGCTTGCTATCTTATTAGTTGGCAGCCAATAACGTCCACATAGAAAATATACTAACAAAACTCAGAATTGTGCAGGTAGTGGTTTTCCTTGTGGCACTTTATGCAAGTGAAAGTTGTACTTTGATGAAGCAGGACAGAAAGAGTATTGATGTTTTTGAAGAAGATCATTGAGAATACCACAGAGAGTAAGAAAACAAACAAATGGATCATAGAACCAATCAATCAAGACTTCTCACTCAAGGTTAAAAATGACTAGGCTCAAATTATCACATTTTGGGCACATTATGTAAAGACAAAGCTCCCTTGAGAAGTCCATAATGTTGGCAACAATGGAAGGAAAGAGCAGAAGAGGATGACCAGCAGCAAGGTGGATGGACTCAATTACAGCAGTGTTGGGTACAATATTGTAAGACTTGAAGGTCCAGGTTGGAGACAGATCATCCTGGAAAGGGTCTATTTATGATGTCAATAGAAATCAACAGTGACTTGATGGTACATAAACAATCAATCAAACACTGTAAGATAAAGCCTTTACAGCTTCTAATGTACATCCATTATCTTCCATACTTCTTGACTTTTACCTTCCTCTCTTTCTTTTAGATTCAATGCACATAGGATCTTTTTCTATACTTCAACTTCTGAACAAGGAAAAAGAGAAGAATAAAACAGTTTGTTGGAACAGGAACTATCTCCTAATTCTGATTTATTTTGCACTTAAGCAAGCCAGAGTGAATCATATTTCATGTTGAGGAATTTATTTTCCTGTCAATAAAAATCTTGTTAGCCACAATGTGAGCAACAATATTAATGTGTGGAGCAGACTAAGTATACAAGATCTGCTTATTTATGCACTAATCCAACTAGGACAGTGTTCAAGAGATAAGAGGCAGTGGCTGGAATGAAGAAATCACTAGGCACCCTTGGAACATCTCAATTATTGCTAATCATTTCTATTCAGTGGAAAGAATTAGATGAGAGAACTATTCTTTCTCTCAAAGGGAACTTTTGTATCTCACAGGGTAGTAACTCTGCTGACAGCACCATGGAAACTAATTCATAATGAATAATTTACTCCTGGCTTTCCTACCTTTTGTTTCGTTCTTTCTGCATATATTTTGCCCTACCAGATTATTTAAAATATGAACTATAGTCAGATTTGCAATTTGCTGACAGTCTTGCTGCAAATCATAAAAATGGCAAGCCACAAGGGATATATATATATATATATATATATATATATATATATATATATACGCATGCATGCACGCACGTACGCACGCACATACCCACTCTCACACATTTATAAGCCAATCACATGTAACAATATAGAACTGTAAAACCTTCTAAATATTTTAATGTTCCCACTATAATAATAACAATTCCTCAAACATTTCTCCCCCTGCAAAAGAGGCTTTTTCTTTTCCATGCTCTATTCCATAAAAATATAATAGAAGGGTAGGAAGGCATGGAGGCTACCAACTTCTGAATACATTATTGTACAATGAAAGCCAGATCATTCAAGTACACCTGTTGGCTTCCTCATAACCAAGTAAGAACATGAACACCATACTCCACCCATGAAAATTTGAGCAAAATCTCTTTTTCTTTGAAAAAAACTTTGAAGGAAAATCCTCTTTCATCAGATTGAATGAAAAATGGTAGAAGAAATCTAGGGTTTTTTTAATTGTCTGTTTGTTTGTAACATTAATAAATACAGTAGTGGTAACAAATGATGGTTTATAAAAAAAAACGTTGGTATTCAAATATTGTCAGCAAAATATTCTTATATTAATTTTTACATTCTTAAAAAATAATTGTTGGAACTAGACCATGGTTCCATAGGCCTAATTCCTAGAATCCCTTCTATGTTTCTAGGATACATTCTATGATTCTGTGACAATATTTCCATATTCTCAAATACTAATACTGAACATTCAAGATACTACTCTTTTAATTTAAATATATGAGTTTCATAATGCAAATCTAAATAACTGCTTCCTATATTTTTTGATATCTCACCCATGGCTCAATCAGACTCACTAGGTATTAGATGTACAGTACCTTTTTCTGTCTTAAATAGTATCAGGTAAAAGATCTCAATAAGTAAACTGAACCCTAGTAAGATGGAACTATTGTTTATATATTGAGGTTCCTCCATGCCCCTTATGTTGTTTCTGAAGGAGTGGATCTGTGACTTGGATGTCCTCCTAGACTCACAGCTCCTGCTGGATCAGTTGTAGCCTTCCTTGGAGCAGGAGGACCTGACTACAGTGGCTCACATCCCTCATCACTACTGCACTACTGCCTTAAAGACTATCTGGAAGCCTCAGTTAGCACAAAATGCAATGGGCCAGGTGCTCATATTGCACCTATTTTGCGGTCCCTGTATTGGCTTCCTATCAGCTTCCAAGTGCAATTTAAAGTCCTGGTTTTACCCTGTAAAGCCCTGTATGACTTGGTTCTGGGTTACCTTCAGGACTGCATTGGAATGGCTCCAACCACTTTGATCATACTGGGAGAAGCAGCTGATTTGGAAGGTCAAAGGGGCCGAGACCCCAAAGCATTTTCCAATATCAGTCTGGTGCTCTGGAATGGCCTCCTGCAAGAAATGCAGTTGGCCCCAATTTTAGTTGCTTTCTGGAAGCTTCTTAAAATGGAGCTTTCTGGAAGGCATTTGGAGGTGGACACAAGATGCTTTTTGGAATGTAGGTTTGTCTATTTTTGACTGTTAGTTGTTTATTTTTAATTGTTTATTGTTCTTACTGTGTTTTATGTTGAGAGACACTAAGAGTCTGTATATGATTGCAATGGGCTATAGATATGATAAGTAAATAAACTCTTTCTAGGACAATTATAGAGATTCTGGCATGTTAGCAAGGGTATTTTTTTTTTATTTCCTACCATACAGTAGTTACTTAAGAATAATAACATCAGAGAAGCTGCCTGCCATTATGATTTTCACAAAGCTCTACTGGATATATGCAACTATAAGAGATGGATGAACCAGTTTTCTGTGTTTCCCTTTTTCAAATCATTCATCATATACTGTTTCCAACTATTATCACTTTTTAAACATCTGCCAAAACAAAACAACAAAACCTCACCCACTATGCACTTTTCTGCATATTTCTCCTAATTATATACTCATTTTTATATGATGTTTTTCACCTATTAACTAGATTTTTGGCAAATAATATTCTCTAAATACTGCAGTGGATATTCCCACTCAAAATATACAATTATGTATGCTTTTCGCTTGTGAGTTTGAAAGACAGCATCATAAAATTCTGAAAAGTGTGAATATAGAAGGATAATTGTCTTCTGATTTGTCTACTGATTGAGGAAATCAATTCAATTTTTCCAACATCCCTGGTGACAAGCAATCAAATCTAGGAGGTTGAAAATTGGACATGGCCAAAGAAGTCTCCACTTATCTTTACCAAGGCATCAGTGGATATCCTTGGACTAGTTATTAACTTTATCTTTATACTGGGGCAACTATTTCCCAGGGCTGTTGCAAAATATAACATCATCACTATTGGAAAGCAACCCAGAGTTCTCACTCAAGGAACAAATGACCAGGCTCAAATTATCCTAGTTTGGACACATTATGTGAAGATCCAACTGAGAAAGGTAGAAGGAAAGAGAAGAAGGGGACAACCAGCAGCAAGATGGATGGATTCAATTACAGTGGCGATGAGTGCACTATTGGGAGACTTGAAAGAACAGGTTAGGGATAGATTGTCATGGAGGAAGTCTATCTGTGTGGTTGCTAGGATTGAAAACAACTTGATGGCACATAATCAATCAATGTTGTAAAGCAAACTCTTATTTTAAAAATGCCGTTAAAATGTTTGCTCATAATCTTAAAAGTTTTCAGACTTTTTTCAGGCCACAGAGCCTCTTGGTTTTAAAAAATATATATTGGAACCCTTGATCAAGGGCTAAAGCTTTATTGATAGAAAACTGACTGTGTTCAAGTGAACCCCCCTTAGTCTGCCAGAGGAACCCCATCATGTTCTTACAGAACCCTAGGGTTCCACAGGACACAGTTGGAAAAAACTTGTTTTAAAGAATGCTGTTGAATGTAGAATGCATGCTTAGTTTCTCATTGAAATATCTAGTTAATCTAAATTCCAACTGAAATGAAAAAAATTGCTATGTTTAATGGAACTCTTTCTTTCCTTTTGGAAGGGAGATGAAATTAGAAGTACCATTATTACAACTCATTATTGTTGATAATATTTTATATACTGAAAGAGAATTGCTGCTTTTGCTCCAGGGATTCAGCAGTAACCATCTGATTAATATTCAGCTCTGAAATTTATTCTAGTAGAATTATGTGCCATTTCTCAGTAGCAACCTCTAAAGAACCTTGGTATGATGGAAAGAGAGATGAGCAACAAAAAGGAAATGTGAGAAATGAAAACATGGAAAATATAAAAAGACACCCTGAGAAAATATTATTATTTTGGTGTTTCTCAAAAACATGGAGAGGATGGTTTCAGATAGAACATTTTTTTCCCCCATGGAAATTCAAAGCAACTTTACCAGCAGTCTTGCTATGTGAAAATAGATTATATTAACATAATCTTGTTTGCTAACTCTGGTTTGCTTCCTACCCTGTACGCTGAGGACAACAAGGCAAATGGTAACTGTAGTCAACTACTAGATAGATGATTAAAATTGGTATCAAGCCTTCAAAATACTGATTAGGAAACTGAGCTTGTGGTAAAAATCTAGATTAGTAGGTCTGAGAATCTAGATTGAAATGGTCTCCTCAGATCAGATCTCCTCTTCCTAGACCAGGCAGGTGCCTATAGAGGCCAGTGGAGAAAGAAGAAGGAAAGGAGTAGAAGAAAGTTGATAGTTATGTGTGTTTATGTTACAGCTGAAAAGGTTTATCTCAGGATGTGGATCAGAGGCAGCTACCACCTCAGAATTTAGAAAACATCACCTGGCAATCATGGCTGATGATGAAGCAAAAGTAGAATCACATACATTGGTATAGCAACAGAAAGAAAGTATTGTGAGGAATATGCATGCTTTAGAAATGATTTGGAGAAAGAGCTTTGTTAACAGCACCTTGCTGTTATTCCTCAAAGCAGCTCCTCTTTTTTCAGGCTTCAGTGGAAAAAAAAAAGTGTGTCATCTTTAAGAGTCACACTGACTTTAATGGCTTGTCTCGAAGCAGCAGCATCTTTCTTCAACCTCACATAGAAGCCTGAAAAATGTGAAAAGTGGTTTAATTAATAATATAGAGGTGCTGTGCTCATGAATGTATAAGATGCATACCACTTCTTCCAAATCATATTTGAAGTGTGACAGTCCTAATATTTATGTATTGTCATATATATTTATAACCTAGCAAGAGAACTATCAGGAAATGAAATGTTCTAATTCTAGCTAGTACAATATTTTATTGTCTATGGTATGAATGAATGGTATAAACCTTGAGTTTGACCATTACACTCTGTCATGGTATATTCATCTCTGTTGGAGTAGTTCATTATTTAATATTAATACCATTTTCAGAAGTAAACTTAATCTTTGTTATTATACCTGCAATTCAAATGTAAAATCAGTTCTGATCAAAATTGTCTCTGCTTTAAAAATGATCCTCTTTGCCCACATTAACAATATTCATAAATTACACATCCTGACCAATGTATATAATTTGGTATTGTTAAGAAAAATGCGACCCTGGTGACACTGATCTGAAAGCACCTTTGTTTGCCAGTATATTACCATCCTCATGAAAGTAACCATTCATATGTTGAAGGATAGAAGGCACCAGGAATGAATTTACCATTTCTCTAAGTCATGCTAGAATAAAACTTTATGGGTGAGTCACAGTGACAATTCAGTCATGGAAAGAAAGGATATCAGCAGAAGATAAAGGCGAGAAAAATAGGCATTTCAGTATAGCAAGCTGTAGTTTAGGTAAGGAAGAAGAGCCATTTAAGTGCCTACCTTGTTAATGCTGCTCAATTCTCCAAGAGGTAGAAGGCTTTAGAGCAGTCTTTTACAGGACACTGTCCTCTTAAGGAGACTTCTGGACTTGAATCTAGTGCATCAACTCATGGAACATATTCTTCTTCTATGGAAGAATGTGGACCTAATTTTGTTTTCCATTTATAAGATAGGAAGCATTTTAATTAGTTCTACAGCAAATGTCTCTGTCATCTCCCATACAGTGACAGTCTTTCAAGCCTTTGGAGCAGGCTTTGCAGGAGCAAGTGGGAAGTTAGCAAGCATCATTTCCTTGTTTTCTGTGGGTGGAGTCTCTGGTGGTCTGGCTATCTCTAGCAACTTTAGTCCCAACTCATCCAGAAAGCATGGCTGTTAGATAGTGTATTTATTTACAAATATGTAGGATAAGCAGAAGGTTGAATCTGTAATGGTATGTGAGAAAGACCTTGAGACACGGGGCAAAGAGATGCTGCCTAGGGAATAGATAAGAGAAGGCATAGCCCACAGCTGCATAATGGGCAGAGAAAGAGACTCAGAAGGGACCCTCCCTAGCTTCTCAGGTTGTAAAGGAAACAGCGGGAGATTTGTACTTTCAGACTTGCAAGATTCTATTTATGTAGCCTTACAATAAAGTAGAATTAGCTCAGCTGGTTGCGTTGCCTGTCTGGTCTGCCTGGGAAGGCTGACATCAGTCTTGCAAGTCTCACTACCACCATCTCCAAACCCCATTTTTTACAGCGCATTGTTGAAACATTTTTGTGGAGTCATCTATGGAGCATCATAAAGAGGGAACAGATTATCTGGACCTTCCTGAGTCTGGATTCAGGCCTGGACATGGAATGGAGATGCAACTGGTTGAGCTAGTGGATTACATTTGTGGGACTTTAATACCATTGACTATGGTATCCTTCTGGATGTCCGTGGGGAGGTTATTGGAGGCACTGTTTTGCTTCTTCCACAGTGGATGGTTCCAGTTGGTGGAGGGAGGAATAGAGGTTGGCCTAGTGGGTATTCCCTTAGAAAGTGCTGAAGGATTCAGTCCTCTCTGCCCCCCTCCATTTAGCATCTATATGAAGCCACTAAAAGAAAATACACAAAGGTTTTGGGTGTAGCCTAATCAATATGCTAATTATACACATTGTATATCACTTCCCCATGCTGGACTGGGAATACAATTAAAATGTTCCCCCTGTGCCTGGAGGCTTGAAGGTCTGGATGGGAGAGAACAGGCTTATCTCAAATTCTAACAAGATGGAGTTATTTTTGTTCATTGGATTCTCTGTCTACTCAACTGGTGTCTCTTGACAGGATGACACTACTCCTGAATGAGCAGGTTCATAAGCTGGGGGCCCTCCTGGACTACCAGCTTCTGCTGAAACAGCAGATAAATGCTGTGAGCATGGGCACAGGAGCTTTTGCCCACCTTTGGCTGGTGTACCAGTTGCAGCTCTACATGAGGCAAGAGGACCTTGCTATAATGACTCTCACCCTCCTTACCACCTGTTTAGACTACTGCCATAGGGTCTACGTGGAGCTTCCTTTAACAACTACTGTATTTGGAAGTTGTGGTTGGTTCAAACTGAAGAGCTGCTGCACCCTGCAATGCTTTCCATTTTAAATAAAAGTATTTCACAACATATAATTAACAGCCAATTAGATGCTACTAATTTTGACACACTGAATCAGTGATGAGGTTGCCCCCTTGCCATTTTTGTGTCCTCATATGTATTCCAAGGAGAGCATATCAATAGTTCAGCTTCATGCTATTAATTATATTTGCTATTAAAATGTAATACAGATTACATTTAATTGACTGGCTATGGACTGTGTTTATAACATGCACTGCACACTGTATATTTGTAAGGGGTTATTTGAAAGCTCTTTTGGACAGCAAAGTTTGGGACTATTACCTTGGGGTCAGTTTCAATCATCGACTCAACTTGATCTTCATTTCAAAAACAAAAAGGGCCATTTTCACCATACCGTGAAAAATCAGATTCCAGGAAGGGATTCCAGATGCCTGCCATCAGCATTCACTTCCATGGTGTCATTAAGAATAAGTAGTGGAGTTTTTGAGGCTACAGAAGAAAAAAAAGTGAAGGCATACATTGGGAAAATAAATTCTGACAAACAGATCCATTCCAAACTTTTCTTTGACCTTTTGATATTATATAGCTCAGATGTTATTTTTAATCTCAGGTTTCATTATTTTGCTGCACTCATTCCAACTGGCAAATATCACACTTGCTTGTAATGAGAATGATATCCTCTTAGCCAATAGCATTTCCATTAAAAGGGAACTTAATCTGTAATCTGTTTACATCCCATTGTTCATTAAAATCACCTTGTCCCCAGATTTAGAGGTCATTAGAAGACTTCATTCCCAGAATTGAGTTGATTCTTGCCAGCTCATTCCAGAACTCAGTGTCTGTAGGGCACAATAAGAGCAAGTGTATCAAATTAAAACTGGTCTGTCCAAAGTTCTGGTCTCTTTCGCATTCCATTATTAAAACAATAGTACCAGGCTAAATCAGAAAGCAAACATTTGATCAAATCGAAGGCCGTGACTTTTTAGATAATAGGTACAGCAGCAACAGCACCAGTAGAAATAAACAACTGGTGCTGTTTATGATAATGTGTTGTCCCTGGGATAGTTTAATCTAGAGAAAAGGGTTTAGAATCATCTAGGGTGAACTTTTCTAAAGTTAAATAAAGTGCCTTTTAAAATGAAAACCAAAGGTTTAACTGAGATTCCA
Organism: Candoia aspera; assembly: GCF_035149785.1. Taxonomy (NCBI): domain Eukaryota; kingdom Metazoa; phylum Chordata; class Lepidosauria; order Squamata; family Candoiidae; genus Candoia; species Candoia aspera. The sequence goes on from NC_086158.1 coordinate 54,271,262, forward strand.
GAATTTAGAGTTAAGATTGGTATGGTACGTTATATGGCCCCAATCAATATAAAATCCTGATGTAATGCCATTGTCTGACTTTCATTTATTAAGAAAAAATAATTGAGAATAATCTATATGAGATACAAAGTCTATGGCACTGTATTCCAGTTTCGGTTTTTATTAATTGGAAATAGACAGTGGCCCGATGTGGATGGGGACTACTGTGTATAAAAAGAGGAAATTTGATTTTTCTCTCCAGGCCAATTCATTCTTCTCAGGTAACATACACAGTTTTTAAAATTTAAAAACAGAAAGAAAAGCACCCCTGTCCACAAAGAAGAGTTACTGTTTCTTTTTAAACAGCTACAAGAGCTAAATGCTGCTGAGTTTCACTGTCACGGTTTTGAGGGGCTTCAAGTGCACTATAATAGAGATGGAAGCTTCCTGTTGTCTGAAAGGCATGAAACAAACACAGCAAAAAAGCTTGTGCCACTCTCCAAAAGAGATATGCACATACTTCTTGAATCCTCATCCTTAAGCCTATAAACTCTTATTGTCATGAGTGTAATAAGCAGAGCTGATCGCATAGAGCAGAAGTCTGGAAGAACTTCTTTTCACAGAAACACTCTGGGTCTTCCATACCCTGGCTGTGCCTCTCGCCCTGGGAGAGTACTTTGGTAGTTTCTGCTGCCACTATATGTCTTCTAAAGGAGTTGGGGATCAGCTGGCATCTTCCCCCAACCTCTGATGTGTGAGCAATATAGGGCTCCCACATTCTGCTGCCTTTTTGGTGAGTAAAAAGGGAAATGTGAAATAATTGTTACAGCATCACTTCCTGGCCCATATAGTATTAAAGCATATGACTCAAGATATAAGCCCTTCTTTCCCACTCTTGAGAGACAGACTGATCTCACAAGAGACAAAGAACTATATAAAATCCCCCTTTTAACTTTAAAATCTTAGAATTGTGAATATGCAATGTTGAGGAGTAGAGTATAGAGCTGCCCAATTTATAATGTAGAGCAGTTGGTAAACTAGTTAAAAGAAAAAACAAAACATTACAACAGTTCAATACGGTTCTCTTAGGCTTTGAGTTTTACAGAGCTCAGATAATTTCTCAAGAGATTTGAAAGAAAGGAAGTATAATGATGTAGAACATGATATAAGCGTACAAGACAGAAATATATACAATTACTCAGCTTGTACAGAGATGCAAAAAATATTCAGCTTAAGTACATGCAGTCAACAGAAATTAAAATTTAATGCAGCTCCTGCATAAATATTTACTCTTTACCTATTTCTTAGAAATAACCTGGATATTTAAGCAAAGCCCTCTGCTTCTTTTCCCTAGATTTTCCCCTATTTCTGGGGTTAATTCCAGTCATTTATCAGGGCTGATAGGAAGATCACATATCCCAGCTCTGACACAGCAACTACTTTCTCAGTTTCCCTGTAGTTCTGCTTCTGCTTTTAAAAGAACAGCAGAGTGAGGCGCTGGGGCATCTGCCATTGCTTTAAGTGACAGAAGCCATTGTCTTCTGCAATGCTGGTTCTGCTTGAAAAGAACAAATATTTATTTCTGTTTTGAAGGCAAAGGGTGGTCACACCAAATATTGATTTGATTTAGATTTCTCTTCTGTTCACTCACTTTGCATTGTGTAAATTGATAAACACAAACAATTACAATATATATTTTTGAAAGCATCTTATTTTACAGCATTTTTTCATACCTGACTAAAACTTTTGCACAGTACTGTATATGTATATGTATATATGTTCCTGAGCTGGGAAACTGGCTGTAGTTCTTGTGAATACAGGCTGGCACCACAACTAGGCAACACTAAAGACTGTACTCATCCCTTGCTATCCTTGCTGTCCCTCTGCTCGCTTTCTTCTCTTGTTTGTTTCTTTCACTCTTATTTTTGTAAGAATTTTACTAAGTTTAAGCAAAGACAAAAGCTACAGAAAAAACAAAAAACTACAAAGAAAAAAAAAGAAAAAACTAAAAAAGTATAGAAAAACAAGATAAAATTTTCAAAATTACAAAAAGAGATGACTTCTGACTTTTAATAGCAAGGATATACAACAATTTTCCACAATCAATTCCTTACTCTATATTAAACCAAAATCACATTATTTCTATAAATCATTCCATTAGCACATTATAAAAATTGCTAAATACAGTTGTTCCCTCCCATTATATTAAAAGAATATATATATATATATATATATACACACACACACACACACACACACACACACACACAGAGAGAGAGAGAGAGAGTGTGTATGTGTGTGTGTGTGTATCTCCTAATCAACTCCCCCCACAAGATAACTTTTATTTAATTATTTCCTTCCTACTACTATTCTATATATTCCTGTCTACTATAATAAAGATCAAACTAAATATATATATATAAACTGTCTGCCATTATACTTGATAATGGTGAGGTGAAAGTCCCCTGTCCAAGCACTGAGTCATGTCTGACCCTTTGGGGGGACGCTACTTTCGCGATGTTTTCTTGGCAGACTATAGAGCGGGGTGCTTTGCCATTGCCTTCCCCAGCAAGCTGGGTGCTCATATCATACTTGATAATACAACAATTTTAATAATCTTAATCATATTAAACCCCAAACCAAACATTTATTATTTTTTGTTATACCTTAATAATCTTAATCCAAATTGTTAAAGATAAATGAAATCAGCCAAACCCTAAAAGCAATCCAGATAAATATTCTTAAACCCTTATCCCATATCCCACATTAATTGTCTGCCATTATACTTAATAATACAGCAGTTATAATTATCTTAATCATATTAAGCCTAAAACCAAACATTTATTATTATATCTTATTAATCTTAATCCAAATCATTAAAGATGAATGAAGTCAAACCAGACCTAGAAGCAATCCAGATAAATATTCTTAAGCCCTTTTCTTTAAAAAATCAAACAGCCCAATTGTCCCCCTCAAAAACTCCAACTTCTCTTCAGGAGACCTCCCAGACACAATAACCCCTTCTTTTCCATGGCATTCCATCAGGAAATCAATTTCACTTATGGCTTGCAACTTGATCTCTCCCTTTAATTTCTTCAATTTGTCTATCTGATCTTCACCCAGCATTTCAACAGAAGTCTCAATCTCATTCTTAGAAGAAACATTTCTGTCACTGTTAAATTCCTCAGTTTCCTCCACAACATCCCCAACCAGATGACACATTTTAGACCTCATGTTTTCCACAATGTCCTGAATGCCTTGATAAAAACTTGACAGGAATCAGAAATAATCTGTTTAAAATCTCAGTGGAAGTCAGAGAAAGTCTGCTTAAACTCCTCCATGTCTCAAGCAGTAGATTGTGGCACCCCCTAGGAGCTTAACCAGAGAAAGTTGAAGATATGAAAGAATTCTGGAATGTGTTTACACAAGTGACAGTAAGATAACAGACAGTTCCCCAGGGAAAGTAGAAACAGAGAGCTGAAAGTTCAAAACAGCCGATTCAATGTGTAGGAAAATGCTAATATCTTCAAATTTAATACAAAAATAATAACAGGGAGACAATTATTTACTCTCAATCTTCCTTAATATTTGAATGGAAATCAAAGTCCAAAACTTAAGAAGAATTTTTAAAAATTAATCCCAGAAATAACAATAAGCACCAAGAGAACCTGCTTCTTGCTGTAGAAAGCCTCTCTTAGGGTACACATACTTAAAAGAAATATAAATCGGGTGGTTTAGAAATGGGGCGGCTGGTCTTAGTGTCCCTTTAAGGCTACAGCATGGCTTGGAAATGGGTTTCTTTCACTCTTGAAATTGAGATTCTAAATTCCTTGAGATGGATTCCTATTTTTCTTCATGTTACTCAACATAGCATTGTATACATTGAAGGTTCTCTATATAAGTGTACATTTGTTCATATGCAGATAAATTACAACACATTTTCTTTTGTAGACCAAAGTTCTTTTATCTTGGTCCCTTCCCCTTAACTTTTCTTCCCTTCCTTTTCCTTCCCTTCCCTTCCTTTTTCTTCATAGATAACTACTGTTTACATATTAAATAACTACTGTTTACATATGTTTTCTGTTAAGCACCCTTTTCTGATTTTATGAAATATATATATAAATATAAATATATAAATTCTTTGCTTACCAAAGTTACTCACTCTTATCTCATTTTATTATGTGGGTCCTAAGAATAAGGGTTTTTTTAAAAGAAGAGTTCCACATAATTTCCAACGCTTTTAAAACTGATTATATCAAATTAAATAATGCATTTATTTTTGTTACCTAGGATACAGTTAAGCAGATGTGCTTAGAACTATTTGAGGTACATTTTAATAACACAAGGAATATGACTTCTGAGTAAACATACAGAACTGGTCTGCGTGGCATAATCTAACCCGCCTCTACAGTCGGTGTGAGTCAAGCTACAATCTAGCTTAGTTATCTTTTGCAAACAATGTTGTTCTATTCTATTCATCCTTGAAGCCAGGTCATTAGATCCTTGGTGACCCTGGCTCTGGCTGCTGTTATTAAACACCAGGTTGATATGCAATGAGACCACTGTCATCCATGACCTGATTGCGGGTTGGGCAGATGACCTGGCACGTATAACCAAGATGAGGAGCTGGAGATATTTATGCTAGAGTTTCAAGTTTGGCATCAGTCATAAATCCAGCATGGGGAGGAGTTGTTACACAGGAAAACCTGATGGTTTTCAGAGGCTCTGCTCTACACATAACTGGGTGTCAGGCCCTCTGGATGAAGTTGGGCTCTGTGGACCTGATCTAAGTTTTTGTCTCAGGGTAGTTATGACATGATCTGAGAGTGGTGGATACTACCATCTGTCCTTTGCCATGGTCATATCACTCTCTAATTACTTTTTGGCTTGCTGGTGCTGCTCTTCCATGCAGGGAGGAAGGACCAGTTAGATTGGTTTGCTCTAGGTAACTAATGGATCTTATAGGGTTCCAAAGGATGCTAGGTTTTTTCTCAAGGATCTGATGGGTGGTTTGACTGAAGACTTTGGGCATATAATGAGGACCTTAGATCAGATTGCTTCTATGGGCCTCTTACTGAACATCAATCCTAAGATGACCTTTGGTTTTCTGAGGAATTTCAGGAGGTGAAACACCAGAAGCCAGTCATCCAGTGGTCCTTTATAAGGTGACTTGTTTCTCACTGAGGAGGTTGAGTCACAAGTTCATCTGGATGGCTGCTATGAAGAATACTAGATACCTGCAGATAAAGTTGCTCAGATTTACATAGAGTTGGACTCTGACCTGGCAAATCCTGTCAAGGTCTTGTGTGGTTATCTGAAGTGAGTTGAATCTGTCACACCTAAGGAAGTAGACAGATCCTCAGTATCACAAACCAAGGTACCTGTTTATTAGATCTATATGCCTCCTGGCTGGTGAAGGCCTCTCAGTGACATATAGTTGGGTCCATGTGGTAGTATTGCCCTTATTGAGAGACAGAGTGGTACTGCCTGCTCTGAGGCAGTGGTGTTCTCCCTCTTCCAGAAGCCATCACAATTTCTGTCTAACCTCCAACCTACCATTTTTGGGGCAGATTGTTGAGAAGGTGGCTTCAGAGGACCCTGGAGGATTATCTAGGCCACTTCCAATCAGGTTTCAGACTGGGACATAGCACTGAAATGTCATTGGTTGAGTTTGCTGATGACCTCTGGTGGAGCCATGTTATATGGATATGGCAAACTATCTTAATCTAATTTTTCTTAATCTTTCAGTGGCTTTCAATAACCTCAACCATGATATTGTTCTGACTGCCTACAGAGATTAGTAGTGAGAGGTATGATGTTGTAGTGGTTCTCCTTTCTCTGAGCTGGGTGGGGCAAGGTGGGAGAGTTTGAGCCAGAGACCTTTGATATGCAAAGTGCCTCAGAACTTGACATGCTCACCCTCCCTATACATCTTAAGGTTGTATAGGTTGATGCTGTCAAGGTCTTGTCTCAGTTTCTGGAAGCTGTGTGGATCTGAATGTTAGCCCTTTCTAGTCCAGACAAGAAGCACAACTATGAGTACTAACTCTATCTTTATTGTAAAGTTACATTAACAGAATTTGAATGACTGGAAGTATTTCTTACCTCCTTCCCCATTTACTTTCTGGAAAACTAGGGAGGGTCCCTTCTGAAATGCTTCCCATGTCTCCCTCTCCTTCTGTGGACTGAGATATCTTTTACATGATGGTTGTCCAATCTGCAGCTCTTCCTCCTGTCTCCCAAGGTCATTCTCACATACCATTACAATGTTTTACCTTTAACCCTGAACACAATTTCATTTTACCCTTCAGGATTGGTACTCAGTTTGAGGGGTCTTCTTGACTCACAGTTCCTGCTTAAGAAGCAGGTGGCAGCTTTGATTAGGAAGGCCTTTGCATTAATTATTCTAATGCACCAATTGAGCCCATACCTGGACTGGGAGGCAGGATAGTTGCTTATGCTTTGATCACCTTGTGTCTGGACTATTGCAATGTAGTTTATATGAGGCTGCCCTTGAAGACCACTCAGAACCTGCAGCTGGTCCAGAACACAGTGACAAGGGCAATTATGGGCATGCCATGGTATGTCCACATAACACCTCTTCTTCATGAGATGCACTGATTACCAGTAGGTTTCTGGCTGTAATTCAATGTACTGGTTATAAAGCCCTTCATGGCATAGGTCTGGTTATCTGAGGTACTGTCTTCTTTTACTATAATTTCTGCCTATGCTGTAAAATCACATAGTCAGTATGTTTGGGTCATATCAATAAAACAGTGTCACCTCATGGGACCCATGAAACAGGCCTTTTCAATTGCAGCATCTACTGTCTGGAACAACGTCCTCCCAGAGATTCATACAGCTGACTTTCTTCAAATGAGCCCTTAAACTCAGACTTTTCCAACAGGCCTTGGACTAGAGTGGGTGGCAGACCCTTGTGGTCTGTTAGAGTTTGTGTATGTGCATTTTGCTATTATTCTGTATTTTATTGTTTAAAATTGTTTCATAACAATTTAAACAGTGATGGAGTTAGGCAGCCTATAGATATTGATAATGTAATATTTTAAATAGTGCTTAATGCATACTTAATAAGGAATGTTGTAGTTTCTGGAATATATCTGCAGCTTGCCCAATGATGTTAAATATTTTTATTGTAATTTAACTTTGTAATGTAAGCCACCCTAAGGTCTCTGTAAATGAATAATTTGACAAAGTATAAATATTAGAACAAACCAATTCATACAATCAAAACATGGGTGTTTTAAGTTCTATTGATCCATTAGGTCACATAGGTTATCTATTCTGCCTCTTATATATGGATACTGGGAACACTAACTTTTTCAGATAATTTACTATATCATTTTCAGAATTTTGTTTTATGGTATTCCTCCTTCAGGTCAGCAGTATACTGAGCATAAACAATTCTGCAGCTCTTTCCTACCTGTTCAGATTCAGTTCAAGTATTTTATGATTTCTTACAACATCATCATGTCAAGGACAATAGGCTTATTTCATGCATGAATTGCAGTGGAAAACTATGCTTGGGAGACCTGAGTTCACGTCTACTCTCTAAAATTAAAGCTCTTCTAAAAAGAGAGAAGCCCAGGGAGTATACTGGGGGGAAAAAATCCAATTTTCTTTAAAAAAATGCATTTTGACAGTTTGTCTCTCCTGCTTTTCCTAAGGGTGCCCCTGGATCATCAGAACACATCTCTTTTTCCAAAACTGGTGAACAGGATGATAAAAGGTATCAGATAGAGCAACCTGACTTTTGGGAAGGCAGGTCTGAAGGCTAGATTTCACTCAATTCATAGGAATAATGGGAGAAATTGTCTGCCTCCTCAGCCAATTGGCACTTCTTGCTGTAACTGCTGTATAAAACTCTACAAGAATAATACCATGCAAGGTTGCTGCAACCCACAAGATTTTTCTATCATTACTGCCCTTATATCTATCTAGAGAGGGGTGAAACAGGGCTGCATTTTGGCTCCCAGTCTTGTAATTCACTGGTGGAAGCCCTGTCAAGCCCTTAATTCCTTATTGGCATTTCTTAGCCAATAGGTCAGATTTAATATAGCCTGTTTTAATTTCTTGTTACCATCTAATCACTTAACTGAAGGCTACTGTGGAGCGACTTAGATTTCAAATTACATCATTACTGTTTCATGGAACATTTGTATACATTTAAATGTGAAGGATCTGTACATTATTCTTTGAGAAAAGTGGTACTTTTTAAAGTCTCTATTTTTTATTTAAAAGAAATATGTTTTTGTGAGTTTGACTGGCCAGTCTTTGAAAAAGAATACTAATGTGCCTTAATTACTGCAGATGTTTCCTGAATGTACAGTTTACCAGCAGGACAGTAGCAGAATCAACACTTGGGATATGAGTAGCATATGAAAAATAGCATTTTGTAGTTAGAAGAGTTAGAGAACAAGAAGGAGCTAGAATTTTCTAAATTGGATATGCTGGAACTAGGACTGAGGTCTTGGAGGAGTGCCTAAGTAGGTGTCTGGGGGAAATCTTTTGCCCACAGTGATCTGTAAGTTTCTAATGCTTTGTTTGTGCATTTGTAAATAAAATAAATGTTATTAAGATAGTTACATGCAAAAGAAATTCAATGGGGAAGCCCTCAGGATGTTTAATTGCTAAGGAAAGCTGGGAATAACAGAAACAGGAAGGTGCTGCATTGAGCCAAGATGGAGTTGTTAATTACATTTCTGAAAGCAGATTCCAGAATAGCACAATAATTCAATTAAAAACTTCAGCAAGTCTGAAGGTGAAAATTGGAAGTAGCTGTGACAGAGATTTTGGAAGTAGAGATAGAAGAGGTCTCATCTGAGTAGCAACTGCAAGGGTTCAGAGCTGATTCAAAATCCAGCTGCAGTGTACTGAGGAAAGATCCTTGAAGTTGGGTGGGTGAGGAAGTACATTGATCATTAACAGCTGTCCATGTCCAGCACTGACTGAAGTGAAATGATAGAGGGACATTTTCTAGAGTCAAAAAACTACTGAGAAGAGAGAGTGCAGGGCAACCTGGGTGATTGGGATGAAAGCAGACTACAGCAAGAATATTCTCTATTGCACACCTATATTCCTTGAAGGCCTGATTATTTCAGAAGAATTTTTGTTGTTTATTCGTTTAGTCACTTCTGACTCTTCGTGACTTCATGGACCAGCCCACACCAGAGCTTCCTGTCAGTCATCAACACCCCCAGCTCCCCCAGGGACGAATCCATCACCTCTAGAATATCATCCATCCATCTTGCCCTTGGTTGGCCCCTCTTCCTTTTGCCTCCCACTCTCCCTAGCATCAGCATCTTCTCCAGGGTGTCCTGTCTTCTCATTATGTGGCCAAAGTATTTCAGTTGTGCCTTTAATATCATTCCCTCAAATGAGCAGTCTGGCTTTATTTCCTGGAGGATGGACTGGTTTGATCTTCTTGCAGTCCAATGCACTCTCAGAATTTTCCTCGTTTAGTCGCTTCCGACTCTTCGTGACTTCATGGACCAGCCCACACCAGAGCTTCCTGTCAGTCATCAACACCCCCAGCTCCCCCAGGGACGAATCCATCACCTCTAGAATATCATCCATCCATCTTGCCCTTGGTTGGCCCCTCTTCCCTTTGCCTCCCACTCTCCCTAGCATCAGCATCTTCTCCAGGGTGTCCTGTCTTCTCATTATGTGGCCAAAGTATTTCAGTTGTGCCTTTAATATCATTCCCTCAAGTGAGCAGTCTGGCTTTATTTCCTGGAAGATGGACTGGTTTGATCTTCTTGCAGTCCAAGGCACTCTCAGAATTTTCCTCCAACACCACAGTTCAAAAGCATCGATCTTCCTTCTCTCAGCCTTCCTTATGGTCCAGCTCTCGCAGCCTTATGTTACTACGGGGAACACCATTGCTTTAACTATGTGGATCTTTGTTGTCAGCGTGATGTCTCTGCTCTTAACTATTTTATTGAGATTTGTCATTGCTCTTCTCCCAAGGATTAAGCGTCTTCTGATTTCCTGACTGCAGTAAGCATATGCAGTAATCTTCGCACCTAGAAAGACAAAGTCGTTCACTGCTTCTACATTTTCTCCCTCTATTTGCCGGTTATCAATCAAGGTGGTTGCCATAATCTTGGTTTTTTTGAGGTTGAGCTGCAAGCCAGCTTTTGCACTTTCTTCTTTCACCTTCATCATAAGGCTCCTCAGTTCCTCTTCGCTTTCAGCCATCAAAGTGGTATCATCTGCATATCAGAGATTGTTAATGTTTCTTCCAGTGATTTTAACTCCAGCCTTGGATTCCTCAAGCCCAGCTTGTCACATGATATGTTCTGCATACAAGTTGAATAGGTAGGGTGAGAGTATACAGCCCTGCCATACACCTTTCCCAATCTTAAACCAGTCCGTTGTTCCGTGGTCTGTTCTTACTGTTGCTACTTGGTCGTTATACAGATTCTTCAGGAGGCAGACAAGATGACTTGGTATCCCCATACCACTAAGAACTTGCCACCATTTGTTATGGTCCACACAGTCAAAGGCTTTAGAATAGTCAATCAAACAGAAATAGATGTTTTTCTGAAACTCCCTGGCTTTTTCCATTATCCATCGGATATTGGCAATTTGTTCCCTAGTTCCTCTGCCTTTTCTAAACCCAACTTGTACATCTGGCAATTCTCTGAAGTCTACTTTGCAGGATCTTGAGCGTTACCTTACTGGCATGTGAAATCAGTGCCACTGTTTGATAGTTTGAACATTCTTTAGTGTTCCTCTTTTTTGGTATGGGGATATAAGTTGATTTTTTCCAATCTGATGGCCATTCTTGTGTTTTCCAAATTTGCTGGCATATAGCATGCATTACCTTGACAGCATCATCTTGCAAGATTTTGAACAGTTCAGCTGGGATGCTGTCGTCTCCTGCTGCCTTGTTATTAGCAATGCTTCTTAAGGCCCACTCAACCTCACTCTTCAGGATGTCTGGCTCTAGCTCACTGACCACACCATCAAAGCTATCCCGATATTGTTATCCTTCCTATACAGGTCTTCCCTATATTCTTGCCACCTTTTCTTGATCTCTTCTTCTTCTGTTAGGTCCTTGCCATCTTTGTTTTTGATCATACCCATTTTGGCCTGGAATTTACCTCCAATGTTTCTAATTTTCTGGAAGAGGTCTCTTGTCCTTCCTATTCTATTGTCTTCTTCCACTTCCGCACATTGCTTGTTTAAAAATAATTCCTTATTTCTTCTGGCTAACCTCTGGAATTTGGCATTTAATTGGGCATATCTCCCCCTATCACTGTTGCCTTTTGCTTTCCTTCTTTCTTGGGCTACTTCTAGTGTCTCAGCAGACAGCCATTTTGCCTTCTTGGTTTTCTCTTTCTTTGGGATGTATTTTGTTGCCGCCTCCTGAACAATCTTGCGAACTTCTGTCCATAGTTCTTCCGAGACCCAATCTATTAAGTCCAGTCCCTTAAATCTATTCTTCACCTCCACTGCATATTCCTTAAGAATATTAGTGAGCTCATATCTAGCTGATCTGTGGGTCTTCCCTAATCTCTTTAGTCTGATCCTAAATTGTGCAAGAAGAAGTTCGTGATCTGAACTACAGTCAGCTGCACGTCTTGTTTTTACCGACTGTATAGATGTCCGCCACCTTTGGCTGCAAAGGATGTAGTCAATCTGATTTCGGTGTTGTCCATCTGGTGAAGTCCATGTATAAAGCCGTCTCTTAGGTTGTTGGAAGAGAGTGTTTGTTATGCAGAGTGAGTTGTCTTGGCAAAATTCTACCAGCCTATGTCCTGCTTCGTTTTGTTCTCCCAGGCCATACTTACCTGTAATTCCAGGTGTCATTTGACTGCCCACCTTAGCATTCCAGTCTCCTGTGATGAAAATAACATCTCTTTTAGGCGTGTTGTCCAGTAGGTGCTGCAGATCCTCATAGAACAGCTCTACTTCAGCTTCTTCAGCATTTGTGTTTGGGGTGTATATTTGGATCACTGTGATGTTAGATGGCTTGCCCTGAATTCAATGCTGCCACGGGTTCTCAGGAAGGAGGGAGTGCATTCCAAGGAGATGAGAGGACTCACAGTCTGGACAGCATTGGTGGGAAACTGAAGAAGTTCAGGATGGCCACACCCTACAGCCACCCCAGTTATTTCCCCTTAGGTTAGTTAGGGTAGCTTTAGTCTGGCAAGATCCTGTCTGTATGGTGAGAGCAATAAAGAACTGGAGTTTGAATGCACTGACTCGTCGTTGTTCCTGGGCTGAGCCTGACAGGATCATTGGTCTGATGCAGTAATCAAATAGGATAATAGTTATATGATTATCCCTGTAGTATTAATGACCTTCATTTTAGATATACATTTCATTTGTATTCTTACAACAAGCAAGCATTGCCATCACATTACCAAAATTTACTGCTGTCATCCAAACAAATCTAAACAGGGTAGTACTCCCACTGGAACTTGTTTCTCCTCAGGAATCATAGAAAGCATAATAATGCTGTTGAAATCACCACAATTCATTTTGTGCTTAAGAGAGCCAGTTTGGTCTAGTGGTTAAGGTTCTGGGTTAGAAACCAGGAGTCTGTGAGTTCTCGTCCTGCCTTAGGCATGAAAGCCAGCTGGGTGACCTTGGGCAGTCACTTTCTCTCAGCCCAACTCGGTGCAATGTAGACTAACACCGAACTGCTATGCCATATGATTAAAAAAAATGTGCTTAAGGCAAAGGATAAAAAGTCAATGATTCCATTTACAGAAAACAGCTAGATGTTAGTTAAATCTTGCTTCAATGGTTAGGTAGCAAGATCACTTAGAATGACCAAGTCAGCCCATGTGACACACCCATCTCTATACTGTAATGTAGGGGAACATCTATGGATTTCAGGAATTACAGCAGAAAGTTACTACTGCCAGCATTAACAAATACTTCCTGAAATTATTGCTTTGCTATGTCTGATAGTAGGCCAACCCCGCCTGAAAAATACCACTGGGAAATTTTCAAGCTGTAAATTTAGTTTTAATCAGTTTTAATATGCAATACTATTAAGCATACTGTATACTTACTGCATAAATCTTAGGAATCTCATGAGATATAATTTAGCTATGAGAACCATATTGTAACGCTGATCTGTAACCAATTCCCACCACGGGAATGTATTCTTATTGTCAGAGTGCTAAAAAGACTTAAAATTTTGCAATTTATTTCTTAGAATACCTTGTAAGTTTAAAGCAGTTTTGAAGAACTACAACTCAAAAGTTAAGGGAGTTTCTGTAATGCAAACTTCATGGCTGTTTTGGCATGTTTAAGAATAAATATTGCTAGAGATACTCTGGTGGGGGAAAACTTAATGACTTTTATCAAACATGTCTTGCATAATAATAGAGCATTGAAGTAGTTACGCTACGACACTGCAGTAAGCTTAATTACTTTGTCTTGCTCCTCTCTGTAGTGATTAATGTATCAACTACTATGAGATAAACAGAGCACTCAAATTCATAGTTGTCCTAGGACTTTTAAAGAATTCAAATACATTCTGTGAATTATTCAAACCCATTTTGGAGGCAATGTCATTTTATCTCTTTTCTGATACATACAAAATCTTTTTTTTTTCCTCCGCTGGCATTTTTCACTTAAGAAGGCAATATGGTGACAGAAACAAGAGTAATTTCTCACTAGTTGGAGTGGACACTGTTCTTAGCCACTTTAAAAATCTATAAGGAATAGAGTTGTTTTTAGGAGGAAAATTATTATTTTGTTCATCCTTAGTCCTGAATGCCAGCATTGTTAATATGTTTTCCACTACAGATTAAGGTTACTATGGTAACTAATCATTTTGGCCAGGTGAAGAGGTTGAATTAAATTGGCCCATTTTCGGATGTTAATTTTTGCACCTGGGGGGAAGAACTTGCCTGGACTTGTTTTAGTTTCAGTTTCCCTTCTGTGTAGGCATGTAGAGAGTTAAGCAGCTCTCACTGAGAGCCTGTAAGAATGCAGAAGCTTTTAAATATGTTTTGCTTTCTGTAAATAAAATTATTTTTATAGAAATGCCTGGTGTGTGACTTTTCTGATCTCTCCTGGGCCAAAGGCTTTCCTAGCAATCTGCCAACAAGCATGACCTATCCTCTCCTGTCAGTCATATTTCTGAAGTGAGACACTACATCTACTATTCTCTTGGTTGCCTTAATGATATAAGCTCTCTGTAGACCCCCATAACCTCCATTGCAGGATGTATCTACTTGTATCTTGCACTAAATCTTAAGTCAGATGTTTTAAGGAGTTGCAGACAAGCACTACATTTGTGTCTCCATGTACTCCAAATCAATATTTATGAAATGTCACCTTGATTGACCAGACTGTCGCTGGACAGAGTCCTGTTGGTCGCAACCCACTTTCCATTCGTCTTGAATCCTGGCTTTCCTTCTCCAGGTTCGGCCAAGGTCCTTGACTATTGGATCTTCCCATCTCCTTGGAGTTTGGCTGATAGGTCTTTTTACTTCTCTTGGATACCATTCAGCAACTGCTGTTGTCCAACAGCCATCCAACATGCGCGTGACATGTCCTGCCCAGCGTAGCTTCTGTTTTCGATATTTGATGATGACATCATTTATTCCACTTCATGTTCTAATCTGGCTGCTTGGGATGTGGTCTCAGAGAGAAACTTTCAGCATGGATCTTCCCATAGCCCTTACTTCTCTTGAAAGCTCTTCCTCATTTGCCTTTGTTAGTGACCATGTTTCACTGCCATATAGCACCACTGATAAGACAGTCGAATTAAAAAGATTAGTTTTCCTTCGATCTTCTCATTCTGTAAGACTTCCCTAATGGAGTTGTATCTAGCCCATCCAGCTTTCTTTTTTCTGACCAGTTCTTCTCTTTGATCGTTTTGATTAGCTGTCCCAGGTAGACATAGTGGTCAACCTTTTCGATAAATTCATTCTGAAGCCTCATTTGGAATTTTGGAAGGTGCCCTGTCTTATGAAATGTATGGACATTTAATTCCGATTTAGGCAATCAGAAGATTTTTAAAGGATAAATTAATTTTATAGACATTCACCTATAATATGCTGTCATAACTGCTTAATTATGATTGATTATAAATCACAAAAAGAACTCTGCTGAAATGGACCAAAGACCTATTTAATTCCACACTTTTTTTACAGTGGTCATTACCCATGGGAAGTTCAGAAGCAACACGCAAAGACGTTAGCACTCTACCACTTACGTTCCATAACAGGTGATAATCTGAGATACTTTACTTCTAGCACAGGAGATTATATATATACATAACAATTAACAGTCAGGTATAATCTTTGCTCCATTACTTTGCTGGATTCCTTTTTAAAGCCATCAGAATTCCTGCCCATTAAATCTTATGATAGAATTTTTTACTGTTTGATTACATAATCTGTGAAGAAATCCTTTCCATCCTGAATGTTGGCCTCTGACTCTAGTAGCATGAGAATAGTTTAAAAAAAATAAATAAATCTGTCTTTTCCACAATATACATAATATTATACATAATTTTTTCTTTCTTTTTTGTCAAGCTCTATTGTTAACTTCCACCGGTTATAAAAATTGTCAAGTTTATTGTTGCTCTTTGCTTTCTGTTTTTAATTCGTTGAATTTATAAAAGGATCTCATTTGCTTATCAAACACTAGCTAAGTCTGTTCAAAAATCTTTGGTGAAGGACTTTATGCAAATCCTTTTGAAAGTCCGTGTATACAATATCTATCTGATCCTCCTATTGATATGCTTCCGGATACTGTCAAAAAACTCTGAGTGGTTGGTGAGACGTACAGTAAATTACATTTACAAATGCAGGAGCAGTCCTTATATATTTTTTGATAAATTTGTCTTTACTAATGCTTTCCTTAAGCTTATATGGAAGAGACATTAAGGTAACTGTTCTATAATTTCCTCAATTGCCTCTCAGAATAAAAAAAATTAAATTACATAGATCCCAGTCTTCTGGACATGCTAAATATTTTTGTTAAAGGATTAATAATAATTTTACTCTTTCAATTTGGCAGTGATATCCAAAGCTTCATATTTTGTTATTACTACTTGTTATATTCCTTTCCTTCCTAAAAGTATCAGTACTTGACCTGTATGATCTGTAAGAAAAACAGAAGCAAATAATTAATTTAGCCGAAATAACGTTATCGTCCATTAATGTTTTTTTATTCTCTTGCCATCCAATGGGCCATCCTCTTCTCTAAGGGTTTAGTTCTTTTAACCTAATCATTGCACTTAATATTATTAGCTTTATGTTCATCATCATCATCATCATCTGCATTTGTTATAATTTTCTTGCATTAATTTTGTGTGAGTTTGTACTCCTTTTTTGTTTTCCTCTTCTTTCTTCATTTTGAGAAGACTTCCATTTTTTCAGAAGGAAACATTCTTTTCTCTAAAATCTCCTTAATACTGCACTGCTCATTAATCATGGTTAGAACTGGTGGTACATTTTCAGATATGTCACTTGCTTTTACTTTTAGTAGAGCTTCTATTAATATGATCCCCAAACCTTTTAGAAACAAATGACTCTCTTGACGTTTTTTTTTTCTTTTCAACTTCAACTTTGCTATATATATTAGTTTTAATGAAGTTTTTCTTTTGGAAATTAAATAGTAGTGGCAATTCCTGACTTACTTAAAAATGAAATCTAATAGTTCTCTGGCTGTTTGGAAAACATTGTGAAAAATTAAAGATGCATTTATGGGGTAAGAAATGAAAAATAGAATATTGCTTCTAACTTCAGCCTAAGGGTATTACTGAAGCATCTATTATTGTATATGTATATGTATTATTGAAACATCTATAAAGAACTTTCCTCTGTTGACATGCCCTGCAAGCACCTTTGCTTCAAACCATCAGAGATGAGCCTTCTCCAAGCTTAAAGAATCCTTTGTACATGTGATAGGGGAGGGTAGAATTGGGAGACCAGATAAAGTGTGCATAAAGGAGCATATCCTTCATTTATCTGTTGCAGTGTTATATTGCCACAATCAAAAGTGACTCTCAGGAGTTATTGAATGAGGCCAGTTGCTTGGAGATTATCCCTTGGAGCCTGAAATTCAAGGGAGCCAAGGACAGACTTTTGCTTCAGCTTCCACCCTGATGTCTGAGAATCAAGGCCAGTGGGCTGCTGGCTTCTGCCATGAAGAGCATATATATATCCCTTAGATTTTTCTCTATAGGTAATGGCTCACTTGTTTTAGCAAATCCATTCCTATCTACTTCCTCTTTCCATTTTATACCTCATTTCAATACTAATTTTCTTACTTTATTAGGAGAGAGAATGACAACCCTAATTCTGAGCAACCAAAGTCAGTCACTCTAAATTCCTGACAACCCATGTGCAGCAAAACTCACTATAAACAGCATATTGCATATAATGATCTTCTTTATACTTTCCCCAATTGCACCATTTCTCTGTCTGCCTCTGCCTTTTTTTGAGGTAAACAGAATGATATATGGCATGTTTATTGGAATGTGGATTCCTTTTGTTTTGAAAGATCATTCCATAGCACTATAACAGTTCTATGAATGGGAGCATTTTCAGAAAAGATTCTGATTTAATTGGAACAGTTAATCATTACTTAAATCTTCCCAAATTGATTAAAAATGCCATCACATAAAATGACTAACACTGAAGGTTTACTAGATACTGCTTCTTCATTTGATTTGCATAGTTTTCAAGCACTGCTATAGCCTTCTTTCCAGTCTAACTCTTAGTTCTCAAGTAAATCAGGTAAAAATGAGAAAGAAAAAAAAAGTGTACAGGGACTCCCATATTCCTATCATCTGGGCCTTGATCATATTAAATTTGAACCCTCATCCTTGGTTCCTAAGATTTTGATTCATCCTAGTAGCATTCCAGAAAATAATAATAAGGTGAGACTTTGATATTCATTAGTTTAGGTTCATTGATGTTTATTACATTAGTATTTGAATGCTTTTCTTAATGCCAATTAATGCCAGTTCCTTTATTTCTTATAAATAAACACTTGCATATAGAATAAATAATACAGTAGATACAAAACCTGCCCATCAGACCTGAAAATGAGTAAACAAATCATATGTACAAGAATATATGGAATTGCATGTAATAAACATACAGATAGAGACACTCTTCTGGGGAGGTCTGCAGTGATGGTTAGTGTCATCAAATGACAGGCATGACTATGCAATCGAAGGACTACTCCTTTTTGACTTACATGGAACGTATCACATGTAAAAAAGGGAGATGTTTCCATCTCCTGGTTACGCCTGCTATTTTGACATTGTTGGCCATTGCCATGTATGTCTGGATCCTTCCCTTCTTCCCTCTTATTCCCTTGCCCAAAGCCCCCTGGAATTCCATGTCTATTTAGATTACTATAAATTTATTTTAAGCCAATGCAACAAGAACTGAATGAAGATTTCAACTGGATTTTGGAACCAATGATATTATTCTGCTATGACAACTCATTTCCAATATACACTCAATTGAAATTTGTTTTTCCTTTTGATAATGGAAGATTAAAATAAATCTTCAATAGATTTAAAATAGGACAGAATGGAATGAACACTTCAAAAAAGAAATAACTTCAATTAATTTCTTAGTTGCAGCAAATTTCAAATGCATTTTAATTAATTTCATTTTTTCCACGAATGCCATATTAATAGAATTATAGTACAATTCATATGAATTTAACTGAAAAGGGAGAAATCACTTTTCTAAAACATTTATTCATTAGGATTCACTAAATGGGATTAAGCTCAAAGTTTTAAAGGTGCTGGAAGCTAGAATTGTATTAGATTTTTTTTTTAATCATATGGTATAGTAGTTCAGGGTTCATGCTGCTTTTTCTTTCTGGGAAATCCTTGTGAGGTCCAGCAGCCAGATGTGTAGACTATTTAGCCATGACAAGTCATGTTGCCCGGGGTGCACCACGAGGAGGCTAGTCTACATTGCACCGAGTTGGGCTGAGAGAGAGTGACTGGCCCAAAGTCACCCAGCCGGCTTTCGTGCCTAAGGCGGGACTAGAACTCACAGACTCCTGGTTTCTAGCACAGAACCTTAGCCACTAGACCAAACTGGCTCTCGGTCATTAGATGTGATAAGAATTTGGCATGGGATAGTCAACCATGTACTATTTTTCAAACTGGAATGTATCATCAATTTAATTTTAAAAATTATGATTGACGTAGAGTATTTAATTTGTGCATTTTCTTAAAAAAAGCTTCAGATGCCATTATTAATTTTCATTTCACTCCTCATCCAAAATGATGTGTGAGTATTTGGAAAAGAACCTCTGTATATACAATCTTGCAAATTATGACTCACTGCTTATGGCAATAGCATTCAGGCTATCCGGCTTGAAAGCAAGATTAACCACTTTTCCTCTGAATTAGAACGTTAAGGAAGTTCTGGTTTTGTCCACTTGGGAACCATGAGAAAAAAATGGCAGAATGGGATGAAAATAGGATGGACAGTGGACTTTGGACAAACATTAGCCTTGCCAAGAATGAGAATAACTGGATTCTTTCCATGATTAGCATTTCACCTTGCCTGAAGGTTTCTGTAAGGAAATGCACATAGGACTTTAAAAAAAAATCCTCCACGATACATTTTTTGGCAGATTGAGTGGGTACTCTTGTAGCCTTAGGGTACAAAAAACAAAGGAGTAGTTTGCTTTGTTCTAAGTTTTCATTTTTTTCAATAGCATTTTGTGTCCTGTTGGAACATAAAACACTCCAATTGTTTCAGGATTTGTCCTGTTGAAAGAGAACCTGCTGGATTGGGTTGTTTTGTTTCCCATTTTGTGCAAACCCCTAGTCATTCCTTTCTACATGTTGGTCCCTAGAGTGCCAAGAAAAGCAGTCACATGAAAGCAGCAGAAACATTGCTAAAGTAACATATAAACTGGCCTAGTATGAAGGAAAGTTATTTTGGTTTAGATACTTCTGCAATGTCCCTACCTTATCTGGATATTAAAATTGTCTAACATGAGATATCATTTCAAATAATTAGCTTGCCACTGCTAAATTCATGGCAGTTAGCCTGATTCTCTACATCATGGGTGTATAAACTCTGCTGACTCACAGTCTGCCTCCAACATATCAAAGGCTGAGCTCCAAATGTGAGTGAGGGTAGAATCTGGTTTAGAAGTCTATCAGAAATGCTAAGGCATATCTTCAACATCAATTTTGGGGAATCAAAAGGAGTCAACTTTTTGACTCCACTGATTCTAGGGCTACAAAAGAGATGCTGCAGAACCTTATATTATACTCTTGACATCCCTTTTCTATATCTCTGCAGAAGAAAAACAGTATTTCAGACAAGCTTGCAGTGGTGATGTTTTGCAGTGTGTGTTTTCTGTTTATTGTGTTAACAATCATCTTTGCTTGTCCCTGAAGCAAAGGTTATTAACCTTTCTGTTTCTTATGACAAATGGGCCTATTGTACATGTTTTCCAGCCTTCAGCTTAGTAAACAAAAAGTCCTACAGACCAAAAGAGACTTCATCCATCTATATACTACTAAAACTCTTGTGTCGGTTTGTCTGTTTGTAACCTTCAATTGAGCAAAACGCAGCATAGAACAACAATGTTTGAACCAAGGTACCTCAAATGGGCTATCTCACAGAATGCATCCAAAATCTGGGACCCATTACTCCTGTGGGATTGAAATTTGGCAAAATTGTGGCTACTTCAGCTCTGCCATTCTTCTGCCACCTCAGCGCCACTGCAGTCAGCCACAGTCACATGATCATCATTTTCAATGCTCTCTGCCAGCTTCCCACAAGTCAGTGGGGAAGCCAGCAAGAAGTCTAAATTCAATCGTGATTGCTGACGCTCTCTGCCAGCTTCCCACAAGCAAAGTCTGGACAATTTTTGTCCAGTCTCCCACCTCCCCTTTCTGGGAAAGGTGGTTGAGAAAGTGGTGGCTTTGCAGCTCCAGAGGGTCCTGGAGGAAACGGATTATCTAGACCCCTTTCAGTCAGGGGTCAGGCCCTGTTATGGGATGGAAATGGCATTGATCTCTGGCGGGAGCCAGATGGAGGCAGTGCATCCATCCTCACTGTCCTTGATCTCTCAGCGGCTTTCAATACCATCGACCATGGTATCCTTTAGGGGCGGCTCAGGGAGTTGGGAGTGGGCACCGTAGTCTTACGCTGGTTCACCTCCTTCCCCCAGGGCCGATCCCAGTCGGTGTTGATAGGGGAGGAGAGATCAGCCCCGTGGCCCCTTCTTTGTGCGGTGCCACAGGGATCAGTACTCTCCCCTCTCCTTTTTAACATCTACATGAAACCGCTGGGTGAGATCATCTGTCACCATGGGATGGGGTATCATCAGTATGCTGATGATACTCGATTGTATATCTCCATATCGGGTGAAATAAGTGATGCCGTGACCACCCTCTCTGAGTGTCTGGGGCCTGGATGGGGAACAACAGGCTTCAACTGAACCCTGGTAAGACCGAGTGGCTGTGGGTTAATGGTTCTTCTGTATCCGGGACATTAACATCTCTGGTTCTGGATGGGGTTGCACTGCCCCAGACAGACCCGGTGCGTAACTTGGAGTCCTCCTGGACTCATAGCTCCTTCTCGAAGAGCAGGTGGCAGCCATGGCCAGGAGAGCCTTTGTGCAGCTACGTGCTGTGACCAGTTATGCCCCTTCCTGGACCAGGAGGCCCTTTGAACAGTCACTCATGCCCTTGTTATCTCTCAGATAGACTATTGCAATGAGCTCTACATGGGGCTACCCTTGAAAAGTATCTGGAAGCTTCAGCTGGTCCAGAATGCAGCTGCGTGAGCCATTTTTGGTGGCCCCAGAAGGGCACATGTAACACCACTGCTGCACGAGCTGCATTGGGTACCAGTTTGCTTCTGGGTCCAATTCAAGGTGTTGGTTATCACCTTTAAAACCCTACATGGCATGGGACCAGGTTACCTGAGGGACCGCCTCTTCCCCATTACATCAACCCATTGTTAATGGTTTTCCTACTAACAGATTAAGGTGCTATTGTATCTAATCATTTTGGCTGGGTGCAGAGGTTGAATTCAACTGCCCCCTTTTCAAATGTTAATTATTGCACCTGGGGGGAGGAACCTGCCCGGACTTGTTTCAGTTCCTTTTTCTCTTCTGTGCTGGCATGTAGCAAGCCAGGTAGCTCTCAATGAGAGCTAAGTCCTTTAAATATGTTTTGCTTTTGTTTTGCTTTCTGTAAATAAATTATTTTTATAGATATGCCTGGTGTGTGTGACTTTTCTGATCTCTCCTGGGCTAAAGGCTTTCCCAGCATTCTGCCAACAGGTTATGTGCCCAGTAAACAGCCCAGTAAGCCCAGTAAAACCCAGAGAGAAAAGAGAGATCAGCTCCACACCTCATGCACAATTTAAAGACAGGTAGCAAAGACCTGTGAAGATTTTCTTTGGAGCCGCCTGGAGATTTTCCAGCAACTGCCAGTCTACAGGACAAAGAAGCTAGCTGAGGTGACTTGCAAAAGAAGGAAGAAGCCATGGCTACCTCCCAGCCCTCAGCGATGCCTCTGGAGCGCCTATCAGAGACCAACTATTTGAATTGGGCCCTGAAGATGGAGATGTATCTTCGCAGAGAGAATCTTTGGCTGCCAATTGGTGAGCAAAACCCCCAAAATCCCAGGGCTGAATGGCTGAGACAGGATGAGTGGGCTAGAGCCACCATTATCCTGGGAGTTGAGGACAATCAGCTAGTCCACATGCGAGGCATGCAGTCTGCAAAGCAACTTTGGGACGCTTTGAGAGACTTATATGTAAAGGCAACAGCAGGGAGTAAAGTTACCCTGACAAAAAAGCTGTACAGAGCCTACCTTGCAGAAGGAGATAGCCTTCCTGAGCACCTGCATTATATTCAGCAGCTGTTTGTTGAGTTGCAGGAGAGAGGAATGGAATTTACACCTCTCACAAAATCATATATCCTCCTGTCCTCACTGAATGAAACGTGGGACACACTGATTTGTACCCTGGAGGCTATGCCTGAAGCAGACCTCACCCCATCATATGTTACACAGCGCTTACTCGCTGAATGGGAGAAGAGAGAGGAAAGATCCCCCTTCATCTCTTCTGGAAAGCTGCAATACCAGAAAATGAGGGAAAAGAAGGGAAAGGAAGCTGAGGCCACAGCGCTAGCCAGCCAGCGATGCTTCACTTGTGGTTCAGCTGGACATTTGCAAAGAGACTGTGCCATGAGACTCAAGAGTAGAAAGACAGAGAAGAAGAACACAAGGGCAACACAGAAGAAGGCTCTTCAGACAACCCAAATTGCACAGGTTGCTGAGAAGGGTAATTCTGATGTATGGGTGTTAGATTCTGGGGCCAATTGTCATTTCTGTAATTGTAAAAGCTCTTTTGTGTCACTGTCTAAAACTGAAAGACAAAGTGTATCTTTGGCTGATGGGTCTGTGACCAAAATTATGGGACAAGGTGACTTGTATTTATCCTGCTTAGGAGAAACTGTAAAAGGTGTGTTGTATGTGCCAAATTTACAATCAAACCTTTTATCTGTGGCACAATTGGCTGCAACAGGGTATATCATAACATTTAAGAAAAATGGTTGTGAGATACGAAAAAATGGAAAATTGTGTGCTACTGGTATGTTAAAAGACTCCTTGTACATTGTGCAAAATGCAAGGAAGTCAGGCTGCAAGGCTGCAATTGGCAACATGCCATATCATGACCAATGTGTACACCTGATGCACAGGAGATTTGGTCATGCTAATTTCAAGTATATAGCACAAATGCCATAGCTGTGTGCTGACCTAAAGATAAAACCCTGTGATAAATACTTAGACTGTGTAGTTTGCAAAGAATGCAAAACACTAAAAGCTCCTGTGAGTAAACACAGTGACAGAGTTACAACTAGACCTTTGGAAATTGTACACTCTGACATTATTGGTCCTTTTGCTCCAAGTCTTGGACAAGCAAGGTATGCAATGACCATCATTGATGATTTCTCAAGATACACATTTATCTACATCTTAAAACATAAAGATGAGGCATTTGAGAAATTTAAAAGTTTTGTGACATGGGCAAATGGAAAATTCCCTAGGCCTGTATCTGCACTCCAATGTGATAGAGGAGGAGAATACCTTTCTCACAAATTCAGAAGTTTCCTAGTGGAAAAGGGGATAGAACAAATTCTTTCTAACCCTTACACCCCTTAGCAAAATGGTGTTGCTGAAAGAAAGGGCAGAACCTTGCAAAATGCAATGGAATGCATGCTAAAAGATTCGTATTTATCTTTTAAGTATTGGGGAGAGGCCATATCTACTGCTTGTTATGTACAAAACAGATTGTATAACTCTGTGATTCAGGACACTCCATTCCATTTGTTTTATGGTGTGAAACCAAAGGTAAACCATCTTAGAGTGTTTGGTAGCACTGCATGGGTTCATATTCCAAAACAGCAGAGAAGGAAAGGAGGCCCCACAACAAAGAAAGCCATCTTTGTTGGCTATGAACAAAGCCAGAGGAGCTACAGGTTCATAATGGGAGAGAAATTAATAATTAGCAAAAGCACTTCTTTTGCTGAACAAAACTGGGGGAGATTAAATTCTAGCTCTCCAGTTGATCTGACCACCACAAGAGAACAGCAAGGACTTGCTGATGGTGATCTTTTGCCTGATGAGGACATTAAACCAGAAAAGCAAACTGAAGATCTGTCTGATGAGACAGATGCTTCTCAGGAAAGTGATAGGAGTCAAAATTTAAGCCCTGTATTACCTCGCAGATCTCAGAGGAGTAATAAAGGCATTCCTCCATCACGTTTTCAGGCTGAAACAGTAAAGGCTTTTCACATATTCACAGAACCTGAGTCTTTAGAACAAGTGAATGCTTTACCACCTGAGATTGCACAAAATTGGCATTCTGCCATGCAACAGGAATTAGCATCTTTGAAAGAAAATAAAACATGGAAACTGGTAAATTTACCTCCCAATGAACGCTGTCTGGGTTGTAGGTGGGTTTTCAAACTAAAAAGGGATGCTGATGGCAAAATCCAAAAATATAAAGCAAGGTTAGTTGCAAAAGGGTTCACTCAAAGGAAAGATTTAGACTTTGACAAGACTTTTGCACCAGTTACTAAAGGTGAATCAATTAGATTACTGTTAAAAGTTGCTGCACTGAAAGGAATGTCAGTTAACCACTATGACATTCAAACTGCATTTCTCTATGGTGATTTAGACCACAAATTATACATGCAGCAACCCCCTGGCTATGAAAAAGGGGAGAATCTAGTCTGTGAACTGCAGAAGTCAATCTATGGGTTAAAACAAGCTGCTAGATCCTGGAACCAAAAAGTAGATGAAAAACTGCAGAGTTTTGGTTTTGAAAAAGGAAAAGCAGATCCCTGTGTATATATGAAGAAGGACAAACAAGGCTGTATGTATCTGTGCATTTATGTTGATGATTTGCTGCTGTTCACATCAACAGAAAAACAAAGGCTTGATTTTGAAGACTGCATGAAAAGCCATTTCATATTAAAAAGCCTTGGAATTGTGACAAATTACCTAGGTTTGGAAGTACATAGGGAGAAGGATGGTAGCTTTCTGTTAAACCAACGTAGTAAAATTCAAAAGCTCCTAGAGGATTTTAATATGCAAGACTATAAACCAGTCTCTACTCCGATGATAATAGATTTTCAGGAAGATATAGGAGAAGCTCAATTAACTGAGGCAGAGAAATATAGATCTGCAATTGGAAGTTTACTGTACATTGCAAATCATTCTCGCCCAGATATCTCAATTCTGTGGCCATTTTAAGTAGACAGGTAGAGAAGCCTACATCTACTGGAAAAGCAGCATTGAAGAGGTTAATGAGGTATTTGCAAGGAACAAAGAATTATTGCCTGAAGCTAAATGCCTCTGGAACCAAGAAATTGCAGGCTTTTGCCGATTCTGACTGGGGAGCAGATGTCAGTGACAGAAAATCCACTTCTGGGATTTTAATTCAATTTGCTGGATCTAGCTTAGGCTGGCATTCTAGAAAACAAACACTTGTTGTTCTTTCCACTGCAGAAGCAGAGTTTTATTCTCTAACACAAACCTGTAATGAGGTTACATGGTTTAAACATTTGTTAAAAGACATAGGCATGGAAGTGAACCAGCCTATAACTGTTTATGAGGATAATCAAGCTTGCATTGCTATGGCAAAATCTGAAGCCTGCAGAAATAGAACAAAACATATCGATATTAGATATCAATATATCAAAGTTATGATAAGCAAAGGAGAAATAATGTTAAAATATTGTGAATCAAAAGACATGATTGCTGATATTTTAACCAAACCTCTTCCTGTACCAAGACACAAAGAGTTGACAAAGAAGATTGGTTTGCATCTTAATCTATAGTATAAAAAGGGGAGTGTTAATGGTTTTCCTACTAACAGATTAAGGTGCTATTGTATCTAATCATTTTGGCCGGGTGCAGAGGTTGAATTCAACTGCCCCCTTTTCGAATGTTAATTATTGCACCTGGGGGGAGGAACCTTCCCGGACTTGTTTCAGTTCCTTTTTCTCTTCTGTGCCAGCATGTAGCAAGCCAGGTAGCTCTCAATGAGAGCTAAGTTCTTTAAATATGTTTTGCTTTTGTTTTGCTTTCTGTAAATAAATTATTTTTATAGATATGCCTGGTGTGTGTGACTTTTCTGATCTCTCCTGGGCTAAAGGCTTTCCCAGCATTCTGCCAACACCCATCCCACCCAATTGTGCAGAGAGGGCATGCTACGGACCCCGTCTGTAAAAGAATTTCATCTGGCGGGGTCCAGGAAGTGGGCCTTCTCTGCAGTAGCTCCCGCCCTGTGGAACATGCTGCCCCCAGAGGTGAGATTGGCCCCATCGCTCATGGCTTTTTGGCGGAGTCTGAAGACCTGGTTCTGCCACCTCGCTTGGGGTGGAGAGGGGAATAGAGCTACATGGGGATGGTTGTTATAGACCACTCCTCCCACACTTGGACTGTTTTAGATGTTTCATCACTTGGATTTTTTATTCTTTATTTTTATTTCTATTTATAGTATTTTTATAGTATTTTATTTTTTGTATTATTCTGATGGTTTTAATCACTTGTTGTAAACCACCCAGAGGCCTCCAATGGGAGGAGATGGGTGGGCATAAATTAGATAAATTAGATAAATAAATAAATAAATAAAGTCAGTGGGGAAGCAGGCAGGAGGTTGCAAGTCCAAGGCAGTTAAGTGGCTGGTGCTGGGTGGGGAAGGAAGCAAGGGGGTGCACAAGAGGTGTGGCAAGGGTCAGTGAGGGTGCACAAGGGTGCAGTGCAGGTCAGTGAGGGTGCGTGAGGGTACAGTGCAGGTCAGTGAGGGTGCGTGAGGGTGCAGTGCAGGTTGGGAGGGTACACAAGGGGAGGGTTAGGGAGATTGCATGTGGGTACAGTACAGGTCGGGGAGGGTTGCAGGGGGGGGGAAGGAAGGAAGATTTCTGATGTTTCCTGCCAGCTTCCCACAAGGAAAGTCAATGGGGAAGGTGGCAGGAAGTTGGACGTTGCTCTTGCTCCCACTGCTTTTTTGCCCATCTGTGGTCATTCTGTTTATTTGTTTAAGTAAGGAAATACCTCAGAAACAATGACCCAGTGGGTCACAGGTTGTCACTTAAAAGCAACTGGGACAACTGAGCTCCATCACTGCTTGTCTTGATTATGGACGAAAAGCTTAGTAAGAAAGTTAGTGACTACTACTATGTTAGTAAAGAAGAAGTGTGGAATTATTTTAGTGGAAGCATGAGATAGTTTTATTGTTGTTGAGGGCCATATTAACTTGGGAAAAAAATTGCTAATGTCTACAGATTGCCAGAGTATGAGACTACATCTTTTCTCTTTGCCACATGTTCCTTAATTTTTCTCTCTCTCTCCCTCTGTCTTCTTGTCCAGATTGCTCTTGCTAAAAGTCTCACAGCGAGCTTTTGAAATTAGATTGAGAGCTATCAGTTGTCCACCTTTGATTCAGTGCTAGAATAAATACTTTGAGTTAAGCAAGACTCAGGTTTGGATAACCATTTTGGAATTTATTGTTATAAAAGAAAACAAATCACATAGAAAAAGATTAGGCTGAAAAAATCATGTAATAAAATAAAATTGTACTAACAATATATAAAAATGGAATGTGAAACTGAATTTCAAAACTTAAAATTATATTCATTTCATATCTAGCTGGACAGCATGTAGATTACAGTCCATAACCTTTAGTGAAGAGGACTTCATCAATTAATAATAATACATGTACATCCATACATGTATACCCTATTATAAAAATATAAAATAACATAAAACAAATACACACAAACACAGACATACACACACAAATTATAGCAACCTCTCCAAAAGACCCACAAACAGAAAAACACAAAACTTCATACTCACAATAATAAAAAATAGTAATATTACAGTAAATTTCTAAAATCCAGTGTTTGTAGAGTGCCTAGGAAAAATACAAAATCTTCACTGGACACCAATAGGACCATAGTATATATTTCAGACAGCTATTTGGGGAAGATATTCCATAAAAAGTGCACCACCAACTTAAAAACCACTTTCTCTCATGGGATGCCAGTTTAAAAAATATGATCAAAACCTAGAACTACCAATTTCACAGTAGTTGCCTATCAACTACCACTATGTCGATATGAATAGGCTTCCTGAATTAGCTCCAGAAGTTTTCAAATGGTTATAGTATCAGTTATAGATTTGTTGAGATATTTTGAATTCTGGTTCTGACCTATATGAATATCATTTGATCTGAGAAAGTTCCATGATTATAATGTCTGCAGAGTGTAATTCAGGACCAAAGCATTGGTAACGTAATTTTGTGGCAAATATGTAATCCATAATGATTGTGGAAGTTATAAAATAATGTAGCTTCTCCAGGTTAATTACAAAAACAAACTTCAGTGTGTGCTTTCTTTTATTCTTTCTTTTGTTTTCTTCAACCAAATTGGGAAAAAGTTCATGTTCTTCCTTTTATCCTCATGAATGGTATAATCCTCTATAATTGGCCTGCAAACTTTATGGGATTCTAACATGACGTAGGTGAGTGGTAGGCAGAACTGATCCTGAGTACCCTTTCAGAAAGCAGGATTCCTTATCTCATGATGACTGTTAACAGTTCTATTGAATATACATGGAAATTTTTGGAGGTTTACTTCTTCCCATGATTCTGTTCAAGTTCTATGTATGTGAGCAAACAGCTGCATATGACTTGCATTAAAGCATTAAAAAAGTGCTTTGGGAATAAATATAGAAAGAGTTGTTAACATTCCGCTATTTATATGGGATGTTTATACCCTTGGTTATTATGGTAGTTTTTAATTATGATTCTTCAGTTAGTTCTGCTTGTGTTTAAAAGGCTGAACTTCAGTCCAGTGACATGATTGAAGGATAAAATCTTAATGTTTCTTCAGTCCTAAAACACATAGTGTCCCTCTGGTGGGAGGAGATGGGCGGTGACAAATTTGATAAATAAATAAATTGATAAATAAACATAGAAAACAACAGTTTATGACTACATAAAAAAGATCCTCTATAATTTAGTGCTGCATCTGCACCCATGTAGTAGGTCCCAACTTCATCCCTAATGAAGCTAATTGAATACATTCTACTCCTTATCATAATTCCAAATTCTTGAATAAAATTACAGATTGTGCTCTGCCATTTACTATAAAGAGCATGCCATTTCTGCTGTGCACAGCCATCTGAAAGTATGCTATCATGTGCAATGAAAATAATAAAAAGTATGGCCTTTTTTAAAATCCTCTGTTTATGTCTGCTGTTAATGATGATTTGAATAGGAGAAAGTGCTGTCAGGATGTCTGAGTAGATAGAATAAATGTGATGGTTATATTTCTGTGCAAAAATAAATGTTTTTCAGGGGATGGAGACAAAATTAGGTTCAAAGCATGTGACTAGATCATTGCCTTCATTGCCTTCATATGGCCAATGACTTGATTTCATGGAAATACTACTTCCAGTTCATGATTTTCTGTACCTAAGATAACCAAGTATGCCATTAAAAAGAATAAAGCTGACACAGCTTCTTCCTGCAGGAAAATTAAAGTGTAGAACATTGTAGTTTAATTGCCTTGTCATACTCATTTTTAAAGTAAGAGATTGTACTGCTACTTGTGGCTTCTAGGGCCAACAAACATCAAAATTAAAACAAATTAGTGAAAATAAGGAAACCAACTTTAATGAGTTTGTGTAAACTATCTTTCACAATATGGATTTGTGTGGTTTTTTTTTGGCTTGTTCTATTCCATCTAAAATCAAGGAGAATTTATAAACAAAATATTGGATAAAGGAATGCTTTTGCTCAATATTCATATAGGTCTGGCTGGACATTTAGCAGATTGTCACCAGATTCCAGCTATGACTTTATTTTTAGTCATAATGACTTAAAACTTATATTTGCTGTTCTGAAACCTTAAACTGGAAGGCTTTTAATGTTTACCTCAGAATGAGAAGAATATTATGCCTCTTCCCATTTTTGTAAACTTTTTATTTGTTTTCTTTGGCCACGTATTCTCTCCAGTCTTTCCTCACTAAACATATTCGGTTAGAAAAGCTAGTTAGATTCATCATATAAGAGTGAGAGAGAGAACAGAAGTCCTGAAATATGCTTATATACTATGCATTAAAAAAACAGAACAGGCGTATAGATCATATGGTCTCTAGTAGTGGTCATTATGTTCTTTTCAGCCTTGTCTGGAAACTCTAACTTAATTTCTTTTTTAAGTACTGCTGTTGGTTTAGTAAAAAAATGTAACAACTATGACAAAACTGTTTTTATTTATCATAATTCCCCTAATTCAGATATGATTGGAACATGGTGTGGTCATCTGGAAGTTTGTAGCCCAAATCAAGTAGCTGTAAAATACTTTTTCTCCTACTAAAAACAATCCCATAAGTCAAATCAGGGTCAACCCATGTAAGAAACAACAATGCCCTTGCATATTTAAGACAGCCTATCACTGAGAATTCAGATTAAAGTTTCTTCTATAATTAATGTTTGTATGGTTCCTTCTGTTTCTAAAATTTGAAGGTAAATGTTGATCATTGGTATAGTTGGCATAGGACTATCCCATTAAAAATTTAGAAAATTATAGAGTTTATAGAAGTCTCTAAAATGGAGGGGGGAAAAACCTGAAAAAAGAGACTCTTTCCTGAACAGCTCAGTAAGAAAGATATGCTCAAGAGCTGCAAAATTCCCAATTCATCAGTGGGAGAGGTCTAACAAATGAGAAGAAAAAGAGAATGGCATATTCTGGAGGAGAGAGTGGTAGCTGACTGGGACTCTAAACAGGGGCATTCCATACTGCAACATTTTGTTTCCCTGTGGAATATAAAATGGTTTTAAAGAATCAACATTTCTGTTTTTCAGAGTAGACCTATGGTATGACTCACAAATCTAGTATTAGACATCAGCTTCAAAGTAAAATTAATTGTCTGCTGAGTTGTTATTTCTTTTAATCCATCACATTTTCATTGAAATTTAAATTAAATTTCTCATTATACAGCTGGCAGAATAGGAGCCTTGTTGCCTACCTTTCTTATCAGAGATAAGAATAGGAGGCAGGCTTTCATTCAAATTTCAAATGAGGGGCCCTACAGTCTTGGTGTGGTGCCACGTGTGTATTGATTTTAAACTATACTTTTCATTTATTTGTCAGGAAAATGAAGTTATTTGTTTTCCTCCTTGTGTCCAATTTATAATCATACTGTACTGAACCAGATCTAGAATGTCACCAACATTCAACTGCACCTTATATTTAACATAACAACTGCAAACAACTGCACCTTATGTTTAACATGGTTATGTGCCTGGGCCAGATGTGTTAAGGGCCCCATTTCCTGGTTATATTGACATCTATGGTTATAATTTTTCTCAGCTGCTATATATGTTTATTTTTGTATTGTGTTTGTACTTGGTTTTAATTGACTTTGTGACTGTTCGCTACCCAGAGTCACTTATCTGGGATGGGTGGCCATAGAAATTGAATAAATAAATCAATAAAATCATGTACCCAGATGTTGGCATCATGTGCCCAAATGTACCCTTTCACCACAGTACCTTGGTCCTAGAATGTAAAACAGGTTAGTAGCAAATGCCTTCAAGTTACCAAAAGTTTTATTAACAATCCTTTTGAGCACTATCTAAGCTATTAACATTAGACGTTGTGCCAGCCTGGTGCAGTGGTTAAGATGCTAGATTAGAAACTGGGAGACCATGAATTCTGGTCTTCTCTTAGGCATGTAAGCCAGCTGGGTGACTTTGGGCCAGTCAAGGTTGTTGTTGTGGGTAAAATAGGAGGTGGGCGTATTAGGAATGCCCCCTTGAGTTGTACAAAATAAAGATATAATCTTTATTTAATCTAATTATAATAATCTCTCCATTACTGATTCTGAATAAATAATATTTCAGATTTACCATGTCAGCTACTCCCTGCATTACAGCTATCATGCATGTATGTATGTACTGTATGTTTATAACATTTCAGCATTATGAACAGCAAATGACCTTTTGAAATTATCCATCCTATCTGAGAGCAGAGAAATATTTCGCCCTTCACCCCACCCAGAAGGAAAACATTTGCAGTTTTTATGGCAGAAGCAGTATAGTTTCTGTTTTTATGTTTGCTGCCATCACAAAAGGCAGCAGTAAAACTGCCAAGACTCTGAATTTTTCATTAGACTTTGAACTAGCATCATTGTTGGGAGGAAATGGCTCTTACACACTGAATTTTAAAAATTGGTAGGCAATATTCAGATAAAATTCTGTAATTTGTAGGCAAAGGGAGAGAAGGTAGGATGAAAAAGAAAAATGACATAACTGTACAGTTGGCCCAAATTATTCTCTTCCATATTTCAGAAGACAGAATAAAGTTAACAGAATGATTTTCTTAAAGCCAAGTTAAAAGTTCATGATAGAAGCAGATCCAAAATTGGAGCTTCCTGATTTGCATAGCTTGGTTTTACCTCCAGTGGTCACTACTTCTTCCAGCTCTATTAATTATTTCTCATGTTCACCTTCTAGATCAGTTTTTCCCATTCTGGGGTTTTCTAGATATAATGGGACTATAAGTCCCAAAACTCTCAGCCTGGGGAAGAATGCACTAAACAGATGAAAAATTGTGTTGAAATAGATATCACATATCCAATTTGACAGCTCAACCCAGCGGCTAGATAATCAGCAATGGTATTGATGTGCTGTAACAGAAGAAACAACTGCACCTTATCTGCCAGAGTGAAGGTATATAACTCCATCAGTTGTACATGGTTGAGTTTTGAAAGAAAGTTATTTTTAGTTCTTAATATGCGGTTAAAAAAGCCAGTTTCCAGAGAGCATACACTGGGGGGGGGGGGAAATCAAGGTAAATGAACATTGTCTATTCACAAAGTGCCACTGTGAATCAGCATGCAGCAATAAAGGTGCTGCAAAGGTTTACAAGGCCTTCTGGAACTAAATGAAGTTTTCTTGAAATGCTTGAAATGGGAAAACATAATGTTTGAATAAAGGGTTAGATTCAATCAGCCTTCCCCAGCCTTGTCTTTTCAGATTTGTGGTGATTGCAATTTCTAGAATTCTCCAGACCTTACATATCTGGAGGTGTCAGGTAAGGAAAGGCTGGATTAGATCATTCTGATCCTGTTAAATGTTTGAGAGGCTTTAAATGAATTTGCTACGTATCATCTCTTGTGCTTCCCTTTTATTCATTCATAACCTTGCATGAACATCTATTGCACATACAGTAATTATTCCTAATCTACTCAAAATAGATTAAGATAGGAATGGATAGGAATTGGAGGGAAGCACATCTTAGCTAGCAAGCACTGAATTCTGCAAGCTATTCAGCACATACCTCTATCCCAGGTACAGAGTACTTGGGATATGGTGGGTTCTTCTTCACCTAAGATAATTAAGGGTAGGTTAAGTATTTAAATATTAGGAATGTTTTAGCTGCATCCTGCATTGAACAGGGAGTTGGGTAAGAACTCTAAGGATCTATGAGTAGGAGTTCATCATAGTGATGGTCTTTATAGTTCAGCTATAAAAGCTGACCTTGTTGACCAGCATTAGACAGCCTCAGGAAGATAAGTTTTAAAAAATTACATCTTTATTTTGTTATTTTTAAAGGGAATCATTAAAATGTCACATTTTTTTCAGACAAATGTTTGCTGCTCCCATAAGAGCTGTAACAGATTAATTTGAACCATTTTAAAGTTAGAAGGAAAAAACTGTATACTGTACATATAAGTTACAAATGTTCAACAAAATAATTTCATAATTAAAACATCATAACCTAGGTCATATTTTATAGTTTCATTATGTATGAGAGAAATAAAAGCAACAACAGAATGTTGGGGTGGATGGATGTTTTGTGTGTGTGTGTGTGTGTGTGTGAGAGAGAGAGAGAGAGAGAGAGAAAGAAGCAAATTAAATGAAAGAGAAATATACAGTACCAGTACTGAACAATCTAACTTGTACTGTTTGGTTTAATAATTGAATCTGTCTGGGAAGTATTTTTTTTCCTATTCCTCTAGTGGAGCAATATCAGGAATGAAGAAAGTTGAAGAGGCTGCTGTTACCAAAATGAGTGAGAGGGTTTCATCCTTATGCCAGACCCTCTGAAATAGAGAATCCTATATGTTAAGTGGTTCCCTCCTTCTCCTTTACTTCATCGATGAGAGGCTTACATATTATTTGTATATAGGCTTCCTCAATGAAGAACATCCAGTTGGACTCACTTTTTAATTTATATATCATATCTTAACCCTCCACATATTATAATGTACTGTAAACTAGTTGTGAATTCTTTTATATCATTGGTTTGATAAATTTGTTGCTTGAGACAAGTGTCTTATATAGGATACAGCAGAGTGGCAAAGAGAATGAGCAATAATTTCAGACTGTGTCTCTGTCGTGAACTCACTGTGGGACCATAAGCAAGACCTTTTTTTCCCCTGAGCCTTAACATTGCCCTCTGCAAAATCTAAGTAATAACACTGACCCATCTTAAAGGATTGATGTAATTCTGAGGTTGAGTTGATCCTTTAATATTGCATGTATTGGTATTTTAATTAATTTAGATAATATGATAAAATTAAATAAAAATAATGCATGTGAACTGTTTTGAACATGCTAAACAGTATTATATTAAATGAATTTCATCCAGACTTCTCTTTTGATTTCTTTTTGATAAACATCTCACTGGAATCTGTGTGGGCAATAAATACCTGGGTCTTTATCCAATAAGATTGCTTTTTATTCAAAACACTAACATAACATTTCTTTGTCTTTTCTTTACATGGCTGATTTAATTTTGCCTGGGAAACATTAAAATACTTCTAATGTCCTCTCTCAGTACATATTTATACCCAATACTAGGCAATCGTTGGATACATTATAGGAGAAATAAAGAGATAGGCCCGTCTGATCACCAATCATAGCAGTTTATAATAATTGTATTCAAACACTTTGGTATTTACACTGATATTTGATCCTACCTTTTGATACCAACAAATATTGAGCTTTCATCATTTTCTCAGAGGTGACCTCATTCCTTTTAATAAAATACATGGAAGTTCCATTATAAAGAGGGATAAAGCTCACAACAGTTGGAGGTATGAAAATAGATTCTTGATTCCCAGGCTATATCTTTCTCATGACTCTGGATGTGGCAATGTGATAACATACAGAAAGTAAGATAGCTACAGGAAGTTAATTTACTTTTCTATGACAAGTGCTCCAAATTAAGAAACAGATGTGTGAAGAGATGAAAATGGTCCCTTTTCATGGCTTTTTTTCCCTTGCCTTTTCCATTATTTAATTCAACCCTCACAATTTATTTTCCCATTTGGAAGTACAGCAAATAGATATAAAGTCTCTTTTATTCTCTTCTTCATGACATGCCACCCTTTCAGTGTAGCTGACGTCAAGGACAATGAATCTTAGAGATTGAAATATCTGGAAAGAGGGAAATATTTGATTTCTTTCTCCAAGGTTGGATACTATAGAACAACAGCTTTAGAGAATAAGAATGAATGAAATCATATCAAGTTACACCCAGGCCCGCAACTAGGGTCTCTGTCACCCAGGGCAAACATGGATTCTGTGCCCATTTTGGCACCCCCCCAGCACTCATTTTGGTGCCTCCCCAGCACTCATTTTGGCACCTCTCCAGCATGGGGCCTGGGCACACGCCCCAGTTGCCACCCCTAGTTGCGGCCCTGGTTACACCTTATGATAATTAGGGGGGAGGTCTTTTAAATGGCTTCTAATTGCAATATCATGAGTTTTACCATAGAATTGTACAACTATCTCCCCCAAATTTGAGTTTGATGTAGTTAACTTTTGATTGAATGATAGATATGCATATATGAGCTCAAATTTTACATCTCAGTGTAATGATTTTTACCAAAATTAGTGGCACCAGAAGGAGGAAAAGCTTTTGCATGTAGCTGTTGAGTATGCATGAATATTTTCAGTGTGGTCTCATGTACCCTCAATTCATTGTCAATCAAACATACATGCCTGGAAAATGAGGGGGACCTCTGAGTAATTGGTTATAAGCTTTCACTGTTCCATGTTAAAACAAAGAGGTTTAATTATATATGGAAAGGCAAGTATTCCTGACCTACAAATTCTTCAGATGCCTGGCATTAGTGATTATTTTGTCTAATATCATATCTAAATAAATAATTTTGTCATTCAAATAATAAAAACAATAAATCAATATTGAATAGTATTAATTCTGTATGGTGTATGTAAAAATGAACAGAGATGCCATAAAATGGCTCCAGATAACAAAAACTATTGTTGTATATTAGAAACACATTTGAAAGTCATTTTCTGAACTGAGATAAAATTGTCATCAATAGAGAACTAATGTAGTATAATGTTCAGAATGCTAGACTAGGATTAAGGATACTTAGATTCAAAATTATACTCATGGAATTATTGGGTGGCCTTGGACCAAATAATTATCTTGGCTTAACTTATAGATCTGTAACTATAACCAGGTCCATCAGTAATCAATATTTTTGTTTCTACATAATGATGCATACAAAGCAAGTGTGTTACACATAATTTTTGATTCATTTTGTTTTTCAGTTTTATAACTATATTTTGTCACACAGTTCAAAACAAGCCCTAGACTAATTCAGATAATATCTATTCAATGGTCTGGTTTAAAGTATGGCTTTGATTTACCATGATTTATTGAATAAACCACAATTAGGTCTTTACCAAATACTAAGTTACAGTTACTAAACCAAAATGATTGGATTCCTACAGTGTCCATACTTACACCAAATAAACCATATTATTATTTAGTACGATGTGTGAACCCAGCCAACATATGTACAATCTTCAGCTTATATTAAGCCTATGGTATTGAAAAAAAAGCTAAAATCACTTCTATGATGGGCAATTTGCTGTTCCCTGACTTCCAAGAGTTTGTAGGTTTTGTAAAATTCTAGAAATACAATCTTTTTTTTTTTTAAAAAAGAAAATTCCAAAAAGGGAGATATATATGTTATACATTGCTCTGCCCAGACGTCAGTTATATTATATCACTCTTATAAACTTCTTGGTATCACAACACATCTTAGACTATAGTGTTTATAGGGTTGTTGCCTTCCTTCCTTCAATATTCATGACAGATATAAAATAGTTGTATGTTATCCAAAAACTTGCATACTGCCTTTGATTCACAGGTAACATATAGCCTTCGTATAAGGGATGTGTTCTTTGTTCAGGTAATAAAATAACATGCTCAACCAAGGTATTGGTAATGATGCAACTGTTTATGAAGTTCGTCATTTCTCTGTATTCCAAAAGAAAAACTAATCTGGAAAACTCTGGTCATACTTCACTATATATGATATATTTGTTTCCTTTTTTTAAAATACTCCTTTTCTTATAGAAACATTTGCTTCTGGGGCATCAAACTGTGTATTATTGATACATAATGGTTCCTGCAACTTTCTTTTCAGGATACTATAATCAGATCTAATTATAGGTCATTATATGATCAGCTTAATCAGATTAAAGATGTTGGGTGGTTCCTGGCCACTGCATGAGATTAAAATGGATTGACTTTTTAAGGTCCTTCCAGTTCTAAATTTCTTTGAAAATTAATTAAAGTAATAGGGAAAGAAGACATAATTTAAGTGCTACAATTAATAGCCTACATTTGAAGCTCCAAGGTTACTTGTAAAAGAGTTTTCATTCTTTATGCACCATGATTAGGACTGCAGTTACTTTTGAATCCTGCCAGTGAAGATAAATTGTTACAAAGATTGCGGTGAAACTAGAGTTTTCTGGAAGCAGTATCAGCCTTAACTTTTCTTCATAATGCCTTCCTTCAAAAAAGATTTAGCTAATAAACATAATGTACAGATTGTGGGTAGTTTTAAGTTTAGTTTTCTCAAGGAGAATGTTATATCTTTAGCAGATTGCTACCCTTTCTTCTTCTGAGGAATCTAGCTTTTACCCCAAATGCTGGTCTTGTCTTACTATTTGACTTTCAGAGTATACACACTTCGGGACATTTCTGTTTTTAAAGATAATTCTTAATGAAAGGCTATAAGAAGGAAGATAAATTGATAGGATGTTATGGGCTGTAAAAGAGCTTCTAGATCTCCATATTGTTTTTTCATACATGTTTTTGCAGGCAGTTATGCATTTTTGTTCTTGTTTTGCTCTAAAGTTTGAAATAAATTAGCAAGAGAGGGGTTGAACCCACTCAGCATTAGCCTTGTTGTTGACTCCTAGTAAACATACCTTATTTTCCTCAATAGCTCAAAAGTTACAGCTGGGGAACATCAGGAAAGAGAAAAGCGTGGCCTCCTCATTTTCCTTTAAGGCTGTTCTACATAATTTGTTAGAAATCATCATGAATTTCAGTCATGAACTTTTTAGCTTCAGGAAGAAACTGCAGAAGGTGAAAAATCCCTTCCTCCTTCTGTGTGTCTTTGGGAGGAATATCTTTCCCTACCAATTTGTTGTCTTTGTACTTCAGAGAACAGAGCTTAAAAAAAAAATCCACAAGAAGGCTGGGAACCTTGCCTTGCTCTGATTTGATTTAGGATATGATCGAATATCCAGATCTCTTTGGCCAGATAATATTGCTAAAATGAGATTATAATAAGAGAAGGAGGTATTTTTTTCAGTTGATATTTTCAGAGAGAGATTTTTTTTTAAAAAAAGTATGCAACTGTAAGGACCAGTTAGGGATATTTTATGAAAAGATGCAGTTTAGATCTTAATACAGAAATTCAAAGAATTGCTTCAGTTCAGGTCAGTTCTGGAACAACCATATTTTACTTGGAGCCAAATCAGAAGTGACCCGTTGGCTAATATTGAAAAATATAAACAGCTAAAACAATGCAATGCAGCTAAAACAATGCACTCCCAAATGCTGTGAGAACAGCATTGTGACAACAATGCAACAATGCAGCTAAAACAATGCACTCCCAAATGCTGTAGGTGATCATTCTTGCCACATTATTTTTTCTCAGATACTTGAATATAATATTGCAAACTGAACACTCCAGACAGGAACTTTTTTTTACAATTATCTATTCTTTTAATGATCTCGGTCAGTAGATTGGCCCCTCTTCCCAGTTCTTCCAAACTGTTTTGAAGCTGGCCGTGATATCTTGACTCTTGCTGCCCTAAAAATTCAAGAACGGCTCTGGTGAGTTAATCAACACTCTCTCTAGCTGACAACAGTTCCATCCATTTAAACTCCCACAGCTCTTGTGATAATTATAATCCCCTACTAAATCTCCACAAATGGAGAGGGAGAGGGAGAGGGAGAGAGAAAGAGAAAGAGAAAGAGAAAGAGAAAGAGAAAGAGAAAGAGAAAGAGAAAGAGAGAGAGATCAGTCTCCCATCTTCGGAGCAAGTGAACTATGAAGGAAACTCAGTGTAATGTCATCACATCACTGGTACTTTGAAAGCTAAAGGAGTGAAACAAGAGTCTTGCAACCCAGTGGATGGCAGTGGACTTGTGGGTAATGACAGTGGTAGTAAGGGGTTTCACCTGTATTGGAGCCACAAGCCATAGCAAATAGTGAACCACTGACCCAATATCCAAATGAACTTAGAGGACACATGTACAGCAGGGCTATAATTACCAGAACTTTAGGGGACGGGGGGCTGGGGAGGGGATACCTCCTGCTTCACTTTCCTCTACTGGTGGTTTGATCCTCTGCCACTGCTCATTCTGTCTGACTGATTTTTATGTCCCCTTCTCCTTTCATTTATTGAGCATGGAGACGTTGCCGTGGAGGCTTGTTTCCATAGTGATATAATAATTATGCCAACAGAAAAACAGATTGACTACAAATTTCAGTATGGAACAACCAACATGTCAGTCCTTAAAATGTGCCAATGGCCAGTAAATGAGCAGGTCTGGCGTTGCAGTGGTGTCATGCGGAGGTGCCCTGGCTGGCACATATTTGAATGCCAAGGTAACATAATTATTGGCTGATAAAAGTTGCACCAGCACTTAATTGTATGCTGCTCAGAGTCACTTTGTGTGAGATGGGCAGCAATATAAATCTGATAAACAAATAAATAAATAAATGGCTGCACTACTACTGTGGAAGATTATTTTGGCCAGGGAAACAAACTGCAGTACTTACTGCATGTAGGCAATGGAAGAACTGTGGGCTTTTGGTGACAAGTAATAATGATGACCAGAGAACTATAATAGCAGGGAATCTATCATGATATGAGAGATAACACGTTGGATCTTATGTACAACTTTCTGAAAACACAGGAGGTTAGATCTAAGTATCACTCTGAAAAATACAAAACAAAAAACAATCTTTTCAAATATATTCAGTGGCTGTGCATTTGGAATTATTTTGAATGAAACTGGCAAACACTGATGAAACCTGATGAAAAAACGTTAATTTTATACCATCTTGGTAAAACCATGAGGAAGACAACACACTTCGGTGGTTAGGTAGCCAGTTTGTACCTGGACAGAACTGAAAATTATTTTTCTTTACTTTTCAGATCTTCAGCATGGTTAGGTTAGAGATCTAATGCTCTCACAAATACTTTGAAAAACCTGGGCTGGTTTAATTCTGACAGAAACTACATGGTCCCCTAACCCAATGCCTGGAAAAAGCTCCAGGGGCTCAAGACCTCTTTATGCCAGCAGGATTGGGAAAACTCATACTTCCAGGAGATACGACTCCAGAAGTCAGTCACTGTGACAGAGAAGGCATGGTACTTGAGTCCCATCATACGACCCTGTTCTGGAGATGGGACCTGGAGCATGCCCGTTCTATCAGACCCTACCAGATGAGTATAAACAATTGGAGAAAAGCAATCCCTCAGAGAGCCAGGCCATCAAGGGGTTTATAGGTTACACCAGGGCCTTGAATTGTGCCTGGAAGGTTACTGGTAAACAGTGCAGCTTGCACAGCAGATGTGTTACATAGGCACACTGAGATGAGCCCATAACTGCCTTTGACACTATGTTCTGGACCAGCTGCAGCTTCTGAGTGATATTCAAGTGGTAAAAGGCATGGCAACAGTTCACACATGAGGTAACTAACATATGAGTGAACGTAAGAAGGGACTTCTGATCCAGGAATTGGTATCCAATTGACATACCAGCATGATCTGGCCAAAGCTCCCCTGGCTGTATATTCCACCTGCTCTTCAAGAAAGAGCTGTGACTCCAGGAGGACCTTAGATTGCACCCCAGTTCTGTCTAAAGGAATGCTACCCTATTCAGAACTAAAGATGATATCCATGATACCAAAAGAACCAAGAACACCCAGCCACTCAGTCTTGCCAGTATTGAGTTTAAGCCTGTTTCTGTCCATCTAGAACTAAACAGCCTTCTGGCCCTGGGACAAGACCTTGAAAGCCTCATTTGGCCAGCCTGGGGTCCAGATATACAATTAAGTATTATCAGTCACCATATTGATATACCTGATCCTGTGTTGATGGATGACCCCACCCAGAAGCTTCATGTAGATGTTAAACAGGAGGGTCAGGAGCCTCAGGTCAACCTCTGCAACACCATGCGCTTCTAGTCCCCACAGTCATGGTATCAAAGGCTGATGAGAGACCAGACAGAACCAGGACAGTTGCACCACCACTATCCTAGCTATGCCAAAGGTCATTGACAAGTGACATCTCCATACTGTCTTGTGGAGCGCAGCTGAAAATAGTTCAGATAATCCACTTCTTTCAGGGCATCTGAAGCTGCAATATGATGATCTTATCAATAACCTTATCAAATTTACATTCACTGGTATCTCATCCATGGCTTGGAGTTCAATCATCTGAACATTCACAATTGGTGTAGCTGCAAAGCTGCCTAGGTGCCAAATCTCCTAGGCACCATCCTGCTGTTCAGCTGATTAAAATGGCAAAGAAAACCCAGAGACTTCTAGTGTTTCAATTTGAATATTGAATTTAGTACATGACAATGGATCCCTTTGGTTCAGAGCCATCCAAGACAGACACAAAGAACACCTGTGGAAGTGTCCTTTGTGTTCCATATTGTATTTAATTTATTTCCAATACTTTATCCAGTCCTATTATAAAATTACTTTGAATATCTTATAATCACATTTAAAAACAATGACAATTCAAAAGAAAAAAGCTAAAACATTAAAGCTATATGGAACTGACCTCTCAATACTATCTTCTCTATTTGTCCAAGAGAAAATAAATTCTGTAAATATTTCTTGAGATGAGTTTTAAGTATCAACAAAGTCAGTAGGAAATGTTAGTTGTGTGGTTGCTGGTTTGGTTTGTTGCCTCTAGAAGTAGCTTTATTCAGTCTTTAACTAGCTTGACTAGTGCATCTACTACAGTACACAGAATCCATCATTTCAAGGGGAAGGAGTGATGGAAGTGATGGAAAATGGTTACAAAAAATTATTCACAATAATCTTTTTTTCAGGAAGCATGGTGGAGAAAAATAAAGACATCAGTTCTTTTCCCACAAAAATGTCTTATATAAATTTAAGTTCCACTTTTTTAAAACCAAAGAATAATATTAAGCCTACAAAACCTATAGTAGCATCAGAAGTGACAGGTCTTTACAAATACTTGAGGATCTACAGTTATGAAAATCTTTTAATATGTAAGAAGTGAACCTGAAGAAAAAATAACCTAGCTCAAACTATTTATTTACTTATTAAATTGATGACACAAAAGGAATAAAAATGAGAAGGAAGTTGGGAGGAGCAAAGAAGCAAATGTAGAATACAATTCTGAAATGTAAAACAACCAAAAAAAGGGGGGGAATACAAATTTAAGTTTTCAACTGAAGCATACATTCCAAGTGATGGAATATAACCGTTCCACTATATTATGTTGGTCAGACCCACCTGAAGTCCCCCCCCCCCACACTTGAAGACACCACATTAAGAAGGATTTTATCAAACTGAAATAGATTCAGAGAGGGGCAAAAAGGGTTCTAGAAACTAAATCCAATGATGTGAGAATTGAAGGAAGTGGGAATGTTTAGCCTTG
Organism: Candoia aspera; assembly: GCF_035149785.1. Classification (NCBI taxonomy): domain Eukaryota; kingdom Metazoa; phylum Chordata; class Lepidosauria; order Squamata; family Candoiidae; genus Candoia; species Candoia aspera. Next base: position 54,314,776 of record NC_086158.1, read on the forward strand.
AATAAAGATGAATGAGGATAGATAAGGTAGCACTTTTCAATAGCTTACAGGTAGTCCTTGCTTAACAACCACAGTTGAGACCAGAATTTTGGTTGCTAAGTGAAGCAGTCATTAAGTGCATCTGACCCAATTTTACCACCTTTTTTGCGGCACTCATTAAGCAAATCGCCACAGTCATTAAGCGGACCACGTGTTTATTAAGTGAATCATGCAATTCCCCATTGATTTTGCTTGCCAGAAGCTGGCTGGGAAGGTAGAAAATGGTGATTGCATGACCACGGGATGCTGTGATGGTCATAAATGCGAACTGGTTGCCAAGCAGCCAAATCGTGATCACATGACCATGGGGACACTGTGCTGGTCATAAGTGTGAGCACTGGTTGTAATTTTTTTTCAGAACCATCATAAGTCTGAACTGTCATAAACAAATGGTCATTAAGTGAGGACTATGTGTACAGGATATCATGCAAAAGAAGACAAGGCCTGATCTCTATCATCCCTGAATTCATGACACTGAATCATTAATTTAAATCACAGAAAAGCAGTTTCCAAATGACGAATTAGGAGTAAGTGCAATTCAACAGTAGAATCAACTCTACAGAGATATGATGGTCTCCCATTCATGGAATGATTTCAAATGAAGCCTTATGTGGGAATATTTTAATTTTGATTCCTGCACTGAGTGGATTATATTCAGTAGGCACTCATGGTCAAACTAGTCCCTTTCAACTCTATAATTCTATATTTATAAAGCTGCTTTACATATTGACCACATCTTGGTGACAAAACAAGCCAGAATTTTGGATTATGGGAATAAGCAACATGCTGATACAGGCAGCTTCACTCTTCCTGAGTTAAGAGAAATGCAAATTTCTAACTTTAATCCTTCTCAAAATATTCAGAAAGGAAATAATAGGTGTTGCTTCTTCCACCCCTCCTAGGATGCTACATCTTTCTGGTCCACTGGGGTGAACCACTTTTCTGGGGTCTGGAACATTGAATAAGGATGGAAGGAAAAGCTTCTACCCTCTTGCCCCATCTCCTAAGGTGCTGCTCTTGCTTCAAGAAAAAGGCCTTACATTTGTGTGTGTGTGAGAGTGTGCATAACAAGCCCAGGATTATAGGCTAGTTAAGGATGACAAAAGAACATCCTGGAAGAAGGCAATGGTAAATCACCTTCCTATCACAGCAAGAAAACTGCATGGATGATTTCCATGTCATCATCATGTGTCAAGCTCAACTCAAAGGTAATTTTACTATTTAATACTAAAAATTGTGTTAATTTGGGTTTTTCTCAGTGTCTCCTCCTGACTGGAAGTTGTTTCAACCCTTTTCGATATTAGTTTTCAAATTCAGACAAAAAGTGTCTGAAACTTTTATGTCTTTTTGTGCATTTCCCAAATGCATACATTTTATATGCACTATTCCTAACAGGTGACTTTATTCTACATATAAACCATATATTGTGTTTAATACTCCTTGATATATGCAGTTTTGTGCCTTTTTTGAGTTAGAAATTTTATCGCAAAATTCCAAAACAGGTGAATGCCAGGGCACAAGAGCATTGCCATCGATCAGCACTTACACAAGGTAAATCATGCTTAAATGCACATAAAATTAGAGCAAATACATTTCTGTTCTACTCTTGCTTGAAATAACTGTCAATATAATTTGCATAATTCTTTCTAAATTATCACTGTCTTTATCTTAGATCTATACAAATATTCAAAGTTCTTCAAAGCCGCTAAGCCAATATACAACTGGTGAGTGTATTTTCTATTATCAAAAGAGAGGAAGAGGCATCTTAGGCCAATGCGTCCAACTACTTGTGCAGTGCAGGAATCCAAATTAATATATCCCTGACAGATGGCTACCTATCTTGTCTCCACTTGAATACCTCTAGTGAAGGAAAACCCACTGATTTGAGTAATTGGTTCTGCTGTCAAACTGTTCTTACTGTTAGGATTTTTTACTTATACTTAATCAGAATCTGCCTTCCAGTAATTTAAATCCACAATTTCATGTTCTTCTGTCAGGAACAATAGAAAATAGGTCTTAAGAGGTGGCATCCTTTAATTATTTGAAGACTGTGATCATTCCTTCTTTAGCCTAACCTTTCAAAGGCTAAACTTACCTTCATTTCTTTCCATGTAAAACATACTGTAGTTTCTAGCATTCCAACCCAATTCCCCTTTTTGTGCATCTACTTCAATTGTCTGAATTTTCTTAAAGTTTGGGTTCAGAGTTGGACAAATAGTTTAAGCAGAGCCTGACAACTGCAGAATAAAATGGAGATATTACTTCGTTTGATTTGGAAATTGCATTTCTGTGATGGAGCCTAAAATTGTTTTGCCAACACAGTACTGACTGTTACTCATTTTGTAGTCAACTACTATTTTTTTATACAACTGGGGAAGGCAATGGCAAACCACCCCACTATAGTCTGCCAAGAAAACGTCACAAAATGGTGTCCCCCCAAAGGGGGGGGGGGAACATGCCTTGGTCAGACATGCCTTGGTGCTTGCACAGGGGACCTTTCACCTTCACACTATTTTTTTCACAAATACTGGCACTTCTGAGTCAGCCATAGATTTCAAGTATTTTGCTATTCCACTTTGGTTGAACTCACCTTCAGTAGAAAAGCTGAAAAGCAGGAAATCTTTCATTCAGACATCTTCTCTGATACAAATTCTCTTTCATTCAAACACTAGTTGCTAGTTAGAATGCTTTGTACTGCAGTTTCCAATCCTATGAAGGGCAAAGCAATATGAAAAATGGTAAAATTGCTTTTACATTGAATGGTTGTATCTATAATTATGTCTGATGCTCAGTTATAATTTGATTTTGTTGTTTGATGATCTTATATTTTATATTATGGTTAGAGGCAAAAAATAACATCAGACAAAGGGTTTTTTTGATCCATATAAGAAGTAAACACAGCCATTATTTAATTATGGTTCTAAAAATGGGAAGTGGCTTAATGTTATCTTTTAAAAAAAAACTGAAGTTACAGTTGTTGGTGACTTGGATAGAACCAGTTTATTGAGGAATCTTGTGTGATGAAAGACTAGAAGAGCAAATCCAACTGGACACATGAACATTCCCAAGTCTGGGCCTAAATTATGGTGGTAAGGGCAGAAAAAAATCAGCAAAGTGCTGTCTGGCAATTCTTTTTAGACTAGCCCAGGTGCTTTTAGGAAAGGAAGGATAAAAAGAGCTTTTGAAGGGCCATTATGAAATGTTAGCTGAGCAATTTATAGATGAAATCACTCAGATCTGCTCAAAGTTTAGAAGCTGGCTAGACAGAGTCTGATGATGTGACCAGAGTAATGATTTGTGATGTCTCTGGAAAGCATTTGACTAGTTACTCCTGAGAAATTGGACAGACACACCCCACTTAGCTTGTACAAGCAGCCAAAGATGGGAAGGGAGCTGGACCTAGATTGTGGGGAATGCCTCACTGCAGGAGGGGGAAATGCTGAAAAGAGTACACCACTTCTAAAGGCACTAATCTAGTAGTTATGAATGACTATAACCCTGTCTCTAAAGTTCCCTTTTTGGAAAAGTTTAGTGAGAAGGTGGTAAGACAGCAATTACAACATAGATTATCTCATCCCATTTTAGTCAGGATTCAAATCCAGTTGTGGAACAGGAATAGAATTGGTCGCTATCATAGATGACCTATGGTGGGACTTAGAGGAATGCAATCCTATTGGCCCTGTTGGATCTCTCTCTGGGCTTTGGTAGCACTGACCATGCAGTAGACTACCTGAAAGGTTACCACTGAAGGAACCATTTTGCAGTGGTTCCACTCCTTTCTGAGTGACAGTTCCAGTCAGATTGTTTGTGAGAGAAGGTAGTGACCCTTCAGGCACTCCAATATGGTGTGTGTAATGGTTGCCTAATCCCAAATACTCAGTCTCACAAGCTCGGGCTTAAAGATAACTGATTTATTAAAGGAATAGTATGCAAATACAGAGAAAGCTGAGAATGAGCAAAAGCGCGCCAAATACAAACTTAAAAGCCTTGCCTTCAATCCAGTCCCGCCCCAAGCACCCGTCGGCCCACACCCCCTCCCAGGTGCGAGCAACCGTTACACGCGCCTGGGAAAGTAACCTTGAATAGGATTGCAAACCCAAACATACATTCCAAAGTCCCAAAACAAAGCAGAGAGCACGAATGAAAAATACCAGCAATGAGCAAGCCGGGTATACACGGAAAACCGGTTTGACATGTGAAACGTTATGATGTTAACAGAACATTGAAACGGGGAACATGACATATCGCCCCCCCCCCCCCCCAGAACAATGCTAAGGAGCCGGTTTGTCCGGGTAGGCAGAGTGAAAACGAGCGACAAGGCGGGGTGAGCGAACGTCGGGAGCAGAAACCCATTCAGGATGAGGGAAATGTTTCCAGCGGACGAGGTACTGCAAAGTGGAACGCTGGCGGCGGGAGTCAAGGATTTCAGTAACCTCAAAGTGCTGTTGGTCATCAATCATGACTGGAGGCGGTGGAGCCAGTTGGGGATGCCGGCTGTCCGACTGCAGGTAGGGTTTGAGCAAGCTGCAATGGAAAACAGGATGTAAATGCTTGAGGTTATGGGGCAAATCAAGTTTGAAAGTAACAGGGTTAATTTGTGCAACAATGGGAAAAGGACCAACAAATTTAGGACCCAGTTTTTTCGAGGGTTGTGGCGATTTGATGAATTTTGTGGATAAGTAGACTTTATCCCCCACAGCAAAAGCAGGCTCGCGGGAACGTTTGGCATCGGCATGTTGTTTGTAGGTGGTTTGGGCATGGTTCAGAGCTTGTTGGATATTGAGCCATGAGTCTTTGAGAGTGTCAGCCCAGTCAGTGAGAGAGGCTGGTAGTGGCTGCGGGTGCGGGAGTTCAGGTGTCGGGACGAACTCACGCCCGAAGACAGCTTTAAAGGGAACTTGACCAGTGCTTTGATGAACAGCGTTGTTATAGGCAACTTCCGCAAATGGAAGTAAGTCCACCCAGTTGTCCTGTTGGTAATTGACAAAAGCTCGCAGGTATTGTTCAAGTGTAGAATTAACCGCTTCAGTAGATCCATCCGTTTCCAGATGCCATGCGGTGGAGAGGGCTTGTTTGGTGCCAAGCAGTTTCAAAAATGCCCGCCAAAACTGTGACGTAAATTGTGTGCCTCTGTCACTCACCAAATGGGTGGGGATTCCGTGAAGGTGGTACATGTGAACAAGGAATAGGCGGGCCAGCTGTTGAGTGGTGGGGATAGAGGCGCATGGGATGAAATGAGCTTGTTTAGAAAAAAAATATTTCACCACCCAAATGACAGTTTTTCGTTGGCTGGGTGGGAGGTCGACAATAAAATCCATAGAAATGTCCTGCCATGGAAAGGACGGGGTTGCCACAGGTTGGAGAAGACCTTGAGGCTTGCCAGTCTTGCGCTTCGTAGCTGCGCAGACAGGGCATGCAGTGACATATGCCTTGAGGTCCTTTAGTAAAGTTGGCCACCAGAATTGACGCCTAACTAAGTGAAGGGTTTTAACATATCCAAAAATGTCCAGCCAGCTTGTCATCATGGCAACGCTGGAGGATCGTCTTTCGCAAAGCGTCAGGGACATAGAGACGATCGTTTCGCCAGGCGAAGTTGTCAGTGAAAGATACAGTGTGTAGGTTTGCTTGCAACCAAGTATCAGTTTTGAGGTGGAATAGCAACTGTTGTTGCAAGTCTGATGGAATTGGCAAGGGTGGTGGAGGGGAGGGAGGCGGAGCGGCTTGAGGCTGAGTTTGTTGCGCTCACGCTTGGCTGCGGGTCACCGCTGCCAAACTCAGTTGTTTCTCCGTCCATACAGTGCCCTGTACCATTGGCCCTGGGCCAGCATCTTGGGGTCTGCGTGATAAAGCATCAGCTAAAAAGTTTTTCTTGCCCGGTATGAATTTGAGGGTGAAGTCAAAACGACTGAAAAATTCAGCCCAGCGAAGTTGTTTGGGGCTGAGTTTTCGACTGGTGCTTAATGCTTCCAAGTTCTTATGGTCAGTCCACACTTCAAAAGGGTTTGAAACCCCCTCTAACAAGTGGCGCCATGTTTCCAAAGCGGTTTTCACAGCAAAAGCCTCTTTTTCCCAAACATGCCACTGTCTCTCCGTTTCCGTGAACTTGTGAGTGAGGTAAGCACAGGGTTTTAAAGTGTCAGACTGGTCTGACTGGAGCAGTAGTGCCCCGACGGAGAAATCAGAGGCATCCACCTGTACCACGAAAGGCTTAGTGGGGTCAGGATGCTGCAAAATGGGTTCAGTAGTGAAGATTTGTTTGAGTGTCTCAAATGCCTGTTGGCAAGTTGGTGTCCATTTAAGGAGTGCTCCTGGGTTCTTAGACCGTTGCGTATCCCCCTGAGCTTTAGTTTTTAACAGTTCAGTAAGGGAGAGGGCGATTTCTGCAAAATTTTGGGCAAATGCCCTGTAGAAATTGGCGAATCCAAGGAAACTTTGTAATTGCCTCCTGGTACGGGGAGGCTCCCATGCTACAATAGCTTCAACTTTGGCAGGGTCCATTTCAATACCTTTGGCGGAAATCCTATATCCTAGATAATCGATTTGTGATTGATGGAAGGCACACTTGGACAGTTTAGCATACAATTCAGCTTTTCTCAACTTAGTAAGCACTTGACGCACCAGGTGAATATGTTCTGACATGGTTTCAGTATAAATCAATACATCATCCAAATACACCAGTACACCCTTAAACAGGTGGTCGTGCAAGACCTCATTGATAAGTTGCATAAAAACCCCAGGTGCCCCCGATAGACCAAAAGGCAGGACTTTGTATTGGAAAGCCCCAAGAGGACAGTTAAACGCTGTTTTCCACTCATCCCCTTCCCTTATCTGAATGCGAAAGTAGGCTTCTCTTAAATCCAATTTTGAGAAGATTTTGCCTCTGGCCAGATGTGATAACATATCTTTGATAAGGGGCAAAGGATATTTATTTAATATTGAGACTGCATTGAGCCTGCGGAAATCGGTACATAGTCTCAAGGAGCCATCCTTTTTTGGTCTAAAAAGAACAGGGCCCCCCACCGGGGAGTTTGCAGGCTCAATGAAACCCCTAGCCAGGTTTTTGTCAATGAATTCCCTCAGCGTATTTAGCTCTGTAGGAGACATGGGATAGATTTTTGGGTGAGGTAACTTTACATTGGGGAGAAATTCAATGGCACAATCTGTTTTTCGGTGAGGTGGCAAGTGATCTGCTTCTTCTCCCCAAACACATCAGCCAGATCCTGGTATTGCTTAGGCAGTCCTTCTAGCGGCTGAAGTGCTTGTACAGTTGTGTTAGCCACCCGTCCTCCCTCCATGTCCTCTAACAAGTCCTTTTATGGAACTTTATAAAATCCATCAGCAAACGTTACAGTTCTATGCAGCCAGTTGATAAAAGGGTTTTGTTGCACGAACCAAGGCATTCCTAAAATAACCAAAGGCCCCCCCACTGGAGCTATGACAAAAGGCAATTTCTCCCAATGGGTACCCATCTGTAAAGCCACCAATCCTGTAGAGTGGGTGACAGCCTTCCCTCCCACCATGGTTCCATCCAATTGCATGAAGACCATGGGCTGTGGCAAAGGGAACGTGGGCAGTTCTAGGGCAGCTACGACATCAGGATGCATCAACGAACGGGAACAACCCGAGTCCAGCATGGCCCAGACTTCGACAGTTTTGGTTCTAGAGCCCAATTTTACTTTGACAGTCATTGTAGGGAAGTTCCCACTCACCGAATCGTGGTCATGCCCGGTTTCTTCCACCTGCCCAACGGTGCCCTTCAAGGCAGGTGGATGGCTTTTCCCGCCTGCTGGTCGAATTGTAATTCTTCTTCCTCGTCCCGAATGGAAGGTCTGGAGGGTCGAGTTCAGCGCAGGCAGCCTTCATCTTGCATGGCAGGGATGGCGATTTTCCTGGCGCTTTCCCGGACCATTCCTCTGGTCGGCATCTTGGGCACGAAGTGGCACGATGCCCATCTTTCCCGCATCTCAAGCACTGACCTTTCGCAAATCGTCGTTCCCTTTCTTCCTCCCAAGTTTTTGGTTTAGGGCGACTCGAATATCCAGTAGCTCGAGCTCCCTTAGCGATTCGGGTTTGTCTCAGTTCCTTGCTATGGGCATACATTTGTAGAGCGCTTTCCGCGCTGCCCGCCAACTGAATCCAGCCGTATAACGTTTTAGGATCGTCCCTACACAAAGCCCAACGGAGGATTTCCATCTCCAGCCCTTGCTTGAACATCTCCACCAAAGTCGACTGGGACCAGCATGAAGGCTGAATGCTCTTCCCTATCTTATTTAACATCTACATGCAGCCATTGGGAGAAGTCATTCAACAATTTTGGGTATCAGCTTTAGGTGAGGTTGGGCTCTCCCAAAACGAACTGGCGCATAATCTGGATGTCTTCCTGGATCACAGCTCTTATTAGATCAACAGATGGAGACCTGTGGACAGAAGAGTCTTTTCCAAGCTTTGGCTGGTGCAACAATTATAACAATTCCTGGAGCAGGAGGCACTCGCAACAGTTACTCATGCCTTGAGTACTTTGCAGCTGGACTAGTATAACTTACTTTTTGTGGAACTGACCTTAAAGAGAACCTGGAAATTGCAGGTGGTGAAGAATGTAGGTATATGTTATAGATATTGTAGATGAGAATAAATTTGCCCAATTTAAGTGGCATAAAAGCAACTGTAACAAAAATAAATGATTTTTTAAAGTATTATATGAATAGTGCTCAAATTCTTGGAACAATTCAGCAGAAAATTTTGCTAGCTTTGAAAATAAAACAGTGTCTATGCCATTTTTTTTTTTTAATAAAAAGGTATTTAAAAACTAAAGAGGCTTTCTGAAGACAGTACTGATAAAGGCTGTGCAAGGACCATACAGTATTTCCCTGATTCGCTTGATCCCGGATCTTTCCTTGGTTCAGGAAATGCAATTCTATTTTGACAATTCCCAACACTGGTATTACTGAACCCAGGGTAACCCTAATCCTAACCCCAACTCAGTGCTATATGATAACTGTGGTAACATCCTATTGTTTGTAATATGCTGGCCAGTGGTTTCTATTGTATAATATATGCACTTTTAGTTGATGAAAGAGAATGCCATATATTAAAGAGAATTTATGGTAGTTTTCTTCCTTAATCATTTTTATCATATCTTCCTTCTCCTTCCTCCTTCCAAACAACCACTGGGTCTTCTATATAATCACTTCATATAGAGTAAAGATTAAAAGTAGATGAAAAATGATGAGGTTCCATTGAATCAGTGTCTGAGCTTGATAATGATTGTAACTACTGGATATATCTGTTTTACCATCTCTACATGGGGGAGATTTGATTGCTGTAGCCATAGCTTTCTTTAGCTCAGCAGATTTGCTAATCACATCTACTTTTTTCACTTAGAAGTTTGAAGCAGCTTTTTATCCTGTCAGAAAAGCAAAAGGAAAATATGTGTTGTAATCAGACTAAGTGAAGTGTTGCCTTTCATGAGCTGTCAACTTCCTGAAAAAGTTGATACAAAAGATTGTCACTCATTCATAGCTTTACTTGCCATAGTTTAAATATTCCATTGCAGTTCACTTTAGGAGAATTTCTAGAGGAACATTTTATATAAATTAAAAAAGAATAATTAGGACAGAAAGCTAACAATTTCAAGGCTTGTTTCTCCGAGGAGGTAATACTACCACATTCCTATCCCATCTAAATTTTAAAGCCTAATCTATTTCCCTTTCACAAAGGGAAAATCTTTGTGAAGGACCTTCTCTTACATGGTTTGGTCAAAGAGTAATATAGTCACAGAAGTAAAGTCAGAAGAAGAATTTGTTAAGCACACAATATATGTAACTGCTCTGCAAAAAAAGAATAAGATAGTCCTCTAGCAGTGTTCATTAGAAATTTTAAGTCCAGGTTTATAACCCATTGTATACTGTTTACAGTCATTTTTATTAGGCAGCCTCATAAATTAAATTAATACTAATTTTAATAACAGTTTTGGGCATAGATTATAAATCAGTGATATCTGCAGATAAAACTATCTGAAGATAAATTAAATCCCTCTCAATCCATCTCTTCAAAAACGTTTATGAATAAATGTATGAAAAAGGCTAACTGAACTCTTTAAAGTTATAGGTTAAAGATCCTGTCCTTGGATCTTTTCTTTCCAGAGAAGAAAAAAGCTTATAGTATTATGAAGGAAAGGGAAATATCAAACGACTTTCAGTTGGAAGACAGTAGGGAAGAGCAAATTAATCAAGAAACTATTAACAGTGTGCAAATCCAGTGTGTGTACTTGGCATAATGGAAAGAAACTGAATCAACTGAAATGGTTATCTGCTTGTGTCATAATTTATGGTGCTCCATATTAATTTCTTGTGTCATTCATTTGTGTTGCCACATGACTTCCAAAAATTGATTAACAGAAACTGGGTACCATTTTCATGGCATGTGGTAAAGCAATCATTTCAGAATGTTTAGAATGCCACAATATGCTCTACTAAGTCAAAAGATTGTGTGAACTGACCTTTATAATCAGACACTGTTAGAACCAAATCTTGAATAGAAGACATTTGTTGCACAAATAACTAAGTTGTATCAGTGGTTCCCAAATTTTTGCAGTGCCAAGACTCCCAAAAATAATAAATGAATATATTCCAATGAATAAAACTAGTGATTTCATAGGGGTAGGACTGAGCAAGAAATAAATTTACCATTTATTTTTAATAATTAAAATTTGCCATTTTAGTAATTAATTTTAAATTTATATAGCAGATAAAACAATGATAAAACCTTGCAGCTTTACAAAATAAAACATTTTCATTGGAAATACAGTAAAACAATAACATTTAAAATTGTGTGTGTGTGTGTGTGCAAATCTATCTATCTATCTATCTATCTATCTATCTATCTATCTATCTATCTATCTATCTATCTATCTATCTATCAGAAGGATCAGCTTGCTTAGCTTTGCATAATTCCTGAAAACCAGGTTTTATTTTTGAGGTAGCCATTCTCATCTCTGTTCTTCAATGATTTTGGATTAATATTCAAAATATTTAAAGCAGCAGCTGTAAAACACCCTGGCACTGTTTCCAGCTGTTCGAGCAAAACAGGAATGTGTTCTGACAGGCCTAATGGTTTGCACCCACAGAGCAAGATCAGTGTCTGAATATACTGCAGACTCTCTCCTCTGGTTTCCTTGGACAAGCTAACTGCTGGCAGAGTGGGAACAAGTTGTGGCAACAATCCATGTTTAAAATTTCAAGTATGTCCAGTCTGAAGTGCCTTCCTCTATAGAAAATTTAAAATCCCCTGCAAAAGTGAAGTACTATTGCTGCTGCATGTTAGAAATGTGCCAGGAAATGCTTGTGGCTGCATATACAGTCTTGCTGAACTGAAAAAACATCTTAGATTGGTGACCTGTAGAGAATCCTGGCTGCCAATGGCAGGCTGTGGACTTAGTTCCAGAATTTCAAAGCTATCTGTTCCTCTAATCTTACATCCAGCATGTTGGAAGTTATAAACTATATATTGGGGTCAGCATGCATTGCTTTTGTAGGTGGGTGGCACAGGCAGATCAAGTAAAACAGGTGGCTTGAGTATAGCTGAAGCTCTGTTAGACTGCAAGAACTGAGCCTGCTTTGTGGTTGAAGCCCAACAAAATCAGTGCTCTCGTTTATTTCACAAATCTACTGTAGAGAAAGTTGACCACTGTTTATAAAGAGTTAAAATAATATAGAAAATGATCAGTTTGCTTCATCAAAATATTTTTTGGGAACCCAGAACAAAGAAAATGTTATTTTATCTAGTTTTTTTTTAATACAATGAACTTACATTTTCAATAAATTACTGAAATACTTATACATACACAGATGCACAACCACATTCTCTTCCCTTTTCAGTTCCTTTCTCATTCTGTCCAATTCTTGATTCCCTGTATTTTGCAACTCTTAATCTTAACTATTCTCTACACTGAAGCAGTTGAAAAAGCTGATTGCACTTTCTCTCTGCTCAGATATACAAAGTATACAGGGAAATTCTGTTCAAAAAGACTTAAGTGGGATTATTCCCTTTTGCTTTCTTTGATAGGCATGCAAGTCATTTCTCATTTGGAAAAGATAATTTCAAAGCAATAGAACATGTACCCAGTGGAATTATTAAAAAACAAAGTAGCATGAGTTAGAATCTGAACACTGGAAATCTTTACATCTCCCCTTTTTTCAATAGCCTTGGATAGAAAACCATCCGACTAATAGAGGATTATTCTAACTGAAGATGGGCAATCTGAATGTATTATGTTTGAAATGCTTTCCTCATCTTTCTCTGTTCATTAAAAAACAAAGCTTGCATTTAATAGCAAACTCGAAGCATGTAATTAGGGTTCAGAATAGTTTATATTGAAACTAGAAATCTTGGTACTAATTGCAGATATATGGATCTCAGAGCAAGAAGTGGAAAGATGGTAACAACTTTGGCCTGAGAAGCTAATAGGATTGGTTTGATAATGGTAAATAAAAATGTCATTAACAATCTGACTGTGGCAATGAAATGCCTAGGCCCTCTGTCCTGCCTAATGCTATTTCTTTGTTGTTGTTTCCCACCCATTCTTATAGAGGCCATTACATGAATTCTGGACTGAGAGTTTCACATACCTACACTGAGCTCAAACTCCGGTGAAGTTCAAAGTAGGCAGTCATGCATAAAGAATATTTGGAAGGGGCATGCATGGATTTAGCATGCACTGATAGCAGATAGACAATACCCTTAATATATGCTGCTATGTGAAAATTTATTGTCAATTGTTTAGATTTTTCGAATGTAGTCATATGCCACTAAGTGATTGATTCCTAAGACAATTTTGCTAATAGCTACTCCTGTCATATGTTCATGCCAGCTTGGCTCTATGCCACTTTAAGATAATTCTGTCTGGATTCAGACCCTTTGGTGAGAGCTTGCAAGTTATGGCTGCAACATCCACCCTCTGTCAGTTGCTTTCCTTTCTAAAGGTGGGTCATACTGTACATATATACTTTCTGTGTCTGTGTGTGTTTGTACCCACACTCACACAAAGTTAAATTAAGTGTGTGTGTGTACAAATTTAAAGCATTTATATTACACCAAACTAGCACACATACATTATCAATCATCCATCTATCCATCCATCCATCTTCCTTTCTATCTGATTCTTGTCTGTGTCCACAATCTATTATTTTTAATCATTTCAACAAACTGAAGTGAAATTGTCTTGGAATAGTCCTGTTTCTAGTTTTAGAACTCCTCCCAGTTAAACTATGTACTTTTGTCCAACTTTGAATTTGTTGCTGACATTCATATTGGTGGACCTAATTTTTTTTGGCTTCCTCTATCTTCAGTGATAATTTTTTAAAGCCAGGAAAAACTAAAATAAATTGGCTATTATAACAGAAAAAAATAATCTTATCAAATTTCATTCAGCAAGTTTTTCACTATTATGTAAAATATATCTGGCTTCATAATTTGTAGTTAAACCAAACCATATCTTATAACTGGATCAGAAATGTGAAGTTTTTACAGCAACATATTTAGTGAATTTAAAAGTTAGTTACAGCTATATTTTCTATTGTCAATAAATTAACAGATGCTGTAACAAAAGACAATTAGATTCAATTACAAATGAAACAATTGCAAATTAAGTCTTAGCTGTACTTTTCACAATTCACATAATGAATTGTTCTCTTCTTCTAAGCTGGTGAATATATTTTGCTCCATAGTAATCCTAAATGAGATTAACACAACAGAAGTTCTACTTTCAATTATATTGGACACATCAGAAAATGTTTAATAAGGTTTGATGTAATCACCTTGTTGTGTGACATGCTTTTTAGAAATTGGAACATTAACCCATAAAGTGTATATTTCTCCTACCATTGCTACATTTGGAGCTGAAATCCAAGGGATTGTTCGTATCTCTATCTCTATCTCTATCTCTATCTCTATCTCTCTATATATCTGCCCATTTGTCCATGACTCTAGATGGCATATAAAGATAAAGAGTCAAAGGGAGTATGAGAAAGCAAATGTTAGAATTTTCTTTGAGGAATTTATAGATTGTTGGGAGAAAGAAGAAAGATTACAAAATTGGTTTATTTGATCAAAGTTAAAATAATGGGTTGCTATTTCTGGTGATGTTTAATGGTTTTTCTGATTGGGACTGGATGATGATGGTTATTTCTGGTAATGTTTAATTGTTTTTTTGTTTTTTTGTTTTTTGACTGGGACTGGATTTTGACTATTTGAAGAGATGAGATAGAGGGTATCTGTTTAAATAGAAATGGAGATATGAATATAAAAGGAAGGATTCAAATTGGGTGTAACAGATAAAGTTTGTAATACTTAAGTTGTTATTTCTGATAACATTTACTACTTTTGCTGATAGATATGGTGCGATGAGGTTTTAGAAATGGGCTTATCGAGAATGGGTGAGGTATGGAATGAAGAGGTGTTTGGTTGTATTTTAAGAGAGTGATAAATTGTTAATGTTGATTATACTTGCTGGGGATGAAGGAGGGAGGCTTCTTTTTCTATCTGTTTCTTCCCCTTTTTTTCCTTTTTCTTTTTCTCTACTTTTTTCATTTTTCATTTTTTAAATTTAATTTTAAATGTATTTCTAGACTATGTAGTTGCATTAGTTTTATCTGTATAATATAATCTTTAATAAAATTATAAAAAACCAAAGTTACTTTTTCATCACCATCATAAATGTGAATGGTTGCTGTCCGAGGCAGTCGCTAAATGAGGACTAATGTATCACTGTATACAGTATGTAAGTGTCTGGAGAAAGAGAGAGATACATTATTTAACTGACCTGAATATTCTATAACTCCCTCTTCCCAAATAAATCCATGTGCCTAGAGATTTGGCTTCAAAAGGAACATCAAAATTTCCTTCTACTTTTTTTCTGTACTGGGCTAAAGTGAAAGGTTCTGGGCAGAAGAGCTAAGAACATTACCATGGAGAGGCCAGAATATGTCAGGAGGTTTAACCAGATTGATTACAGCCTATCACAGTTCTTTTTAGTGGGGTTCTGTTAGCCAAAATGTTTACCAATGGATGAGTTATTAAGGCTGTACAAAGCTTTGCTCTGGATATTTTATTTGAAGGTGATTTGATTAAACAACCCCTTTGAAATGAATCTCTAAACTGAATGGCTGAATTGATTTGATGAATCAAATCAAAGCAGGTATCTTTAAATCAATTTGGCAATTCAAAGGACTTTTGTCTGCACACATTATTATGGATCTGAATTTTCAAATGGGATTGATTTAAATCAAACTGTCTTGATAAACCAGATTGGCAATTTGAATGAGATCTTCCTGCTTATCAGACTGTTAAAAGTTCTCTCTTCACAGGCTGTAACAAGAATTAACACAAGGCAGGAATTACTATTTTTATTTAGTTTTGGACACATTGTGTATTAAAATATTATGTATATATTTAACTTTTGGGGGTTTTAAAACTCAATACCCTAATTATATATTAGGGAAGTTTCATATGACAGTGCAGTCAAGAGCAACGTGTAAAATCACTCTATTTTGAGATAGAAAAGAGGAAATTAGCTCAAACTATAAGCTAAGCCAGGGCACCAACCTTTTATGAAGTAAAATATAGGAATGAAGTTGTACTAATATCCTGTTCTGGTTTAGTTTTCAACTGGCAATCTAGAAAGAGAAAGTATTTTCTTCCAGCCAATTCTTAATTCTTTATCAATAAATTCAAGTCTTTCTTTACTGAGCATATATTAAAGACATTAGGACATAAAGAATTAAGATAGATTTACACAATATAGCCTAAACTAGTTCAGGTACAGCTAGGCAAAAAAATACGGTGCTAAACCAAGAAAAATCCAGCAGTTGAAAACAATGTTTCTGCTTGTTTTCACAATCCTACTGAGAGACAGTTAATATCACAAAAGTATGTGAAGCCTGAAAAAAAGGGTGGGGAGAGGAGGCTATGTGGCTGTTCATTGCCCCATAAAAAGAACATTTTTCCCAATAAAAGTGTTGGGAAATCATAATACACATTTCCTAATACTTTACCACCAAAAAATTCGTGAAATGAACCCTGAGGGTGAGGGCACTGCATGCAACTTGCAGTCATGAGCTGCCTGCCCTGCTTTATACCAGAGGCTTCAGACAATCCATCTGCTTGCAGACATAACAACAGGCTTGCAAGGGTGATAGCAGAGGCCTTTCTTAGGTAATTCCTCCAGTGATTGTGGGGGATCACAAAGAAGACTGGGACATTACATTTGTGGACAGACTGAAGTGTTTGGAAGCCGTCCATTACTTAGATTAGAAAAAGGGTATCTTGGTGTTAATTTGCTGGTGCCAAGTGAGAAACTTCTGATCTGATTAACTTCTCATATGACAAATGTTTAGCTAAAGTTTCCTCTTTCTTACCTCTCTGGGCAGCCATGGAATAGTTAGTGCTTGAAGGACTGGAGATACAGAAAAACCAACTGTTTTAGGAGGAGGATCACAGCTGCTATTCTTTTAAATAATATGTAAAGCTATAGAATCAAATCCACACTTAGTGAATTCTGCAGCTTGGAAAACTTACATTAAAATGCTGAAAATCCAAGAACCCCTTAAATTTTGTTTTCTCTCACTTGACCAAATTTGTGACTATAATCTTGCACTATATTTAAACAAGAGGCTTTCAGGGGTGCTTAGGGCCATATTTAATACATCGTTGCATTAAAATATGGCTTTGAGCCTTCAGATTCTTTCAAAGTAGCAGTTTGAATTCTGCTTCTAGAAATGCTTCCCCAGCTGCAACTTTATACCCCAGCCCCCCCCCCCCCCCATTGCTTGATTCACTCCAGTCTTCAACTCTTATCTTTATTTTACTGTTGTTGGTTGGAAATGATATTTCATTGCTTTTACTATCATGGGGTATCTATAGCTACATGAGAAGGATCCATACAGCTTCAACAGTAAGCAGATAATGTCTTGGTGATTTCCCTGCTGCTTTCTTTCTGAACCACAGACAGGAAGGGAAAAGCTTCTACAGTAGCTGTTATTAGTTGCTGACGTCTTCTGGCACCGAATCTTTCAGTTCCCAGTTTACTTATGGTCGCAATTGTTTCATGTATTAAACAAACAAAACCACTAAATCCTACCCCAGAAACCTTATGAGATAGTTTTATAGGCATTCTGACAAGCTGATACTTTGTAGCTCAAATTATCACTGACAATAGTTTTTTCCAAGCTTTAGAAATTGGAAGTGGGGACAGAAGTGGAAGAAAAGTAAAGAAAGAAGAGATTTCCAAAGTAATGCATCAACTGATTCCCATCAAACAGAGACAAAAAGATAGTGAAGAGGAGTAATATTAATATTTAGTCTCCAATTATTTCAAGTCAAGAGAACACATTCCTTGACTTATAAATGTAGCCCCCCACCCCTGCATAACTGCTATGAGGGTGTATGTGACTATAACCAAGCTCTCTGCACCAGTCTGCATGGTACTCTTTCTTTTCCATTTTATGTGAGGAATATCTCAGGAACCTATCAGATACAGTCACTCAGATCTGTTCAGAGTTAGATTCTGATTAGTACGGTCTTGTCATGTATCTGGGAGGTGTTTGACCTGTAAAGTGGGCAGGATCCTTGGGACTGTTAACCCAGCTACCTCTCCTTTAGATTCCTGGCCATCCTGGTTAGTTAAGACTACCCCGGAGGTGATATGTGGTTGGGTCCATGCTCAACCATGTCAGGGTACTGGTTGGATTATTTTTTAAACCTCTTATTAATCAGTTAATGGTGTACCAATGGTTTTATTCTTTGGGCTGTTTGGTCAGAAGCAGTGAGGATAACCAAATGTTGGCTTAAGGCTTTTTGAGAAGAGAAAATCATGGCTGTGTGTTAGGGAATAGAATATTTTAGTCTGTTTAGATAAAATGATGCCTGAAGAAAACTTTAGCAGAACTATATTTGGATCAAACATCAGATAAAAGGAATTTAACAAGAAATATAGGCAACATTCACATAATACTTCTTTATTGGATTAAAAGGTGCTAAATTTCATAGTAACAGATTAATCATGTTGCCTGGATGACAGTTTTAAGGTTCCTTGAAACTGAAAACATTAGCTACCCATTTGCAGTATTATGATAGCAGAACGTACAATATTTTCTCTCTGAGTTTTGAGTTCAATGCAATCATACCATAAATGATTACTCAGACCAAATTTGCTTGTCATCCTGATCAACAGCATACTGGGAATAAGAAAAAAAACTTCGGTCATCAGTTTCTGACATCACAGTCTGCAGGGAGTTCACTAATACTTTACCTGAACTGATTCTAACAAGGTTCAGGTTTAAGATTTGATGCTGAATGAACTGGACAAAATGGTGTATCTGGCTGAACTGTGGTCTCTTCATTTTGGAGCTACTTTGATATTCCATAAACTTAAATGAATAAACAAAAACTATTATATATACAGATACAGATACAGATACAGTATATATTTTTGTTCTTCCAGAGCTGTCTGTTTTGCATTCTACATGTTCACAGCCAATGTGCATAACTAAACCATTCTACACACTAGAACTTCGAGCTGAGCTTTGGGTGAAAAACCCAGCACTTTGAGCTGGGAAATATTCCAGCTAAATATAAATTATTAATTGTCTTGATTATCAAGCGAAGGGAATTTCCTATAGCTTTTAGCTTTGTTTTTGTTTGAGCAGGAGCTCTTTTGTATTTCCTCACTTTTTTTTTTTTTTTGCCTTTTGGTCTCCTCTGTTGCTGTATTTCCCCCCGCCCCCCTCCTGGCCTCTTTTCAAATTGAATAATTGAGCCTGACGTATCTTACAAATCATGTAATTAAGAAACAATGCACACAAAAGAGAGTCCTGGCAGGATCAATTTGTTAGTTAATATCCTGAGGCAAAAAGCCTAGGCCAGATGAAATCATTTGCCACATTGACAAACTGATCATTATGATTCAAGGATGGCTTGGGAAACGATGATTCCATTGCAGGCAATAAAGAATGAGCAAATGCAGTAGAATGGTTTTGGATTGTGGAGCCAAAGAGGCAAGCAATAAGACTGTGACAGGAAATGCTTACCAAAAAATTACAATTAACATCAAAAGCTCCTAAGAGAAGGTTTTGGCCCCAGTCCCTTTTCACTCAGGGCAAGATAGAATAAATTCATAAATACCAGCAAATAAATATGTAACACATTTGCATCACATTTCCCCAACAGGAAAATGTGAGGAATTTAAGATAGAACATGGGTCATGGTCCCAAGCCTATGCTCATATTACGTTTGACTTACATGGGAAACATATTTCTATTTGTATCAAAATATGTATGAAGCCTATGATGAAGCTATGATTTCTGTGTAGAAGAAGTGCTTTGCCATTGCCTCCTTCCTAGGGCTGAGAGACAGTGACTGGCCCAAGGTCACTCACCTGGCTTTGTGCCTAAGGTGGGACTAGAACTCACAATCTCCCGGTTTCTAGCCTGGTGCCTTAACCACTACACCAGACTGGCTCTATCGTGATGTTACTGGACAATAATTGTGAAATGTCACCGAGGCATCATGTGTTTTTTTTCTTGGCATGCAAGTTAAGTTCCCCATTAAAATGGAGCATAATAGATAGTTAGCGAAAAGAGGAAAATCCTTATGTTTGTAGAAAAAAAGGATTTGAAAATGAGTTCAGCTAAGTAGAAGGAAGGACCTGCTTCTTGCATTTTTTTTGCACTATGTTCACTGTTTGTGCCCTCCAAAGATAATAATCTAGAAAGTGAAGTAATTAGTGATGGACAGGAGAGAAGAGAAGCAAAAAGGAAATATAGTGCATGTTGATGTCATAAAAATAACAAAAGGTGGCAAGACATTTGAAATTAATTTCCATTCCAAGTTTTAGGATGTGATTCTTCATTTTACAATACTGCTATAATTTTACTTATTTAGAAAATGTATATGGTTGTCTATCTTAAATACATAACTCTGGGTGGCTTAACAAACCAGTCTACAAGAAAAATAAAAATAAAATTATAAACAAAAGAAAAAATACAGTTAAAATAATCAAACACAAACCAAGGCACCGTATATCAAACTCACTATAAACACACATATATTGCCCTCCCCTTGACATCCTGGCCCTAATGTTTGGGGGGGGGGGAGCCAGGTCTTAATATCCTTCCTGTAATAGTACAGCCTCATGTGGCACAGAGTGGTAGGCAGCAGTTGCACACGAAACTCTCCCCACGACCTGAGTTCAATCCCAGTGGAAGCTGGATTCTTGGCTAGCAGGCTCAGGTGGACTCAGCCTCCCATCCTTCTGAGGTTGGTAAAATGAGTACCCAGCTTGCTGGGGAAGGTGACGACTGGGGAAGGCAATGGCAAACCACCCCGCTATAGTCTGCCAAGAAAACGTCGTGAAAGCGGCGTCCCCCCAGAGGGTTAGACATGACTCGGTGCTTGCACAGGGGACATTTCACCTTTCACACAATAGCCCTCCAGAAGGACAAGAGGGTTTATTTGTTTATTTATTTATTTATCAAATTTGTCACCGCCCATCTCCTCCTACTGGAGGGACTCTGGGCGGTTTACAACAAGTTAGTCAATTAAAACAGTAAATAAAATACAAATACAATATATAAAAAATATAAATACCCTTAATAAATGCAGGAGCTACTGCAGTGCAGGAGCTACTGCAGAGAAGGCCTGCTTCCTGGACCCTGCCAAAAGGAATTCTCTTGTAGACGGGGTCCTCAGCATGCCCTCTCTGCATGATCGGGTAGGACGGGTTGATGTAATAGGGAAGAGGTGGTCCCTCAGGTAACCTGGTCCCATGCCATATAGGGCTTTAAAGGTGATAACCAACATCTTGAATTGGACCCAGAAGCAGACTGGTACCCAGTGCAGCTTGTGCAGTAGAGGTGTTATGTGTGCCGATCTCAGGGCACCAAAAATAACCCATGCAGCTGCGTTCTGGACCAGCTGTAGCTTCCAGATACTCTTCAAGGGTAGCCTAATTCAAGGTGCTGGTTATCTCTTAAAAAAGCCTTGCATGGCAGAGGACCAGTTTATTTGTGGGACTACCTGCTCCCAAGAGTTTCTGCCCATTCCATAAACTCCAATAGAGGGGGAACATTCCAGGTCCCCTCCTTCAAACAATGTAATATTGTGGAACCCAGGAGGTATACCTGATAGTGGTGGCTCCTGTCCTTTAGAATGATCTGCACCCTGATATACAGTCAGGCCTGACCTTCCAAGGCCTTTGGAAAGGTATTAAGATGTGGTTCTTTTCCTGACTGCTCGGTCGGAGTGAGAGGATTTCCTAATTGTTGAGTTAGTATATTTTAGTTTTGATCACCATTTTATTGTTTTCATTGTTTTTAATGGTTTTTTAATTTTTGTTTTATGATTTCTCGTATGCTACCCATAGTCATGTTGTCTGAGTTGGGCAGCCATATAAATGTTCCAAATAAATAAGCGCAGCCCCCTAAGATTCACATATTTGTATTCAACCTGAAAAATAATAGTGGTATAATTACCCACCTTCAATGGGAAGTAAAGGAAATACAGTTGCTTCTGATAGCTTAACGCATATGAACAAATTTAACGTCACATTCTACAGTAATCTGCAGAAATTAAAAATCCACCTCAACCAAATTAGAAGGGGAAAATGTGCCGAAAATCCCTTCTGTTGATATTATTACATCACTACTCCTTCTACTCTGGTCTTCAGCAACTCCCCCCAAAATAAAATGCATTGGATGCCGAAAAGTTGCATACCCCGATTTATGCTATGATGTAGGACCAAACCAAAATAATAATAATAAGAATTGATCCTGGCTTGTTTGAACTGGCCCTAATGTAATGTAAAGGAACTTCAACTGAGAAAAAGAAAGTTTCTTTTTTCTTTATGGTTGCCAGATGGGGGGAAAGGAAGCATGCAAGCCGGAGACTTATGCAGGTTCATGCACAGAATGCTTTTTGCACTGTATTAAAAAAGACCAGAAGTTTTTATAGGAATTAATCACTTTCTTTTTCGAATAGAGTTTCATTTTCATTTTTTGAAAAGATACAGATGATACAAAGCACAGCAACCTTCCTGTTGTAGTAAAGCTAATGTGCAATAGACTAGTCTTAGATTACTCTAGAGAAAACTCTCTTGCATCTTGTGCTTCAGGGCAAGCATGTAAACTGGGCAAGTGTCTTCTTGATGTGTTACATCTCTCAGTTTTGACAGTGCTGCATTGTCAGAAAAGATGAATATTTAGTATTGCATGCGGTGATGCATTGCTTGGTATCAAACTTTAACATTATGTATTGAAAAGGAGTAACAGATGGCATGCAATATATCATATCTTCAAAATCCTAAATAATATCCCCAAAGTGCTAGGAAATGCATGGTACAATTAATTTTTATTTGTTCCCTATTTAAAGAAGATCCCCTGCTCTGGGAATACAATCAATTTTTTTATACCCTGAACCTTTAAGGAAGAAAAAAGTAACTACTTCAATCACTTTTAATCAGCGCTTAACTGTCCCTGCTGTAAGGAGGTGGCTATACTTAAATTGCAATTACAGGTAAATTTAAAATCAATTATAAATAAAATCTTCAGTGGATGATGCTAAAAAGATTAGAAGGACTAGGATACATTCACACAAAAGGCAAAGCTTGTCAACACAATTGTGGCAAAGTGCTACCATCATGAAGATAATTCTGTAGTAATGCAATAGAAAGGCCATTATCCAATCTAAGTGTGGCTGGTTAAAAGATGCCAACAATACAGGAGTCTCAAATGGCAAACGCACCCCCTTATCCCTTTTTAAACTGAAAGATATTTGCCTCTGAGGAGGAATTTTGCTCTCTAAATAGAAACTGCAATTAATATTTTCTGCTGATAAACATTATTTTCATGTATGTAGATTCAGTCCTTTCTGTAGTTTTAAGATTTATGGCCATGATATTAGCTCAGAAATTGGCAGGTGGTGAAGTAGGGGAGCTAAAATTGAGCTGCAAGATGATTACTGTGAGGAAAAAAAAAGGAAATTAATTTATAGAGTATGCTTGAGCAGGGGACGTGGTGGAGCTGCGGGTTAAACCGCTGAGCTGTTGATCGGAAGGTCGGCGGTTCGAAACCGCGCGGTGGGGTGAGCTCCCGTTGCTCGTCCCAGCTCCTGCACACCAAGCAGTTCGAAAACATGCAAATGTGAGTAGATTAATTGGTACCGCTTCGGCGGGAAGGTAACGGTGTTCCGTGAGTCATGCCGGCCACATGACCCGGAAGTGTCCCTAGGGACAACGCCGGCTCTAAGGCTTAGAAACGGAGATGAGCACCGCCCCCTAGAGTCGGACACGACTGGATTTTACGTCAAGGGAAACCTTTACCTTTACCTATGCTTGAGCAAGTAGTCCACTGCATAGTGTATGTAACATTCAAATCCTCTGAGACTTGCTCACACCAATTTGAAGCAGTGCAATCCATCAATCAACCAAGAAAGGAGGAAAGACCTGTTGGACTATGCTTACAGAAGAAGAATGAGAAAGAAAATTGGTAATTTTAGGATAGTATGAGAGAACAGGGTGGTCTAAAATTGAGGGACCCATGCTCTGCTGGCTTGATATACCTTCCAAGCACTTTTACAGCCTCTAGAACTACACAGTATTGCCAAACAAAATCTGAAAGGAAATTATCAGTCATGGGTGAAGCAGTTTCTTATGTGACCTAAAAAAGCTTTGAACAAGCTCAGTATACCTTAAACTGCCAAGTCTTAGCAGAACATAGCACCCAGCTGACATTATCAGGGCTCAGAAGATAAACAAGATCAATCCTGGTTAGTACTTGGATTGGAGCACCAGGAAACCATCAGTGGGAAGCCATTTCCATATTGCTGAAAAGAAAACCACGTGGATATGTTGATGATGTCACCCGGTGTTGAGTTCACCTCAAAATAGACTGTCCTTTTTCTGGAGCAGATTACAAGATGTGGAACTAAAATATGCATGTACAGCCATTTATAGGCATGTTTTCATCAATGTTTTACTGGATATGCAGTATACATCTATACTGTTACTAAGAAAGCAGCATGCTTATGTCCATGACACAAGAAATCACTAGTGTTGAGCTTGACTTGAAGGAATCTTTCTGAACTACAAAATAAAAATAAAACAGAACCTCTCAAAACCGGCCACCTGCTTGATGATTAGAAAAAATAGATACTAGTAAAAAGAGAAGGTTTTTTTTCTTGTAACCACAGAGTGAGAGGTGATTCTGTATTGATACTTACAATTGCTGTAAAGAAATTTTGGGGGTTATGAAATGTGTTCTTCATTTTGAGGTAATTCCTGAAATTGTTTCCTTCCGGTCTTCAGTTCAGAGAACAGTTACACTTCCCTAATTATTCATCATTGTCATGCGCTGCCTACCGCTGAGTGAAACACAGACACTGTTTCAGGAAAAGCAGGTTCAGGTTTATTTCAGCGTAGTGCTAGTCGGGAAAAAGGCTGAGAGTGAAGGGAGCGCGCCAGTGCGGGGTTTAAATACCCCGCGCCAGTCAGCGCCCCCTCACTTTGGGTTGCGTCATCCCCCCTTAGTCCTGCATGCTTTCGTGCCAGTAGGTGAAGGGTTGCAGAGCCCCTGCTGGTGCCCCGGGCTTCGCCCATAATCTGTTTCTTCCTCCGGCCGGTGATTGCTGTCAGCTGGGCGATCTCCGTTGCGCTTTGCTGACAGCTTCAGGTGTGCCTCGTGATCCGCCCTGTCTTTGTCTTTCCTTCTTCCTCTTTTGTGTCCTGATGGCTGGATCATCCGGCCGGGGTCATTCCCTTCTCCTCGGGGTCTGTGTCTGTTGTTGTGCGTGCTTTGCTTATCTTAAGTCCCTTCCTCTGCTTCCTAGGTATTGTCATGTATGCTGTTGTGCTGATGTCTTCAGCTCAATGGCACTCATGACATACTGCCCCCCGTTCGAATAGTGCCCCCCCCCCAGCATTCCGGTTTTCTCCGGGAGAGCTGTCAAAAAATTTATTTATTTTTTTGAATTTCCCGCCGGAGTGTTTTCGCCCCTCCCCCTGTTCCGCCCTCTACCTCGTGTCCATCTTTTGGGTGTGTTCCGAGTGCGCATGCCTCGACCACACCCTGGGAGTGCGCATGCCCCGGCCACACCCTGCTTGTTTGTGCTCAGTTCATGGTGGGAAGAGGCGTGGCTGGTCGGGTGCTTTTCAGCTCCAGGTAGGAACCTTAACTTTTTGTATTGTGAGATCGCCATTGCCATGTGTGCATCCTGGGCATTGCCCCCAGGCTATGCACTGGTGACCAATCATCACTCCCTAGTGGGCCCAGGGCGGGGGGAGGGTGAGTCCCGGGGGGGAGGAGGTCTACTCAAGTCGTGGGCTTGGGGGGCCCTTTCCCCTGGGGGTGCGGTGGGTGGGGGGGGCCGCGGGGGGAAGGGTATTCAGGGGCCAGTTCGGCTTGGCGCCCCTTTGGCTTGTCGCGGTACGTCCTGTGGAATTCCCCGAGTCAGGTCTGGCGCCTTGATGTGTTGCGCCGCCACCCATTCTGGGTGGGGGAAGTGTTTCCACCTTACTAGGTAGTGTAGTGTTCCCTGTTGACGGCGAGAGTCGAGTATGTCTCTTACTTCGAAATGTTGTTGGCCGTCGATCATCACTGGGGAGGGCAGTGGCGTGCTTGGGTGCCATCGAGAGGTGGTTGCAGTTTTCAGGAGGCTGGTGTGAAGTACCGGGTGGAGTCTCCATAGATTGTGTGGCAGGTCCAGGCGTAGTGCCACCGGGTTCACTATCTGTGTCACTCGAAGCGGCCCGATATACTTAGGTCCCAGTTTTTTTGAGGGTTGAGGTGACTTCAGGAATTTGGTGGATAGGTAGACCATATCCCCTGCCTGGAACGTCGGTTGCTGGCGCTGGTGCTTGTCAGCCTGCTCTTTGTAGGCCGCCTGTGCTTCCTTCAGCGCTGCCGTGATTATTGGCCACGATTCCGCTATCTTCCATCCCCAGTCACTAGCGTCCACTTGGGGTCCCGGGGGTTGCGGTAGCTCTGGTATGTTCCTGGGGTGCAGAACCGTTTGGAAGATGCCCGGGACATATATTCTGCCTTCCCCCCATGCCAGGTCCTGTGCCATCGTCACCTTGTCGGGGTTTGCTAGTAGCCAGGGGTCGGTTTTGAGGGCGGCGGTGAGGTCCGCGCGTATACCTCCTGGCAGTTGCGGGTGGCGCCGTCTGGTCGCTGGTTGCCCTGCCATCGGTTGCGACGTGGGGTTGGGCCGCTTCTGAGCGCCGCTCCGGGTGGTCACCGCCATCCCCAGCTGGGAGGCGGATAGGACCGTCCCGATCATATCTGGGGCGGGCTCTTCATCTTGGGGCAGTCGGGAGAGGGCGTCAGCCAGGAAGTTCTTTTTGCCCGGCATGAACTTCAGTTGAAAGTTAAAGTGGCTGAAGAATTGGGCCCATCTGACTTGTTTTGGGCTGAGGCGTCTGGGCATCCAGAGGGCCTCGAGGTTCCGGTGGTCTGTCCAGACCTCGAATGGTTGGGTGGCTCCTTCTAGTAGATGCCTCCATGTTTCTAGCACTGATTTTACTGTGAAGGCTTCCTTCTCCCACATGTGCCAGCGCCTTTCCGTCTCCGAGAATTTCCTCGACAGGTAGGCGCATGGCTTCAGGATTCCTGTGGGGTCCTTTTGGAGTAGGATGGCCCCCAGGGAGAAGTCTGAGGCGTCGGCTTGGACCACGAATGGCCATTCTGGGTCCAGGTGCGCGAGGATTGGCTCCGTGGTGAACAGCGTTTTCAGCCTGTCGAATGCGGTTTGACACGCGGGAGTCCAATTCAGTACTGTCCCTGGGTTCTTGGTGCGCCGTGTGTCCCCCACCCCTTTAGTTTTGAGGAGGTCTGTTAGGGGGAGGGCTATCTCCGCAAACCCCTGTGCGAATGACCTGTAGAAATTCGCGAAGCTGAGGAAGCTCTGGAGTTGGCGCCTGTTACGGGGGCGTTCCCAATTCACCACCGCCTCGACTTTTGCGGGGTCCATCTCTATGCCTTCCCCGGAGATTCGGTACCCCAGGTAGTCTAGGCGTGCTTTATGGAATTCGCACTTTGAGGGTTTGGCATAGAGTTTCGCCCTTTTTAGCTTCTCGAGGACTTGTCTGACTAGGGTTACGTGTTCCTCGTGCGTCTGAGTGTAGATGAGGACGTCATCTATGTAGACCAGGACTCCTTTAAACAGGTGTTCATGCAGAACCTCATTGATGAGCTGCATGAACACCCCTGGGGCCCCTGCTAGTCCGAATGGCAGCACTTTGTACTGAAAGGCGCCTAGGGGGCAGTTGAACGCAGTTTTCCATT
This sequence comes from Candoia aspera, assembly GCF_035149785.1. NCBI lineage: Eukaryota > Metazoa > Chordata > Lepidosauria > Squamata > Candoiidae > Candoia > Candoia aspera. The sequence continues at coordinate 54,342,144 of NC_086158.1, forward strand.
CGTCCCCCTCCCTGATTCGGATTCGGTAATACGCCTCGCGAAGGTCCAGCTTGGAGAATACTCTGCCCGTGGACAGGTGGGCGAGCATGTCTTTCACGAGGGGTAGGGGGTATTTATTGGATAGGGACGCTGCGTTGAGGCCCCGGTAGTCGGTGCAGAGCCGTAGGGTGCCGTCTTTTTTCTCCCGGAATAAGATGGCCGCTCTGACCGGTGAGCATGCCGGCTCTATGAAGCCCCTATCCAGGTTTTTATCGATGAACTCCCGGAGGGTTGTCATCTCTTTCGGGGTCATCGAGTAAATCTTCGGCCTGCGTAAGGGGACATCGGGAAGCAGGTCAATCCTACAGTCCGTCTTGCGGTGGGGGGGTAGTTGATCAGCCTCCGCCTCTCCGAAGACCTCTGAGAAGTCAGCGTATTGCTCAGGTAGGTCTTCTGGGGTAGCTATGTTGTCCTGGGTTGCCGCCTCTGCCCGTCCCACTGTGGGGTTGGTCCTGCCCGCCGGAACTGGCGCCCGGTACGCGCCGTCGTCGAATTGGAAGGTGCGGGTCTTCCAGTTGATGCGAGGGTTGTTAGTCGCGAGCCATGGTATTCCCAAGACTACGATGGGCCGCCCTATGTGGGTTACCACAAACGATGTTTGTTCGGTGTGGGTGCCCATTTGTAGGGTGACCGGCTCGGTCTGCATCGTGGTTGGTTTCCCTCCCGCTGTTGAGCCATCCAGCTGGTGGAATGCCAGCGGCGTGGGGAGGGGAAGGCAAGGTAGGTCGAGCTTGGCGACTATGTCGGGGTGGATCAGGTTTTTGGAGCACCCCGAGTCCACTAGTGCCGCGGCCGTGGTGGCTCTGTTGCCAATGGAGAGCTTGATTGCCCCCATTATTATGGAGCATTCGTCGCTCTGTCTATGTGTTTCACGCCCCTGTCCCACCACCTGCCTCGAGGCGCGTTTTAAGGCAGGCGGGGAGCATTTCCCGCCGGCTGGTCTGGGGCTTCGGCGTCCTCCCCCCCCAGGTAAGCGTCCCAGCCTTCGTCCGGTGTCGCTGTGGCTCCGGTCATCCGGCGGTGGGGGGGCGGTGGCGGGTTGGTTGGTTTGAGCGTCGGTTTCAGTGCGGGTTTGGGAGCGCTAGCTAGTGTTCGGTTGGAGAAGCAATCTGCCGTTTTGTGCCCCATTTTTCCGCACCTCCCGCAGGGCCCGCGAGTAAACCTTTTCTTTTGATATGTGGGACCGGCCGGCCCCAAGTGTGGCACGGGTACCTTTGGGCTGGTGTTGGTTTTGTCCTCTGTCATCGCCATTAGGAAGGTGCGGTGTGCGTGTTCTGCTCTCCCCGCGAGGTGGATCCAGCCTTGCAGAGTCTCCGGGTCGTCCCGGTAGAGTACCCATTGGAGTACCTCGCGGTTGAGGCCCCTTTTGAACATTTCTAGCAGGGTGGTCTCGGACCAGTTGTTGATCTTCCCTGCGAGGGTTTTAAATTCGAGGGCGTAGTCTGGGACAGTTCGTGCGCCCTGTTTGAGGCCTTGGAGTGTGCTTTTGGCCCTCTCCTTGGCTAGTGGGTCCTCAAAGTAGTGCTTCATCTCGGTGATGAAGGCGTGGAAGTCAGAGAGGGCGGGGGAGTTGGACTCGTACATTTGGACGTACCAGTCCGCCGCCCTGTCTTGTAGTTTGATCGCCACGGCTGCGATCTTGTCCGCTTCTGAGTTAAAGGAGTGTCCGTGCCGCCCCATGAACTCCCTGGCGTTTGTGATGAAGAACGACAGTTTCGCGGGGTTCCCGTCGAAGAAAATGGGGAAGTCCTTTGGGGCCTGGGTGTTCAGTGAGTCCCCTCTTCTCGCTCCCCGACCCATGGCTTTGTCCACCTGGGGCGCTTGCTGGTTAGCGTTTGGCCTATGGGGGTGCCAAGGCCTGCTCGGGGTTTGGATCGGGGTTTGTACCTGCACGGGAACGTAGTTGTGAGGCATGGAGGACATCAGCGATTGCAGCGTGGTCCCGAGGTCCCGTAGTTGGGCCTCCATGGCCGCAAGTCTGGCTTGCGTTTCTCGGTCCAAGGTCCGCACCGCAGCTGTGGTCGGACCTGTCGGTGTTTCCGTATGGTTGAGCCACCGGTGGGGTTCAGGCATTCCTTTCCACTGGTCAGCTTCCTCGACTTGGAAGTGAATCGGCTGGTTTGCCTCTCCGTCCTCCACCATGCTTGCTGCAGTTGGGCTGAAGCTCCACGCCTGTGGCTGGGGTGCGATGTGGGACGGGGGGGTTTCCGCGGGTCTCAGGAGGTATGTTGCTCCTTCCCGTGGCTGGGACGCCTCCGCCTCCGCCTCCGCCTCCGCCTCCGCCTCCCTCCGGGGTTGGAGCTGAGGCTCGGGGTGGGCCGGGAGGTTGTCTGTGGCTCCTGGGGTCCGCATTGCCTCTGGCCTCGGTCGGTCCTCCTCCTCTTCTCGCCGTGCGGCTCGGCCACCCTGGCCGTGACACGTCGGCTTCATCGCCCTCCGCTCGTGTTCTTCTCGCTGTCTGTTCCTCCCGCGGCTCGTTGTTGTCCGGTGGGGCTTGGCGAGGCTGAGTTTATGACTCTCAGCTTTATGTCATGCGCTGCCTACTGCTGAGTGAAACACAGACACTGTTTCAGGAAAAGCAGGTTCAGGTTTATTTCAGCGTAGTGCTAGTCGGGAAAAAAGCTGAGAGTGAAGGGAGCGCGCCGGTGCGGGGTTTAAATACCCCGCGCCGGTCAGCGCCCCCTCACTTTGGGTTGCGTCATCCCCCCTTAGTCCTGCATGCTTTCGTGCCAGTAGGTGAAGGGTTGCAGGGCCCCTGCTGGTGCCCCGGGCTTCGCCCATAATCGGTTTCTTCCTCCGGCCGGTGATTGCTGTCAGCTGGGCGATCTCCGTTGCGCTTTGCTGACAGCTTCAGGTGTGCCTCGTGATCCGCCCTGTCTTTGTCTTTCCTTCTTCCTCTTTTGTGTCCTGATGGCTGGATCATCCGGCCGGGGTCATTCCCTTCTCCTCGGGGTCTGTGTCTGATGTTGTGCGTGCTTTGCTTATCTTAAGTCCCTTCCTCTGCTTCCTAGGTATTGTCATGTGTGCCGTTGTGCTGATGTCTTCAGCTGAATGGCACTCATGACAATCATAATCTCACCAAAAATTGTCTTTTGAATATCACATATGGCCTGCTATTTAGTAATTAGAGATGCTGATATTTTAATTTGTTCCAAATCATGTAAGTGACAGAATTCCTAATTTTTCTCTCTTCATCAGTTTACAAAAGAATTATCATGCCTGCCTAAGAATAACTGATGTTGTTTCTCTGTGTTTGAGAAGCTATGATTCTTGCAAATATGGGACAGACTGCGTAACATGAAATAACAACTAGAAATAGAAGCCTATCATTTTCTAAAAATTCTCTGCAAGCCGGGCAATAAACTTGATTAAACTATACTTAGCCGCTGGTGAAAAGCAAAACAAGTAGATTTTAGTAGTAAATCTACTACACAGCATAGAACAAGCATCATTTTTCCTTAAGAATGTTAAATAATAGGCCAGTTGTAGCATTAACGAGAAGTGACTATTTCAGCAGATGCTGTTGAGGTAGAAAGCAACAATGTTGTTTTGGAAGTCAATTGCTTAGGCTCTCTGGCCTGGCCTGCATCCTCAGGGGCGTAGAGGAACATGGTGTTGATTCAGCAGGCAATCTACAGTATTAGCCTTCTTTTGCACCACAGATAAACTACCTTAGCTTGGCTATAAAAAAAACTACCATAGCACAAGAGTGATATTTAAGCACTCCCATGATCTCAAAAGAACGGCCTTAAGTAACCAACTAATTCTTGATTTCAGGCTTATGTTTGCAGTGTGAAGATTATACCCTGCTATAAAGATTACCAAATAACTTTCTGGAATTATAATTAACATAAAGGCTGTATGTTGTTATTGCTAGATGCTCATAACCAATGTATCAGAAAGAAGAGATATAGAAACTTTTTCCTTCCCCCTATCAATCACTGAAGCAGGGTTACTCATGCAGGGGTGAGAAGAACATTTTGTCAGCCAAACTCTTGATTTAGCTGGTAAAATGGGCGGTGCTGGTGATGGAAGAGTGAGAATGAAATTCTTTCTGAAAGAATGAAGAGGGAATAAACAATATTCAGGTGGAGTGAGTGGATTGTTGTTTTCTTATAGCATGTTAGACATTCATTAGAGTAATAACATAAATCTAATGGGAAGGCTCTTTTCTTTTCTTTTTTAAAGACCAAAAGTGTTCTGTTAAAATCCCAAGCCAAAGTGTTAACAGTACCATATACTGTAGCAAGACAAAGTAAGCACCATCTGTTTAATATTGAAAAATGCTAAATATTTTCTGCAAAAATAATCATAACAACAACTCCAGGTTACTAACCAGACTGAAGAAATGAAACATAAGTGAGGGCAGAAAACAGTATAAAATGAATTATATCCATTCAATTACTATCTTTATCCTGCAGTTAATTGTAGTCTAGAATGCAAATGAAGGTGCAGTTTTTTAAAAAAGAAAGGTAAGAGGTGAATTTTTTCACCTTGTACTTTGATAATGCAAGTACTGTTGTCCTGCATTATCCACAGCTGTGATGAATAATGCTGATATAATTACATAGAAACAAGCAATTATTCCTGCCTGTTAGTATTATTAACCTAGTTGTTAAAGGTTTCTTCTTTAAGAGACATGTAAAAAAAATAGTAAGAGTATTTGAATTGCTATGGGGTAGAAGAATAAAAACTGCCAAGCTGCTACTCAAGGCCAAGAGACAGGGCCGCTGTATGAAGACCCGGAGGATCCATACAGTGGCCCTGCCTCCTGGCCTTGAGTAGCAGCTTGGCAGTTTTGGCTGATATCACTTATCTTCTAGGGAGCACCTCATTTGGTGTTCTCTCCCATAATGGTGGTCTATGACAAAGACAGGGCTCTCACATCCTGGAAATTAATAGATACAAGTAAAAAAATATAAACAATAATTGCTATAGCCACCTGGTTATATAGTACTGCAGCATTTGACTAGGGGCGTTAGTTTTCCCCCCTTGGAAACAAACCAATCTTACAGGGTAGAGAGACAATTAAACTTTATTAAAAGGAAATAATTGTAGAAAAAGTCATTTTAGCCTTTAATATTAGAATGCATGTAATCAGTGTTTTAAAAGAGAGATTCCTACCTGGGGATTCAGCAACTGCCAACGAATTGGACCAGAAACAGGAGCTGTCCTAACAGCCAGGAACCATACTGAGACAAGGAATAGGTCTCTAGTGTTTTATTACTGCTACATTAGACAGAAAATCCTAACAAACTGAAGAAGCATGGGAAAAACCCAGACAGATAAACCCCAAAAGTTAAGGTGAGTCTGATCTGTGTCTCTTTGAATGGCCGCTCAACTCCTCAGTACTACGCATGCATTTCCCTCCCTGGATAGGGGCCACCTCCTGCTCACCATCAGTACTCATGACATGACCCTCCCCTCCAGATTCGCATTCCATTTCAGCCCCCTCCCTTCCAGAGGTCTCATGAGAGTCCATCTCCCCCTCCAAGCTCCCATGGGAACTGGGCAACGATGGAAATTCTTCAAAGGAAAACTCCTCCAAGGACGAATCAGTGCTGTTCTCCAGGTCTGATAACGCTTCTGGCCCAGGTGGCTGCTGCTGGAAAATAGCTAGATAATTAGAAGATTCTTCCCCCCTCCCCCTTGGGAAATGCAAGCCTGAGGTGGAGGGCTGCGGCCCTCCCTCCTCCTCTCTCTCTGGCCTGAGAGCCTCTGTTGGAGGTTGCCAACTTACGAACTCCTCTGCTTGGGATTCCTCTGCTTGCTTAGTCAAGTGAGGAATCTCTGATAGAGTGCGAGGCTTGGGTTTGTGAGGGAAAAGCTGATGGAATCGATGAACCAGCATTGGTGCATGCACATCTCTGGCATTTTCCCACGTGCGCTCTTCCTCAGGGTACCCTTTCCAGTGTATTAAATATTGGATGCCCCTTCCCCTCCTCCTAGAGTCCAGAATCCCCTCGACTTTGTATTCCTCCTCCCCGTAGGGTTAACCCCGAGGGTTAACCCCGTAGAGTGCTTGGAAAGGAGACATCTTGGATTGCACAGAGTTGTTATAAGTAAATTCTGCCATGGGGAGCAGGGCTGGACAATTGTCTTGCTGATATGTGGTGTAACACTGCTGTAACCATTAGTTAATTTTCTCAGCTTGCCCGTTACTAGCCGGATGATGTGATGATGATAGGTGGAACTGGACCCCTAATGACTGGAAAAGGGCCCTCCAGAATCTGGAAGTGAACTGAGGGCCTCTGTCACTCACCAAGTGATTTATCATGTCTCTATACCTAAAAACATGGTCCATAAACAACTGCACTGTGGCTTGCGCAGATGGGAGGCCCTTGCAAGGAATAAAATGTGCCATTTTAGTGAAAAGGTCCACCACCACTAGTATGGAAGTCAGCCCCTGGACCAGGGGTAAATCAGTGATGAAATCCATGGAGATTGTATCCCAAGGCCTACTGGGGGTGGGTAGGGATTGCAAGAGTCCTGTGGGCTTCCATGGGAGAGCCTTGGCTTGTCTACAGGTGTGACAAGAAGCAACATAACCCTTTATGTCTGCAGTCATCTTGGGCCACCAGTAGTCTCTCAGAGCTCTATGGAGAGTTTTGAAAACACCTCCGTGGCCTGCCATTTGATGGTCATGGCAAAGTCTCAGTACTTCTTCCCTCAATGAGGGGGGAATGTATAATCGCCCACTATGCCAGAGGATTCCTGCCTCCACATTAAATGGGGAGGCAGTGTCTTGCGGGCCCCTCTGGAGGTCATCCATCCTGGCCCTGGCATATGAGTCCTGTTGCTGCTGGGCTGACTCTTGTAAACTGGTCCTCTGCTTGTCTGCCTGCTGCTAAAATTTCTGTCTGGTTCCCCCACATAGACTGCTGAAAGTTGTGAGGTTGTAATATAGTAGCCTGCACCACCTGGTGAGTGGCGGGGGTTGCCTGAATGGATCGAGACAGGGCATCTTCCAAACGGTTCTGCACCCCAGGAACATAAGAAATAACAAAATTGAAATGGGAGAAAAACTGGCTTCATCTGATTTGGCATGGGGTGAAGGATCTGGTGTTTTGTAGAAGCTGTAAATTCTTGTGATCGGTGCAAACTTTCACAGGAAAGGTTGCACCTTCTAGCCAGTGCCCCCACTCTTGAAATGCTGCTTTAATTGCTAGCAACTCCTTATTAAAAACATCATAGTTTCTCTCTGCTGGTGAGAGCATGCGGGAGAAAAATGGACAAGGTAGCAATGTATTCTCTGTTTTGTTAGTATATTGCAATAAAACTGCAGCAATTGCAAAATCTGAAGCATCTGAATGCAGTATGAATTGCTTTGTGGGATGAGGATGCTTCAAAAGCGGCTGGGATGCAAAGAGCTGCTTAAATTCTTGGAAGGCTGCTTGCTCCCTCTCTCCCCAAATGAATTTTGATCCTTTCTTCAAAAGCTGTGTGAGGGGTTTAGCCCTGTCACTAAATTTATTTATGAATCTCCTGTAAAAATTGCAGAACCCTAGAAATTTTTGTAGCTCTTTCACATTTCGGGGGTGGGGGGGTTGCCAAGAGAGAATTGCCTGGACCTTAGAAGGATCCATGGAAATGCCTTCTGTTGATATTTTATAGCCCAGGAAATGTAATTCAATTAAATCGAAGGCACAGTTCTCTAGCTTGGTGAACAGCTTGTTCTCTTTCAGTCTTTGTAAGACATTACGTACATGGGTTACATGAGTTGTAGCATCCTCAGAGAATATTAATACGTTATCTAGATAAATGACCAGATACTTATCTAGTAAATCAGAGAAAATTTTATTCATAAATCGGGAAAATATGGCTCCTGCATTAGACAAGCCAAAGGGCAAAACAAGGTACTCAAATTTACCAAACCTGGTATCGAAGGCAGTCAGATATTCATGCCACTCTTTCATCTGGATCAGATTGTATGCATTCCTGAGGTCCAACCTAGTAAAAATGTGTGCTTTCTGTAAGCGATCCAGCAGATCAGATATTAGGGGGAGTGGGTAATTTTCCTTGACCGTGACTTTATTGAGGGAACTGAAATCATGCACCACTCTCGTGGGTGCCTCCTGGTTTGCCAGTGCCAACAGGTCAGGCTTCTTTGGTACGAAGAAGGTAGGAGCAGATGCTGGGGAAGTAGATGGTCGGATGAAACCCTTTTGGAGTTTAGAATCCAAGTAATCCTTTAAGGTGGCTAGTTCCTTGGGGTACATGGGATATTGTTTCCTTGCTGGAATTTTGGCTCCTGGTATCAACTCAATGGTGCAATCACAGTCCCTATGGGGGGGGTAGTGCTGTGGCCTCTTGTTCCCTGAAAACATCTGCAAAATCTGCATACTTGGCTGGCAACTAAACCCCACCCCCTGCTTCCGTGACTGCATTGGTTGCTGGAGAGAGAAGAGCAGCTTGAATCTTGTGGTGCTGGCATTCCTTAGCTGGGAAGGAGATTGCTCCCATAGTCCAGTTCAACAATGGGTTGTGGATCTTCAGCCAAGGTGTGCCCAGGACTATAGGCACATTAAGTGATGCAGTAACATAAAGTTGGATCCACTCAGTGTGGTCTCCCATTGTTAGTTGCAAAGGTTCTGTGAAACTCCTAATCGGCCCTGCCTTGAGGGGCTGGCCATCAATAGTCTCAACTTCTATGGGACATGGCAATTCTATGGTCGGGACATTGAGGTCTTGTACAGTCTGTACATCAATAAAATTGGTGGAAGCTCCAGAATCCACGAGGGCCTCTAGCTTGACCTGGTGCTCTGGGTTTACATGCATTATGACTGGTAAGTAGTAAAAGGATTGCCTGGAATCCTTGGAATGAGCCCTTCTTAATTGATTGATGGTCTCTCTGCTGAGCAATGTGGAGGGAGACCGACAGAGTTTCCCTGGTTGGAAGTCGAGGTGGAGGTGGCTCTTGGTTCTGCTGCTTGCCCTGGGGCTCTTATGGAATTTGCTTGGCTTCTCACTGGGCAAGCTCCCACCATGTGCCCCTGGACTCCACAGTAGAAACAAAGGGCTCTCTCTCTCCTTCTCTGTCTCTCAGCCTTGGAAATAAGCCTCCTGCTCGCCCTGATCTGTATCGGCTCCTCTGGTCCTGAGTAGAGAGATGCTGCGGAGAAGGCTGGAAATCCTGGAAGCGCTCTGAGGCCCCTGTTTCTTCCCAGCTGCATCTGTCTGAGCTCTTCTAGCCTGGCGTCTATGACCACAGACAGTTGATATAAACCTTCTAGGGTAGCTGATGTTCCCTGGCGCACTAATTCATTTTTAATTTCCTCATCCAGCCCCTGTTTGAATTGGTCTTTCAAGGCACTCTCATTTCAGTCCAGATCTCCTGCTAATAGCTTGAAATCAGCAATGTAAATCCCCACCCTCTTGTTGCCTTGCCTGAGCTTCCGAATTTCCCGGCTGGCAGTGACCTCTCTGATCGGGTCGTCAAAGTGTGCTCAGAACCCTGCCAGAAAATTCTGGTAGTCGTTGAGAATCGGGTCGTTGTTCTCCACCATGGGAATAGCCATTTGGCTGTTGGGCCTGTTAGAAGACTGAAAATGAAGGTGACTCTAGTTCTGTCTGTGGGAAACTCTGCCGGTCTGCTGTTGAAAAACATTGTGCACCATGTGAGAAAGGTTCTCAACTGTCCTGCTTCTCCTCCAAACTTCTCTGGTAGACTGCCCTGGGATCTCAAGACTACTGGCGGAGCTGCTGCTGCTGCTGCTGGCACCGGTTGTGGGTTAACCGGAGCTGGTTGTTGTAACTGCTGTAGCATGGCTGCTTGTAATGTTTTGATCTGGAGATCTACTTGTTGTTGATGTTGTTGCAATGCTGCTGCCAGTTGTTGGATGGCTTACCAAATTTCCTGGTTTTCCAAAGACATTTTCCCAAATGTCTCTTCCCCTTTCTTTTTTTTGTTCCTCCCTCTTTCAATGGGAGTAGTAGAGTTTGTTAGGATTGATATCCTAACAGCCAGGAACCACACTGAGACAAGGAATAGGTCTCTAGTGTTTTATTACTGCTACATTAGACAGAAAATCCTAACAAACTGAAGAAGCGTGGGAAAACCCAGACAGATAAACCCCAAAAGTTAAGGCGGGTCTAATCTGTGTCTCTTTGAATGGCTGCTTAACTCCTCAGAACTATGCATGTGTTTTCCCCCCTGGATAGGGGCCCCCTCCTGCTCACCATCAGTACTCATGATGGGAGCCATCAGAATACATAAAAGTAAATATAAGAATTCAGGTAGACTGCAAGATAGTGGTGATCTGCTACTAGTAAGGGAAAACTGTTTTTTAAAGAGATCAATAGCAGGGTTTCCCTGAATGTTTGGTTTACATTGGCAGAAAAATACAGTACTGTTAAATTATGCAGATACATTTTTTTTGCAAAATATGTAAGTTAAAGATTAAACTTAGTGCAGCTGTAACTAAGCATTCATCTATTTCTTTGAATCATAATTCCCTTCTTTTTTAAATCAAACTTTATTAATTTTCAAAATATAGATAAAATCTAAAAAGCATGAAACAAAAATCAAAGAAATAAAAAAACCTAAAAATGTATGAAAATACAAGAGAAACTACATAAAGAGTGACTTCCGACTTTCTACGATAGATATACAAAAAACCCCATATCAATCTCTTGCTCCCATTTAAACCACCATGAACATTATTTCTATAGATTGTTTCAATTTATAACAAAACAAACACATGCAAACTAATTTTTTCCTCCACCCTTTTTTTTAAAAAGTCATCCAACAACCCCTTCCAATGTAGTTTTTCCCCTCCAAAAAACAACTGGGTAAATAATATCCCTCCTCACTTTAATTCTGGTTAAGTGGTTAAGGTGCTGGGCTAGAAACCAGGAGACTGAGACTTCTAGTCCCACCTTACTCATGAAAGCCAGCTGGATAACCATGGGCCAGTCACTCTCTCTCAGCCCAACTCACCTCACAGGGTTGCTGTTGTGGGGAAAATAGGAGGAGGAAGGAATATTAGGCATGTTCGCCACCTTGAGTTATTTATAAAAATAATAAAGGTGGGATAAAAATAAAAAATAAAATAAATAAAATAATTTTACCCCTTTCTGTCTATTATACTAAAACACTAAAATAAAATACAATAACATAAACTATCTACATTTGAATCCTAATGTACATGTAAAAAAGTAACTTGGTGGATATCTCTTTAACAATCATAAGCATAGTGTTAAAAAACAACAACAAAAAAACAGAAACATCAATCCCAATACTTAAAACACCATCCAAAGTTACTTAATCCTTATCTCACTTCAAAATAGACCAGAGCATTTACATACAGTATCTCCACATCATACAGAGAGCTTATCCCTTAAAATATCCAATTTTTCTATAGCCCCCTTCAAAAAGTCCAGATTTTCTTCAAAGATCTTCCAATTTTCAAAACCAACTTCTCTTTCTTGGTATTCCATTAGCCAATGTATCCAAGTTCTCTTTTTTGGTACAATTATCTCTCAGCATCAAATTTCTCCAATTCAGTTCCCCATTGACCTTTTAGCTTCAAGATCTGAATCCCAATCTTCTTCCTTGAAGTAACATCTTCATAGTTATTGTATTTTTCAACTTTGTTGATTTTTTCCTCTAATTGCTGGCACAGTTTAGTATTCACAAATTTTGAAAGATGCTCAAAGCTTGAGTAACTTCTTGGCAAAATCAGTGAAAATCTGTTTGAAATCCTCCATGTCTCACCACAGTAGATTATGGCACCCTCTAGTGACCAAACAGAGGCCAGGATATTGAAAAAATCCTCCAACTGTTGTTTACATATATATCTAATCATCATTGTGAAAAGTAAAAGCGGAGACAGTTTCCCAAGGGAAAGTAGAAACAGAAAGATAAAAATTTAGCTCCATGGATTCAACAAGTAAGGAAAATGGTCTATAATTCTCAAAATTCAGGTGGTAAAAAAAAATAGAAAAATGATTATTTAAACTCTCAACTTTCCATTTTATATATGAAGAAAAAATCAAGTTTCAAAATTTAAAAAGAGTTTAAAAATCCCAAAAATAATGCAAATCACCAAGAGACCCAGCATCTCTTTGCTGTAGAAAGCCTCTCTTAGGTTACACATAAACAAAAAGAAAAAAAATGGTGTGTGAGAAATGCGGTGGACAGTTTTAGTGTCCATTAATGGCTCCAACACAGCTTGGGAAAAGATGACAGCCTCACCTCCCAGCTGTTCACTCACCAATTGAATGTGAAACTCAGTTTTGTGATCTTCTGGCTATGATCACCTGTCTGGAGGACATACTCACCTCCCAGCTGTTCACTGACCAATCAAATGTGAAACTCGGTTTTGTGATCTTCTGGCTATGATCAACTGTCTGGAGGACATATGCAGTGTTTCCTGGGGTTGTTCTTAATCCTTGGATGCTTCTGGGCTCCAAGGAAGCCTGCCTGAGCCCCTCACCCCCCAAATGCCATGTTGTCAGGTCATTCCACAGAGCTCATGGAGAAAACCTGTTCAGGCTGCCATGGTCCCCACCAGAAGTCCAGATCCAGATTTCCCCCCTTCTGATTTCAATTTACCTGGACTTCCTTTCTGTTTTTCTTAAAGTTCCATCCTTTAATCTGGTGCTGAAGGAGAAAGATCCTAGCTTTCTCCTCTCTTCCTTGGCACACCACTTTTTCCTCGTCTGCCTTCTCCCAGAAATTTTGCTGCAATCTTACAAAGAAATGAAGTATCTTCTTCACAGAGAAGGAGAAATTGGGATGAATTTGCCTTTTGCCCATGAAAGAAAATGAGTATGGAGTATGCCTGAGCATGAAGGCTGGGAGGCTGTGAATGTGAGGCTTAAAGTCTACATTTCACAACAGGACTTAATTGTTTGGTTTGTTAATAATGTCTCTCAACAATTAGCATTGTTCTACTACTATTTAGATCTCTTAATGTCTAATATGATGAGCTCTCCTGCTGCAGAGACTAGGCGGAGCTGCATTGTATGACAGCATATGATCCCCCTAGAACTGACAGGGTAGGCCTGCTCCAGGTCCATCTGTTAAGCAATGTCATCTTGTAGGACCAAAGAGTCATGCTTTCTTGGTCAACACCCCTCCTCTGTGGAATAGCTTTACTCCAGGGGATCCTGATGGCCCAACACTGTTGGCCTTTTGCAAGGTGTTAAAGACTTGGTTGCTCCTTTAGGCATTTGGGATGGGATATTAAGCAAACCCAATGGTTAGCTAGTTTGGTTGTTGTTTTGTTATTGATTGTAAAATGGACTACTCTTTAGTCTTCTAGCATAGATTATACTGATTGTTTCTAATTGTTATTTTATTAATTGTGTTGTTTTTTTGGTTTTCATATTCTGTTCATTGCCCATCTCATCATTCTGAGATGGACAGCCATATAAATTGTTCAAATAAGTAAATAAACACAGATAAACAAATAAAAATATGACATAATGGCACAGAAATATTTAATATTTTGGCTGCAGTGGGAAAGGACCTGACTCTGGCTTCACACAGTAAAAGAAGATGGTGAATGAAATAAAGAAAGACACAGGCAGGTTTCCTGCTTACATACCAACCTTTCTTATCAGACAGAAGTGGAAGAAACAATAATTGTCCCTGTGTGGATCCTGGAATAACTAGCACTAGGAACCTCAGTGCAGATTGCACTCTATATACCTCAAAGGTAGACAGCAAATGCTATATCCCAAAGAATGCCTCACCTCATTGATCTTGAGTTACAGAAGGTGTCATGCCATATGATAGCTGTTAAGGAGGAAGAAAATATTTGGCCTTTGTCTGAGCTAGAGGAAAAATCTGGAAGTCCCCCAGTTCTTCACAAGCACTGCTATTTCTTTGTAGAAAATTAAAAATAAACACACACTTTCTTCTGTCTTGTTACTGCTGGCATACTGTAACTATCTCATGCCAATTTCTGTTGGCTTATCTTGACTCTTTGGTCTTGGTATTTTCAGATTATTCTTTCAATCACACTGTTGAATTTCAGCTCTATATTGCTGTTTGTTCTGATAGCTAGACTTTGACTGTCTAGCTTCATTTTGTCTCTAGATCCTGAGTTTATATGATTAATTTCTTGAGTTTGATTCTGGAATGATTAGATAGTGCTGTGAGTTGATCCTGTCTTTACTGACAGAGATTTTAGCCTTTGGACTGGATAGAAGTCAACTGAAAGACAAAGCAACACAAGAACTCTCCTCCTCAGTATATTTAATGAATAGACAGATGGTAATTAGAGAAGCTTTTAATGAAACATTTTTATCTTGACTTTTAATGAAGACATGGCTCTGTCACAACTTTGTGTAGACTTCATAAATTTAGTTCAAAAGGTTGGAAGAAAGTGACCAATATCAGTAAGATGAACTCATTTAAGATATTTAGGTAACCTATATTAAATTTCTTACTTATATTGACAACCCCTCCATATGTCAGTTGTTATTCTTGCCCCAGATTTTGGGTGGCCCCATTTTTGGGAAAAGTTTGAGGCAAATAGTTGTTGAGTAGTTTTCCCCCCCCCCATCACCTGTTCACTTTTCATAAATTTCCCTAAGCAGTACAGTAGACTGAAATAAGATATCTGTATGGCTTAATGATAATTAATTACAGCACATCCATTACTCTACTCTTATTACTCCAACAGAGAAGTAATTCGATGTTTCAAAAACTGTATGGCTTGAGACATATACAAAGCCTAAACTTGAATAGGTCAACATATATTTGAATATTTTTTGCAGCTGCAATGTATAGTATAAGCAAAAAGTTCAGAGAAATACAAAAGCTATTGTCAGAGGTTACAGTCACAATTTTTTGTTGAGGGGATTTAAAAGCTGCAGGGAGTGGAGCTATGATGCAAAATCTTCCATCTCTAACTCTGCATGAGGGTGCACTTCCCCAGTCAGAGTTGGTGGCCATTATAGAGGCCCTCCTAGATTCTAGGCTCCTGCTCAAAGAGCAGATGACATGCAGGGGAACCTTTGCACAGGTTTGTCTTGTGCACCAATTGCACCTATTCCTGGACTGGGAGGTCTTGCTTATGATGACTCAAGCATTAGTTACCTCCAATTTGGATTATTGTAACATGCTGTACGTGGGGCTGCCCTTGAAGAGCACTCAGAAGCTGCTGCTGGTCCAGAATGTAGCAGCACAGGCAGTTTTTGGTGTTTTTCATTACCCCATGTAAGGCGGTTGCTCTGTGAACTACACTGGCTCCCAGATAGCCAGAGTGATGGCTATCACCCATAAAGACCTACATGGCATAAGGCAAGGCTATTTGTGAAACCAGCTTTATCCTGTTGCCTTTGCTTGTCCAACAAGGTCAAGCAGAGAGGGTATGCTCCAGGTCCCTTCTATCAAAAAAAAAAAAAGTTATCTTGTTGGATTCCGGAGTTATACCTTCTCAGTTGCAGCCCCTGCCCTATGGAACAGCATCCCCCAGAGATTCAAATAGCTCTGTCCCTATTAGCCTTTAATAAGGCAAAGAAGACCTGGCAGCTTCCTCAGGCATTCGGTCAAGAAGCTAGAAGAGCATTGCTGCTGTTGATGTGTGGTTGATTTTTTTTTTTTTTTGGTGTGTTGTGGTTTCATGTTTTTAATCCTTGTATACTGCCCAGAGTCACCTGTGTGAGATGGGTGGCCATATAAAATAAATACATAAATGATTAAAATGTTTGTGTGTGTCACACACTTGGATGAGGCCAAACTTTTACATTTTTCCCCCCATGGGTGGTGGAGGAGTGTTGGGAGCATACTCAGGGGAAGTTCTGGAGCTATGAGAAAGTAGTACAAGAGCCAAAGATTCCCTGAATCTGTAATAAGGGAAATTCTTCCAACTATATGAAAAGAGCCACAGCAGATTGCTTTCACATTTAAATTAGTTTTATATGGCCAGTATTACAAGAAAGGGTTATAAACATGATACTGTAAAGCTCCCATGGGAATTTTTCTTGTCTGAGTAAAAGTACTGGAAAATGTGATGGAAGAAAACAATAATTTGATATAATATGTCACTTATGCATCTTCAGGGGATGAATTTCCCAGAGTATATCTCATTGTTCATGCAACACACGTACAAAATGAATGCAGAGACAGATTGTGGGAAATGTTTCCTGCAGAAGACTGATGGAGACATTATGGTTTTGATCTTGGATATAAATTTCGAGCATTTCATTATATTCTGAGATACAAATGTGTCAGACACAAGCAAACCATCCTTTTACACTGGACTGGCCATCAAGATAATGAAGGGAAGAACAAATAGCTGCACATAAATGATGGGTCTGAGGGAGAGCAAGGAAGGATGATTTGAAGTAGAATAACTCTGTATCTTTGACCAAACCTCTGGGGTCTCTCCACTTTATTACTTGTGTTTGAAAGAAGAGTGAAGGAGTCTTCTTCATTAAAGTACCTGCCAAATGAAGAATGAAATCTATTGTCCAAAGGGATGCCAAGGGAAATGATAAGTGTGGGGTGTGCGATGCTGGCTGGGTCTTTCTACAAATGCATTAGCAGGAATGTCTTATTCTTTCCCTAGTGGATGACTGCTTCATCTGATTTACAGACTTTCTTTTCCATGGCTTTGTTACTGAGACTATAGCCCAGTTGCCCCATTTTCAGGATATACTTGGGGAATGTATATGGTACCATGGAACATTTTAGCTTATCCCAAAGTGAATTGAACTATTTTTCTTCAGAATGGAGTTGGTATCAACTTCAGCTAAGCAATTTAAGAAAGCAGTAAGTTTGGATTATATATGTACAGGTGTGTGTGTGTGTGTGTGTGTATCAAGGGGAGATCAAGGGGAAATGCATATCAAGTGGAAATGATTCTACTAATGACCGATGCCAGTAGTCGGGTAACTCTTTTGTCTTTCTCTGAAATTTCCTGGATAGTCACCTGAGATGTGATATTATTAATTAGAGGTAACAATACCAGCATATAGCTAGGCAAAACCCCGCACTGCTTGTGTTATCAGAACTTCATGGTCTTTCTATGAAATTGGTACTTAATTTTATTGGCAGCACTGTTTTCAATCTCAGCCCATGTTTGCCCTTTATGATGAGTTGATTTTTTTTTCCAGAATAAGCAGCCTGTCATAAATCTGGACCATAACAATATTTGTGGGATTGCAAGGATGGATAGATAAGTTGAACATGAGGGAAAGGAGGATGACATACCCCCAGAGATTCAGGCCTCCAACTCTACAAACCTTTAGAAGCACCTTAAAAATGTGGCTTTATCCCCAAGCTGTGGGTAGGGGTAGGTCAGTGGTATGCCTACTTGATGGACATGTTTGTTCTGGCTGTGATGTGTGTTTTCTCCTGCTACATGTTGTTCTTTTCATTCTTGTTGCTGATGGTAGGTATTGGATTAGTTTTAATTATACACTGTCCAGAGTCAGTTTTTTTGCTAGGGTGGCCTAATACATGGAATAAATAAATAAATAGACCAGAAAATAAAAATCTCTTTGCACTTAATGCCACTGAACCTGATTTAGTATTTATCTGATTTCCTAAATGTAAACTTTGGGTCTACCCATCCAGAGATGTGGCCATTTTACTTATGAATAGAACAAATTCCGATACATATTCTTTTGGTTTTCCACTGTTCATTTACTACCATTATGAAAATTACCAATTTATTTCTCTTTCCATTTAAGAGGGAGATTACACAAATTGTAAGATATTTTTTTTTGCTTGGCCACTGTTTGTTAAATGGATTTACTGTGCAATTCTGTCAAATACTATGCATTATAACATATGTACTCTATAACTTGGTGAACATTATATTGTTTCATCATGGTGTAGTGCTGGTGGTTTTACTGGAAAATTGGCAAAAAGGAATCTTTCCCTTAGGTGCATAGTACATAAAACTAGATTTCCCATTACATGGGAATATAATACAGAATTAAGGAAGCATTTATTTTAGTCACTAAAGCGTTATATTTTATTTTGCCCTGTCCTTGTTGGGACACCAGTGTAAAGTAGGATGATCTTTCTCATGTTCTATTCCAAAACCTTGGAAAAGAGAGACTTCTTAACTTTGAGATGGTCTCATTGACACCTGGTATAAACAAATGTTAAGTAACCTTAATGGTCTCATCCTTGGCAGGAATCCATAAACTTTAACCATAATGGTCTCATTCCTTACGGGAGTAGGCAACGCATTCCAAGATAAGATAAACTCATCCTCCTTGTCCTTAGTAAAACCCAGTGAGATGAGATCATCAAAAACTGGTGTGAGTAATGATGGATCAGAGCCTTATATAACTAAGTAGAAACCCCCATGGGATGGAACTTCAACGCAGACCTAACTGGAAGGGTGCTGCATATTTGCTGGATTTGAAGTGGTTTACCCACTGTCACCTTTTTGGGGTTTCCTGACTGGCAGAAGGAGCATAATTTATTTATTTATAAAATTTTTATATAGCTGCCCACCTGGGAGGCTCATAATCAGTAATAAAACAATTTAAAAAAATAAACACCAACAACATCAGCAAAAAAAAACCTCCTGGTGCCCCCAAACACAAGGCATCCCTGCACATCCAGAAAACAATCTTAGAGCTTCACTGGACTGCAGCCTCACACTACCCCAAGGCTTGTGAAAAAGCCAGGTCTTCAGGGCTGTTTGGAAGGCCAGGAGGACAGGGGCCTGCCAGAAGAGTGTTCCAAAGGTTATTTGTCTTATCGTATTCTTATATTCTTGAATATTCCTTGATTGCTATCTCATGTTATATTACTGTGTTGTTTTCTTACACTGCCTTGGAATAAAGCCTTAAGTACTCATACTGAAGTACTTACTGAAGTGTCACTGCTTCTGAATCCAAAAGAACCTCTAACCCAATCCTGTTGGGCTGAGGACAGAGTAATACACATGGCTACTTTGATTATTCCTCAATGAACTGTTATCACTCATATCATGGCAAGTTGTGGAGATGTGGTGAAGCAAGCAATAAGAGCAAGGAATAGGATGCATTTGTATCTCTGGATATACACTATACTAGGTAAATATTGACAAAATCATAAACTGGGCAAACTACATTTCTTCATTTCTTGTAAATTACTTTGCATTCAACATGAAACCTTCAGAGCTTTTGATTCTGTGGTTTATTAGTTAATGTTGATGATTTATATAATTCTAATTAGAAATAATTAGCTCACAATTTCCAGGTTCTGTATTGTTGAGATAATAGCAGATTCACTATTTCAGACTGAGCTTCTGTTTGCCCAGACCTGGGAATTAATTTATTACTTTGTTCACTTTCCCGAGATGCTGGAAAATAAGGGGACATTGACCAATGTGAGATGAAAACTAATAACCTCCTGTTGCTTCTGTATGTTGGCAGCATGTGTAATAATTCCACTGATCTCAGAAACCTTTGGACTTGCAGCTGTTCAGACTTGCTTACAGGGTGATTTGCACTCTTTTAAGTCATTGCTTATTATCTCAGCTCTGCCAGTGTGATAGTGTCTAACAAACAACAACTAAGGGTTATTGTGTAGCACCCAATAATTTCAACTTACCATCTACACTACAGTAATTAACCCTGTCCAGTCTTCCTCTGTTCCTCTTTCTTCTTCACTTAAATATCACTCAAACATAATTATCCTTTCTTTTACAAAGTATTTGTAGCATTCACAGTGATGTATTTCTATGTTTACAAAATGCATTATTGAGATGTAAACAAGCAGTGCTTGTTTAATAAAATGGTGAGATCTAAAGCATCAAGAAATGTCCCCCCTCCCCCCCAAAAAGGCAGGAAAAGTTGTAACCTCTCTCCTATAGAATGGAATTAAGCAGTTTGTCTGAATTAACATCAGAACTAAAAATAGGTCCAAACTTCTCAATGATTCTCCACAAGGACTCTCTAGAAATAATTTACTATCTTTTCCTGATTATTGGGTCTTAAATACTTCCTAAAAATCTGTGCAATGGCATGAAAAGGGATTCCTGGATGCATTGCTCCATGAATACTTTAATAAATGAAATTTAATAAATGAATATGCATAGACACAGCATATTGTGGCTCAGCTGAAAAAGCATTGGCATGCAATAGTAGTTGTTAATTAAATCTTTTTATGTAATAGTGACAATTGTTTGTTTTGCCAACCTGGATGTTTATTGAAGGGAGGTTGATTTTTAAACCATGGATTTAGAAGCATTTAAAAAAAAAAACCCAAGAAGTTATGTTTCACTCAGCACATTTCTTCTATATTTCAGCATCTTTTTACTGATGGATCTCTTGCACTTCCTTTTTTAGTCAAGTGAATATCAGCAGGAAGTAGCCCCAGAGATTAAAAAGCTTGGGTGCTTCCATTTGCCCCTTTCTCTGGAAATACCATGCATTTTCAAATTTTACAGAAAATGTATATGAGATTGATGCTACCTAACTACATTCCTGTGGTTCCTAAATAATTTTCTGTGTGCTTGCATACCTAATTCAAGATGACTTATATGTGATTGGAGTTTATGACTGGTATTTTGGCAATGCATATAACATTCACAGAGGCCACAAATAGAATTCCTGTCCAGCTGCATTTATCCCTCCCCTCACAGTTTTTACAAGATTTGGGTTCTTGCTGGCAATTTATAAATCAAGTAAAACAATTACAAAACTCCCTATAATCAAGGCAAGAAGTAATGTGCAGTCTGTCCATAAATCCCAGCTGCATTACCCTAATGTTCAAATTTTAGGATTAATGAAAGTATGTAATAGGTCCCTGCTGGAAACAATCATTCTCATTTACACACAATCTCATTACCCATTTCAGTCTTTTGGAGAATCATCTCTCTTTCCCATAAATAAGTTTTTTTTTTTAAAATTGTAAACTGCCCAGAGTCCCTCCTTGGGAGGGAAATGGGCAGTGATAAAGTTTGATTGATTGATTGATTGATAAATAAATAAATAAATGCTTTAAAAAATGAATGAATGAATGGCATCTCAGTCAATTCCAAGAGATTGAAGGAATGTTTACTTATTGGCCCAATAATACTCTTAACTCACTTAGCCACTCTTAACCTCCTTGCTTGTGGTTCTGGCAGCATCCAGTCCCCATTGTCTTCCATTCTGGGAACAGACCTTCCCCTTCCCTACTATCTCCAGAAAGTTCCTGCTATTCCATGAACTCTTGTGCAAACAATTGGGAATGTTTCCTAATATCAGTAGCCCAGTGCCAGACAGACAGCAGTAGGTGTGGCTTGGCCAATGTTGCCAACCAGTGTTTAGAAGGTGTGTGCCATGTGTGGTCAGGCCTAAAGAGAGAGTTCTGTAATTAAGAGATGCCTGGAGTACTGTTGGAGAATGATGAAGAATGAATGCCCTTCCATCAGTGGGGGATACACTGGCCTGTGAGCCCGCACACTGGATTGGGAGTTGGGCCTTTTTCTGCCTTGATGTCTTCACATGGTCATTCCAGAACCATAGGCTGCCGTACAATTGCCTACTGACACAGTGAATCTAGCCCAATAATGCAAATGCTGCAAATTGTAAATAAAAGTACAGGAAGGTATAGTTAAGAAAATCAATTTTAAGACTGCTGGGTGGATATGGAAGCTCATCTTCCATCTACAAAAAAAGCCTTGAGAAGCCACATTTATATAGACTGGAGTTGGACCTAGGTGACGCTCTCTGCTTCTCCTCTCTCTGGCACAGAGGGCAAACACTTTGTGCCAGTGGGATGACAGTATCTGCTGCTGGTGTACTGGCACAGCGGCAAAATAGCTTTGGGCTCAGTTTATTTTGGCAGGATATTTAATTTCCAGTTTATGAAGGCATACAAATGATCTGTATGCTTTTTAATCATTTTGAGAGTTGAAGATTTGAGTTAATTTCAAAAGGCCTTTTAAGTAGTAATTCATTCACTATTTTATATCCCATCCATTCCACTTTGGATTGCTCTGTAAAATAGAAACCAGGAATGATGCTACAATGCTGCTAAAAACTGTTAAAAAGAAAAACAGTTCCAGCCTTTAGTATACTTTTCAGGAATAAAGTTCCATTAAACCCAATGAGAAAATTTTTCTAGCATTGTGCTGAAAAAGAGCTACATTGCTACTTTCACAATTAAGATTGGAATAGTCTATGATTTAAGTAGTTTTAATTTTCATTTTTCCCTGTTTGTAATTCTTGAGTTTCATTCCCCCTACCACCTAACTGCAAAATAAGAATTCCAGTATACCTAATTTCTAATGCATATGTAGGTCTTCTAACATCCATGATCCATGATTGTACTTGTAAATTACAATATGGGATTGAATGGCTCCTCGTAACTGACTAACTCTATGCACAATGGAAACTCATATATTCATTTCATCTTTGGAATAAATTCATGAGGAATTTGTAAAAGTTCCAATGTACTATATTTGCTTTTAAAGCCAACTTTCTCCCTTTCCTACAGAGATTGAATTTTGTTTAATGTCTCTTGGTTAGTTATTACTTTAATAAATCTGTCATTCATTCATTCATTCATTCCTTCATATATGAATTAAATTACACCATTTTAATCTCTCGATTCTGTCTGCAGCCCCATAGCTTCTATTACCCTTACTTTTTAAGTTACCCTGAGGTGTTTGACCTTTTTCAAAAAATTACTCCAAAAAAAGTTCCATTGAATCAATAAGATTTATTCCAAGTTAAATATATATAAGATCATTGATTATATTTTAAGATTTATGAGAATTAAAAACCTAATACATTTGGGAAGCACTATATTCAAGAATGTTTTTTAATGTAACAATTTTAATTGCATTTTTTCACCTCATTACACAACATTTTCCATTTTTTAAAGGTTTGGAAATCAGGTTTGTGGGTCTCTCTGATTATCTTCCAAAATATTAAGTGAGCATCAACTGATGCTATCAGTGCTGTATACAACAATGCCTTTATCCCTGAATATAACCACATTTGTTCATGTGGACCAATATTAGATCACTTCAGAAAAGGGATGACTGCTGCCCTCTGAATTCACCTTCTTAATTAAAATATTTTTGATACAAATATGAGGTCCTGTGATGTTTGCATACATTTTATCCCTAGTATAAAGAAGACTCCATGTCTTAAAGAATCTGGTCTGAATATTTTTGCTTTCTGACTTAAGATGTTTTCTACCAAAAATTCAGCATAGGTTGAAATAGTTAAAAGAATATGAGCATGTGCATACTTAGTTATCAAAGTATTAATAGTTCTTCTTTTATCTTTGCCAAACAAATAGTGACACTAATTTCACCTAAGAGTTTGGAAATACCTCTGGTCTTCCATAGAACCTTAAACATTTGTTTGAATTCAGTTGGTATCAAGGGCTTAGACCATAAAAACTGCTTTTCATTTGAACTGCTAGGGAAAAAGTCACAAATTATTATATAGCATTTATAAATACTTTGATACTTCACTGTTCATATTTCATTGCCTTCTTCATTTATTAGGCAATCCCTTAACATTGGGACAGTATTTGTATAAAATTATTCAGCATGCTTCCAAGTCTATGGGATTTCAAACTTGAAATAATTTTACATTTAAAATGGCCATTTTAAGTGTTCTAAAATCAAAACAATATATACATTTTCTAGGACCTTTATTTCCAGGTTGAAACAAATAATAAATTGTTATTTCTGCTGGTATACAGTATATACTCAGAGTGCTATGATTGAACCATATGTTTCTGATTAGGTTGATTCAAGCTCAAACCTTAAAAGCCAATCTGAAATCTGGACTGCTACTTGCCACCCAACCTATTGAAAAATTGGCCAAAGGAAATATTTAAATAAAGTCTTTAAATAAATAAACTGTCATGTTCCCTGTTTCAATGTTGCTGAACATCGTAACGGTTCGCATGCCAGAGTGTTGACACGTGTTCCTGGCTGGGAGGGTGCTGCTGATAAACCTTGTATAGAAAGTTCTGTTTGCCTCAGCCATGGAGGAATGTGTTTGGGTTATCTCTTTAATGTCAAGGTCTTTCTGCCCGTTGATCAGCAGAGCTCGTAGGAGCACCTGGCAATGTGGGATTGTAATGAATGAAGGGGGTGGGTGGGACTTTGTTTGAAGCGGGGCTATTTAGTTTGACTTTGGGCGCGCTTTTCTCATTCTCAGCTTTCTTTCTGTTTGCACTCTATTCTAAATAAAATCAGAACCTAAACTTTGATTTGGAGTCTGAGCGTTTTATTTGGGTTCAGGCAATCATTACATAAACCAAACACATTAGAAGGACTAGGGTTCTAACTAACTAATGCTAGTTTTCAATGAATACTTCCCAACCTGAAGATCAAAAATGTAGGCAGGCATGAATCTCACCAAATGGAATTCCACAGTTTCTTATGAGTCAATTTTATTTTTTTAAAAATTTAAAATTAATTGCATTTTTAATAAGCAGTTTGGCTAGATGCAGTAATCATGGACTACCATGCCACCTGTTTAGCAAATCCAAACAACAAACATGGCATTCAAGAAGAAAAGTCAACTTCACTGCTTTTTTCTGTGCTTGCTATTTTTGCTTATGCATATGGGTGACTGTCCTAAAAGAAATCTAGGGAGTTATATCACAAAAAGATTTGTCCATTAGCATTATTTTGTGTCCTTTCAGTAAAAGATTTCCCATATTTGTGAGCTCTGCCAACTTACCTGCCAGCCCAGAGAAGCAAATGATTTTTTTGATGATTTCCAAGAGAGACTTCCCTTGTCTGTTACAGATGCCAGTCAGCCTGCCAATCTAGAAGAGCAAGTGACTAGAGGTACAAGGATACCATGTAACTTAAAGCTTTTCAACTGACATTTTCAGTGTTATTCCCAGAACAATGTAAATTCTGTATTGGATTATTTTAACTCTGGTTATGGTTTATGGATATGGGTTATGGGTTAAGGATGGATGGGTACAGTATATGTATATGTGTATGCATGTGCATATGTATATGTATCCATCCTTGTGTGTTTGTGTGTGTATGTGTTTGTAAATTAGCTGCTAGCCACCCAGAGTTATGTATTTCAGATGAGTGGCTATTTAAAATTTCAAAATAAAATAAAAATAAAGCTAGTTAGTCCCAGGTCATGGTTCTCCTTGCCCATGATCCCTGCTTGCCAACTTGCCAAATGAAAAGACCAAGTGGTTGCAAGATCATTCCTAGGAGAGGATACCCCTGACAATGACCCTCATGCCAATCAGCCTGCTAGTCCAGAAAAACAAATGGAAAAGTAAGACTTTGCCTTTTACATAGCTTATTAAATAAACCAAACCAAATCCAAACTAAGCAGGATAATTTCTGCATTGCTTCAGCACAACTTCTGTACAATCTCTTTGCCAGACATTTTGGAAGCTGCTGTATTGCTCTTTCTGCTATCTGCCTGCTATCTGCTTTGAAAGTGGTGCAGAAAGAATATTGCAAACATTTATTGAAGCAAAACCTTGAAGCTATCTAGTTGAAACTTTCTACAATCCTCATTCCTTTCTTCTCAAAACTGAAGAAGCTAAAGACATTCTGATACTTTTCCCATTTAGTTCATGACCAAAGCTTTTTTTCCTAACTGTATTGAATTGAGTCATATCTTCAGCTGAATTGAACTGCACATCTTACATTTTGCTGCTTGAAGATGCCCCATGTACTAGGAATAATTCATAATAGATATGAGGCCAAAGGAAACTGCTCATGCTTATTCCCATTCCCATGTTATAAAGTTGTATGTGACACAGAAGCATGCTGATATGAGAGGCTTTATCAGGGGGCCACATCCTGTAGATGTTCTTTCAAATCCCATGTCCATTTGAATGGATGCCTACAAATGGTGAGGAAAGTTCATGCGATACAAAAATTAACATCTTCTGGGTATCAGATCCTAAACTATGGTATATTTTGCCCAATTAAATGTGGATAGTCTTCTTTTGAATAATATTATGCTAGCTAACAAGTAATTTGTTTAAATTCTAACAGTACTTTACATTTGCAAGCAAATACCTTTCTCCAAAATGTATTTTTTATTTGTTATGAATCTATAAAAATTTGGTTGAGACTACGATTTTAGTATGATGTTTTAGAAATGATTTTAATGGTTTAAGCTCTCAGAAGGCTGGGGTAAAACATTTATTTTATGTATTTAAAGGGGCAGATATGTCAATTTAAACATTTTGGCTTTAATGATTTACATTTGCACAAGTCCACTGGGAATACTCCAGAATGCATTACTTGAGAAGATATGGATTGTTTACAAAATAAAGTGAATAAAAAATGTTCCTTTGTGGGTAACTAAAAAAAAGATAATACAAGAAATGCAACACGATGTTTTGGGAAAAATGAAATCTTTTTGGTCCCAGTTCTTTGGCTCCTTATCTAAATGCTGAAAAATACTGTTCTACATCAATCAATGTTTTAACTGTGTTGACTTCCTCGTCTTTCTTTTTCAAACTTACTCTTTCTAAAATGTTGTGGTTTTTGAACAAAAATCTTAAATGGACTCCATGAGAAAAACTGTATTTCAACTGAAAATAGAAGTACTTTTGCCTAAATTTCACAGAGTTTGTCACATATGTTTGAATGAGGAAAAATACTCTCTTTTTAAAAGGAAATTAAAGTAATACAAAAAACACAACATAACATACTAGGAAAAGTAATATATTTTCAGTCCCAGAAATTTGCTCCTTTTCTGTCTAAATTGTTTATTGTTCTGGAGATGCCATTTAGTTCTTTAAAAAATACACTGAAGTCCTCAGCTAGTGATGCAAAGTAATGATGATTCTTGCAAGAAATGTCTGTGGCCAATAGTACCTAAAAGTAGGCAAATATGCAAAATTTCAAAGCAAATAAAATGATAAAAATATGGCCATGCAAAACCCCTTGTCAGCAAAAGCAGCAGAAAATCTATAATGGATTCATTGGTGACATAACAATAACACACGATTGGCAGAACCCAATTTTCTTTCTCACTTTAACTCAACCTTCTGTGCAGCACACGCCTAATGTTCTCTCAAGAGGCAATGTCAAGAGGACATGACATGAAAAATAGTTACTGGACTATGTTTGTGTTGCTGTTATGGGAACACAAAATGAGCTCTAAGATAGAAAAAAAGGTGTGATGACTTTCCAGAAAAACATAATAAACATGATTTTTAAGACACTGATTGATTTTTTTGAAACCATTAATATAAAACCCTGCTGCAAAATCCTCTGGCTGTCATATGAGGCTCTCTATCTGCTAGCAGTAGCTGTGTAAATAAAAAATAAAGTTAATATGACTTCAAGTTGAGCTTGACTCTTTGTGAATGTAACCTTGAAATCTTCGGGAAGTATAACATACGTTGTTTGCCATTGACTTCTACCAGCATGTTTTTCTGAAACCCAGTCTAGCCAACAGTATGCACATACTGAATGTATATTTAGAATCCTATTAAATCTAATTTTATGATACCAAGGTTGTCCCTAAACCATTTAAACTTCAATATTAGAAGCAGCCAATTTAAATTGGTCCTTTGTTTGACACTTTTTAAGTGTATATAAAGAGTTTTCTAAAGCTTTTGTTTTGGAAATACACACTGCTTGTTGCCATGTTTGAGTAGAAACATCCAATATACAATTAGTGGCTATATATCAGAATATCATGTAGGGTCTCTAACACGCCAATATTCTCCACAAAGTCTTCCCTTGATGTCTGTAAGACACTCTGTCTACTGTGTGTGTGTGTGTGTATACACAAAGTATTTTTAAAAATGGAAAGCCGTTATCCTGCAAAAACACAAAAAAACAAAACAAAACAAAACAAAGCCACACCAAACCCCATTACTGTCATTATATAATGCCTTAAAATCCACAGAATGCTTTAGGGATTGTGGCTCAACATATTGCTTGGAAGAGTGCCCACCTGCCCATACAAAAGAAAAGAAAAGGGAAAAAAATGAGTAGAATAGAGCATCTTGCAGGAATGGAGATGAGAGGAAGGGCAAGTAGCTTTCTGATGATTTGGTGTTTTCTACATCTCCCAATTATATCCCCATACCAAAAAAAGGGAAACACTAAAGAATGTTCAAATTATTGAACAGTGGCACTCATTTCACATGCCAGTAAGGTAATGCTCAAGATCCTGCAAGGTAGACTTCAGCAATTCATGGACCGAGAATTGCCAGGTGTACAAGCTGGGTTTAGAAAAGGCAGAGGAACTAGGGACCAAATTGCCAATATCTGCTGGATAATGGAAAAAGCCAGAGAGTTTCAGAAAAACATCTATTTCTGTTTTATTGACTATTCTGAAGCCTTTCACTATTCTAAAGCCTTTGACCATAACAAATTGTGGCAAGTTCTTAGCGGTATCGGGATACCAACTCATCTTGTCTGCCTCCTGAGGAATCTGTATAACAATCAAGTAGCAACAGTAAGAATAGACCACAGAACAATGGACTGGTTTAAGATTGGGAAAGAAGTATGGCAGGACTGTATACTCTCACCCTACCTATTCAACTTGTACGCAGAACACATCATGCGACATGCTGGGCTTGAGGAATCCAAGGCTGGAGTTAAAATCGCTGGAAGAAACATTAACAATCTCAGATATGCAGATGATACCACTTTGATGGCTGAAAGCGAAGAGGAACTGAGGAGCCTTATGATGAAGGTGAAAGAAGAAAGTGCAAAAGCTGGCTTGCAGCTAAACCTCAAAAAAACCAAGATTATGGCAACTGGCTTGATTGATAACTGGCAAATAGAGGGAGAAAATGTAGAGGCAGAAATACTTTGTATTTCTAGGTGCAAAGATTACTGCGGATGCTGACTGCAGTCAGGAAATCAGAAGACGCTTAATCCTTGGGAGAAGAGCAATGACAAACCTCAATAAAATAGTTAAGAGCAGAGACATCACACTGACAACAAAGGTCTGCATAGTTAAAGCAATGGTATTCCCAGTAGTAACATATGGCTGTGAGAGCTGGACCATAAGGAAGGCTGAGAGAAGGAAGATAGATGCTTTGGAACTGTGGTGTTGGAGGAAAATTCTGAGAGTGCCTTGGACTGCCAAAAGATCAAACCAGTCCATACTCCAGGAAATAAAGCCAGACTGCTCACTTGAGGGAATGATATTAAAGGCAAAACTGAAGTACTTTGGCCACATAATGAGAAAACAGGATACCCTGGAGAAGATGCTGATGCTAGGGAGAGTGGAAGGCAAAACGAAGGGGGGTCGACCAAGGTCAAGATGGATAGATTATATTCTAGAGGTGACGGACACGTCCCTGGGGGAGCTGGGGGTGTTGACGACCAACAGGAAACTCTGGCGTGGGCTGGTCCATGAAGTCATGAAGAGTTGGAAGCGACTGAATGAATAAACAACAATGTCTCCCAAGCCAGCCAATTTCTGAGAAACAATATAATATTGTTTCAAAATCCCAGACCAAACAGGGCAGTGCAGTTGCAAACTAAGCTTGTAGCAACTTCTTATGTTACTGTACATCTTTCAATATAACATCTACCATCTGAATATGATTGCACATCACATCGTGAATGGATCAATTGATTTAAGAGTTTAGGCCTATGTTGCTTCTCTTCCTGGTTAACTTAGGAGTTCCTTTAGTTTCTCCATGAACTACTCGGCCAGTTAAATGACTGCTGAGGCTAACTGGGCCTACAGGACCTAGATAAGGTATGTGTGAACCATTCTTCCCAGCCTGGCCTACTGCCACCAACTGCCCTCTCCCAGGAAGTCTCACACTGCCCTCTCTTAGGAAGCAACTCCAGCCAGTCTCGGCCCATTGAGCACCCATTGGAGACTTTCTATCATAGTACTTGTATCCTCCCGGATGTCACCACAAAGCCCCACACAACCCATGAGCTCATGATTGCAGACATTGGTGGCTTATTCCACTGTATGCCAGGCTATCACGATAGCTATGGTAAGAGATCACAGAGAAGATAAATATATACATTCCATGAAAATATACAATGCATGATAGGAAAGAAGCATCCTTATTAATTCCCATAATATTTTGGTTATTTTGTATCCTTTTCTCTAAGCTACCTTAAAATATTTTGTTGGTTACAATGGAGAGATGGTTTAAAGCTGTTCTCTTGAGCAGGAATATGGTTCATTTCAGTTGTAAGGATAAGCTTATAGACCTTTTGTTTTAATAAAAACTTACCTCATTCAAGCTGTCAGTGTGTAAACCAAACATGAACTTTCTGCAAGCGAAGAACTGTATATTAGGCAAAGTGTTATCAAACTAACCTATGCCAGAGTACCCCGGACTGATCTGACTTTGACAGCCTTTTACAAATTGCGACAGCTGCTATTACAAGTACCATATTTGCACTTCTAGACTTCCTATTTGCCAAGGTGAATTCGCTGTTGCTTTCTGATCTCTCTTTTACTTTATCTGTGTTCCACTTTGATAAGACTGTTATCAAAACACCCTTTAGAGGTCATGGGAAACTTGTTTAGAGCTGTGAAGATTTCACAATGAAACGAGGGTGTCACAATTCTGTAGGAAATTTTTTCATGTCTCCAAATGGATTGTATTAAAGGAACTGGAAGTAATCTTTAGTAAATTTGTAAAACTGTGCACATACTGTATATCAGCTCTTGGATTTCCAAAGTTTGCAGCGTGGCTAAAAGTATTAAAGAGTATTCTTTAAAAAAAACTTTAGTAAAGTTATATTACTTGTATGCTGCAATGCCAAAATGAAGAACTTCTGGATTGTATGCTAGATACGGCTTATGAGATTTCCCTAAATGGCTGCTGACAGTCTGAGTAGAGCTTTCTTCCTGAAGCTCCTCCAATTTCTCCCAAACTTTCCTTCTTTACACAGAAGTGCTAAGCAGCTCAGTCCTGAGATATGGGGGTTATGGAATGAGAAAGACTTTGGGACTGTGTCTATACCTGAACAAAGATAGCTCTGCCACTTTGATTCATGCATTGACAACCTCAAGAATAGATTGCTGTAATATGCTCTATACACAGAATTGACCTTGGGATTAGTTTATATGCTACAACTGGGACAGAACGCAGCAGCTAGGCTGAAGAAAGCCAAGCACTTACTCCAACTTAGATTTTCGTGTATTGCTTTTATTGCATAACAGTGTTCTTATATTATTTATGGAAGTTCTTTAAAAATTTATGAGACCACCTAAATAAATATTGGCCTATACATATTTCAATATACTGTACATTAGCTAATAATAGGTACACCACATGCCATTTTGTGCAAATACAATTTTGTACCTAGTATGATTCAACATAAAATGAATATATTCACTGTAAATGTCTAATGGTTGCCTTAATCTGAATAAAACGCTCAGACTCAAAATCACAGTTTAGGTTCTGGGTTTATTTAGAATAGAGTGCAAACAAGTAAAAAGCTGAGAATGAGAAAAGCGCGCCTAAACTCAAACTAAATAGTGTTGTTTCAAACATCAGCACACATCCCCCCTCGCATCCAGTACAACCCCACATTCCCAGGTGCTCCTAACGAGCTCTGCTGATCAACGGGTAAAAAGACCTTGACATTTAAGAGATAGCCCAAACACATTCCTCCCTGGCACAGTCTGGCACATCTCCTGTACAAGGGTTATCAGCAGCACCCTCCCAGCCAGGAACACGTATCAACACTTTGGCAAGCGAACCATTACGATGCAGAAACATCGCAAAGGTGAACATGACAGTCTGGATTTGAGGAGTGGTAAATCATTCTAGGAAAACATCCAGTTAAATATGTATTCCATTAATAGGCATTAAATATCAAAATGTTTATTTTCTGTCAAATGCGCATTTCTAAACCAAGTTTTTCTCAACAACTAAAATACGTATTGCTATATTGTGAGCTAAAAACTATAGTGGAATATTAAAAGAAAATCTGAAAGTCACTGAATAATTCAGCTTGTGCTTTATTTATTTCACAATATTTATAGCCTGCCCCAATCCAAATGGACCCTGGGTGAGTATAACAAAATCAATACAAAAGCAAAACATCAAAAATCAGATACAAATAATAAAAAAGAATAACCAGTAATGTATCTAACACAACATAGGCATTATTAGATTGAACTAAACTAAGGGTTAAACATCCACTGGAATAACACTGCCAGGAACACAGGGAGATCCATCTTTATCTCCAGTGGAAGGGTGCTCCATAAATTGTGTCCTGCCACTGAGAAGGTGTGACACATGGCACATACCTCATGATCCTTGCAAGGAGGGGGAATCTATAACAACCTCTCTCTTGAGGCCTGGCCAGATGGGCAGATCCAATTTTGACATGTTGCTGCCTGTCATTTCTCACTGCTGTTCCACAAAGAGCTTTAATCTGAACTGAGTACATGGAATGGAAAGATATCACTGGGTGATGCATTTCCTGATGATCGTTGTCATTCGTTCCATGATTTTCAAATTAGCTTTTCAAATCAACATTTACTATTTAAAAAACACACTGAGAAACTGAAAAACAAAAACCACCTGAATATTTTTCCTTTCCCTTTAACAGAAGGTAGTAATTCATAACAATGGTGCCTGGTAACAGATGCCTATGAAAGAATTGCTTTCTTCAGTCAGTGATAAAAATCAATAAAATGTGGTCAATACTTGATGCAATAGTTTGTCTTAATCAAATTTGCGTGAAATCAAATTCCATATATAACTGCATGAGATCATTTATTGTATTCTACAATAGTCTAAGCTATATGACAAGTGAAACAGATAGGTATTAAGCATATTCTTATTAAACAGTATTTTATAAAGTTGAATCTTCAGTATATTCCTGTTTTCAGTACAGCTATCAAACCCTTTCTTTACCTTTGAGACTATAAAAGCCTATGGAAGAAAACAATTATGTCTTAACTGTTCTATAGACTTCCAAGTAAAGATGGTTGTCTAGCAAAAACTTACATGTTTTCCTTTAATTTGTTTTTATGAACCATTTGGAACAGGCATCCTATCTGCTATGTCACCCATATAGGAGCAAAATTTTACAATAATGGTTTTACAATGATTATCTTCCTTATAAAACATGGCTAATAATTTATGGAATATGTTTTCCTATGTAACTGCATTTTTAATAATTATATTGAGTAGTAAAACTAAGGGAGAAAATGTCTCTAATTCCTGATGGTACATTCCAAAACAAATTCTTGAATTAATCCCCACTTCTCCATTACATCATTCTTTAACTCACCCTTACAGCACCACCTTGTGTAGATTTAACATCAGTTCTGCTTACCTTGTAAATTATGAGTTTTTACTAAAACTAAACTAAACTAAAATATAAAATAATAAATACTCTGTCTTACGCTCAGAGATACTGCTTATGCTCAGAGGTACACACGGCTGCTCAGAGGTACATCCTATTAAATTTACATTCTATTGAACTTTCAGATATGTGTGCAGCCTATCAGGATACTGGGTCACATGGTGACTTTTACTGTTACAACAGAAAGTCCTCCTTAATCAGATATGGCCCACGTAAATGTAGATGCTGGGGGAAGAACTAACCAACATGCATATTGTTGGCTGGGGGAGCTATCTCTGCCCAGCTTACCACCTACAAATAATGCCAGAGTAGCATTAGAATGAAAGCCAGTTTGGTGCAGTGGTGAAGGCAACAGGCTAGAAAGTGGGAGACTGTGAGTTCTAGTCCCGCTTTAGGTGCAAAGCTGGCACCCAATCATTCTCTGTCAGGCCTAAGATGGAGGCAATGGCAAACCACTTCCTAAAATCTTGCCAAGAAAACTGAAGAGATTTGTCCAGGCAGTCATCTGGAGTCAACACTGACACAAAGGCATGGGGGGGGGGGGGATTAGAATGGTTAGTGAAAGGAGGCCTTGGATAATGCTACTTTTTAATTTTCCTATCCCAGCTCTGACGTACTTTATACTATTCTGCATGGTTCTTCTGCAAGGCTGAGTTAAAGTACTATTCATCAGTCCTTGAATTAGCAGAATACAAGTTTTAGAAAACAAAGAATTGCGACCTCTCACTGGTGATCCCTATCCTGCCACAGGCATGATGCTGGGCAATGATCCATCCTTACTTATAGTGTACAGAGCATGTTAAGGATAGGAATTGGTGATTCCATCTGGCTTTTCCTGTCTTCTTTTCCTACCAAACATTATCAAAACCCACCAATCAATCTCCTTAATGTGAGGATGGGACTGACACTAGGAAAAGAGGCATGTTTTGACAGGTGGCTAGATTCAACCTTTGTGTAAATGTGTTGCCATGGGTGCAGTCTGGAATAGTGGTAAACCGTATCCTCTTTGGACATGGGATTAGTGTTCTGCAACACTATCAAACCCATGTTCAAAAGCAGCCTGAGCAACTGAATTTGTTGCTGTTCAGATCTCTGGGATTGGCTCATTGCCCAAAGTAGAATGGCCCTGGAAGACAGTGCTGAAGGACTATGGGAGAGGGGGTGCATTTGAACCAATAACTGATCCCTCTCTCTAAGGGATACCTGATTGTGCCATTCACAGAATGGTTGGTAAAGCACTTCAGATTGTATTCATGGCAAAAGCTGAGCTGGGATAAGGGTGGGGGGAAACACTAAGACCAACATTGCTAGTGACAGCCTAAGGCTGCTTCAGGTATGGTCTAGGGAAAACATGAAAGCAACATCATGAAGACACAGAAACAAAAAGCAAGTAGCTCAGTCATATTTGTGCCACAGTTAGATGCAAGTCAGAGAAGATTCTAGGAAAAGGAAGATTAATTAGAAAGATGGCATTTCTCAGGCACGATTTTCTATCTTGTTCTTTTGAGAGTTGTGTTGTTTAGATGCAAAGTTTCTGCTTATTAGATTTGAAGCTGTAAATATGTAGCTCATTGAGCTAATATGCACTGAAACTGTGAAATGTGTCTGTTGACCCAAAAAGTTCAGATCTCAAAAGACCACAAACAGTATTGAACTGCTTGGATAATTGTTCTGAACATTCCAGACCATAGAACAGATTCATAAGAAGAGAAAGACATGGCTTCAACTATTTTCTTACTCTTTCTATTTCAGAGCTGAGATTCCCTTCGATGGGACTAGATGCAGATGCCTCATGGACTCTCTTTCAATGCACAGTAGTTCTTAGCGTTATAATCTCAAGTTCACTGAACTGATATCTGAAATATCCTGTAATGTATAAATGTTTCATAGAACCTTAAATTGAATTCAGCACATTGTGTATTATTATTATTATTATTGTTTACTATGTTGTGAGCCGCCCAGAAGCAGTCTGGAGTTGGGCGATGCCTAAATCAAATAACATAAAATAAATAAATATGCATAAATATGGAAAGTTTTATAGTGCACCATGTGATGAATCTAGTATGACAATTTAATTAAGCCAAATTTTGGGAGGGTAAAAGTCATTTTCAATTTGCAGCTTGTAGCATTTGATTTCAATAAATTCTCAAGGCTTTCAAATAAGAAGCATGAAAATTAATTCAAGTATTCTTCATGATTTGCATGCAGAACTCCAGCATAATCTTTTCTATTTAGGGTTTTTTTTTCACTGCAAGCAATCCTAACTCTTATACCACAGTAAAATTAATTTGTCCTTCATACCCAACTTATATAATATGTTCTAGGGCTGGTCAAAAACTAAGCTAAATTTTTGAGGAAGAAGTTGACATTTTTATCATCAGCTGTGTTTCTTGTGTGATAGAGAGCTATATTCCTTAGAGTTTACTGCTTAATCTAAAAATTGTTTCACTTTATCAAAATTAAAGTGTGCTGTGGCTGGGAGAAGAATCAGATACAAGTAGGCAAGCAGTAGATTTGACCAACTATCACCATCCTGATTTATTGGGACTATACCTTCCTGGAATCAAACCTGCATGGATAAAAATGACTTTGAGTTTTGTCTGCTTGCTGGGAACCTTCTCCCACTTTCTGTTATATCATTTTGCTCATAGAATCTTCCAAATACCTGTGGATTAGCCACTTAAAGAATGGAATTTTTTAAAGGAAAATATATTGTGGCTTGAAAGCTAAGCAAATCACTGCGGCAGAAATCCTTATTTGAGAGTAAATACTGGAATAGTGTACACCAACTGTGCAAAAAATGCACCTGTTGCTTTCAAAACATATCTCAAAATGCCAGTGTTGAGTGAATTCAGGACTGTTATCTAAATATGCAGGGAATATTTTTTAAACAACTGCTTTTTTGTTGTTCTGATTGATATCAACTATCCAGGGTTTGCTTCCTATGTCATTGCTATGGAAACAACAGTGCAAAACATAATTTTATTTGAGATTTGATTGATGCAGTCAGTTAGTGAGGCATGATATTTCAGTATTTTGAGGTAGGAAGGAAGGAAGGAAGGAAGGAAGGAAATTGGCTACTGTACTTCCATGTATCTTATTGAAAAAAGATACATAAATCCCCAGCCACCCACCCACTGCTTTTATTTTTTGCAAATGTATCTGTTTCCAGTACGAATAGTTGAAATTTCCTCCCAGGATTAATTTCTGGATGTTTCTATGAAATTGAACAAGAAAATCTGGCTTGCTATTCATTTTTATAGCTTAAACCACTTAAAATAGACTATTTGGTTTGCTGTACTATCTATGTGATATCACTCCAAATAAAGAAATAAATAAATTAGGTAGGATGGTGTCTATTGATCATTTGTGTATTCAGAGCAGCCCCCAACAGTCAATACATGAACAAGTTCTACAAAAAATAAACTATGTGCAGCCATGAAAAAGGTAGGAACAATGCATATTCCATGTTCATGCTTAGCATTTGGTGTCTTCAGAATGTCAGTATCTGAACAGGAGGTTTTTGTCACCAGATCTTTTCTGAATTCTAAAAGAGGATTATTTCTCTCTGTAAACAGAGAAGAACTTTGATAAGATTAACAATTATTTTAGAATTGGGAAGTGATTTCCCATATCCCAGTTCTCCATATTCTTGATGACCTTTTCTCTAGAGATCTTGTGAATAAGCTGTGGTCACTATACACAGCTTATAATATAATATAGAACTGTAATAATATAAAAGAATAATAGTCAACAAACTAAAACTTGTGAATTCACTTACTTAGTGTAAGCAGATAATGGAACATCTGCTTTGGACTTTGCTGGTTAAAAGAGCTACTGTATACTGGAGTTTGCCTTATTTCTCTGCACAATATAGGATGATGATGATGATGATGATGATGATGATGATTGGAAGCAGCCTTCCCCAACTGGGTGATCTCTAGGTGTGTAGCACTATAGTGAATACGGCTGAAAAGTTTGTTATAAATATGCTTCAAAAGGGTTTGTTTGCTCAACAGCATCAAGTATAGCTCACAGAGGGAAGATGGGAAAGGGTTTCAGTAAGACAAATGAGGCACATTCTTAAAACAGGTATGTATTTTGCTGGTTACAGCTAAAGTGACCCTCTGTTCAACAGAGGGCTTGGATTCAAATACCATGCATTGTTAGCCTCTCTGCTTGTTATATAATATTGTCCCCAACTGGGGAATCTCTGGTGATCATCAGATTGTGAGTTCACCCCAGTATGAGCCAATCATTTGCTAGCCTTCAGGGACGAAGGAATATTTCACAAGCTGGGCTGGCCATTGCTATGCCTTAACCACTTCCTAGGAGTTCTGATTCCAAGGTTGCAGGTATTCACCACTTGCTTTATACCATTGTGAATCCACCCAATGCATTTATAACCAAGAATACAGATGCTGCTGAAAAGGCTGCAACAAAGTAATTTGTACAAAAGTAATACGCCTGGATGAGTGGGAAAGCTTGGGTCCTGAAGAAAAGAGGGGCTCCATGTAAGTACACACTTTAATTGTCTATGGGCAGACCTTTGAGAACCTCTAAGCAGACCCAACTTTGTTCCTTCCAGTTTTGCTTGTCCTTGGGTTTGTTTTCTAGTGGACAATTCATTCCCCTACCATGCTATATTCCTGAAGTTGTACCTTTACCTATTCTTACTGCTATTCTGGCCTATGTGATGTCTCCAAGTAAACTAAGTAAGGGCTTGTCTTTCATTCACACAGTTAATAAATGAGGTGAATGGAAAGGTTAGCACATTAAAACCATTCTTAAATATATCCTCATTATTTTGATTTTAAGTGCAATTTGAATGCATGTATAGTATAATATTGGAATCAAGCCATAGACAAATGTATCATGCAAACCCATAAGACCATCCTGGGAGAACTTTTCCTATGGAAATAAACCTTATTAAAAATATTTAGTGAAAACTATTTCAGCTTAGACATAGTCATACAATACTTGGCATGTTCAAGAAAAAACAGAATGAAATAATAACAGGAACAATACAAAAATCTTCATTTTGGATACAGAAATTAAATGCATAGATATGGAATGGAGCTTACCTGGTTTGATAATAGTATTTGTTAAAAAGAACTTGGAATATTGTCGTACTTGATGACAAACTGAATATAAGTCAGCAGTGTGATGTGGCTGAAAAATAGGAAGCACAATGTTAGGGTGAATTGGCCTAAGTATAAGTTATAAATTACAAGCAGTAATAGTTCCTTCTTATACTGTGTTAGTCAGACCCCACCTTGGGATCTTTGCCCTGTTTTTGGCACCACACTAAAAGTGATTTAAGCAAACCAGAACATATTCAGAGAAGTGCAATAAGGATGATCAAGGAACTAGAAAGTAAGTGCTATGAAGAGAGATTTTAATGGAATTGAGAAAAAAAGATATAGGAGGGATATGATAGCACTTTTCAAAGATCCACAAAGATATTATACTAAAGAAGGCCATGTACTCAGTATTCTGTACTGTTGCATATTGTAACACATGGAATATGGATTTAAGTTACAGGAAGGCAGATTTTTCCTGGGCATTTAGATCTACTGTATACTGAATTTCAAAGTATCTGGGAGCTGTTGCCATCTTTTAATACTTTTCTTAACGTACTGGAAGTATAAACAATAACATTTGGAGACAGCTTGGCAGCACATCTCATCAATCACCTTTCAGCAATGAAATAGTTAACTTTATTTCTACATACTCCATCTGATGATGTCCATGTATAGAAGTGTTGTTTTGGTTGTTTGAAATTAGTACCAATAGCAGCATTATAAAATAAGGCTCAGAGTAAGGAGTTATTTATAATATGATGCAAACTAATAATAGGAATAATAATAATTTAAATTTATATGCCACCCAACTCTAAACAACTCTAGACAATTGCTGAGTAACTCTTTGTAAGCACAAATGTGGAGGAATTTACATACAACAATTGTTAAATTATATACAATTTGCAGCAGTTTGTTAGATTATATATCTTATATTGCTGAAGGCAAAAGTGGATCTCACTGCTGGCTCTTCACCAATCTTCTGCACTGCTAATACATTTACCAGATCACTTTAGAAAACCATCAATCACTTTTTTTATTATGTGCCATCAAGTCATTGTCAACTCTTAGCAACTACATAGAGATTTCCTCCATGAATCAATCACTTATCTTCAAGTTATTAAGGTAAATGATTGATTCATTCATATATAAAATTATTCCCTCTTCTATAATGAAGTTTATAGTATTTTTTTAATGTTCTGTTATTAGTATAACTGGAATCACATCCCATAAAGATGGTACAATAATATGTTAATTTTTATTTTTCCACAAAACGTTGGATGCAAGTGATATGGTATGATTGGATAAAGTTTATGATATTTTTCCTGCTCAATATTTTTGATATTAATTATATCAGATGATGGTGCCTTTTATAATGTGAAATGTTAAAGGATTTGGATCTTCTACCAATGACACACAGTGATAAAAATAAAAATAACACTTTTAAATCATGACTGGAGATAGTCAGACTTTTATTGCATCCTAGCTATTACAACAATTAATCAATTAATCAGACAATTGTTATTGTTACTATTATAAGAACCCAATGAAAGGACAAGAAAGTTGAATTAAGAAGGTAATCTTTAATAAATACCAACAGAAAGAAGAGAGAGGAAACAATGTGGGGGGGAGAAGAAAAAAGAGCACAGGTGTAAAAGAGATTATAATTCATATATTTTCTCTGTAACCAAGGTCATATACTGTAGAAGTTGTGAGGTTTCAGCCAGCTTCTGACTCAGAAAACAAAACTCTTTCTGAGTCAGAAGGGGAAACAGAAACTTACCAGGCAGAAATCAGGAAAGCAAAACCCAGAAATGACTCAGCAGCACAGGAGAAGTTACAGATGCTGATTGGCCAATCTTCAGAGGAGGATTCAAATCCTTCTATCAGCATGCGGGAAAGGTGTGCAAAAAAGTGCACGGAGGAGAAGGCAGCCTGATTGGCTGCAGAAGGGAATAGGCATTCAAGGGATTGGCATAAAAGGCAGATGTGTGAAGAGCAAGCTGCCAGAGACAACTGATCCTTCGAGCTCACAGACCCAGCAGAAGAGTCCTTACCTGCATCAGAAACCTCATCTGTAGTTGGAGGGGAATCAGCGCCTGCATTTCCTATCATAGAGGACCTGTATCCTGCACACGCTGCCACAGAGGATCTTCTCCCTGCTGAATTCAGCAACCTCAGCCTTGCATCCAGCTTTGGACGTCACCGCCATTTGGTGCATTCCAAGCATGTTCCCAGCCTTGTTCCTAGCTCTCAGTCAAGCCCAGAATCTCCAGTCCAGTTTCGTTGTGCTCCAAACTTCCAGCCTTGCCCAGGATCTCCAGTCCAATCTAGTTGTGCTATGAATGCTCAGCCTTGTTCAAGAACTTCAGACCCATCTTGTTGTGCTCTGGGTTCTCAACCTTGTCCAGGATCTGCAGTCCAGCCCAGTCATGGATTGTCCAGCTCAGTCCAGTCCTGCATCCAGAGCCAAGCCTTGCCTGGTGGTTCCAGTTTGGTCTCGCCTGGCTTCCAGGTGCCAGCCTAGTTCGGGTGGTGTTTCAGATCGTGGATACTCACCTCCAGTTCCAGTTTTGCCATGTGCCCTAGCTTCTTCCAGTTTCCCAGCTCCGGTCAGCAAATCTTGTCTAGCCGTTTTGCCCCAGTCTCCTCCTGCAACCTTGCCGGTTCTCCCATTGTTGCCTGGGTGGTCCTGATCAGAACAAGCCTACCTCACTGATCACAAGGACTTATTATTGTAAATAGTTGTTTTAATAAAGATTTGTTTGGTTTGATAATAACCCTGTCTGGCCACCTCATAGTCTGAACAGGACAGAAGTAAACACAGTGTATTATTAAGAGCCTAAGATAAACAAATCTAACAACATGGGTACAAGTAAAACTCATGTTCCTAAGACATTTTTCCTATGGTATAGTGGTTTATTCAGATCAGAAGGAAGAATAAAAAGAAGCTGAATTTTAGAAATGCATTTTCAAAACAGATGTTATTGAATGGTAATAATTCCCAAACGTCTGTTTACAAATTTGTTTAGCCAGATGTAATGGATATTATCTTCTTTAAAGTCAGATCTGTTTTAAACCAATGTTTGGAACACAGTAGGCAATGTATGTTTGAATGCTGATTCAAAACATCATTGGTAATTAATCAATATTAGGAACTAGTGCACTGTTTCACAAAATTGTATATTACTTGTTAAACTTTTGTTTCCTGGGTTGCACATCATGCAAAATTTAAAGAGCAAAATGGTTGGTACTCATTACCATTTTGATCCATCTTCGTAGCTCAAATATCCCTCCTGTCTTATCTAAGGTTTATTATTTTTGAGGTAGGTTTGAGATCTAGCCTCCATTTGTTAACTGCCATCATAGAATTTTGAAAATTCTATGACTGTCAGTAAGTATTAAACAATCTCTGCAGGAGGGAGAGGGTAACCGCCACTTAATACTTTTTTATAACTCTGCAGATGATTGCATTCTTCTAGGGGAGAAAAATAATTATCCAGACTCAAGCTTACTTCACTTGCTTTACTTTATACTGGAATACCAAGTAAATCACAAGACTTAACTGAGCTTTGTAGTTCAACTCAAAGGCCATTATGGATAAAGTATAATTTACTCTGCAAGAGCTTAATGTGATAAATGCCATGCTGAAATCATTAGTGCATAGGAAACCTTTGAAAAATGGAAAATAATATATCAAAAATTGAAAGATTCCAACTTCCATATAGTCACATTTTTTGTTGTCCAATTCCAGAACCAAAACAGAGGAAGGATTGAGTGGGCTATTATTCTGATAATTCAAGTCATGAGAATTATATAGGAACTAGCTTTATTTTTTTACTTTTTTGTGATACTGCAGCATTAGGAAGGAACTGACAGCCAACCAGAAATTGTTTTTCACGTGCTCTGATGTTAGCCAATAACTTTAATTTCTAGCTATAAAAATTAAATAAATAAATAAACAAACTTAAGTGTCTTGCCTTATTTCCTCAGCTATGCACCAAATATATATTCCCTTTTCTCCACAAAAAGAATAAGACTAAGAGTAAAAATAAGAATATGCTACAAGTCCCTCATCTATTAATCATGATCTATTAATCATGGTGGCATATCCCTGCTGTGTCTTTTCTGTATGTTAGCTTGTTTAAGTTGCCCTGCCCCCAGTCATCCAGCTTCCAAACTAGAAGTAGAAAAACTGGCAAGCAGAATATAACAGATATCTCTTCCAACAACTGTGTGAGCCACCACCCAAAAGATGATGTCTTGAATTGCTTCTGTTTCTGTAGCAACAATCTCTGCTTGCAGTTCCATTTTAAACAAAGTTTCGCATCTATAGTAGGAAGGAGCCAGGTCCAAGTGCCATTCTGACTGATCAGTAACACACTGAGTGCCATAGCAATCAATCAATCTGCTTTGTGAGTGGATAGGAAGCAACATTTTGCAAAGCCTCAGCACCTTTAGAGGGCAAAAGGTTTGGGAAGGCTGCCTTGCAGATTTTATGGTGTACTTATTTACTGTACAATTCTTGTTAAACAAATCACTGTTGAGACCAATTTAGGAACCAGGCCTAAGCAATCCTAAACTTCCAGCTAGGATTCTCAACTGATTTTTTTTTTAGCCTCTTTCTGTGTTTGTTTCTGTTTGGACAAGTTACATTTAATACCTCTGAGCTAACAATGAGATAGAATACTTATATCCTTATTCTAGTTTTGCCTTTTATTTTATTTTAAAAAGTACATATTCTTGCATATGTTTGAAAAATCTACACAGCTAAAAATCATCCTTTCTATGTATACGTGTAGAAGAGGAGTACCATTAGGAATATACCCATCTGTAGCTGGCCACAATGATGAAACATGTTGTGATGTTACAGTGTATGTTTTGTCATTGCATGAAAATATATAAAGGGCAAAATCTGTGTTGCAATGCATGTTTTGCCACTTGCCCACATGTCCAGCTAAGAGCCTCAACTGACCAGAGCCATAATGGGTGACCAAGGTAAATCTTTATTGGCTCATTTGGTGAGAATCATGATGTATGGAAATTATGATTTGGAATGTAAGAGGAGTATACGGTGAACAGTGTGAATTAATGAAGGGGATGGGAGGGGAGGGAAGGGAAGGAAAAAAATCGTGGTTTTGTGACACAGAGAAAAGGGGGAAAGATGCAACAGATCTGAATGAAAGTGATCTGATTTCATGACGTGGAGATGATGATAACAACAACAACAATAATTTATTAAATTTATAAGCTGCCTAATTTGCAGCAACTCTGGGCAGTTGATAAATATATACATGGTACTGAATATATATGATTAATTACGAATAAAAAAGCTTAAGTATATGTCTTAAAGTTTGAAGTGGCATCATCTATTTTCTTATAAGGCTGTGCCTGAAAGTAGGATTCCATAAACTGATATAAGCTGATGAAATATGAAAGTAGGCTCCAGCGAATAGTGATAATGGAAGAACCAAGGATGAATTAGGGAGAAAATTGTGCAACATTCTGAATGAATGTGATTCAGGGGAAAAGGTTGTTCTTTGAGATGAGATGAGCAGATAGCTGGACACAAAAAAGAGACACAGAAAAATGGATTGAATTGTTTATAGATCCAAGAATGAATGAGAATGATGATTGCTTCATGAGCAACTGCTTAGAAAACAATCTGTATAAGTGTAGTCATGCATGAATATGGCCAAAAACCCCAGTAAAACTTTATACATACATACATACATACATGTTTGCTTATAATAATAGATATACCGAATTTGTAAAGGATATAAGAGTGATGAGGGTTCTGAAGGTGAGGCAGACCATTGTTGGCAGTTTCAGGAGTAGATCTTAGGGGGGAAATTAGTATGTATTTAATTTTCATAAAATAAAATAAATAAAAGAAACTACTGAAAGTAGAATGATGGCAGGAAGAAGTACAAGTCCTGCATGAAAAAGTATTATAAAATAGATTAGTCTTCCAATGGAATGAATGGAAAGTGAATGTAAGGAAAGAGTTTGTGGAACACAGAGCACAATGGAAAGAACCGGATTACAGAGAACCGGTATGAGTTATGTTAATAGGCAGTATGAGAGAGGCTATATGGTGAATTATGAATTGAAAGAGGCTGTGGACAAAAAGTGCATAGAAGAGAGTGTTGCAACACATGAAGATGCAAGATACAGTGCAATGTGAAAGAATGATGGAA
Organism: Candoia aspera; assembly: GCF_035149785.1. Taxonomy (NCBI): domain Eukaryota; kingdom Metazoa; phylum Chordata; class Lepidosauria; order Squamata; family Candoiidae; genus Candoia; species Candoia aspera. The sequence goes on from NC_086158.1 coordinate 54,386,655, forward strand.
GGAACTCTGTATGGGAATATTAGTGATGCATTGAAGAGCTGAGTCAAAGCAGATGCTATAAATATTAGTGGTCAGGAAAAAAATGATGAAAAGAAGCCATAAATCTTGTAAGATTATTTACAGTAACAATGGTAAGATTGCAGGTGTAGATGTAGCTAGAAAATGTGCAACTTGTTTAATATTTGGGTGAAGATGGAATTTTGTCTGATCATTGCAAGAATGCTGTTATGTTTCCCTACATGGATGTAAAGGTACCAAAAACTGCAGTTTGTTAAGTGTGCCTGGGAAAGGGGTTGGCAAAATTCAGACCAAAGGTGACTATGAGTATAATTTGGGAAGTGCAGTGTGGCTATATGTTGGGCACAGGATATGTAGATAAGATTTTTGCTGTTTGGTAGGTCACTGAGAAACGTATGAATATATAAAAAAAGTTCTTTGCAGTTTAGATATGTAAATCATGAAAAATTAGAGCCAGTAGATGAATCTGTGTTCTTTGCTAGAACAGCATACAGAAAAGTATAAGCTAGATTTAGTTGTACTTACTCCTATCTTCCATATTTCATTTATTTTGCTTTCTACTTCTTAGTCTTTTTCTGTACTCTGTAAACCTCTGCTGACACCCAAAGGAAATCATGTGATCTGCATGCATGTATGTAGATGTCTTTGATGTATTATTCTTGACATCCCTTACCACTGGCTAGGACCAATGGCGCTGGCCAGGGTTATAGGGAATTGCAGTTAAATAACATTTCACAGTCTGCTTGCTTTGCTGCCTTGCCCTGCCTATTTAATGAAGTCAGAACAATAGCTTGGCCTCCTATGCCAGCTATGCTTTTGCACATTTGGAAGAGGGAGTGTGCACATCCAGGGAACAAGCGTACTGCTCTGTGACCTGTGTATATGGTATCTTGTCTCTCTGTAAGACTGACTATCTTCCACCATTAATTCACTGGCACTAATGACTGAAGTATGCAATTCTTAAGTGACCTCTCAAGACTTGCATCTTTGCCTAGCTGGTATTTGTGTGTGCATGCCTCTCTGCTCCCTAAATAGCCTTCTTCCCTTTTTGGAGCTTGATCCAGTCTTCTCCCCCTCACTCAAATCTACTCATGCTTTCTCTCTCCTGTGTTATTTATAAATCCTAAATCTTTTTGGAAGAAACCTTTATGTTGCATTTGAGCTTCATCCAAAGAAGATGCAGAGTCACAAGACTTTCACCACCTGATATTTACAGCTTAATATTGCCAATGTATTCTATTTTATGAAATATTTTTTTTTAAATGTGTTTTTGTATATCATCCAGATTACATCCTGTCAACATACTCTTTGTATATTAAATATTGTATAGATATATAGGGTCTATCAGATCTGGACTACAAAAATGGAGATGATCACTAGATGGCAGCAAAGTGATTTAGAAAATGAATTCTTTGCTGCCATCTACCAATCATTGTAGCCCAATGGGTGGCAGCCAAAAACTCTGGGTGGCATACAATATTAGAACCAGTAAACGAAATGGAAAATGAAGATGTATGTCCAAAGGAAGAAACTTTCATGCTCAACCAATGAGAAAGCCTATAAGAGACTTGCCACCCACCCTAACCCAAGGCCTGGGGAAAAATCCAGGTTCTCAGATACATTATACATATAGTCAGGGGCCATACAGTCATATATAGTCAGGGGCCATACATAGTCAGGGGCTATACAGATATCTGGGAGGATGCATTTACAGAGGGCAAGTGCTGCAACACAGAAGACCTGTTTTCTGGATCCCAAAAAATAACATTGTTTGATCAGTGTGATCTGGAGCATGCCCATCCATCCATCTTGTATGTAATTACAGGAAGGCCAGGATCTATATAGATTTCTTGTCAGCTTAGTCAGGAACTCTCCAGCTTACCTATTAGAAGTAACCCTTCAGCCAAAACTCAATAAATATCACAAAACATTTAAGAAAGCAAGATATGTATATAATAATGGTGTAAACATACCAAAGCTTTAATTTCTTTTTTTATCTCATTTTAGTTAATATTTGCTCTACACTATTCCAATAATTTTGAAGCAAATAATTCATTGTTTTCTTGGAAAAATTACTTCTCTAATACTGGTGTAGGAATTAAAAAAAGCCAAAGTTTCATTTACATTGTTCTTCTGGATTGGGACAGTAGCAGTACTAAATATAACAGGGTAGGAAAAAACCCTAGAACAAAGAACGAGAAAATACATTTAATGCTCTAGAAAGTTTGTTGAGCTTAATACTATATAGGCAGTAACAATGACTGTTGTATTTCCTGGCATGAAAATGGAGGGATTATGAAATGGCAAGTTTCACTCATATGACTAATACTTGTCTCTTTCATACATGATAATTATGTGCTATTAAGTCAGTGTTGACCCTTAACAATCATACAAATAGATCTTCTCTAAGATGATTTGTTCCCCAACTTGGTCCTTCAGGTCTCCTAACAGTACATTCATCGCTGCTGTAATTTAGTCCATCCACCTTGCTGCTGGTTGTCCTCTTCTTGTCTTTCTTTCTATCTTTCCCAGCATTCTGGACTTCTTCAAAGGAGCTGGGTCTTCATGTGTCCAGAATGTGATAATTTGACCCTCGTCATTTGTACCTTAAATGAGAACTCTGGATTGTCACACACACAGCTGACCTAATTAATAACACACTTTTGAGTTAGGAAATATTCTGTCCTGTAGGTTGCTACTAAAATATAGTAGAATAAATATAAATTTTGTAGTTTTCCAGTGCCAAGTCACTCATTCCTAAAGCCCATCTTCAATAAAACAGTTTGTAATCGATAAGCAGTAATGACATCAGACTTCTCTGAAAACCTTTAAATATATGTGGAGTATCAATTAAATGTTTTGAAGTTGTATTAAGTGTACAAAGATAAATTATCTTCAGACAATGTTATGTGACTCACAGCTGTTCAACATTATAATACTATGAGACTCTGAAAGCTACCATAAGAACAAAAGATCTTTAGAATATTAATTAAAGCATCATACCTAAGCAGGCACTTGGTGCAGAACATTTTTTGGGGAAATGAAATGGAAATAGAATTTAATGCTGTAAAATTGGCTGTATGGTCACCATTTACTTGCCAGAATATAAATGTCTAAACAAAAAAAATGGGTTCATAATGCAGTTTCAAACACATGAGAAAATCATACATTTTAGAACTGAATCACATTGTCATATCCATTTTGACTGAAAGTAGTAAAAGAAAGTAAAAAATGCAACACAAGGTCTCCAAAGACACTTTCATAGAAGAGCTCTGGGAAATAATTTGACATTGTCATTCACATCTAATAGCAATCCATATTAATCTTCAGCATTTAAACTCACAGGATAACATAAGCCTATTATGTGCTGCCGACTCTTCTGATTTTGTCTAGACTGCAGCTTGTGATCTGAGGTGAAGAGTAGAGATCTAGTTGTAAATAGAATACAAATAATGTCTTGTTGCCATGCTTGATGAACAACTCATCTCACTAGTATAACATTTGAAAGAACATTTTGTAGAACCACAATGACCATAGTTTGTCTTGACATACTCAATTTTCAGAAACTTTAGGTGCATGCAATCATAATATTAATTTTTGTTCAAGAAGTACATTCTCAGTAATATGTGATAAGATTGAGAAAGGAGGGCTCAGTTTGGGCCCCATCCCTCAAGGACTGCTATCTACAGCCCTTTTCAGTTGTTGCCCCCCTCCTCTGGAATAGCTTGTCCCTAGACATCAGGATGGCCCCTTCCCTCCTGGCTTTTAGAAAGTCCATGAAAACGTGTTGGTTCCATTGGGCAACAGGGACCGGAATGTTATGACCCTCTGACTGGTGTCTTCATTTCTGGTCCATTGATTGTGATGTTCCTGTTTCATTTCTTAATAATTTTTTTTCTTTTTTTCCTATCAATGTATTCTTTTATTATTTATATTGGTTTGTTTTTAATCTGAATTTATGAAGATGGGAATTGTACACTACTCAGAGCTGATCAGTTGCTTTGATTGGAGTAATTTGTATGCCTTGTAAGTAAGGAAGCAAATAAATAAATAAATAAATAGATGGAACTACAATGCAAAGATGAAGACAGTATTTATAGGCTCATGCTACTTTGGGATTATGCATTTGAACACAATATTTCAGAAACATAAAAGTGAGGTGAAATTATATCTGAAACTTGATTTGTGTTGAAAACGTAGAACTAAGAAGAGCCTATTTCTGTATTCTGGTTATGCTATCTTTCTGGACCTGTCACTCTGCTATTTTTGGGCTGTGCTTATTGCAGTGCTACTGTCTTATTTGTTTAGAAGAAAAACATCAGTGCTAATTCTCAGAACCTGCGAAAGGCACTGGTACATTGTTCCTAAGGAATAATCACACTTGTTATCTCAGGTTCAAATATTTCTGCTTTGTTTTTTAGCATGGTCAATGCCATCAGGTCTAGTTATGGGAGAAAGAGAGCTTTGCTTTACTTACAATATACATAAGAAAATGGACAAGGTGAAAAAATCCCTGTGAATTTTTATGTATTCTGGTTTCAGTTCCATTGGCCACATCATTTGAATTACCTGGGTAGGACAGGACCTTAAAACACAATTTCCACTTGTCCTTTAGCACTTTAGGATTCAGTCTTGCCTTTTTTTCTCCCAATGATAGTTTTTATTGGTCCATAATTGAAGGCAAACTGACCTGAGTTGCATCTTCTGAAATCATATGCAGTCTAAAGTAACATTCTGGCTTCTGGTGCCTGTTCTCTAAACTCATTTTTTTCTCTATTTTTTAATATAAACAAATACTATTCTATGCAGCCAGTTGCCTCCATAAATAAAATGCATACATTTAAAATGGTGCTATAAACATCTTCCATTCCACATACAGACAGTTGTAATCTCATTGTAAGTACACAAAGGTTAGAGAAATAGTTATTCTCAGAGGCTAAAAAGGCTGGCTATAACTTACTTGGTATCTTTTAAGAATCTTTGTTCATCCAGACCAATGATTCAGATTCCCAGAATTCTTTCCACGAAAAATAATTTCTCTAAGCATAATTTTAATCTTCTTTATGGAATTTAAGAGAAAAAGAATTAGCTGGCTGAACCTGCATGCCATAAATGAAAATTGGCTCTTCTTCATTCTTAGCTCATTCACACTAGTCAACTGAAGAGTGGCAAGAATATGATATTCATTTCCATCATGGTGCCCTGGGTAAGGGTATGAAATTTTCCATCCTGCATGTCCCAAGTGTATGAAAATGAAGTTCACTTTGTTTCTCAGTTGAGCACCATTGATAAAGACATGAGGCATAGGCATCCATAGGTAGGGTGGCGTGGGGGTGAGGGGTCAGGTGACAAAATGTGCATCGAGACATCATAATACACGTATGAGAGGGAGGAGCTTGCTAGCATCCCAGTGTTCTAATGCAAATTTCATCATTTTGGCATCATTGTGTATAGTAACAGATATCTATGACCCATGGAAAAAATGTACAATTTTCTTTCTCAGTACAGAGCATTAACATTTCCTTACCAATATGCCATAAAAAGAATGAAAATAATCAATATTTTCCACAACTAAGATACACTAACTAGAAGAAAAGGTAGGGAGACATGCATGGAGAAATGGAGAGCATACAGTATATATATGAATCTGTTGCATGTAACAAAGGTAGTTGTGCTGCACACACTGCTTGCATGAAGTTCCCAATATGTTTCTAACAGCCATTGTGGTATTTGTAGCAAAACAAACAAAAAACCCTACTTCTGTGTTCAAGGCAGTCCTCACAAACATTTTACAGTTTTCTTTTTAAATAACAGCCTTGCAAATAGAAGAAAAAAGAATATGGGATTTTGTGGTAGGAGCCATCTGCATTCATCCATTTCTCTCCTTTGATCTAGGGAAGAGCAGCTTTCCAAGGTTAGGAGCCTTAACTCATTCTCCTGTCCAACTCTAGGTATGTAGGTGGTATCCTGCTTGTACTTGTGGGAACACCAGTAGGAAGCCTGTGGGAGGCAAATCCCATCCACCCACCCCCTGAAACACTAAAAAATCAGCCTCAATCTCACTTCTAAAGTTAGTGTCTAAATGACTGAATGTTGGCAGAATATTTTGGGACATGGTAGGGAAGAGTTAAGGCTGGAAATGGAGCTACTTTGTCTTTCTCAGGACTGATTCCATCTTTATATTAGTAAGATAAAAAACAAAAAATAAGTCACCTAAAATTAGCCATGTTTACCTTAAGTGTAAGAAGTATACTTTCATGGTGTAAATGTAGTGCTGGAGACCATGGGTTGCTTAGCTCTGCTCTAGGCCATTTAATAGCAGCATGAGATCAGTTAGTGAAGCTGTTACCGACTTGCAGAATTCACTGTTACCAGTACAATGATGACAAGTTAGCATATTTATTTTTTCTTCAAAATTCAAGTTTTGGATCCAATTCTAATAACAGTAATAGATTGTAACAATAGGTCAGATTTACTAATTCATGTTTTGGGCATTTATTTCATTATTAGAAAATTGAATTGAACAGATTCCTTTGGTTTTTCACTTGTTTTAAAATGGATGCCTGCTATGTGTTATACTGGCTAGCACAGAATCAAATTTGTTTTCATTTATGAATAAGAATGATATGAAGATCCCACCCCATTTTACTGGTGTGTTGACCTATGACCATAGACCCCTTTGCAAATATTTCAGTGTGTAAAAACCAAACATGTGAAGGTGGTATAAACTATCATTCTAGCAAGAGTATGATTATAATCCCCATCTTCACAAATAAACACACTGAACCTCTTTTCAATACACTCATGAAATCTAATAAAAACGATGCCTGAAACAACATCAAAAAAGGAAATGCTGCCTTTATGGAAAAATATACTTGAACAAAAAGTTCAAATGAATAGGAAGAAAATATCTTAGGAATCTTCAACAGCAGGGTTCAAGGAAAGGGATAATTTTCATTTTAAAGGGGTTAGAAACAACTGTAGTAAAGTTTTAACTGCCTGACATGTTCCAAAAATATTCTTTTCAAGTATATGTGAAGTGGCTAGAACTGGACTGATGGAGCAATTTAATTCCAGGAAATGCCTTGTTTTAAAAAAGTAAGGTGATTCACTTTGATGGCTTTTTATGGAATTACTGGGACATGCTGCTTCACTTCAGACAGCAGTTTCACCAGAAATGGTGGCAAAAATGTCTTCTCTACAAAAGCAAAACACCATTGAAGTGTTGGACAGATTCATCTGGTGTATCAGTGGTACCCATTCTTGGACTGGCTGGGGTGGGCTCTAGTTATTATCTAGAGCTCTAGTCACCTCACATATTACAGTGCCTGACATGATAGCCTTGGAAGCTGCAGCTGGTCTAGAGTACACTGACACACTCATTGATGCCCATGACATAGTATGTTCATGTAACTCCGCTGCTCCACTGCTTATCTGGCTGTCAGTTGACTTCTGGGTACAATTCAAGGTGCTGGTCATCACTTACGAAGCCTTGCAGGCACAGGGCCTGGGTATCTGAGGGACTTATTATTTCTGACTTGGACATGCTTCAAATCCTTCAGCTGCAATGTCACCTTTTGGGACTCAGCAATGGGCTTTCTCAGCAAATGTCATGGTGCCTGTCTTTAGAATAGCATTTCTCCAGAAAGCCATTGGGTCCCCATACTATTCATTAAAAGGTTTTGAAAACCTGGGTTTTTCCCCAGGTCTTGGGTTAGGGGTGGTGGTGAGACTCATTTAGGACTTTTTATGTTAGTTGATTGTTTTGTTTTAAGACATATATTGTTCTTTTCTCATTATTTTGGTTTCTATGTTTTTAATGTTGTACACAGCATCCAGAGTATTATGGAGTTATGCAACCTTCTCTTCAGCAAAGGATCATTACCTTGTCGTGGTGCTGGAGCTTGAGCACCTCAATGATGCCATGAGCTAAACCATGAAGGGCCACCCAAGGCAGGAAGGTCATGACAAAGAGGTCAGACTAAATGCGATCCCTGGGGAAGGTAATGGCAACCCACCCCAGTATTCTTGCTGTGAAAACTAAATGGATCAGTACAACCAGAGATATGTCTGTATACCATCGGAAGATGAGAACCCCAGGTCGGATGATGGTCAAAATGCTACTGGGGAGGAACAGAGGATGAGTTCAACTAGCCCCAGACGTGATGACGCAGCTAGCTCAAAGCCAAAAGGACGGCTAGCAGCCAACGGTGCTGGTGGTGAACTGCGAATCCGATGTTCTAAGGATCAGCACACCATTGGAACCTGGAACATAAGATCTATGAGCCAGGGCAAATTGGATGTGGTTATTGGTGAGATGTCAAGATTAAAGATAGACATTCTGGGCATCAGTGAACTGAAATGGACTGGAATGGGCCACTTCACATCAAATGACCACCAGATCTACTACTGTGGACAAGAGGACCACAGAAGAAATGAGGTAGCCTTCATAATTAATAGTAAAGTAGCTAAAGCAGTGCTTGGATACAATCCAAAAAACGATAGAATGATCTCAGTTCGAATTCAGGGCAAGCCATCTAACATCACAGTGATCCAAATATATGCCACAACCAAAGATGCTGAAGAAGCTGAAGTAGAGCAGTTCTATGAGGATCTGCAGCACCTACTGGGCAACACGCCTAAAAGAGAAATTATTTTCATCACGGGAGACTGGAATGCTAAGGTGGACAGTCAAATGACACCTGGAATTACAGGTAAGCATGACCTGGGTGAACAAAACGAAGCAGGACATAGGCTGATAGAATTTTGCCAAGACAACTCACTCTGCATAACAAACACTCTCTTCCAGCAACCTAAGAGACGGCTTTATACATGAACTTCCCCAGATGGACAACACCGAAACCAGATTGACTACATCCTTTTCAGCCAAAGGTGGCGGACATCTATACAGTCAGTAAAAACAAGACCTGGAGCTGACTGTAGTTCAGATCACGGACTTCTTCTTGCACAATTTAGGATCAGACTAAAGAGATTAGGGAAGACCCACAGATCAGCTAGATATGAGCTCACTAATATTCCTAAGGCATATGCAGTAGAGGTGAAGAATCGATTTAAGGGACTGGACTTAGTAGATAGGGTCCCAGAAGAACTATGGACAGAAGTCTGCAACATTGTTCAAGAGGTGGCAACAAAATACATCCCAAAGAAAGAGAAAACCAAGAAGGCAAAATGGCTGCCTGCTGAGACACTAGAGGTAGCCCAAGAAAGAAGGAAAGCAAAAGGCAACAGTGATAGGGGGAGATATGCCCAATTAAATGCAAAATTCCAGAGGTTAGCCAGAAGAGATAAGGAATTATTTTTAAACAAGCAATGTGTGGAAGTGGAAGAAGACAATAGAATAAGAAGGACAAGAGACCTCTTCCAGAAAATTAGAAACATTGGAGGTAAATTCCAGGCAAAAATGGGTATGATCAAAAACAAAGATGGCAAGGACCTAACAGAAGAAAAAGAGATCAAGAAAAGGTGGCAATAATATACGGAAGACCTGTATAGGAAGGATAACAATATCGGGGATAGCTTTGATGGTGTGGTCAGTGAGCTAGAGCCAGACATCCTGAAAAGTGAGGTTGAATGGGCCTTAAGAAGCATTGCTAATAACAAGGCAGTAGGAGACGACGGCATCCCAGCTGAACTGTTCAAAATCTTGCAAGATGATGCTGTCAAGGTGATGCATGCTATATGCCAGCAAACTTGGAAAACACAAGAATGGCCATCAGATTGGAAAAAAATCAACTTATATCCCCATACCAAAAAAGGGAAACACTAAAGAATGTTCAAACTATCGAACAGTGGCACTCATTTCACATGCCAGTAAGATAATGCTCAAGGTCCTGCAAGGTAGACTTCAGCAATTCATGGAGCGAGAATTGCCAGATGTACAAGCTGGGTTTAGAAAAGGCAGAGGAACTAGGGACCAAATTGCCAATATCCGCTGGATAATGGAAAAAGCCAGGGAGTTTCAGAAAAACATCTATTTCTGTTTTATTGACTATTCTAAAGCTTTTGACTGTGTGGACCATAACAAATTGTGGCAAGTTCTTAGCGGTATGGGGATACCAAGTCATCTTGTCTGCCTCCTGAAGAATCTGTATAACGACCAAGTAGCAACAGTAAGAACAGACCACGGAACAACGGACTGGTTTAAGATTGGGAAAGGAGTACGGCAGGGCTGTATACTCTCACCCTACCTATTCAACTTGTATGCAGAACACATCATGTGACAAGCTGGGCTTGAGGAATCCAAGACTGGAGTTAAAATCGCTGGAAGAAACATTAACAATCTCAGATATGCAGATGATACCACTTTGATGGCTGAAAGCGAAGAGGAACTGAGGAGCCTTATGATGAAGGTGAAAGAAGAAAGTGCAAAAGCTGGCTTGCAGCTAAACCTCAAAAAAACCAAGATTATGGCAACCAGCTTGATTGATAACTGGCAAATAGAGGGAGAAAATGTAGAAGCAGTGGAAGATTTTGTATTCCTAGGTGCAAAGATTACTGCAGATGCTGACTGCAGTCAGGAAATCAGAAGACATTTAATCCTTGGGAGAAGAGCAATGAGAAACCTCGATAAAATAGTTAAGAGCAGAGACATCACACACGCAAAAGGAAGAGGGGCTGACCAAGGGCAAGATGGATGGATGATATTCTAGAGGTGACGGACTCATCCCTGGGGGAGCTGGACCATGTTGACGACCGAAAGGAAGCTCTGGCGCAGGCTGGTCCATGAAATCACGAAGGGTCGGAAGCGACTAAACGAACAAACAACAACAACAACATGCAACTTTCTAAAACAATTAGTACAGTTTTGCTTACGTTGAGCCTTTGATAAGTACCTTAACAATTCAAGGGGCTATATCAAAAGCATGCTTTGATTGAAATGTCAATCAAACTGAGCATCCCTCTGATGCTCAGGTGTCATATATTGCAACCCTAATTTTTTTCATTACTGTTTCCCCGAATCAGGCTTAAAAACAGTTATATTCATCCGTGAAGTGTGTACCCACAGGATTTAGCTTTTTAGAAAGCTAGATGTAGTTGTTTTGCCTTATTTTCATTTGGTCTGTCCCCCACTCAGTTTGGGCCCCAAATCCAAATCCATATCCCCCACTGACTAGAACTAGAAGTCAATAAATGGCTATACCTTTTCTATAGATTGCTGCCACTTCTGCTCCTTGATTACCAAAATTACAATTACAGCATTTGCTACAAATCAGGCATGTTGAAATTGTCCTCTGGTTTCTTTTCTTTTTCTAATATTTACATAAGGCCATCCTATTAAAGGGGTCAACATAACAGGATTATTCTAGATATGATGGGACACACAACTCCCTCTTTGGGGGAGATGGGTGGTAATTAAATTTGAATAATAAATTAATTAATTAATTAATTAACACATGTTTCATACAAGATGTAGACACTGGTGCTAGATATGCATTAACACTTTTAAGGACTCTATTAATGTGTCAAGACCATGCTGCATTGTGTTTCCTATTAACTTGCATGAATGTTCACTGACAAGTACAAAGAACAAATTTACCTACTTACATGCCTCTGGGCTGTTTTTAGATAGGGAGCCTATGTGGGTCCTGATTATAATCTATCTACCTACCCATCCATTTTCCTTATGTGCATATCCTTATGTACATTGATCTGAAAACCTGGCTTAAGTAACTGGACTCATATAAGAACAACTATGATATCCAGTCACCTTCACAATCAAGTTATATAATTCATCTAGGCAATGTAATTTAATAGGGGACTGGCCAATTATAAAAAAGAATAGGTGCTCAAATCCAATGTATTTTTCATTAAAAATAAACAATTACAATAAGTGGGCTGGAAATAATAAATATATACTAATGCTTCCCTAACAAAATATAACTAAGAGTATAAATATTGCTATCAATTAAATTTAATACCCTTTATGGTCCATCTTTTACAGCTGAAACAACAAAATTAATGGATTCTTTTTAAGGTATACTTTTGGGGCTACAATATGGGATAGCCCTCTGCTCAATCAGTGATTTGGGAAAATAGGGTGTCCCATCTGTTTGCTTGGATGAGAAGAAAAAGAAGAGTGTTGTTGAGTTAAATAGATGCTCTCTTCATATAGGCACTCTAGTATTTAATGAGAGATATGCACTCTTAGAAAAGTACTATAATCTCATTTCAGCTATTGTTAACTAAAAGCATAGGAACAGCATTACTGCCTTACTGTTAAAAATGAGGATTGTAATATTTTTAATTGCATAAATTATGCTACATAAGGAAATTAGCTACCAATGTTAATTACTTCACTTGTGAAAATAATACTGTCTCACTGCTTACGTTACTAAGTTCAAGAGAAAGTGTGCAATAAAACTTCCAATGTGGTACAATACGTACTCACATGTGATGAATAGTTTGATTAAGTTGTGTCTGTCTTCATATAATATGATTAAGAGGAATAGGTTATTAGATCAGGGTTCGCAATAGAGATTAATGCTCTTTCTAAGTAAACCTCAGCATTTTTTCAAAAGTAGGGCACTGAAGGGTTCAGCAGGAGAAATCAGCATTTACCAGTTGCTAAGAGTTTTCAGCTGTGTTAATCCAGGTTAAGACCTGAATTAACACTTAACCCGATTAGTTAAAATTATATAATGAATACAGCTTCTAGTGAGCTTTAATTCTATAAATCTGATGGTACATACAGCACTTATTTGGAACAAGATAACCTGAAAATCAAGATCTTTTGGGATCCATGCCAAAGACAAACAGGGCAATTTTAGATACCTTGTTGTGACTGAGAAAGCACCACTCACACAATTTGTATGACAACTTTAGTGAATCAATTTTTAAAAAAGAAAAGCCACCAAGAAAATGTAACTGGCCTACACAATAAAAAGGATTCTGGAAAAAAAAGCTAGTAACTAATGTAATAGAAAACAACCACAATTTTTTTCATACTGTGACCCTCATAACTAAAAGCACTGTATCAGTGGGACTCAGAACCTGGAAAGAGTATAAAATGAAAAATGTTAGTACTATAAATTCCTTGCTAGATTTTCAGATTGGCAGATCCCACCTGCCAATAAAATAATAAATAAAATGGGAATAAAATAATATTCCCATAGGAAACTGAAAAATCTTGAGCTCTGAGGCATACACATGTAGGATTATAATAATTCTGGTAATGAAATGTCTGCAAGAAAACAACAAAGCTCAGAGAGCACCAAGGATTCCACAGTTCAACCCTGAGCTACAAATATTTGCTTCGATAGCATTATAATAGTTTGTCTGCTCTTTTTCACTTTTGTTCTGTGATCTGCATTTCTTCCATCCATAGATTGCACTTATTGCTTTATTATTTATTTATTACAACAATTTACTTATTAGAACAATTTGTATGTTGCCTATTCACTGGACTCTTACGAGTACTTAGGAATACTTACGAGTAACCTAGCATAGGGTTATAAACATGACTGTAAAGAGCCATGTAAATGACAATTTAAAACTTAACTACCTGGAGAATCACATTAGAGTAGCAGTAACTTCAGTACTAAGTAAGTATTCTGAAGTATGTGACAGAAATGAGACAAAAGCCATTACTCTAGAAATGCCAGCTTTGGCTCTCCCTACATTAACTTAAGCAACATAATCTTGGTTTTGACGGTACCAACATCAAAAGCACAAGGCCTGCTTTAGCATACCCAAAACTGAATGTAGTACTTGGGGTGAAAGAGATTATCCAACCTTACCATATAATGATGTTATCATTTAAAGACAAATCACAGCCAGTGATTTTTAACTCTGTAGCATCTCAATTCAAGCACTAATACTGATTGATCTAGGGAAAGCTATCTGTGAGGCACAACAACACACTTAGATCTAAAGTTCCAAATTATCTTTTAGGGAACTTTTAGCACATCTCCTTCATTATTCCAAACTAGTATTTTAAGCTACTTTACCTCTCATACAGAAAAGGGTTCAGAACCTAGCTCATACATTAGCTAGGTTCAGTGTGGTACCTTGGCATGGATGGAGGGTTAGCTCAGTACATTCTTTATCTAAATCACCATGGTATATGTTCCAATGCAGCAGTGAAACAATATCCTACATTCCGTTGCTCTGCCCGCTATATCAGGACTGATCCACATTACTGTATCCACTAAGATAAAAAGGACTTTTTTTTTTCTTCCAAAATCATGAACTCCTATGTTGCTGGGCTATGGCAGGCATCCAGCTTGCTATCTCGGCTGGCAGCCAGCAGCTCTGGCACAGAAGAGACCCCTTCTTGCTAAAACAGGGTCACAGGCAGCTATCTGCAGAGACAATCAGGGCAGATAAATGAATACATGTTGCTGTCCTTATCATCACAAGATAATTCTTAATACAGGTTTTACCCATGCTCAGTTGGACATGCTCAGCAGTCTCTAGATTCTCTCATGCCACTTCATCTCCCTAAGTTCCTCTGAAAACCAGAGGACCCTCCGAGATGCATAGGAGAGTCAGCGTAGGTGCGATCTGGCCCAAGGCTGCTGTCACTTACACATGCCAGGCAGCAGCTAAGGCCTCCATCAGACCATGCATCAGAGCTTCTCTCTGGAACCCCAGTGGGTCCAACAGGCATCTGATTGAATAGGTCTTCCTCCTATGGTGGTGGTGGAGACAACCCCAGAAAACTCCAGGGTTAACAGGGAGTTATTTTATGTGAATGAATTTGCTAAATCTGCTGTGGTATAGACTGCAGCATTAAGAACAGTCCATTAGCATTCATATTTCACTGGTAAAAATCCATACCAGAAGTATTTGTATTACTGAAAGTTGCATGCAGAAATGAATATACTGCATTAAAAATTATAATGGTACTTATATTTTAAAAATAGATTTACATTAATGAAATTTAAATTTAGAATAATTGAATTGGGGAAATTTTCATGCAGAAGAAGATCACTGAAGATATCTAAGGAAGAAGATATGCCAGGAAACTGATATCTAAAAAACTGATATCTTAAGGAAAGTTTGCATAAGAAAAAAATCAAGTAACCAAGAAATGTGAATTTTAAGGCTTTTTTTTAAAGCTGTTTTTTTTTTTAAAAGCAACAACCAAATTACTAATGCTGGCAAATTCAAGTTTTGCTGATCTGTATATTTGTATGTCCAAAAAAATCTCATTCTTTATCGGTTTTATGTCTTGAGTTCTATTGATTCCTGCCTATGCCACAACTTCTCTTAAGATCACTAAATTATAATGCATGTCTGTAGAAAACATTGGCAAGGCTACCATAAGAATGGGTTAAATGGGAATTAAGATTTATTTCTAGTATTTAGGTAGTTTAAGGCAGTGCCATTTTCTCATCTTGTTAGAATCTTTGTCAGATGAATGAGGATTAGATGTGGCTAATGCTTCCCACTGTAATAGAAAACTATATTGTAGTGACCTTTACAACATTATCTGATTTATTTTGCTGAACAGACAAGACTATCCTGTTCTCCCATTTGGTTATGTGGAGACAATGCAATTAAAGTATACAGCAAGATTAAAATATAGCCCAAACTCAGGGATGAGAAAAGAGACTGTGACAGCATAATCTCTCTCTCTCTCTTTTGTTACCAAAATCTTAATCACATATTCCAACTATCAAATAAGGAACTTGAAAAAGCAACATGTTTTTATGCTTTATTTTATTTGTAGAACTAGAAATACCTTGAGCTCCTGAAGGAAAGACAGGATATAAATCTAACAAAACAAATAAGTAACACTTTCATTGATGGATTATGCTCCCATGCTCCTTAAAATACTACTGAGAGATTTTGGATTTGGCAGAACACACTATTCTTGCACAGACTGGAAGATCTTCCTTGGCTGGCAATGGAAAGCTTTGCCATTGCTGCTGTAGTGGCATTTTTGGATAAAAATGAATGTGTGGTAAGTGCTTGGGAAAGGCCTGGGAATTAACAATCCGCGGCCATCTTATTTTCCCAATGAAAATAGACGCAATATACTGCACACCTGCACACATACAGTTAGCACACTTATTTTACCTCTTACTGAGACCAGTGGAGAACAGGAGAAACCAGCAAGGCTTATGAGTTCATTCAGACATTAATATGTTCAGGATTAGGGAGACTTTCTCAGTCTCTACAGAATTGTCCTCCAAATTATTTTTGTTTTAAAGAGTTGAACAAATCATAATTTACTTTGGACAGTAGGGAAATTAATCTCCAAAATTGTGCAAATGTAACTCTAATTATACCAAGAATATAATTGGCAGATGCTTACTTTGAGCTTCAGTGTCTTTAATAAAATTGTTCAGGGAAGGTTTTTTTTAACAACTTCTTTTCTTTTCATAGTTTTTAACCATTGTACAGAAATGCTAACCATTTCTGTTTTTAGTATTTGATTTTTTAATTTTCAAAGTGTAATTTTATTGAACTATTTTATGTGTTCTTTTTTGAAAATTTCACTCTTGGTAAATGAAAGCATCAACATTTCTTATGGAATATTCACAATTCCATTTGTTTTAAGCTTGTTATCATCTATATTAGCCAGATAGTAGTTGCAATTATTATAAACTGATATAGATATAAATGTGTTTACCCCACCAAAAAAGAATATAAAACATTTATCTCTTTCCTTCCTTCTCCTAAGCAATGCAAATCCCTAATTTGTATCAGAAGTTCTCAAAAAATAATAGAAGCTTATAAATAGCTATTTTATGGGCCAATTTTTGTTCATTTGCAGCATTTGTGGCAGTTTGAATCTCTACTGCATCACTGCTAGCTCAAAATACTGTATGCAGTTGATATAAGAAATGGATTGTGTACATATTTCATTTCCATCAGAATGTTGCATTCATTTTAAAATTCATTTTAGAGCATAAATACTGTGCTGAATTATCTGTAAATATTCTTTGAGGGTGGGAATGGATATCCCAATTATAAAATAATCTGAGATGGATATATATTCTATTGAACAGTTTATTTCTGAGTAAACATGAATAAGACTGGACTGTAGGATCTTTTGCAAATTATGTGTCAAGTATTGTAGATGTTGAAATATTCTAGATATTATCAGTTCTCTATGATGCTGATGCTGCAGAACACACATTCTCAAAGACTCAGTTATTGTCTAATGTAGGCTGCATCTGGTAGATGGAAAGTGCTGATTTCAAGCATTTGCTAACAATGCACAGAGATAGGCACATAAATGTTTTAATGGTACAACTTACCTAGATGACTACTCAGATGAAAACTAATTACAAATGTCTGCCACTTCTAGAGAAATATTCCTTATTAGCAGTTCTATGAAGATATTGGGATTCTATCTCATCAGAGAGATTCTGTGAAATTCAAGGAGAAAATGAAGCAGGCATTTGCAATGCTTAAATATGATTTAGTGTTCTTTGGCTATTTACAGGGATAAAACAAGTAAGTAGTTTCCTTTTTTAAATTATTTTTCATTGAAAAGGTGTTTTTTACAAAGCACAAGTAAAGAAAAGTAAAAGAAAAAGAAAAGTGATAAGTAAATAAAAAAGAAAGAAGAAAAAAGAAAGAAAAGGGATAAAGGAGCTGCTTCTGATCTTCTTTAGAGCAGTTATAAATGCCCTTATATTTTATCCTCACTCTCTAAGGTTACATCATGGCTCCCTTCTTTCCATATTCTACACTTTCTAATTCTCCAACCCATAAATCACAGGTTCATTTTTTTCTCTGATTTCAGCAAAAAGTCCATAAAGGATTTCCAGTCACTCACAAATTGTCTTTTTTCAAATCAATGTTGCCATCTCAGCAACCGGTCATTTTTACTAACCATTCCACCATCGTGGGTGGAAAGAGGCTTTTCATCTTTGTGCATATAATAATCTTGCTGCAGCTACCATGTATAAAAACAATCATCCATAAGTCTTTTCTGGTGGTCTATCCATTAATCCCAACAAGAAAAGTTCTGGTTTCAGTTGAATATTAATATTTAAATTCTTTGTATCACTGTGTGGTAAACCTGTAGTTTCACAGTAGTACTATGGACGTGGTATGCATTCTGGGTAGAGTTTTGAGAGCCTCTTGACTACTCCTCTCAGTTAACAGCAAAAGTCCACAAACATAATGACTCAACAGTATTATTTGAACTATACTGATATCTCAGATAATAACTGCATGCATACCATACCAAACATAGGACTGCATGAGCATAATGACACACCTGAAATTTTACTTTTGCTTTCACTCAGGTTTGGTAAAAATATAATTTCCATTGTATTTTGGGTAATTAATTCTTATTTAAGGAAAGTGTTTCCAAAATGCCAAAGGTTTTAAGGAGAAAGTTAACAATTGGTGGATAGCACAAAGGAGTCTTGTAACAGGTTTTCAAACCAAGACTTTATAGAGAAATGCAGTCTGTTTCCTAGAATACCCTTACTTTTTGTTAAAGCTTGACACATACATTTTGCTTAATAAGTGAAATAGCAGCAATGCACTTAGAGAATTAGCTGTGAAAGCTTCCTTAATAGCACTTTGGTTTTCTGTCAAGCAAAAAGCTATCAGTTACTTGATTCATTTTAAGGAGGCCACTGACAGATTTTAAGGAAGAGTAATCTGTTTCTACAATACCTACAGTACTTCTACAGTAAAATAAGGAAGATGAAGTTAGAAAATAATACCACATATATCTGGTATTTCAAGGTGAAAAATAGGTGGCACTATGAATTTTCTCTATGTTGCCATATGCTTCATGGAGACATTTTCTTCATGGATCATTTTATTGTTTTAGATAAAGTTGTAATAAAAAAATAATGATGAGAGCTGAGGTTGCTTTTGTCTTGCTTATGTATTCTAAATAAAAAGAGTATTACAGTACTCTATTGTTAGAAATTTCATTGATTATGTGCCATCAAGTCAGACATACTCTTAGTGACCACATAGATTTTCTGCATGATGCTTCCTAACCTGGTCCTTCAGGTCTTCCAATGGTGCACCCATCACCCCGTAACTGAATCTATCCATCTTGTTTGTCTTTTTCATCGTCTTCTCTTTTCTTTCATTAGAGCCTTCTCTATGTCCAAAGTGGGGTAATTTGAGCCTGGTCACTTGTGCTTTAAGGGTTGATTTGTTCAATGATCCATTTGTTTGTTTTCTTGGCTGTCCATAGTCTTCTCAAGAGTCTTCTCCAATACCAGTTTCAAAAGCATCAATAATCTTTCTATCCTGCTTCTTCAAAGTACAACTTTTGCTTCCATAGAGTGTCACAGGGAATACCATTGCCTGTACTATTCTGGTCTTTGTAGGTATAGACACATCACAGCATCTGAGTATCTTTTGCAAGGTCTTCATAACCACTCTACCAAGTGCTAGTTTGCAGCATATTTCTTGACTGCTTGTCCTTTACAACCTTTATGGTTGATCCTAAAAGGCAGAAGCTACCTACTAGTTCAATATATTCATTGTCAGTTTTTTGCTTTTAACCTTGCCAGATCTAGCTCACATAGTCCCTGTATAACCTAACATCATCTCTGCATTTGACAGGACCCAATCACATCAGCATGCTATTCCCCATTAAAACTTATAGTGTAATCTATTGCAGAAATGGCTAGCCATATTTTTACTCCTTCCCTTCTTTGTTTGTAAATTCTTGTTTTGCATTTCTTTGTTTTTAATTCATTTGCCTGATTAAAAAAAAATGGTCAGTCAAAACTTTGCAAGCATTTTGTAAAAGTTTGGGTCTCCCTCCCACCCTTAATTGTCTAATAACAACATTGCCTTATTATAAATTTTGGATTTTTTTTTATCCTGAGCCAATATTATACTTTTTATATTAATGATTGATATATTACCTGACAGCTTTCTTTTTCACACTCCACTAATAAAATTATGTAAAGCATTTCAGAGATATATTACCTGATAGGCAAAGCAAAACAACTTCAAAAATTATATATTTTTTAATTGACTTGAATAATGAGTTATTGTATTAAACGATAATTTGTCTCTTAGATTTGTTGAATCTTTAACAAAGAAGTACCCAAATAGACAGAGCACTACTTCATACATGTACATCAAAATAAACAAAAAATATTTTAAAAATATCCAGGTAATAAAATTGAAAGATTAGGGATCAAATGTTCAAATGCCCATTACACTCTGGATATAGAAATGGGTAGGTTCACATAATCTCGGCAGTTGTTACTCTTGCTTTTCTGAAGGCCACTAGGTATTTTCTTTGAGGGCCTAAGCCCAATTCAGTACTCTCTGGAGCAATCTTTGGCACAGAAATACCTTAGGGTAACTGGAAGTTTATTTCAACTTCCTGAATTGATATCTCTGAAGTTACAAGTCACCATCTGCCAGTTTGATTCAGTTTTGCACAACAGGTAAAGAAATAATCAAGCAGAGCACTTGAACCATATGGATTCAGAAGCGTGACAGATCTTACTTGTCATTGCAGGAATCCACTGGCTGTAACATTGCAGCTTGCTTCTGCTGAACAGGAAGTAGACAGGATCCTCTGGACTGTCAATGCCACCACTTGTCATCTAGACCCATGCACCTCCTGGCTGGTGAAGGCAGTCCAAGAGGTGACATGTGGTTGGGCCCAGGTGATGGTTAATACATCCTTGGGAGAGGGAGTGTTCCTGGTGGCTTTTAAGGAGGCACTGGTGCACCTCCTCCTCAAGAAACCATCCCTGGACCCTACTGTGTTGGACAAGTTTTGTCCAGTGTCCCACCTCCCCTTTTTAGGGAAAGTGGTTGAGAAAGTGTGGCGTTGCAGCTCTAAAGGATCCTGGATGAAACAGATTATCTAGACCACTTCCAGTCACATTTCAGGCCAGGATATGGGACAGAAACAGCTTTGGTCACACTTATGGATGATCTCTGGCGTGAATGGGATGGTGGCAGTGCATCCACCCTTGCTCTTCTTGACTTCTCAGCAGCTTTCAATACCACTGACCATGGTATCCTTTTGGAGTGGCTCAGGTAGTTGGGGGTGGGTGGCATGGTTCTGTGCTGGTTCACCTCCTTCCTTCAGGGCCAGTCCCAATTGGTGGTGATTGGGAGTGAGAGGTCTGACCCTTGGCCTCTCCTTTGTGGAGTGCTACATGGTTCGGTTCTCTCTCCGCTCCTTTTCAACATCTACATGAAACCACTGGGTGAGATCATCTGTCACCATAGGATGAGGTATCATCAGTATGCTGATGATAACCAATTATACATCTCCATCCCGGGTGAGGTAAGTGATGCTGTGACAGCCCTCTCTCGGTTCCTGAGGGCTGTGGGAGTCTGGATAGGGAACAACAGGCTTCAGCTGAACCCTGGTAAGAAGGGGTGGCTGTGGGTTAATGGCTCCTCTGTATCTGGGACTTTGTCATCTCTGGTTCTGGTTGGGGTTGCACTGCCCCAGACAGAGACAGTGCATAACTTGGGGGTCCTTCTGGACTCACAACTCCTGCTCAAGGAGCAGGTGGCAGTTGTGACCAGGAGGTCCTTTGCAGAACTTCATGTTGTGTGCCAGTTACACCCTTTCCTGGATCAAGAAGCCCTACAAACAGTCACTCATGCCCTGGTCATCTCCCATATAGACTCTTGCAATGCACTTTACATGAGGCTACACTTGAAGAGTATCCAGGAGTTACAGCTGGTCCAGAATGCAGCTGCATGGATTATCTTTGGCAATCCTAGAAGGGTACATATAACTGTTGCAGAATGCTAGAAAGCATTTGGCCCAAGTGATCAGAAAAAACACACCAGGCATTTATATAAAAATAAGTGTATTTAAAGAAAGCATAAAACATAAACAGTTTCCATATCCAGAGCTGGATAGGCTCAAAAGCTTCTTAAATACAAAGAATCATATTTTACAAGCTCATGCACATGCACACACGCTGAGCAGAACAAGCTGCTGAACTGGGCTGGAAGAGAGGCTGCAAAACAGAAACTGAAACTGAAACTTCTGGTACCAAGTCCAGGCAAGTTCCCCCCAGGCAATGCAGCAGCTTTTGCTTATTTGGTCATCCTTTCCAAACCCCAACCTGAGGACAATTAAGTCTGACCTTTTGACTCTGCCAAAGTGATTTGTTACCATGGCGAGTCTTATTCCAGGCAGAAACAAAACAAATACCAACAATAACAACTCAACTACACAAGCTGCATTGGGTGCAGCTTGCTTCCAGGTCCAATTCAAGGTGTTGGTTATCACCTTTAAAGCCCTGCATGGCATGGGACCAGGGTACCTGAGGGGCCATCTCATCCCCATGACATCAACCTGTCCCACCCATTCATGCAGAGATGACATGCTACAGACCCCATCGTAAGAGAATTCCATCTGGTGGGGTCCAGGAAATGAGCCTTCTCTGCAGTGGCACCTGCCCTCTGGAACATCCTGCCACAGGACGCCAGGCAAGCTCCATCCCTTTTGACCTTCAGGAAGTCTGTGAAGACTTGGCTCAGCCACCATGATTGGGATGGGGAGGGGGGGAGTCATTCTTGGGGATGGCTGGCACCTTAGAGTGCTTCCCTCATATTTATGACCTTTTGTAGCCATCTGGATTTTTATTTTACTTCTTAATTTTATATAGTATTGTATTAGATTTCATGTTCTATTATGATTATTGTTTTAATATTTTAATTGATTAACTTATTGTAAACTGCTCAGAGTCCCTCCTTGGGGGGAGACAGGCAGTAGTACAAATTTGAGAAATAAATAAATAAATTTAAATCTTCATGCTATGCAAGTTGTAGATTTCATATTCTTGTGAGGCATCTGAACACCACTTGTTAAGAGGTCGAAAGAGAAAAATGAGTCAAAGACTTTCATTTTTAAGAACTCCTGTTTCTAATCTTTTAATCTACTTAAAATGGAGACTTCATGAAGAGATAATTATGCCATAACTACACATTACAAGCTTTATTAAAGTGTTGTTTAATAGATTAGTTAAATATAAGTCAAGAAAACCATTTGTGCTAAGTAGCCATATCCCCCACCAACATCTCTATCACACAAGCGTATTCCCAGGAATACATGAGAGCAGAAATTCAGAAAGAGCAAAGTGGTGTGTTATTGAGATGGGGGGCATGACATTTATTCCAGCCAAACAAGAGCCTTCATCAGCCATCAATCACTATGTCATCTTCCAAGTTCCCCATCATATAACTACAACTTTGAATATTGTATAAACAGAAAAACAAGATATAAATTTAAGGATTAAAAAAAAAAAACCCTTCTCCCAGACTTTCCAGTTCTCCCATCAATAGTCAGCACTATTTCATAACCACTTACCCTCTCCTCCATTTTCTTTAAAAAAATGTTTTGCTTTGGTTAATCCAAAATAAAAATACCCCACTATACACCATTTTGTTACAGGTCTAGATATAATAAATTGAATTAGAATTAACAAATCAGAAATCTGTGGCAATGTCAGAGATTAATAAACTAAAATTAGTTTCAGCTTATTCACTGGTCCTCATGAAGGAATAGTATAAAGGCTATTGTAACTTATCAAAAATGTTCTGAATTTTTCTTAAGATAATATAAAACATGCCATTTTGCAGAATTACAAAAGTAGGAAAGACAAGAGTGGAATAGTTTCAAACAAATATACTGTTTAAAAAATCTGATTCCTTTCTTCTGCACAACAATAATCATGTAAGGTAGACTGGTTTTAAAGAAACCCAGTATACTTCCATGGCAGAGAATGGACTTGAAATTGGTTCCCACCGGACTTGGTCTAAAATGTTCACCACACTGGCCTCAGTGAAATATTCTATGGATCAGAGGATAGCAGTTCAAGATATTCAACCCACTTTCCTTGATTATGTTGACTGAGAAAGTTTTTGTAGCTGAATGCTAAAGAAACTCCTCGTTTTTCATCTAATTCATCCTGGCCGTCTCTTTCTTTGGCCATTTGGAACCTGATGTCATGCTCTTGATCAAACGTTCCCAGAACATCTGATTGGACTCGCATGCATTAATGGACCTAACATGGGTTGGGATTTGCAGGTCAGTGGAGTTGGGAGGGGGAACATGCCAGGAGTGTGAAAGCATCTTGTTTGGACTATCTCTGGTATCCAAGGTCAAGCTGCCGAACGGTTGGAGACGTCTGTGTGAAGCTGAACTGACTGGCATGAAGAGTGGGGCTGCATGCCTGAGAGAGGGAGGGTGAATTGTACTCATTGGTCGTTTAACTGAGGGAAAATGTGGGAACTTCATTTGCAACTTTTTCCGCTGTTCTGTATACTACTATAGTAGAAAGAGATTTCTACTATAATCACGTATGAATCAATATTAATGGCAGACTGAGTAATACAGTCATTACACCTGACAACAACGAAGGACTGAAGCTGAAATCTGCCAAGAGAGAAGCAAGGACACCACTTGGGGAAGAGGATATGGGGAGTATCATTATACTGTATATGATAGGAGAGAAAAACAATCCATCCTAAAAACTAGACATCTCCTTTCTCCCAATCAGTGGAATAGATTATAGGATGGGGCAACAGGGCCAATTTCCATCTCCTCCAATCTTCAGCCCTTCCTTCCTTCCTTCCTTCCTTCCTTCCTTCCTTCCTTCCTTCCTTCCTTCCTTCCTTGTATTTATATAGCCACCTTTCTCACAAGATGTGACTCTGGGCAGCGTACAATAAAAACAAGCCATAAAATAAGCAATATTAAAAAAAACATTCTACAATTAAAACATCCATCAGTATTTACTATTAACAGATAAGCAGAGTATTTGATGTTATAGCCAATGCAACCACCTCACTAATTCACCATTACCTTGAGATCCCCAAGCCTGTTGACGCAGCCATGTTTTGAGGGACTTCCAGAAGGATGGGGCCAGTCTTGCCTTGGGGGCAGTGATGTTCCATAGGGTGGGGGCCACATCAGAAAAGGCCCATCTCCTGGGTCCCACCAGATGAAACTCCTTCACAGATGGGACCCGCAACATACCTCTTCTGCCGGACCTGATGGGATGCACAGTTGTAATCGGGCAGAGGCAGTCCCTCAAATAACCCCTTCAGGCCATGAAGGGCTTTAAAGGTCAAAACCAGCACCTTGAATTGGACCCAGAAGCAAACTGGCAACCTATGCAGCTTGGGTAACAGAGGTATAATGTGTGCTGTTCTAGGGGCACACATAACTGCCTGTGCTATGGCATTTTGTACCAGCTGAAGTTTCAGGATAGTCTTCAAGGGCAGCCTCATGTACAGCATGTTACAGTAGTCTACCTGGGCGGTAACCAGGGCATGAGTAACTGTGAAGAGAGGAAAGACTGTGAGTAGGAACTTCCACCCTTTCTCCCTTCCCATATTTTTATGTTACCTACTCCTTGTGGCATACAATTGGATTCCTCCTCATTGACAGTGGGGGAGCTAAGAAAAAAAACTGTTTATGACAGTGAGACAGAGCAAGGGAATATGGTGTTAGCTCAGATTGTGTCCTTTTTGTAATCTTCCCAAAAGAATGAGTATCTTTGCTTTAATAGGACAGTCCTCAAGAATCCAGTGTTTACATGAAAGAGAAGCGAATTCCTCCTAGTCCTTACTATTCATGCCACAGCACCATTGCAAAATGACACCCTCCCCCTGAACACCTTATGGGGGAAGAGACATAAGTTTTCCTGCTTCCAGGGAAAAGAACAGCAAAAGTTCTTCATTCAATATGCAAACTTATTTAGTAATATAACAGCTACTTTTATTTCAAATCTCAACAGTATGTTCAATGCATGGATGTAGAACAGTAATTATTTTGTACCAAACGGGAAAAGGCTCTAGTAACTAAATTCCGTTCCAATGAAAAAAGAGATTTAATGTTCATAAAACAAAGGCCTAATATGGTTAATATTTGTTCTGCATGCTTATAGGAAAAGCAGAGTTACCCCCTTGTGAAACATAAAAGATTCGGAAGCAATTCCTTGCCTTTAAGTAGAATTCTCTTGTGACCACAATGGCATCAGTTTACTGTCTAAGAACAAACCAGGCTGCTCTAGTTGCCTTTGGCAATGATGTTGGAAATACCCAGTGATGTGAGAAGATGAAAAGGATAAAGTATTTGGAAAGGGTGCTAAAATTCAAGATGATCAGTAAGAGCAGTGCATGCAGAGTTATGAATGCAAGATGTCCTTATTTTTTTATACTTATTCGTATTATTCATTCTAACCACAAATTGATGCTCTGGTTGGAATACTTCAGCACAAGGAAAATAATTAAGTTTGCTTTGTTGATTGTATGATAATGCAACATATTGTGATAATGGAAATTTAAGAGATATGGGGATGTTTTCCCCACTGGATTATGCCAATATCTAATTAGAGATAAACATGCATTGCACTGCTAATGCAGTGAGCTAGTGAGCTTGAGCTCATTAAGAAACTTGAACACATGAAGACCAGTAGTGAGAAGGAGTGGAGTACAGTGGTAAAAATACCCACTCCCCTCCCTCTAACTTTTTACCTTTTAAAGGATCCACTCTGAAGGATAATTGAACTAGTCCTTTAAAAATGGGCTTAGCTAATCTGGAAATTTGGAGATGGAATGGGAGAAAAGTAGGAAGAGACCTTCAGAAGGAGGAGCTGAATTTCTGAGAAGAACCCAGGAATATATCTAGTGGAAAGAGTGCTGGCAACATTGGAGGCAGTGAAACCGCATCATCAGCAGTGGTGGTGAAGATTGCTGGAAGCAGCAATGAGCTTCAGAAGATGTGGACTGAACCTGAGGGCAATACAGTGAAGTCGGGAGGGCTGAACCAAGCACAAAGAGTTGGCAGTGATATAGCAAAGCCTTGGACAATGGTAATGGCACAAAGAAGCTTAGAGTGTTGCCAACAAGGCCAAGTGACCCAGAATGCTGGAAACAGTAAGACACCAGAGTACTGTCAGCAACAGAATAAGCGTCTAAGAACCCAGGTCAGAAGCTTGAACTCAGACCAGCAGTAAAAGAAAGGGAATACTCCGAACACCAATCTTTCCTTCCAGCAGCAAGCCCAAGCAGCAGCTCCAACAGGGAATTGAAGTGCTGCAATGCAACACCAGCTGAATCTGCAAGCAACTTGGGGTCGGCCTGGGTGAAATAGAGGAATTTATAACAAAGATAGAGCTAAAGTAGAAGATAGTAGAAGATACAGGATCTGGAATAATAGTCGAGGTAAAACAGAGCTATAGGACATAAAGCTGAACTATAGAAAAGATAAAGTATACTGTAGTATAAGAAGTAAAGTAAGAAATAGGCTAGGATACTTACTTGAATAAAAAAGGCTTAAACCATAGATTAAAGTTGGGCAAAATAGTAATAAAAAGACTTGTATACATGAATTGTCCAATCTCTTTTCAGAATCTTGATACCATCCCCAAACCAAATCTAAAACACATAGGAACTACACAGTTGCAGCTCTTTCTTTAGTCCTTACAAATCAACATGGGAAGCTGGGCCATCATCAAAGAAAGGTTGGAAGTGGAGGGGATGCGGTGCAGCACAGATCCCTGACTCCCTCCATGTTTATATCTGTTAGATGTGTGCATAGGACCGTATATGCAATAGGGAAAGAATTGATCATGATTGAAATTAATAACTTTATTTGCTACTCCTAATGCTTCAGAGATTATAGTCCTATTGTTAGGTTTGCCCCATATGAGGAATACCTTACCTGGTCTGGAAAAATACAGATGACCATTGGCAGCAAAGAGATACAGAAAAATCAAACTCTTTGCTGCTGTCTGATGGTTGTCTGCATTTTTGCATCACCTGGTATTATATGCCTACCATATACCTTACTACATATTCCATTTTTTTCCCATACAGATCAAGAATACTTTAACAGGAAACAAAGTTTCATTTCTTCTTGCGACATGATTGCAATTTAGCCTGCTGTTGAAGCTTTGTTCAAGTACATTTACAATGGCTTTTCAAAGGGGATTTAAGAATTGCTTTGCTTTTTCAAAGCAGCATCAGGAAGAAGATAGACAGGAAAATTATATTAGACACTGCTGCTGCTAAATAATTGTATAGGCTTGATGTGTTCACTTGTCCTTACAGTTTAACTATTGCTGAGCTATCTCAAGTACAACCAAGGTGGTATGTTGCCTTGCTTCACCTGATCCACTTCAATGGTTTTGGGGCTTCAATATCTAAAGTGCTCAGCTTTCAGGTATCCTGACTGAGAATTTGAGAAGTTATAGCTTCAGCACTGTTGGAGAAAGCCAATGTAGAAAAACATGACTTAATCAATGAATAGGAAAAGGAGGAGCCAATATCTCCTAAAAAGAAATTTGATGAATATTTTGAGTTCAACAGAAACCTGGTTCGTAAGAAAACTTACTTTCACTAACGAACATAGATGTCTAAGAATCTGAGGAAGTTCATATAAGGTTCTTGAATGAGAAAGCATTGAACAAAGAGTTGGAAACAGCAGAAAGGAAACTAGCAGGGACAGAATGGCCATGAGCATTTTGGACCAGGCTTTCTCCTAGATGCTACAGATGGTAAATGCTTTAATGTCTGAATGAACTATACTAATAATTAAAACAAACAAACAAGCAAACCTCTGAACTGATCTGAGTCCAGGACCAAGGAACCTTAATGGTTATGTAGAAATTAGTTACCAATCTCAATTATGCAAACAAGCTTATAGAGATAAAACAGGCAAGCTTTTCCTAACAAAGTAGTATACTCTAATTTAGCAGAAGGGTTTTAGATAAGAAGAAGCAAAGGAAACAGCTACAACATTTAGGTTATCTCATCTGCATTATGTCACCATCTTGAATTCCTATACAAAAGATAGGATGCAAATAATTAATATAATCAATAATTAAACTCTCACTTCACTTCCTCCATATCCTTGCTCTTCACCCAGGCCTTAAGCGAGGGAGAATGAGATCCCTCACTTCATTGCATTTGCCATTTTTTTTCTTTATTTTTTATGATTTATTGTAATTTCTTTGTTTGATTGTTGTGAGCCACCCAGAGTCATTGAGAGTTGGGAAGCATACAGTTTTAATGTATTATTATTATTATTATTATTATTATTATTATTATTATTTCATCAGATCTACTCTATCAGGTCAGATCACCTTCATTCAGAACTATTACATCCTTTCACAGGCAGAAAATGTATATATTTTATTTATTTCATTTCATTTATTAATCAATCCCCTCTTCTTACATTCCAGGATTCCATATGCCACAGTACTCACCAGATGGCCCCATAAATATTGACCTCTGCCACCCATCATAGGTTAGTCAGTCAAAGCTTTCACTTAACATTTTTAAGTAAGATAGGGAAAGTGAAGACTAGGTTACCAGCCTCAGTCATACCTGTGCCATGTGAAGCATTCCTTGCTAACAGTCAACATAATACCAGTCAGTTCTGGCACATTTTGGCCAGTATGCCTCAGGCACAACCAAGGCACAGTTTTATCCCAAGAATGCTTATGCTATTCTGTGAAAGCTAGGATCTCTGGAGATTACTTTGCAAGCAAACATGCTGATGCCTGCATCCCACTAACTAGGAGGTATATGCAGCATCCCAACATATACTCGGGGTGATTATGAATGTATGACTCCCACTCCCAAATTTTGCTATATGCATTTTGTCTATGTAAATATTATTTTTAAACCATATATTCACATACTAATCATTCTTAGCGTTAACAATCTCCTGACTTTTTTCATTCATATTTCAGTGTTCTGACTGAGTATTTGGGCAGCTCATTGCCTCTGCCTTTTGTTTGAGCAATAACTAGTTTGGTTAGCATCAACCTATACAAGCATCTGCAGTTCCATCATTCACTCTAATTAATATGTTATTTCTGGAAAAGGCAAACTGAAAGAGCTCTTGCTCTGTTAATAGGTCCCTTCTTGTCAAATGTCTTTCCAGATTTCTTGCTTTTCTAAAGAAACTTTAGGTTTTTTTAATCTCCCTATATCAAGTGTTCAGTCGAAACTGCACTGAGGTACCATTTAAGACCTCACAAATTGATAGTGCAATAACATGTGCTATGTTACTTTTTCTGATTACGTTGGAAAAGGCTGTTGCAACTCTGATGAAACATTTAAAAAGAAGCAACACCCCCCCCCCCCCAATCTTGTAAATGACATGTCAGTTTGAATTCGATCTGGATATAGGTGGAGCAGGATTCTCTGGCAGGGTTTTGGCATTGAACAGGAAAATTGCTGAGATGAATCACCCATTGGACGATGATTTCTGATTCCAGTAACAGATATTATTCTGGAATGTGTTATCACAGAAATAAGTTGCAGATCTTTTTTTATGCATAATATGAGTCAGTATCTTCAAACACTTTTGTTAGATAATTTGAACTGAATGTAGTATGGTGTAGATACTACAGCAAAACAAGGTTGTAATCCTGACATAAAGAAAATCTGAAAGAGCTATTAAACTCCACAGAAGTGTTTCTTATATGTGTATGCAGTACAGTATATCTGAACTATTTGTATAATCAAACCATTTTATGGCTGATGATTATTCTGTTTGGTCCCCTATGTTTGGTCCACTATAACTGGACTAAAATAACCATATTATTTGAATAAAAGGTAAATCACAAAGTAGTAACATTTCAACAGCCCTCAGATATGTTATAAGGAAGCAGCACTATGGTGGAATCATTTCAAGAAGCAACATCATGGCAAATAATATGGAAAAAATAATAGTCTTGAGTAGGTACATATGAACAAACCTTGTCATATTTCATAACTTGTGCTTCAGGTTATATATTGAACTTGCATTTACAATATTTTTAATGTCTAGGTAGTATTCTGTTTTTATTCATAGATGCCATATGAATCCCATCAGGAATATGTCACATTGTCTTTTGGCTTTTTGCATCATAATAACATGTCATTGATGCTTTTCCAGTTGTTATCCTATTGTTATTTTGACTTGCACTTCATTTACAGTAATATTGATATAGAAGTATAAAGGTAAAGGTTTCCCTTGACGTAAAGTCCAGTCGAATCCGACTCTAGGGGGCGGTGCTCATCTCCGTTTCTAAGCCTTGGAGCCGGCGTTTGTCATAGACACTTCCGGGTCATGTGGCCAGCATGACGACTCGGAACGCCGTTACCTTCCCGCCGAAGCGGTACCTATTGATCTACTCACATTTGCATGTTTTCGAACTGCTAGGTGAGCAGGAGCTGGGACGAGCAACGGGAGCTCACCCCGCCACGCGGTTTCGAACCGCCGACCTTCCGATCGGCAGCTCAGCGGTTTCAGTATGGCTATTTTTTCAAGATAAAAGGTTTCAGGTCTCTTCCTTTTAATTGATTGATTCCTTTGGCATGAAGAATTTCAGTAAAATTATCCCAGGTGCATGTCCCTTGAAAGCACGACTTTTTATCTCCTCTGCAAAGTGAATAATTACAGCAACCAGCATATAAGCATGCACAAAAAAAGTTAAGTTTGGCTATATAATTGTGACAATTGTGCAGATGGAGATCTAAAAATTAACTTTAATCCATTTCCGGTTGAATTGAAAAACTATTGAAATTAAGTGGCTCAAACTCAATGTTCTCATTTCAGTATAACAAATCTACTTGATCCAGTTAAGGAAACAGCAAATTTTGAGTTTTGATAGCATTGCTAATCATGAGAGCTGCATACTAATGTTTAGAGCATTAATTTAGTCACTAGTCTTGAATGAAAGAGAAGCTCTAAAGAGGTACCTGGGAAAATGTTAATTAAAGAGATTTATTCATCATGCTGAATTGCTCATTTGATTTGATATTCTGTGGACAGCAGTTCAGGTCTGTTGGCAGCCAAGTAATAAATGAAACAAAATGAAAAGTTTATGATTTAAAAGGGAAAAAAAACACAGTATTTTAAATTCCCAATGATAAACATAGAAAGCATTATAAATATTAAAATAAAGGAGGCAATCAGACATATAAAGAGTGAGAAGAATTGGAGAACAAGCACCTGATATTGCCTATACTTTATATTTTATCACTTATATTTAAAAATCCTATTACTTTTCCATATCACAGTGTCTAATTTTCTTCTTTCTAACAATAACATCTGTAAATCCTAAAAGAGAATAAAATAAACCTTAATCAATTTATTGTACTCTACTGAAATATGTAAATAATTAAAATAACTGTATAAGCTATATATCCATTATTTAAGGTGCCAAATAAAATGAAACAATGTAGTGGGCTAACGTAAGTGAATATACTAATAAGCCTAATTAAAAATAATAATTTAGCATTGACAACAAGAACATTCAGCACTGTGAAATGGAAGACTAGTTTTAAATATACATGAGAACATAAAATATAGATTGTAGTCAGACTTGATTGACAATAAATGGACTGAAAGAGAAAGTTACTGTGCTGATAAATATTAATGTGGCCCCAAATTAAGGTATTCTGTATATATGGAACTCTGCAGGGCCAACTTTGCTATCACAATCAGGTTTGTTATGGGTGGATATATTGCCATGGGATTTGGTTTGCTCCTTTCCTGCTTCAAAACTCAGTGATGAATGATTGCTTTTCCCTGCAGTTCCAAGAGATACTTTCTACAGCAGCACAGAAACTCCATCACTTTTACCATCTGCCCTGTCAAAAATGATATGCAGAGATTACTTCCCCTAACAGTTGTAAAAGACATGAATTAAATGATATCTGGGGTTGTAAAAAAGAGCAAAACATGGTCATTTTAATTTCCTATTGCTGAAATGTGGAACTCCATCTACTGATAAAAATAAAGAATATATAATAAAAATTATCTGGTTGGTCTAAAACCAGATAGCGACTTTTATTGGATTGATTGGATTTTTGAACAAATGCAGTCATATGAAAATGCTAACAAGCTTGACAGGTAGATTACTGAATAAGCACTGTTTACTTGCATGTGTACCTCAATAGGATTGTTACAACAATATCTTTTTCTGTTTTGAGATTTGATCACTGCAAAGTCAGAACTTCAGTGCTAACGATCCAGCCCAACCTTATATAGTAGTTCTGCAAGTACAACCAGTGGATTATGCCATGTTTTAAAGTGAGATTTTTGCAGTTGCCACAATTCCTCAGCTATCCTTTTGGGTATTAATTATGAAGCTAATATTTTTGAGGGGAAGAACAATTAGGCTTACATTAAAGACAATATAGGCAGTAAGATCACATACATTATATTTTGACCTTCTTGTACATTCATGCAAGTCCAATGGATATTTAAGCTTTACATTACTGGTTGTAGGAATGTCATTTCTTGAAAGAACAGAAAAACTACATATTCCATTGGTTCATGGAAGGCCATAATAAAAAAAAGGAGAAACTTCACTGTACTCCTTTGTTACAGATGCAACCGATAGAGATGTAACCATTAAATGAAGTTTGAACAACTTGGCTAAGGCTATACTTCCAGATTCCACAATCAGATGTTCTCCAGATATATTGGTCTATAACAACCATAATTTTCTGCCAACAGGACAATACATTGTTTCAGACATGATTGCAGATGGTGGTACTGTGATAAATTGAGTTTGAGCAACATATGGTTAAGGCTTCAGCCCTTTTCGGAAGCCTTTGTTTGAGAGTTCTTTCCGTCATAGAAAAAATCCTTCTGAGCTTATGAACACAGAGATAAATAAGATAATTTTACAAATAAAATTAAGTATTGAGTGAATTCCCCAATTGCCAATTCTGACTTATTTCTTTATTTAATTCATTTCCCTGCATATCTGTCTGTATACAACATTGCAACAAAATATGAAGTATGTCATGAGGTCATGATACAAACTCTGTCCCTTAGTTCTTGAATGTGTTGTCACAACAGAGTATGAAAGGGCAAAGGTAACTTCATGATGTATATTCCATCACTGTGGTGTCATAATAGGAATAGATGCATATGATTCTTAAGTAATCTTTCCATGGAATTTTATATAACAGCATTATTTATAGTGTAACTATAGTGATAGTTTTATTTTCAAGTGGTTTAAGCAAAGAATCTGCCTGTTTTTATAGAAGCTACACACTTGGATGACATTGAGCTGTCTATTATTATGATTCCAAGATTCTTTTCTAGATCAGTCGCTACCAGTTTGCATCCCATTAATGTATATGTGAAATTCGAGTTTTTAGAACAAACATGCTCCACTTTGCTATTGCCAGAACTGAACTGCATTTGTCATTTTAGCTTGCTTTCCCAGTTTGGAAGGATCCTTTTAGAACTCTCTATATTTTTATTTTCCTACTCTGAACAGTTTGGTGATCATCAGCAATATCTGGGCTGCAGAAACCCAGAGGACCTCTAGATAGTGAAAATGAAATATAGAAAACTCTTTGCTGCCATTTAATGGTTCTCTGGATTTTTGCAGCCCAGATGTGATATACCTAAAACTGCTTACTGTTTTCCTCAGATCATTTATAAACAAGTTTAAAAGCACTATTGCTTGGGGGACTGCACTTTGCACATCTTTTAATATGAAAATGATCCATTTATTCTTGGTAATATTCTCAGAACATGCTCAACAAGGTCAGATAAAGATTTAATTGATGAGTTCATGCAACATGCTAAGCTTAGTGTTGACCTTCCTTAGTTTTTTTGTTTGTTTGTTTGAATGACAATGAGATCATGAATTAGGTGGGTTTGATATAGGAAAATTAAACATCTATTCTTACATCCTGCAGACATCTTGCAGCTAACTAAAGTGCCATATTGGAAAGGGAAAATTGCTTAAGTGCAAAGCAACATCTTGGAGAGTCAGGAAATCAGAAGACACTTAATCCTTGGGAGAAGAGCAATGACAAATCTCAATAAAATAGTTAAGAGCAGAGACATCACACTGACAACAAAGGTCCACATAGTTAAAGCAATGGTGTTCCCTGTAGTAACATATGGCTGCGAGAGCTGGACCATAAGGAAGGCTGAGCGAAGGAAGATAGATGCTTTGGAACTGTGGTGTTGGAGGCAAATTCTGAGAGTGCCTTGGACTGCAAGAGGATCAAACCAGTCCATACTCCAGGAAATAAAGCCAGACTGCTCACTTGAGGGAACGATATTAAAGGCAAAACTGAAATACTTTGGCCACATAATGAGAAGACAGGACACCCTGGAGAAGGTGCTGATACTAGGGAGAGTGGAGGGCAAAAGGAAGAGGGGCCGACCAAGGGCAAGGTGGCTGGATGATATTCTAAGGTGACGGACTCGTCCCTGGGGGAGCTGGGGGTGTTGACGACCAACAGGAAGCTCTGGCGTGGGCTGGTCCATGAAGTCACGAAGAGTCGGAAGCGACTAAATGAATAAACAACAAAATCATCTTGGAGAACACTTCAGACTGTCTGCACAGCTTTCTAAGCTTCAGGGGATGATATAAGCCAAAAGAACTGCCTTAAAATTAACTTTATATGGTATTTGCTACAAATACTATAAAAAAAAATCCTTTTAGAGATCAAATGGATACAACACAATATAGAAATAGTTGTGTTAAGATGACTTGTCCAGTTCTTACAAGTCATCTTAACTTTCACTTCAGTGAGTTCCACTGAACTGGTGCAGATGAATAGGAACAACCAAAATGATGTAATGTTGCTCTTTTTGACCTACCCCAGCACAATAGCTAAAGTAAATGAAGAATGTTTCCACACTGGCAAACACTGAAGACATAATTTCCCCAGTGGCGCTTTATGTGAGTGATCTGCTACCCAGGACTATGCAAGTGATAATATTTGTTACCATCTCCTGCTTCTTTCATTTGATGACTGTCTCCCTGCAGCAGGAGCACTCCGGCTCCCTCTCCCCACCCCACCAAGAGCTTTCCATCTTTCTGCTACAGTTTAGAACTGTGATCATCCATTCTCAGAAAGCAACTTCCTATTATATGAATGAGTGTGTTTACTAGGAATCATTGAAACAAATCCTATTTTTCTGATTCTCATGCTTTCATCATGTTTTATCTGTTAGAAATAAGTCTTATATTCCAGTTTTAATGATTATTCCTTTAGAATGATAAGCAATCTGTCTTGGAATTTTTTTTAAAAATTTTCTTCATTTAAATCCTCTGTTACATATGAGGCTGAGAGACAATAATGTATTATGGTTGAATAAGAAGTTTAGCCTGAATCCTCCTTGCACAGAGATAACACTTTTCACCATACCATAATGACACTATCAACAGGAGGTATGCAGAGTACAGATTTACAAATATGACAATATAAACTGGGGATGCCATTTGGATAGTAGCGCTTTCAGTCATTAGTGATTTCCATTTTTACTTTATTGCCTCTATGCGGGTACAAAACTAATATTGTTTATTTTGTTTATTTTAATGACTCCCAGGCATTATTTATTAGCTCTTGAGAAACTTGGATGTTACACATTTTTTTCTTATGGCTTCTTTAATTAAAAGCCTCATACTGGTGTCATATACTTTGCAATACTGCTGTGCTACAAACAGTATTTAACATTCCAGGTAACACTGTTTCTGTTGTCTTAAATGCTATAATCTTGAAATGTAAGAGCCAATGTCTCCTCAAAATGTAATGTTTTTATGAAACTTGGATGTTATATAAATATACTGTTATTATCACTGATGTAGCTATTCCTAAAATTAA
This sequence comes from Candoia aspera, assembly GCF_035149785.1. Classification (NCBI taxonomy): domain Eukaryota; kingdom Metazoa; phylum Chordata; class Lepidosauria; order Squamata; family Candoiidae; genus Candoia; species Candoia aspera. Next base: position 54,423,225 of record NC_086158.1, read on the forward strand.
AATCATGGTACAGAGGATTCTGAGGTGGTTGCCTGAACATTTGACAAAGATACAGCATTGTCAAAGACAAAATATTTTTCAATTTATTTTAATTAATTAATTAATTAAAAGTCATATGACTCTCAAATGACTCTGGGTAGCTTACAACTAAAATCCTATTATTAAAATACCAACATTAAGTATTAAAATACCAACATATAAAAAGAAAGGATATAACAGACCAGAAGAGCAAAATACAAACAAAACAAAATAAAGCAAAGCAAAACAAAAACCCAAAAAGTTGCTCCACAATCACCCTATCCCTAAGGCATTGATGAGACTTGAAGGGTACTTACTGTGCTGGATTGAATCAGATGGGCAGAGACAACTGAAGATACGTGGTCTTTCAGGTAGCCAGGGCCTATACCACAAAGAACTTTTAAAGTGATAACCAGAACCTTAATTGCACCCAGAAGCCAACCAGCAACCAGTGCTGTTAGCAAAGCAGCAGAGTCATATGTGCATAATGTGGTACCCTCATCACTGCCCACTCTGCCACATTCTGAACTAGCTATAGTTTTGGATGGTCTTCAAGGGTAGACTCATGTAGAGCATGTTACAATAAGGTGACCAGACCTGAGTGACTTGTAGGAGGCTTCCTGGTCCAGAAAAGGGCACAACCGGTGCACAGGATGAACCTGTGAAAAAGCTGTCCTGGCCGCAACTCCTAGCTGCTCTATGACCAGAAGCTGAGAGTTCAAGTGGACCCTCAGATTCATACAAGTCTCAAGTGGGGAGAGTCAACAGTGGAATACCTGTAGATCCAGGGGTAGGGGTAGGGGCAGGGGCAAACAAATCTTGTCAGGATAGATCCTAAGTCTGTTCCTCCACATCCAGACCCACAAAGCCTTGAAGCACTGGGTTAGGACTTTGAGCACATTGCTCAGCTAACCAGGGTCAAGATGTCTGGCTGGGTATCATCTGCATATTTATGATACCTAATATCAAACTGGTGGATAACATCACCCATCAGTTTCATGGAAATGTTAAAGAGAAGTTAGTGCTGAGCCCTCTGGCACCCACACATAAGAGGCTGTGGCCATGATCTCTTCCCACCTGTCATCACTGATTGATTGTAGACAACTGGCTACACAGAAAGGAGGAGAACCAGCATAAAACTATGCCTCCCAAAGCATGGTTAACAGCATCAAAAACCACTGAGATATCAAGGAGCTCAAGTGTGGACATGCCATCCCCATCCCAGCTCTGCCACAGGTGGGACCAATGTCATCTTCATACTGAACCTCAGCCTGACCCTGAATGAAACGAGTCTAAGTAATCCACTTCTTCCAGGAAGCAGTATTTGCTGTTATGATGGAATATAAATTGAATCCTCTTATTTATTTTTACTTATCTTAGGGCTATACTTCATGCTTTGGATAAGGTCTACTGAATGGCCTTAATTTTAACTAGTAGGCTGATGCAAGCCTTTTAGCCCATTTGCACTGAGGAGCTAATTAAAACCTGTAAGTATTAAAATAATCAGTTAGCTTTACCCATGCAGTTATGTAACTATGGCAGATTCCCAAGAGCTATTGGCAAGATGCAGCTTGTTCACAGGTCTGGTTGTCCCTACATTCTTATTAATGCTTCCATTTAATTTCAGTGAATCACATCGGAGATGTTCTTTGGAGAACTGGAACAATAAACTTCTGATCCATCTCACAAGTCAAATAAAAGAGAAGAGTGATCAAACATCTGTCTCTGTGTTATTGGTCTATGATAATGCAACACTGAAAATGTTTTAAACTTCTGTGCTCATACACCCGCCACAGCAGGACCAATACCATAAGAGTGAAATTTTCGAGTAAAAATTATATTTCTTTTCTCATTTTTTTACAGTATAAGGCCAGCATAACTGAGAGCAAATTGAAGAGTAGGAAATGGTATCTTTGTTTAATATTAATGTGTTTTTGTTGTGGAGTGTAACAATTTTGGTATGGAACATTTATTCCATTAGCATTTGGAGGAAGATGTTATACAAAAAATAAAATCTAATATTTTTAATGTAGAACAAGGGTCTGGAGATGAAAGGTCTCAGAATGGCAACGTAAGTCATGTAAGCCACCAGCTACATCTCTTACCTTCTTAGGCCAACTGAAATTATATAATGTAAAGGGAATGCCTTAAGCTATGGCCCAATTACACTGCAGACTGACATATTCATAGATGTGAGGGCAGTTAAGAAATCCTTGGTTTGGCTTTCTTGTCATTTCAACCGCAGAGTTAACATCAGGGCTAGTCCTGGCACTCTAGATAGCACATAGAAATTCTACGAGTATTACGTATGGTTGCAGGAAAGAAGAGTTGGACTTAATAAATATTTTAAAAAATTACCCAGTAACTCAAGACTGTTTTGTAAAGTTGTCACTCCCCACTATCCAGATCATTTTGTTTAAACAGCAGTTTTCCTTGTTAATGGGTGAGGTATATTTCTGATGAAACATGCATAGATCTACAGTAAATCTTTGGTTTTCTCACTAATTCTCCTCTCCAAATCCTACTTTCCAGAGATGCTATTGGTACCTCTTAAAAGTCTGCTTTCAAGTAAGCCTTTTACAAGACTGTATCTTGTTTCTGAGAGAGAGAAAAACTTGCTAAAATGTATTTCTGTAGGTTTGACTATCTAATTGCATAGAATCAAATACTTTAACTAATACTCTTATATTTCTGATATTCCTAATTCAGTCACTGGTTTTTTATTAGAGGCATATATAATATTGTACCGCTTAAATAAAATATGACGATTCCTCTGTAATTTGTATATATGGACTGAAACAGCAGTCATTAGTGAATGGCAAAGGAGCTGCCTTTTTAAAAGGTTTTTTTGTAAGCTATTCTAGATTTTTAGATTTGTAAGAGCACCTCATTCCACAGAACCTAAAAAAACCCAGCCAAACATGATAAAATGGTGTTCAGTTAATTCCTTCCTTTTTCCAAATATTACTGTAACCTCATTTTTGAAATATAGATGGAGGGGGGGGAGTCATTTTAAAGCAAAATAAGGTTGCTGAGAATAGATTATTATAATTCAAAATAAATAGCCTGAGCATTAAATCCCCCACTCCAATGAAGGTGCCAGAGACAGAGTTAAGGATCCAAAGGAATGGAGAAAATAAGGTCACAGCTTTACCCTTGGATCTGCAATCAGTACACTAGAGACCTAAATTTTTATAGAATCTAACAATGGTGTCCAAAAGGGGTTATATAAGTTATTTTTAAAAAGGGATGCCACTGTAGAAATGGAAGTGCCAGGTTAAATTCAGTTTTCCTTTTTCCATGTGTCTGCCCTGCTGCACACAAATGTAAACAAAATAAAGCATCTCTCCTGATCTGAGGGTAACATATTACCTAGGCATGATCATGCCTACTCCAGTCTTTGGCAATTGGACAGCCAATAATCCCAATACATTCTGATTTTTATCTATGACAATCGGATTAAATAAATCACCAAAGAAGATTTCCTCTTAACCTTGAATCTTAATGAACCTGAAAGGCAGCATGGCATGAGTGAAAAATCCCTTGAGCAATGGTCAAACAGCTATAGGGAAAAAAAGCAACTCAGCAATAGGATCAGCATACTTAATGGTCTTTTGGTTAGCCACAAAGCAAAATAAAGCAAAAAAAACAACAACCCAATACCAATAAATAGCCAGCTGAAAAAATAAATGGCAAAAATGTTATAAATGGCACATAAAACTGTCAGTGCTTCATCAGGAAGAAATCTTTCACCAGACCAAGGGTCACAGACTATGACAACACAGTGAATAGAAAAGTGTATGCTTCAAAAATGATTCAGAAGCATTTTGAACAGCCAACATCTTGCTATTCCTTAAAGTAGCCCCCAAGTTTTTCCAGGGTTCTGTGCAAACTTGGCGGGGGAAACACTTTTACTTCAAGAATGTCATTAATTAGTAGAAAACAGCAACTTCTATAGCTCTAGCAATGAGCAAGTTTCTGAACTCTACCAAACTGTTATTCAGGTTGGATATTAAGCAAAACAAGTAATAATGAAAATAATGACAATTAGGAGAATGAATGGTTAATTGTTAATCTTTATGATTATATCTATGATGTTAATTCCTATTATAGATTTTATGGAATCTGTGTACAGTCAATGGTATATAAATGCTATAAATAAAGAAGAAGAAAAGAAGACATGATTCAAAAGTTGGTAACATTAAGAGGGAGTGCAAGAAGTATTACGCAATTTTTTTCTGCAATCTTATAGAGTACATATGTATGCAGAAATAAAAGCTTTTTCTCTGAAACATTGATGCATATGGTCAAAGTCTCAATTACCAGATTTATCAAATGCTTTACCAGTTCTTGGTTATTCCTTCCATAGGTTTGTAAGGATAAAAACCATCTATAATTTGGAGAAAGGTATTCTAAATTCATCAGTATTTCAAGAATTGGAGATAGTTGAACCAGTTCCCTTTACTTTTGTTGCTTTAAACTGTTCTTTGATCCTAGTTGCAATTGACTATTTCATATGGATATTTTATGTCTGTAGATCATAATCTCTGGAGTGAGTTTTAGGTATTCTCATGCCCTTGTTATCTCCCATATAGACTACTGCAATGCACTCTACATGGGGCTACCCTTGAGGAGTATCCGGAAGCTTCAGCTGGTTCAGAATATGGCTGCATGGGCTATTTTTGGCGCCCCTAGAAGGGTGCACATAACACTTCTGCTACGCAAGCTGCATTGGATACCAGTTTGCCTCCGGGTCCAATTCAAGGTGTTGGTTATCACCTATAAAGCCCTACATGGCATGGGACCAGGTTACCTAAGGGACTGCCTCTTCCCCATTTCATCAGCCCATCCCACTCGGTCATGCATAGAGGGCATGCTACAGACCCTGTTGATAAGAGAATTCCATCTGGCGGGGTCCAGGAGGTGGGCCTTCTCTGCAGTAGCATCCGCTCTCTGGAACATCTTGCCCCTGAGGTGAGATTAACCCCTTTGCTCCTAGCCTTCTGGAGGAAGTTGGAAACCTGGCTCTGCCACCGGGCTTGGGGCAGGCAGGAGAATAGTCATACCTGGGGCTGGCTAGTACCTTGAAGTGCCCCTCCTATACAACAACTAAATGAGACCATAGCCATCTGGATTTTATTATATTTGGTAGGTCTGCGAAATTGTTTCTTAATGTGTTTTATATTGAAATTTTATTGTGTATTTATTGTTTTATATTGTAAACTACCCAGAGTTCCTCTGCTTGGAGGAGTTGGGCAGTGACAAATCTGACAAACAAACGAATAAATAAATAAATATCCTCAACATAAGTCTATAGAATCACCTTTGTCTTGTGATTCCACATGTGTTTTCTTCTGATCTAGAAATGAATGTACTCATTGGTAGCCCAACACTGTTTATTTTAAAAAAGAATAGACAATGAGTTCTGTATATTCACTTAGGGCTAGCATATTCAGACTGCAAAAATCTAGATGACAGCAAGAATCAGAGTTTTGCCTTTGCTACCATCTAGTGATCATTCTGATTTTTGCAGCCCACATATGGTAATCCTTGGGAAGCATTAAACTTCTGTTTCACAGTCAAAAGGCAGATCTTTTATTACTTCACACATTACAGCTAAATTAGCTTAGTTAAAAAGAAGCTGGTGGGAGAGGAAATTTTCTTACCAAAAGTCATTAAGCAAGACTAGTTGTTTGTTTGTTTTTTTCTGACCAAATGTAAAAAAGCAAGGGAAGAGTTATGCCAAACACTTGTGATTAACAAGAATAGATCCCTTGTACAAATTGATTTGAACATTTGTATCTTAACAGGGCAAATAGTAACACTCATCATTATTAAGGAAAGTTCTATCAAATACTGTATATTCAGCAAAGATATCTTCATATTAATCTATTAGGACATGGAACCTAGCAAAAAAAAAGTGTGCATGATTGCCTACATTCTATGACAGTCTATTATTCATTTTTACCATCACTGAAAACAATGGAGTGTAATATAAAAAAGCTTCTTAGGCAACCAGTGAGGTTGTTTGCACCGATGCTTTTTCAGCCCTTTTCTATAGACAACACTGCTCTTGCCAATGCTAATTTCTTAATTCATTTATGTGTTTACATGGCTTATCCATTTAAATCTCTAAGTGAAAGTTAATAGAAAATAAGCTTACAAGCATTTCAAAAAGAGTCCCTCCTTTGTGGGGGAGATGGGCAGTGATAAAAATTTGATAGATAAATAAGTAAATAAGTAAATAAATAAAGATTTAAAAGCAGTAATGGATATACAAGTAAGGTAAATGTGTTCAAGTAAGAGAAAAGGCATATGTGTGAATGTTATATGAATGTGTGTATGAATGAATGTATATCCACCTTAATATCCTTACCTATATCAGTAAATATTGCCATGAATAGAGGCAAATATTACTACGCCTGAATCCTATTACCAAATTCTCTAATTCAGATAGCCAATAGAATACCACAACATTTAATGGCATTTCAGCCACTCAGAGTGACTTGTTGAGATGGGCAGCTATAGAAAACGAATAAATAAATTTATTCTGACAGTTACTGATTTAATGCAATTTTATAATATTGTTATTTCATATTTTTCTCAGCTATTTATACATTATGCCTAATAACAATTTTCTTTAAAAAAAATCAAATGATCATTGTTTCTCTCATAAGCAAGCTTGCCAAATAGAGTAAGGAAACATGATGCTCAATAATTTAAAATTCTGTCCCCCACCCCCCAAAAAATTCTGTTGATCTCATTGTACCTGACTAACTGCAGACAGTTCTAGAAAAACATTTTCTAATTAATAAGTTGTGCTAAACACTATAATGGGAAACAAATATGCAGCTTAAACAGGCAGTTTTTTTTACTGCTCTGGCATCTTAATGAAGTAAAGTGCTCCAAAGCAATAATATTCATCTCCAGAACAGCTTTAGCTATAAGGCAGCTCAGATTCAATTACTCACCTAAGCTGCTTAGCTCCTGACAGAAGATACTATGCCGTTCTTTTGTCACTCAGCCAACTCATGTTTATGAAATAATAGCTAAGGATATATATATATATATATATATTCTCCCTGCAGATAGCACTTTGTAGAGAGTTAGAATTTGATCTATAAATTTAAGTAGCAGAGCTTTTTCCATCAGAAGCCAACCACTCAGAAGGACATTTTGGAATGGAATTTATGTACTAAGATGATGTAAATGATTGTGATTATTTCATATGATACCAAAATGAAAGTATACCATTCGTACTTTTGGAGATGTATTGATAATTATCATCTGGCATATCACCTTTTTGGATATAAACTGTCTCAATAATGAGGCATTATGTTGAAAGAGTAGGGGATTGGCATACAAAAATCATAATCTTTTATGGCATTCAAATTATAGCTATAGAAAGGCTTAGACATCTGAAGAGGCAGAGGTATTGTAAAATATTGTAAAAGATTATGGAAAGTAACATACTCTTAATGTTCCTTCTTTTAGCACCATAGGAAAGCTAGCTGTTGTTAACATGAATAGGTATTCTGGAAGAAATGGTGGTCAAGAAGTGGGAAGCACATCATGTTTTCACTATGGTTATGGAAAAAAAAATAAAACAGACAAGTGAAGCTATCGGATTTAATTTAATTATTTGGTTTAAGTGGAGCAATTAAGGAAAATATCGCCTGGTTTAATCAAAGAAAACTCTCAACAAACATATACAAATCAGATATGTTCTAGAATATAACAAAATATTATGGAGAAGACAATCCTTTCACCAAGTCAGAGACATTCTAAGAGCTGTTCTTAGAATGTTCTAAGACATTCTAAGGCAGCAAAACTAAATGGGCTGAAGTATTAAGAAAGCCTTAATCATAGTATTCCCAGAGTACACATACACTTGATAAGTTTGAGACAAAATTTAAAATATAGGAAATATACATACAAACTATGAGGTCACTTTGCATATACAAACTCTTCCATCATAAATCCTGCCTTAGTTTGAACAGTCTTTGGCTGCTGCTTCACCATGGAACAGGTCTCAGTTTCCTTTTATAAGCTGAGACTGATTTTAAACCAACCTCTGAAAGAAAATGAATTCTGAATAAGTATATTTCATATATGGATTCTTTTATTAGGATTAATTTTATATTTTGAGAAATTGGCCCCAGATCAAATATGTTTTAAAAAATGCTGAAATCTAATAGAATTTCCCTGTCATTTTACCATATGATCCTTCTGTGTTCATCAATCATATCCGGTAACTATCAAGCTTGGAGTTATATGATGGCCTGAAAATAATTTACAGTACATGCTTTGGGATAACATTCACTCTTCAGGCTGTTGTTCTGAGAAAAGAACCAAAACCTTTCAACTGCAAATCAAAGTTATAATGTTGGCCATGCAATGTTGGGCGTTATTCATGATCTCTAACAGCTGTTACATGAAATGCAAAGGATGTCCTATGAGCAACATTCATCAGAAGTAGGCCAAAGGTCAATCTGTTTTTGTATAACTTCTAAATAAGGCAATGGGGAAATATAGAACAACAGTAGACAACCAGATGCCTCCTCTTCTTGATGTTATTGGAACCATAAATCCATAAATATGTTTCCACTGCCATACTTCTGGGCTTGATGGAAGCTGAATCCAGAACAACTGGAGAGAAAAAGATTGCCCATACTGGAATAGAGTATGAGGAGAGAAGAAGTGCAACAGCAGTACTTTTTAATGGGAAGAATTCTAAACCCAGTTGTAAACCATGATTTAGAGCACATGGAGTCATACTTCAGCAAGAGAACAAATGCTTTCCATTCAAACAATTCTCTCTGAAACCTTGAGGAACAGCTGCCGATCATTTTAAATATTCAGTTAGATAAACCTGTACTCTAACTCAGAATACAGCAAATGCTGTATCTGACTGAGTTCCAAAAAGTCATTGCTCAAAATGGTTCCAAAAGACTTTCTGTCTGGTTCAGGTTATGACCAAATATAAATGAAAAGAAAAGTGCTTTCGTATTTTCACATTCTTTCCTTTATCTTTCTGCATTATGAAAAGTAGGACTATTTCAGGGCTGAAAATAATAAAGAGAACCCCAGCTGTCAACCTTATTTTTTAATGGACAAAAGAGAGAAGAAGTGAGTTCTTCCTCTTTCCAAAATTCCATCAAGGATAGATGCCCTATCCAAAAAGATGCAAGTATTTGAATGGCTTTGGCAATACAGATAAAATTGCAGGTAAAAGGCACTGAATAAGATTTAAACATTGAACAGGGTTTGCAATGTGTAGAGAACTCCTGAGAGGGGAATTACTTCTGCTTCAACAGACTGAAGTTTCATCATTGCAAAAGGAATGCTGGATTTCACTCTTAAGATTTCAAACCAAGGATTCTTAAGCAAGTTTTGAACTCCACTGGGCCTAGAACGTAATAAGACTGAAACTAGCAACTTGGTGCCTTTTTATTGGTTTTTATTACAATTCCTGTAAATCTCAACCAATACAGTCAGTGATCAGGGATTCTGAAAGTTGCCATCCAAAGCATCTGGAGGGCAAGAGACTGCCAATCTCTGAATGTAAGTGCTCTGTAATCTAGTGATAAATTACAGTTTCTTTCCTAAACTGTCCTTCTCAAAGTGTTGTTTTAATGAGAAAAAAAACCTTTTAAAAATCAGAATTTAAACAAGTTAAATGTTAAATCTACCATCTGGAAGCACATTGCAATACCTTTTCTGCATTTCCAGCTTTTTTTCTAAATAGAAAACAGTAAAATAATTCATTGAAAATTCACATTTCATATCTTACAAAAACCTTTGTTGTCCCAGGAACTCTGGGTCCTTTAAAACCTGGCATGATTTGCCAATTAACACGCAAGGTGGAAATCTCTTCCATAGCTTTGTTCCCAGAAGAAAGGGCACCCGTGACTTTAGTTCCATAAGTGTGCCGAGCTTGCAAATCAACACAACTTTTATATGTTTAGAACAAAGAGGTACATGATTATTGGTGAACAATAATTATTCACACCCTTGGGTGGGCAAAACACTCCCCAAAGGTAGGCACTTTCACTGTTGCTGGGGAGAAAAATGAGCCAGCTGTTAGCTATCTATTCCCATTGCACGCACAACTGACCACTTCCTCCTCCCTTCCTTCTCCAGTTTGGTGGAGGGGGCTTCTTGCCTTTCTCTGTTTGCCCCTACTGATAATGGAGACACCTAGAAGAGCTCCAGACTTATCTATTAGCCTTTGAAATGTTCAAAGCAAATGAACCCAGGGCAGCTGGTTTATGCTGACTTCTTCAAATTAACCATAAAATCACCATTCCATCACCTTGAAGATACAAATATTTGTGTTTGTATCTTTGGTCCTTATGAAATACAGCTTACTTGCTGCCGCAGCAGTTATTTACAGAATATAGTTTTCTTCTGAAATCTTTTATTGAATTTTCTAGGATCCAATAAAAATTAAAATATATATATAATCATTTGGGAGGGTTGTGTGAACAAGTTGTGACTTGTTTGCTCCTGGACTGAAATGATTACAACACCCTTGGTTGCTTAAAAGGAAAATTATACAAAGTGGAATAAGCTATAACTCAGCTACAGAATGAACTTGAGCTACAAGCTCCAACTTGTAACTATATTCATCAGATGTGACCTGAATTTCACTTCCATATAGCTTGATTTTCACATCTTGATTTTTTTATTTTTTTACATAATGTATTTTGCCCATAACTATTTTTCAAACAGGACAACATATACAGAATTTTACAAGCAGGAAGGATTCTTTTTCATTCTATATGATATTTCAAGGCTCAGGAAATGCCAGTGAAGGAATTTACCTTTTCAAAAACTATTAGTTTTATTTATTTTTTAATGCAGGGGGTACAAATAAAAGTTAGGTATTCATAATCAAAGCAAGAAACATTTACTTTGCTCTGAACTGGGTTCATTACATCATCATGAAGCCCAGCTGGATGGTGCGTGGCATTGCCAGATGTACTACAAGCTCTTATTTGACTGGAATCAGTAAAATAACCTAAGTTTTGCTTAGTTTACTACAAATATATTAAGGTTTGCTTATTTTCATTCTGGAATTCTGGCATTTCCAAAATGTAGTAAATTTAAATGATCAATACAGCCCTGTTGAAGACCTATAGAAACGTGCAAACCACATGCAACCAGTAAGGTACTCAAAGAAGATAATTAATTGCATCTTTCTTTTTTTCTTACAAAATTAATGCCTTTTGTTTATATCCATTATATATATGTATGTATCTCTCTCATCTCTATAATTGTTACAGTTTTAAAGTAATAGACTGATTTGCCATTTCTGTCATAGTTTATTTAAAATCTGAAATGTTTAAAGTAAATAAAAGATTCATATCACCTATTTTTACTCTATGCATTTGAATTGTTTGCATATATTTATTTATTGCAGGGACGCGGTGGCGCTGCGGGTTAAACCGCTGAGCTGTCGATCGGAAGGTCGGCGGTTCGAAACCGCGCGGCGGGGTGAGCTCCCGTTGCTCGTCCCAGCTCCTGCACACCAAGCAGTTCGAAAACATGCAAATGTGAGTAGATTAATTGGTACCGCTTCGGCGGGAAGGTAATGGCATTCCGTGAGTCATGCTGGCCACATGACCCGGAAGTGTCCTATGGACAACGCCGGCTCCAAGGCTTTGAAACGGAGATGAGCACCGCCCCCTAGAGTCGGACACGACTGGACTTTACGTCAAGGGAAACCTTTACCTTTACTATTTATGTATTAATATTTTGAGTTTATTACCATCTATATCTAATATTCTGCTTTCATTGTTCTAGTTATTTCTACATTGTACAAGTACTAAGGCCCAGACTGAGACACTACAGATCAATACATATTGAACACAGTTTGGACAACAGAAGTCCACTGATTTTAACAAAAGATGTAAACTATGTTTGATTTTCCTGCTGATATCAAAAAACATTAAAAGAGTTTCACACAATTGTTTCCATTTGATAGTTAAATGAATTCAATGTTCCACTGCAGCATCCTGAACATACCCCAATCAGACAGTATGAGCAAGAGGCCATTTTTGCATTTTGCAGATTGGTTTGGGATGGATTATATACTCCTTATGTTTTACATCTAGATATTCACACCTGTTTTCCTAGCAAAAGTAAAATATTGCAGGGAATATGTACAGTTCATCTCATTGTTATCCCTTTTATTTTCACTTTTGTTTGCCCATTATTCAATTCCATTGCTTTAGGATGATAAGCTGCTACTTATTTTTTTAAAACTGAAATACTATGCAGAACTTCACACTTGGGGACCAAATTTGACATGAAATTACAGATTGTAAATTACCTTCTTTCTTTTCTTGTCATAATTCATTTCTCATTTTAAAAGGTAAGAGTTCATCTTAAAAATAATTGTTAATGTTGGCCTTTTGTACTGAATTGCATTGGAATGGATCCAGATATAGCCATACTTTAAAATCAATAGGGCTTAAGTCCCGAATCCTTACAAAGGTACTATATTTTTTAGCAGAATCAAAGTTTACTAATGAGTATAAGTTTCCAAGTTCACAAAACTCTTATCATACTAGATGATTAAAAGATGGATAACATTAAAGTGTAGGCTAGTCTGCACTACCGTGTTCCCCATAACTACACATGGCTGTGAAAGTTGGATGATGAAAAAGTTGGATAGAAGGAAAATTGATTCTTTTGAACTATGGTGTTGGAGGAGGCTCTTGTGCATCCCTTGGACTGCATAGATAATAAATATGTTGTGTTGAAGCACATAAAACCAGTCATGTCACTAGAAGGAAAAATAACAAAACTTAAACTTAGTTACTACGGTTATGTCATGAGATCAACATCGTTGGAGAAAGAAGAATGCACTGGTTGGATGTAATCAAAGCAGATACAGGCCAAAATATAAAGCAACTGAAAGAAGCTGTACAAGATTGGAAATCATGGAGAGAGCTGGCTTAAGGAATTGCCAAGGATCAGATATGACTAAATGGATAATTTGATTTGATTTGAGCATTAAAGCCATGCTTGAACTGTGGGAATAATTCAGGTAAAATAACTTAGCTTCTATGCTGGTCAGGGTGGGATTATGTAGCAACAAATTTGGTCCCCAACTTTCAGTCATGTAAAGTCATGACTAATCCTGAATCTCATCTAATGTGTCCTATAATTCTCAACTCCCATGATCAGATTAACAAGCCACATTTTTTTTCACTTTTTAGCTTTATGTAAAGAAACATTACTCTGAATTTTGAAATCCTATATTGTTGAAATCCCAGACTTTCAAGATTGCTCTCTCATTTACCTTAAACTAGTTGGCCAGTGAGATAGAGATGTGTTGTTTTACTATCCAAGTTTTTTGTCTGAACAGGTATAATTTTATATACCTGCTGATACAAAATTGCATGAATGTTTGCACTGACTAAAACTCATATTTTAAAATGTTTAAACAACTCAGAAGTTACTACATTTAAGGATCTGTGAGTGCCAGTAGACAACAAAATACCAGTGACTTTAAAAAGAGGAAGGTCAGATAGAACACATCTAATCCCAGTTATTTCTGGCCTGTTTTACATTGAGATTTCCCATTAATCCAAGAGTCATTAACTATAGACATTCAAACATTGTATCCAAATCCCTTTGGCACCCAGAGTAATTAAAATATACTTTGTAACATTGAACGAAAACACAACACAGACTTTCAAGCTTTATGATACCAAGGGGGGGGGGGCGGAATAGAAATACCATCAAGATCTTTTTCATTGGCCAAGAGAAAGGTTATTTTTCAAACACAGACACAAAGGAAGTTGCATGATAATGATCAAATTATCTGATTTCAATAAATGTAAACAGTATCTGGAGCACTCTGTGCCTCCTCTTTAGGGGGATATGACCATCAGTATGTTAGCTTGCAAGGTAAGTTCTAAATAAGAGATCCCGACTTGCATGCAATAGTATGACCATGGGTAAACCTGGGTTTTGGCTGCACGTGTACTGGCTGGAAAATGTCAGAACTGACTGGTACTGTTCTTACTGTTAGCAGACAGTGCTGCAAGTTGTATGGGTGTGAATAAAGCCTAACCTAGCCTTCACTTTCTATCTTAGTAAAAAAGTATGATGTGAAAATTTTGTTTGATCAAAGTGATGATGGACAACAGATGTCAAAAGTTGTGGCCCCTTCTGGTGCCAAGCATGGCATATGGAAAATTGCATCTTGGAATGTAAGATGAGTAAATGGTAAAAAGCTTTACTTAATTAAATTAAAGAAATAAAAACAGATGACATATTGTACATATGGGAAACTAAGAGACAGAATGATGATGTAAACAGATTTGAATGAATATGGAGTTAATAACATGATAATTGTATGTTACACTCCAGTAGATCAGGAATAACGTTTAGATCAGGACAAGAGGGGTGTGTGTGTGTGTATGTGTGTGTATACACACACATACACACACACACAACATTCTGAATTAATGAGATCCAAAGGAAAAATATCATTCTGCTAAGTGACAGAAGTAGATGTGAATGAGACAAGAGAGAGCAGAAAAATAATTGGGCCATTTGGAGACCGAAGAATGGATGAGAATAGTGAATGTTTGTTGAAAAAGGTTGCTTTGTTTTAAATACATGGCATGAGACCACGTCTGTTCATGATAAACATGGAAAAGGAATTAATCAAAATGCATTATTGATTTGATTGTTGAAGCCTGAAAGAATTAGCAACGGTTAAAAAGTGACGAGAGATTCTAAAAGTGGAACAAACAATTATTAGATAGTGTCAAGAGTAGATCTAGGGGAAAGGAATATGGAAGAAAAAGAAAAAAGTATAGGGGAAAAAAAGTGGAGTGAAAGTATATCGTATGAAGAGAGAGTAAGAAAAGGGAAGAAACTAGATTGCTCTCCAAGGAGAGAGGGGGAATGGAGGGAATGGAAAGTCGATGTAAGAGTATGAGGAAACTGCTTGGAACAGAGTTAAAAGCACTGTGTTTTAGAGAGCCATAGAACCATGCTGAGTTACGGTCCTGGAAAGTTACAAAAAGCATGTGGGCCTTGTTTGTTTCTTAGATTTATCTTCCTCCTTTTGTTCAAGAGCTTTAAGTAGAGTTCATAGAATCTCTTCCCCTCATTTTTTTTCTATAACAATAACCCTGTGATGAAAGTTGCCCTGAGAATGGGAGTTACCCAGTGAGTTTCTATGGGAGAGAGAGGATCTTGCAGAAGAGAACTTTCTGAGAATTTTCTCTGAAAAAAATAACTTTCAGTTTTAGGCAGCTGCTAAAGATCCTACTAGTGATACAATGAAAAGTAGAATTGAAACAAATACTAAAAAAGTTGGTATCAGATGAAAAAAATGATGAAACGGAAGTTATAAATGGTACTATTGAAAAGATTATAAGTTTGCATGTGTAGATGGCATCAGTTGAGAAATGTTAAAAATATGGATGAGGTTTGCTTATGCTATGAGTCTTGTTTAAGGTGTGTGCATATGTGTTTCTAAAGAACAGAGTGAAATGTGTGAAGAGCATATGAAAGTCATGGAAGAAACAATAGTCTGCAAGAATAGAAAGACATGAAACAAGATAGTGAATGATATTGATGTAAAATAGATTTAGATGTAATTGTAATTATTATTTATTAAATGTATTTGCTACCCAACCCTTTTCTATTTCTTATATCAAATTTTTTTGATTTCATCGTTCTTTCTCCTTTCCTGTTATTTCCTGATCTGAAAAAAACAGTCTGTTGGGTATGTACATTAGAAATATAGAAGCAAAAATGAGAAAGAAAAGCAGATTTGTGCTTAGTATGTTTATTTCTGCCAGATAAGCCAGCACAGAAACCTTAAGCATAAGATATAAAACAAGGAAATAAAAAACATCCAACAACATTTATCTTTCTTACAATCCATGCTTTGTATATAAACAACTTGACATTCTAACTACAGTTTAAGATTCTGCTGATATTGACACAGCTCAACATTTACTGGAGCATGATAATTTTAATTAGTTGCTGGCTTAGGATGCAGATGATCACAGAAAATCTGGCCAGCCTACTAGAAATGTCTGGATTTTGATATAACAAAAGGTTAAATACATAACATTCAAATTATTATGCCTGTTGTGTTCATACTAATGGACATAATAATAACAATGAAATTTATATCCCTCTAAAAGGGGAGATAGAGAGAAATTTTAATGATTTCATTACTTTCTGCAGCTTCTATGCTACTCTATTCCCTGAAAGAGTTCATCCACCAGTATGTAGCATTAAAAACATCATGACTATCAAAACTCATCATCACAAACATCCACTGGATTCACCACCAAATGGAAGAAGGCTGATCCTCAGCATCTCCAAGTGCTCTCCTGAAGAACCATGTCTTCATGTCTATTTGGAACCCCAATAAGGAAGGGCTGGGCTGGATATCCAGGACAAGCTGTTCCATAGAAGGACGCTATCACAGAGAAGCCTAGGCTACAAGGATCCTGTAGATAGCATTCCCTTAGTGGAGAAATTTTTAACAAACTTCCTCTAGAAGATCTCACAGCTCAGATATCGGCTAAAAGCTCATTTTCAGTGTCAATACCTGATATATCTTATCCTGATAGACAAATACTATTCCACTTGGAAACAGCAAATCAAAGACCAATTAGAAAATATGGGACTTTCATGTCAGATGCTGGTGTCTCTGGGACAAGATCAGGTAATCGTATTTATTTAAATTTTATTTATTTAAATGGATTCATACGGCTGCCCATTTTACTAATGTGACACTGGGTGGCTAACAAAGGTTTTAAAATACAATCTTAATACAATTTAAAAACGGTTAAAGACTGTTAGTTCTAAAACAAGCGATTCTCAATATAGAATTACATTAAAACAGAGCAAGATGTCACTCAGAGCTCAATTGGGTGATAGTAATTTTACTTTAAATCAGAATTATATTTGGACCAACTTACAAGCAGTACATTCTGGAGGGCTTTGGGGATTTAATATCTTATCAGCAGCAGCATTGGAGAGTAAATCGCAGCATTCTCTATGCTGAAAGGCTTTGTCCTTGTAGAGCTGGGAATACTGAATCAAAGGATGATATTCTGTTTTATTGTAATTTTTACCAAGTCATTCAGAATGAGCTACTAACACTATTACCTCATTTCCTTGTTGAAGAGAATTTTCTGTACAACTTCTATTGGCAGATTAAGATCCAAAGATAACTCTTGCTGTCGCAAAGTTTGCATTTGTAGCCTGTAAAATTTGTGTACTTTTGAGAGGAAAGAGCTAAGCACAATTACAGGCCTTTTTACTATGAATGCTACATTGCATTTTGTATTACATACTATATTTTTTCAGTTTGGGACTGAATAATAATAATACTTTAACACCATCAAACAACAACATCTGCCTATCCCAGGTCCTTAGGAAGAACTTGATAGGTGGATAAAAATGCCAAATCCAGTCTAAATATCTGGATAACTGTGCAACCAATAATACTGTAGTAATAATACTGTAATAATAATAATGAGCAGAGACATCACACTGACAACAAAGGTCCGCATAGTTAAAGCAATGGTGTTCCCCGTAATAACAAGGCTGCGAGAGCTGGACCATAAGGAAGGCTGAGAGAAGGAAGATTGATGCTTTTGAACTGTGGTGTTGGAGGAAAATTCTGAGAGTGCCTTGGACTGCAAGAAGATCAAACCAGTCTGTACTCCAGGAAATAAAGCCAGGCTGCTCACTTGAGGAAACGATATTAAAGGCAAAACTGAAATACTTTGGCCACATAATGAGAAGACAGGACACCCTGGAGAAGATGCTGATGCTAGGGTGAGTGGAAGGCAAAATGAAGAGGGGCCGACGAAGGTCAAGATGGATGGATGATATTCTAGAGGTGACGGACTCGACCTTGGGGGAGCTGGGGGTGGCAACAACCGACAGGAAGTTCTGGCGTGGACTGGTCCATGAAGTCACGAAGAGTCGGAAGCGACTGAACGAGTAAACTGAACGAGTAAACAACAACAACAACAATAATAATAAACTAAATGTATGCCACCTGACCCTCAATGACCCTGGGTGGCTCATCAATCAAACAGAGAAATTACAATGAGTTAAGTAAGCAAGCAAGATATGACTGGATAGGTAGACTCAACCTAGAGATATCCAGGAGAGAGAGAAAAAAATCCATTTATAAACTCATATAGGGCTTTAAAATTGCAGCCAGCATCTGAAAGCTGATTGGCAGCCAATTTATTTATTCATTTATATTTCAATTTTTGTCACTGCCATCTCATTCAAAGAGCAACAATGCTGCTTTTCTACTTGCTGTGTTGCATTGATGAATCTAGGTGTAGCCACAACTACCTGGGCTACCACATACTGTACCTGTTGAAACTTTTAAATGCTTTTCAAGGCCAGTACCAAATACAGGAAGTTACACTAGTCTAGGTAAAGTGACAAGGGCATGAGTGACCTCCAGATCTAGGAATGGCTGCAGCCAGTGCACAAGACATAATTATACAAGGTTCTCCTGGTTATGGTTTCTACCTGCTGTGGAAGTAGAAGCTGTGAATCCAGAAGATCTTGAAGTTATGAACTAGCTCAGTTCAGAGGTTTGTGATTCTGTCTGGCGCTAACTATTGATTTCTTTCTGAACTCAAATCCTTTGTCTTGATTCTGAGTTCAGATCCTTTGTCTTGCTAAGTTTTAGTCTGAGTCTATTTTTCCCCATCCAAACCCTAACAGCCTCTTGATACCAGCTCCAGCCAATCCATCTCTGCCAGAGCAGAATCACAGAACAACAACAACAAAATACTGTAGTACAGAATCTACCTATTAGTAACACTGAAGGCAAGGCCAGCATCAAAGCCTAAGCAGCTTTGGCACTGTAATGCAAGACAGAGATAGCCAGTTTAAAGCTCATATTCTTCCCAGGCAACTATACTTGGCAACTGAACTTACACACTTTGGAAAGGAAGAATGCCATTATCTTTTTTTATGGTCTCTTTATTTTATTTATTTGTTTAATTATCAAAACAGAGATGCTAAAAATTCAGGGGAGAATCAATTAGAATGGAGATTTTCTACCAGAGCCAAATTAACCTGAAAAACTTAACTTAGACAAACATTAATTTCAATCAAATCTTTTTTTCTCTCTCTCTCTCCAAGGCTGAGCTTCAGCTAAAAGTAATATATAGACAGTTTTAATGTACTACAAATCTCACCATAACATGGAAGAGGACCCCTAAATATGTACAGAACTCAGTCTGTTTGGTTGAATAATCATCTATTTGTCATTTACGTGTGACAATGGCAAACACTGTAACTTTCACTTTTTGACACTTGATAATCAACAGTGAGTGTTTTCTTCATTTCAATAGATGTTACACAGAGGACAACCAAATCATCTACATTTAAAAGTGTGAGGTACAGTCTTTTAGAGGGATGTAAATCCAGGCTGGAAACTTTTAATGTGGGTGGTTAATGTGAAAGTTTTACAATAAAGAGATTATGAAGAGCAGCAGGATCTATAAGAACATCAATAAGGTATTATATTTCTTATCTGAGGTGATCTACAGCTGGCATAGGCTGAAAGAAATTAGATATATGATGTACCTGATTTTTTATATGCTGGAGCTGCTTAAATACTATTCACCTTAAGGCAGGGATGGGAACCTTGTGACAGTCCATAAATTACAGCATCTCAGCATTGGCCAGGCTGGCTGGAGCTACCAGAACAATATCTAGAAATCCACAGGTTCACCCACTCCTACTATAAGGGCAAAACATCTTCTATTGGTTCACCCATGTCATTCAAGGTTATTCTGCTAGTGTTCAAGCATAAGACAAGGAAATATAATACAGCAAACCTGTTCTTTTGAAAAGGTGACCCTGTGAACATAACTTGGCTTCCATAATTGCTTCTCCGGGTGGAAAACAAAAAATCCAGTATATGAAAATTTCCCTAGAGAATGTGCTGTTGGCACAGTAATGCACAACATGGGATTTGAAGGTAATTACAGATGCCCTTATTATGCTGACAATAACTGTGAATAATAATGAGCATGTGTGACAAGAGATAGTTGCTGCCTCCAGCAGTTAATAGAGTGATTGCTGAGCTGAGCCCCTTTATGTTAAAAGTGTAACAATTAAGGAACTGTACATTCAAAGGACAAATCCAGCAGTAAGCCTGCTTGGTCTATAAAATACATGCAGATCTCTATGTTTGCTAGATTAAATGCTCTTTTTCATGCAAAGTTGCCTTCTGCTTGGGCTATCTTTCATCCCAGATTGAGTAAGTAGCATTCCATAATGCATCCCAATTCTTTCTGAGGCAATATAATAAGTTGCGCCGTAATGATGCTTGGTCTCGACTGTTTTTTGCTCCCCTCTGGCAGTATGGAAACGATCAAGGTAAGAATGTCTATATCTTGGCCTACAGTATCATGGAAATGGGAATAAAAGTGGGATTGTCAGCTTTTCCAGTGACATTGTAAATACCTAAAGAAATAGCCATTATCTCATTGCACGAGAAAAATAAAACTGGAACACAAAATATGCATCTTTCTTGCTACCACTCTTATCACGTGGAAAGATGGAAGCTGTTACAAAGTCTGTTAGTAGATTCATGTACGTAGTAGTTATACCAAATATTGCTGAAGTGTTTGTGTCACAGCTTGAGCACTAATGACTCTTAGCTTCTCAGCAGTTAACTGGACAGGGTTGAAGGCAAATCATCCTCAGCTGCCAAGTCAATGTTTTATAATACGCCTAATATGCATTTCATGTAATATTGGATTAAAATTATAACCCCTCCACCAGCCCATGTGTTAGAGGCAATATAAGGAGCAATAGAAAGTTTTGGCCAATCCTGGTATGAGCTGAAAATATAGGCCACTCTTACCACCTAGGTAAGTCCCCAAACTGGCTCACTACAAAGATTGGTTATGAGAACTTCTCTTAAGGAAGTGGGTCACAAAGGGTATACAAATTATAATTTAAAATGTCATTAAAATTATGAGCAAAATTTAAAATAATATCAAAGTAGTCAATAATGTGTTCAAGCAGATGTTGGACAGCCAGCAATCATGGACATTTAAATTTGAAATTCTTAGAAGATGTTGGACTCTTAATGTGAGTCACTTTGTGTGAGGTGGGTGGCCATATAAATTTGACAAATAAAAAATAAAATAAAATAAAATAAAATGTTTATGGATTCTATGGAGGCAAAACACTATCCATGGATGGTAAAAAATTTTCCCAGCCTTCTGAACTAGGAATTAATTCTGCCAATAATAACTCATGATAACTTCAACAATAAACCTGTAGGAATGAAAGTTGGAAAAGCTGGCAACCAAATGGCAGATTCCACATGCAGGATTTCCTTCTAAATCCTAGAAGGCCAGAAAGGGAAATGGTTGCCCTGTCTATTTTCAGAAGACCCTCATTTAGTTTCCAGGTCTGGTCAATCCAACAAAGCAGTTTCTCATGTATTCAGGGCATAAGCTATGTTAAAGACATGGTACTTCTCCACTTCCTTCTTCTGCCTTGGCCTATGTAATGGAGCAAACAAAGCCATACTAACCCAGGACCATAGGACTTTTGGTCTTTATAATCAAATACATTGTTTATACTGCTAAAACCATTTGTCCATATAGTTAGAATAAAATTCTACCAAATTCTTAGAGAACTGAAATATGACACAAATACCACATTATATGGTCTGTCTGTCTGTCTGTCTATCTATTCATCAAATTTATCACTGCCCATCTCCTCCCACCAGAGGGACTCTGGGCAGTCTACAATAAAACATTTTAGGGAGCTTGAGTGAAATATTACACAAGCAATTGAAAAAATGGTAAACCACTTTTCTTAACACTAGAAGGTCAGAGAAATAAATAATAGCAATAGCAACAGCAACCATAAGAGCATTTCTGCCTGCTTTCAGACCAATCACTTTTTATTTTCAAGGCAAGAATTATAGCCATTGTGCTATTATAACTTGCATGGTAAATGGCAATTTCAAGAAGTATTAGAGAGTATGGTAAGCATTAACTCAGTTAAGGGGCATTCCTTCCTTTGTCAAGTAGCAAAAGAACTGCTAGAGTTAGCTGCAACAAACTAAAGCAGTTAATGCAAAAGAACAGAAGCATTCCAGATGACATAACATGGAAAAGGGTACTTTGGAAGTGGAGCCCAGAAACACACCCTAGATCATTTTGGCAATGAGTAAGGGATCAACAGAGTGGAGAATCTATTGCTGTACTCCAGAAATGGCTTTCAGCCCATTCTGGCAATTAGGTACCTGGGGAACACGAAAAAGCCCAAAGATAGCTAAATCTAACAAAATCAAATCTCTGAATTTTGTAGAATCATAGAGTCATATTTAGAAGGTGCTATTCAAATTATCAAGACTAACATTCTGCACAGTACAGAAATTCAAATTAAATTATCCATTACAGATGGTTGTCTAGCCTCTGCTGGTACCCATCCCCACCACATCCTTCAGTAATTGGGTTCTCTGTCCAACTGCTTTTAGGGCTTGGAAATAGTCAGCTGGTCTTCACCTTCCAGAAACTTAAAAATAAGTTTGAATTTTTTTTCTATTCTGTTTCTGAAGAGCTTTTCTGTCCTCAAAGAAAGTTTAATATGGGCCACATCTGAGTAAGAGCTACTGTTTCCAGAATACACAAATGAAGATCAATGAAAAATGTTATTGCCTATAACTGATTTTGTTCATTGTTTTTCTATTTACATTTCTAATACTTTGGAAACAATTATTTCAATTTCTTAGTCATTAGCATCTGTTAAGAAGTGTTTCTTTCCACAATGGATTTCCAAATACCCTGGCCAATTGTTTGTAATTCTGGAGAAACTGTCTAGATATGAATATGAATTTCTTAGTGCCCCAACAAGGAGGCAATTAGCATAAATTATCAAGAAATACTTGGAATACGTACTCTTTTAAAAACTACAAACTGTAAATGTTAATCACTGAAGTTTCTCTAAGAAGGCATAAATTATTGCATCAATTCCAAAGCATATTTGGAAACAAATTATCATTTCATTTTTGTTCTTTTATCAAATAGAAAAAACAAACAAACCAGAATACATTTGAAAGCTGCTTAATGAAGAGTAGATGGAGCCTTCAAGGATTATTCCTTAAAGTTGAAGGCATTAAAAATATCCTTGAAAATAGTTTTTGTGATTTCCGTAAGTAGATCTCAAGAACATTTGAATAATTATTGGACTTTAAACCCATACAGGATTTTAAACATTCATTTGCTAATAAATAATGGATGCATTGATTGCCAGCCCAATTTGCAAACATTTATTCTGTAGCAGAATAAATAGCTTGTTCCTACAATATGGTTAGAAAACCAATTTTCACAATAACAGCCTATGAGAGGTAAAAACATTCATAGGAAAAAACACTTTCAGCGTGAAGTTACAGCAAATACGTATACTATAAGTATATACTATACTTATTTGTGAACATAGGAAGTTGACAGAAAAAATAATTTCAAAACTCTTCTTCCTTTGCTGCTTCGTTTTTTTAAATTTCTAAATAAATTATCAATAGGAATCTCTAGGCAAACTGAAGAGCTTGTATAACTTCAGGCAGGTAATTACTTGCAGTGATTGGATGTAGAATTGATGCATCAAGGGACAGTGGTACTTCAGTATTCTCATGGTGCCCTTTTATACCCTTTTAGCTGCATCCATTTTCAGTAACTAAATAGCTGAATTTTTACACATGGAAAAATAAACTCTACTAAATCCGTTCTTTCACAGGCAGAATGTCAGGATATTGCAGCATAGTTGGTACAGAACAGTCCTGCCTTCCCAGAATGGTTCCTGGTTAATCGTACAACCTATTAGTATCCAAAAACAAATGTTGTGTAGTCTGTATGCATGAGGAATACTACTTAAATCTCATTGCCTCACTTCATCCGTATTCAGTCTACTCAGACTTAATATCTGAGAAGGACTAGAATCTTGTTCAAATCTAAGTACAGAATATTCCTATGCATGCATTCATCTGCTCATGTGGAGATGAAGCATCCTCAAGGATCCCTCATATCTGGCATTTACAACCCTACTGACAATCAAGAATAGGACATTTATTTAAATATATTATATTCTCCTCTCAGGCCTTTGTGCTACAAGAAGCTTGAAACAGAGAAGCATTTAGTGAAAAATATAATAATAATAATAATAATAATAATAATAATAATAATAGGAGGAGGAGGAGGAGGAGGAGGAGAAGGAGGAGGAGGAGGAGGAGGAGGAGGAGAAGAAGAAGAAGAAGAAGAAGAAGAAGAAGAAGAAGAAGAAGAAGAAGAAGAAGAAGAAGAAGAAGAAGAAGAAGAAGAAGAAGAAGAAGATCATCATCTGAAAATCAAAGTTGAAAGATTATGGCATAAACTGGTCATGGTGGTCATAGTGGTCATCGGCACACTGGGTGCCATTCCAAACTAATTTTACTGTTTTCCTAAATTCTACTTCAACAATATCTAGGAATCACAATCTGAACAATATACCAGCTTCTTAAAATGCTATTAATAAAATGACAGACATCTTTTTTTTCTTATAATGATGTCAGTTCAGTTGAAATATAGTCCTCTGTTCCATACATAACATTTTGTATTGGACAGTCATTTATAAAAATGGTTTATGTAACCAATAAGGGTATTTGACTAAGCATTATTTAGAAGAATGGATTTCTTTGTATATTTCCATGCTGTATATTTATATTATGCTATGGTTTGAACAGTTAATTCTTTAATTTATTTATGACATTTATATACCATCATAATTTGCATGGACTCCCAGCTGTTTACAATAATAAAAAAATTGAAAACCAAAACAACATTACAATAATATTACATTAAATTATGGCAAATGGTATGCACTCATTGTTCCCTAGATGCTCTGCAGAAAACCAAGGAAGGCACTGATTTGACCTCAGAGGAAACCTGTCCCATTACACAGAGGACACAAGGGAAATGTATGATCTGTGAGCTTCCATGAGCCTCTACTCCCTTAATCTCTTGGTTATGACTATTAGCAGATTTTGTTGAGAAGCACACAGTGGACAAGTCAGTTCTACGTTGAAAAGACAGTACTGAAGGTACCTAAGGACAAAGCCATACTGCACTCAGAAGCCTATGGGCAACAAATGCACAGCCTCCATCAAAAGTATTACATGGCTGTGCCACAACTCTTATTCACCTACAAGAAGGCCACCACATTTTGCATTAACTGCAGCTTCTTGTGGTCTTAGTGTCATGCACAGTGCATTACAATTATGTGGTGATACATGTAAGAATCACTGTTGCCAGGGCAATAATGTGCAGAAAAAGAAAACTTCTGTACGATTTCCTTAATAAAGACCAGAAGTTTAATTTTATCTTTTCAAGTTCAGTATTTTTTACCCTCCCCTGCAATCTAAGTTTTCATTTGTATAATGAAACTTGTTCTGTTGCTGGTATCATATATCATGGCAAAGTCAGCTCACTGAAGATCTAATGTCACTAGTCAATACAGTGGAGAGGAATGATACTTTTCATTATAATGGGATATATTTTAATGAACTAGATAGATTTACTTGTCTCCAGTGAATCTCTGGAGCTTATAAGAATTCTCAGATGATGAGCACCGCAATTTGCATTCAAAGAGAGGCTGATAATTCAATTTTTTAAAAAAACAATAAGCAATATTTTTGTCTTATTATTTAGTTTGAACAACCGTTCAACTATTCTACAGTTAGAACTATATGTACAGTATGCTCAGAAATTAGTGAATAAAAAATTTAAAAACACACGGAGTTGATTTATTGTCGATCTGAAAACCTCCAGGGAGTTATGGAACAGTCAAATTCAGCAGGTTCAGAATCTGAAATTCATAACTTTGCAGTCCTGCTCCCTTTCTCATGTACGTTACACACCAATCACTTTCCTATATAAATTTCAGTATGTTTTTTGTTCCCAAAGCACAGTACCCAAAAAGATAAGAAATATGGGAAAGTAAAAGTAATTTTACTAATTTGTTAGAAGGCCATACACAAAACAAACTACAACATATCAAATGAGTTGGCAAATAGATTTTTCCATTTTATTTGAGCCAACATGCCTATTACAGTCAATTTCTACCTTTCTTCCATAAGAATTACAGTGTTATTTGTGTAGATGGTGAATATTAGTTTCTACCAAGATTTGTCCCTATACTATTTTATTTTCCATTTCCCTGCTGCCAAACTGTAAATGACCATCATTATTTTTCTTTATAAAAAAAAGCCCCCAAAAGGAGTGAAATCTGATGATTGATATATACTACTTAAGCCTTTTCTTCCAATGATTTTTAGCTTAGGAGAAAAAGAGAATATCTCTCTCCCTCCCCCTATATATAAGCTGCCTTTTTCCTTCTTGGCCAAAAACATGCCAATACTGGTCCCTTTTCTTCTGCCTTAATTAAAATTTCTCTCTCTGCATTTTGTATATCAAAACATATCAGAGTTAAAAAAAAAATACAGCTAAATCATAACAAGTACTTTGATCCTGAGACTGACATGAATGGTCTTCCTAACATGTTTAGAAAAAAAAATCTATTATTTTAAATGTTTAAAATTATTTAAAATAATGTTCTATATCAGTTAAAAAAGTGTTCCATTCTATTCTTTGTA
Source organism: Candoia aspera (assembly GCF_035149785.1). Taxonomy (NCBI): domain Eukaryota; kingdom Metazoa; phylum Chordata; class Lepidosauria; order Squamata; family Candoiidae; genus Candoia; species Candoia aspera. Next base: position 54,449,935 of record NC_086158.1, read on the forward strand.
GAATTATAAAAGACTTAATAAACTGCTGCAGCTCAATAGCAATAATTGTTTATACAATGAAAACAGTTGTGGGCAATTGCTAGCTCCATTCTGTTGATTAGATTCTTTCTAATATGTAAAAAGTTGTATCATTAAGAATGATGTATCATAATAAGTGAAGCAAGTACAGACCTGGACAGGGAATTAGAAGTAAGCTCTGTATTGGAAAAAGGTACTTTTGAGGAGTTTTGACTTTTTATTTCATGCTAAGCAGATAAAATGACTTTCTTGTTTTGCAAAGGAAGCAACTAATTTATTTGTTTATTTCTATTGTGTGTATACTGCCCAAAATTCAAAAACTCTAGTTTTCAGAACCATAAAAACAATAAAAACACAAAAACCTTACAAAAATTATAATAAAACACAATCCATAAACTAAAGTAGTATATTGCCAGTTAGAGAGCCATTTTTGTGTAGTGGGTAAGGCACCAGGCAAGAAACCAGGAGACCTTGAATTCTAGTCCCACCTGAGGCACAAAGCCAGATGGATGACCTTTGCCAGCCACATTCTCTCAGCCCTAGGAAGGAGGCAATGGCAAACCACTTCCAAAAAGTTTGCCAAGAAAACTGCAGGGACTTGTCCAAACAGTTGCCAGGAGTCAACACTGACTTGAAGGCATCTCCTCCCAACACACAAAAAAAGCCAATTAAGTGGCATGCAAATGAAGACATCGATCTCTGAAAAATTGTCAGAACAGCCTTGTTAAACAGCTTTCAGGAGATGTCTAGAATGAAACCCACCTGCATCTCAGGGGAGGAGATTCTTGTATTCTGAAGGGTCAGGAGAAATAATGGAAGTGCATTGCTTCTAGGTTCCTCCCCCTTTCTCTGGGCCCTCTAATCAAGCTGTTGATAAAGTTATTTATTAGTCTCAAGTACAGATATTACTCGGGAAACATGCAAAATCCGTACTATTTATCTTGGACAAAACATACAATCTTGATCTTTCTTTGTGAAAAAATTTTAGCTGGATAAGTAGGAGCAGTAGTTTCAATAACGCCTTGATGATTCAAAAGCAAAAAGTACCCAACATTAATATACTATCTCTACAACTATATCTAAATAGAAATATAATAGCTATAGATAACATATTTATGTTCAAGTGACAAGTGACAAATTTTTACATTTTATTGCTGTTAAAATGTAAAGTGTCAACATAGTGTTAATATTTGTTTTAAAAAATTGAGTCTGAAACCAACCTGCTGATAAAAAGCATGCAATACAACCTTCTTTTCATATGACAGCCTGATTTACTTAACCAGCATAGAGCAAAACACTGGTTTGGTCAGGACAGTTAAGTTTTAAAAGGAAAGAAAGAAAAATCTATCGGTTATTTATAGACCATATAGGAAAGAGACATTGAACACCCGTAATCCATTTATCAGCAGAGGAAGCATTATAAATGTTTAATAGCAAACAAGAAAATTTTACCTGGAAGCTGTTAATAGAAGCAACAGGAACAACTTATCTGATTAAAATTTGGAGACTTGCAGTGGCAGGGTTAAATATTAACCTTCCTGCTAAGATTGGTACATCCTAGGAACTACCTGAGACAGCCATTCTGAAAGCCCACATTTCACCAGACTGGGGGTTAGCTGATGAATAGCTGTTGATTGGCTGCCAGTCATGCTTTGGATAAATAATTGGGGAAATGAAATCCAGAAAAGGGTTTAAAAGGGAAAAGTTCATCTTTTCCAAAGCTGATACAGAATCATTTTGGCAAGAGACATCAATCCTAGCCTCACTCTTCACAGCGGATAGCTGATCTATCAATATATCAGCTATCCACTAAAGAGTGGGCCTTAGCCATAATGATCTACATTTTTCAAGAAAGGCAGGAAAGATGAACCAATCAGTCATTGCTCAGTCATCCTATTAACCATTAATAGAAACGTCTGTGCCAGATGTTTGCACTGGAAACTACTACTTTGGATGGGTAATTTGATTGTACAATATCACCTGAAGATGCTTTAAGCTGGTTCTTGATTTTGTGTGAAGGGAAATCTTTTGACACAAACTCAGAATCTTCTTATCATCACCTCTATATATACTCATATATACATTATATGATAACACCAGTTTGAGCTGCAATGCAGTAGGACAATTTTCAGAAGCAGTTCCTATCAGGACATACACTGTGATGGTTACTGGCTTCAAAATGTCAGGCACGACTGGAGAATCAAAACCCCACCCCTTTTATGTGCATATTTTTGTTGTTTATTCATTCAATCTCTTCCGACTCTTCGTGACTTCATGGACCAGCCCACGCCAGAGCTTCCTGTCGGTCGTCAACACCCCCAGCTCCCCCAGGGACGAATCCATCACCTCTAGAATATCATCTATCCATCTTGCCCTGGGTCGGTCCCTCTTCCTTTTGCCTTCCACTCTCCCTAGCATCAGCATCTTCTCCAGGGTATCCTGTCTTCTCATTATGTGGCCAAAGTACTTCAGTTTTGCCTTTAATATCATTCCCTCAAGTGAGCAGTCTGGTTTCCTAGAGTATGGACTGGTTTGATCTTCTTGCAGTCCAAGGCACTCTCATAATATTTCTCCAACACCACAGTTCCAAAGCATCTATCTTCCTTCGCTCAGCCTTCCTTATGGTCCAACTCTCGCAGCCATTCAGTATGTTACTACTGGGAACACCATTGCTTTAACTATGCGGACCTTTGTTGTCAGTGTGATGTCTCTGCTCTTAACTATTTTATCGAGATTTGTCTTTGCTCTCCTCCCAAGAATTAAACATCTTCTGATTTCCTGGCTGCAGTCAGCGTCTGCAGTAATCTTTGCACCTAGAAATACAAAGTCTGTCACTGCCTCTACGTTTTCTCCCTCTATTTGCCAGTTATCAATCAAACTGGTTGCCATAAACTTTTTTTTTTGAGGCTTACTGCAACCCAGATTTTGCACTTTCTTCTTTCACCTTCATCATAAGGCTCCTCAGTTCCACCTCACACACATTAAAAGGGGTGGGGCTTCAATTTCCTGCCCACCATTTTGAAATCAGTGACCATTGTTGAGGATGCCCTTGGTCCCTACTAGGAAGACAGTTAAACAAGAGTTCAGCATCACTCCACTACTGTTTAGTTTTTACATCAATATCATAGCAGAGGATTTAATCAAAGAGAAGTGTTACAAAGAGGGCAATGACATATATTTGGCTCACTTCTTTACAGATTACTCAGTGCATATCAATTTTGAAAAACTACTGTTTTGCATTTTGTGAAAAGATTTTTTTAAAATAACCTGGAACTTCAAGGGCATAGCATCAATCTGATTGCATGTTCCAAATATGTAGTTTTTTGATTCCAGGGCACAGAGAAAGACTATACAGATATTTCTCATGCCTCACTAAACACTCAAAAGGGTTCAGGCTATAAGCGCCTTCTATTCCAGAGATGCAAACTATTTTCCTCTTACAATGCTTGGCCAATAGTTATCACTTTTCCTTGAAAGAGAGTTTCATTACTCTGCCTGTTGATTTAATATTTTTAGCTGTTTTTATGTATTTTTTTTAGTTTTATGTACCGCCCAGAGTCCACTGGAGTTGGGAAGCCAATAAATTCACATACATACATACATACATACATACATACATACATACATACAACAAAATTCAAATGCTATATTATCCTGATTTGCTGCTGGCCTGGAGTTATGAGCATTGCAAGGCTGGACAAAGGATCCTGGACATGCAATCTTATATAGAGCAGGTTGGGGTATGAAACCATTACAGATATTTTAAACTATATGCATCCTAAAGCAATTCATGAACTACAAACTTTGCAGGTTGTTATTCTCAATATTTCCTGAGAATAAATGCAGAAGAATTCCTTTTGCATAAACACTGTCTTCGCAGAAAAGGTGCTATTACATCTGACTCATGTCTTGTTTATTGTGATTTATACTGTATAGAGTTTCTCATAATAGTCCCTTACCCGTTCTTCTCAGCCTATTCTTTGGATGAGTTCTATAGGCACTAACCTTCTGTCAGACAAAGATTTAGAACAATGCTTACTGTAGCTAATTTTGTGTCTGCAGAATTCAGTACTATTACTAGCATTCTAAACTATGATAGAAGACTTTATTTAGCTGATATAACTGATCTGATGTAACATTGATTGGAGATGAGAGAGAGAGAAGGACACAAAGAGAGATGCTATATTTTGTTTTGTTTTGTTTTATTTCTATACTTCTATACTGTGAATACAATACAAGATTCTTGGTTTGATTTGAAATAAGGTCAGCATGAAAGTGCTGGCTATATGATAAAAATGATGCAAGAGCATCTGTTCATAAATATTTTAGGCAATGTGACTTGGAGGGTTTCCGATGTTTGCTTATTGCCTTTTCCTCTTGCAAACCTTGAGAATTCAGGAGATGTCCCACATAACTTACTCCACTAAGAAAGAGCCACGCTTTATTTTTGTTGAATTGTAGACTTATTGTAGATTTGTTTTCTTGCTTTTTCTAGGAAACATGATGGAATTATAGTATTATTATAGTTTTCTTTATGATCTTTGCATATTCATGCCACTTAATTTATTTGTTCACTGATACCTATAAAACATCAAGGTGAAACCAAACATAGGGAGTAATGTTCCTCTGCCTTCCAGTTTATTCAAGAGAGTTCTTAATCTATCTGAGGTTTATTATTATTACAATATCTGTTGAAACTGCCAATGTCCAATATTTTTTTACTTGGCCAGATCAGATGAGAGTTCTATTGTGGTTGGATTTACTATTGTGGTTGGTTTTACTTTGCTCATTTATCTCCTCCTCCTCCTCCTCCTCCTCCTCCTCTTCCAATTTCTCTTCCATGTTTTTCTTCATTCAGAGGGATTTTTCTCTCTGTTGCTCTTGCACTGGCACTGTTCCATGTGCAAGACATTCACATCTTTTAAACATATTATTGCAATGTTGTGCAATTATGTTTCTGACATGCTACCCTTTATATTTTCTAACAAAGATTGCATTGCCTTTGATAGTTATTATAGATGCTGTTACTATTTCATGCATGCAATACTACTTGCTGGCAGGAGAAATTTTGTTTAGAGTTCATAAGCCCAAAGTCCATCTAATAACTTTTTCCTCCGTAGTACCCTTTGTCTTTTTGAAATGTGTGCTGCCTGCAATTGAACTGTACACTTGATGATTCTGCTAATAATTTTCTTTCTCAGTCACTATGTATTTGGCAGTCAGTTCCTGGCTTCAAGTAGAAATTAAAGTACAATTGCATTTGAAAGATTCTGCTTTTTTCCCTCTTGCATTGAAGATTTAATGCTGAGCTGAAGGTTTGCAGATGAGAAATGTTGGCTCAGTTTTGTGGAATAGGGATTCAGGAGCAAGGGCTGACACACATTGCTCCTAATCAGAGCTTCTGCCAGGGGCTCATGGTTATAATTTGCAAAAAAAAAAAAAAAATCTCCATGGTATATTACCGCAAGATAATTTATCGGCAATCTCATAGAAGCTTCTGGGGAGTTCAGCTAAAATAGAAATACAATAATGAGAAATAATGTTTGCTAAAAATATTATAATTTTTGTGGGTGTTTTCTATCAACATGTGTGATTACTATTTTGGAATCTCTACAGCACTGTTTCTCAACCTCAGCAACTTTAAGATGTGTGGCCTTCAACTCCCAGAATCCCCCAGCCAGCCAATCTTGAAGTTGCTGAGGTTGAGAAACACTGCTCTAGGGAACTGAGCCAAACTTAGCATGTGGTCTATAACTCAAAGAACCTGGAAGCAAACAACTGCTTGCCTGGAATAAAACATAAGGGCCATTTATCCAATGTCAAAAAATGGAGGAAAATCTCTGCCTGAATGATCAAAAATATATAAGTTTATGGAAAACCTCCAAGTTTATGCATGATTTATGCATATGATTTATGGAAATCATACAGTTCAAAATAATTGTTAGAACTGAAATACAGAAAATCTTATCATACTGGGGAAGATGGTGACCGAACGATCAGTTAATCTGCTTCAGCCAAATGTTCAGATATTATTTGCTGAAAGGTATCATCAACAACCCTGCTTCTTTCTTCTTACAGTTCGTCATCTTGTCCACAGACTTGGACTTGGCAGCCTTTAAATAGAAGTCTTTCTAATGGAGAACCATCATTTAAAAACAGTAAACAAAGGTATTAGCTATTAGACAAAAGCTTTTTCATGTACTCTTGAAGTCTTCCTACCACCAAGACTTCAATTCCCAGAATTCCTCAGGAAGATGCATTGCTGAGAATTCTAAAAGTTAAATTCCATACCTCAAACCCAAATGTCTGTGACTATCAGTTATCAGTTGCCCCACTTCAGGCACACTCAGTCATGGAGAGAATATTTAGTGAACAAGTTTAGTGAATATTTTTAGGCAATTAAGACTGTTTCTGAAGTAGGTACAGCTTTTCCTATGCATCTGCAGTGAATATTGTTTAGGCTTCTGTTTACATACTGTATATCATAAGCAGCATTAAATAATAGTCTAAATTGATTCATAGGTTTAAAGATGGAACATTGTGTATTTCCTCTTGGATTAGGGGAATATTTTTCTGACAAACCTATATAGATTCAAATGTTCTGAGCTATTGGGAAATGGATTGCATTGGCTACTTTAATACGTTTCTTTTTAATATGTTTCTTTTTTTTCCTTTGTGGGAAACATGAAATAAAGTGTGTTATTGCTGCAATTTTGAAGCTGGATAGTAGTTTCACATCAAGGTCCTATGAAAGTCTATTGCCACTCATGGCTCTCTTCTTTGTAGAAGCTGACCATGGAAGACATAGCATAGGTTCTCACAAACTTCCAATAGGAAAGGGGAGATACTGCTGAGCTTACAAGAAGGACAGTTCAGGTGGAAACTTAACAGAAAAAGAACTCTGGAAAGAAGATGGCTGGGAAACCAGAATGGATCTAGAGAGTGTTTGTTTGTTGCTTCTAGGAGAGCCCAGGATAACACTCTTAATTATGAATGGGAAGGAAGAGGAGGACTGCTGTGGGACAGATCTACCCAATGCCATGGATTTTGTGGGAAGCTGAAGAAGACAGGGGACAGACCACATCCTAAGAATGAGATTGGTATCTAAGAGAGAGAATGCCAACCAGTGTAATTATCCCTTTTGTAGTTTATTCATTCAGTCGCTTCCAACTCTTTGTGACTTCATGGATCAGCCCATGCCAGAGCTTCCTGTCTGTCGTTGCCACCCCCAGCTTCCCCAAGGTCAAGTCTGTCACCTCTAGAATATCATCCATCCATTTTGCCCTTGGTTGGCCCCTCTTCCTTTTGCCTTCCACTTTCCCTAGCATCAGCATCTTCTCCAGGGTATCCTGTCTTCTCATTATGTGGCCAAAGTATTTCAGTTTTGCCTTTAATATCATTCCCTCAAGTGAGCAGTCTGGCTTTATTTCCTGGAGTATGGACTGGTTTGATCTTCTTGCAGTCCAAGGCACTCTCAGAATTTTCCTCCAACACCTGAACTGAACTGAACTGAAATGGACTGGAATGGACCAGTTCACATCAGATGACCACCAGATCTACTACTGTGGACAAGAGGACCACAGAAGAAATGAAATAGCCTTCATAATTAATAGTAAAGTAGCTAAAGCAGTGGATATAAGCAGTGGCTTGGATACAATCCAAAAAACAATAGAATGATCTCAGTTCGAATTCAGGGTAAGCCATTTAACATCACAGTGATCCAAATATACGCCCCAATCACAGATGCTGAAGAAGCTGAAGCAGAGCAGTTCTATAAGGATCTGCAGCACCTACTGGACAATACGCCTAATAGAGATGTTGTTCTCATCACAGGAGACTGGAATGCTAAGGTGGGTAGTCAAATGACACCTCGAATTACAGGTAAGCATGGCCTGGGAGAACAAAATGAAGTGGGACATAGGCTGATAGAATTTTGCCAAGACAACTCACTTTGAATAACAAACACTCTCTTCCAACAACCTAAGAGACAGCTTTATACATGGACTTCACTAGAAGGACAGCACCGAAATCAGATTGACTACATCCTTTGCAGCCAAAGGTGGCGGACATCTATACAGTTGGTAAAAACAAGACCTGGAGCTGACTGTAGTTCAGATCACGAACTTCTTATTGCACAATTTAGGATCAGACTAAAGAGATTAGGGAAGACCCACAGATCAGTTAGATATGAGCTCACTAATATCCCTAAGGAATATGCAGTGGAGGTAAAGAATAGATTTAAGGGACTAGATTTAGTAGATAGGGTCCTGGAAGAACTATGGACAAAAGTTCACAACATTGTCCAGGAGGCGGCAGCAAAATACATCCCAAAGAAAGAGAAAACCAAGAAGGCAAAATGGCTGTCTGCTGAGACACTAGAAGTAGCCCAAGAAAGAAAGAAAGCAAAAGGCAACAGTGATAGAGGGAGATATACCCAATTAAATGCAAAATTCCAGAGGTAAGCCAGAAAAGATAAGGAATTATTTTTAAACAAGCAATGCGCGGAAGTGGAGGAAGACAATAGAATAGGAAGGGCAAGAGACCTCTTCCAGAAAATTAGAAACATCGGAGGTAAATTCCAGGCAAAAATGGGTATGATCAAAAAAAAGATGGCAAGGACCTAACAGAAGAAGAAGAGATCAAGAAAAGGTGGCAAGAATATACAGAAGACCTGTATAGGAAGGATAACAATATCGGGGATAGCTTTGACGGTGTGGTCAGTGAGCTAGAGCCAGACATCCTGAAGAGTGAGGTTGAGTGGGCCTTAAGAAGCATTGCTAAGAACAAGGCAGCAGGAGACGACAACATCCCAGCTGAACTGTTTAAAATCTTGCAAGATGATGCTGTCAGGGTGATCCATGCCATATGCCAGCAAATTTGGAAAACACAAGAATAGCCATAAGATTGGAAAAAATCAACTGATATCCCCATACCAAAAAAGGGAAGCACTAAAGAATGTTCAAACTATCGAACAGTGGCACTCATTTCACATGCCAGTAAGGTAATGCTCAAGATTCTGCAAGGTAGACTCCAGCAATTCATGGAGCGAGAATTGCCAGATGTACAAGCAGGGTTTAGAAAAGGCAGAGGAACTAGGGAACAAATTGCCAATATCCGCTGGATAACGGAAAAAGCCAGGGAGTTTCAGAAAAACATCTATTTCTGTTTTATTGAGTATTCTAAAGTCTTTGACTGTGTGGGCCATAACAAATTGTGGCAAGTTCTTAGTGGTATGGGGATACCAAGTCATCTTGTCTGCCTCCTGTGGAATCTGTATAACGACCAAGTAGCAACGGTAAGAACAGACCACGGAACAACAGATTGGTTTAAGATTGGAAAAGGAGTGCAGCAGGGTTGTATACTCTCACCCTACCTATTCAACTTGTATGCAGAACACATCATGCCATGTGCTGGGCTTGAGGAATCCAAGGCTGTGGTTAAAATTGCTGGAAGAAACTTTAACAATCTCAGATATGCAGATGACACCACTTTGATGGGTGAAAGTGAGGAGGAACAGAGGAGCCTCATGACGAAGGTGAAAGAAGAAAGTGCAAAAGCTGGGTGCAGTTAAAACTCAAAAAAAACCCCACAAGATTATGGCAACCAGCTTGATTGATAACTGGCAGATAGAGGGAGAAAATGGGTTTGTATTTCTAGGTGCAAAGATTACTGCAGACACTGACTTCAGCCAGGAAATCAGAAGACATTTAATTCTTGGGAGGAGAGCAATGACAAATTATCCCTTACTTATCTCTAAATAGAAATAGGATACAGGAGTAACAATATTCATATTTAGCCAACATCTAGACTATCTGTAGCAAGAACACTTTACCACAAGCAGAAAGATTTGTTTGCTGGTAGGGAAAAGTTTCACTTTAAAATTCCTACAAAGTTGCTTCTGACTCAAGCAGCTTCTGATTGCTTTATTGTTGCTGTTATATGTGCCAAGAAAGAGAGAGAATGGGAAGCTGTAATGATCAAAGCTTAAGGCATGAGTAGTTTTCTTTGCTGTAAAAAAAGGAGAAAAAAATTCACAAGCAGTATCAGATGTGTAGTGCCTTAGATCAATGTCCCAGAAACTCACAAAAACCTATGATAGCACCATTTAAATCTCTTGGAAAAACAATTATTTTGTACTTGACTGATTTTTTTTTGTGTGTGTTTCCTTATGAGGGGTCTTTCATAGGTATTGGCACTGTGGTAGCTGTGAACTCTGGATTTATATTCTCGACACATCTGAAATTGGTAGTTTGTTTTATATACTTTTCAAATCATGCAAAAACAATATGTCATAATGTTATAACTGTCCTATTTGTAGTCATCACCAAGGGAGAGAGTAGATTAATGTCCACCTGAAATTAACAGCCTGTCAGTTGTGTTCTTAACATCCTTTGCACAAATGAAACACAAAGGGAATTGATGAAAGAATGGAGCCTAGAATGGGTTCAATGAATTCTCAGCTTCATTGCTCTATTACTTTCAATATCTTTCTGGATTCAGCCCAAAGATCTAGAAAAGGGTTATCATATCAATAGATGTAGCTAAATGCAATTATAGACTAAATGCAATTATAATGTATAAGTGCATTCAAAACACCTGCATAAACTTTTCCAAATCTTGAAAAAAACTAGTGGCAGATACACGCCAATGTCTTCTTCCCACTTTTATTTTATTCCTGGGCAGGTATTTGCAAAGATCTGAACAGGACTAAGATCAGTTGGATATTCTAAAAATATTTGAAGATATTTAAAAAAGGAACCCTCCCAGGACTGGAGTACTGTAAGATATGGCAAAATCACAGACAAGTGTCAATTTCACCTTAATTAACAATGTTACTGATATTCTTTTATTAATTCCGTAAGTTTGTATTTTGCCAAATTTTTATTGAATGGTTAATACAGGCAGAACACTCTTTTTTAATAATACTAAAAATATTATATAGAATATTGATGGCTCTACTTGTTAAAAAATCTGCTGCTGGTGAGAAAGGGAGGGAAAATGGAGGACAATTATCCTAAGGAAAGTATTATAAAATGACAAGATACCACAAACAAATTGTTCAGTCCAAGTTATAAGCACTGTGGCAGGCATGTGCCAGGAAGACAGGCAGGAGGTATTAGGCAGTCATAATCTGTTCTCAGTTCTGAATCAGAGGAACAAAATGAGATTGCCCATTATGTTTTCCAGGTCTTAGAGAAAGATATAAATATTATAAGTAATATGGGAAGGACAGACTTGACTTAGAAGTGGTGAAGTTTAAGTAATAGAAATAGAAGGAGTATAGAAAAAAATGGCCAAGGACAATGTAAGATAAAGCATGTGACTGCTTTATTAATCAGAGAAAAAAAGAATGAGTTTTCTTCTTTCCTAAAACCACCAGAAGAAATAAAGAATTCCACTTCTTGGAATGAGAGAATGCTGGGAATATAGAGTCTGTAATAACTGTTGCATTCATAAACATAAACATGGAACCAAGCCGATTCCAAACAACAGATAACAAAATTACTAATTCAGCAACAGATTCACAACATAAATCACAAAAGTATAGGAGACTTTTTTTTCCAGGGTTCCACATATGCAAAGATCAAAATATCCTGTTTTACAGTTCCCTTACATTTTAAATTGCAATAGAAGAGAATGTATGTAACTGTGGAGTCCTTGGTGCTCTCTGAGCTTGGTTGTTTGCTTGCAGACATTTCATTACCCGACTAGATAACATCAGTGCCAATGAGTGTGGGGTTTGCTCCTTGTTTATATACAGCAGCTTGCCCTGCCAGTGTTGGTGGGGGTGGGGTTTTCTCCTTGGTAGTTCCTTAATTAGGGTATTGTTTTCTGCTTGATTGTTGACCTGGTGTTAATCCCTCCTTATCTGGGTGTAGGCTGCTGGAGAGGATGTGTTCTGGTCTTTTTGTTTCCTTCTTAGCCTTTTTACTGAATTCTCTTTTGAATGGTTGTGTAAATGTGGTTTACCTCTATGTGTCTATTGCTGGCTGATTTGTCTGAATGCCAAGCTTCCAGGAATTCCCTAGTGTTTCTGGATTTGGCTTGGTCTAGGACACTCAGTTTTCCAGTTGAAACTATGGTTGAGTCTGTCCATTTGTTGTGAGACTAAGGAGTTTTCATTGTGTCTTCTGACTGCTAGTTGGTGTTCATGGATGGGCTCCGCTAGTCTTTTGCCTAACTGTCCTTACGCTGTATGTTGTAGATGACTCCTGTTTTTTCTTCTTGGGCTCCTGGGTCTTTTGGTTTACTTAAGATGTTTTGGAGGGCTTTAGCTGGTTTGTGTGCTATGGTGATGCAATGTGGTTGTAATAGTCTGTTGGTTGTTTCTGAGATGTTTTTGATGTATGGTAGTGTAATTCTTTTCCTAGCTTGTGTTGGTTGTGCTGTAGAAGGTTGAGTGGTCTGGCAGTTTTTGATAAAGTTGTGTGGGTATCCATTTTGTTGGAAGATGTTGCGTAGGCGGTCTGTTTCCTTTTTCTGGTGTTCTGGATTAGTGAAGTGCATTTGTACTCATCTGAATAAGGTTCTTACACAGCTTCTCTTGTGGGAGGTTGTGTTGTTACTCTGGTAATGGAGCACTTCGTTAGTGCAGGTTGTTTTCCAACAGACTTGTACTTCTAATTTGCCATCATTTCTTCTATTAATGAGGATATCCAGGAAGGGGAATGTGTTGTGGTTTTCTTCTTTCCTTATGAATGTTATTTCTTTGAAGATGTTGTTGATAGTTTCATGTATCTTCTTTAGTTGTTCCTTTTTTATTATGAAGAAGGCGTCACCTATATACCAGATCCCTACTTTTAGTTGTATATGTGGGAGTGCTATAGTTTCTAGCCATCGCATTACGGTCTCTGCTATGAGTCCTGAGAGTGGTGATCCCATGAGTGTTCCTCTGATTTGTTGGTATATTTGTCCATCAAACTGAAAGTAGGCAGAGGTTGATGATGCCATGATTCTGGTTATTTTGATTTAGTGTTTTTGGCTAGACTGGATGTGTTGTCTAGTACTATTGCCATGGATTCTTTTGCTCGTTCTGGATCTATGGACATAAAGAGTGCTACGACATCAAATGAAATCATAATTTCATCCTTTTCTATTTTTAGGTCTTTGATTTCTCTCCAAGCAATTCTAAAGTGCCTGAAGAGGAATGGGAACAAAGTTGGGCTTATTCTGCCATCAGCAGACCTGTGAACATTACAATGGTCATGTTTCTCTGGAGGTGCCCCTGAAGTGGTCTGCCTCCACAGCTTTTGCTTAAAACTCAGTGTAAGACTGCAGGTTTCATTAAAAGAAAAAAGACTGCAAGAAATCCTTTCAGTGATTAGAAAGGTTTCTTCTTTTGCTTTGCCCTTGCAAATGGATGCTGTGTGGGAGCAACAGGAAATTATTGCTTATGGGGGGTCAACAGCAGCTCATGCTTACAAGTTTGTTTATTCTCACAGTACCTCAGCAATTAGCATTCAGCAGCTGTTGTTTTCTTTTCACTGGAAAGCTAGATTTGTCATTCCTGCTTCTGAAAGAACACTTCCAAAGACAAGGAACCAGCAGTGGGCAAGGAACAGCTATTTAACAAATAAGACCATACATAATAGTCCGCCTGTTGGCTGCTGTTTGACTTTCCTTATATTACCTAACTGTTCTGCATAATTGCAGTAGAGAAAGTCTTGGTAGAACTTTTCTGTAGTTATGACTGGAGTGGATTTTATGCCATTTGTATCAGACACAGTAAAGTGAAATGAAGTGTCAGGGTCAGAGATGTCAACTGAATGGGTGCTCCTTGCACCAAGAAGCCATGACTTTAAAAGGCACCGTATAAGAGACCATGTTCAATTCTACAAGTATTGTCAAATAGTGTAACTTTTATGGATATTCTAATATTCTTTAGAAGGGTTCTAAAGTCCCAATTATCCTTATGGCTTTGCCATTAGACTATCACAAACTGTGCATCTTTCCTGAGTAATTCTTCCAGTAATTATTTCCCTGGAGCTATTTTTTTCTTCCCTATTGGCTAGAGAACTAAGTCAACTCGCTCCTTTCCTTTGCTGGTTGGGGAGGTGGCAGAACAATCAGGCTGCCATTCTTCTGTCAAGTGTTGGTTCCTCAGGTGAATAGATTCCTCATCTTCTAGATGGAGACCTTTGGGAAATTGACTAGAAGGGATTTGAACATTTTAGAATGTTTTCAACTCAAAGAGCAAGCTTAAATTGGTTTAGGAAGCAGTTATATCTTTCTATTTCTAATAGCATCTATATACACATGCTAATAACAACCCAAAAGAATTTGTTAATAGAATTACAACAGAAAAATATAAGCACACTTCTTTTCTAAAAGAAATTACCTAACATACAAAATGACTGTAATTGAGTTCATAAAAGCCACAATTACCTAAGCAACATTCTGGGCAATTATCAAACAGGTTTTAATTGGTGCTTTATGGCTTGATCTTTTGTTTATGTTATTTTATTTTGTAATTGATTTTGCTGGACACATTTTGTTGATAGTGTGGGTAGATTGACTGGAACTGAAACTGGTCTTTGGTTTTTAAAATGCCATATCTTAGCAAAATCCGAACTAATTTGAATTTGGCATGCTTTTCAGCAGTTTTAGGCTTCAAATGTATTGATTTCCACACCCTTGAAATAATTTGCTTTTGTAAGGAAGAGAATATTCACAAGATCAATAAGTTTTGCAAACATTTTTATTACCAAGCAGCCATATTATAGTACATAGATGATACAGTAGAAGGGAGACAGATTTATGAAATTAACTACAGCACAATAAGTTGGCCTAAAATAAATTGTTAAAAGGAACAGATGAACAGATGAATATCTAAACTGATAGTCCTGCAAAGAATTATATCAATGAATATCTAAGTGGAATTTCTTGATTCAGAAGCAGCCTATTTTTAAATACCTTTTCATTCAGCACTATTTTTAAAATATTTCATTAGCCAGAGTGGGGTGTCATAAAAAGATAGCAAATTCTTAAATACTTAAAAAACAATCTTAAGGTCCCTATAAGGCAGGCAACTGTTGGACCCTAGGGTGGTATGGGGTTTTCTGTGAATGGGGATGAAGGTATGCTGCTGTTTCCAGCTATTCTAACCAAGGTGAGGCCAGAAACAGGACATTCCAGGAGTATGTCCCACTGATCCTAATCTCATATGTACCCATAGATGTTTCAAGAAAGGAAAAAGCGGGGAGAGAGAAGACCAGTAAGGGAAAGGAAGGGCAAAACAATTATGTCAGCCCCTTAACTGGCTAGTATGCCAGTCATTATACCAATCTGGAGATAAACTAAACTTATTTTATTCATATATCCATACAATATATTAGGCTGGACTAACTGTTCATTATCCCTACACCCAGACTCTATTATGGCAATGAGGCTATTCTTGATAATGATCCAAAAACTTCAGCTGGTGCATAATGGGCTGCATTTGCAGAGGTGAAAATTGGATGATAAGACACCTATTTTCTGCTATCTGTTATTAGTTACATTTCTGAATTTAATTTATAATACTGGATTTCTTAAAGAAACATATTCACTTATATCAATCTACCTCTTGATAACTACTTAAGAGATATCCTTCTCACTTGCCCATTTTACTGGGTTGTTAAACTGGCCAATCCAAAAAAGATTTTTCTGCATGCATAGTTATTTCTCTGGTATACATACTGTAGTTATTTAAGGTCTGCTAAGCAGCAAATTTTTATACTTTCTTTGAGAGGATTTTATCATTTTATAGCTATAAGCTTCCTTGGAGTTATAGTTCCTTTTGTCCTTATAAATGGCCTAGAAATATTTCTAAATAAATAAATGTATGAGCCATAACCAGGATAGAAAGAAGGGCCCCTTCAGAAGATCCAAAAACCCAGGTAGGCATACTAGAAAACAGAATCTTGTGAATAATAACCTGAACCTAAAGCATGTGGGTCTTTGAAGGTCATATTTAGTATTTTGAATTGTGTCTGGAACCAGATGAGTAACTAATGTAGGGCTTGTATCAATAGTCTTACTGTAGCATTCTAAAACACTTTTTAAACACTTTTCAAAGGCAGAAATATGTAGAATGTGTTACATTTTCTTTGACTAGATTTTACTTCCCAACTGAGGTGCAACTGAGACATGAGTTTAGATGTAGCAAAATGCTTCAGGCCACTGTTGAAACCAAGAAATCCAGATTCAGACCTAAATCCAGCCTATTCAGTATACCATTAATATTCAGTTATTCAGTATGATTCAGGATAATACTGGTTTTAATGTACTTGTACAAAGTAGTTTGAGAACATCCAATTTAGATAGAATGAATGGTAAAAATTAAGAAGAATGACATTCCCCAGAAAATTATATAGCTTAAGGAAAACTACTTTGCATCTACTCTCCCAGCTAGACCTACTTAATGTTCACCAAGGACAGTGCTTATTTCTGTCCTGGAAAAGAGAAGACTATTTTACAAGAACTAAGAATCCTAACAAAATTGTGTTCCTATAGGACAATATCTTTCTTTTTTGCATTCTATTTCCAATTGCCATTACTGTAGAATTTACCCCTTCTTACCATTAAGAATATTCATCATCTGCCACATAATCCATCATTGATTTCTATTTCCTTATATTGAAGACAAACAAGATTTTTCTGCCAGATCCTTATTTACCAAATTATAGTGAGGGCTTTCTACAGTTTATTCTTTTTTTGAGAAAGAATACTTACTAATAAGTCATGGTACAAACACTGACAGCAATGAATCAGAAGTTTAGCTTGCATCTCATCTCTGCTATGAAGTTAATGATGTGGCCTTAGGCAAACCACATTCTCAGCTTCAGTCCCCCCTAGCCCCCCCCATCTACAGTACAGGAGATAATACTGCATACCTTTCAGGATTGTTGGAAAGTCTACAACTAGATAATGCATGTAAAGTGCTTTGAGCACTTGAAATATCTCTGCAAGTGATGTAATTGCTGTTGCCACTGTAATATTTTTAAAAAATGAAGGATGCATCTTCATAAAATAGGCTTCTGTAAAATACAGCTCTGACTTGTTAGCAGTGCAGAATCTAACAGTAAAAAATACCTTTCTGTAAAAAAATAATCAGTTACTAAATCATATTTTATTTGGTAAAAGTAAAACAAAAACAAAAAAACCCTTGTACTTCTCCTTTCCTTTCTTTCAACTTCATGTTCTTGCATTTGGTAAAGAAATGCCTTCTTTCATTCCCCCAATGAAAAATTAAATTTCTACCTCCTATATTAAAGTGAAATTGAATAATAGTTTAACAAATCAGTGATCTTTCAAAAATAACTTCACAGTCTAATGCTACTTTTATTGAAGTTAAGTGTCATAGTGTTGGAGTACTGTACACTGAACTTAGAAAAGTTAGATACTTTGTAAATCTGATTTTTTTTCCTTCCCTCTCTATTTCAGCAATTACTATTTCATGTCATTTTGCCCTGTGTTAATGACTATGCCTCTTAATAGCCAGAAATAGTATAAAACTTGGTGACAAGGATACAGCTGATGGAAATGCAACTCCTTTTTATATAACTTTTAGCTCTATCCAAACTATTAGAGAAGGCCTAATTTCCATTATTCAGGAGACAGTCACCTTCTGAATGAAGGACAAATGGATCACTTTAGGATTTGATATAAGTCCCTTGTACCATTAGATTTAGAAATCTCTGCAGTGTTTATTGTTAAGTGTTTAATACTTCAGGATTGATATTTCAGAAAAGAAATAGTAGTTTGAAGATCTATGAGAGGGTTTTCAAAGAAAACCATCTCAACTAGAAGAGAAAATTAAGAACATTCTAGTTTGTGTTCCTAAACATTTTGTCCATTTGTGATTTCCATATAACCCTGAAGTATACTCTTTGGCTGACTCAGCTTTAGCTCCTAATCTCAATTTCTTCTCTTAAAACATATTTACATATCTGATCTAAAGGTAATATAAGATCATGTGTATTTATTTTGATACACATTTGATAAATAGTTCTGATATTAATATAAATATTAATGTTTAAAGTTTTGTAGAGATTTTCAATTATTTCTGAAGATGATATAATGAGGAAACACCAACATTCATTTTGAAAACCTGTCTCTAGTCTTAGGCCACAAACATGATATCCTTCTTTAAAATGAGTCAGGAAAATTAGGAAGGGCATCATCCTAATGCTGCTAATTCTCTTTAGCTACAGAGCACTTGCTATGGCAGCAAACTTCAGCCTAAAGGCTGAAAAATACCAATTGGTTTATAAAAAAAGCAATGATGCAACATCAGCAGCATTTTTTTTAATGGCTGCTGAAGCTGTTACTCTGCGTCATGGCAGCAAAAAATATTAGAGTTCCAGGACACCATTTAGGCTATCAAGTCAATGAGCTCAGTAAAGGCTGAAGCTGTCAAGGCCAGAGGCAAAGAGCCTGGGAGCATTATCAAAACATGGGACAGGTACCCTTGACATATAAGGCCAAGAAATAAGCAACAGGAAGTCCATTAGTATACAATGTTAGGAAAGAGACATAAGATTCAAATTCAGTAACTATTATACTGCAAATACAATAATGTGATACAGTGGTCAAGACATTTGAATGTTTGTTTAATGTATAAGCCCACCAGTCTTAAGACCACAATCACTGCATCTGTTAGATGATTTTCCATTCATAATTTCCAACTATATGCCCAAAGATTAACCAGCAGAATAAAATCATGGCTTTCAAGCATTTCTCTTTTCTCATGGTCCACCATTCCATTTTTGATATGTCCTTCTCCCTAAAACTGTCAAATAAGAAAACTGCATGTATAAGCAATATAATAAAGATGGGTATAAAAAAGTTGTTAGAAAGGGCAAGCATTCTTTTACTCATAAATAATAGAAGTTTGTATTCAAGTAGATAGACTGGCCCTCTGGGTGTTGTCTGTCATCTCTACAAGCTTTTGTTTGAGAAAAGTTTAAATGTCTTTCAGGATGACAATAACAATACTGAGTCAAAAGGAGACAGTTTCCCAGTTCCATCAACCTGAAACTTATAAATGGATCTATGCCAAATCATTCTGAAAGATTGCATTCAATGGCAAAGAGCTCTTTAAAATAGCATTAATTATCATTCTGAAAACCACTCACAGCTAGGGATGTGTCGATCTTTAAAAATCCACTTCATTCTAAAGCTCACTTGGCATTTCCACTATGGAGTTGTGGTTTTAAAGATTTGTGGAAATTTTTGCCAAACACTGCTTTTTTTAAAAAAACAAATTCCTAGGTGGCAAAGAAATCCTTTTCAACTTTGAAGTTTTAACCTTTAAAACAAAGCAAATCCTTTTCAACGTTGAAGTTTTAACCTTTAAAACAAAGCAGAAACAGGGTCTTTGCATACAGAGTTTTTCTTTACTTAGAAAGTACCTACTTACCTACAAAGGCCTAGTTTGTTTTCTTTCCAGGAGTGCCTGCAAGAAAGAGTAAAAAAGTCAAGATGACAGCTTCAATCACACCTTAACCCTCTTGATTTTTTAACACACATGATGTGTATGCCTGTGTTTGTTTCCATGTGCTTTGACAATAGTTTAGACATGTATGAATCTGGGTACAATCAGGGAAGGAAAGTAAGGAGATCTACAAATAACATACAGTAGATCAGCTGTAGAGACCATAGCTTGTAAGACCAAGAATATGGCATCTGAAATAGGCCTTTGTGTCTCATAGCTTAATTCTAATTCAAAATCTGAAAGAGGAATTGTCTGTCAGGAACTTGTGTGTGTCACAGAGGACTTACCATCTTTATTTTAGGAGACAAATTAAAATACCAGAACTCTTAGCCAGAACAGAATCTTTAATTGTGGCCAATGACTAGTCTATAAAACACTTGGATACATAACATTAATATTGATTAGCCATTTTTCTTAATCAACTGAGGTGAGCTATGTGATTCCCCTACCTTCCTTCCCCCCCTTCCTGTAATACCCTATTCCTGGAATATTCAATTAATGCTAATTCTGTCATGAGTAATGATGGCGAGCAGGAAGGGGCTCCCATCCAGGGTGGAAAACGCATGCGTAGTACTGAGGAATTAAGCAGCCATTCAAAGAGACACAGATCAGGCCTGCCTTAGCTTTTGGGGTTTATATGTCTGAGTTTTTCCCACGCTTATTCAGTTTGTTAGGATTCTGTTTATGTAGCAGTAATGAACACTAGAGAACTACTCCTTGTCTCAGTGTGATACTCACTGTTAGGACAAATTCTCTGTTTAAAGTTATTTCTTTTTCAGGAATTTATTCTTGTTGATTTGTAATAATAACAGAACACAGTCCCTTTTTCTTACTGATACTGAATAAGTTGCCATTCTTACTGGTTGGGGATTTGTTCCCCATCCACGTTTTACAAGGAATAATCTATGCAGGAGAGAAGAGAAAGAAAATAGCAAAGGAAAGGAAGAACAAAGTTCACATCAACACAGTGCCTCTGGCTGAGATGTAAGTACCTCTAGAAGCTAGTAGACAATATCAAAACTTAGTGATATCATATGAATCTTTTGAAGTCTGAATCACCAGGCAAAAAACCAGAAACTGCAGTTCTTTTAGAGGATTATTATTGTTACTATATATAATGCCTTTAAAGCTTTTATAATTTTTCCAAAAACAAATCAGTACCCCTTCTGTCCCTGTACAATTGTACTTAGATGACACATGGAAATATTCATAATCCTTTTTCAATATAGGGAAGAAACAAAGTATTACTCTTAACTAGTTTATGTTTAGCCACAATAATGTTAATATCTTTGGGCTTCTGGTCTGAATACACAGAGGACTTGGTTAACATGGATAGACACTGTATTTGAAGATGACCACAGCAAATTAGTTCATCCTTTGGAAAACCTAAGGACAAACACATATTTCTACTGACCTATGATCAGTATGGAAAAGACAGTGGTGGTCAAGGGATTGGAAAATATCAAATTATATTCCAATATTTTAAAAGTGCTAAAAAATGCTCAAAATTCTGAACAATTGTACTATTTCCATATGCTAGTGTTCCGCCAAGGGCAGGAGTTCTTTTTAGATTTGGAGGCAATAAGCACGCCAGTAGGTAAAGGAAAGTAATGCTTTATTTAACTAAGAATGATAAGTGCAGGCAAACATAAAGCAAATATACCTCACCCAGACACACAATCTCCCCTTCAGCTGCTAGGAGCCCTGGGCAAAGCAGCGGGAGAGACCCCAAGACCTTCAATCCGTTACACTGCATCTGGTACCGGATCAGTGCTGAAGCTCCCTCCCAGTCCCTGACCGCCAGGCTTTTTATCCCTTTGGCCACTGACTGATTGATTACACCTGGAGCTAGCACTGGGGTAAACAGGTGGCCAATCAGGATCCTCCCAACCGCCCTACACCTGGAATGTTCCCCTTTGCCAAAGGGAGTAGTACAGAAAATGATAAGAACCAACTCAGATACAGTAAACAACACAGTCCATTATACAATCTGAAAATACAGTGGACTCAGCATTATAAAAGCAATAACAAGGGAGATGGACCATGTCAAACCTATCTCCTCGCAATACAATAGTCTTCCTCAGGGGTTTCCCATACAGCTAGTAAGATATGTAACATGACAACTGTACAAGCTAGATTCAGAAGAGGCAGAGGCACCTGAAATCACATTACTAACATCTTATGGATAACAGAAAAGGCAAGGAAATTCCAAAAAAGCACCTTTTTTGGCTTTATTGGCTATACTAAGGCTTATAGACCACAGATTGTGGATAGCCCTTAAAAGTATAGGTGTACTGGGATACCTTATCTCCTATTGAAGAATGTCTACGATGACCCAGAAATAACAGTTCATCAGCCATTACAGGAAGGCCAGACCAGGAAATCAACTATGCTTAGTGATGTAGGGTATAATAACAGAATCTTGAAAGCCTCTTTTCCCTTCTTTCCCTCCCTCTTATACCCTAGGAAGTTAGGGCAGAGCCAGACTGATTTTTTTTCCTCATGTTTTCTTTGTTTCCTCTGGCTTAAAGCATGGTTTTGTAAATTTTTTGTAACTGTTCCTGCCTAGTTTCTCAAGGGTCATCTCTGTGGCTCTATGAACCATTAGAGTGGAATATGGAGTGACTGAATGGTTCAAAATTGAGAATTGATTGTGCCAAGGTTGTCCACTGTCAACTTATTTATTTAACTTATTTGCAGATATATCATTAGAAATGCTAAACTAGAAGAAGAGGAAAGAGAAACTGGAATAAAAATTCCTGGGATAATAATCAACTTCCTCAAAAATGCTAATGATATGAGTCTGATGGATGGAAGTAAGGAAACTTGAAACCCTTGTTGAAAGTGAAATATAGCAGTGACAAGCCTGCATTCAGCTGCGTCTTCCTGCTGGTCATGTATTTGGGCTTCCATGAAAACACCAAACATATTCTTTGTGTTGGTTTGCTATAGGTTTCCTGACAAGGCAAGTAGAAATAGTTCGGTTCTTATAAAAAAGCTGCTTATAGGAAATAGAAGGAAAGGTTACAGGTGTTGAGTTGGCGACAAAAATAGTTTTAAAATCATCAGAAAGGAGTCTGGAAAGAATAAAAGAGGAGAACTGGAACAGAGATAAGGCATGACAACTAAGATGGATGTAGGGCTGACTCTCAAAAATATTTGATATTAATAAAGAACAACATAGGCTAGTAAAACTGAGCTGAATTTAGGCAGGTTTTTTTAAAAAAAACTTTATTATTTTTTTCAACATATAGATAAAAACTAAAACGGATGAAAAAGGAACCTACAAAGAAAAAGAAAAAAAAACTAAAAAGTGTGAAAATACAAACAAAAGTACTACAGGCACTTTTTGATAAAGTTGAGTGGGTATCTATTTTGCTGTAAGATGCTGTATAGATGATCTGTTTCCTTTTTCTGGTGTTCTGGGTTGCTGCAGTGTGTAAGTGCTTGTCTGAATAATGTTCTTATACAGCTCCTCTTGTGGGAGGTTGGGTTGTTGCTTTGGTAATGGAGCACTTGGTTAGTGTGGGTAGCTTTCTGGTAAATTTGTGTTTCTAACTTGCCGTCATTTCCTCTGCTGATGAGGATGTCCAAGAAGGGTAGTGTGTTGTTGCTTTCTTCTTCCCTTGTGAATTTTATTCCACTGAAGAAGTTGTTGATGGTTTCATGTGTTTCCTCCAGTTGTTCCTTTTTTATTATGACAAAAGTGTCATCCACGTACTGGATCCATACTTTGGGTTGTATGCGTGGGAGTGCTATCCCTTCCAGATGCTGCATTCAATCTCCACTATGAATCCTGAAATAGGTGATCCCATGGGTGTTCCTTTGATTTGTTGGTATATTGATCCATCAAATTGAAAGTAGGTTGTAAGGCAGAGGTTGATAAGGTCCAGTATTCTGGGTATTTCTATTTTGGTGTATTTGGCTAAGTAGGATGTGTTGTGTAGAACTGCTGCCATGGATTCCATGTCTATGGATGTAAAGAGAGCTATGACATCAAATGACACCATAATTTCATTTTCTTCTATTTTAAGGACTTTGATTTTCTGGAGGCACTGTAGTGGGGAGTTGATAGAATGTTCACTCTCCTCTGTGAGGTGTCTGAGTTTCTTTGTAAGCTCTTTAGCTATGTTGTATGTGGGAGTCCCTGGTAATGATACAATGGGCCGAAGTGGTATGCCAGGCTTGTGTATTTTGGGGAATCTGTAGAAGTGTGGGAGGATGGGTCCACTGCTTTTTATCTCATTTAGTTCTCAGTGTAACTATATATTAGAGCCAAAACACCAAATTAATAAATTCCAGAAATAATGATTCTGCATTTCTCTGCTGTCAAAAGCCTCTGTGGTGTTATAGAAATGGGGTGGGCAACTTTAGACTCCATTTTCAGCTTAAGAGCAGCTTGGAAAAAGATAATAGCCCCTCTTCCCAGCTGATCACTCACCAGTTGATCATGAAACACTATTTTGCAGTCTTCTGGCTGAGACCAGCCATCCAGAGACAGCACATGGGGTGATTCCTGGAGTTCTCCTTGCTCTGGAGAACACTTCTGGGCTCCAAGGAAGCCTGCCTGAGCCCATGAAAATTTCCACACTGCCAGATTAACCCGCAGAATGGGAAAAACCTGTTCAATCCACCATAGTCCCCACCGGAAGTCCTGGATTGGGCAGTTTTTAACTCCTGAAGGTTTGTTGGTTCAAGGGCAAACATGGTAAGATTGCTGAAGAAGATTGTTGGGCATGATCTGGAGAAGAGTGCTGAGGATCCAAAGATCAGGACTGGTCTATCAATGCAAAAGGCTGTTGATACAGCCAAAGAGAATGGAAGTTCAAGGTTTTACTGGCCAGAGGGAAGCCCGCAGCCTGGAAATGACATTGCCTTGTGTAACCATAAATAATGTTTGCTATCACTTGCTAAAGAATGTAGCTGGGAAACAAATTAAATGCTAAGCAAAAGTATCTTGCTTGCTTTGATTCTTGGTTGGTTGAATGAAAAGGAAAGAACTGGACAGGTCTCTTGCACTGAATTTTATCAACTTCTGTGAACCCAGAGGTCACTTTGATCACAAAATGGTAGTAGTAATGGAATTTGATTGATATCACAGTTCAAGTATTCTCTTGGCTTCCAATGGCTTTTACCAGCCCTGAAGCAAAAAGAGAGACCCTGTACTCATGCCTATACAAGCCAATTAATAGAAGTGCTGATATCTTTATCAGTGAAAGGGGTGGGAATGATGTTACTCCTTCTGTGCCTTGCCACATAATGACTCAATTCTTCGAGGGAGAAGGATGATGCAGAAATTTTTTTTTGTGAAATTTGAAAGAGTTGCTATATAAGAACAACAAATACTACAATACCATATGAAGTAAAAACAGGGTGCTCACTGGAAGCAGTAATAATGAAACTAAAGCTTAAATATTTTAGAGCCATTATGCAAAGGCAAGAGTCATTGCAGAAGGTTCTGATGTTTGGAATCAATTTAAAGAATAGTCCAACAGAAGACAAGGTGAATAGATAACTATCTCTGATGATACAAATGTGAGCTTGCAAGAACTTAGAGAAACAGTTACTGCCAGGCCTGGCAAAATGATGACCATTGGGTCACAAAGAATCAGAAGCAATTGAGAAACAGTAACATTAAATCTATGGAATTTACATTTTTGCTTTAAATTGATTTCTTTTGAATTTTTCTAGCAGCTGCTCCTAAGCTCTGATTTCATATTTATTGAGGCATGTACCTTCGCATCCACCATTTTAGTAGTTTGTGGACCACTCTGTACATTTGCCTTTGGTTTATAAAACTATTTGGAATGCATATATCTTCACAATACACTCTGTTTCTTACTTTGCAAGCTCCTAAGCATTACATGCAGGACAGAATGTAATGTTCCCTCCCTCAGTGTTTCATTGAATGCCATGTGTTTTCTTTATGTACAGCATTTCAGACTCTCCACTTAATCTGGTTTTGGGGTTCATATAGTTTTGTAGAGAGAAATACAAAAGCCATTTGAAGTTGTCAGCAATTGGAAGTGGAGAGAGAAAGAGAGAGCGCTAAACAATGACATATTTTGAGATGGTTTTCACTTCCTTGGACTAATCTACAGCTCCAGGTTGTCTCCCATGCACTAAATGGATTCAGCCCTGCTTATTTTACTTTTTTTTTTTAACTAAAAGCCAAGTTCAGCTAGCTGTTGTCCCTTAGCATGACACTATGGGCATTTATGATTCCTCAAGAGTATTTTTCTAGACTCTAAATATACTTTCCTTCCATATTCTGTCAGTGGGTGATTACCTAGTAGCTTTGTTTAAGATGGCCAATTCCATGTTAGGGAAGAATGTAGATCTCCCATCTAACGGCCAGTTTAGATAACCTTTTGCTGATAATGCATTCAGATTTGCCAGAATCTTGACTCCTCATGGGCAGAGCCACTGTGGTGACAGGGGTAACATCTGACCATGTTATCTGGGACTATTTTGGGCACATGAACAAACAAGTTGATAAGATACTCTCTAAGATAAACTCTGTGAGCTGCAGATGTGACCCAGGCCCTTTCTGGCTCCCTCAGGTAGCTGGAGTGGCATGGACAGCTGGGCTAGGGCAGTCAATGCCTCATTTCAGATGAGGTTGGTCCCAGATACCTTCAAAGAGCTGTGGTGTACCCACTCCTAAAAATTTCCCCCCTGAACCCAGCTGTTTTGGAAATTACTGTTCCCTTTGGGGAGTTGGCTGTTGACAGTGTGGTGGGGGACTAGCTGCAGAGGACCATGGTAAAGGTAAAGGTAAAGTTTTCCTTTGACATTAAGTCCAGTCGTGTCCGACTCAAGAGTGCGGTGCTCATCTCTGTTTCAAAGACGAAGAGCCAGCATTTAGTGTTACAGTACACCTCTCAGCAGCCCTCAATACCTACAGTTTGTGACATTGTGGGAAGGCTGGGAGTGTAATGGAAAGAATGTCAGACATAAACAATCAAGAAATAGGAGGGGAGTCCAGTGGTAGCTTATCTCATAAATAACAATTCAGTTTAGGTGGCAAGAACTTGGAGAAGAAATGATCCAAAAAGTTCTGAGACACTTTACCTTAAGTGAACATACTAATAAATTAGAAAATCATCATCATCTAAAATTCTGTATTTATTCCTAATATTCACATTTTATATTTAACCAGCACTCTTCAATGGAAGCACTTTACACCCATGCTAAAGGCTCCGCATTGGTTGCCAATTGGCTTCTAAGGGCAATTCAAAATGTAATTCTGGGGAAACTGCTAATAGTTTCCACTTACAAAAAGTGATAGGTGTTGAAAATCTAAGACACTGCATTTTGGTAGCATTGCAGATTGATAGACGCTGTCTTAGTTTGAATATACTATTGAGAATACTTGGTATTGAATACACTATTAGATTATGACCTTTGTGACATTATGCAAGTTTTATATTTATTTTAATGATGTTTACCATGGATATTTTATTTTTATTATTTACCATGGGTATTTTATATGGATAGTGGACTGACAACTGCCAGGAGTCCTATGGGAATCCACAATATAAAAGATGAATGAATGAATGAATGAATGAATAACTTTTTAAAAAACCATATTTACTGTACATATGGTGACAGGTGCAGTGCTGACAGTTGAACACACACACACACACATACACACAGACACAATGTAAAAAATGAATGTAAGTTGCATAAATAAATAAATAAATAAGTAAGAAAGAAAGAAAGACAACATTACTGTTTCCCCTGAAGGTACAATAACTGGAGATTTTATTCCTGGGAACATGCCCCCTTTGAGGTGAATTGTATTGCTATTTATGAAGCACACAAAGCACCAAAAGTCAAGACGGCCAATGCCTGGCAGAAGCAGAACTTAATGTTTAATGTGTCATTTTAAATTATACTTTGCAGCCCATTAAAATATTCATTTAAAAAAAAATAACACCTTGGATTTACTTTACTTTAATAAGGTTATTAGAAACTGGCCCAGGGGTTGTTTAGGAATGAATTCACAATATTTTTCAGCTTTTGCACAGTATATTAAGGTTCCCTGACATTATTTGTTTGCTTGCTTGGTTTGTGATTGCAGAAATTTTTACATCATTTGGTAGATGGCTTCTTTTTCTTCCAGTATATAGCTGGGACTGACTGCTGAGCATAAAGAAAGAAGGGCTGCTAAAAAGTACCCAGAATTCATAACCAATTACCAGGAATATGAGAAAGTGCAAAGTGTTAGAGCTTTTTGTTTTAAGTATGTATTCATGTCAGTATGCTGAAGTGACATATCTGGGGTATTCTTTTTTCAAGAGTAGAATGAAGTGAATATTAAACTGGAAAGTTATACATGATACATTCTTATTTTTTATATCCTCTTTTTGAAGATAATGCTTTTTTTAAAAAAACAAAAAACCTCTGCTTAGATACACTTTCCTTTTTAAGTATGAATGTGTTGCTTTCACAAACAAAAGCACTCTTGTAACATATTCAGAAATCATTTTAAAAATGTGGAAAGTAATTCAGGATCAGCCCTACCATTAAGTAGAAGATGATGGCTGTGTAAGACAGCTTCAGGGATTCTCATTAAAGGGCAGCAAATTGTTAATTGTTTACTATTAATACTATTGGTAGTAGTAGTATTGAGTTAGGTCTACCCTTAGCCATACTTAGAATAGACAAATGAAAATCAATGTGACATAAGTTAATCAAATAAGTTAAGGCCAACTTATTTCAATGGATACATGTTTTTTGCTGCCAAGAAGGAAAAGAGACACCTTGTTCTTGTGTAATTTGGATGAAATGCATCTTGAGTGAGGAGGGGGCATAATTACCTTGTGTTCACAATGTCCTTTGCCAATTTTGTTCTCAGTTAAGAACATTATACCCATATGCAGTTTGGAAAACCACACTGGCAGACTTAACGAGCAGGTGACAAAGCCTGAATCTCACATCATCTTGGAATGTATGTACCAAACTCCTTCCTTTAGAATCAGTTCCACCCAGACTGTAAACTGAGATTTATCTAGCTCAGACTCATTGAGGGAGTTTCAAGGTGAGTGTGAACCTAGGTTTCCCCATTCCTACTTCAGTGCTCCAGTTAATACACCATGTAAAAAATTTTGTATTGTGGACATAGAAAGTCAACCCAAATAGTCTTAAAGAAGCTGACACTAAATATAAAGGAATCCACTCCTGATAGTGTGTAACAGGAGAATGCTACAAACAGAATATGTTTTACAAATTGTTATTTGTAAAATTTTGTGATTTCTGAATTTGTTTTTAAATTTATACATTTATAAAAAGCAAATGAAAAAATTGATCTTTTAATATAACATTTAAATATGCAATAATATGCTTCCTACACTTAGTATTTATATCTAAGATATTATTTTGTAATATCAACACATAGATCATGGCACAACAGTCTGATAAATATTTTAAATTTAATAATTCCTTAACATGTAACCAGGGTATTATTTGAGAGTCTTCTAAAGGGGAAAGGTATTTTAGTTGAGAAGCCAGCATAGTTGGTGACCCTAAAAGTCAAATCCCACTGTGATGGGATTAAATGCAATAAATAAAAAAAGACTAAAAGCTATAATGGATTTGGTGCCACCATTCAAAACATCAAAATGAACAAAGGCAGACAAGTTCAAAGTGGAAGCAACCAAAAATCAATTAGACCTAACTGATTATACTTAAATCAAGCATTGCCAAATCAAACAGTGCAACTTGGGGAAAAAAAGCCCTAAGCAACTATTAGAAATTCAGTTTAAAAATAAAGAGCAGAATGAATCCCAAGACAGGATCTGGGAAGCCTACTTAGACCAAGGATGTAAACACAATTCATTTGGAAAATATTAACAAATATTAGGCTGTAAGAATCTCTAGGATATTATATGTTTTCCCCCTCCAAAAGCAGAGGGAAGTAACTGCCTTTAAGGGAGGCTTTGATACTAGTCAGCAGTCTCCTGGAAAACCTCTCCTCCATATTTATATATTGTAAATCTTCAGGACTCAGGATGGCATACACTGTATAGCACTTTCTCTTTCAGTTTTTCTCACAATACCAATTCTATGAGATAGGCTGGGCTGAGAGTGATTGGCCCAAAGTTGCTAAGTGACCTTCTGTGGCTGAGGGTAGATTTTAAACTGGATCTCCCTTGTTCTGTATCTTAACCACTACTCCACACTGGCTCTGATATAAGGAGGTACAAGAAAAAATAGACTGTGATATTTACTGAGAGAGATTAGCATAGTTTAAGATCCCTTTGGGAAGAAATTGGGGAAATGAGAGCCCCTAAACATGAACCCAGCATGCTCTCACTGTTGGTAGATCATCAATATGATTGGACAGAAGCAGCAGAATTTTTTGTTTCTATTTTCCACATATTGAAATCTAATTGTCTAGTATCTCTTTCCATTAGCACTGGCACAATTCAATAACAACAACAGCTACCATCAGCTGCATTCTATGACTCCAGGCCCGCAACTAGGGGCAAATATGGATTCCACACCCATTTTGGCTCCCCCCATGGCTCATTTTGGCACCCCACCAGCACAGCGCCCAGGGCACATGCTCCACTTGCCCCCCCGCCCAGTTGCAGCCCTGTATGACTCCTTCACTGTCCTACCTTGTTTTTCTATAATATTGAAATAATTAAGAAATTAAAATAATAATAAATACTAAATTTAAAGGCAAAATTTAACAAAAAGAAATGAAACATCTGTTTTCTCACTGAAAGCTGTACATCATGAAAATCTGATGCAATATTAATTGAATACCAGTAGGAATTATAGCTTATTGGGCGCATCCTTGAAACATAGATATTTAAAAAGAAACCTAGCATCTTCTTAGGCTTGGAGGATATCTAGACTCCTAATGACAAGTTAAAACAAATTATTACCATACATTCTACAATGAAAGGTTTGCATAACGGTATCTGCTCAAGGAAATATAAAGTGCCACAAAGCCAATTACTAACATGTTTGCATGACCCTTTATTGTTTATTATACATATTTGGTGTTCAAATGTAAGTTGAACCCATGGGCAGGAAATAAATGTCAATAAGCAAGAGTACAACAGTATTACTTAGGCAGGTTGCTAAATGGCACTCATTTCTCCTGGTTAAATCAAATCCATGCTTTCAACTTGTATCACTCAGATCTAGAGCTTTGGTCATGTCTTTCCTTTATTTTGGTTTAATCAGAGCTCTTTGACTTTCCTCTGCTTTGTTGCTAAGATACCAGCACAGAAGAGTAAGAAGAACAGAGAATAAGTTATAAAGCTAATAACTGGCTGTAAGGCGGTGTGTGTGTGTGTTTATTTTTGATGTTTTATTATGTAATCCATAGGGTAACTTCAGAAAAGACGTTGTTGAGGTTAATAGACCCTTATTAGTAGGACTTAATTGAGATTTCCAGAGACTATTCTCTCTCCCTTCTTCCTTTCCTTCTCCCACTCTGCACATAGTAACATGGCCACTGTCCTTGGAATTTCTAGTATTTTGATTATATGAATTTAAAACAGCCTATTTGCTTTGCACTTGGGGCTGATTCAACACACTATGCTTTTTACACACACACTAAGAGTTTTAGATATGTATATATTAAAATGTAATGCATAAATAAACCTATACAGAAGCTAAGAAGCATATATTTCATGTATACAGCTTCACCCATTAGAGAGCCATGATCAGAAGCATTTAGGCATATGAATGAAAGGTGACCCAATTTCAATGGGAGGCTGAATTTCAGCAGGGAGCTACCTACAAAACACATTCATTTGATGTAGCTTGTTTTTTTAAGTATATATTATTGCATATAAAACCTCCTTAGGAAGGTTTTATATGCAATATAAAGTTGCCAAGGAAGGTTTTATACATAAGGAAAAGTTGTCAAGAAAATATTTTTTTAAAAAAATGGAAAAACCCTGTACATCAAGCAAAGTTATGAATTACATGAAATTTAGCGTCCAAATTTTCAATAGTATTTTTAATTCACAAAAAATGTTGAAGAAATAGAATCCTATGTGGAACAATGTGATATGTAGATTTAGAATGACATCTTCACATCTCTGGCAATTGTACCTATCAAGATATAAATCTCTAATATATGGGACAGACATGAAGCACTGCCTGAACAAAACCAGATGAAAGAGGAATTAAGATTCATCAGAACAAAGAAATCTTATTGCTTAGGGGAATACCCACCACTTACTAAGACCTCCTAGATTCACATTAGCCATGGCAATAAGCAAGAGCATAAGGTGCTTTTCCCATTTGCTCCAACTGAAAATCTGTTCCAGTGAAACAGATTTTTTTTTCCTAGCAATTTTTCTGGCACATTCCTTTTTCATGACATATTATTCTGACAGACATTTTTGTGAAACAGACAGACTGCCCCATCACTTCTTGCAGCAGGTCCCTACTACTTAAAACAATAGAGCCATTTTCATATGAGCAATTTATAGCATCTTATAATGTCATCCAGCCTTCACAATGGAGATATATAAGTAACGAAGGCAAGTTTTACATTGCCACAATGATGACTAGGTGACATTATATGACACAATAAATCACTAATGTGAAAATGACCAAATAAAATTTTGTTTTTAAATTTTCTTGCACTTATTTAGTTTTGTTATGGCCAAGGGATTTGTGTCAGGATCCTAGTTTTCACTGTGTAATCATGTGTCTAGAAATTTGCAGCCTCCTTGGTGGAAGGAAGGAAGGAAGGAAGGAAGGAAGGAAGGAAGGAAGGAAGGAAGGAAGGGCCAGAAGTTTCTGTTCATAAGACTCTGCTTATAACATGTTCTTTTTCTGAAGATATTAACATAAATCTTATACTATGGAGATCCATAAGTCTAATACTTTAGATGTTGATATGTTTGAGTTTAAAAAATCACAAAAACCTTTCATTTCAGATATATCTACTTGTATTGATCTCTGCTCCATATTCCAGCATTCTGCATGTGATGCTTATGTTAAGAACACAAAATCCACAGAGGCAATATTTCAGAAAATTTTATAATAGCTGCAAGTTTTAATTTTTATAGGTAATTAAAAGCCAAGAAAGAAAGCAGAATTTGTTGATCTTAACTAAATATATGACAATTCATATTCTTAGATGGACTGAATGAAAACTCTAGACATGTAAATTAAGCCTTACTGGATAAGGGTGCATTTGCTCTGGGGGCTCTCCCAAAATTTGTACTGAAGCAAAAGCCATTTTCACATTATAAAATATATGCAAATCCCTTAGCTGTAGAAAACAGACACATGAAGTTTTCAATTTCCCTGACTTTCTTGACTGTGATATTTTATGCAGGTGAAAAATTAATATAGGTTTGATACAGGTTATTGATTATTTTTTAACTCAGACTTTTAATGAAATAATAATCTGAAACTAGAAAGCTCATAAACATTAGATTGCTAAGAAGTGGAAGTGAATGGCAAGGACTGCAACATTTGATTAGAGCCTCTAACACATGAGCAATATGCGCCACAGCAGAGCCAATGAAAAGAAATGACCAAAGTTGCAGGCCAACGATATCAAACAGATCATTGTCAAAGAGAAAATAGGGATATGAAGATTTAACTTCTGATCTTGTTTTTATAACCACATGGTATTTAGTTTAATTCGAAGACCATGGGGTATGCATGCATGATTTTAAGTGTTGTCATTTACTCTGTTTGCTATTTGATATGATGCCTACAAGATCCTTTCATCAATTTCAGTTGGTGATTACTCCTTTGGGAGCAATAGCTAGTTTAATAAATATTTAATTTCTTACAGAGATGATCCACATTTCGTAACTTCAGTGTTACCTCTGTTGGCATGAAGTTGTGTTCAGATAATGACATACCAGTATATTCAATTAAGCATAATTAGTTAGTTAATCCATTTAAAATAGTCTCATGACTAAAGCATTGTGAAAAGTAATTTTAACCATTCTTGTTATTTAAACTTTGCCTGCCAACTTTTCAATGATAAGCAAAGTTTTCTGAAAATAATAAAAGAAGAAAAAATAAATGCTAAAATGTAAACACAGTTTCTCATTGTCTTTTATTCAGGAAATGCTTCTGGGTGCCACTTGATGATGGGTACTTTGTATTCAGAAAACATTTGCCAACAGTCCCAGCTCTACTTTTTTCTAAGATTCTTTGCCTCAGTCCTTTTACCCAGGTTAGATTTGTCTGATACTCAGAGCAGATAATGGTACTTCGTAATACATACAGATCATAGACCCTCAAGCAGAGATGTTCTCAAACTCCAAAACAGGAAAAAAATTAAATCTCATCTGAATTAAAAGCAGAACTATCCTAAAATACAACAGGGATTATTTCTTCTACTGTAACCATCTGTCAAGTTTCATAAAAGTATACACAGTACAACTAAAAATCATTCGTAGCTGCTAAAGAATCCCCAAGGTTTTCTCTGTCATTTCTCAGTTAACTACTATTGATTTACACCTAAAATAACTGGATGTACATAACAAAGAACAAAGGGGGCGGAGGGAACTAAAAGAGCAAGAAGAGGAGCTAACACAAAGATGGAACATAAATGAAAGAGGACAATAAAAAATGAGGGAAGAAGTATAGAGGAAAGAAAAAAGGGGGACAAATAGAGGAAGAGAAAGATCACTAATGCTGAGAGGAAAGAAAAGAAGAAAAGTTATAGATGATCATGACCTAACAGAGAAGACAAGGGAGAGGAGAAAAGCAACCCAGGAAGCGGATTGTGAGGGGCAGTGTGAAGGTATCAGTGTGAGAGTTGAAACTGGCAAGGCAGTAAATGAGGGGCCTTCAAATGAATGGGGTCATTTGAGGAAGAGAGGCCAGGCACAACCAACTGGCCAATGTGAGTAACAGATTGCAAGCAGTTCTTTACAAAGATATTGGGTGGGGAGTGGGGGGGAGTGCCAGAGAGTGAACATGGGGCATGCATATGTAGACCATCAGATCCTTAGCTTGTTCATTATAACTGGGTTTCTTGTATCTATAATAAAGCATCTTTTCCATTGTAACTGAGTTTTTGAATTCCAGTGAGACTACCAAGCATGAGAAAAAGGATTATTGCAGGAGCCAAGGGAAAATTCTGACAGAGAGCCACAGTCAGTTCCCTGGAAATGGCGGCAGATAGATCAGATGCCTTTAATGGGCAGCGTACAATCTGTTTTGGGCTGAGAACTACCCTTAGTTGTTAAATAAGGTGACAGGGCACACTCTAAAAAGTTATTTTAGCCTCACTTCTCAGGATCTTCAATCTACTGAAGAAACCACAGTAGCACATTGAAAACTGCTTTGGCCCACATACTATATGTATCACATTCAGGTCTAGGCCTGTGTGAAGTAGCTATGCTCTGGTTCAGTGAACTACTATGTGCTAAAAAGTGACACTCTTCTCTTCAAGGCACTTCATGTCACTCCATTTTCCAGTAGCTGACTGAACATTATGAAACCTCTTCCAACTATAGGGTGTGCTGGAGGTGGCCCTAGAAGAGAAGGGCCTCTTTGAAATTTTGTACAAACCTGCTAAGTTCTGGTAAGGTGAGTGTGATTACCAAACCAATGAAAAGAGATCGTGTTTCTATAAAGATGTATGAATCCATCTTTTATTCATACATTTCCTTCTTTTTTATATAGTCTGTCATCTTTATCCTAATATGTTGGATTCCACGAGGTATTCTTAAGAAGAAATGGAAAGATCAGCCAGGTGATCAACAGTTGCTATGAATAAAAGCTGTGATTTTCCTGTTGTGGTCAGATTCCAGGGGTGGGGGGGTGTTTAGCAGATTCACAAATACTGTATGTGTAAATGTGTCTACTGTTTTTTATCTGCTTCTCTTAGAACCATTTCCCAGGACTGTTTGTAAGTCAGCAGACATGGTCTTAGTCACTTTTCTTTATATTGTTAGAAAAAGCTGCAAATGAAAAAATATTTTCCTTGGCATTTTTAAAAAAAAAACTACAGTTGATACAAGTTGTACTAAAGGGAGCTATAGAAATGTTGTAAACAATCCATCTTAACTTCTCTCTGAAATATCATTATGCACAGCATAAGCTACCACATGCCAGGTGCAAACCACCCACTATGGGCTCTCATTTTTATTCTACTGGGGAAGTTTTCAATAATCAAAGGCAAACTCCACTGATTTATAGCCAGAAAGCATACAGAAAGCATAATCAACGCTGTCTAAAAATGAAATTATTGAATGCCTCTCCCAGATAGTTGATGCTTTGTATTTTGCCCAGAAGTAGCATCAAGGGAGCAAAGACCATATTATACAAGCTGCCACACAAAAGTTGATTAAAATATAGTCTGGTTTAGAGATGAGCAAATTCCCTTCAGCTTATAAGAATATAATATATAAGCATATATTATAATTTTTCTTTGCAAGCATGCAGAAACAGCTTATCAGTTTTCAGAGACTGTTGGTGACTCACAGTGTTGGCATATGCTCAGTGATAACAAACCTTTCCCCAACCCGGCATTCTTCAGATGTATTGGGGCTGCCTCTCCCAGAATTCCCAGGCAACATGATCTTTTAGACATGCTTGTCCAATATATATATATACGAAGGATGGCAGTTTGGAAAATATTGCTTTGTTATATACCACTTGTGAACTGTTCCCCAGAACAGAGAACAAAGGGGTTGATCTGGGTGGAAGGAACAACAACCATCAACAAACTGATCTCTACACTGTAGTACAGCTGAGACAAGACCGTTGTCTTCCTTTTATTATATTCACTTGAGTTGTCATCAAAATGCCCCTGCATTTTCATTAAGTTTTAAATTGCCCTTCAAAATGTCAACAGGTTTTCATCTCAGTCCTGTACACTAATCACAGTGTTCAGACTCAGCTATGTAAAAACCCTCAAGGGCTCATTTTTAAAATGCCAGAGAACTACAGTTCTTGTGCTAGCCATGGAACAAATGGCTATAATATTTCCTCTTGCTGCTTCTAATTCCTGGAAGTCTTTCTCAGACCCCTTATTCAATGCTGGCTCTATATCCACCTCCAAATCTCTCCTCAGAATCCATATTTTCCACAAATCCTTTGCGTAGTCGAATAGTTCACGTTCTGCTCTGAAACTGAGCCTTACTATGCAATGATCTATGCTGTATGTTCTTAAATCTCATTTACTGTAACAGGATTTACTCCTATGGGTATGGATCTAATATAGATAGAAAGCCAGCAGCTCCTAAAGGCCGTTTGTGTAGCCTGCTCACGTCCCCTGCCAGTTTTTCTTTTTCCTTGCTACTGCTCATTATGCTCAATAATTCATATAAGGATGCTCCAAACGACATGTGAAACCACTATCTTGTGAACTGTTAGAAGCCCAATTCTATTGGGAAGAAGAACATGCTATTATGTAATTCCTCTTGCAAGGTCAGGCTCCTGATACCCCACCAGCTAATAGTGGGATATGGGCTACACTGAAAAAGATGGTTGTTGTTGTTTATTCGTTTAGTCGCTTCCGACTCTTCGTGACTTCATGGACCAGCCCACGCCAGAGCTTCCTGTCGGTCGTCAACACCCCCAGCTCCCCCAGGGACGAGTCCGTCACCTCTAGAATATCATCCATCCATCTTGCCCTTGGTCGGCCCCTCTTCCTTTTGCCTTCCACTCTCCCTAGCATCAGCATCTTCTCCAGGGTGTCCTGTCTTCTCATGATGTGGCCAAAGTATTTCAGTTTTGCCTTTAATATCATTCCCTCAAGTGAGCAGTCTGGCTTTATTTCCTGGAGGATGGACTGGTTGGATCTTCTTGCAGTCCAAGGCACTCTCAGAATTTTCCTCCAACACCACAGTTCAAAAGCATCGATCTTCCTTCGCTCAGCCTTCCTTATGGTCCAGCTCTCGCAGCCATATGTTACTACAGGGAACACCATTGCTTTAACTATGCGGGCCTTTGTTGTCAGTGTGATGTCTCTGCTCTTAACTATTTTATCGAGATTTGTCATTGCTCTTCTTCCAAGGATTAAGCGTCTTCTGATTTCCTGACTGCAGTCAGCATCTGCAGTAATCTTTGCACCTAGGAATACAAAGTCTTTCACTGCTTCTACATTTTCTCCCTCTATTTGCCAGTTATCAATCAAGCTGGTTGCCATCATCTTGGTTTTTTTGAGGTTTAGCTGCAAACCAGCTTTTGCACTTTCTTCTTTCACCTTCATCATAAGGCTCCTCAGTTCCTCTTCACTTTCAGCCATCAAAGTGGTATCATCTGCATATCTGAGATTGTTAATGTTTCTTCCAGAGATTTTGACTCCAGCCTTGGATTCCTCAAGGCCAGCTTGTCGCATGATGTGTTCTGCATACAAGTTGAATAGGTAGGGTGAGAGTATACAGCCCTGCCGTACTCCTTTCCCAATCTTAAACCAGTCTGTTGTTCCGTGGTCTGTTCTTACTGTTGCTACTTGGTCGTTATACAGATTCTTCAGGAGGCATACAAGATGACTTGGTATCCCCATACCACTAAGAACTTGCCACAATTTGTTATGGTCCACACAGTCAAAGGCTTTAGAATAGTCAATAAAACAGAAATAGATGTTTTTCTGAAACTCCCTGGCTTTTTCCATTATCCAGCGGATATTGGCAATTTGGTCTCTAGTTCCTCTGCCTTTTCTAAACCCAGCTTGTACGTCTGGCAATTCTCGCTCCATGAACTGCTGAAGTCTACCTTGCAGGATCTTGAGCATTACCTTACTGGCATGTGAAATGAGTGCCACTGTTCGATAGTTTGAACATTCTTTAGTGTTTCCCTTTTTTGGTATGGGGATATAAGTTGATTTTTTCCAGTCTGATGGCCATTCTTGTGTTTTCCAAATTTGCTGGCATATAGCATGCATTACCTTGACAGCATCATCTTGCAAGATTTTGAACAGTTCAGCTGGGATGCCGTCGTCTCCTGTTGCCTTGTTATTAGCAATGCTTCTTAAGGCCCACTCAACCTCACTCTTCAGGATGTCTGGCTCTAGCTCACCGACCACACTGTCAAAGCTATCCCCGATATTGTTATCCTTCCTATACAGGTCTTCTGTATATTCTTGCCACCTTTTCTTGATCTCTTCTTCTTCTGTTAGGTCCTTGCCATCTTTGTTTTTGATCATACCCATTTTTGCCTGGAATTTACCTCCAATGTTTCTAATTTTCTGGAAGAGGTCTCTTGTCCTTCCTATTCTATTGTCTTCTTCCACTTCCGCGCATTGCTTGTTTAAAAATAATTCCTTATCTCTTCTGGCTAACCTCTGGAATTTTGCATTTAATTGGGCATATCTCCCCCTATCACTGTTGCCTTTTGCTTTCCTTCTTTCTTGGGCTACTTCTAGTGTCTCAGCAGACAGCCATTTTGCCTTCTTGGTTTTCTCTTTCTTTGGGATGTATTTTGTTGCCGCCTCCTGAACAATGCTGCCAACTTCTGTCCAGAGTTCTTCCGGGACCCTATCTACTAAGTCCAGTCCCTTAAATCTATTCTTCACCTCCACTGCATATTCCTTAGGAATATTAGTGAGCTCATATCTAGCTGATCTGTGGGTCTTCCCTAATCTCTTGAGTCTGATCCTAAATTGTGCAAGAAGAAGTTCGTGATCTGAACTACAGTCAGCTCCAGGCCTTGTTTTTACCGACTGTACAGATGTCCGCTACCTTTGGCTGCAAAGGATGTAATCAATCTGATTTCGGTGTTGTCCATCTGGTGAAGTCCATGTATAAAGCCGTCTCTTAGGTTGTTGGAAGAGAGTGTTTGTTATGCAGAATGAATTGTCTTGGCAAAATTCTATCAGCCTGTGTCCTGCTTCGTTTTGTTCTCCCAGGCCATACTTACCTGTAATTCGAGGTGTCATTTGACTGCCCACCTTAGCATTCCAGTCTCCTGTGATGAAAATAACATCTCTTTTAGGCGTGTTGTCCAGTAGGTGCTGCAGATCCTCATAGAACTGCTCTACTTCAGCTTCTTCAGCATTTGTGGTTGGGGCGTATATTTGGATCACTGTGATGTTAGATGGCTTGCCCTGAATTCGAATTGAGATCATTCTATCATTTTTTGGGTTGTATCCAAGCACTGCTTTAGCCACTTTACTATTAATTATGAAGGCTACTCCATTTCTTCTGTGGTCCTCTTGTCCGCAGTAGTAGATCTGGTGGTCATTTGATGTGAAGTGGCCCATTCCAGTCCATTTCAGTTCACTGACGCCCAGAATGTCTATCTTTAATCTTGACATCTCACCAATAACCACATCCAATTTGCCCTGGCTCATAGATCTTACATTCCAGGTTCCGATGGTGTGTTGATCCTTAGAACATCGAATTCGCCGTTCACCACCAGCACCGTCGGCCGCTAGCCGTCCTTTCGGCTTTGAGCTAGCTGCGTCATCACGTCTGGGGCTAGTTGAGCTCATCCTCTGTTCCTCCCCAGTAGCATTTTGACCATCTTCCGACCTGGGGGTCTCATCTTCCGATGGTATACCGACATATCTCTGGTTGTACTGATCCATTTAGTTTTCACGGCAAGAATACTGAGGTGGGTTGCCATTACCTTCCCCAGGGATCGCATTTAGTCTGACCTCTCTGTCATGACCTTCCCGTCTTGGGTGGCCCTTCACGGTTTAGCTCATGGCATCATTGAGGTGCTCAAGCTCCAGCACCACGACAAGGTAACGATCCTTTGCTGAAGGAAAAAGATGGTACATGAAGAAAATTATCCTTCCATATCCTCTTCCCAGGATTAGCAGAGAGTAGGGGTGGGTAGTGAATTCCTCTCCTTCCCCAGTGATTCTTGCTACGATTGAAGAAGGATAACAGCTACCAAATTCTCTGGAGAAAGAAGGTCTTCATTTTTTCCAGTGATCTTTAGGCAATCCTTGTCCATCACCTGACATTTAGAGATCAAAATACTGCTTCCATCTGGGTGCAGAAATTGAGTCGAAGTACAGTATGTGAAAGTGACTTGGTGCTTGTGCAGGGGACCTTTTACCTGTCACCTTCATGTGAAACTGAACTGTATGCATCTATTTGCAGGTACAGATATGAATGCAGGTGTGATATGTGGGCATATGCACATGTGTGTATGCATGTTTCCCTCCATTTTTCCCCCACCCCTAATAACAATGTTTAGAGTAAAATCCAACCTTTTTTCTAAGGGAAGAAGGGTTTTATCCAGTTCAAATAATTTTGCAATTTAGTTCTATACTTTTGTGAGTCCTGTGAGAATTAAGAGATACAGAAAGCATTCTCTAGAAATTTACTACAGGTTGTAGTAGGTGAGAGACAAATGAATGTACATAATTCACTAATTTACCAATACCAGAAAGGAAGAAACAGAACATAATAGCTGAATGTTGTGGTCTAGCATTCACTGAGAAAATGTTTCCTCAGCAAATTAATAAGTGTATAGAAACTAAGTACTAAATGTTATATAGCAGTGGTGAGGACTTTCCAAATTACAGTCCACCATTCCTTGTCATTGACCATGCTGTCTAGGATTGCTGCCCTTTCCTTTGCTTAGTGCCACGCTGGGAATAAAGGTAATGTTGCTTTGAATTCCTCAGAAATTAATGTTTCCTCAGAAATTAATGTTTCATTTTTATTTTATTTTTTGCAATAATTAAACAAATCAAGGTATTTTATGTTTTCTGAGCTGCAATGGTCACATTAACCCTGGATTTATCTGCTGCTGTCTAAATTAACCACACCTCTAGGACTGTTATAGGTAAGAGAAAAGACCAGGGAAAAATGAGAGTTGCTTAGCTAGGTGGAAAAAAAAAACACCAGAATGATCCACTAAAAAGAAAAAAGAGGAGTCTCGATGCAGCTTTTAAACTATACTGTTCAATCAACATGTCTGCCAAAGCAATAGCATTTATATAAGAAATTTCAGGAGAGCTAAAAACTTATTGGAAGAAATAAATATATAATAAATAAGATTTTTTTGCTATATGGGAAGTATTATTGTTTGAAAGCTTATATTCTGAGCATTTATACTTGCTTAAATTTTTATATTGTAATTGCAAGCTAATTATAAGCCTTGGTTTTTGAAAGGCACCAAATACATTTTTAAAATTAAAAAAAAAAATTGTTCTCTCCCATTGTATTGTCTCCATTCATCTGATAACTAGCCAAGTCATTAGCACCCAGATAATATGGATCTGCTGTGGTTTTAATTCAAAGGTAAAACAATATTTTTATGTGGTGTGCTCACAGCACCTGTCTGTACTCTTTCCTGGCATCACATAGTTGCAGTGCAATTTCATGGGATAATTTTTGTTTTGTTTTATTTTAATTTAAGGAGTTGCAGACAATTCTACATTCTTATACCACCCATCCCACCCACTACCCACCCCGGTACTCAGAAGCACCATTTTGCCTCTGATTCCAGATCACTACAAAGCCCTATCAAAAATCCTGTACTAAGCATCATAAAAATTAGATTGTAAATCAAATTGTTCTTGGGCTATTGCAATCTGTCCTCTCTTTTAGTGTGGTATGATTGTAAAAGTAACTCCCAAGAAGTCCTTGGTGCTCTTTGAGCTTGGTTGTTTGGTTGCAGACATTTCATTACCTGACTAGGTATCATCATCAAGATCAGCAGCAGCAGCAGCAACACTGATGATGCTGCCTAGTCAGGTAATGAAATGTCTGCAAGCAAACAACCAAGCTCAGAGAGCACCAAGGACTCCACAGTTCAACCATGAGCTACAGATATTCTCTTCTGTTAGAGTAACTCCTGAGTCCAACATACTGTTGTTCAGGAGATCAGAAAAATAGCCTTGGGCCTTTATACTCTGAATGCTATGTTCCAGATTTATACTTCATTTTCCTCACCAACATCTTTAAAATAGAACACAGCAGCATTTTAAGGTGAAAGTGAGATGCCACTTACTTGACGTGTCAGAGCAAAATATGCAATTGTTGACAGAGTCTATTTGGTCAATAAATATATATCCATCATACTATTCCTTTTTGGGGTAAACATTGTTATGCACAATGGAAGAAAAGGAGGATGAAATAGCCGGCCAAAGAAATTAAAGATATAAAGTAAGAAAAATAAAAAGGAAACATAGCTCCAATTAGTTTACACCAACACAATTCAGTATACAACTCCTTAATTTTGCATCCTTGCAAACTATCCTTGCTTTTATCACAACCAGACACCACTTCATATGTCACCTTTTGTTCCACTCTATTCAGTGACCCCTTTTTAGACAAAGAGAAATCTCTAACAGGATAAAATTATCAAAATTATCATTAGTGGAAGGAATATGGTTCATTTTGCAAAGACAAATCGTTTATGGCAAAATATCCACAGTGCCATTTCCTTAATGCAATACTGCAGGGTCTGAATAGCCCAATGATCTCTAACAACAAAGCAGTGAGCAAAATGAAAGGGAATTGGTGAAGTTAAATGCAATGCTAATGGGACCACAGTTCACACAGCACTCAGGGAGAACCCATACTTCATTCATAATATCTGCTTCAATAAATGACTCTTCGCTAGCATAAGGAATCATGCAGTGAAAATGTTTGCCCACAAATGTGGACAATGAACCCCAAAAGTCAGGCAGGCTTTCTCTATACCTTGTGGGAGTTTTTTACTACACAATACTACTCTGTGGCACAGAATCATTGTCTTTTCTTGTTTCTGGTTTTTCTTTGGTATTGCTTTGTTATTCCTTATGCTGTTCTACCTGCTGAATATTAAGTTTTAATGTATATTTTAAATTTTATAAATACTTCTTAAAATTTCTGATTTATTGTAAACCTCTGATTTTTTTTTTTTTAAAAGAGGTATGTTGTTATATCACTGGATGTTTTTGACTATGCTACAAAAAAAATCGTATCACGTATATACATATACAGTGTAAAGTTCCTGGAAGAAACAGCTAAATGCAGTGTAAAAGCCAATATGTAGTTTAAGGAAATAGAAATAGAATGGATACAAACCTTTCCATCACACAGCTCCCTTTTCAGGTAAACAGCATTGTGCAAAATCAAGAAAAGGAATGAAATGCGGACTTCCAGGGAAGAAATAGTGAACTGAAGATGCAGAACTGACCATCATGACGGAATGAAGAGCTGGCGAGTAGACCAGCTCTAGTAATTTTTCTCTGGACAAGGAGAGGACTTGAGATCACCCACAAGTGCTCCATACAGTTGTTCCTCATGAGGAGACCCCATGACATGTCTCCGGTGGGTTTAGAGCTCTGAGGGACAAGGGAGTAGCCATCTTGTTGCTCAAACCATGGTTGACCCCTTCCAAAGGGCACTGGGTTTGCATACTTCCTTTTCTAATCACTTTCAGAAGTTGGTTGTTAACTGCTTTTCAGTTATTAGGAACCTTTGGATCAATACATTTTACAGCACCAGGTGTGTTTCCTTCAATCCTTAGCAAAAGAAGTTTTAAATACAAGTTTAAGGACTTAAAAAAAATCTTTTGGAATAAACAGCAAAAGGATGATTAGAACTTTGATTTTGGAAAGTTACAAATGGACTAAGGGTTCAGATGGATTTTAAATTAGATTTTGGAATTAATTATAAGAATCCTTCCCTTTTATTTTGATTTCTCTTTAAAAAACATAATAGAATGACACTTTGAAGGTTGGACATTAGAAGGAACCAGAAGGAACTAAAGATTACAATTAAAGGAGAAGAACACTTACATTTGACTTACTAATACAGAATGAAGCAAAATATTTTAACATTTGACATATTGAAAGTTATTTTTGAACAATGGACCCAGAGGTTAATTTTAAGAGTGTCTGCCTCTATAGATAGACTGTGTTCAAAAGATGTTATGGAAGAAGAACATGTTTTACTGGACAAGACTTTGTCTAATTTTAAATAAAATTGCTATTAAAAAAAGAATGCAATGTAAGCATATGTTTATATTTTTATTGGTTTTTTTGCTGTTGTTCTTAATTGTTGTGAGCTACCCAGAGTCACATATGTAAGATGAGCAGCTATACAAATTAAATAAAATAAATACATACATACATAAATAAA
This sequence comes from Candoia aspera, assembly GCF_035149785.1. Classification (NCBI taxonomy): domain Eukaryota; kingdom Metazoa; phylum Chordata; class Lepidosauria; order Squamata; family Candoiidae; genus Candoia; species Candoia aspera. Next base: position 54,494,428 of record NC_086158.1, read on the forward strand.
TGTAATTAAAGGCGTGAAATAAGAGCGAAGGAAAGGAAATCTAGTTAAATCTAGATAATAACAATACCTCGCTTTTACCACAACCCAAAACTACTTTATGCATTCTCTTTTGTTTGAAACTTCTCATCTTTCTCTTTGGAGAATCTCAATTTCATCTAAACACAATATTCTCAGTCATCCTTCCTCTTGACCCATTCATTCATATATGTTATTGTTTTAATTTTAAATGTATTTTAATGCTAATTTAAATCTGGATTTTATTATATTAATGCTGTTTTAGTCTTCTTTTTATTCTTTGTTGTTGTAAGCCATCTTGAGTGTCAAGTGGATCAAAAGGTGGATATAAATCCTATATTAAAAATAATATAATTATTTGTTTTGTAATTTGATTGTCACTCATTTTCTCCATATGACCATACCATGTCAGTATACTAGGCACTTTTATTTTTGGTATTCAATCCACATTTATTTAGCAATCATTCTTCATATTTTACCACACATACACTTCTTAAGTATCCCATTTCCAGTGCATTCAACTTTCATGTTCTCTTGCAACCTCTCATCCATATAAAGAGTCCCTCTATGTGGACTATGAGATGGGCAGTGATAAAGTTTGATAATTAATTAATTAATTGGGAAGCAGCACACTGTTAACACAACAATTCTCACTTCTCTGGGAAATATTAATTTCTCACAAGGAACCATATATTGCTATCTTTCTACCAGCATTTTATTTTATTTTATTTTATTTATTATATATTATTTCATTATTATTTCATTTATTTTAATATTTTATATATGTGTGTGTGTGAGTGTGTGTGTGTGTATATATATATATATATATATATATTTCTTCAGGACTTCTGGAATAGGTAGGTGTTTCACACACTGGGGGTGGAGAAAAGGAGGCCAAGAGTACCCTTCACCCCATTAGAGCATCTACTATTAGAAGGGATTGTGGGTAAGAGTTACCCCCCATACACATGTGAGCTGCATTCACTACCAAATCTGTAGAATGCTCCCCCCTCCTCACATACACGTGAACTGCTTAAAACATTAACAGCAAGATGAATTGATTCTGACTGGTGATGGGGAGGAATCAGACAGGAACCAGTAGCCCAAGAAACCACATTGTTTGTATTTATTGACTGTATCTCAAAGATAGTATAGCTAGCATGCTGACTTAGTAGGAAAGGGTAAATAATTATCAGGTCACCCAGATAGGATTATCAAAAACATTCCAATGTCACACTGTAGTTTACACTGCATCTGCCTTTTTCTTTCTTTTGTCTTTGAAATGTGGTATGCCAAATGTACATAAGCTGTGGTGCTCCTTATGCATTGCTCGTAGTCTTGTGTACATTGTATTTGTTTGCATGCTTAATAAATTTATGTTGCATCTTCAAAGTGATTTGTTTGCTTTAGGTGAGCCAAGTTTGGGCCACAACAGGATGTGAATAGAAAAAGGGAGAGATGTCATAACAACAGCTGCAGGAGTTACCAAGTAAGGGGGCCTAGTGAGACACCAGACATGCAGCTGTAATGGAATATCAAACACTTGGTACAGCAAAGGAGTTGAGGAGTCTTTTTTCTCCAATTTTCTCCATTTTTATTTGTAGCTCTAACCACACTTAGTATCAGCCAATAAAAGCTTACTCATTTCTATCACTGGAACTACACTCTGACACCATCAGAAACATTAAGCAGGATCTCAGAGTATACATTACATTGGAGGTGTCATGAAGACCCTTCTTATGAACCTCATTGTGGCCTATCCAAACACAGTCAAATGTATTATTCATTGTTGTCAGTAATATATCAGATAGTATATGGACATAAGGCAATTCAAATATTGAAATCAGTTGAATAGGCAGTATAGTATCTAAAGATCATTTTGGCTGAGCAAAGATATCTGACCTACAGAGTCCTCTTCTGTCAAAATATGTGCCTTGAGCAAGTTACTGTCTCTGAACTTAATAAAATGTGAGGAAAAAGTGAAGCTGAAGCAGTGAATAGGGGATAAAATTGAAATACACTGAAAACCCAGACACTGAATTCAAAGCAACATTCTTGATGGCTGTGTGAGCAAGACATAAGAGACAAGTATTTTGTAATATTTCTGCTAGCTCAACAGATTTAGGAAGCCTAGGAGACCCTGATGATTACCCCATTTGTCATCTTGTGAAAGAGCTGAAATATTCCTCTACGAAGTGGAACTTGAAGGATTGTCAATCACGGAAATTAAGTCATAACTTACTTAAGACAGACACTAGAATCTCCACATCTATTATTTGCAGGAACATCTAAAAATCTTTTATCTTCTGTTAATGTTTAGAGGGTTTTTTTAGAATGAAAATAACTGGAATCTGACAAACTGACTACTTCTAGCTTGTTATTATTAGCCAATAAATATTTAGACAGCATCTGAAGCATGATTAAATCACCCATTAAAATTTGTGTTCCCCAAACCTGAGAAATTTATTTTGTACATTTTGGATCATGACATTTAATTCTTGTCCTTTTTCTTTGATTGCTATACCTGTTTACTGCTCAGTAGTAATTAATTGCAATTCTACTCATGAATATATCTTTTGATGTAATCTTATACACATTTCTTGGGAATGAATTCACTGAAGTCAGATTTACACACAAATATCCCTAATCTGTTGGATTTACTATGGTTTCATGGGAGAGATGATTTATTAACAAATATGCAAACTACCTTCCTACATTTAGGGAGTAGTTTCTTCTGAAATGAAAATGACTGAATTTAGTTCAAGTGTAAGAATTTTTATTCTCTTTTTGGCAACTTCCATGGTTTGTTCTGACATCCAGTTTACTTTCTTCTGTTTCTCCATCTTTGGTAGTCCTATTTACATTCATCCTTAACGAATTATTTTAATTCATTCCACAGTTCTTCTGATTCTTTATCAATGAGATTCAGGACTTCCAAGTGATTCCTGTTGTTCTCCTTGAAAATGGTGGGTATATGCTCAATTTCATATTGTGAAAACTGGCTTTGTTCTTCTTCTTTAGCTTAACCTGGAATTTGCATGTGAGCAGTTCATGATCTGTTGCATAGTCAGCAGCTGGCCATGTCTTTGATGCTATAACTGAGCTCATCCACTGCCTGTATGGCGACATCAGCAGCTAGACTTCCTGAAGATTTTAATCTAGCCACATAATAAACACCATTAAGTACTCTGAAAGATCTTCCACCTTTTCTCAGTGGCATATTGAGTGCCATCAAAACTGAGAGGCCTCTCATTCAACACTATATCCTCAGTCATCTTATATTTTCTAACCATGTGGTTTTCTTGGTTAAAATACAGGAATAGTTTACCATTGACTTCTTCCACACAATATGAACTGATGCCTTCACCACTGCCACTAAATTGATCATCCGCCTCCAGCATCTTCCTGTATCGCTGCTGCCTCAAATAGGTACCTGCTTGCTTTAGCTGGGCACCATATATACTCTTGGTGTGAGCTCCTACTTACATTCCTGGCATTCTTTACTCATCCCTCCCAGGAATACCTCCCCACTAAGGTGAAATTGTACTATGTTTCTTCTTTCTCTCCATCCCATCCAATCTTCAGTGCCTTGCTTTTAAAGGGGAAAAACGTAAAGTCACAGTACGGAGAACAAATGGAATATTTTCTCTCTGTACAATCTGTAGGTCTGTCCACTGCCAAAAATCAGAGTTTCATGGTGCAGGGCTCAAAACCCCAACTACATGCACACGCTTCTTCTTGAAATATCTCTTAGAAATGCCGAAAATTTCTACCTTACTTATAACAGTTGTTATATTCTTGCCTTGTGATAGCTGCTAATGTATGGCAAGATGGCAGTCTGAGTCACACACCATGAACCAACATGTACTTTTCCAGACCTCATCCAATATGGGCTGATTTCATAACAGCAGGTCTAGTTCAGGGTTTTGTTTTTTAATGGGCATCAGGATAAGATTTGCAATGAACCTCTGTAGAGAAGACAGTTGTCACTGTTCTAGGATCAGCATGCTCACTCATTTTTAGCATTCTTACAATTTAATAGGACACTTTCGTTCCTGTTCGTTCCTGTGTTTAAATATGTACTCCTGCAGCTCAGAAGTTAGATTAAAGGCCTAAATGGTCCAACTTCCAACTCTATGATTCTGTGATTCTGCCAAACTCCAACATTAATCCTGGATCTTGCCACTACTTTTGTTGTTGTTTATTCATTCGGTCACTTCCAACTCTTCGTGACTTCATGGACCAGCCCACGCCAGAGCTTCCTGTCGGTCGTCAACACCCCCAGTTCCACCAGGGACGAGTCCATCACCTCTAGAATGTCATCCATCCATCTTGTCCTTGGTCGGCCCCTCTTCCTTTTGCCTTCCAGCTTCCCTAGCATCATTATCTTCTCCAGGGTGTCCTGTCTTCTCATTATGTGGCCAAAGTATTTCAGTTTTGCCTTTAATATCATTCCCTCAAGTGAGCAGTCTGGCTTTATTTCCTGGAGGATGGACTGGTTGGATCTTCTTGCAGTCCAAGGCACTCTCAGAATTTTCCTCCAACACCACAGTTCAAAAGCATCGATCTTCCTTCTCTCAGCCTTCCTTATGGTCCAGCTCTCGCAGCCATATGTTACTACAGGGAACACCACTGCTTTAACTATGCAGACCTTTGTTGTCAGCGTGATGTCTCTGCTCTTAACTATTTTATCGAGATTTGTCATTGCTCTTCTCCCAAGGATTAAGCATCTTCTGATTTCCTGGCTGCAGTCAGCATCTGCAGTAATCTTGGCACCTAGAAATACAAAGTGTGTCACTGCCTCTATGTTTTCTCCCTCTATTTGCCAGTTATCAATCAAGCTGGTTGCCATAATCTTGATTTTTTTGAGGTTTAACTACAATCCAGCCTTTGCACTTTCTTCTTTCACCTTCATCATAAGGCTCCTCAATTCCTCCTCACTTTCAGCCATCAAAGTGGTATCATCTGCATATCTGACATTGTTAATGTTCTTCCAGCAATTTTAACTCCAGCCTTGGATTCTTCAAGCCCAGCACATCGCATGATGTTTTCTGCATACAAGTTGAATGCGTAGGGTGAGAGTATACAACCCTGCCATACTCCTTTCCGAATCTTAAACCAATCTGTTGTTCCATGGTCTGTTCTCACCACTGCTGCTTGGTTGTTATACAGATTCCTCAGGAGGCAGACGAGATGACTTGGCATCCCCATAGCGCTAAGAACTTGCCACAATTTGTTATGGTCCACACAGTCAAAGGCTTTAGATTAGTCAGTAAAACAGAAATAGATGTTTTTCTGAAATTCCCTGGCTTTTTCTATTATCCAGTATATATTGGCAATTTGGTCCCTAGTTCCTCTGCCTTTTCTAAACCCAGCTTGTACATCTGGCAATTCTCGCTCCATGAATTGCTGGAGTCTACCTTGCAGGATCTTGAGCATTACCTTACTGGCATGTGAAATGAGTGCCACTGTTCAACAGTTTGAGCATTCTTTAGTGTTTCCCTTTTTTTTGGTATGGGGATATAAGTTGATGTTTCCCAACCTGATGGCCATTCTTGTGTTTCCAAATTTGCTGGTCAGAAGATGGTCGAAATGCTACTGGGGAGGAACAGAGGATGAGTTCAACTAGCCCCAGATGTGATGATGCAGCTTGCCACTACTACAGGCCAGAAACCCTCTTCCCCAAAGTTCAACAATTAAGATTTATGAAGTGCCTTTAAAGAGATAACTCAGACTTTTTGCATGTGAAGTTTATATCATAGCACTAAGCTCTAGTCTCTTCCAAAAACTTCAGTTTATAATACAATGATTTACTGTCCAGTTGGGATTTTTGCTTATCAGCTGTGAGCAACATAAAAATGAGAGCACTGTAGTTAATACTATTATTATGGTTCTAAATGTGCATTTTTGTTATTTTGTTCCATTCACAATAAACTTATTGCCTTAAAAAGCTATTTCAGGAGCTATTTAAAAAGGAAGTGAAATAATCATACATAACATTTTTCTAAGTTCAGAATGTCACCCAAGCACTAAGTCATTAACTCCATTCCTTTCTTTTCATGTTCAGTATGTTGTTTAAATGCTGAATTCATATCCACAACCATTATTTTGGTATAAAAGGGATTCCAATTAAGTGTATGAGCTACATACATAAAAATTCAATTTGTAAAATTGTTACTTGGTTTCATTGAAAAAAATGCCTCAGCAAAAGAAATCATTTTGCAAGTCTCAAAAAAGGAAACATAATAACACTGCAGTAAAATAAGGATTTTTGAATGACAAATGGGAAGGGAGAAAGTTAAGGGATGATTTGCAGTTTGTCAAGAGTTGTTAAATATGGCAAAATTATGCATACCTCTAAGAATGTATTAAATACTAATCCATCCATGGTGTTCTTTTTGATATGCACTTATATATCAAAGGAAAAGTGCAAAACCTATTGCTGCCTGACTTCAAGAAGTAGATGCCATCTTCACCCACTTCCCATTCCGTGTAGACAAGCAGTCGGAGTGGACGTTCAGTCTTGCTTCAGCACTACTAATAGGACAGCATCCTCAGCTGCAGTGTAGGACAGAAGAGTTTAGAAGAATGTTTCTTAGCAATGGTGGTCATAGAAGTAATCTTGACAGAATGTGATTGTTCTTACCAAATCAGAAAAGAGCTAGAGAGAGAAGAGAAGCAGAAGGCAGTCTATCTCCATTTCAATATGCTGGGGCAAATAAATTGAGCTTCTCAGATGAGCATTTCCTGGAGTTCAGGACTGGAATAACCTCTTAAAGGTTTGAGATTTGGAGATAAGTTGAGTCTCGAGCTAATTAGCGCATTGTCATCAGTTGGTTGACTTAAGAGAATATTCCCACAGTGATGAGATGTGAGTGATAAAATGTTGAGAAGTACTGTCTTAGGCAGGTCACTGGCACACAGAATCCTGTTTTCCAGCACCTCATTGCTGTTTCTGCTCTTCCCTTCCTTCATATTCATCACCTGACAGACAGCTTATTCCAGTGAGGCCAAATAAAGTAGGAACTACCAGACTGACTAGTAAGGTTTAGAAGACTAAGGCTCATTCAACTAAATATGAATGGGTGGATGGATCATATGAAATTATATTTCTCAATTACAGTAGTTAAATTAAGCCACTAAATATAAATAATGGTATTGAAAGTATGCAGTTTATTTTAGAGTTTAGCTAATAGGGTGAGATGACCATTCACAGAAGTAACAGAGTGGCTTCCTTGGGTAAAAAAAAATTAAAAAAAATTGAAAAGATAGCAAAATATTAGTTGTGAAAAGTAAAGATGCTGTCCATTTTGTTTTTACTTTTCAAAAATCAGAGCTCTTGCAGGTTTTCACACCTTTGTGAGAGCTGCTGCTCTGACACTTATACTTGCAGCTCAAGGTAACTTTTCTCCCAGCTGATGATATTTGCAGCAAAGAGAATCAGAATTCTCCAAGGCAGTGTTTCTCAACCTTGAGAACTTTAAGATATGTGGACTTCAACTCCCAGAATTCCCCAGCCATCATGGCTGGCTGGGGAATTCTGGGAGTTGAAGTCCACCTACTGTATCTTAAAGTTCCCAAGGTTGAGAAACACTGCTCTAAGGGTTCCTTTGAATGATTAGCTGCTGTCCTCCATGAGGAGTACGAGAACTGAAATAATAGCCTTTTCAAATGATCCAACTCATTTTCAGAAAGAGTTTGTATCATTAAGAGTGAATTTCAGCAACTGCTACTTTTCCCACTTCTGCATGATAATCTCTCCATTTTGAAATAATAATTTGGGCAGCACACAAAAAGATTCTTGCTAGAGCAAGAAGCGGCAATGTCATTCAATATGCATTATTCAGTGGCAAATAAAAAGTGAAGGCAGAGGAGGTGCCATCTTGAAGCCCTAGATTCACTCTTGCCCTAATGGGATCTCAATAAGAACTTCACAGAACCTCACACCTCACATGGCCCCAATAAGAAGCACAGCAGAAAGGAATGGGGAAAGAGAGAGCAAGTGAAAGAAGAGTTGCTGTACTGCTACAGGTGACCATTTCCCTCCTGTTGCTGCTGCTCCTGAGTAAGCCACCACCTCAACACCCCATGACCACCAGTCATATCATCTGCAAGCAGGACAAGTAGTAAACAGACCATGCAGTGGAAGTGGAACCACTGCTGGCCCTGGTGGCCTCATTAGAGCTGTCTGCTGTCTTCCTTTTCTTCTCTTTTCTCTTTTCTCTTTCTCTTTTTCTTTCCTCCTGAGCAAGAGAAAGATAGCAATGGGCAGTTTCTGAAGGGAGGAGTGTTAATGCTGTGCATATACACAGCTACATTCTGAATGGGAGGGGAAGATGAAGTCCCTCCAAGTCTAACCGTGAAGCAGGTTATTTTTCACTAGTGCCTGCATTTTGCAGAGCATGCCAGTTAGTTATTTTATGGATATTCCAGAAGTGCCCTTGAAAAGGAATATAACACATTTGTCCAAAACACACTGGGACAAATAAAAACTGTTTAGTGGTACTTAGAATTCTTCACTCTTTTTTATTTCCTTAGAGTGGTGATCAGTTGGCACACTTCAAAAAATAAGCAGAGTTGGGAGAAAGAAGCAGAAAGGACAAACAAAAGTTTAATGTTATTTAACTGTTATGAAAATTATATTTAATGAAATAAGAACTCATATTTAAATAAATGCAATAATAATTAAATACTTGGGAAGTTAATAATTACTTCCAATGTATTTAATATAATTCTCTCTTCTGCCACATTGGGCAGCAGTATTTGGAGGCTGAAGCCAAGGTTTGGCATGGCAGCATGCAGACTGAGCACCTCTGATTTAAAGAGATAGTAGTAGAAATATCTGGAAGAGAGATAGGCTTGGGTTAAACCAACTACTTTCTTTGCATTCAGACTCTGCCTTTTAAGCAATTAAGCCTGCTCAGTTGTCAAATCTTTCAGATGATTTTCTTATAGTAATTAAGCATGTTCAGTTACTGTTTGGTTCTTTTGCTCCCCTACACACACCCACACAAACTGTTTTTTTGTACTTCTGCAGATCTTGGCATTCCTTCAAACCCACTGATACTTCTCTCTTGTGTGAGAAGGATACAATTTTGGATCCATAAGAATCCATTTGTACAGTATACCTCTGCTATAGATATATAATAATGGAGAAAATGTGGTCAAAGTGCTGAGCTAGAAACCAGGAGACGGTGTCAAGTCCTTCCTTAGGCATGAAAGCCAGCTGGATGACTTTGGGCCAGTCATTCTCTCTTGACTCAACCCACTTGCATGGTTGTTGTTGTGGGAAAAATAGAAGGTGGGAGCATTAAGTACACCACCTTGAATTATGCAAAATAAAGGTAGGATATAAATCTAATAATAAATAAACTCTCAGAAGCTCCAGTTAGCATAGCCAAAGGCAAGGAATAGTAGTAGTTCAACACAGATACTATATACTGGACAGGAGAAATGAATGGCAAAGTATGATAATAGGGAAGGAAAGATTTTAAAATGCACCATACTATATAGACGGTTTTTGTCAATAGGTTGAAGCACATTTACTGAAAAATAACTTGCCTTTTCAAAAATAGCATCTGATAAATTCCCAGGCAAGTTAGGGTGGAGATGTGGAGCTTCACTATCCAATTCAAATACTGCAGGTTTTCATTCCAATTTCTTAATAAACCTAAAGCTCTAAGACTAAACATGTTTACTAAGAAAATAAATAAATAAATAAATAAAGGGGGGGGTGAGAGAATAATAAAGTCAGCTGGGCTTATTTTCAAGTAAGTAATGTTTATTGTTCGTCATTTAAAAAAAATATATTCTTGTATATTTATAATCCCATAGATGGCTGATGTTTAAATCTTCAAATAATATTTGCAGCGTGGTTGAAAAATAAGTCAATGCAACTCGCCTGGTTGCTCTAGAGATAAGACATAAGTAAAGTGAAACAAGTTGCTACATGAGACTCCTGCAGAACTTTTCATGTGGGCATTTTGCATGGGACTTGGAGATACAGTTTGTTTAAAGATGAACTTTTTCTTAGAAATGTACGGCACCTTTAAGAGGAGTATTCATGAGCTGTGTATAAATTACTAGCTCTGAATATGTCTCTCTGCAGGACACAAATAGACATTGTAGGAGGACAGCTGTGTTAATCTATGGTAGTCAGAAATCAGGAGTCTGGTAGCACCTTTTCTGACTAATACATACATCATCCCAATTTAAAGTTTAGCGGTTCCATGCATCTGATGAAGTGAGCTATTAACTCATAAAAATTTATGCCTTTTAATGAAATGTGTTAGTTGGAAAAGGTGCTATCTGTCTCTTGATGCATCTCCTGATTTGTCCCATTGATTTGATGTCTATTTGTTTAAAGTTGTATCTATGTGATACATATTTCTATGGTTGTTGGTTTTCTACCACAAGTAGTAAAGTTAAAGGGGGGGGGCGGTTAGATCTTTTTTATCCTTCATTTTTTTTAATAAATAACTCAAGGCAGCGAACATACCTAGTACTCCTTCCTCCTCCTATTTTCCCTACAACAACAACCCTGTGAGGTGAGTTGGGCTGCGGAAGAGGGACTGGCCCAAGGTCACCCAGCCAGCTTTCATGTTAGGACTACAATTCACATCTCCTGGTTTCTAGCCTGGTGCCTTCACCACTAGACCAAACTGGCTCTCATTTGTTGTCTGTTCAAACCTAGAGACTGAATATTTTTCTTATTAGGTTGGAGTCTGGGGGAGGGGGAATAATCCCTTAGAGATTGCCTTGCTGCTCAGATATTTGGCAGCAAACTTCAGGTCAATTGCATAGGAGCTAGAGAGAGGCTACTTCTCCAGCTCAGAACAGATTCTGTATTAAAATAGGATCTAACTTTGGAATGGAAAGTTTTAAAAATTGGAATGTCTTGATTTTCTTACTTATGCTCTATGTTTTTAGTCATACTTATTGTATGAAAAAGTTCTAATTCTTCCTTTTGCTACTGGCCACATTTCTTATTTAAGCTATCCATAATATGAAGTGGGGGGGGGGTGTTTTGCTTTTAATGTTTTGTACCTAAGTTTCTTTAAAAGAAGAAAAGAATAGCAATGCCTGTAGTGCTGCAGTGCTAACACTGTTATTACAGCAAAAAAAAAGAAGGGAGAAAGAAGAAAGCAGAGTTGCCTTAAGAATTTACCCAAGCAAAGTTTTCCAGAAAAACTGATTTATTAATATAGCAAAAGAGTAGGTGTTAATTAGATGCTCTAAATCTCAGCAGGTTAGTTGAGGGTATGTAGCTCTAATCTGTGTTAATTACCCCATTCAGTCCACTGGAGAAATGGCCCCTAAAATAATTTCCTCAGAAGTGCTTCAGGTGTTGAGCTGGATTATAATTTTAATATGATACATAGGGGGATTATGATTCAGAGGAAATTCAGAGTGCACTTTCCAGAGAAAGCTTACGTTTCCAATGTAGATGAGCAACTTAAGGAATTGATTGATTCATTATGTGCCATCAAGTCATTTTCGACTCCTAGCGATGACATAGACAGATTTTCTCCATGACAATCTATCCCTAACCTGTTCTTTCAAGTTTCCCAACAGTGCACTCATCGCCACTGGAACTGAGTCCATCCACCTTGCTGCTGGTCATCCCCTTCTTCTCTTTCCTTCCACCTTTCCCAGCATTAGAGCCTTTTCCAGAAGCTGGGTCCAAAGTAGGATATTTGAGCCTGGTCATTTGCACCTCAAGTGAAAACTCTGAGTTGATTTGTTCAATGATCCATTGGTTTGTTTTCTTGGCTGTCCACAGTATTCTCAGGAGTCTTCCCAACATGTAAGAACAGGTACCCAATCCAAAAGTTGAGTTTTACGTTTTCACAAAAAGGAAATTTAAGAATATAAGACCAATAGAAATATTTGATGGTGTGATCTTACTTTGATGCTTCTTACTTCTGAAATACTGCTCTTTATTTTTGTACTAGTTGTAATGTGAAAGTATAACATTTATCAAAAGATTTGATTGGGAAAACTGTAGTCACTCAAATATTACTGAACTTCAATTCCCTGGCAACGTGACCAGTGGTGAGAGATGTTGAAAACTGTAGTTCAATGACACAGAGAGGTCACCCTTTTTCCCATCCCTGATACACAGTCCAGTTGTATGTGACTAACAGGGATATCTGAAAGTAATTACAATCAAATCTTATGATTTACTATCAGGGCTTAAGTAAATAAGTATTGCATATTGCTGCCACCTTGTTTTCTAGCATCCTTTCTATGCATTTTACAGCATTTTAACAGAAACTGAACAGGTCAAATATTTCCCAGAACTACACCTCCATATTACTTGCATAAACATGAAAAACATGGGAACCATTCCAGGAAAAAAGGGTGGCAATCTTATATAGCTGTTTATAAGAAAAGAATGGTTCAGCTCTGATCATACCTGATCTGGATACATCTATCATTCCTTCATTTGGGAGATTAATAGTCACTCTGCCTCTGATGAGTCCCTCACTAATTAAAGCTACGTCTGTTAAAGCCTGCAGTGAAGAGGTCTGGTAATTGTGTGCACAAGAAACGGTGTAAGACTCATTATGTTTAATAGATTGTAATAAACAACTTAGTGCCTACATAGGGCTGAATTGGCATACAGTAGTTAGCAAAGAAAGAAAGGTTGAACAAGAGAGGCCAAATAAGTCAGGCACTAAAGAGCACAGCAGTGTGGAGTTTTGTTCAGCTAGGTTTGTTCTCTTTAGCTTTGAACACTTCAGTCACTTAACCATTTCTGTGCATGTGCAGAGTGCCTTTTAGCTGAGTTGTTGTTGTTTATTCGTTTAGTCGCTTCCGACTCTTCATGACTTCATGGACCAGCCCACGCCAGAGCTTCCTGTCGGTTCTTAGCTGAGTAAAATGGCTAAAGGCAAAAAAAATGTGAGCGCTGAAACCAGAAAGCTGGGTATGAGGCCAGATTGTAATTAAAACGCTGCATCTACCCTTAACACCCAAGACCAAGAAATGATTGAGAAAAAGCCTATTACTACTGTACATCAGATTGATAATATAAATGCTTGCTATACAAGCATCTGCAATAAAAGGAGCTAATTTGTCCGAGTCTTGTCCTTTAACTTACCTCTACTAAAGAATATGACTGTGTGTTTGTGTTCCTAAGCAGATTTTTATTGCCATGCCCAGGCTGACTCTTGGAAAGCAGGATCAGCTAACCCTGACTCCCAACTATATAGGAGGGAACTCTAGGATTAAAATCATGCCTACTGACAGTCATGCAAAGCCATTAGCTATGGATCAGGTTTCCACTGTTTTACTCTAGTACCAGAAGTATGTGGCAGCCCAGATGGACTAGCTCATGCAGAGAATGAATCAACTAGTCCAGAAAGTGGAACAGAATTTGCTGGCAGCTCCTGAACACCCCCACCCCCACCCAGGACACAGCAGTCATAGAAGAAGCAGCTGCAGCAGCTTTCCAGTGCCAAACACCTGCCTCTCTCCTGACAGATATGATGGAAATTCTAGCAGATATACTACCATCCCATATCATTGTGAGTTATATATTTCTTTTAAAATCTAAGCATTTCCCCAAAGATTGATCTCATATAGGATTTTAAATTGGCCTCTTAACAGAAGAAGCTGCAAAACTGATAACCTCCTTCTGCCATGGAACACTCTGGCCTTCAACAACTATGCTTACTTTGTGACCCTCCTGAGGGATATTTTTAATGCTCAATTGAAACAGTGATAGCTGACTGTAAAAACTGTATCTGTGCTGTCTCTGAGAACATGTTGCTGACTTTCAGTTGTTAGTCTGGGATGTGGACTAGAATCAAAAATCTAAACCTGTGTTTCTAAAACTTGGCAACTTGCAGATGTGTGGACTTCAACTCCCAGAATTCCCCTGGCTGGGGAATTCTGGGAGTTGAAGTTCACACATCTTAAACTTGCCAGGTTTGAGAAACACTGATCTAAACTGGCCACTTTAAAAAGAATCTGTCTGATGAAATTTAGGAGGACTCAATTGTCAGGGACCATCTAGACTCTGTCTATAGGATTCCAGCTCTGCTTGGTATTGAATGGAAGACTTGGGGAATCAGGGAAGCATATGAGTAAAAGAGTCACTGTTCTTTTTGCTTCCCTGTTGGAGGGTGGGTCAAGATGGGAGCAGATAAAAACCCACATTGCCATCACTTAAATAAATGAGGGATTTTATTCTGGACGCTAAGATACTTAGGCTAATAAAATAGTGGGAGCTCATATGATATACAAGTGACAATATAATTGACAAAACCTAATATGTAGAGAACAGTATAGACATATAAGAAATAACATACTTAATTTTCTCCCTCTCAACTCTCTTTCACCCACTTTCCACTTGTGCTTTATTTTGGCTTCTTCAGCCCCTCCTTATCTCGATTCCTGATACTGGCATGTCTGTGAGTTTTCTCCCAGCTATCCTGCTGCCAAGGCCTTTAACTCACAAAGGTCCACCATCCAGCATCTGAATCTTCATACACACAACACAGTCCATCATCCCGGTCTTTCCACAATCTCACAAGCTGTTCCAGGCAGTTCCTTGGAGTCTTCCCCTACATCCCAGGGTGGGACTCTCCAAACCCTGGCAGGCTGGGTCACTTCTCCACTCCCATATACATTAACCAGGGAATGTTCTCCCCAGCATCATGTCCTGCAGCATCTGCAATACACACACACACACACGTTTTTTTTTCCAGCTTTTTCTGGCTCTTTTTATATTCTATACCCAGGATATACAGTGGTGCTTAAAAGTTTGTGAACCCTTTTGAATTTTAAATATTTCTCCATAAATATAACCTAAAACGTGACCTCCACACAAGTCCTAAAACTAGATAAAGAGGACCCAATTAAGCAAATGAGTCAAAAACATTATACTTATTCATTGATTTATTGAGGAAAATGATCCAAAGCTACATATTTGTATGTGGCAAAAAGTATATGATCCTCTGGGATTATCAGTTCATTTGAAGGAGAAATTACACTCACCTCAAACTCTGGCCACTATATCTGATTCTGAGGAAGAGGGGATTGGGTTTCAAAGGGCAATGGAGGTAGTTGTATTACAAATTGAGACCATCCCACCTAAAGCTGAAGAAGCGTGTTCTGAACTTGGCGAAGAAACTGACAAAGACACTGAGTAGAGGTCCAAACACATATACATCCCCCCACCCCACCCCATGGTTTGTTGTCTGGTGAAGGGGAAAGTAGAAACTTTAGCTTCCATTAAAGAAATTAAAAATTTTAATTTTAGTAGTTGGCAACCTACTAGTGAATTGTTCCCCTGCAAGGCATTAGATAGTAAAATACAAAAAAAAAAGCTTCTTGTATCCAAAGCTATATTCTTTTCAAGGTGCTAATGCTGCACACTTTTAAAATTATTTTTCTACTAACACCATTTTAATTATGTCATTTAAAAAGAGCAATTTGGTTTCTTTGATTAATTCTGATGTCCTACTCAGAAAAAAAAAAAACACATATGCTTAATATCATTACAGCAATATAAGCTGAAATGTATTCCCAGCTATTAGCACTGGCTGATCTTGCTAAATGATGAACAATCTAGAAATTAAAATTTAACCGCAATTATAATTTAATGGTATAATGTATAGGAGGCCAATATTGTGTCTTTCCAATTTAAACTGAATTCACATTAAATTTAAGTCTATTACAGCCAAAGGAATAGGGTCTTTCTTGAGACACCCTAAAGACTATACAGACATGATGGCATAAACTTTTATGCTTCATTAGATGTACAACGCCTGAACTATGATTCCAATAAACAAGTCCAAAGAAGAATACAGAGTAATATTTATATGTTTTTAACATATTTTGATGCTACATTTATGCTTGGAAAAGGCAAGAATTGAACATTAAAAACTGATAAGAGAAATAGAGAATTTTCAGGGCTAAAAGTATTTTTATCATGTATTGTATTCTAATACAATCCTTTACAAAATAACTAATTTGCATGAATCATTAATGATATGCCACAGCCTGGCACTATGTTGGCTTGGATAAATTACATGTATAAATTGCATTAAAGTGTGTTTTATATTTATACACACATGTATATGTGACTGTTGTTAAGATTTATAAATTACATTTATATCTTGCCTTTCTCCAGGAGTTCAAAGTAGTCTACACAGTGCACATACATCCAATTTTATCCCCACTGCAACCACCCTGTGAAATAGGTTGGGTGGAAAGATAGTGACCAGCCCAAAGTCATGCACTGAGCTTCTGTAGAGGGCATAGAGAATGCCCTTGAAGGACAGCGGGAAGATCCCTCATCAAGTCAATGATCAGACAAGTGCGACTTAAGCCCCTTCCAAAAACAAACCAGAAAATGCCTCAGACAGGCCCCTCCCTAATTCACACAAAGATAAAGTAAGGGGGGAGAGAAGCAGATTCAGACTTGCAAGATTCTGTTACTATAGATGTTCTAGTAAAAGTAGTTTTAGAAATATTTGTTTCTTAGCCTGGTCTACCTTACAGGGCTGACAATTCAAGACCTTAATTATAGACTACATTTGCTCTGTATATCCATGTGAATCAACACTATGCTGAGAGTAGAGCTTTGTCACCTTGATTAGGTTTTGAGCTTCATGTTTTCATAGATGACTGGTTTTAGCCTACTCCACTCTTAATGGTGTGATCCATCAGTATGGGGCAGTTAAATGAATCCAACTTTGTAGTTCAAAAACTGATTGTATATAAATACATATATAAAATTCAGTATGATAACCCATAAATGTGAAAATAATTCATTTCAATAAAGCACCTGCCCTCATATGTGATACTAAAAGATTAATACTGTAATCTACTTTCTACTGTTTATAACATAGTGGACTTAAATAGAAGTATACTTCATTTCCCAAACATATTTTTTTTCATGACAAATAAACTCTCTTTAACAAAAGCCTTGAGCAAGCATGTTATAAGAATTGTATATTACTTTGCTACTCTAAAATATTCTTTAAAGTATTCCATCCATTTTCATTAATTTATTTTCATCTGTTCTTTGCAGAATTTAAGTTATTTTAACATAAAAAGCAATTAAGAAATGTAATATAGTATTTTTAAGAGGATTGGATAAAAAATTATCATATTAAAAGTAATGGAATTTTGCAAATTAAAACCATGACTAAATGCTTCTTATGATGAATATGTTTGAGAACTTATCTGTGTTCTTAACTATATAATCTAAAACTACTACGCAGGAAAAAATGAACTTTTACTAGAGATAAAACAAATTGTATTTAACTTAAAAAGTTTGCATTCAGGTTTATGTTAAAAAAAAACAGCTGTTGTGGTCCTGCAATCACTTTGTATCAGATTAAAACATGTTCATTTATCCCTGCATTTTAGTTAATACTATAATTTCTTAATCTAATTGTAAAGTTGTTGCAACTGTCTTATTTCATAGCTTTTATACTTTGGTTATTTTAATAATTTCTTATCTCTAGGTATGTTATGCCACTGAAATTTGATATGATAAACAATTTAGCAATCCTAAAATTATTAAAGACAGACTTCAAAGAGCCATTAAAGTCCCATTGCTGCTCCAGCAGGCAGTGATCTGGGTCTCTGTGGTTTCTCATGTGCTGTTGCCTTGAGCCCCATCTTGAGCTAAAAACATTTTACCATCTGAACAAGATGGTTTTGCTGACTACAAGAATGACTTTGCATAGATTGCATTCTCTTTTATTTTCCATCTTGTATTAGCCGTATGAACTCATGCCCCTCTACCTTGTCTGGAATTTGCCCCTTGAGGTAGGCACTAAGGAAGCAAAAGGACTCTGGTCTATACAGTGCTGACCATTCCTTGGTCAGACCCATTCACAGCCCCAGCCCTCACTCCCTGTTATGCTCAACAGGCAGGAAAACTATGTATTGGTATAGAGCCCTAAAATCCTGTGGCCCTAGAATACTATGAAGAGCAAATAAATTTGGCTATGGCTAAATAGTCTTATTTTAACCTGGAGTCCATTTCTGAGCTCTGTTGCTAAATGGGTCTCTGACCTTCAGTTTGTAATGTGCTCTAGCTTTCCATCAGCTTCATTACCAGTTATAACGTTAGGCTGGACTGAGATCACCAACCAATGTTGGGAAGAAATAGCAAACTATTGGAGAATGAAGTTTTGTGCAGACCCTCAGCTATGTTGGTGCTTTCGATTATTGCAAGGTTAAAAGAAAACTTCAACTGCCAATCTAACCAACTCTTGTATATGGAATGAGAGGAGGTACTGAACTTACTGCCAGTGGCCAAAAAATATTTCAGGCCATTAAGAATTAGTGTCTAGGCTCACACAGTGGGCTAAATGAAAATGTAGTCTGCTTGTTTGAGGCTTAAATGCTGTGCTAACACAGCACAGTTGATGGTTAACATCTGTTAATCTCATGATTAACTGAAACATGGTTTATGAAATAAACCTGATTATCTGGTTTTACAGAAACTAGGAAGAGAAATTGCACTTAATCATTAATTACATTGTTTGAGCTTGCACAAAACACTAAGCTAAAATTCAATTGACTGGTTCAGTATTTTGTGTGAACACAAGTCAGTGGGTTATATAAACAGAGACACTGGGGTTTAGTCAGTAAATTTTGGTGAAGAAAATCACAGCTGAAAATGTTATGAGAATACAACTAGTAAATCCAAATAATTTTGGATTTTAAGATATATTTGTTTCATGCCCCTCACAAAATCACCAACAAAGTTTCTAGTATACATTTAACTACAAAAAAATATGATTGTGATCATATGATGAAATGCTTCACATTTATTGGCACTCCTGCTGAAGACTTGATGGGCAATTGAGCAAAATCCATCATAATCTGCACAGTGGGGAGTTCCATAAACAAGTCTACAACTTGATGTTTGAACATGTTTTTCAAGCAGAATATGTATTTGAGGTGTAAATTTATATATCCCAGAACACTGTTAATCTCTTCTTCCTGCATAGGTGTGCTAATAGGTTTAGAAAAACTATTTCATACTTTGCTGCAGATGAAGCAAGAGTTAATGTAGGAAGAAGTATAAATGTTGGAGGTTGATGGAGAGATTAAAGCAAGGAAAGAATAATTTGTTACAAAATGAGCCCTAACTGCCCTTTAAATAAATGGAATTAACTGAATCGGATCTATTGGCATTACATATACTGCAATTAAATGTGAAACTAATTGGTCCAAACTGTTTCTTTGGAGTTTTCTGTAACTCACTAACTACATTATTTTATTTAAAAATGTATTTAATAAATTATTTTAATAATGCAAATATGTATTGCTACTTTTCAGTAATGTGTGTGAATATATACCGTGTATATATGTATGTATGTATGTATGTATATATATATATATATATATATATATATATATATATATATTGCCTTTTTTTCTCTTATTTAACTAGTACGCCTGCACTATCTACCCCCAAATTGCAATTTTAGATAGTGTGTTGGTATTTTCTTCAGTATAAAAGACAGATAAGCATCTCCAAACACTTGGGAAGACATTATACATGTGTGATAGAAATCCACTATTGCCATGGATGCCTGGCATTTTCTTACTGGGTATACAAAGATGCAGCTGTCAATATTTTTGTAACTAATCCTGGTGGACTGTTGGTGTAGCTATAAGAACATGTGAATATTATATAAGGCACAAAACAGTTCTCTGCAAGTGGTTGGAGAGATTTGCAAATTGCTTCCATCAAAGTCACTGCTGATTGCCCATTGTGGTGATTGAGTAAATATTTCTACTGAGTAAGCAGAGACTGTAAGAGGAATATAAAGCAGTCAAGTTCCTCAGAGCAAGCTCACTGCACAAATAAATATGGAGACTTAGTATGAGCTGCCATTGAAGTTCAGAGGGGACTCCCTAACAATTTTTTTTCATGGCAGTGGAACAGATGGGTTGTTGCTGAAGATGGGCTATTAGAGCTGTGGCTTATAATATAGTATGTTACAGCTGATTCATGGACATGTAGAAGTTTGTAGTGGGTTAGGAAAGGATTTCTTTTTTTAAAGGGGATTTGTTTATTTAGTTGGTAAGTATGGTCTTTGATATTCCTAAATGGAGCTTTTGGAGCAGTGTCCTAAGCAATCAGATAGGCTATGTGGTTCCCTGTTTAAGGACCTTTTGGCTGGGGATTGTAGTTGTCCTCAGCTGCCATTATATTTATTATATTTATTATTATGGTTGGTCGCACAGTCAGCCAGACATTTAAACTGGATTTGGCATTTTTATCCACCTATTGAGTCCTTCCCAAGGACCTGGGATAAGCAGCTGTTGTTTAATAATTTTAAAGGTACCGTCACAGGATGTAAGCTATTCCAAGTAAAGCTGCCTTTTGCAATTGACTGATGGTGATTTGTCAATGCCGATGGTGTTCCAGATGTTTTAGAATTGTACCCAAGCACCTATTACTATTGGTACTATCTTTACTTTTTTTTTTGCCACAGTCATTCTACTTCTATTTGCAGGTCTTTGTGTTTTGTGTTTTTCTCCAGTTCTTTCTTTTCTATTCTGCTACTTCCGAGTATTGCAATGTCCACTATCCAGACTTTTTTTGTCTTTCTTATCAACATTTGTTAAGTCTGGCATATTGTGTGGCAGATTGCATGTTTGAATTCTAAAGTCCCAGAGCATTTTAGCTTCTTTATTTTCTATTACTTTTTCTATTTTGTGGTCCCACCAGTTCTTGCTGTTGTTATTTTGTATTGAGTTTTAATCCAAAATTAGCCATGCAGAGTCACAACTGCAAGATGGGCAACCATTGAAATTGATACAAATAAATACTTGGGCACTGGTGCTGAGCTTCAGAAGCAGTGAGAACTAGTTGGTGGTCTTGTGGGAGAACCAGCCAGCATCCTGCAGCTGATATGAGGTTCACCAAATAGGACAGTAGCTATCTGCTTGTTACATGCCTCAATACGATTGTGGATACTGAAGCTGCCAGAGTATGGACTGGGTTTACTATTTGTCAGTGGCTCAAAGTTTTTCAACTTCACCTTCTGAACCTTTGACTGGAGAAGAAATTAAGAAATTTAAAATAAATTTAAGACCTATGAAATATTGTGAGGTAGGAGTTTTCTGGGGTATTGCTGCTTACTCTTGCCCTACATGCTCCCACAGGGCTTACCACTGTTTACTCTCCAGTTGTTTTGTGGTTTCTTGCTTCTGTCTATCCTGGTGAGAGTAAGGGATCCATGGAATAGTGTGGATATGGTTGGATGGGGGAGGCTAGTTGCTTGGCCTGAATGCTAGGCAGAAGTACCTAAGACCTGGATGATCACTCTGTTGGGATGGTTGTAAGACTGAGTGCATGGAAGGGGTCTTTTGATCTGTAGGAGTGATGGCAGGGTTTGGGGACAGGTGGCTAAGGATGAGGGCAGGCAGTAACATCATAGTGTAATGGATAAGGGAAGATATGGTTGTTTTTATTTTGGGACTGTGGTGATGCAATCTGGAGTGGAAGATATTACCATCATGCTTTTGCCTGTATAGATCACTCCTTACTAAACTTGGAGACAAAACATAGTTTGTTTGCTATGATTGCTGTCTATATAAAGAAACATATTTTTTTGGTTAAGTTTCTCTTGGTTTCTGACTTCTTTAAAACACACACATACAAGAGAGAGAAAGAGAGATTGAGAGAGAGAGAGAGTAGTTTTTATAAAGTATCAACAGCTCTCTACATGAAAGTTATTGAAATCTGTGATTGCTTATAAGCCTGTTCTGATTACAACATTACTGGACACTATCTTACAGTATATTAGCACAGAGTAATCAGCATTCAGGCTTTATAGAGCCCTCAAATTAATCTCTCTCACCCCAACCAAACAGACATTAATCCAGACCCCTGATATTTTTCCTTTCCTTTCAGCTTGCTTTTTTGGGGGGAGTAGGGGTTAAGAGAGATCTCCAAGAGAGAATGGTTATCCCTACACATTTTAATCTGGTCCACCCACTGCTTGCCTCAACCTATCCACCAAGCAGCTCTTGAGAATTAACCCAAGGGGTAATTTTTTTGCCCTCAACAGAAAAAGTATTGCTCCTCTTTATGTTTCCAAAATGTGTGCCTGTGTTTTCATTAGCAGATTCTCTCTCTCTTTCAGTTCAGTTTGTTTTCTATAGAACAATGTGTTGGCATTTCTTGAAAACTAATTAAGATTCTTTTCTTCCAGATTTCCTGTTATTTCTTTCTTAATCCAGTTTAGGGACAAAGTAATATATTTAAGGATAAATCTAAACCACTAGCTGTTTAGAAACCAAGAACTGTTTCTAATCTAACAGACAATTCAGAGCAGTTCTGTTCACTCCTAACACTGTTAGGATTAATGCATAGAGTACAAAATAATTTACTGTAATAACCCAGAAGGACAATTTTAATGTAATGAATCTTAACATTTAAAATGTGTTAAGAAATGAAGTACAAATTGATAACTCTGTGTAAAGTGCCAATGATTTTTATTTTATAATGCTGATGAAGAATAAGCCTTCTAAAAAGCTTATCTCTATATGGTTGTTGCAGGGAAATTACTTCTTTATTATTGGTTTTTCACTGAATTTTCATAACACAAGGAACTGACATGTTCATGAAATAATCCATCTAATGGCTCATGTAAGTAGGGAGCCTTTATTGTTCACAGCAAGAAGGCAATTCATTCTCAATTTGACTACATTATTGTTCACAAAGGCATTTTAATGGATTGGATCTTACAGTGTAATTGTTAAATGTTTGAAAAGAATTTGCATTAATCATTAAATCTTTATCTTCAATTTTCAGAGAGGTTATGTACCTGGACCTGGTTTAGTATAATACATATCTTTAGCTGCTTCAGCACATATACCACAGTGTTAGCATAAGATATTCACATTTCTTATTTTCTCATACACCCAATTCTCCCCACCTATTCACCAGAATCATGAAATGCTAGAGCTATAAAAAATGAGAACGTATTAGCCATCCCATCATAGTAATTGGCTTTATTCCTCACACTTAGCTAAATTAGCTAAATTGTGACTTGTCTGGGTTTTGCCTTACTGTATGATATGAACCTATCTGTTGTTATTTGCAAACAATAGCCTATATTAAAATGCTGTCTAAACTCAGCCAATTGTGGTTTATTCCATCAGCTTAAACCAATCTTAACTTCACATGATGTGAGAAATGAGCCACTGAGCACATGCTATCTCCAGTCACTATTGTGTAGTCTGTCAAATGGCAGGACAAATCTAAGAATACGTATATAAAGACAACAATTGCTATTAAGATATGAAAGATAATTTCACCATGTAAAGCAAGTAAGCCATATCAAAGAAGAATGAAGGCATTTCACATGGAGTTTGTCATCATACATTCTTATGTCAGTTTAGAGATTATAATGGTATGTGGCTATGACCTTGGAGATAGGGGGAAGAGCCGCAAGCAGGGGAATGGTTGGATAAAAGGCAGCTTAGCCTGCAGAAGGAATGTGGGCATGGCAAACATCTCAGAAGGGACCCTCCCTAGTTTTTTGGGCTGTAAAAATGACAGGGGAGAATGTACTTTCAGACTTTCAAGATTCTGTAAAAGTAACCTTACAATAAACTAGAATTAGTTCATCTGGGCATGCTTTCTGTCTGGACTACCTCACAAGGCTGACATCAATCTTGCAAGTCAGAAAGTTAAAAAATGGACATCAGTCCAATGATGCAGGACTGTCTTAGAGAGTAATTGGGACAATTAACCCTCATTATAAAAACACCCAAAGTTTCTTCTATCTCTGATTTTTCACTCAGGTCACCAGAATGCACCATGCATACCCATTGGCCTTATAGCATAAAAACAGGGTATAAATCAAATAAACAACAAATTCTAAAAGTCAAAGGCCAACACATCTGGAAAATACTCTCTTGGAGATGGTTGACCTGTATCTCAATGGACATAATAAATAGTGTTTCAAATCTTTAAAAATATGAAAGATATTTAAGCATTCCCATCCTAATATATTCTTTCTATTGTTATATCTGAAGCACATAATGGATTAACATAATATATTCTCTCCAGGGAGAATTTTTGTAAAATAATTTAAGTTAACATTCACACACAGCCTTATGAAGGAAGAAAGGTTGAAAAGTCAATAAACTGAAATGTTCATGTTGCTTGAGGGAGAACCACAGTATGAATGTTGATTGCACTGAAACTCTCATCAGATGGAACATTTAGATTTCTGCCAAATCTCTGGGCTAAAAGGTCACGATTCAAATTATTGGTCTTATATACTGTTTACATCAACACTTCACATTTTGAGATTGGCAATCTCTGTCCAGCCAATATAAAACATGTTGCTTTATATTGCCATTTCCTCTAATTATTTGCCAAATGCATCAGATTTTATAATGCAAGGCATAACACTCAAAAAGTGACCAGACTCAGACTGACATCTAATAGCAAATGTAGCAAAGTGGTAAGAATTTAATTCCAAATAATATCCAGTTAAAATCAAACTACCTGATGCCAGTGCCACATGTTAATTTCACATAGTCAATTTTGGAGGCTATTAATACTTCTGGCAGAATTGTAATGGACCTTGAGATAATGTATGTAAACACCTTAAATTGCTTTTTAAAGAATTGTTTGTGTAATTTAATACATTAATATTTAATTAATGATATTTGCTGCTCAGGTAGCATTATAGAAGAATTTTGACTTCTTATACTATCAGACATTTGGTCTATCCAGCTCAGTATTTATACACTGACAGTACTCAGGGTCACAGATACAGGATTTACTTATCTTCTCTAGAAATGTGCAGACTTTCGGCTTCTGGATGTTATAGCAAACTGAAGATGGCTCTGAGAAAGCAGAGCCGATGACCACAACAAAGACCAAGGAACCAGTGAGTAGGCCAGTTCCTTGGAACCTCTCTGGATAAGAAGAGGACAAGAGACCACCCACATGTACTCCAGATGGCTGCTTCTCATGAAGAGACTGCAGGACAGTGGTTTTCCACAGGTTTGAGCATCAGGAGACTACAGGATTAGCCATGACAACAGAACCTTTTAAAGAAACACTAAGTTTGCAAACCTCACTTTCAAATCACTTTCAGAAATTGCTAATTAACTACTTCTAAGCTATTAGAGACCTTTGGAATGACAAGTTGGAAAACACTAGGCCTTCAATCCTGAATGAAAGAAAATTTTAATCATAAGCTTAAGAATTTAAAGAATCTGAAATAAACACAAAAAGATGAACAAGATTTTGATCTTAGAAAATTATAAACAGACTAAGAGTCCAAATAAAATTGGAATATTGAAACTTTCACAATAAGATTTTGGAATTAATTATAAAGTACAAACAGCTTCTCATGGGAAATAGACCCTGTTTTGGTTTTTATAAGACAAAACATAGATAAGAAATTTCATGCTTTCAGAAACTGGACACTAGATTTTAGGTAGAGGAAAGATATAAAGGCCTGTAAGATGATGCAAATAAAAATGACAATAAAAATACTGAAGACGACTTCTGAAGAATGGAATCAGAAAATGGTAGCCACAATATCAACACTTTCAGTAATTATGTTTGCTTCTATGGATAGACTATGTCCAAAGGATGTTATTGAAGAAATGACAAATGGAGAACAAATTTTAGCTGACAAGATAGAGATGGTATTGAAAGTGGATTTACAACTTACAGGCCAATAGAATGACTTAGAAAAAGATGTTTCACTGAATCTACATATGACACTGACTGAGGTTTCAAAATTTAACAGAGAAATACAAATGACAAACCAAGAGAGTGACCTGGATAATTTTTTCCTATTAGATTTACAAAAGAGACTTGATAGAACCTTGAAGAACCTTGTACGGTGGGACAAAAAAGAAATGAAGGGAAATCAAATCCTATTACAATATTTGAATGAACTAAAGATTTAGACTGTTAAAAGTAAAAGGAAGGAATATATAGTAGGTTTATTTGATCAAGGTTAAAACAAGGTATGTTGTTACTTCTGACAACACCTTATGGACTTTCTGCTGACACCAGGACTGAAAAGATAATGGTTTATGGATTTGTTTATAGATAAGAGAGGGGATATGGGATAAAGAGATAAATGTCTGTAACCTTAGAGTGGGTAAGAGTCACTAAATTTGTTTATATTTGTTGTGATGAAGGTTGGAAGTCCCTTCTTTATATATTTCTTTTTCCTTATTATATTTTTACTTTTCTCTTCTTTCTTTTCTTCTTTCTTTCTTCTTGCACTTTTTACTCCTCTCTGTACTCTCTTTTCTTTAGGTTTAGTTTGTATTAAATTTTACCATTATAATCAAAATTCTTAATAAAAATTATATATATATATATATATATATATATATATATATATATATATATTCCCCTTCACCCGTATGGATGATATGTGTCTTCCTCTACCAGAGGCCTGGGAGTTTGAGGGTTTGCACAGTATATTGGATATATATATACATATACATATACATATACATATACATACATACATACATATACATATACATATACATACACACACACACACACACAAACACACACATACTGAGACTTTCTACATGCTAAGCATTCATTTCACCACTGAGCATATGTGCACCAAGGTAAACGCAAAGTACAATTACTGTATTCCATCTGTGTTCACATATTTAATAATAAAATGAAAACAAAACAAAACCAGAACTTCCAGCTTAAGGCCAACATAAAGATCATCCCATGTTGGTCAAAGGTCCAAATATTTTATACATTAACCTAATTCTGACAAAGTCCATAGCCATAACAGGAGAAGGTGGAAGCTTTCATTCCTCCCCAAAATCAAGAAGCTTCAAGCTCATTGCAGGCATGAAAAAAAGGTACAAGAATTTGTACCTTGCATTCACTGTAAGTAGGGTTTGCATTTAATATATTGCATTTGCTGGAACTCTGTTACTAGATATTTTAGTAAGACTACTTAGCAGAGATCTGCAGTCTTGAATGCCTACTGTGCCTACCTTCAGTTATAGAGCTTGTTGAGAGAAGCCTGATACTGCCATAGTGGATTCCATGAATTCTGTTATAACTCATAGGTTGTTGTTGTTATTGCTGTTACTGCTGCTGCTGTTGTTGCAACAAACTCCTAGAATATTATGGTATTATGATAAGGAGACTTAGCAAGGTACATGGAATATTTGAAATTCTAGAGATTTCTTTTTAAGCATATAAGAACAAATGTGTTCATAACCGGGATGTTCAGGAGCAGGAAGAAAAAGCAGATGTGAATAATACCACTGCTGATAGCACACATTCCTCAACCCCATGGGAACAAAGCACCTTGAATTTCCATATCTATAGAGACTGCATTTTTTCAGGGTGCTTTTTTCTAACTGGATTTGTGGGATTGAAAATGACTTGATGGCACATAATCAGTCAATCAATCAATTAATCGAACATAACTAGCATCTAAAAGGATATAATTGAAAATTGGTTCTGCACACCAAATGAGACTAACGAAGGACTTCTGTCAAGTGATTGAAAATTACCATGAGAGAGAAAGAGAGAATGTCCTACTCATTTTTCTTTAGTGCAGCATCCAGTTTAATCAACAAAACCTGGGCTAAAAGTATTATAAAACATTGAGTTTGAAAATCACAACTTTATGATGTGTTTCTTCGATAACATCTCTGGAAGGTGACAGATAACTGCAAAAAGATTGATAAGAGACAGGTCCTAATAATGCCATCTTTGGGAAAATGTTAGCATGATTTTATACAAAAACGAGAGAGAGAGAGAGAGAGAGGGAGGAAGGGAGAGAGAGAGAGAAGATATTCAAGATGATTATTTCTATGTGCCTTACACTGAAGCAGAACATAAGAACATAAGCAGTCCTGGCCCATCTAGTCCAGCAGTCTGTTCTCATAGTAGCCAACCAACTGCACAAGGAAGCCCACTAAGTCTCCCAGCAGATGACCTTCAGAGGCAGTCATACTGCCATCAAGGCTATTTGCCATTGATCGCCATGACTTCCATGAATTGGTCCAACCTTTTTTTGAAGTCAGCCAAGTTTCATTTTTTATTCCTTCCCCTCCCTTCCCACTAATATGTAGTTTCATCTGAAGCCCAGATAGTTTTCTTAATGGTCTAGTCATAAAATATATCCAAATAGTGATATCTTTGTTTATTTTATTATGTTTCCATCACAATTCTGGGAAGTGTTTGGAAAGCCACATCGTAATTTACTTATTTATTTTATTATTCACATTTCTATTACCACCCATCTCACCCCAAGAGGGGGACTCTGGGCAGTAATTGTGATGAGGGCAAAGTTAAAAAGGAGAGAACAAGAATACCCTAAAGTAAGTAACTATGTACAACTTCCCCAGGCATAGTATGCAAGAACATCAACTGCATATACTACTTCCCGGCATGTCAGTTACATATACCTCTCTGTACATGTCTATTCAGAAATAGGCAAGGGCACCAGCTGAAAAAAACTGTTCTTCTGCAAGTATAGTCAGAAGTAAGTACACCAGATTCAGTTCAGCTTATTCTCTGATAAAGTTATATAATATTGCAGAATCAGTCCTTGCAGGAAATGATACAACAAACTCAGCATATAATAAAACAGCAAAGCTTTTCCACCTTTCCTCTCTTTTCTTTCTAGCAAATACAAAACCATTCATGGAAGCATTTTTTTTTCTGTAGAATTTTGAATAAATGTTATACATATTTGCAAATACAATCCTACAGATATCTCTTCAGATGTAAGCCTAACTGAAAGAAGTTGGTAGTGGGATTTCTATTCCATAAACAGAATTAAACAAATGAGAATCACTCTGCTTTGACTTCATATACAACAGAAAAAATGTTCTCTTCCATCTCTATGGATTTTCTGACCATTGTCTTAGAATATATAACACATAAGTTTTTTAAAAAGCACTTTTATAATTTATGTTTCATGTAACATGCATCAAACTGTTAGCAATGTTCACAGACAAATCTCTGTGCTCATATGGCCTTGGTCAGAAAATAGCTAACCCTAAACTGAATATGGGTGGCAGTTGGGTAAAGATTCTTAATTTACCAGTTTTACCTTCATCAGATTATCTTTGTCCTTGACAGGCTGCAGTGCTCATGCTTCCAGCAACAAGAGGAAGATTATAAACCTTTCATTTGTAAAATGGGGTGAAATGACTATGCCAAAAAGCATCTCTCCTTGGGGTTGGGAAAAAAAAATTTAAAAAAAAATTAGAAAATGGAAACTGAATGCAGGAATAGCTTGCAGGTCTTCAAAGTAAGTTACAAGGGAGGGGTTCAAGTAATTGGAAATAAATGAACAACACTTTCCTATCCTTAATACTACATGTCTTATTTCAGAGTTGAGTTGCCACAGATAGGCTACAACCTGCTATGCTCATCTGTTTCCTTCAAAAGATATCTCAGGCTTATGATATATTCTTGGAATGCAACCCCATGTTTCCCCTGAATCCATTCAAGCTCTTCTTTGAGGTATTAATGGCTTACTTCCCTAATTCTCTGCCTTTTACTGTATTGCATTTTCATTTGTATTGCCAGCTCAGATAGAACGCCTGAATAATTATGTTTCAAAGTAGGTCATGGAAATCCAAGATCAGTAGGTCTAATGTCCTTTGTATACTAGTATCTAGCAATGTCATTTTTTAAAAGAATGTTTTATGCTGATTCAGTGCACTCAGGTTCTTTAGGACCTTTGCTTGAAAGATGTAGATTGTGTTAGATGAATACCACAGTTTTGCTTTATGTTTCATCACCTGCCTTGAGCAAATTAAAGTGCCAAAGCCAAATGTACATTGTATGTTGTGTGGGGTGGCAGAACATCTGTCTCATTTGCTGAGAACCTGAACAGAGATATATCAAGGGAGTGAATAAATCAGCCATGAAACAAAGAAAAGTGTTCACAATCCATAGTTTTACTTTTAGAAATACAGCAGTAGACTTCATTTATTCCATGCTATTAAATGGTCATTCTCTGCTGCCAAATCAATGTTCCTCATTTTTATTTTTATTTTGAGAGGAATGTCTTAACTCATCAACATTACTTTCCAATTGTTTCTCTGAAATCATGACTGTAAACCTGTTAGCAGAATTGGTCAATTGACAGCAATTATGATAGCAGCTTTTATAATGTGATCATTCCATTCAAGGAACAATTGGACCAAGATAGATTTCTGACCCTTTTACACCAGAACTAAACAAATCATAACTGACAACCTCATGAACACAACCTATTAACTTTCTCAAGCTTTTACTTCCCTTTGTTACTCATAGGATTACTATCAATTGTCCATACAACTGATGGAATATATGTGATGCAGAGAGACCTGGTCCAGCTGGTAACTCACAAAAATTAAATTGAAAACTTCAAAATCTCATTCTTCATGCAGCACAGCAGCCACATGCCCTGTAATTTTTTATAATGGACTGTTTTCAGCATCCGGCTTGTAGCATAGTGTGAATTATGGGCGTGTGTCAGATTCAGCTGAACCCCAAAACATAAGGTGAAAGGGGGTAATTTGAACTGAATGTTTAGTTCCTGCAGGCACAATGAACTCACTCTGTTCCATTTTGAGCCTCAACAAAGCCCCTGTCCCAATGTGTTTCTCTAGAAACTAAAGCAAAGAGTAATGCCACAGAAAAACAAATACATAAAAATTTTACTGTGACGGTAAAAATGGTATTGAACCAAAAGCAAGCTAAACTCCAATGAAATGAAAGCTGCATGATGTTTGAGAACTTAAGCCATGATTACTTATTCAGCAGCTGTCTGGATTTTTGCAGTGCAAATCTGGTAGCCAGATCGTGAATGGAGAGAATTAAAAGAAGATTTTAGTTAGATGGTCAAAGACAAAATTAGGGACGACTGCAGGAAATTGGCCCTTGACGATAACAGGTGTCTTGGCTTGAGAAAGAATTGAGGTTGCTGTTTCAAACATAAGATTCAGTCAGACTGACTCTTACAAAGTCAAAATACAACCAAGCAATGAACAGTAATACAAAATTCACATTGTGTAAATATATTCTCTTCAAAGGCATCCCCACCTCTCACTCACAGGGCAAGCATTCCAAGAGTACAAGTTCAGCCCTCCCCTGAAGGGTCTTTGAAATAGCCAGGTCTTTACAAACTTCCTACAGTAAATGTTATCAGGGGCCATTCTTACCTCGGAGGGCAAGCTATTCTATAGGAGGAGACTCCAGCAAAGGAAGTTAATTGTTGAGCCTCTCTTGCTGGATTTCCTGGTGTGCTAGTTCTCTCAACATGTATTCCCTGCTTGTAGATATTGGGCAGCAGGGGTGTACACAGGGTATGGTTTAAACAGTCAATATGGTGGCCGTGATGATGCAATTGAAGTTATCCCTCTTTTTTTCCAGTGTATGTCATATTGGGCACGAAGGTTCTATTTGGAGTAGGCAGTCTCAAGAATCCTCAGGTCCCAAGTCATATGTGGCTTTAGAGGTAATAACCTTGAACTGCACTTGGAAATAAACTGGTAGCGACTGCTGCTCCCATAGTAAAGGGTTTGACTAATTAAAAAATGGGCAGTTACATTCTAATTCAAGTTTCCATATCCTCTTTAAGCACAGCCCCATATAGGGTGAGTTGCAGCAGTCCAGTTTGTAAAGATATATGAAATTTGGCATAGGTATTCTATACAGAAGGAACTACTATTTGGACATATTTTATCACATTCTCTCTCAAAATAACAAGATACAGACTTTTTAAAAGAAAATTGAGAACTTCAATAGAGGTACTCTAAAAACCACTGCGCTGGTTTCTATGAAATTTGACAGGCTTTATCCCCTGATAACGATCTAAAATGCTTGAAAAAATCATGCTACTATTCTTAAAATGAAAAATATACAACTATCTGTACTTCTTACATGCTACTCAAGGAGAAAATGAAACTCCCATTTTCCAAATCTTGTCCTGGATCAGAGCAACAAGCCATGTAAATATAGTTGTCTTTCTGCTCATCCTCAGTTCTGCCTTTATACCCTGCTCTGTACATACATGCTGCTGTTTTTGAACTGTGGAACAACTTAGTGTGTCGCTCCCATGCCATATGCTGAAAGGGGATTGCCACAATGCCTTGGATCATCTGTCTATCTTAGCAGAAAGTAACACACAAAAGTGCAACAAACACTTTTGCATTTAATCCTATATTCTAGTTGTCACATAATGATTGGATAAGTTTAACATTCCATTGAATGTGAATGGGCTGCTAAATGATATGCCACTCTTAACTGAACCATACAAAATCCTGCTTCCAGTACAAAGTGCAATTGTGTTTCAGTCCTTTGTGAATTACAGAATCAATTGAAGCAATTTTAATGAATTATTGTGATTTATTCAATATCCAACTTTGTATTCCACCCATGATTTCATACTTGTTATTCCCAGAGACACCCCAGTTTATCCCTCACAGCGATGATCAGTCCTTCCCGGCTCTTGTCAACCCATGAATGTTTAACAGTCTGGAACAGGCAAGAGAAGAGGGAAAATGATGCTGTGTGAATGGGAAGAGCTGGCCCTCCCTCTCAAATGAATAGTTGAATTCAAATGGTTGAAATGAGCTACCCTACAAAACAATCATTCATCATGAAAGAGCAAACAGCTAATCCAGCTTTTTCTTCTCCAAATTTATATGAAGAGCTTTTCTTCATAAATAGCATTCCAAAGCCATCCTTAGTGATGTTGATGTTTAATTTGAGTTCATTTAAGAATCATTCAGCAGACACATTAATTCCTGCTCTTCCTCCTCCTCCTTCTTTCTGATCCCTTCCTTCCCAGTATCATTGGCTGGGGAAGTTGAACCATGGCTTTTCTTGTCAAGACAGGGACTAAACTACACTATATCCCCACTGAATGCTCCAATCCTAGTATGAGGAATTGTGAGTTATATTCCCCTTCCCAGTTGTTTACATGGGGGGGTTGGGGTGGATAGAGATGAAATTACAGAAACTGTCCTGAACACAGTTCTCTCTCTGTCCTACTTCCACTGCGCATGGCTCAAATCTTGCCTACATTAATGCAGCATACCTAACACTATATATGTTTTGGTGTGCTAATGAGTAGGGATTATTATGATTGGTCATTGCTAAAGGTCATTTTTCATTCAATCCATGCTGCCTTTTGGCTTTAATTTAAGGCCTGATATTAAGGAAGGACATTTCTAAATAATTTATTTAAATGGACTGTCATGATCAAATGATGGAATGCACGGGGCTTATTAGAACCTAAACTCAGTTCATAACAGTCTCTATTAAGATTATTGTCTGTAGAGTAGCAAAGGATTGAGTGGTGGTAGCCATGATAATATAGTAGGTTATCCTCTGTGTAGGTGCCCCTCACCTGAACAGCTGCCTCCAGCCTGGAATCTTCACTTCTAACCCTGCATGACATTCACAAAGAGGCATAAGGGTTGGGCTGATCTAACACTACATTTCCATAAAGACAGCCAGCCTTCAGAATACTTCCACTGTTCATTTGGAGAGTAAAGTTAAACACTTTAAGAAGCCAAGCCCAAATCTAGCCCCATAAAAACATCCCATTTCCCAGGCAGCTCTTCTTGCCTTACTTGCTCAAATATTCTATCCCTTACTTGTTATGTGTATTGTGTTTATGCTCCTTATGTAATGAAACCAATCAATAGCATATTGCTATCCTGAATTTACGTGTTGCAAGATCTGCCCTTGGAGCCCTTAACTGGAATTGTACAAGTAGATATGGAAAAGATTATATACATGCGATTTTCAGAAATAAAAATGGCATAAATACTGTTAGGTGCAGAATGTAAATCAAATTTCATTAACCAGTTCTATAAATTACCATGTAATCTAAATAATTTAGCACACTTGTAATGAATTGGAACATTTTGTCAGGTAACTTCTTGTGCCCTGGAAAAAAATCAATAAAGGTCAATCTGAGTTACAATTTGAGGGAAATCTGGTACAAAATGTTTTATAGATGGTACATAACTCCATCAATGCCAAGAACCTGTTATATAATATCAAAGTTGTGAATGATTATACTGTATGCTTATAATAATGTTTTTATTTATTTATGGCAATGTACCCTCATGTGGGATGATGTCTAAGCTCAAAGGACAACTGAGTGAGACAGCTTATCTACAATTGCTGCAATGTGCTTTCAGTCATACTCACACTAGTCAGTAGCACACTAGAACAAAATAGTCATGGCTAATGCACATACCCTTGCTCAGCAAATCATATTTATTTATTTATTTATATTTATTTATTTATTTATTCAATTTGTCCCCACCCATCTAAAGTGCTAAAGAAAAGTTACGGTAAACAGAAAAATTAACACACACATTCAAACATGACTTTGCAGCAAGGTTCAGCAGTACATAAGTATCTGCATACCAGACTGAGCAGACCAACCAGCCTAAAAATCTGTCTGTCTTTTGCATTTTTAAATGCACTTTGAAGTCAATAAACAAAAGAGTACAAGTGACTGCAATTACAGGGTGCAAGACAAAGAATGAATGAATGAATGCACAAAACTTAAAAAAAATCCAAAAGAGCCAAACAAAAGCAATAAGCAAACCATCAGTGTAAAATGTGTGGGGAAAAAAATAACTAAGCTACTATGTTGATAATGGTTTGCTGAGTTTAGTTATGTGTGTGCGCTCCATGCAAGCTCTTGGCTCTTGCTGTCTGTGGAGCTTTCACAATGCCCTGAAGATGAAGACACTCACTTAATAAAGGCATCCTGAATCTCAACAACAACAGAAAACAAGGAAAATCTATCAAGAAAAAGAGAGCTTTTTCATGATGAAGCACTCTGAATCTAGATGTCATCCCCACTAAGTAGACCAAGCCAACTGCCCTGGAAAATTAACACTACCTTTATTGAGATTGGCTATGATAACAGAATCTTGCAAGTCCATTTGGGCTGTACCCCCTCTTCTTTCTTACACTCCAGTGAATTAGGGAGGTATCTGCCTAAGCCACTTCTGAATGTTGTCTTGTTGTTCTGGACTTAAAAAGCATTTCAGATCCTTTGCCTAGGGGCAAAAGTTCCTGCTTATTTCTGTCAAGGTCATCTTCCTTACTCTCTACACCCATAAACAGATAGTTACAGGAGCAGGCAGAGCACAAAGTGCAAGAGAATGAACTAACAACATTAAAGTGAAAAACTCCAAGAGCTATTTAACCAGACTTAGTCTTTGCTTTTCAAATGAACCCAAAGTCAAAAAGTTAAAAACCAGCCATCCCCAAGTAAACCATCTGTCAGCCCTTCAAGGTAGGCCAGGTCAAAAAACAGACACCACAAGAACTACTGGAACTCCACTCTATTGTTTTAGGGACAAAAGTAACAAGAACATAATATTGAAAACCTGCCAGAGTTTCTCACTGTTTCATCTTGTACCATACAGATCAGAGTAGAGTTATTTCAGTCTCTTTCTCATGTTCTTTGCTTTCCCAAGACTATGTTGCCATTTACATTCTCTTTTATTATATTTTAACAGTTGTGCTAATGGTTCTTGCATTTGTTCATCAGTGTGCTCTTCTACATCATCAGCATAGAACTTATAGAGAAAAATAACTATGTTGATTAAAGTTTGCTGAGTTTAGCTATGCATGTGCACTCCGGATATGTGCTTTGTTCCTGTTCTTGAGGAGATTTCAGAGTGTCTTTGAAAATGGCATCCAGAATGTCAATGTCAACTGGAACCAAGAGCATACACAGAATGCACATCAACCAAGCCATGATGTACCACTAGTACTTTTTGCATTTTTTCATTCTGATAATAGGGGGAAACCAAATGAAGGTTTAGATATTATTAGGGCCCCCAAACCATAATTAATTTAATATTAATCAAATGTTGCACTTGGTTTAAGGCTTCCCAAGAGCTCTATGTTCCATGCCTGATTATCGCAATCACCTCAAAGCAAGCAACTCACACTTAAGATGTTGTTCTCATCAGGTGACTAATTGGTTTTAAAGGAGAGGACACCTCATATACAGTAAGACACCAACTTTTGGTTTCAGCAGGAATTTTTCACGTGGTAAAGTTTTGTCTCTCTGTGTAAAAGGAGACCGGATGTCACCTAGCAAATGACATTTGAGCTATATATTCTTTTAGTGATAGGAATACTTCCTCACTGCCAAAACCTGCACATCAATATTTTGCAGAGAGATAGAGGGATGTTAGCATGTTAGGCTGCTTACTTCTGTTCTGTAAAAGAAGCCAAGAAGAAGGAAAAAAAACACTTATGGGGAGTGGGGGGGAATGTGGAGTGTAGCTATGACTAATGCAGATTATTTAAAAGCATATGGTACAACTCAAACATCAGCCTGAGGCATCCTCCAGGCACAAGATGAATGATAATGCTGCTGTGTCACATTTCTCTGATACTATTCGAAGCAGATTTGTCAAGTGTGACGCCAAGCTTCTCACAGTAACCAAGTTCCTGCTGTGCAGCTGTAATAAGTGGAACATACAGTGTGAAACAGTGGTCTGCAGAAGAGCTTGTCAGTTGCTTTCTTTTCCCTTTTTTCCCAAGGGCTCAAGACAGTACGTCTCATGAAAAAACAAAGTCCTTTGATAGGGTAAGAGTTATTTAGCAATTCACAGAAGGCTTGTTCCTTGACAATCTTCATGCTGAATTCTTAAGGTCAATCTTTAACCAGAGCCATTGTCTATGAGGCAAACTTTTATGACTCCAACTATGCTATACCGCACAGATTGTCACATAAATCTTCCAAAATAAGAACAGAGTTCCATGTCAATGACAATCAGAGTAAAGCCAATTGTTTGGCAGAGTGAAATGGCCACTTCATCAGTAGAAGCCAGGAGAACAGCAATAAAGTGTTTGAAGAAGCGGCTGAATCTCCTCTGGGACTCTTTTGCTAGTCTGCTGCCAGTTGCAATGTTGAAGCAAGATTCAGCTGCCAGCCTGATTGATTTCCATGGAAAGGGAGGGAAGGCATCATTTTCTTCATTACCACTGATAGCAAAATGTTTAGCACCAGCCCTGATGACAGACCTCTTGCAGTGGCATAAACACACCATGTGACTGTGAAGATTTGTATGACAATCATGTTTAGTGTAGGCAAAGTATTGGCAGTTACTGTAGATGTGTCCTTGCACAGGAAGGAAAAAAAAGATATTAGGCTTGAATGAGCTGAACAGGGATAGTCCAACACATTTTGCTGCTAAAGCAAAGTAGTATCTCCATTTACCCAAATCGATATTCATGGTACCCAGGGCCTCAAGAGGAAAAAGGTCCACAAGCACTTCTCCTGATTTATAGTATTAAAACACAGCATAATCAAATAAAGCAACCAAACACATGGTAGCCTTTCAGAGTACCTAACTTTACATATGGGAAGGACTGTTGTTGGAGTTGAAACTGAATAGAATCTATTAAATCCATCCTTGGGCTTTTCCACATTTATATGGTCCTGCTCTTCTGCCCAGAAAATCTTTTTTTTTAAGGGTGTTGCTGCATCTGACTGATAAGCACATCCCCAGACCTAAATTATATTTATAATGATAAGAACAGACTTAGATCCAGAATTTCAAATACAATAATATAGAATGTGAATTTATAAGTAGCATGGGTGACCACTACTATTTTGTTTCCTGACATTTATTATTATCTATTCCAGGCCGCTAGATATTTCCTTTATCTTTAAGATTCCACTGGTATATTTTAAAAGAAGGGAAATATAGAGGGGACAGAGATAAGTTTTGAAGACCCTGTTTCTGAAGTATCGGTGTCACAGGAGTAAAGAAGCAACTTCAGTCAATCACTATGTTCTGTGGCCACATACTGCGACTGGAATGCTAGAGACTGCTTCTGGTGACCTCCACCAATTGATTAAAATAGATAGATGGGCTCTAACTGAAATTATGCTGGGAACCTGATATATCTTGCTGCATACTGGGATGAAAACCATAACATGACCTAAAGTTACACTAGCTTTATCCATAGAAATTATTCCCCCACCAAAAAAAAACAAAAAACAAAGACTATCATTGATAAATCCTTATTCCAAATCTGTTTGCAGGTCATGAATAATTGCATGTGTTCAACCATTAAAATGTTAAAAGAATATTTTTTTTCTGTGGTGCTAAAATCGAATCTCCTTTCTAAAATGACATCTCACTTCTGCAGAATTTACAAAGTCTGCGTATCTTCTTTTTAGAAATATATTACATGGCACCCTACATGGTCCTGTTTGCTGCTGCTGAGAGACATCTGTGAATGAGCTATGCTTGCCAGCCAAGCAACTGGAGGAAGATACTGAGAGCTGAATGTGGATGAGGAGAGGTAGTGGGGAAAAAATGACGATTATATTGGTGTGTAGGAGGGAAAGTTATAAACAGCCTCTATCCCTAAAATGTGACTTCAATCCTATTGAAGCAGTGAGTGCAGGAATTGCTTCCACATTTATGGGAAAGCAAGACCAAATCCAATTATTTCATTCCTCAGAATCTCAAACTTTGCTTCAAATTTGAAGCAAAGAGCCTCCCACCTCACTACCCACACACCATAAAAAATATTGTTTTGTACATAGCTTTCTCTTTAGGCTTTAAGGGAAGCATACAAAGTCTTGCTTGCTTTTCCCAAATCTAATTTCCTATTTGCCATTTTCCCACAGATATTATCAGAATTGCTGTTCATTTGCTGCCAGAATTCTTCTCAAATATGCAACATGTAGATGGGTGAATTTTGCTGTGATGGTGCTTTATCCTAGGAGTCTAATCTGAACAACTTGCTAGGGTTTGGGATTATAAACATAATTTAAGCTACACCGAAAATAATTTGCATGACTTTTCATGATGAAGAAATCAGTGAAACAAAGTGAGGTCCTAGGGTGCTTGCCTTGTGGGAAAGAGTGTTTAAGCAATAATTCCATTTTGATACCTTTCAGCTTCTAACAGAACATAGCCTCTCAGACTTAGTTTCACATGTGTAAAATACTGAAATTGGGGATGGTACCACTTGGAATTCTACAGTGAAATTTCAGATCTGTGATTAGATTTTTTAAAAGCAGTGAACAAGAAAAAAACTGCCACATTCAGGAGAAAAGTTGCTAGCTGAAAGACTATCACAATCACAGTTGGTGAGAGAAAAAACATCTTTTTTAAAAAGATGGATACGGGGTCCAAATTTGGGACAACCACTTCAAAGGAGAGGAAGTCACTATTAGAGCTCTCTTCAATCTAGGTCAGTGTTCTCAGCCAACCTTTCCTGTCTGAGCAATTCTGAGAAATGAAATCCACACATCTTAAAATGGCTGAGGTTGGAAAATACTAACCTAGATGGAATTAAGAACAAACAAATCAGGGCATCCTTCACCAAATGCAAAAATATGCTGAGTAGTGAGTTTGGTTGTGTGTATTATGCACAACAATGTTGAAAAACCTGCTTCATCCTATAGTTAAATTTGGCAGGACAGTTTCCAGCATT
This sequence comes from Candoia aspera, assembly GCF_035149785.1. Lineage (NCBI taxonomy): Eukaryota > Metazoa > Chordata > Lepidosauria > Squamata > Candoiidae > Candoia > Candoia aspera. The sequence goes on from NC_086158.1 coordinate 54,533,930, forward strand.
GTTTTCCTAAAAATTACGCGGCCCCCAAACTAAATCCCAACCCAAATCCAGGAAACATCCAATTTGTTTGGTTTAAATGCCCAAAGTGCCTGAACTCATGAAGTTGTGTTATTGTATGATCATTCCAGAAAATCCCAGTGACATGAAGCCCGTCTGGCCAATAGCTCAGGACAGCAGCAAGCACACCAGATTTTTTTTTTTTTTAGGTTAGACAAAGTTGAAAGGAACCCTTGACCATGGAATACATTTTTTAAAAAGTAAGTGCAAGGTCCTAGTCTCCATCAATTTCTGAAGCAGGCGTGAGAGTGAAGAGGGAATAGCAAATACTAACTATATTTATTTAGTATTCATCCTGAGATAGATTCCTTCTGGTGAGCATTTTCCATAAAACAGGTGAGGAATTTCCACGTATTGCAGGATTTTTATCTCACCTAAGTACTAGCCAGAAAGACCATTTACAAATTAGAACATCACAACATGCCATAAAGAATAGGTTCTGAAACCCAAGCTGAAAAAGAGATGAAGTAAATACATTCCTCATATAGATTACTTTAGCTCTTTCAGGATCTTTCTCATTATCTAGAAATGAGACTACAGCAAAAGTAATATTCATAGAGAATGGGAAGAACAAAAAACAAAACAATGGGGACCGGGACATGCATGTCTGTAGCTTTCTGTATTATGCCTGTTTATACTTGCTTTTCTCCGTGGTAGTGTACTCTGATCATTAGTTAGGCAACACCAGTTTTGGTCTCTGAACTTGATATTGGTAGATTTGAGCATGCAGTCTGCTATCTGGGACTCATTATTTCCTCATCTTAAACATGTTCCTTTGACTGCTTCCCAGAGATGAAGAAAATTGATTTATCTCATGCTACCTCCTTGCCCATTCCTAGTTGACCTAACTTACTGATGTCACTGTATCTGTGAAGGTTCCAGGGAAGATTTTTCAATTCATGAGAGTCAATAGTAACCAATATTCTTAGTTCTTCCATCTGCTATGAGCAACTGATGTAAAAAAAACAGATATTGTGGAGTATTTTAATGGTATAGAAAACAAAACAAAATTATCCCCAAGTGAAGATTTATAGTAGAAAAAAAATCATTGGGATTTCAAATACCTGGTTTACAATAATATCGGGCATTTTCAGGAATAATCTCATCCCTGTAGTTTATAGAACTTTTAAAGTATTAGACTATGGAAAGTGATCTACTTGTCTATCAAATGATTTGTGCATGCGTGTGTGTGTGTGTGAGAGAGAGAGAGATGAGGCAGATCCTGGTTAATATATCAGGTACAATCCAAGATTAGAAGTGATTTTTAACAATTCAAAAAGTCAGGAGAGCATGCAAATGTAATGATTGCCTATTCTAGAACATCATCAGACTCATGAGCAGGATCACAAAGATATCTGATTTATTAAAGAATAGTATGCAGGATCACAAAGAAAGCTGAGAATGAAAAAAGCGTGCCAAATGCAAACTAAAAACCCTAGGTACAAATGAGATCCCTCCCCCCATAGAATCTTCCCAAGCTCACAATCCCAGGTGCTCCTAACGGCTTCTGATGGTCTGTGGGAAAAGTCCTTGAACAGAGCACATAACCCAAACACATTCCATTGAAATGAATATAGATACAGAGCTTGGCACAAGGTTTCACAGCAGCTCCCTCCCAAACAGAAATGCGCATCAGCGCCATGGCATGTGAAACGTTACAATGTACAGTGCACATTGAAACAGTGAACATGACATACTGCCCCCCCAAAAGAAAGAAAACACTAAGCAGCAGGCTTCAAAGGGTAAGCAAGTGGAAACAGTGAATTAAATCAGGAGCATTAACGTGGCGAGCAGACACCCATTCAGGATGAGGAAAGTGTTTCCATCGGACCAGATACTGGAGGGTGCCGTGAAGCTTGCGAGAATCAATGACCTCCTTGACTTCAAAGTGTTGTTGGCCGTCAATAATGATCGGAGCAGGAGGAGGAGGTTGGGGATGCCAGCGGGAAGAGTGGTGGACAGGTTTGAGCAGGCTACAATGGAAAACAGGGTGCAAGTGTTTCAAATTGTGAGGCAGATCCAACTTAACAGTAACTGGATTGATAAGACCAATAATAGGGAAAGGACCAATGAACTTGGGAGCAAGTTCTTTTAGAGGGCTGTGGGGACTTGATGAATTTGGTAGAAAGATACACTTGATCCCCAATTTTGAAATCATGTTGCAAAGAACGACGTTCATCGGCTTGAAACTTGTAAGCAGCCTGGGCATCAGCCAAAGCCTGTTGAATCACTGGCCAGGAATCAGCAAGCTTAACAGCCCAGTCAGAGGCAGAACAGGATTGGGGAGGGGGTTGTGGCAGCTCAGGGATGGGAACAAAGTCGTGACCAGAAACCACACGAAAAGCGGTTTGCCCGGTACTTTGATGGACAGCATTGTTGTAAGCCACTTCAGCAAAAGGCAGAAAGTCCACCCAATTGTCCTGATGGTAGTTAATGTATGCTCTAAGGAATTGTTCAAGGGTGGAGTTCAAAATCTCAGTAGATCCGTCAGTCTCAGGATGGGACAAGTGGACAGTGCCTGTTTGGTGCCAATCAATTTCAAAAATGATTTCCAAAACTGGGAAGTAAACTGTGTCCCACGGTTGCTGACCAAATGGGAGGGGCTACCGTGGAGACGGTAGATGTGGATGAGAAATAGGCAGGCCAATTGCGGGGCCGATGGGACGGACGCACATGGAATGAAATGGGCTTGTTTGGAGAAAAAGTTTTTACAACCCAAATGACAGTTTTCTTCTGACTGGGAGGTAGGTCCACAATAAAATCCATAGAAATCTCATCCCAGGGATGGGATGGGCGGGCCACTGGCTGTAGAAGCTCCTGTGGTTTCCCTCCTTTTCGCTTTGACATGGCACAAACAGGACAGGAAGCAACATAGTCTTTTATATCACGCCTTAAGGTTGGCCACCAAAATTGATGGCGAACCAAATGCAAGGTTTTGACAAAACCAAAGTGTCCAGCAAGTTTATCATCATGGGAACACTGCAAAACATCAGCTCTTAAAGTTTCAGGCACATAAAGGCGGTGTTGCACCCACGCCAGACCGTTTTCAAAAGAAACATTGTCTCTATTAGCTAGCAACCAAGTGTCAGATTTCAGTGCCTGGAGAAAGTCCTTCTGTAATTGACAAGGAACTTGCACTTTCCACTTCCCAGACTGGGCTGTGGGTGGGGATGCCTGTGCACAGGTCTGGCTCCGGGTGACAGCAACTAAGCCCAGTTGTGGTTCAGTGAGAACAGTCCCAACCACATCTGCTACTTGGTCAAGGTCCTGAGGTAAACATGACAAAGCATCGGCCAGAAAGTTTTTCTTTCCCAGAATAAATTTTAACTGGAAGTTAAAGCAACTGAAAAATTGAGCCCAGTGAATTTGTTTAGGACTGAGATACTGGGGGGTGCGGAGGGCTTCCAAATTCCTGTGATCAGTCCAAACCTCGAAAGGGCATTTAGTGCCTTCCAGGAGGTGACGCCAGGCTTCCAAAGTGGCTTTTACAGCAAAAGCCTCCTTTTCCCAAACATGCCACCGGCGTTCAGTTTCAGAAAATTTTCTGGACAAATAAGCACAGGGTTTTAAGTGATTTTCAGAATCTCTCTGTAACAATATAGCCCCAGCTGAGGAGTCAGAAGCATCAACTTGGACCACAAAGGGGTGTTCAGGATCGGGGTGCTGTAGAATAGGCTCAGCAGTAAAGAGGGTTTTTAACTTCTCAAATGCTGCCTGGCATTCAGGCGTCCAATTCAGCACTGCCTCAGTGTTTTTTACTTTGCGTGTCTCCCCCAAGCCCTTGGTATGGAGTAAATCAGTGAGGGGCAAAGCAATCTCAGCGAAGCCCTGGATAAATTGGCGATAGTAATTACTGAACCTGAGGAAACTTTGCAATTGCCTCCGGGTGCGGGGACATTCCCAACTTAAAATCGCCTGAATTTTTTCAGGCTCCATTTCAATGCCCTTGTCAGACACCCTATAGCCCAGATAGTCAAGTTGGGTCTTGTGAAACTCACATTTGGAAAGCTTGGCATAAAGCTTGGCATCTCTAAGCTTGCTTAACACCTGTTTGAGGAGGCGTTGGTGTTCCTCCTCGGCTTCAGTGTAAATGAGAACATCGTCTACATAAACCAGAACTCCTTTAAACAAATGATCATGTAATACTTCATTAATCAATTGCATGAAGACTCTGGTTGCCCCTGCCAACCCAAAAGGGAGGACTTTATACTGAAATGAACCCAGTGGACAATTAAAAGTGGTTTTCCACTCATCTTCAGCTCATATGCAGATGCGGAAATAGGCTTCACGAAGATCGAGCTTGGAGAAAATCTTGCCCTTAGACAAGTGAGCTAACATGTCCTTCATGAGTGGCAGAGGATAGTTGTTGGAAATTGAGACGGAATTTAACCCCCGATAGTCTGTACAGAGTCGAAGCGTGCCATCTTTCTTTTCCCAGAATAGCACAGGGGCCCTAACTGGGGAATTTGCAGGTTCAATAAACCCCCTTGACAGATTTTTGTCAATAAAGTCCCATAATGCCTCAAGCTCCTTCTGAGTCATTAGATAAATTTTTGGCTTGGGCAATTGACCGTTGGGAACCAACTCTATTGTACAGTCAGTTTTCCAATGGTGGGGTAGCTGATCTGCTTCCATTTCCCCAAAGATGTCTGCAAAGTCTTGGTATTGATCAGGCAAGCTTTCTAAACATGCCAAACTAGGGCACGGCATGGCAATTGTAGCCCTTCCAACCCCCGCACTTGAAGCTCTCTCCGCAGTAGGGGCTTGGTAAAACCCATCCTTAAAAGGCAGAGTTCTGTGTTCCCAATTTATATGTGGGCTTCGATAGGTCAACCAGGGAATCCCCAGAATTACCAAGGGGTTGCCAACAGGTGCCACTACAAATTTTAAAGTCTCACGGTGGCTGCCCATTTACATTGAGACAGTTCCAGTGAAATGGGTTGCTGCCCCCCCCCCCACCGCTGTTGAACCATCCAACTATGTGAAGATCAAAGGCTGCTGGAGGGGGAAGCTAGGAAGGTCCAAAGCAGCAACCAGTTCAGGGTGAATCAGACACCTGGAACACCCAGAGTCAACTAAAGCCCAGACCTCTGTAGTCTTTGTGCGGGAGCCCAATTTCACTTTTACTGTTAGAGTGGGACAGTCAGCACGCACCATAGCATCCTCGCGCCCATCCTCCCCCACCTGCCCGCAGGCTCTCTTCATGGCAAATGGCTGGCGTTTCCTGCCGGCTCCTTAGAGTCATCTTCAGCCTCTCCCAAGAAGTAGAATACTTCCTCATCCTTGGCTGCCCCCTTGGCTGCTGTCATCCACCGTGAGGGGGGTGGCAATTTGGCCGGCAGCTTGCCTGCTCGATCTCCAGCCTTGGCTTTTGGGCAATTCACTGCTCAATGCCCTTCCTTTCCGCATCGGAGACACTGACCCCTCACATAGCGCCAATCTCTCTCCTCTTCCCAGGCTCTATAGCCTGGCCGGGCAGCAGTTGTGGCACTTCAGGTTCCCCTCATGGTGGCTGGTGGTTTTTCAGGTCGTCTGGTTTGCATGAAGGTATGCTGGGCGTGCTCAGCCTTGCCGGCCAGACAGATCTATTCGTACAATGACTCTGGGTCGTCTCTACACAATGCCCATCATAGGACATCCCGGCTGAGTCCCTCTTTCAACCGTTCTATTAAGGTTGACTCAGACCAGTTGGGGATTTTCCCCGCTAAAGCCTTAAACTCCAGGGCGTAATCAGCTACAGACAGCTGGCCCTGGGTAAGATCCTTCAGCGCCTTCTTAGCTCTTGCCCTGGCCAGAGGATCCTCAAAATGCAGCTTTAACACCCCCATAAAGTCCTCGAAATACTCAAGTTCAGGGGAGTCAGCCTCACTTAATTGAACATACCAGTCAGCCACTTGACCCTTCAACTTGGTGGCAATGGCAGTTATCTTAGCCTCTTCGGAAGGGAAGTATGCTCCAAACTGCCTCATGTAACTTTTGGCATTGGTTAGAAAGAAAGATAACTTGGTTGGATCCCCATCAAACTTAACAGAGAAGTCTTTCACCCCCACTCCTGTTGGAGCAGAACCGGCGGCTGCTTGAGTGGTAGTTGTCGCTCTGCAGGGTGGAGATTCATCCCCGAGCCATCTCTGGTCCCGCTCCGCCAGCAGTCTGGGTGGGAGGATGGGGGATGGTTGTGTGAAGCTGGGACCTCCGTCGTGCCTCCCCTGCCCCCCCAATGATAGAGACAGGTTTCTTAACATGTACTCCAATGATTCTATTTTGGCCTCCACCACTCTTAGCCTTTCAGAGGTTTGAGATTCCTCCCTCCCTCACGTGTTAGGCTGTCTCTCCATTGACACCGTGGTAAATTCTATGTCTGGGGTCAACGGGAACCGATGCAATTCTCCCAATGAATCCCAGGTGATCAACTCTGCAGGCGATTCGCTGGGTGCCGGTTGCTCTGGTTCTCCCTCATCATTAGATTCCTCCACCTCAGGGCTGGAACTCGAATCTGAAGGTTTGGGGGGTGGGGGGAGACTCAGTTCTCTGCTCCTGACCATCAACTCAGGCATCAAGCTAGCCGGCTCCTCAAGTCCCCCGGTCGTGAGCTTGGACTGGCCATCGTTAACTATTTTCCCTCACAAGAAACTAATCTTGGTAGGAGCTAACGGTACAACTTTGGTGATTCTCAGCTTTATGTAATGATTGCCTATTCCAGAACACCATCAGACTCATGAGCAGGATCACAAAGATATCTGATTTATTAAAGAATAGTATGCAGGATCACAAAGAAAGCTGAGAATGAAAAAAGCACGCCAAATGCAAACTAAAAACCCTTGGTACAAATGAGATCCCTCCCCCTGTAGAATCTTCCCAAGCTCACAATCCCAGGTGCTCCTAATGGCTTCTCCCTGACAGCTTTCAAGCAGAAATCAGCCTTGACTGTTCTGGATCTTGGCCTTGCCAAATTCACTTAGATCCCTGGACTCCCTGTCCATTATCTTTCCAAAGAGCTGGACCACACCTTTAAGTGAAACACAAGGTACAGGATAGATGCCTTTTGGATAAGGAGATAACTTTTAGGAGTCTAAAAGAATCTAACCATCTCCCAATAATTTGCAACCAAAGATCAGCCTTTGTTAGCCAGGAGGAATACATCCTTTATCCTGGATCTTGGATGTTCTCAGTGGTGTTCTCAGTGGTGTTACTAAACTTCACCTCTAGGGTAATGGTCTTCCCAGCCAAGGTCTTCACGATCTGCATGTTCTCACACAACTCAAGCTTTTCTTAGCAGGTAGCAAAGAAAATGAAAAGTCAGGAAGAGATTTGGTCTGTTTCTGTACCCCCACAAATACACACTTTTTAAAAAAACATGAACACATAAAAAACAGGTAAAGAGGTTTTAAGCCATGCCTAAACTGTACTAAAATGGGCAACTACCTCATGTTTTGGAGGAGGCCTTTTCCACCAAAAGGCCTTACAACAGAAAAAACAGAAGTTACTGTCAGTGTTTGATGCATCTGCAGTCACAGAATCTGCAAAGGTACCCCACTGAAGATCTGAGCATGAGGGATACACTGTATGGCAGTAGGAAGCCATTTGGATAATTTGGACCTATGGTGTATAGGGCTTTATATACCACAATGAGCACCTTTGAATTAGGCTTGGAGTGCAGTTACTTGTGTACCTTGTGCTGAAATCTTGTATAGAAATAAACCTTGTGTAGAAATTTTGTTTCTACACAAGGATGATGTGACACTCCGTAGTTGCCACTCACTACCTGTGCTATCATATTCTTGCCAAGCAGCAGATGTCTTCAAAAGCTGGTCCAACTACACACTGCAGCTATCAGGATTTTTATCACTAGCTCTCTAGCCTCCATGAAGGGGCACAACTGGTTTATAAGCCAAACTTGATAAAACGAACCCCTTGCCACAGATGTTTTATGGTTATTCAATGTTTGCACTAGATCCAGGACATGCAAAATGCAGTTCCATCCAGAAAAGGGATATCTAGCCTCAAGTACTAGGAACAACTTCATTTTTTGGAAATTTGGCTTCAGTTTGTCCTTCCATTTCCAACCCCTTAGAGTCTCAGTTTGCAGAAAAGGAGAAATACAGTATCCAAACCCGTGCCACATTTTTCTCAGTAGCTTCATACAGACCCTAAATAAAATAGGGGACAAATTGAAACCTTTTGAAGATCCTCCCAAATAATTCCCAAGGGGTTGAGCAGAGCTTTTCCAAGACTTTCTTCTATTAGTGTCCAAAGGAGAAGGAGTATAACAGAGTCCCTCTGGTGGGATGAGATGGGCAGTGACAAATTTGATAAATAAATAAATAACCACTGCAAAGTAGTGCCACTAACTCCCAGCTCTCTCACAGTCAACTGCATCAAAAGCTACAAAGAGATTGAGGAAGATTAACAGTGTTGCAATCCCCGATCTGATAGTACAGATCATTAGTCAAGGCAACTAAGTCCATCTCCATCCCAAATCTAGATCTGAACCCAGACTGGAAGTTCTAGAAAAGCCAATTCCTCTATTAATTTCTGTGTGACCATATTGGGCTCTTAAACCAGAAGAAAAAGAATCACTCTGAAAATCTGCAATGCTTTACCTAATTGTACAGACCTAGTTTCAGGTTTGGGAATAATTTGCATTGGTGTGCAATTGGATGTGATAATTTTACTTTTGTCTTTTACTTTTATTTTAATAGCAAAAATAGTTAAATCAATACATTTATGAATACGACTATACTATTTTTTTCAACTATGTCTGTCCTACTTTCAATTAATTGCTGAGCTTTCTATAATTTGCCAGATGAAGGATGCCAAACTACTTAGAGATAATATCATTTAATCTCTGTCTGTCTGTCTATCATCTATTTTATCCATCATCAGCTAAAAGAGAAAGAGAGACAGACTTAATAGAGATCACAGGCTGTGAAAGAAACACATTTTTAATATATTAATTCAGTGGTTTATCTCAAGGTAATTCATTATCTGCCCATTTGTGATCTTTGTACAAAAATCTCAGCTTTCAGTTCTGGGAAAAGTGTAATCCAGTTGTTTTCTCTATGTCCAGGCCGTATTTCAAAGTTAGCAGCTTCACACCTATGATACTTGTATAAAATTTGGCAGGCAAACACAGTCTTTCTTTATACGTGACGCTCTATTTATACTTGAGCAACATTTTCCCATAAAAAAATTAAAAATACATTTTATAACTGTGACAATAACTTCAGGAAACATAATGTTGTTAGTCTTGATTTAAGCCAATGTGAACAGGGATGTTTGTCACTCAGCCTTTCCCAGTAACACGTCAGTTTATTCTTTAGAGGTAGCATATTTCTCATTCTGGTGCTCCAGCTATACAAGAACAGGGATAGAGCAGTTTTACAAGAGCACATAGCACAGCATTAGTTATGACTAGCCTGTGGGCAGCAAGCTCACTTGAGCGAGCAATCAAGAGCCATAGGACAAGCCAGTAAACCAGACCAAAGAGTAATTCAATGCAATCAATCAATAAGCAGGGTCAAGGAATGGATTAAAAGTCAAGACCAAAAAGGCACTTCAGCAATGAAAGACAACCAGGAGGCAGAGAATGAAGAATAAGACAAGGATGATTGGCATGATATGCATAGTAGAACTGTACAAATAATTCAGAAGAAGTATGTCAGAGCTTACAGAAGCGCATACAAAGCAACTAGCCATCTCTTATGAAGCACAGGTATGAACCCGGAAAAAGATGCAGCTGCTTCGATGATTTGAAGTGAGATGCTTCATATGCACTCTTGCACATTGTGAAGCATCTCTTTCAAAGAATGAACATAGCCCTAATGCATACTTACCATGCATTATCAAGATTGTCAGTTGCTATGGTATCATTATCATGCTGTCATTCATGAGAAATAAATCCTCATTGCCCTTTGTTTCCAATGAGCATAAGAAACCCACCTGAATCCAACCAGTTTACCACAAAGACGAACCAAATTAGTATGTGACAGTATCTCTGGCCTGCTGTTTATCACCAACCATAAATGTTTGGGCACATGGTGCATCTGAATATGAATATTTTCCATGAATTTGGTTTGCCACCTTAAAAAAAAGTAGGGGTCAACATCTTACGTTAAGTCAGTGACTTAAGAGTGTTTTTGTCTCTGTTTTACATGCATGTCTGCATCCATTTAGCAGCTTACTCAGGAGACCCAGTCTTATTTATTTTTTATTCATTTTATAGACTTTAGAGGCCACCCAACTCCAGAGGACTCTGAGCAGCTTACATATTAAAAGTCATGAATGATAACAAACAAAGAAAAATATCATGAACATCTGGAATTACATAGCACAATACCACCAAACAGAGCAACATAACATTCAAACACTGCCAACAATCTACTGTCGTTAGGAAGACTCTTTCCAGGTGACTTGCTCAGACTGTAGCCCAGGTAACATTGTCTCTTACTACCATGGGTAGCCACAGATATCAAAGTCAGGAGACCCAGTCAGAGCAGAATTGTTTCTTAAAGTTCCTTAATCAAATGTGTAGGGTCATGCAGAGGAGTTTTCAGAGCATCTGCAAGACAAAATCACTCAGATCTGCTCCACGTTAGATTCCAAGCATGAGGCAGGATCTATGGAGATACCAGGGGAGCATACTTACCATGTTATCTGGGAACAGTTTGATCCTGTTGGACCCGAGGAAGTGGACAGGATCCTCCGGACAGTAAATGCCACCACTTGTCATCTAGACCCGTGTCCCTCCTGGATGGTGAAAGCAGCTCGGGGGGTGACATGTGGATGGGTCCAGGCGATGGTTAATACATCCTTGACAGAAGGGGAGTTTCCAACTGCCCTTAAGGAGGAGCTGGTACAACCCCTCCTCAAGAAACCATCGCTGGACCCTACTGTACTGGATAATTTTTGTCCAGTCTCCCATCTCCCCTTTTTGGGGAAAGTGGTTGAGAAAGTGGTGGCATTATAACTCCAGAGGATTCTGGAGGAAATGGATTATCTAGAATACTTTCAGTCAGGTTTGAGGCCTGGATATGGGACAGAAACAGCATTGGTCACACTTATGGATGATCTCTCGTGGGAGCGGGATGGGGTAGTGCATCCATCCTTGCTCTTCTTGACCTCTCAGCAGCTTTTGATACCATCGACCATGATATCCTTTTGGGTCGGCTCAGGGAGTCGGGGGAGGGTGGCGTAGTTCTGCGCTGGTTCACCTCCTTCCTCCAGGGCTGATCCCAATCTGTGGTGATAGGGAGTGAGAGATCCGACCCTCAACCTCTCCTTTGTGGGTGCCACAGGGTTCAGTTGTCCCTCCTCTCCTATTCAACATCTACATGAAACCGCTGGGCAAGATCATCCATCACCACAGAATGAGGTATCATCAATATGCTGATGATACTCAATTGTATATCTCCATCCCGAGTGAGGTAAGTGATGCTGTGACTGCCCTCTCTCAGTGCCTGGGGGTTGTAGTGGTCTGGATGGGGAATAACAGGCTTCAGCTGAACCCTGGTAAGACGGAGTGGCTGTGGGTTAAGGGTTCCTCCATATCTGGGACTTTGTCATCTTTAGTTCTGGATGGGGTTGCACTGCCCCAGACAGACCCAGTGCATAACCTGGGAGTCCTCATGGACTCATGGCTTCTGCTCAAAGAGCAGGTGGCAGCCGTGTCTAGGAGGGCCTTTGCACCAGTTCGTGTTGTGTACCAGTTACGCCCTTTCCTGGATCGGGAAGTCCTTTGGACAGTCACACATGCCCTTGTTATCTCCCATATAGACTACTGCAATGCGCTCTACATGGGGCTACCCTTGAAGAGTATCCGGAAGCTTCAGCTGGTCCAGAATGCGGCCACATGGGCTATTTTTGGTGCCCCTAGAAGGGCAAACATAACACCTTTGCTATGTGAGCTTCATTGGATACTAGTTTGCTTCCAGGTCCAATTCAAGGTGTTGACTATCACCTTTAAAGCCCTACATGGTATGGGATTGGGTTACCTGAGGGACCTCCTCTTCCCCGCATCATCAGCCCGTCCCACCTGATCATGCAAAGAGGGCATGCTACAGACCCTGTTGATAAGAGAATTCCATCTGCCGGGGTCCAGGAGGCGGGCCTTCTCTGCAGTAGCACCCACCCTTTGGAACATCTTGCCCCCAGAGGTGAGATTAGCCCCATCACTCCTAGCCTTCCGGAGGAAGTTGAAGACCTGGCTCTGCCACCGGGCTTTGGGCAGGGTGGAGAATCACCATACTTGGGACTGGCTAGTGCCCTGAAGTGCCCCTCCTACATAATGACTGAAGAAGATTGCAGCCATCTGGATTGTATTAGATGGGGTAGTTGAGAAATTGTTTTAGAGGGATTTTATTGGAATTTTATTATATATTTATTGTTTTATATTGTAAACCGCCCAGAGTCCCTCCGGTCAGAGGAGATAGGCAGTGACAAATTTGATAAATAAATAAACAAATAAATAAATATTACAGTCAAAGAAAATTGGTACAATATTATTTTTGCTGGAGTGTTGATTGCCAAAATTGTCCTGGCTTAAACAAAGACCATGCTGAGATGAGGAGAATGTCTCTAGTGTTTATTTACCTGCTATAGTAGACAGAAAATCCTACCAAACTGAAGGAGCATGGGTCTGTTCTGGGTTTCTTTGAATGACAGTTCAAAGCCTCTAAACTCCGCATGAGTTTTCCCCCCTGGATAGGGGCCCCCTCTTGCTCACCATACTCATAACAAAAATATATCATTCATATTAAAAAAAAAACTGCTGGAAATGCAATAATCAGGTTGGATCATTTTTTTGTTGTTGTTGTTGACAATGTCAAAAAGCTCAACAATTCTGGAAGATGATTTATCCTAGAATGAAACATGACAGCTGGCAGGAAGAAAAAAGCCAGTATATGCAATTTGTTTTAAATCCAGCCTAAAGCTTACTCATTACTAAGCCTTGTATTCAGATAAAGTATACCAAGTTGGCTCTCTATAGGATACTTTATGCTTCTGACTGGAAATTATACATAATTCTTTCTTTAGAAGAATGACAGAGTAAGCTATTAGAGTGCTGTATGTGTCAATGTCAAAACTTTCTATTTAAAAAACAAGTCTGATACTAAATTTAATTCAACTTGAAAACAATTATGGACTACAACTCTGCACATGGACTTGTATCACATCCGAAGTTTGGGTTTCTTTTAACATAATGCTTTAATATATTACCTCTTGCCTGATTCATGATAAAAAGGACAGACTTTTCAGATGAGATAAAAATTTCATGTTGGGTCATTTTATATGCAGTACTAATCTAATCTCACGTAGAAAATTCCATTTTATATAACCTATAAATCTCTTTTCAATTTCTTTTTTGTTCCTTTGTTTCTCCCCCCCCCTTTTTTTCTTGTTTATGCTTTCAAACATCTGTTTAAATAAAATACAAATTTTAAAATATACTTTAAAATGTGTCAACTGTTGCTTAGTCAATGGCCACAAATTTTCATCTTTTATCCCTGTCTCTTTCAATAACCACAAAGCCACTCTGTTATAATTCAGCTGCTTTCTTAAAGGCCAAACTAGATAAGAAGCAAATGGGTTTTCCTAAGATATATTTTAAAACATAAATAACTGCAGTATCATATTGGAACAAGGTAGTGGCTTTATCTTTTCCTTATCGAAAAAACCTCTTAAAAGATTCTGGTAGCTCCAATAATGGGAATGGCAGGCAATAAAGCAGAGAGGAGAGGAGAGGAGAGGAGAGGAGAGGAGAGGAGAGGAGAGGAGAGGAATCAGGCTGAGAAACCAGTGACTTGCTGAAGGCATAGATGGAGCTTGAACTTCATGACTCTGCTCTTTCTTAAGTTCTTTAAATTAATTTTTTTCCCTAAATGCTTTCCTAATCTCCCCAAAGCAAGAAATTATATACAGTATTGTAGCCAGCATAAAGTCTTACCTCCTCCTTAATCTTAATATGGAGAAATTCTAGGAAAAATGCTGTGAAAAATCGATGCTGTTTGGTCCTCAATGTAATGGTTGCCTAATCCCAAATACTCAGTCTCACAAGCTCGGGCTTAAAGATAACTGATTTATTAAAGGAATAGTATGCAAATACAGAGAAAGCTGAGAATGAGCAAAAGCGCGCCAAATACAAATTTAAAAGCCTTGCCTTCAATCCAGCCCCGCCCCAAGCACCCGTCGGCCCACACCCCCTCCCAGGTGCTAGGAACCGTTACACACGCCTGGGAAAGTAACCTTGAACAGGATTGCAAACCCAAACATACATTCCAAAGATCCAAAATAAAGGAGAGTGCAGGAATGGAAAAACCCCAACATGAGCCAGGCGGGTATACACATAAAATGGCTTGACATGTGAAACGTTACAATGTTAACAGAACATTGAAAGGACAAACATGACATATTGCCCCCCCAAAAAACAATGCTAAGGAGCGGGTTTGTCAGGATATGTAGAGTGGAAACGAGCAACTAGGCGGGGCGAGCGCACATCAGGAGCGGAAACCCATTCAGGATGAGGGAAATGTTTCCAGCGAACGAGGTACTGCAAAGCGGAATGCTGGCGGCAGGAGTCCAAGATTTCCGAAACCTCGAAGTGTTGTTGGTTATCAATCATGAGAGGAGGCAGTGGAACCGGTTGGGGATGCCAGCGGTCCGACGGCAGATAGGGCTTGAGCAAACTGCAATGAAAGACAGGATGTAAACGTTTGAGGTTATGGGGTAAATTGAGTTTAAAGGTAACAGGGTTAATTTGTGCCACAATCGGAAAAGGACCGACAAACTTAGGACCAAGTTTCTTTGAGGGTTGTGGAGACTTGATGAACTTGGTAGACAAGTAGACCTTATCCCCCACAGCAAAAGGAGGTTCGCGGGAGCGTTTGGCATCGGCATGACGTTTGTAGGTGGTTTGGGCATGTAGCAGAGCTTGTTGAATGTTTAGCCACGAGTCTTTGAGAGTGTCCGCCCAGTCAGTGAGAGAGGCTGGTAGGGGCTGTGGGTGCGGGAGTTCAGGGATGGGGACGAACTCCCACCCGAAGACAGCCTTAAAGGGAACTTGACCAGTGCTCTGATGCACGGCGTTGTTATAGGCCACTTCAGCAAATGGAAGCAAGTCCACCCAGTTGTCCTGTTGGTAATTGACAAAAGCTCGAAGATATTGCTCGAGAGTAGAATTAACTGCCTCAGTGGATCCATCCGTCTCTGGATGCCAAGCGGTGGATAGGGCTTGCTTTGTGCCCAGCAGTTTTAAAAAAGCCCACCAAAATTGTGACGTAAATTGTGTACCTCTGTCACTCACCAAACGGGCGGGGATACCGTGAAGGCGGTACACGTGAACGAGGAAGAGGCGTGCCAGTTGTTGCGCAGTGGGGATAGAAGCGCATGGGATGAAATGGGCTTGTTTTGAAAAAAAATCTTTGACCACCCAAATGACGGTTTTTCATTGACTGGGGGGTAGGTCAACGATAAAGTCCATGGAGATGTCTTGCCACGGGAAGGACGGAGTGGCAACTGGTTGGAGGAGACCTTGAGGCTTGCCAGTCTTGCGCTTTGTGGCTGCACAGACAGGGCATGCAGTGACATAGGCTTTAAGGTCTTTCAGCAAAGTTGGCCACCAGAATTGACGCCGAATTAGATGAAGTGTTTTTAGATATCCGAAATGTCCAGCTAACTTGTCATCGTGGCAACACTGAAGGATGGTTTTGCGCAAAGCGTCAGGCACATAAAGACGATCGTTGCGCCAAGCAAAATTGTCAGTGAAAGTTACAGTGTGTAGGTTAGCTTGAAACCAAGTATCATTTTTAAGGTGGAATAGCAACTGTTGTTGCAAATCTGATGGAATTGGCAAGCGCGGTGAGCAGCCGGGAGGCGGAGTGGCTTGAGGCTGCATTTGGCGCGCTCGTGCTTGGCTGCGTGTCACTGCAGCCAAACCCAATTGCTTTTCAGTCCAGACAGTACCTTGAACTGTTGGCCCTGGGCCAGCATCCTGGGGTCTGCGGGAGAGCGCATCGGCTAAGAAGTTTTTCTTGCCTGGTATGAATTTGAGGGTGAAGTCAAAACGGCTGAAAAACTCAGCCCAGCGAAGTTGTTTGGGGCTGAGTTTACAACTGGTGCTTAGTGCCTCCAGGTTCTTATGGTCAGTCCAGACTTCAAAAGGGTTCGAAGCCCCGTCTAATAAGTGGCGCCAAGTCTCTAAAGCAGTCTTTACAGCAAAAGCCTCTTTTTCCCAAACATGCCACCGTCTCTCTGTTTCGGTGAATTTGTGAGAGAGGTAAGCACAGGGTTTTAAGGTGCCAGACTGGTCTGACTGGAGCAGTAGCGCTCCAACGGAGAAATCAGAAGCATCCACTTGTACCACGAAAGGTTTGGTAGGGTCTGGATGCTGCAAAATTGGTTCGGTAGTGAAGATTTGTTTGAACACTTCGAATGCCTGTTGACAGGCTGGAGTCCATTTAAGGAGCGCTCCTGGGTTTTTTGAGCGCCGCGTATCCCCCTGCGCTTTAGTTTTCAACAGTTCAGTAAGGGGGAGGGCAATTTCAGCAAAATTTTGGGCAAATGCCCAATAGAAATTGGCGAATCCAAGGAAACTTTGTAATTGTCTCCTGGTACGTGGAGGCTCCCATGCTACAATAGCTTCCACTTTGGCAGGGTCCATTTCAATGCCCTTAGCGGAAATCCTATATCCCAGATAATCAATTTGTGATTGATGGAAGGCACACTTGGACAGTTTAGCATACAACTCCGCTTTTCTCAATTTAGCAAGCACTTGACGCACCAAGTGAATATGTTCTGACATGGTTTCAGTATAAATCAATACATCATCCAAATACACCAGTACTCCCTTAAACAGGTGGTCGTGCAAGACCTCATTGATAAGTTGCATAAAAACCCCAGGTGCCCCCGACAAACCAAAGGGTAAGACCTTGTATTGAAAAGCCCCGAGAGGACAGTTAAACGCTGTTTTCCACTCGTCCCCTTCTCTTATGCAAATGCGAAAATAGGCTTCTCTCAAATCCAATTTTGAGAACATTTTGCCTCTGGCCAGATGTGATAACATATATTTGATCAGGGGCAAAGGATATTTATTTAATATTGAGACTGCATTGAGCCCGCGGAAATCGGTACAGAGCCTCAATGAGCCATCCTTTTTTGCTCTAAAGAGGACAGGAGCCCCCACCGGGGAGTTAGCCGGCTCAATGAAACCCCTAGCCAGGTTTTTGTCAATGAACTCCCTCAGCATAGCCAGCTCTTTGGGAGACATGGGGTAAATCTTTGGGTGAGGTAACTTTACATTAGGTAAGAACTCAATGGCACAGTCTGTTTTTCGGTGAGGTGGCAAGCGATCTGCTTCCTTCTCCCCAAACACATCAGCCAGATCTTGGTATTGGCTGGGTAGCCCTTCTAGTGGCGAAAGGGTTTGTACTGTAGTGTTAGCCACCCGACCTCCCTCCATGTCCTCTAACAAGTCCTTTTCAGGTACTTTATAAAATCCATCAGCAAACGTTACAGTTCTATGCAGCAAATGATAAAGGGGTTTTGTTGCACAAACCAAGGCATTCCCAAAATCACCAAAGGCCCCCCCACCGGAGCTATGACAAAAGGCAATTTCTCCCAATGGGAGCCCAATTGCAAAGCTACCAGTCCTGTAGAGTGGGTGACTGCTTTCCCCCCCGCCATAGTCCCATCCAATTGCGTGAAGATCATGGGCCGTGGCAGAGGGAACATGGGCAGTTCTAGGGCAGCTACGACATCAGGATGCATCAGCGAACGAGAACAACCCGAGTCCAGCATGGCCCAGACTTCGACAGTCTTAGTTCTAGAGCCCAATTTTACTTTGACAGTCATTGTAGGGAAGTTCCCACTCACCGAATCGTGGTCGCGCCTGGTTTCTTCCACCTGTCCAATGGCGCCCTTCAGGACAGGTGGAAGGCGTTTCCCACCAGCTGGTCAAATTGTAATTCCTCATCCTCATCCCCGAATGGGAGGTCTGGAGGGTCGAGTACAGCGCAGGCAGCCTTCATCTTGCGCGGTAGGGATGGCAATTTTCCCGGCGCTTTCCCGGGCCACTTTTCTGGTCGGCGCTTTGGGCACGAAGTAGCACGATGCCCATCTTTCCCGCATCTTAAACACTGCCCTTTCACCAATCGCCGTTCCCTTTCTTCCTCCCAGGGTTTCGGTTTAGGGCGACTTGAAAATCCCGCTGCACGAGCCCCCTTCACGGCTTGGGTCTGTCTCAGCTCCTTACTCTGGGCATACATTTGTAGGGCGCTTTCCGCACTACCTGCCAACTGTATCCAGCTGTACAACGTTTTGGGATCGTCCCTGCACAAAGCCCAACGGAAGATTTCCGTCTCCAGCCCTTGTTTGAACATCTCCACCAAAGTCGACTGGGACCAGTCTTCCACCTTCCCCGCCAGGGCTTTAAATTCTAAAGCGTAGTCTGCGACAGAGAGGGTCCCTTGGTAGAGTTTTCTTAGGGTGTTCTTCGCTCTCTCTTGGGCTAAGGGGTCTTCAAAGTGCTGTTTCAGCGCCCACAGAAACTCATCAAAGTCCTCTAACTCCGTGGCCTCAGCTTGGCACAACTGTACATACCAATCAGCTGACCCCCCCCCCCTTCAGCTTATTGGCAATGAAGTTAATCTTGCCTTGTTCAGAGCGGAAATTTCGACCCCAATCCTCCATATAGTGTCTAGCATTGGTAATGAAGAAGGAAAGCGTGGCAGGGTCCCCATCAAACTTCACCCCAAAGGGTGGGAAGGTCCTTACCAGCTCCACTGGCTGTGTTGGCTCTGCAAACAACAACGTGCGTCGAGCCGCCAGTGGTGGCCGGTCTCTGGACGCCCTTGACTCTCTTCCCCCCACTGGTCGGGGGGCTCGAGTCTTGCTTCTCCCCCTGAATGACAGGGAACTCCGTCGGGGGGGAAACAGCTGAGAGGGTTCCTCTTCCCAGTCTTCCTGTAGGGACCCCGAGCTTTTGGTGGCATCCTTGATGAGGGTCACTCTCATTTCCATTTTGTCCTCTATTGCCTTCATGTGGGCAGGGGTGACAGGCTCTTCTAAGGGTCTACTGGTTACTACCACCCTCGGTGATAAGGGGATTTCGGGTTCCCAGGATGGTTGTGGAGATCCCCTCCCCGGTGCTGCTCCCACCTCGGGCTGGGGTTGGAGTACACCCCCTGTGGCACCCTGCACCGCTGACAATAGATCATCCAGTTGGACATCTCGCCTCTCCCGATGTGCTGCCCTTTGCGCTCTCGAAGTTGGAGCTATTAGAGTCCTCGTCGGGTCCGGCTCTTCTTCGCTCCCTTCACTCTCGCAAAGCGGAGGTTCGATCATCGCTAGTGCTCCTCTCTACCCAACTTTGGATGGGGCTAGTGGAAAGGATATAAATGATTCTCAGCTTTATGTAATGGTTGCCTAATCCCAAATACTCAGTCTCACAAGCTCGGGCTTAAAGATAACTGATTTATTAAAGGAATAGTATGCAAATACAGAGAAAGCTGAGAATGAGCAAAAGCGCGCCAAATACAAACTTAAAAGCCTTGCCTTCAATCCAGCCCCGCCCCAAGCACCCGTCGGCCCACACCCCCTCCCAGGTGCTAGGAACCGTTACACACGCCTGGGAAAGTAACCTTGAACAGGATTGCAAACCCAAACATACATTCCAAAGATCCAAAATAAAGAAGAGTGCAGGAATGGAAAAACCCCAACACGAGCCAGGCGGGTATACACGTAAAACGGCTTGACATGTGAAACGTTACAATGTTAACAGAACATTGAAAGGGGAAACATGACACTCAACCACCCAAAAGTGCCTCACCACTATTCACTAAATCATATTCTATGTTCTTCATGGTTAACCCAGCTCCATTTGCCACTGCACAACTATAAGTGCAATAATTATTCATATGAAAGTGTGTGTGTGTGTGCGTGTACATCTTGGCGGTGTACCCTGAAACTGTGGACTTGGTACACTTTGGAACCTTATGTGTTCTAGTGTAGCATAAGCTCTAAAATAGATTTAATCAAACAAAAACAAAAATCTGTAGAAAATCTCTTAATCCCTTTCCTCAAAAATGGAAAAATTCCAGCCCTAACGGGTCCAGCAATTCTTCTAAGCAAATATTAAATGACAGCAAGTTCTTGTCCAGCCTTAAGCACAGAAGCTGACTAATGACCTTGGGCCAGTCACTCTCTTAGTGACTGGCCAACTCACTTCTCAGGGTGGTTGTTGTGGGGAAGGTATGAGGAAGAAGCATTATGTATGCTGCCTTGAGTTGTACAAATAAAGGTGAAAGAAATGCAGCCTCTGGCCACCAAAACGTTGTCTGCAAAACATTGTCTGAAAAAAATTGTTTTGCAGACACACCAAAACATTGTCTGCAAAACACTGTCAAGAAGGAAGGAAGGAAGGAAGGAAGGAAGGAAGGAAGGAAGGAAGGAAGGAAGGAAGGAAGGAAGGAAGGAAGGAAGGAAGGAAGGAAGGAAGGAAGGAAGGAAGGAAGGAAGGAAGGAAGGAAGGAAGGAAGGAAGGAAGGAAGGAAGGAAGGAAGGAAGGAAGGACAGCCTCTGGCCACCAAAACATTGTCTGTCCCCATGCTGAACATGGAAACAACTATTTCCTTTCCTTCTCAGCTGCAGTTTCTTGTTCATACAGCTTTGAAACAGAGCATTCCAATTTTGTTGTCATGTTTTGTCAGGCAGCAAAATTCTGTAGGATGACAACACTTTCATTAAAAATGGAACTGTAAAAATGTAACAATTATGTTTTTGAGAAACTAGTATAAGCTCAATTGAAATCAATCCTTCAGATCTGGAGCTTCTTTACTGCATCACCTTTACAATTTATTTGGATTTAATATGCCTATTTTTAAAAATGTCTCCTTCCAGTTTCTTGGAGTTCTTGGAGGTTACCAATTCATCCTGTGTCTTTCCAATGCGTGCTATGCAACAAGAGTGCTCAGAGGCAATACTACAAGTCTGGGTGCAGAGGACAGCGCTGGAGATGTTCAGATAATAACACTGAGCTTAAACGTGTCATTTAGAAACAAGAGAAAGAATCAAAATTTAGTTCTGCTGTAACGTTTTCATCTCCTGACTTGTCCAGTAAACCAAGTGCAAGCTCACAATTACATGCTTGTTACTTACGGGCTGTTAATTCCACAAATGTTAATGTTTCAAGAAGGTGGTTTGTTTTGTCTTGTCTCCATCATAATGACAGATCTTCCAAAATCAATAAAGGCAACAAAGGCAAGAAAAAAGGACACACTTTTTAAAAAAAGAATTTCACCAATAAGATAATAAATGGGGGCTTTTTCTTTTGGGCTGCTCCTGCCTTTATGAAAGCTAGAACTATGCCTGAGCATGTACTTGCAACACCATCTTGTGGTGGAATTAAAACTTAGCTGAAAGTATCTGAACAACACATTTCCAGACTCTAACTTGGTTGTCCTTAGAACATTAAAAAGGTTTATTGAGGCATCAAATCCCCAATGCCTGGGATACTTTAATTAAACATGTTAGTTGCCATCTGTAGCTGATACCTCTTATTTAATACTGAAATATCCCCCTCCCTGTTTCTGGTTAGAGTTACTTCTGACATCAAATTTGGTCTATTTATTCTTTAGTATGAATGGGACGCGGTGGCGCTGCGGGTTAAACCGCTGAGCTGCCGATCGGAAGGTCGGCGGTTCGAAACCGCGCGGCGGGGTGAGCTCCCGTTGCTCGTCCCAGCTCCTGCTCACCTAGCAGCTCGAAAACATGCAAATGTGAGTAGATCAATAGGTACCGCTTCGGCGGGAAGGTAACGGCGTTCCGAGTCGTCATGCTGGCCACATGACCCGGAAGTGTCTATGACAACGCCGGCTCCAAGGCTTAGAAACGGAGATGAGCACCGCCCCCTAGAGTCGGATTCGACTGGACTTTACGTCAAGGGAAACCTTTACCTTTACCTATTCTTTAGTATAGGGAGTGCCCCATGCAACCAATGGTCTTGGCAAATGATATCATATCTGTTGTAGCACTTGAAGGAATCCTGTCTTTAAGACTTCCTGGAGAACGGGTAGCTGTACAGCAAAGGCTCTGTGACCGTAGCAGAAAACAAACTTGCCCCTGGGGCATTAAAATCACAGATTTTATCAGAAGTCTGATAGGAATAAAAAGTCCGAAAGTCTGTATTTTACAGACTTTCCACCCTACAGGTACATTCAGAATATTGGTGACTATGTGAGAAAATGAAGTTTTTCTTCAGCAGGATTTCATGGCTTACTTCTTCTGCCATGGAGAAGCCCAAGAAATTGGATTGAAAAACTGAAGGACAAAAGGACATTATTATTTTTTTTGCTACAATTGAGGCAACAAGCTATATTAAGATTATAAGGCAGACCACTAAATATATACTGTATACAACTGTTCAGTTGAAAAAAAACAGCAAGGATTTGGTTAAGCAGAAATGGCAAAAAAGTGCAGGACCAGGCAATCTAGCGGGCTGTACTTAATAGAAACTGAAATTTAATGTTGGGGGCTCCAAATCCAATGATCCAGTCTCTTTAGCACCTCACAGATTACTGATCACAAGAAGGCAGTGGAGTGTAGATAGAGAGATAAAGATTTACGCTGTGTTCTCTCTTGGTCTATCATTCTGTCTGTTCGTTATTTAAAACATTGCTAATCTTCAGACACTTACTTCTGTTTTCTTGCCAGGCCCACATGCACAGAACACGTTATTTGACTCTCCTCCTATCCCTATAATGTATTTTCTATAAATAAACCTTATTTCTGTTATAGTTTTAATAGCTATTTCACTAATAGTTTTTCAGATGGGATTCAAGGCATACTCACAGACATATACATTTAAAACATCCAGAAGGCACTAAATTGCCTATTTCTGAATTTGGGGGTTGATGCTACTTCTTCTTCCACATTACTTACTAATGTGGAGTCAGTTCTGCTGCTCCTAGCATTTGTTCAAAACTTGTTCTTTTCACCACTGTGCTCAAACATGGGCTAAGTTGGTTATAGCATGGTTTATCACTGAAAACTCAGTTCCATGTCCACATCTCTTTTTTTTAGGCTTCACATTTCCTTAGCCTGTTCTGTTTCCCAAATCTCTCACCCCACTCCTTAAGCTTCCTGAACCATGACCTCACCCTTACCACTTCCTGTAGTACCTTCACCAGGTCCTCATCTGTGACAGGATTAATCCTTCATCAAGAAACTTCATAGGGCATGTGCAGTTTCTAATTCATTCATGGTCTTTTCTTAGAAGCTCCACCTCTCTTTTGCTATTATCATAAGATGCTAATTGTCCCATAAGAGCCATTATATAATCAGAATGTTCAGAAGTGAGTCATATTCTGCCTAAGAGTAATTTTCATCACCTTAACCTTCGAGCCAGAAACTTAATGATAAAATCTACTACAGAAATTCAGTAAGATTTCTTAATAAAGAAAGGCACAGAGGTATTAATAAAAGGTAGGAAAATCATGTAGTACATTGCTGGAAATAATCTTTTACTCACTGAAGATGGACAAAGTATTCTAACATCTCCATTAGCATTTATCTCTTGCTCTGAAATTCTAATGACTAATTTGTGTTTAATAAGTCATTATAGCAGATGAACTACTTGTGCTAAATGAAAAAGTCACAAATCACTTTCTTTACAGCATTATCACTTTTTAGAAATAACTCTAAGTGTCATACCTTCAAAAGCTTATAGTGATATATCACTTGAAGCATTTTGTTGTATGTTTAACAAATAATGTTGCCACTTTGTTCTTTTTCTTAAGACTCTTATTATTTATTTATTTATTTATAGCCCCAGACCAATAAAAGACAGGTACTGTCTTTTATTTAAATAGAGAATTTAATATTTAAATAGAGAAAAAACAAACTCAATTAATAATGAGAAGATTTTACAAGCCATAGCTATCAATCGATTTTACAAGCCATAGCTATTGCTAGAAACTTGGTAACTTTTATAGTGATTGCCCAAGTTAGGCCTTGCAGGAGGAAGATTATAATCTCTTGATCAGAAAGACAACTAACATTTCTGACAATCAGGTTTATGAGAGCCAGACTCTATGAGTGATACAACTGGCAATGTAACAATACATGGGTTACTGACTCAGCCCCTCTATCTGGACATGCACAGACATGGTTACTGTACAGCATTACATCATTTGTATCAAGTTGAGACTCCTAGCTGGTCTAAAAACAGGAAAACAAAGGTTCAGCTCCTTTCAACCATAACACTCATTAAATGATCTTGGACTGTTCCAACATTTAACTTAACACAATTTACCTTACAGGCTTGCTGTGAGCAGGAATCATACAGAATACCCTGAACTTTGGGTGGAAGAAAGCATAGAATTCAAAATTGATACAACAGAAATGCAGTAATTTTAATCACAGCAGGCTACAAATTTCCAAGGAAATAATAAGCTGCCATGTACTCACTAAACAAATTCTGCTCTATCACCCAGGAATCAAGTTCAAATGCTATTTTGGCCATTTGGAGCATGAACCAAAAGATACAGTTAGTAACCATACTCCTTGTGTCATTTTCTTCAAGATAACGCTGCCCAGGCAGGAGCACAGCTTTAACGTTCACATTAGAAACCTAATGTGAAAAAACCTATAAAAACAAATTAACAGTCAAAGGGTTAAATACAAGTGTTCCTGATTTTGGTGGCTGCAGGAATGGCCAACTGATCTATCCACCAAAGATAAGCAGGGCTGAATTCTATGCAGCACTTATAAGTTAGTCCCACTGAACTCAGTGAGATTTATTTCCAACTAAACATGCACAGAGAGCCAGTTTGGTCTAGTGGTTAAGGCAATGGGCTAGAAACTGGGAGACTGTGAGTTCTAGTCCCACCTTAGACACAAAGCTGACTGTGGGCCTGTCACTCTGTCAGCCCTAGGAAGGAGGCAAGGGCAAACCACTTCCAAAATCTTGCCAAGAAAACTGCAGGGACAAGTCCAGGTAGTTGCCAAGGATCAGACATGATTGAACAGCAGGAAAAAAAAATATGCACAGAGTTGGGCTGATAATGATCAGCTGTGCTATGTTCTTCATGGTTTTGTTTCCAAAAAAAGTGAAAGAAAGTGAAACGTCAAAATTTATCTTCCCAAGGGTGGGGCTCCTGCAATCCACAGGGTGCAGGTGACCACTGAACCCTTAATTTGCAGTTGCCAGAGATTTCAGGGATCTCACTGTCAAAATTCAGTGACAACTTGCCGAACAGCCACAGTACAATAGCCAATCAAGTTCCACTCTCAAAAGAAATAAAATTAGTAAAGATTACTTAAGCTTATTACACCTGAAATACTGTGGGGGAGGAAGGGGCAATGTATAACCTCATTCAAAGCAACCCCAGTCTGAAAACCTTATCCTGTCATTATTCTGGTATTACAGTTCCATTAATCTCACCCCATGCAGTCACTGGCCACTGAAAACAACAGCAAGAAAATGCTGCAAAAATACCCCTGATTTAGGACAATGGGAGTTAATGAAGCATCCAGAAGATTATTATAAACTAAGAAGGATGACATCATGAGCACTGATGGTGAGCAGGAGGGGGCCCCTATCCAGGGGGGAAAATGCATGCGTAGTAGTGAGGAGTTGAGCAGCCAGTCAAAGAGATGGGTTTTCTCAGGCTTCTTCAGTTTGTTAGGATTTTCTGTCTAACATAGCAGTAATAAAACACTAGAGACTTATTCCTCGTCTCAGCATGGTTCCTGACTGTTAGGACAGATTTACGGAATAATTGCCTCTTCATTCTCAGAATGTTATGGGACAACCAGATGCGGCCATTTTCCATTTATAGCTGTCCCATGTTTTCACCCTTTTTCTTACACACACACACACAAAGTTAAGACAAAATATTTGCATAATGCTTTTGATTAGTAGGTTTTGAAGCTATAAATCTAGAAGCACCCATAGAAGCAAAGCACTTGCTATGTTATATTTATCCTGCTCAAAGAATATTCACAATCTTCCAAGTTACTAAGAAGTTTAAAACAAATTTAGAGAGTAAATTACACTTAGCAGATTTTCTGTTCTACAGCATGATCATACATAACAGCATTTATCTGAACTTCCCAAGAGATAGGTGTCATTTATTTTCAATTTATTTTTGCAAGATTTATTAACAATGGGAAGGAAAGGATTACTTAAACTACTGAAGCAAGGGAAATAACTTTTGGCTTCTATCAAATCAGGATTCAGCTGTAATTCTTATAGTTGTAAGAGAACCAATTTTCTTTCTAGTTCTATATAGTTATGTCCCCTCTATTTCATGTCCCTTTAAAGTTGCCCAATTCAAATGAACAAAAAACAGGATAAGACTTGTCATGTAGAAAGCAAATTTACAAAAATATTAACTACATGAAGTGTTAGGTAAAAACAATCAAGTTACTGCAAGTGACATTAAGTGGAGGTAGCAAAAGGCTAAAAAACTTTTCACAAAATTCTAGCTGATTATCTCATTAATCTTCCTACATCTACAAATATATTTCATTCCCTATGGAGTACAGAGAAATCAAAAGTACAGTTCCATTAAATTTAAGAACTAAAGCAACAATATAGTCCTCTACCTAGAAAGATACTTGATTTATTAATTTAATTATTAAGTAAATGGTTTTATGCTGCCTGCACATTCTTCATTAAGGAATTTTGGGAGTACATTTCATTGCCAGCACTAAAGAAAGCAACTTTTAAAAATGTCCCTTAAAGGATCTTGGAATATACAGTAAAACAAAATTCTCCAAACTATGTGCAGCATAAAGCTGTATGTGATAAAATTTCAGGCAAGCAATGTGATATAGTCAAGGCATAGCAACTAAATAAAAGTGTACATAAAAGGTCATCCAGAACATTTGACATTGGGGACTCTATTATTATTATTATTATTATTATTATTATTATTATTATTATTATATTGGCACTGAAAAGTTCTCATGAATCAATGATTCACCCATGTGTAATGTTTGGAAACTTTGCAACACCTGGGATGTTTCATAGCATCCCTCCCCAACGGAGCCCCCCAGATGTGCTGGACTTCAACTTCCATAATCCTTTAGCCACTCCAGATTGGGGGAGGCTGCTTGAAATGCATGTATCATGGTCGAAGCTGCTGCCTATCTCCTCTGAGAGAGACTGTTTTTCCCCAGCAAGTCTGCAGCAGACTCAGTCTTCTGTACTAAATAAATAATTTAAAATAAACAAATAAAGAGCTATTGCTGATGCAAGAACAGCCCAGAGGACTCTTGCAAGGCTACGAGGTGTATTATAAATTAATGCTGTGGTGTTCTAAAAAAAAATTCTTGGAGTTCTCAAATCTCCAACCTCACTGTTGGAGTCTCATGTTGTCTCAATAATCCATTCTCATGTTGTCTCAATAATCCATTACACCTCAGTAATTGGGGCTCATTAATTCTGTCCATATAATGCCGTGCCTTGTTGGAGGAAAATTCTGAGAGTGCCTTGGACTGCAAGAAGATCAAACCAGTCCATCCTCCAGGAAATAAAGCCAGACTGCTCACTTGAGGGAATGAGAGTAAAGGCAAAACTGAAATACTTTGGCCACATAATGAGAAGACAGGACACCCTGGAGAAGATGCTGATGCTAGGGAGAGTGGAAGGCAAAAGGAAGAGGGGCCGACCAAGGGCAAGATGGATGGATGATATTCTAGAGGTGACAGACTCGTCCCTGGGGGAGCTGGGGGTTTTGATGACCAACAGGAAGCTCTGGCGTGGGCTGGTCCATGAAGTCACGAAGACTCAGAAGCGACTAAATGAATAAACAACAACAATGCAGTGCCTATCTGCCTCTGTCTCTTTCTCACTCACTCACATACACATACTCAGGCTGGGTCCAGATGCAAATCAAGAAAGTGAGAAGGATGAGAACGTTTAGGGCAATCAACGTATTACTATAATGGGACACACAAGAAGCATGGTCTTTAATAAATAAACTTTCCTGAGAAATATATATTACCATTTGGCAGACAGTCTAATGGACAGCCAGTGACCTCTTTTCAAGAGCAAGTTATTTTGCATCCCAGTTGGGTGTCCATTCCTTACATATCCAAGATACATGTTTTACAACTTACAAAGAAACAACCTTGTATCTTCTCTTCCCTACTGTTGGCAATCCAACTCCCTGTCTGTTCTCATTTATTCATAGATTGTAAGTTCCATGGGGAAAAGATAATTGTTCCAAATTTTGAAACAGCCACCACCACCATTAAGCTTAATGAGAAGTATGGAGTTATAATCTTCTCCTGTGACTTTGAAAAATGTCAGGCATTATCTTTCCATATGTTTTGCAAAAGGCTAAGCACATTTGGTGGGTGGTGGAATAACAATCATTCAAGGAATGGCGTAACTATTGCTATAGAAATACAACCCTAAACACAGAAAGAGATGGAGCACACCTTTAAAAGAGGTTTTTATTTGTTTAAATCACTTGCATTTCAAAATCCTACACTCTCAGCTTCCAACCCATTCCCTTTGTATCTCTCCCCAGTGATGTTTCCAGGGTAGAAGGATGGTTGGCCTCTGTAATAAAACTTTATTAATTTGTTCTTTTAAAACTATACAACTTACGTATTTATAAATTAACTATTTTATTGTTTAAATCTTTGGTCTTTGTATGAAAACCAATAGCTATGCATTTCTCTGCATACAGTAGTTGAGCTTCAGCAAAGGATCGTTACCTTGTTGTGGTGCTGGAGCTTGAGCACCTCAGTGATGCCATGAGCTAAACCGTGAAGGGCCACCCAAGACGGGAAGGTCATGACAGAGAGGTCAGACTAAATGTGATCCCTGGGGAAGGTAATGGCAACCCACCCAAGTATTTTGGCATGAAAACTAAATGGATCAGTACAACCAGAGATATGTCAGTATACCATTGGAAGATGAGACTCCCAGGTGGGAAGATGGTGAAAATGCTACTGGGGAGGAACAGAGGATGAGTTCAACTAGCCCCAGACATGATGACGCAGCTAGCTCAAAGCCAAAAGGATGGCTAGCAGCCGACGGTGCTGGTGGTGAACTGCGAATCTGATGTTCTAAGGATCAACACACCATTGGAACCTGGAATGTAAGATCTATGAGCCAGGGCAAATTGGATGTGGTTATTGGTGAGATGTCAAGATTAAAGATAGACATTTTGGGCGTTAGTGAACTGAAATGGACCGGAATGGGCCACTTCACATCAAATGACCACCAGATCTACTACTGTGGACAAGAGGACCACAGAAGAAATGGAGTAGCCTTCATAATTAATAGTAAAGTGGCTAAAGCAGTGCTTGGATGCAATCCAAAAAACGACAGAATGATCTCAATTCGAATTCCGGGCAAGCCATCTACCATCACAGTGATCCAAATATACGTCCCAACTACAGATGCTGAAGAAGCTGAAGTAGATCAGTTCTATGAGGATCTGCAGCACCCACTGGACAACACGCCTAAAAGAGATGTTATTTTCATCACAGGAGACTGGAATGCTAAGGTGGGCAGTCAAACGACACCTGGAATTACAGGTAAGCATGGCCTGGGAGAACAAAACAAAGCAGGACATAGGCTGATAGAATTTTGCCAAGACAACTCACTCTGCATAACAAACACTCTCTTCCAAGAGCCTAAGAGATGGCTTTATACATGGACTTCACCAGATGGACAACACCAAAATCAGACTGACTACATCCTTTGCAGCCAAAGGTGGCGGACATCTCTACAGTCGGTAAAAACAAGACATGGAGCTGACTGTAGTTCCGATCACGAACTTATTGCACAATTTAGGATCAGACTACAGAGATTAGGGAAGACCCACAGATCAGCTAGATATGAGCTCACTAATATTCCTAAGGAATATGCAGTGGAGGTGAAGAATAGATTTAAGGGATTGAACTTAATAGATAGGGTCCTGGAAGAACTATGGACAGAAGTTTGCAACATTGTCCAGGAGGCGGCAACAAAATACATCCCAAAGAAAGAGAAAACCAAGAAGGCAAAATGGCTGTCTGCTGAGACACTAGAAGTAGCCCAAGAAAGAAGGAAAGCAAAAGGCAACAGTGATAGGGGGAGATATGCCCAATTACATGCCAAATTCCAGAGGTTAGCCAGAAGAGATAAGGAATTATTTTTAAACAAGCAATGTGCGGAAGTGGAAGAAGACAATAGAATAGGAAGGGCAAGAGACCTCTTCCAGAAAATTAGAAGCATCAGAGGTAAATTCCAGGCAAAAATGGGTATGATCAAAAACAAAGATGGCAAGGACCTAACAGAAGAAGAAGAGATCAACAAAAGGTGGCAAGAATATAGGGAAGACCTGTATAGGAAGGATAACAATATCAGGGATAGCTTTGACAGTGTGGTCAGTGAGCTAGAGCCAGACATCCTGAAGAGTGAGGTTGAATGGGCCTTAAGAAGCATTGCTAACAACAAGGCAGCAGGAGACTACGGTATCCCAACTGAATTGTTCAAAATCTTGCAAGATGATGCTGTCAAGGTGATGCATGCTATATGCCAGCAAATTTGGAAAACACAAGAATGGCCATCAGATTGGAAAAAAATCAACTTATATCCCCATACCAAAAAAGGGAAACACGAAAGAATGTTCAAACTATCGAACAGTGGCACTTATTTCACATGCCAGTAAGGTAATGCTCAAGATCCTGCAAGGTAGACTCCAGCAATTCATGGAGTGAGAATTGCCAGATGTACAAGCTGGGTTTAGAAAAGGCAGAGGAACTAGGGACCAAATTGCCAATATCCGCTGGATAATGGAAAAAGCCAGAGAGTTTCAGAAAAACATCTATTTCTGTTTTATTGACTATTCTGAAGCCTTTCACTATTCTAAAGCCTTTGACCATAACAAATTGTGGCAAGTTCTTAGCGGTATCGGGATACCAACTCATCTTGTCTGCCTCCTGAGGAATCTGTATAACGACCAAGTAGCAACAGTAAAAACAGACCATGGAACAACGGACTGGTTTAAGATTGGGAAAGGAGTATGGCGGGCTGTATACTCTCACCCTACCTATTCAACTTGTACGCAGAACACATCATGCGATGTGCTGGGCTTGAGGAATCCAAGGCTGGAGTTAAAATTGCTGGAAGAAACATTAACAATCTCAGATATGCAGATGATACCACTTTGATGGCTGAAAGCGAAGAGGAACTGAGGAGCCTTATGATGAAAGTGAAAGAAGAAATTGCAAAAGCTGGCTTGCAGCTAAACCTCAAAAAAACCAAGATTATGGAGACCAGCTTGATTGATAACTGGCAAATAGAGGGAGAAAATGTAGAGCCAGTGAAAGGCTTTGTATTTCTAGGTGCAAAGATTACTGCAGATGCTGACTGCAGTCAGGAAATCAGAAGACGTTTAATCCTTGGGAGATAGATGCTTTTGAACTGTGGTGTTGGAGGAAAATTCTGAGAGTGCCTTGAATTGCATGAAGATCAAACCAGTCCATACTCCAGGAAATAAAGCCAGACTGCTCACTTGAGGGAATGATAGTAAAGGCAAAACTGAAATACTTTGGCCACATAATGAGAAGACAGGACATGCTGGAGAAGATGCTGATGCTAGGGAGAGTGGAAGGCAAAAGGAAGAGGGGCCGACCAAGGGCAAGATGGATGGATGATATTCTAGAGGTGACGGACTTGTCCCTGGGGGAGCTGGGGGTGTTGCCGACCGACAGGAAGCTCTGGCGTGGGCTGGTCCATGAAGTCACGAAGAGTCGGAAGCAACTGAACGAAGAACAACAGTAGTTGAGAGAACTAAACAAAAACCACAGAATAATTACATGTTTGATATGTGAGATGGTTCTATATCTGTAATGATTGCCTATTCTAAACACCATCACTATTAGGTTTTTATTAACGTCACATCTTTGCCTTATGTTGGTGGCTCACAATTAAAGCAGAATGGGAATGCTTTGGATCGTTGATATCACTTGCCCTTTGTAGCAGACTCCTATAAGAGCCAGCAATTGTGGCTCGCATTGTTCAGTTGCAAGACCAACAATAAATGTCAACCCATTTTAATTCTTGCCTGGTGTTGCCACTGCACATACTTCACAATGTCCAGCTCTTAATCAGAATTATAACTACTCATATAGCCCTTAAAAGTTTACATTGTCTCCAATGCTAGATAAGCCCCCCCCCCCTTCTTTTTGCCAGCCTTCCTCACTAGCTTGCAGGTTATGTTTCCAATATCTCAATGAGCAAAAATTGTAAGAGCTTTCAGGGGATATAATTAATTATATAAAATATAAATTATATAATTATAATTTCCTTGCAGCTTGAAATTTTGATAAGGCATGGTTCCCAATATTTGGAAACTTGTTGGTATGTACATCTGGCCCTAAATTTTACCTTATGAAATGTAGAATTTATTTGAATATATTCACTAATTTCCCTGTCCTATCAAAATGAAAATAATAGTCAGTGGTAATTTTGTGAAGGCCACTTCCAAGATTTGGGAGGCACACGTGGCTCTGGATCTGCAACTCCAAACTTCTGCAGGCACTAGAGGCTGGTCTGGCATCAACTGCATCACTTCCCCGCTCCCCATATCTTTAATAGTTAAGTGTACAGGCTGAATTCTTTTAAAGGGCCTACAATGTAGCTGTTTCCATTGAAAAAGCCTCCTTTTACTTTGAGAACCATCAGTCTTTGCAATGTGAATCTCTAATCGATAAACATGATTTCTAGTCTTTATCACACTTCAAGAGAAAGGAAGACAGGTAAGAAATGTTCAGCTTAACTTTTTTAAGTTTGTTTGAATAGGGTTGCATGCTTGCAGAGACAGTCAAGAGATTTAGCTCTTTGCACTCCCCTCATGCACTCCCAATAGTAAAAAGAGATACCTTTTACTAACTTTGGCAAATATGACTCTCCTTGGAAACAGACAGTCTAACTATAGTAATTTGTGCACTGGTATCTTCCCACTTAGATTATTCCAATGGGTTATATTTGGGGTTACCTCTGGAGACAATCCAAACAATCTATTTAGTGTAATGAGCAGTGAAATGGTTCACTGGAAATAGCAACTTTGAACCTATCAACTCCAGCTTTTTTCAGGCTGATTTCCACTCTACCTGAAGGCAGACTTTTCCCCTATGCCCTTTCCCGATGGCTATCATTATCTTGGGAGTTTCTCTCTGGGCACTACCACTCTAGAGGTCCTTTGTATGTCCAGCCTGACAACATAAATTCAGGTAACAAAGACCTTTACCTTTTGGCAGGCATGTACTGATTCTATCAATTTCTACTTCCAACTTTTTACAAAATGATATCAGCTCTACTCGTTTTTTTTCTAAATTCTGTAGTGCTTTTGTGTCACATTCATGAACTCTTCATGGGACATTTGCTGGCTGGGCAGTATAGAAGATAAAAACTTACCTCACCTGCTGTAGCCTGCAAATGATCTTAGTTTTCAATATTCTACCACTTTTTTCAATAGTGCACAATTCTTGAGGCTTCCCAGAATAAAAGTTCCAGTGTGACAATGCTACATTTTCTTCAATGAGAAACTGAACTCAAGCCTTGTTAATAGAATAGTATTATGAGAGAAATTGAATTTCACAAAGACTGAAGGATTAAAAGGTGTTTTGACATTCAATGACTTTGCAAAATGCTAGACATTTACATAGAAGGAGCCTATCAGTACAGCCACTATCAATAAAAATTAAGCTTGAGACACACATCACCAGTAATACTATTTTCATTCCTGCTTAAGTCTCTTTTATCCAATTAATAACATAACCTGATGGATGTAGCCAAAGGCTTCCAAATCCAAATCAGTTATTGATGAACAAGCACTTTTCCAGTTGGAACAGAAAGAAGAAAATCATAGTTTATTCCTAATCACAGTCCTTTCAGGGCAATAGATCTATCTAAGCAGTCTTAAAAGATTTTCTCATGGTTTATATATGAATATGATACATACAAATGTAATATAAGAATCATCCAAAAATAGCTTGGCAAAAAGACACAAGAATTTTTTCCACAGCAAACTACTTACAGTTCTTGTATGACACTCCAAAACATTGATGCATCCTCAAGGGCTTTGCACAGGCAATCACATAATATAAAGCTCAATTTGAGCCACTGGCTTCACCCAAAATAAGGACTGTCTTCCAAAATACTATGCCTTTTTTTGTTTTGCTTTTCCAGGTTAGGATCACTGGACTAAGAGTAGCATTCTCCTTAATACAGAATCCACTAAACCATCCATATAGGTGGCTATCCACCTTCCATTCGAAAACCTCTAGGAAGAATGGTGAGGCAATGCTTCCTCCACAGAAATACACAGCCATCTGCAGTTGAGCCAGAGGTCAATTTTCAACATGCTGACAATGTGAGGCCAACGTTCTAGAACTCTTTTCAAACTGGCCTTCACTATATCTAAAGTGAAGTGTGTCACGCTTCACTATTCTTTAATTTTCTTACACTTCTAATTCTTTTGTGTTAGTGTGGCTTAAATAGACTAATTCATGAAGTGTTGTTCAGCTACCATCTAAACTATTACTCTAATTGGCTTAAGAAAGACAATTTAGTGCTAAACTGGTCAGTGAAACTCTACTCCTGTAGATGGAAAGCAGTTAGAACAGTACTGGATCTGCTACTAAACCTTTTCTTTTTCTTTCTTTCTTTCTTCCTTTCCTTCCTTCCTTCCTTCATCTTATTTATATATACGTACGTACATACATACATACATTTCAAATTTCCATCACCGCCCATCTCTCCCAAAAAGGGGACTCTTTATCCTGAGGGGCAGGATAAGATATTGTGAGCAATGATCTTATCCTGTCCCACATTTCTTGGCCATTTAGTGCTTATACTTGAAATCAAGATCAGCTTTCCATTACCTAAAAGATATCACTGTCCAGTGTTGTAGAAAACATAGTGTCTTTAGGTAGAGTAATACTTTCCAACTGTAGAGGAGTAGATTGTGATTAACTATTTAGTGAATGGTATTTTTTTTCCCTGCACAGCAATTTCTCTAACAGATGATCATCAGCTGTATCAAGCTTAGACAAGATTAAGCATCACAGAAAACATCAGTAACTAGTAGGGAGCACTCATATTTTTCCCACTGTGTAAAGATTTAGTCACATTACACCAAAACAGTTTCAATTATTTATTAAAATACAATGACTGTGCAGCTGTGCTTCTTACACAAGAGACAAAGGAGATGTTAAAGGGAAAAAGTAGTGTTAGTAATTTTCAAGACTTCATCTGGTTTCACAAGTAGAAATAGAGACCAGCTACAGTTTTTGTTTTTGTTTTTGTTTTGCAATTGTACCCCATCCCTTCATTTATGAAAATATCATGCTAATATTATTTTTTTAAAAAAATTATGCAGGCAAGGCAATTGTGTAGATCATGTATGCTTAAGAATATAAAGTATTAGAGTTGTTCAATAGTGTAATCTTAGAAAATCATTTACTGGAGACCTGAAAGGTAACCTTATCCATTCTATACAGTAGACAACAAACAAATGTACATAGAATGTTGTCCTTTAGATTTCCATGTTATTTTTCAGTAAGTTGTCAACATAATGCATTTTAGTATCTATTTTTGCTGTCTAGAACCAGAATTAGGAGCCATAAGTTTTGTTATAACTAAACATGAAGACTTTGCCTTAGAATAGCAACGTTCTATAGTTTGAAATATAACACCCCACAAAAGCAGCATTCTGTTTAGCAGCTTTGTAGTTAACGAGCTCAGTGCTTTACTTTCATGGAAAAGCCAAACTAGGTGCACATTCACATCCATGCCACAGACCTCTGCCCCTGAACAACATTCCAGATTGACATTTCTGCACATGCAAAATCTCTCTGCTTATGACACTTAAAAACTTATTTTCACATTCAGTAGTTACAATACACTGCATATCTCTTTAATTCAAATGAACACGGCCCCCAGCTAAAGAATATTTTAATAATGTAATAAGTTATCCTCATGAAATAACAACTAGCAATTATTTTCTAGTGTCCAAACTAATTCCAAGCCCCTTATTTCTTTAAATTAGACAGAACATTTTCATTAAAATGAGCCAAATGTCATTTACAACATATTGCTTGACTCTATTTTATTAATACACAATCTTAATTCTATTAATACAATGAATGTTTACTGAACTATAATAAAACTACAGGAAATTATTTATTTACAAGCACCTACTATCTGACCTTAACTGGAAGCCATCATCAGTCTTTAAAACTGCTATTCAAAATACATTCTGTTTTAATGAACAGTTCACATGAGCAACAATGGAAAATAATTGCCCTATGTAGCTATGTTTAATAGAACAAGTGAACTTCATTTCAGCTGCTATCCTGCTGTAAAACAACAAACAAATTAAATCAGGTTTTCTGACTATTGCTGTCATTGATGAGATGCAACTTTGGTTCAAATATTTATCTTAACATGTTTTAAAGCACCTGTTTTATGATGGCAAATGTGCATAGTTGTTCCTGTCATTCAGAACTGCAAGATAATACTGGGGAAAAAAAAACACCATTGCAATGTTTTAATTCATAGATACATTCACAGAAAACACAGGCTTCACAAATGTGGAGTAAACCCAGAATTGTGGAGTAGATCCAAATAAACACTGCCCAGAAGCTCTGTATCAGAGTGAAAGCAGTATGCTATTAGTACTCAGGCATGTTTGAGAAAAAAAAAAAAGCTAAAATGGATTTTCATAATCAAACTGTTTCTCAACTCCAGACAAGAAAACGAAAAGAATGAAGTTGAAAAACACTGTTAACAGCGCAGTGGAAAAAAATTCTTCAAGGAATAAGGCAACAAGTTCTCTCTCTTAAAAATATATGCCTTGCTTATTGCTTCAGCAGATATAATGTGTATGAGTTTGCAGATCTCATTTTGTAATCCAATTTGGAAGTTACTGCCTTCTGTAAGATTATCCAAGAGTAAGTTGCTTGTAATTTATTTTATCATCATATTATACACCTCAAAGTTCAAATCACTCATGGGTTTCAGCAGTATGGCTTGTAAGAGCTTTATGACAGCAAACCACACTCCAAAATTAATCAAGATTAGAATGAACTAATGTATTTGTGAAATACTTAGGTTATTTCTTGAATTTAAGAGCTTAAGCCACAGTTACTTCTGAGTTCCAAATGCTTGCAAGGAGAACATGAGTGTTAAACTTTTGGTTTAAGCTATCACGAAAAGCTTTTAGTACTTTTGGGGACAAATACATATAATCTATTCCTTTAATGTACCAATATATGAGTGCTGAATTCTTATATAGAGAAAGATCAATTCTCTCTGATTTATACTCAGATTTTGCTACTTGGAAAACATTCTGTGCAGGTTGTTTGCTGTTCAACTGATTTTAATGAGATCCTGGTGACTACTTTAAAGTAGTATTAGTAAGTAGTATTTTACTACTTTTGTTTACATTACCATACTAGTCAGTAGAATAAAACATTATATGCCTTTTCTGCACCCCCCCTTACTCAATTTTTCTAAAAACCATTCCTTTGCAGTACTGAATACAATGAAGTAGTTATGCTGACAATGTTTTTGCAAAGTTCACATATTAATCCAAATTATTTTATGCAGTTCAAATCTGTTCGATCGTTGAAAAATGCATGTGTGCATTTGTCAGTCATTAGTACTAAGCTATGTAAAAACCATAACACTTGATACAGATTCATGGAAAAATCAGGGGGTTGTGCAAACATGGCTGAACGTGCTGGATATAGCAATGTGTTTGAATTCTACATCTAGTAGTCCCATATATGCATCTGTAAGAAGGCACTTGTCTTCTTATGGCTTGGGTCAGATAAGGCCTTGCCAAAAATGGCACTAGTCATGCTATAGAAGCAGAACCAAACCCTGAAGCTTTGCATCACATCTCCAAGTCTACTAGGGGACGTTGAGAGATATTCTACAGGACAATAAAACTCAGAATAAACTCCAATAGTTTTTGCCGATTACAATGAGGTAGAAAAGTACTGCTTAATTCCAAAATGCTCTCTCTCTTCTGTTTTGTCTCCTTAAATACCTGCAAGAAAAATAGATGTTCCATAAATCTTCTAGGCACATTGCATATTTGTCAACAATCGTGATATATATTGATTCTATGTAGGTAACATAGACAAGAAACGTACACAAACAATTCTGGAAATCTAAACACTAGGCTCAGTCTTAGTCCAATGACATTTGCTCTTGTCTAAGTAAATCAAGTAACTCTGAGTTGTTCTTGGCCTGACTGTAACAGCAAAGGAACTTGTAATCTGGGCCAATATTGGGTAAGCAAACCCTTATTTTAACACAGTTATCATTGTGTATGGCACTTAGCTGTATATATTTAAAAGTGTTCTACATTTTATCATTCAAAATAAAATATTTCAGTTTTTATCCTATTCGATTAATTGTAGAATATTTTCCCAAGAAATGGCCACTTAATCTAGCAAACATATTCAGAGACACAGTAATACTTCAACATACTATAATCTGAGTTAATTACTTGAATTAGCAGAGCCCAGAGGTTGGAACATGATGCTCACAGGCAACAGGTGTCTACATGCCTTTAAAATTAATTTTAAAAAATGAAATGGACAAAGTGTCACAAGATCATCACATTTAATGTTCCTCCATGAATTATCACAAGACACTCCTATGAAGGATCATGCAAGGTCTCATGACAATCCCCAAATTTCTCAAAAGTTTCCAAAATTTGTGGTAGTTTATTTTATGGGAACACATACCACACATGTGATGATGCCTAGCACCTGAAAAAGATTGCTGCCCTTTGACATTGCTGAAGTTTATGATTTTATATTATAATCTCAGATTAAAAATGAAGACATTAGAAACTAAGTAAGTAAAGTTGTTTACATACATTACATTACACACATATATAACGTTACATACTAAGGACTAATGTTTAGGTATGCTAAAATCATTGTGAGGCAATAAGTATCTAGACTTACCCCCATATCTTTAAAGACTTTAACTGCATTTTTTGCAAGGCAATAGGTGGCACTCTCAGCTGTGAATATAATATTAATATTATATTGTTAATTTATAGATTTAAAAAAACCTTGGCTAATATTTATATATAAATATAAATATAAATAAAAAATTCCTTTCTCACCCCTATGGGTGGTATGTGTCTTCCTCAACCTCAGGCCCTCTACCAGCAGTGGTGATAGATGTAGCAGTGCCAAGTGACAGCAACATCAGGAAGAAGGAGTATGAGAAGCTGGAGAAGTACCAGGTCCTGAAGGAGGAACTAGAGAGGATGTGGAAAGTGAAGGCCAAAGTGGTCCCAGTGGTGGTAGGAGCCTGGACGTTTGAGGGTTCTGCACAGTATCTTAGCTGTTCCTAGCACTGCAGTCTTCTGGACAGAGAGCTCTGATATTGTTCCTGGGATCTGTTGGAGCCACTCTCCCAACTTAGGAGTTACAGTCCCGAGTGCTCCTACCACCACTGGGACCACTTTGGCCTTCACTTTCCACATCCTCTCTAGTTCCTCCTTCAGGACCTGGTACTTCTCCAGCTTCTCATACTCCTTCTTCCTGATGTTGCTGTCACTTGGCACTGCTACATCTATCACCACCGTTGTCTTCTGGTCCTTGTCCATTACCATGATGTCTGGTTGATTGGCCAGTACCTGCCTGTCTGTCTGGATCTGGAAGTCCCACAGGATCTTAGCCCTGTCATTCTCCACAACCTTCTGTGGAATCTCCCATCTGGACTTGGGAGGGTCTAGCCCAACACTGTGCAGATGTTCCTGTACAGAATGCCAGCTACTTGGTTGTGCCGTTCAGTGTATGCTATTCTTTCCTGCATATTACACCCTGCCACTATGTGTTGGACTGTCTCTGGGGCTTCTCTGCACAGTCTGCACCTTGGGTCCTGTCTAGTGTGGTAGACCCCTGCTTCTGTGGATCTGGTGCTTAGTGCCTGTTCTTGTGCTGCTATGATCAGTTCCTCAGTGCTGTCTTTTAGTCCAGCCCTTTCCAGCCACTGGTAGGATTTCCCAATGTCAGCCACCTCACAATCTGTTGATGGTGCATCCCATGCCATGGCACTTCCTCTGCTTGATCTTCCTCCCTCCTGCTGCTGCCTCAGGCATTCTTTCAGCAGCTCATCTTTGAGTGACATCTACTGATGTACTCCTGGATGCTCTGGGTTTCATCCAGGACAGTGGCTTGGACACTCACCAGATTTTATATATATATAAAATCAGAAACCAATACTTCTTTGGAAAGTAACTATTTGACATACCATAGACTGCAACATTCTTTTCTGTTCTTGTTATTAAGTATTTGTGTAATTTTTGAAGGTATTCTGTTTCCCTGACAGGTCCACTGAAATTATGGATGAAGATGGCAGCTGAACTATATGCCTCCAGCAATGGCCCGAGCAGTTTCTGAAGGAAGGTGAGGTACTGCTGGTGTTCCTGTGACTGGCTCACCTAGTAAGACAAGCATAACAATAAAAAACAAGCATCACTTGCCAAGGAAGATGATGCAACAAAAGCTGTACACAGTGCTAGGTCCACACACTATACCCCAGCCATTATCAAGTTTGGGGTGGGGGAACGCCAGGGAATAAGCTATGGTTTGTCTTAGGTGGTAAGCTATTATTTAAAACTAGGATTTATTGTTGGCTTATTGAGTGCAACTCTAGTTTAGCACAAGATGCAAACAGGAAACATGGTTTGCTTTGGGGCTTTCTCATTTATTTGTATTTGTTTGTCTCAGTCTTTTGTCCTGGGCAAGCCTATAATCAATCCAGAGACACAAAGCAAGAGCAATGAAAAAAAGAAGGGAAAATCGACTAAGAGTTGGCTAAACCACCCCCCATGACTGCTCTTTCTGTTTTTTTCTGGATTGTTCACCCAACGGTGGTTAAAACAATTGTGGTGTTGCTAAAAGTTCTAATTCAGCAACACACGGAAATGACAGAACATCTGGTGAAAAGAATTCTGGGCTTATTTCTTAAAAACAAGAACCAAAATGAGTTGATCCATCCAGTAGAGGACCTCAAAGGCAATCTGATAGCTGTAAGTGCTTTCAAAATAGAAAGCTTCCAAACAGCTGTGAATGTGAAATCCTTAAAAGTTGTTCCTACAAGCTGAGATGGACACTTAGGAGAGAATGCAGGTAACTGGTATTAAATTTACATTGTGTCATAATTTAAGAGAACTTTTTAAAAATTATGTGCTGTTGGTATTTGACACCAGAGAAATCGACAAAAATGTACAAACCAGTGCTGGAAAAGTGAAAGCACGAGGGAACATTTTATCATGCATGGTGGACTTGTGAGAAAGCTAAAAAATTTTAGATACAAATTCACACAATGATGCAAAGGATTTTAAAGATTAATATTGCGAAAAAACTAGAGTTCTTTTTATTGGGACATATGGACACTGAATTAGAAAAGATTTGTGGTAGATTGATTTTGTATATGGCAACTGAAGCAAGATTACTGTACTGTATGTACAATGATGGAAGAGTAAAGAATTCCCACAGTGGAGAAATGGATTGTGAAAATGTCAGAATTCGAAGAAATGGCAAAACTGACCTGTCTGGTCAGAGAAAAAAACAAAACAAAACAAAAACACTTTTTCTGAAAGACCAGAAACCTTATATGGACTTTTTGCTGAAAGAAGAAAGAAATGAAATAATGATTTCTGGATTTGAAGATTAAGAAAGATGTGGACTAAATGAGGGGATGAAAGGATATATATAACAATGATGGAGGAGGGGTAATAAGATTGCAATTGTATGTTGAAATGAAGGTCAGAAGTCATTGTGACCTTCATTTCAACATATGTTTGAAATGAAGTTTACTTTTTCATTTTCTCTTTTTTGTTTCTTGCAATTTTTCTTCCTTTCTCTCTTCCTTTCCTTTTTTTTCTTTTGATTAGTCTTTTATGTAAAAATTCTTAATAAATATAATTTTTTTTTTAAAAAAAGAGTTGCTCCTACAAGTCTACCTTCAAGTAGCAATCCCGTTGTTCTTCACCAAAGTCACTATCTTCGTCCTCCTCATCACTCCTCCAAGACAATGGCTCTGGGATATTCTTTTCCCAGTGCTGCTCTGTAAGACTAGAACTAATATCCTCCTGTTCATCCTGCTGAAAATAGAAAAATAAAGCTGTAAGAATCGTAACAAGTTTTTTGCCATTTTGAATACTGCTTTTGGCTCTAGAACAACCACCAACTTTTTTTTCTAGTCATCTCAGGGGTTAGCAAAGGAAGATCCAACTATTCACTCCCAAAGAAATCATGTCTCTCTCTTTATAAACCAAAGATGCTGAATTAACTTCACACAATGAATGACAAAGGTTGGCTTACATCATTCTTACTATTATGCTTTGCACGAAAAACAAAGCTGGTAGCTAAAGACAGCTCCCTTAATATTAAAATCTAGGTGTTACCTATCACAGGAAATATCAGTTTGCAGAAAGCCTCTGCTGATGAATTTCATAGAAATTGAGCCAATTCAACCCCATTACTACAGAAATATTCTTCTAGTATATTTCACATGTTAGGTTCTAAAAATGCCTGGGGTGCTTTATGACTTTCCACAATTCCAAGGTTTAAATAATTCCCTCTGGTGCAATTTTCACAAATACAGACATTT
Source organism: Candoia aspera (assembly GCF_035149785.1). Classification (NCBI taxonomy): domain Eukaryota; kingdom Metazoa; phylum Chordata; class Lepidosauria; order Squamata; family Candoiidae; genus Candoia; species Candoia aspera. The sequence continues at coordinate 54,576,645 of NC_086158.1, forward strand.
GAGCTTCATAGTTTGATAGTTCTAGCTTCCAGAGAATTCTGTACTATATACACAGGAATGCTTTAAATTTTAACCTATATAATTAATACCTGGAAACTAGGAAGACTGAGCTTCCTAGTTTCCAAGTATTTTACATGCATATTTCTTCATACTGCCAGAAAATATAATTAAGTACAGTTTGAAAAAAGAAAGAAAATGGAACCTATGTGAAACATACTGAGATCTCTTTAAGAATGGATTTTTTAAAACCAGCAAAATACAGAAGTATATACAGTTCCAAATTTTATCTAGACTAGGACTATTGGGTGGATTGGTGGATGATGCACTTATGGAGCCTTAGAAGATGCTGAGAAGATTCGTCAATCAGGCAGTCTAGTCGATATACATTGTGAAAGCAAAAACCACCTGGTTCCTGCTCCAACACTTGCTAGCTGATACAGCATTTTGAGAAAAAGAGGTCTTTCAACAGAACCTAACACTGCCACCAAAAATGTCATTGTGTCATTCAGAAAGCTGTCACGCTAAGTGACTATAGCTGATCTCCCATGAAGGGAAAGAAAGTCTTCGGATTTAATGGACCTTTGGATTTAACAATTTTGCTTTGTGCAAAATTGATTTCTGTCTACACTAGTATCAGGATAGTGTCCTTAGACTAATTTCTTTAAAAAATTGAATGCTTTAATCTAACTAATTGTAATAATGAAGATTTATATAATGAAGCTAATGAACAAATAAAAGCATTCCATGCAAGAAAACAGTATACCCAATAATCAGTAACAAAACAGACATCTGATTTCAACTCCTGAGCTGAAAGCAACCGAGTCAAATAGGTACATTGGGGAAAAAGACAAACATACATATGTACGTACATATAATATATTTAATAGCCAATTCCTTGCAGGGATATGATGGTATATATGTAGCTCTTAATAAATATTAATTAGTGAGCAATACTTATACTAAAAATAATAGAATGCTGAACATTCTAAATACCAAAAGTTATTTTGAGCTGAAGAATTTTCAGAAGATTTTCTGCATTGAAATGAGTATAAAAAGTTGTCAAACATTATACTTCCAAAGCTATAAATACAGAATTATCTAGATACATAAAATACACTATCAACACCTTACCTCTGCTACCAAAAGAATTCCATATTGTATCAACTGTTCAATTGCTTCATGGCACACTTGACATAACAGCTGACAGGGCTAAACAGGAAAACAAGTCAGATCACTCACTTATGACAATTCTCTTTCAATGTACAATTTTTCTCTATTAATTGCTATTTTTTAAAATATTTTCTTGCATAAAATGAGCAGGAATTTCTTCTAAGAAAAGAAGATTTCAAGAAATGGATGTATAATTTCCTCTGCAGCTACCTCAGTCAGTAAGTTATATGTCTGAAAGAGGTAGAAAAGTAAATATGTAGATCATATCTGTGGATGTATTTGCAAGAATGCTTGCAAATTCTTATGTATTTTCCTATTTCAGAGGAAACACAACTAATGCATATATTTTAATTCCAACATATTTGAAAACTGAAAGCAGGAGAATAAACAATTTCAGAATCAGATTATTAGAAGGCAACCCTTTCTCCCATATTTGAGAATCTCTCTACCACTTAAGGTTTTATCCTAAAATGTATTCCAGAAGGTTGAAAGATTATCAGCCAACACTTATCTCAATGTGTGACATTTTCCTATTATTTCAATTAGTGTTATATATCTTTCTACACTTCTTGCTCCAATTTGCCCTGTTTTACACTATCAGCTTTAATGCTTGACGTAGATTATTCTTCAGACTTTAAATTAGGGTTTGCTCCAGCTTGGTGAAAAATCCAAATCATAATGCAGAATGGATTGGTTTTTAACTCAGTAGACCATTGGACCTAAATTGCCCAGTGTCTGCTCCAAAATCATCCATTGAGCATCTCCTCTAGTATGTAATTCATAACCACCATTTGCTGAACAGGGTGAGGTGAAATATGCCCAAAGATCATTTTTTAAAAAAATTTCATTTGGTGCTTGTCCATGTAATGCAGTAAATAGTAAATAAGATCACTTAGATTTGGTGGTAGTTTTAGCTTCTGTTGAAAGACCTCTTTTTCTCAAAGTGCTGTATCAGCTAGCAAGTGTTGGAGCAGGAACCAACAGTACCGGATTCATAGTTCAAGAGATCCTTTATCAAATCTAAGTGATCTTATTTACTATTATTAGCTTCTCATTTTAAAGGATGTGGGTAGATCTACATCTACATCTATTATAAGTGTGGGTAGAAATGAGATAGCCCAGGAAAAAAAAGAGAAAAATACTTTAAAATATTTCCTAGCTTCTTCATTTTAAATGGCATATAAAATGGTTAAGATGTAAAATAAATTGTTCTATATTTGAAGGTATTCACACCACACACACACACACACACACACGGACCAGTAAAGAATCTTGTCTCAAGACATGGCAACTTCAGATTTTAGAAGTCTGAGAAAATGGTGAAATAAAGGACCATTACTAGTAAAATTATTGATACTATTAGTACTTGAGATGAAAAAAATGAGATTGGTTAGACAATGTTACATGTGGCTAAATATATATCGTAATGCTAGTTTTTCCCACTTTTCCTCAGTTTTTTTCCCCAGAAAATTACTGTAGTTTTTTTGTATCGCTTTCCTTTACTCTTAGAGGAAAAGAAATTAGAATTATTGTTTGAATAAAGTATTTTCCCACTTTTATACACCAACTATACTTTCACAAACAAAACAAATTATACATAATACATTTGGTAAAGTAAGAGAATAAATCTATCTGTAAAGGTATTTAAAAATAAGTATTAAATATATATCAATTTTTCTCTTAGCTTAAAACTTTCAGAAAGTTTACATTTCTAGATGTGTATATGTGTTATTTATTGCCTTTGTCAACAGTCTTCCTCTTTCCTGGTCACATTTTGGACATAAGATGTGTGTGATATACACACACACAGAGCTTGCCTGCCACTTCTGTGTGTAAAGCATATGGAAAACTGCTACTGCTTGCAGCTACCTCTTTCTCTTCCCTTCTTCCTTTGTTTCTCCTTTTTAAGAACTCCAGTATACCTCCATCTGACCCTCAATACTGTAACATAATACAAATGACATGGTGGTAGCAACAGAATATGTGCCATCTGCACCCAACCACTTACCAATGAAATAGTTCCTTCATTGGACAGCAAATAACAGAGGCTGGCAGCTTTTCGGACTAGTTGTTCTTGACTAACCACGTTGGGCAGAATTCCACTGATACCACTTCTATGCCTTTTATTCAGTAAAGCATGAAGACTACATGCTGAAGCAAAAGAAAAGTTACATTCAAACTTATGCCTAATTTACTGCATGATATATCAAGCTCTACCTCTTAAACTGTAACAGCAGCATTTAGGCACAGTATTTCAGACATTAGAATAAGACAGCTTTATAACATACCGATGACAGCCTCTTTGAAGAAGACATGCAGTATCCCATTGCTATAAAAGCTGAGTTCAAAGACAGCAGGAACAGTTGTGCTGGGAGTGATGAAGAACTCATTATTCCGACTGGTGTTTGTGATAGTTATACAGTTCCCTAACAAATGGATAGCATGCATGACAACGTCTTCAGAATTCCCTGAAAATCCCAAGTCATAGTCCCGAGCCAGGACCTCCTCCTTCATGGAGAAGAAATCTTCCACCAGCTTGGAAAGATCAATTCCCTAGACAAAGTATTGAAGTCAATAAGCTGTTTTTAAAAATTAGAAAATTCTTTTATATAAATCTGCCAACATTTCAAAGCAAACTGAATTAATCTCGGCTGTAACTGCATTGAGTGTGTATCTAGGTGACGTGATAAAGCCAACTGATAATCTAGATACAGTGTGCCTAAAACTAATTATCACTTTAGGTCCCACCAGTGACTTTAGTTTAGTGTAGCAAGTGATAGCTCTCCAATTCTGGACAAGTCTGTCCAGAAAGAAGCTTGTTTGCCCACATTCTTCTTTCAGAAACAACTAAAGATGTTCCTATTTGCTAAGGCAATAAGGGCAACAAATATTCCAGGACTCCCTTTAAATTAGCCTATTATTTTCTTTAATTTTTTAAAATTTGTTGTAATTAAAATAAAAAGTTTTTAATGTTCATATTTATCATTTTAACCACTGTTGATTTCTTACACTGGTTTCATTTAAGATCTCCCACTTCCACCTTACAACTTCCTTTGTAAATCATTGTAGAAGGAAGAGTAATATAGAAATAAAATAAATAAATAAATATTGACAGTATAATGGAAAAGCCCATAGTAAACTCAAAGAAAGACTCAACATTATGTAGATATTGGATTACATCTTGGAATCGTGGTTTAAGAAATCCTAAGTAGGATTGCTTAGAGTAATACTGAAACCACTTCTTATGATGCTTAAGAATCAGGCCTGAAACAACATATGGGGGGAAGGGGTGTTATAAATATTTTGTTGGTTTGTTTGTCTGTGTAATGGCTATGAAAAACTCTTATTGCATGTCTATAGCTTTAATAATTTTTTACCATTGCATCTTTCGTATTTGAGAACTATAATATTGTAACTGAAAAAAGGCTACAAAAATGGTTAACCTATTGTGTAACTAGCAAAGAGACAAACAGCCTTCTCTGAAGCACTGAAACACTGAGCTTTTCATCTTCAGTTTACTTAAGCATTCAGTTATTTGACCTTGAGCATGCCCTGCATTCTCCATTAGAGTTCCTCAAAAGGAAAGGAAGGAAAAGCAAATGAAAGGCAGGATTGTACCATGGAACACAGCAGAACAAGCAGCTTAGATAAGCTTGTTACATTCCATAACAATTGCAATTACTCAAGGGGTCTGGTTATGTATGTATTAAAAAGCTTCCTCTTTAAAAGTTTTCCTGATTTTCAAACAAAGAGAAAGATTATCTTGCTTGAAATTTTAAATCTAATTTGGCAGGAAAAGAATTAAAATAACTCAGCATAGCACAAATTTTGAAATTAATACCAGAACAAAAAGAATGCAGCTTTATTGCTTCTATACTGAAATTTATTTCTTGATATATATATATAGTCTGTGTCATACAAGAATAATTAAAACAAGTTTTATTTTCAGTAGATGACTCTGAATAGGTTTAGCTTCTTGCCCTATTTCTGAGAATAGGAACAAACAACTAACAAAGTCAGTTTACACATAGCTTTTGAATGTACCCTGTTCCTCAAGTAAACTAGGTAAGATACAGTTGGGATGACAAAAACCTAGAATATGTTTTAAGCATCGCTGGCACTTTGCAATTCTATTTAGTGAATGCACAGCAGCCTTACCTGTCTGTGTCGGTAGAGCAGCAAACAGGCAACAATGTACGTTGACATCACAGCACATGATTTGTTAGCAGCTAAAAGCAAACAAAATAGAATAAAGCTATACTGGCACTTTGCATTGCAACTGAAGGACTCAGAAGGCAACAGGAACAAAATGTCACTCACAGATGAATTAAGAATATGGTTACGCTTTGTTTTATACAGAAAGATTTTACATTTTCAACAAGGCAGCACAAAAGCCTATCTGTTGATCAAAAATAAACATATAAGTTTTTACTATTTATACAAAAAGTCCTATTTTAATCCATTGTAACATTAAATTAAATTACATGGCACCCTGAAAACTGAAGAGTGGACGTAAAAACAGCAGTGAGCAAGGTGTGGCTGTCAGCTCCGAGGACACTGGATAAGGCATGATGGCAGGGAATAGAGGCAGCAACAGTGTAGGATCTGTGAATCCCTATATAATTGTCTCAGGTTGGAGACTGGAAAAGAAGTGGTCAAAAGGATCTCAGAATGAGTGGCAGAATGGTATGGAAAGCCCCATTCTAGAGTAAAAGTAAGAGGGCAATGTTGTATATCTAAGTGTGGTGGGGCTGTTGAGGTTTTTAATAGACATTGCCCACTCAAAGGATATATGGTGGTTATTTTAAAGCTTGTATGGTTATGGTGGAATGTGGGGGGTGGGGTTTGGGGGAACCAGAGGGGAAAGGAACACAGGGAGCTAAAATTTCATGGTAATGGGTAGAGGGAGGTGTAAGTAGGAATAGGAGTTCAGCATACTGTTATTGGAGGTCACCTTCCTTACTCTCTACACCCGGCTAGTCTTATTTAAACCACAAAGCCCTGGCAACAATAATCTATGTCTCCAGTAACTTTGTGTGTCCTCACACAGTTAGATTACTATAACACACTGTAACTATGGGGTTGCCTTTGGAAATAACCCAGAAGCTACAGTTGGTACAAAATGTGGCCAAAATATTTACAGGCAACTATCACAGTCATATAACACAGGGCCGCAACGGGGGGGGGGGGGCAACTGGGGTATGTGCCCCAGGCGCTTCACTGGTGGGGCACCAAAATGAGTGCTGGGGTGGATGCCGAAATGGGAGCGGAATCCATGTTTGCCCCAGGTGACAGAGACCCTAGTTGCGGCCCTGATATAACATATTCTCCAGTTGCTACATCAATTATCAAAAGCCTTCTAAGTCTAAGCTACTGTATTTCTAAGCTCCAGGATATGTATAGGTTTCTAAGTCTAAGCCATTACCTAAGATACTAACTTAGCATATTTAGACCCACCGCAACTGTGACACCCTCCTCCAAACAGAATTGGTCAGCCAATATGTGCATATGTTCCAGCATTACGTCAAACAGACATTAACACAAAGACAGTATTTCTCCATAATGGCTTCCATGCTACACCCCAGAGAGTATACTTAGGCATTTCTTATTCGTGTTCCACTAGGTGTTAACAATTGTGCTATTTAACTGGCCAATTGTGATTGATTTTAGTGGTTTTCTAATAATTTTATAGCAACCAGCAGTCATCGCTTGAATAGCAGATTATTTACTATGCTGTAGTTCTGTTGTTGATGTGATTGTTTCTGTTTTAACTTTGTAAATTGCCTGGAGTTGTTTGAGTTGGGCAGTATATAAATTCCGATAAACAAATAAGCAGAAGTTTCTTAACCCAACTAAGCTTTTCATTGGTAGAAGCCTGTTAGCAACATTGAAGAATGCACATTCCATCAAGAACAACCACAAGATGGAATTTGGGTGTCATTTTGATTTCGTTTTTCAAGCTATACATTTGAACAACAGTCCTGATGTTCAAAGGGACACATTTATTGATTGTACATATGCCATGTGGCAAAAAAAAAAGCGGGGGGGGGGAAATGGAAGCAAGCTGACTTACCGGCCTTTGCTTTCCCTCAGCTGCCCCCTGGCCACAGTCAATCTATCCCAGCTGATTATCAAGCAAACTGTCACTTCAAGAACTGATGCCTAGTTTTGTTTTTCTCCTCATTCTTCCTCCCAACCCTTTTGTGAGTAATATCTGACACCTGAGGAGAAGAACTGGGTCCTGTCCTGTTTTAGAAATGAACTTTAGTTAAATTAATTGATCTGGGGCAAAATATTCCAAATAAAGAACAGGAAGAACCAAAATATTTATCAGCTAACTGGTTTGGTTTTGCCTCCACAAAAATTGGATTCCTTTACTACAAAACTAATGTATTACTGCTTTAAGAATATCTTAAATTTGGAAAGTTAGTCAGCCGAAATATTTAACTATTCAATATACTCCTTTTATGTCATACAAATTCTGGGAGCATAATACCACAGCTATTATTTATTTAATGTGAGTGAGCTCAGTGCTGAAAAATTAGTTTAAATAGTTGAAGAAAACTAAGATTATGCTATTCACGCATTAGTCTTTCATAAGTAGATATGGCTTCCTACCTATATTAAATGCAATCCAGATGGTGTTATATCACTGCAGAAAAGGCAGGCCATAATAAAAAAAGCCATAAAAAGCCGCCCAGAGTTCCTCTTTTGGGGGAGATGGGTGGTAATAAAATTTGAATGAATGAATGAATGAATGAATGAATGAATAAATAATTTGATGCAAGATTCTAATACTGTACAGTAAAGACAATGAGTCTGATAAAGAGGCTTATTCAGAACGACATCGTCAGATTAAAGACTACAGTTTAAAGACAAAAAAAAAGAGAGGATACAGGAAGAGGAAAGCCCTGCTCTTTAGAAAGCTGAATGCGACAGAATGCAGAATGAACTCCACACTTAATACTTACTGAACATTACATGTTCTGCCAAGTTAGCTATTAACTGTCTTCTCAGTGGCTCACAAGATAAATCCCTGGAATCAGGAATGCCAGCTTCTGTACTTTCTCCTACTATGTAATTTGGCCTGCAGACAGGTAACAGAACAGATGACTTATACTATATAAACTGTACTTATAAATCACATCATCATAGTAAGACAACAAAATATTTTAAGTGCTGGCCTCTCTTGGTTTTGACGCAGGCTGAAGTTCCCAGGACCAAAGATTGCACCTGAGAAGGAGATGACACTGAACTCGCAGGTAAACTGCTCTTTCCTCTTATAAGGGCACATTTTGAAAATTACTATAGGGCAAGTTTATTAGTGTCTGCCTCCCCTGTGCCAAAACATGAACCGCACCCCCCTGACTATATTATACATCCGAGGTGAACAGAGGTGGACATTTTCCCCACAACTGCTTGCTTCCTGGAACCACAGCACATTAACAAAGAGACTTTCTGGGCTCCCATAGTAGCAGCCAGGTTGTGTTGCAACATAGTAAATCATGCTTCAACTTAAGATTCTTATATTCTGAAGAAAGAATTCCGTCTACATAGCAAGAGTAATGACTCATACACTTTACAACTTTTCTATCATATCAACAATTCCTCAAAATCTTTTTTTCTGATTGTGTGCAAGAAATACATAAAAACAAAAAGTCTTAAGCTATTAAGTAGCTAATACATCACAGAAAATCTATTACTTATTAAGTTCCCTGTAAAAGGTTTCAACAGGCTAGCTCAAACTTAGCCAAATCACAGACAAAACATCCAAAATTCAAGAAACATTTACAGTGTAATTCCTAAATAAAAATATAGCTAGAGTTCTAACTATTAACTAGTTTGGCTGAATGCCTTTGAAATTTAATACTTAATTGTCTGCATAATTATCTAAGTATGATAATACTCAATAGAAGCATCCTAAGAGATTTGTTATCCCAAAAGAATTCTAACTTAGTTAAATCAATTAAAAAGACATTTAAAAGTCCTTTAATATTTGCTTAAGCTCAATATAATGGTAAGATTTGGAAAAGACCTTCCTGAAAATTTATAATTTAGTCTGTAGATTTCACAGAATATTTGATTGCTGTTTGTTCATTATTGATAAAAAAAATCCTCAGTTCCATCTTACCTTGAAGGCAGTATAGCTGGTAAGAGAGTATGCTCCAAAGAAAGAGGAATAGGCATAGGTTTCTGGCTTTGGCAATCTAAATATTCCTGTAAATACATAACATTCATACATCTGTAACAGCTATCTTACTGATTAGCAAAACTGACTTTGAGAGGACCTCGTAAGTAGCAAATACTGACAATTATCCAATAATATAACATACCGAAAACATATGATTTGTGAAGTGCATGAATTACCTCAAGAATCTAAGGTAAATGACAACCAAACTGAAAGGTTAATACAGAATTTCTTAGGTATTTCCAGGTGGGACTTCTTGCATCACTGCTTCAAGAGAAAAAGCTCCACTAGCTTTTTCCAACCTTGACTTCTCAGAAGTTGCTGGATTACAATTTCCATCATTGCCCAACCTTACAAGTTTAATTATTATTATGAACAACAACAACAATAACAACAAATCTAGCTTGAATTTGTACATTTCTCCTTCTGCTTTTTTTAATTGTTCAGAATGAGCAGGAATTCTTGGAAATGTGAATATTCTTCCCATGCTGGAACTTTTTGGTTGGTAAACCAAACTAAAAAACCGAACTATTGCCCAATAGCGCATTACTATTTAAATAACCTATGACCCTCTATTACTGCTGCTTTACATATTAGCCAATTTAGGTTTGTTTTCCCAGTCTGTCATAATTTGAAACATTACTATGTTATTATGAAAAAAATTAACGATGTTATTGCTTTCTCCTTGCAGTCCTAGCAGACATGGTCATCACAGAAGATGCTTCTGGCTGTACCCTACTGCCATGAAGTGATGGAGCTGAAGAGTCGAGGCCCTGTTTTTGGTAGTAACACTTGGTCTTTGGAATAGCGTCCTGGTTAAGTCTTGGCTGCACCCTTCTGTAGATCATTTGAGACTCCATCTAGTCTGAATGAATGAATGTGTACATTATTGAGGTGCTGTTATTATGGCTGATTTTATTTAATTTTTAATTTAATCTGTTACTGTGGGTTACCTTATGAATGTATTATTATGTATTATGGATTTTCATTGTGAATGGTTTAATGTTATTTACTATGGGTGCTTTAGCTGAATAATATCAATAACTACAAGGAATTACTTATGAATTAATAAGTAAATGTTTTTAATGTATCCAGTTCTACCTAATATACATTTAGGATTAGTAATATTAATCAAATATTTCCAAAGAAAATGTCAGAATGCAGACAATTACATATTTTGTCAATAGGTTAAATATCCTAATTATGAAAACAAATCAATAAACCATTATTGTGAAATAATGAAGTTAACTTTGCTGAACCTATGCAGTTTCTAATTTCAAAAGTTGCTGGTAGTGTGGATAAGCCTAATTTTATACATGTATCTTGAAACAGATAAATTAAGTCTTTCCGTAGACCACAGTGTAGACACTGTAGATCTTAGATTTCTATCTTCTGTACTACATTATAAAAATGTGAGAGATGTAAGAATTTGAATTTATGGAGTTTTAAAACTGTCATAGAACTGGCAATTAATTTTCATTAGGAAAAATCTTGTTTGTTCCATGAAATTAATTTACTCACCTCATGAAAATTTCTCTCAAAGTTCTCCCTCTACAATTGTTACATATCTGTCCTAACTGCATTTCCAAAGACCAAAGAGGATCACATTCTGTTGTCTTATAAAATTATGGATCCAATAGAGAGTATATGTAGCTCAGGGCTGAACTGTGGAGTTCATGGTGCTCTCTGGACTTGGTTATTTGTTGCATACATTTCATTTCCACGTGATCAGTGTAAGTGATAATGATACTACCTAGCTGGGTAATGAAACACCTGCAAGCAAACAACCTAGCTCAGAGAGCACCAAGAACTCCACACTAAATTATGTATACTTGACACAGCAACACAGACTGAGCCCATTTTAATTATAAGAATCGTACATATTTCTATTAGCTACATGTTTCTAAACTTTATTTTTCTGAACATTTATTTTTAACTGGTAACTCTTCTAAGAGATCTTAGTGGGAGGTGACCAAATTCATTGGTTTGCTATTAATGCCATTGGAATCCTAGCCACTAGACTCCATCCCTCCATTGATATATTTACATAAAAGCAAATTAGTTTTTCACTATGAACAGAAACCAATCTCTTTTTGAAATTTCCAACAAATATATTTTCTTTCAAGCTAGTATTGTCATAAAACTAGAAGAATCCCTATATGCAAACACATGCACACATAGTTGATAATATTAGCTCTATCCTTTGTTGTCTTATTTTATTTGCTACAATATTTAGTACATTTTAACATTGTCTTGAAAAGAACTGGACCTACTATGAATTTCTATTTTATTAATGATGAACAAAATGGTTTATTTCCTACATTCGAAGGCACGTCTTAAAACCTGACCTCGGAATGCAAGCTGTTATTTCTTTCCATTTTCACTACATTTTATTAAGACATGACACCATCAAACCAGAATAGAAATTCATTGTTGAATCTATTTTTTCTTTCCTGTCTAGTAAAGAAAGGCAGCCAGGAATAGGCTGTATAAAGTAATACATAAGAAAATGTATAATTCCTCTTGCCAGGTAGTTAAAGCAACAGTTAGGTATGAGTCATCTGACCAATAATTCCCAAAAATTATTATTGTAGAAAAGCTAGCACAACTGCCCCTGGCGATGGCTCAGAGTGAGTAATACATTGAAGACATGGCATTTCACATTCAGCACTTTGTTAACATGAAAGGATCCATATTCCAACATGGGATTTCAGCTACAAAATCTTTTGTTTGAGCAGTACCATTATGCATGAAGTAAAGACTTGAAATATTGTTTCTATTTCATCTGACATACAAATAGTCTAAAATATCTTTTTCACAGTTTCTCAGGAAATTATGGCCATAAAACATGAGCTTACACTTAAAGAAAATGGTTGTGCAAAATCTACTCTAACGCATCCATAATTCTTTCGTAGCATTCGAAAAACTCCTCGGGCTACACTCCAAAGGCTTTCATTCTTCTTGGGCTTTCCCTACAAGACATTGAAAAGAAAAAGAAAGGAAAAAAATCACATACAAAAGCTTGCAAGCATTACATTAATGAATAGACCAAATCATGTCTATACTTATTCAGAAATAAAACTAAATCAAATTCATTGGCCCTCCAAATCATGTGAAGTTATTAAATAGTTGCTTTCTCTAAATTAGCATATATTTTTATATTTTTAAGCACTTTTTGCCCTGAATGATTTAATTTCTGCATGATTTCATTTTGTTACAAATGAAGTCCAGATAATCAAGTTAACTTCTGTTTCCAAACTATAGTTTATCAGCAGAACTATCAAGAGTAACAACACTCTATAAATACTGTGTGTTAAGCAAACAATAGCAACTCTTACCAGCTGTTCACTAGTATAGTGACCTTCAATTATTCTGTCATAGGAGATTCCCACAGGTATAATTAGTATGTCAGGAGCAGCATTTGAGTATAGAGCATCCACCACTACTGATAAGAGGCCTGCCCTTGCACAGGATACTTTCCCACTCCTGGACCGTGTCCCCTCCAGAAATATCTCTAAGAATTGCTGCTGTCGAAGCAACTCTTCAACATGCTGAAAAGAGAATGGTAACAAGATCAGACACAAGTTCTTTACATTGTTTCGAATCAGTAATTTTAAAAGGTGAGCACCCACCATAAGCAGTGCTCAAATTTGGACCTCTGTCTAGGAACAAGATTTCTAATAATTTAGGCAACAACATGCCCACATCTATGAAATACAACTGTACTTTTATTGGAACTACATGTAATTGCATAGGATAATCAGTATTGAAAGATCTCAAGTAACTTTGGTATCTACTGACAGTAGTACATACAACTAAGGGCATATGGTTGCAGCTTCAATGGTTCATTAAAGTATACAAGTTTCTTCAAACATGCATACCACATTACAGTGACCCAAGAAGTCATCACAGTTTCCACAAAATACACACTCTACTGTTTTCTTAGCAGAAGCATTTCTATTATACTGAATCTTTTATACCACACAGCCTTAGCCTTCGAAGGAACTATATTTTATTTATATAGTGAAATGAAAACAAATTGCCACAAATTGCCACAAATTCAAATACGCACCAGCACTGGAAACTGAAATGGTACATAGATTTTATTAGCTAATTTGTAGAAATAAACTTTTGATTTTTTAAAAAAAATGTACATACCACATGCAGTAAGGTTCTGTACAAAATATCTTTTTGGCCATCAGGTCTCTCATCTAATTTTCTCCGAATAAAAAACCCTCCAAGTTTGTGGATTAGGGTTCTAGGGATAGGAAAAGAATATGCATGCCTTTTTAATTAAAAGGGAAAGAATGCAGCTTTACCACAATGGGTATGTCCACAGATTATACCTGATTGAAAAAAATGCAATATGCTTATTATTTTCATAATGTAAAAAATTAAGAACAAATATTAGTTGGCAATGTGGCTATAAACTCTTTAGATGCATTCAGATCAACATTGCACATTAAAACACACTACAAATGTTCACTTCTTTTCCCTTGACATGTTTTTTCTTAATGTCTTTAATTGAGGAAAATGTGGTTATATTATGAAAATATAACATGAAAGCATCTATAGATACATACATATTAGCACAAATTTTATATTAATCAAATCAAGACATAAAATAAATCAAGTTCAAGTTTTATCATCATTGATTTCATAAATCAATCTTGTTTTGAACTAGAATCAGTATCAATATTTATCCTTAACAATTGTTTTAACATCATATAGAAATGTTGTAAGAGACAAAGATTTCAACAGTATATATACACAGAACATTATAGATTACCTACTTTTCCCTCCAATGATAAAAATACTTCAATAAATTAAAGAAAATTCCTATTTTGAACTCTTCTGCAGATTAAAAAAACCCTATATTTCTAATTTCATATGTTGTGAAACTATGCCAAATTTACAGCTAGAAAGTACACATTCTATTATCTACACTGTATGGTTTATATGAAAAGAATTAGTCACTAATAGATAAAATACTACATACTAGTTAAAACATCCAAGACAAGTTATAAGTAATAAAGATGCAAGCTCTTAGTTGCATAGCTTTAATTTTTATAAGTAATTCTGAAGTAGCATTTTATTTGAAGATACATGTTACATATACAAAATACACCTTTAAAAAAACATAGAAAACTGTCATTTAGGATTCACAAGTATTACAATTTTAGGACTAATCTGGGAATCAGTCTACTTTCTTAAGCATGAGGTAGATAAGACAGAGTTGAATAGCTGGAGAGTTAATTATACATGTAGCTCCTACTTCATATGTTATTCCTACATTAGAAGTTGACTCTTCTGTCTTTCATGGAGGAATTTACTAGTTCTTGAAGATGAGATACAGTAAATTTTTCATTCTGTTTAGCAGGATTTGTAAAAAAAACATCTCATTACTTTTTGACACAGGTGTCTGCACGAATACTTTGCATGTACAGAAGCATCTTATCATGTGCATATGGGCAATGTTAATGTTCTGAATTTTTGATATGTTAAAATGGTATCAGAACTTCAAGATACGACTACAGCTGCAATCTTACTTCTATTTATTTGCCAAATTAATGTAACAGTTGCTGACCATGTGTAATATATGATACAGCAATGCACTTATCCAGTCAATACATGCTACACATTCAGGTATTCCCGATAAATGTTAGTTCACTTTGGCCAGGTAAGGGAATCAAAATGGCTGACATTAACATAGTGAAATAATTAATACTGTTTTACCTGAAAATAGGGATATTCAGATTATTTCCTGCTGCAATGTAGGGTGCTTTGATATTATGGCAGAAAAGAATGAATGTGAGAAGTAGGTAGTCAATATGAGATTTGTGAACCGGTAAGAATACAAGAGGCAAATTTAGCTGTATGAAGAAAAGAAGAGTTTACACGAGATATCAAAACATAATTTTAAAATATCAAACTACTACATCTTGTCACTGTATTTCCCTTTTACTCTTGGCAATACTTGCATTGCCAATATGAAAGGAAGGATGGGGGAATGAATGGATATATATTTCACAGACCATATATTTTCAGCAACTTTTACAGAAATTAAATATAACTGCTTTATTTGCATCCTATGATGGGTAATCTAAGGTGGATTTGAAACGTATACAAATTAGTTTGTATTTTTACTATATGGCCATGCAAACTTTGACCATTACTGTTTAGTACTTTCAAAGCTGAATCATCTAGCAATTAATGGCAAAAATATATAGAACAAGTACTTATTTGATAGTAAACTATCACCTAAATATTTCACAATTACTGTATTTCAAGTAGATGTTATTTCAAGAATACATCATTCTCTGACATTTTACTACAGTTTATCTTGGCCAATAATGATTCTACTCAGATTCAGCTCCAATAATAATTTCAAGGGTCTTGAGAAACCAAAATGAAACTGGAATTGAAAACAAGATTATAAAATCTAGTTTTTGCATTTCTCTTCTTAAACATTCTGCTTATTACTGTGGCCTGGGTGAGGAAGAAATAGAATGCGCTGTCACAATTTACCGCACAAAACAACTTCTGGCAGCAATTTTAAAATCTGTTTTATTTATTAAATAAGCCATTCAACTGAAGTGGTCATATGCTGAAGCTTAAGGTAGACAGTGCAAAACAGACTCCTCTGGAAGTGGGTGAACTTTATTTTACCAGAGGTTTCTTTTCAGCAAAGAAAAACAAACTTTTTTTTCCCTGAATATTTGGTAGATTAAATCTGAAAATAACTGGATATTTAGTATGCTATAAAAATAAAAATGCTAGTGTTACATATATTGCCTTAACTATTTTATTACCTCAGTTGCTGCTTTCACCATCTCTAGTTGGCCTTTATGAATCTGGATATTCCAAAAAAAGCTGTTAAATAATTTCAATAAAATCCAACCTGTTAACCTGAAAGAGAAATATAAGTTAAACAACTATATAATAGAACCTATGTTTTGTGCAGAATTAAATGATATAATTGATAAATTAATACAGATATACTAGTTGCCTTTCATGTACAACACAGAAAGAATCACATCATTCACGATGGACCAAAAGTGTATTAAATGACTATAAAAATTCTAGTAAGACACAGTTTAAACAATAGTTTATTGACTAATATCAGCTGTAGGAAATATAACATACAAAGAGGTTTTACATAATCCTGAACAGAATGTTCTTGTGGGCTGATAAGATGACATTTATTGAGAACATGTTCTCTTGTTCTATTGAAAAAAATTAATTAGTCTTGCCACATTATTATATGAAGCAATTTTTCAAGGACAAATAGCCATGTTTTTATTCATTTTGCAACACTGACAGTAGAAGTAGAATATGAGGTAAGAAATAACAAATATCTCTGTGGATTTATACAGTATTCAGTATACAAAGACATTGCAAACAAAACTTAGTATCATTACCTAATCAGAGAAGGAGAGACATTTGCTACCATTTCTTGAAGGATCCTTCTAGCTTTCTTTTTGATTCTGTTAATGTTTCTAGAGTCCAGCTGATCAGGACCATTTACAGCTGATGATTCTGAAGCCTCCTGTATAAAAGCATTCTGCACTCTAAATATTACAAATATAATAAAGTGAATTTAGATACCACTGTAGATTGCACGTACTTCAGATAATATATTTTCAGTTTAAAGAAAACAAATCCTCAGGTATCAAAGAAATCTCCCATGTATTATGCTAATTAACTATAAACTGCAGTAGTTTCTCATTGGAATATTCATGATTTTTTTCACTTAAAATGCTATATAGCATGACATTTCAAGGTTAAAAATACACAAACGTAAGTCTGTGCATATATTTACATACACAGATGTATGTACCTGTATAAGCATTCATGATTAGCAGCACAAAGAACTCAGAGAGTCCTTATAGAACATTGGAGAGCAGAATTACACAACCCATATTCCTGTGTTATTACACAATGGTGATTTCAATGTTACTTAAGGGAAAATTAAACAGTACCTGACTAAACAGGAATCATATTAACTACACCTGTAAATAATTAAATGTACCTATAAACAATTAAAGGTACATGTAGATAAAATCAAATTTAACCATTGTCCTTGTTCTATCAATTTCTTTTTGAAGTGCAGTCTGCAGTATGCTAGACAAAGGTAAAGTGTGGCTGAATCCCAACAAAGTTGCATGCCACTGAAGATACATCTATATAATAAATGTCACACAGCCAGACACAAGGACATAACAATGACTCTTTGGAAGGAGGATTTCAAGATATTATAGCTGATACATACACAGGAAGAAATTCAAAATAATTGTTTTTAAAATGCAGAGGTTCTGCTGTACAAGAAAAAACAATTCTAGGGCCTTCCCATTATAGTATGTTGAACTTTTATTATTCATAAACAAGAACTTCTTCAATTACAATAATCACTATCATCTTTCTCTTACCGGCTATTATTCAGCACATTTTCCATCACATTATTTGCAAACATGCCCTTACGAACATCTCGCTCTTGCACAAAAAGAATGTAACAGAGCCGCCGGGCAAGCCAACCTCTGTACCTGTAACATTACACAAGAATTTAAAGAGACCTATTATTAAAAATTTCTCACTTAAATGGCTGGCAAAATAATCATATCATTCTCAGTATTGAAATTAATAGAGGTCACATTTTGAGTTTAGGTGCTGATTTGGTTCTGATGTAAAGTGACAGAAAAAACAGAGACAGAAATACATGATGCAAACTCGTGAGCAACGTATGTTCAGTTTAAATCAACCCATCATGAGTCATATCATTTGAGGTTGGGTAGCCATATAAATGCATAAATAAATGAATCAATGAGTCAAAACAAAACTTGGGGTCACTCATTAAAACTAAATGTGGGAAAATTCAGTATTGATTACAGGTAATCCTTGCTTAACATTGGCTCGTTCAGCAACTGTTCAAAGTTATGATGGCACTGAATGAGGGGGACTACAACTGGTCCTCGTAGTTGAGGCCACTGCAGCATCCCCATGGTCACGCGATTGCGATTCGGGCACTTGACAACTGGCTTGCAATTACAACGGTTGCATAGACTCACAGTCACACGATCATCATTTGCGACCTTCACGGCTGCTTTCAACAAGCAAAGTCAATGGGGAAGCCAGCAGGAGGTCGCAATTTATGACCATGTGCCCGAGGGACACTGTGACCACGTGGGATTTGCCTAATGATGTCAACTGGGACTGCCGGAACTGCCGTTGTTTGAATTGCTTAAAGTTTCAGAGAAGCTCAAAAATGTTGTTTCTTACAACCGTGTTGCTTAGCAACAGAGTGCCCAGTCTTGATTACCATCAGTAAGTGAGGACTACCTGTAAAATAAAGTACTTCATTAGCTTATACAACACATAGCTAAACTTGGAATTTACTGCCAACAGATGTGGGGCAGCCATTAATTTAGATGGTTTTAAACGGGACTTGCTAAATTAAGGGAGGACTGTCTACTAGTCTACAGGGAAATTTACTACCCCTAGAATCACAAGCAGCATATCATATGTACCAACTATTGGGAAACACAACTGGGAGAAGGCAACTGCCTTGTTAGAGAACATTCTGAATGAATATACCCACGATACACAGAAAGCAAGATGGGTTGGTTGGCCTGATTCCCCCAGGGCATTTCTTATGTTCTTAATTCATTCTACCTAGCATCCAATGTAAGTAATCACCAACATCATAAAGGCTACTGTCTTCCATAATAGATGAGGAAAAAATAGGTTTAGATTTAGATCCTTATGGAGAACAAGAATACCCAAATCTTTTCACTTAGTGATGAATAAATGAAAAAAAAAGGAAAGTATGAGGAATATGTTTGTGGTAAAAGCAAAATTGGTTTGCAAGAACAGAAAGTATGGGCAGGTATAGTGAATGGTGCTGGTGTAACCTAGATTTACATGTTTAATTTTCTTTGCTTCACCTACTACGTAACTTCTTTGGCTTATTATTTCTTACTCCTTTCCTACGCTTTGAAAAATGCTGTATAACCTGAAAAGGAACAGCATGATGGGAATGTATATAGTAGTGATGTAACCCTGGCCCGTTTTTCTTCCTTCCTTTTCAATAGGGATGAGAAATTACAAGAGGCTGGTTACTGCAAGTTGGCTCCCAATCTTCTGGATGTCTGCAGAAGGTTGCCTGATGATACTATGACATTTCTGGAAGAGAGTGAACTATGTTTTTGGCTCTTTTTTTCTGTATTGGGGATTATGGTGGAGAATGGGAACAGGAGCCATCTAGGAAACAAAGTGCATCTATTTGCATTCTTTAAAGCACTCCAAGCTGCCTCCCTCCAATGGCTTGAAACCACACACAGTCTCTAGGTTACTGGTACCGTACTCTACAAGTACCTATTAACACTTGGCCTGATCATAAACTTGTTCCTAGGCTTTTGTACTACTATAACTGCACTATGCAGCATTTGGCTATAACATATATGGATTTAAACCAATTTGAACAAGTGAAGAGATTGCATATATATAAAACATTTATACAAAATATACTAACTACATATAATATGTCATATAACCATAAAAGGCTATAAAATAAAATACATTACTAAAAATAAGATTAAAAGTACATAAATACAGTAAATTGGACAAATCTAAAATGCCTGGGTAAACAAAAATATTTTGATCTGGCAACAAAATAACTGCAATATGGTCATTTTTTGTCTAATTGTTACAAAATGAGTCTTACTACATGGCAAAGGATGCTCTCCTGAAGCCAAAAGCAAGAATACGTTCCGTAGAACTGATTTAATGATTCCTCTTAAGGGTTGCTGCTTTCATACTTAGACAACTTCATACATTAGGCTGAAACCACAGCTTGTTTACAGAACAAACCACAACTGATGGCTTCATTCATGTTAAACAATAAACCATGATTTGCAACCCACAATGACAGATTCACTCAAAGGGCCAAGTCAAAACTGACATTATGGCCCAGGGCAACATGTGAAACAGCTCATCCAAGATTTGCTTAAACTTTGATTTTTTAAACAAGGCCCAGTTTGGTAAAGTAATCATGGACAAGCCAGCATTTGATAGTTTGTTTGTTTACCTGCATCTTTCATTCTATCCATCTTTAAAAAAAAAGTAAAGTTTTATTTGAGTTGAACTCTCTTTGTGATGATCCCATGTAGATTATTTGGCAGCACTATCTCATCTCCCATTTATCATTGCCTAATTAAACAAATAAGGTACAGAAACTTTCCAAGAGGTTGAAGAGCTGCCGGCACTAATAAAATATTCCTAGACATACCTCAAAGAAGGTTTCTACCAAGTGGGGAGAGACACTGAAACTGAGACTATAGCAGCTCCCTTGATTTTAATGCAATACATTACTTCCCTCTCAGAGGGCTGTGAGGAAAGAATATATTACACATAGTTTAATACTTATAGATTGCCCATCAAAGGTGATTTGGCAATAGATTTTCAGGATTGATACTTGGAAAATTATAGATTATGTGGTGTATGAAATCAGCCTCCCATGGTTAAAAACAATAGCTCCTGAGAAGTACAGCTTTGTCTGAACAGTGATGCAATAAACTGAGAACCAGTTTGGTGAAGTGGTTTAGGCACCAGGCTAGAACCAGGAGACTGTGGGTTCTAGTCCCGCCTTAGGCACAAAACCAGCTGGGTGAGCTTGGGTCAATCACCCTAGGAAGGAGGCAATGGTAAACCACTTCTGAATAGCCTTGCCAAGAAAGCTGCAGGGACTTGTCCAGGCAGTCTCTGAGAATCAGAGAACAGATTTCGCAAAAAAAGATACTAGATAAGAACTAGTATAGAAGCTATGCATCAAAAAAGCAAAACATAAAACAAAAACCTTCAATGTGAATATAGCATATAGCATCAAGGTAGGACTTAGTAGGTTATGGAGGTTTTATAGTGAAATATAAAGATATAATTGTCAGATTGCCTAACTGGGCATGGATAAAACTCTTGATCAGGGAAGATGTAACATATTGGTACCAAGAAGGATTAAAGGATTAGAATTGATGAATGAAACAATTCTTGCCTTGTGTTTCAATCCAAGCATAAGCCAGGCCTCTACGTTCCAATGTCAAAGTGTGACGTTAACAAAGATTTCAAATTGTGATTTTAACTGGGAATTCTTAGTAAAATAAAAGATCTTCAAAACTAAATGTAAGATGAAAAACTAACAAGAAAAAATGCATACGATCTGCAACAATTATATGAATTGCTGAAAAATCCTTCTTAAAGCGCCGCTGAGCCTTTTTTTTTTTACCAGGTTATTCTAACATTCAGAATTTTCAAGCACTGAAGATTTAAAGGTTTTAAATACTGTAAGTATTTATGCATAACAAGCATCAAAGAGGCAAATACAGCATTTTGCTTTTCTTGTTAATACAAAGAAAAGAAATACATTAAAATAAATTTTAAAGAAATTCATCTAAATGCTTAACAATCTCTGGAACTTAACTAGAATTTATTCACTCAAAATACAAATAGATATTAAAATGACACATGATGTATACTAGCTGATTTTTTCTGATTAGTCATCAGAACATTTCTCAAATGAACACTTGATGCACAGATAAAATTGTTGTTGTTATTAGTTGCCATTGAGTCGTTTATGACTCCTGGCAACCCTAGAATGAAATGCTGTTCGGTCTTGCGCCATATGCCCGACTGTTCCAATGTTTGCATCCATTGTTGTTGTAACTGTATCAATCCATCGCGTTGAAGGTCTTCCTCTTTTCCGCTGGCCCTCGACTTAACCAAACATGATGTCCTTTTCAAGCAATCGGTCTTTCCTGACGATGTACCCAAAGTATGAGAGTTTAAGCCTAGTTATCTTTGCCTCTAGGAAACATTCTGGTTGTATTTGTCCTGGTTGAGTAAAGACCATGCCGAGATGAGAAAGTCTCTAATGTTTTATTTAACTGCTACTGTAGACAGAAAATCCTACCAAACTGAAGGAGCGTGGGAAAACCCAGACAGATAAACCCCAAAACTCAAGGCGGGTCTGTTCTGGGTTTCTTTGAATGACAGCTCAAAGTCTCTAAACTACACATGCATTTTCCCCCCTGGATAGGGGCCTCCTCCTGCTCACCACCCATACTCATGACAGTATTTCTTCTAAAACTGATTTGTTTTTTCTTCTGGCAGTCCATGGTATTTTCAATAATCTTCACCAACACCACAATTCGAATGCATCAATTCTTCTTCTATCTTCCTTTTTTAATGTCCAACTTTCACAGGCATATGTGGCAATTGAGACCATGGCATGAGTCAGACGCAGATAAAATTCTGGATGGTTAAAACCTGAGCACATCCACGGATATACAAAGACCTAAATTAGGAATAAGCAACTGCAAATCCCCAAGTTTTTGTGCAGCCTTCAAAATGTTATTTGTTTTTCATGCTTTACAAATTACAATTTGCTGCCAAAGATTTAGTAGTGTCAAAGGTGGCCAGAGCTTCTCTTTCCTGCCTTCTGCTATCCTTGACAGCCACTTCCTGATTTCTGCTTCAAAGCCAGGACCTCGAACATGCCTACTTGGTTAGCTCTTCTGGTATGGGAAAGGGCAGTCCCTCAGGTAGCCAGGCCCTGTATCATGAAGGGCTTTGTAGGAGTCAACCAACACCTTGAACTGCACATAGAAGCTTATTGGTAACTACTGTAGCTCACACAATATAAGTATTAAAAGGGCAGATTGAGCCATGCCCATAACTGCTCATGTCTCTACATTCTGATCAGCCACAGCTTCCAAAGAATCTTCCAAGGTAGCTCCAGAGAGAGTGCATGGCATTAGTCCACATCTGAAGCAACCAAGGCATGAGTAAGTGTGAGAAGGAACCACAGTCTAGAAAGGGTGTAACTGATGCACCAGGCAGATCTAAGCAAAAGCCCTCCTGGCCATAGCTGTCACCTGCTCTTTGAGCAGGAGCTGTGTGTCCAGGAGAACCATGAATCTGCGTCTGGGGAAGTGGAATCCCATTCAGAACTAAAAACAGAAACTCCGTGGCACTGGAAGACAGCAGTGAGATATATCCACCTACTTTTTACTCTATCCCTGGCACTTTTCGGAGCAGAACTCTTGTGCCTTTCAGGAAATCAACTGAAGCCCCCAATCTGAAAATGTTCTCTACCAATGAATTTATCAACTGCATAAAGAAAAGATTTCTTCCACACAAAGGAAGCTCTGAGAGACATTTTGGTTGCTTTAATATTGACTGTAGACATAACTGCTATTTTGAATCACTTTTGTGCACAGAGACAGAAATGACTTAAATGATGCAAGACTATGATGCACAATGGACTAACTTTCATACACAACACAGACATGGCATCATTTCATGATATGTAGCCAATGCATGTTTATGATAATAATAAATCCAGAACTGTACTTGTCATTGTGTACTAGGACAATGAAGAGCTGTGGATTCAAAAGAGAAAAGATGTTTCAGGTCACGCAGCACTTAAAGAAGTTGTACCTTCTCTCAAGGCCACACAGCTACCATACTCTAGATCACTTTGTTCTGGAATCCTATTGTACTGGAGATGATGATAAGACCAAGGTAGATTCTAACATGGTTTGGTTGATTAGCTCAAATACACAAGGTGTAAAGGTAAAGAAAGCTAGTAAATCATTCTGGAAGAGCATTTGAAGGTGGAGGACAGATAATTTTGTTGATGGTGATGGTGATGATGATGAAGAATTTATAGAGGTAATAGCAATTCTGGGATCAAATGGGAGGGAATGCCACTTTATTTATTTGCCCCTTTACATACCAGAGCAACTTTAAGTAGCATATAAAGATTAAAAACAATAGTATACAATACGATAATATAAAGCAGCAGATAAGTCAGACCATGTTAGGGAAGAACAATACCAGGAAAACAAAAGTTAACAAGAACTTGATCTCTCCCTTTGGTACACATGGCTTTCTACATCCATATCTACATCTGTTTCTAAGCTAAAATCATTGTTCAGTTTAGCAGAACACTTTTGAACTGTGAGCCAAAAAGAACCAAAAAGAAATTATGGGATTAACTATTTTGTCCTTCTTTTGAGTTCCAGTGTGCTGTTCGTATTATAAAATAACAAATGCATTTTGTAATACAATTTGACAGAAATTGCAAAGGTTGCACTGCA
Organism: Candoia aspera; assembly: GCF_035149785.1. Taxonomy (NCBI): domain Eukaryota; kingdom Metazoa; phylum Chordata; class Lepidosauria; order Squamata; family Candoiidae; genus Candoia; species Candoia aspera. The sequence goes on from NC_086158.1 coordinate 54,601,152, forward strand.
GCATGATTAAAGAACCATCATGGTTGTGCAGTCATGCCTAGTTAGAATAAAAGTGATTAGATTAGATTAGATTAGATTAGATTAGATTAGATTGACTCCTGATTATAACCTTCAAAGATGAAGTTTGTAGGCAGAAATTGGGAGTTCTGTAGTTGGAATGCAGCATGAAACTTGCTTTCTTTTTTGGATAAGAAATACAAGGGCTCTGATGGAAATTCATTAAGCTATATTGAATAAGTATATAAATTATTTCTACCTTTTTTGCCATAAGGTACTATGTGCATACATTTACAGTAGACATTAAGTGCAAAATAGTATCTGTTCTTTTGTGTGCTGCCAAAGGAAAACACTTAAGCAGCTCTTATCAATCTGAAGTCTATACAGTCTCTCTTAATTAAAATCTGCTTTCAGCATGAATTCTATTAAAAATAAACTTGAAATGAGATGAGAGTACAAGGCTTTAAAAATATGCATCTGGCAAGTAAATTCTTGTTTATTCAAATTCATGCCAAATGTAGTAGACTTAAATGTGCCAAAGGACTTCCTATCCCTGACAAACTTGAAATTCTCCTTGTACTTTTGTGTTTTTTTTAATATAAAAATTAAAGCAGACAGCTGACAGCACAAAATTAATGCACCTAGCTTATACCAGAAAATATACATATTGCATAATATCTACATTTCTTCTGATCCTCATACATAAGTTTTACAGGGGAAATAAGTAGTTTCATTCTGTCTAACGAAATCAGTATCTGTTTTCATGAGTACTTATACAAATTGTTGCAGTATCACTTTGCAGAACTAGCTTTCAAAAAGCCTAATACATTTTTTAAAACTATGACCATCAAGCCCAGCCAATGTACAGACTTTAATTTTCTGGCTGAAAGCTAGCCTCATCAAATTGCTCATACTAATACTTTTCTTAGTTGAATAATACTGACAATTTCAGCCTATGTTTTCTTGATTCCCCTAAAAGCAAAGCCCTTTTATAAATTACCACTGTTCTGAGTCATTTAGGGAGTTTCTTCTGTAAACACTGAAAGACAAAATGTGATTACCCTGCAGGTACCTCAGCAAAACCAACAACGTTTAACCTTTTTACTTATTGCCCAGATGAGTGCAACATACTTTTCAATAAACCACAGTATTAACTACACTAAAAAAAGTATTTACCTTGTATGTGTTTCATTAATATAGATGACATTACGAAGACCCAAGGAAGGGATACTAGTATTAAAAAGCTTGTCCTGAAAGGGAGAGGGAAATGCATAAATGAATATAAATTAGATGGTTCACAATAACCATCTAATTTACCTATATAGTATCTCTAAAGAGGCAGGAATCCCCCCCCCCCAAATAATAAACTATAGCTGAAAGTTTGCCAAATTTTGTAAAAGTTTAGTGTTCTCACATAAAATCTCAGCTATTTTCAAAACATATGCACACTTATTAAATTTGTACACCAGCAACTCTGGGCCGTTCAAACAGAAAAATAACAATGCAACAATAAAGACAAATATATGCATCCTCATCTTGCCTGAACAGATCTGTTTTACTGTCTTTAATTAATACAGAGACATCAAATACTAATCTATTACCACCAGGCAGAATCTGAAGGTAAGCTGTATAAGGTAAGTACATAGCTACTGAATTCTGAATTTAACTATTTAACTGCCATTACATGAAAATCACATTTCGCTTTGTTACTAATATAATCCCATTTACCCAGCTTTGGGGAGTGCATACGTAACAACACCGTCCCACAAACGGCCTATTCCTGCCCAGAAGGGTCTCTTTCCATTTTAAAGTGGCTGATCGGAAGACAGTAGGCCTAGAATTGCATTCTCCCTGGAAAATAGTGACAGTAAAGAAAATATGAATATAGCAGATAAAAACAGACAGCTCTGAATTTCTTTAAAGTGCTTTCTATAAATGAACTGGCTAAACTTAAGAACAAATTATTTATTTATTGTGCATATACATAACCAAATTCAGTCTTCATTGGGCTTCCTGGAAATAATTAAACACCCTCACAGACTTTCACATATACAAATGTTTGCCTTTATGTATATAGATCAACTATACTGCCATATCACTTCTCCTCCCATTAAATTATACAAAGTCTTTATATTTGATACACAATCATTCCAAGTAGAGAATCTTTACATTTCTAGAACTGCTGTAGGAATCACTATAAGCAATAAGTCTAGAAAATATGTTCCTATACTATTTGTCATAATATGAATCTGCACTTTTTCTATGGATATATTGTGAATGAAAAGGGTGCTGGGTTATGGTACTTTATTATTTTTATCAATTATATCGTGTCCTAAGAGCTTTGTACAAAGCTATCTAAATGTGTTACAGGTAGTCCTCAGGTTTGTTTATTTATTTATTTATATTTCAAATTTCTATCACCGCCCATTTCTCCCGAAAAGGGGACTCTGGGCGGTTATGATGGCAATTGGGACTGGGATTGCTAAGCAATGCAGTCGTAAAGTGTAACGTCATGTGACCGCATCACTTAACAGTGGTAATTCTGGCAGTCTCGGTTGCCAATGTAACATCAACACACGTGGGTCATTAAGGGAGAAGTAGTGAAAGTTCCAGGTAAGGCCACGCAGAAGCACAGGAGGGCCCCGGGGGTGGATAGCACGGCAGGTCACGAGCACAGGAAGGCCAGGGGGTGGACAGTGTGGTGGGCACAAGCCCAGGAAGGCTGCAGGGTGGATAGTGTGGCAGGGTGCAAGCACAGGGCGGCTGGGGGACTTACCAGAGAGACTTGCAACCTTCCCTGCTGGCCTTCCGTTAACTTTGCTTGTGGGAAGCCAGCAGGGAAGGTTGCAAGTAGCAATCACGTGACTGTGAGATGCTGCAACCATTGTAAGTGCAAACCATTTGCCAAGTGCCCAAATCGCAATCATGTGACTGCAGGGGCACTGCGACAACCCGAACTTTGAGGACCGGTTGTAAGTACCACTCATTCAGTGCCATTGCAACTTTGAATGGTCGCTGAACAAGTGGTTCATAAGCAAAGACTACCTGTATTCTTAATTTTTTAGGAATAATCATATGTTACTTTTTCATACATTCAATAAGGCACTAGTCTTGTTTGTTAAGAAGCACAGGAAAACTGAAAGAGCATACATTTTGCTTACCCATTCTTCACTGGAATGTTTACATCTTGTGACAGTGCATTCTGCTGAAGATGACAAATAGGAAACATCTATTGTTCCAAGTGACAAAGCAGTATCATCCATGATTTACAACATAAATTCAGTCTCATGAGCTAAAAGAAGAAAATAAATTCATTAAAAATAATCCTAAGCAACTCAAAATAAGTGTATTAGCAAATAAGCCAATTCAGTTATCCTAAATGTCTTTCTAAAGCTGAAATCCTTGACACATTCAGGGACTTTAATTCCAAATTAAGAAGGTGCATGTTACAATTATAACTTGCTCTCTTTCAGTGCAACTCATTTTCCATTCAGGACAGCTCATTTCACAAAAGCTTGTGCTTACACTGCAAACTTATCTATATGTTGCTCATCATTACCAGAATTGGTAATGATCAGAGCAAATTACATTTGTGTTCCATTCATACCCAGAAGGTAAATGAGTGCCTAATTATTATAAGATAAGAATGAGAGGAATTTAAACTGGTCTCTCTCTAATATATACTTCCCTGCTGCAGAAGCTTTCTTCCAGTCAAGCACTGCTAGTTGAACTCAATCAGGCTTCAGAAAGTTGGAACACAGATGCTAAGTTCTCAAACCATGCAAGGATAAAATCTTGTCTGGTTAGCAGTTCAGTGTGTTTTGCACACCCAAATTATGTCAGCATATTGCATGAGCCTAAAATCAGATGTATGGTAGCACCTTTTCTGACTTAACAAATTTGATTGAAAGACATACAGTAAGCTTTTGTGAGCCACAGCTCTCTTTGTAAGATGCATAGAGTAGCTAGACTGATGTAGAATTTAAATTGAGATAAGCCGGAGGAAGGGTGGGAGAAAAGGGGAGGGCAGGTTGGTTATGCAGCTGCAGATTAGATGTGAGAGAGACTGCAAGACCCTTATCAATTAACAATTGCAGTGTTTAAAAAAACATTGTATGGGTTGAAATTTTTTGAGATGGTGTGGATCTAGGCATGTAAATTATATTAGTTAACCATGGGTTAGTATGCTATACTCTACAGTCAGTGAATCAAATACGGGAAAAATCAAGGTTCCCTTTCACCCTGCTAACCATAAGCATTTTTTTTTATTGTAAGAAGTAATGTACCCCTTCCCTACATTATACATGCACACAAAATGCAGAGACATAAACAAATGGATTAGTTCAGAGTGAGAAAGCTCAATAACATGCATTTTCCCAAGATACACTAACAAGTTTCTTCAGGGACCCAGGAAATTATAGAGGACAGTTTTCAGCAGAGAATGGTTTTCTTTGTTTTCTGCCTTTCTAGTCGCATTGAATACTCATGGTAGCTAAAAGCAACTCCAGTTCAAAATACAAAAATAAAAACTAAAGGTTTTTAAAGCTTCATGGAAGAGAGGCATTTTGAAAGAAGATACACATCTTAGCTGTTCTTCAAAGGGGTTTAAGCACAACTCCCTAAGAAAGCTAATGTGATGTAGTGATTAAGATGTTGGACTAGGAATGGAGAGATGCAGACTTGGTATTCCATAGTTGGGAGTGATGTGGAAGAAAGCCCTCTCCTGTTTGCCTAATATATAGACCTGTGGTTCCCAAACTGTGAGCCACAGCACTCTGGGGTGTTTTTAGCAAACTCACAGGGGCACCATGGGATATTTTAAATTTGGACCTAACTACTTAAGTAATGGAACGGTTAGGTATTTCTTTTGGCCTAGTGGTGCTGTAAAAAAATTACTCAGATATAAGGATCCCATGAACGGAGAAACTTTGAGAACCTCTGATAATAGACATCAAAAGCAGGGGATCTTCTTTCTTGTAAATCAAAGCATTCAAGCAGGTTTGTAGCAGAAGAAATAGTCTCTCAGATAATCATGGCCTATGATGTCTATAATCTCAAATAATCATAGCCTATGATATCTATGATGACTGGGGAAGGCAATGGCAAAGCACCCTACTATAGTCTGCCAAGAAAATGTCGCAAAAGCAGCTTCCCTCCAAAGGGTCAAACATGACTCGGTGCTTGCACGGGGGACCTTTCACCTTTTCACATGATATCTAGAGTTGAAGACTAATATAACCACCACCTTAAACTGTGCTGAGAAAACAACTGACAATTAGTGCAGATCTTTCAACAGACACATCTACATCAATTGGTGCTTCAAGACATTTTTCAATGGTAGCTACATAGGGTATATTGAAACTGTCAAGAAGGGGGTATGACCAAGATACAGATAACTGCTACAAAATCTAATTGGCTAAGGAGAATCATAGGTGGCATACTAGATGTAATTACACAAACATGTTCTTTCTCACAGTTGTCACCTGGCATCCAGCAACAGCTAAGAATCAAAGAACCCTCCCAGGCTGAAAAGCTGTTTTTAAGAGAAACCTCATCCAGAACAGGTTGAGCTCATGGTCTACTTTCCTACTGAACAACATCTTTACTTTGTCTTCAGCTGGTATTACAACACCTTTAGGACAAAACATAACTTAAACTAACACCTACCAGAATATCTGATGGTGGCTTGACCAAGTCTAACTCACATAAAGTGTAAACTTCAACCTTAAATAAAATCTTACTTGGAACTGCTCCAGAATCTGGTGCACTAAAACAGATAGGCAACATGGGAAAACTTTGCTATAAAAATCATTTTGATCTCTCTAAATTACTCAGCTAATAACATAAATTCATACATCAACCCTGTAAGTACTGAAAGATAATCTAGAACAAAGAGACCACAGAAACAACAGCCTCTAAAACTGGATCCTTAGGTGAACTTACCTGGGAATAAATGTCACTGAATTAATTGGACTTACTTCCAATTACATGAACACAAGACTGGGCTGCAAATTACTAAACTTTCAATTTCACAAAGTCCTAGAAGAAAAAAGATAGCTCTTTCAGAATTTGCTCAGAGAATTTATATGCACTAGCACAAAGAAGGAGTGCTAGGAAAGTATACAATAGCTTCAAAAGTTCTATTAATAACAGAACTACTGTAATAATTATTAGTATCAAGTGTTGGGTGTCCTTGTACAGCAAAAGGCTACTGCCAAAGAAATTTCACTCAACTGATCACCAAGGGAATGTCAGCAATTGAAGCCAAGTTGGCTGAATGACAGAAAGGACTTTCACACAGAGTTAGTTAAGTCTATCAATGGAATGCAAGTGAAAGATTGAAAGAAAAAGGGAGAAAGAAACAGCCTATCTAAAAAGGGAATGGGCATTCTTCCAAGATCTCCTCTGAATCTTAATCCAGACACATCAGCCAGATTGCCATAGTAAGAGAATGATAAACTATTTCCATATACTAGCAGGCTCCAGACAGAAGAACAGAAACACAGAGATGCACAACCACTTTCCACCATGGAAGAATTTTTCTCCTTACAGTGATGAAGGTGAGTTCTTCTAATGTTCCATAGGCTCATGGATGAATCTGAAAAATACTTTTTGTAGTACAATGCTAGTTCTCTACACTCTCATCCACAGCTTCACAAAATTCTGCAGATGCCAAAAAGGGGGGGAAAGGGGGTGTCAACTAGATGATTCTGCATTTATTTCATTTCATTTCACTTGCTATCTCATTCACGCACAGCTTCGGTTTACCACGTGCTCTTTTTTCAAGAAATAGTTCCTAAAATACTTTCCATTCTAGTTAGTATGGAACACGGTTTGTCCCATTTTAATCTTACGATTCATTTATATATTGGCCACCCGTCTTAGTCATGATTGCAGCAGATACTGCAAAGATACTGCTGGTTACGGAAGGTGACCGGCTTCAACATCTTTTTTTTCCCTTCAAAATCACGTCCAGTGCAAGCATTTCATAAGCAGCCTAGTTATTCCAGACCCGCCATCAACACAGTGGCCCCAATCCCCCAAATCTACCTTCTTCTTCCAGCGAGGACACCACCGAAGGAGTAGCTTCGAGGCAGCCTTTTAAGCTCTCCTTTCGAAATATCTAGCAGAAATCTCCCAGAGAATTGCGACGCGCCGGATCCTCTGCTCTTTGAACTTCTCTATCTCCGGCCCTTTGGGGAGCAGCCAGCGGCCAGTGGGGGGCGGGCTGGCGGCCGTGCGCGCCCTATAGCGATGCGGCTCCCACCCGAGCAGCAGTCCGGCAGCAGTCCAGCAAAGACCTTGCCGGCAAGCGGGTGCAGGCTGACTCGGTCACGCCGCCCCAACGAGGAGGGGAGATGCTGACGTGATTTCCTGAGCGCCAGGCGCCGGCGAACAGGGAAGAGGCCGGGCGGTGCTCACGTGCGCGGCCGCCGGAGCGCTTTGCCATGCTGTGAGTGGTGCCCCGCCGCCCGCGAGCTGGTGCCTTCCACGTGTCTTGGGTTGCCATCACCTCTACCCGGTGAAGGCAGACAGGCTGGGAGGGTGGGAGATGAGCCCAATCTCAGGGGAAGCTCCGGGGTCACCAAGTCTTTCCATTGTGCAGAGAAACGTTCAATAGGCTGCCGGTTATCCTTAGAAATAAACGGGGGTGGCAGTTAGAGACATTGCTTTACTGCAGGACATAGGCAGTTGCCGATTATTCTGCAAAGTTGTGCCAGAGGGACACCATATTGAGGGTTGAAACAAAGGGGGGAAAAAAGGGTTGTCCCAGTTTGGGATGATTTTTTTTAAAAATTCACAAAACTATGCTTAACGAAGATTCTTTTATTAAGATAGGTGTCATTGAGCAGCTGTTGGTGGAGAGACAAGGTCGGATAATAATCTCATCTTTCTCTGCCCTGCAACAAAGCCTGAAAATCTCAGGTTGGAAAAGGCCATCAAAACAGGATGCCCTGAACAATCCCAGGCACCTCCAATAACATGTAAATATGAAGTGGGGGTGTGGAAAGAGAAATAGACAAGCAAAAAAAGACAAGGGCTGCTCCCTTTATCCCACTCAGTCTACTACTTAAAGAAAAAAGTCATCACTGTTAACTTGTATACTTTCTCTGGTTGATGCACTAGAATTGGCTAGGAAAGAACAAATCCCTTGTCCTGTTACTTGCTTAACTAGAAGTTGAGTGCTGCTCTAATGAGAATGCAATTAATGCACAGAAGTGAACGTTACTGATCATATTGAATGTCATCAGTTGTGTTTGCATACACCAATAAGCCGCAAACTGGTTTATCAACAGTTGTAGCTGGGTTTCCACATCATGCTAAGCCATAAGCAGACAAACCACATTTCACTTTTCACCTTCTGTTGCTAAGTTCCATCAAATGGCTGTTGCTGCTGGATTGGGGGAGATATGCACATCCATAAGCAGATTGTTGCCCAATCAATTTTGACAGGCTAGTCACCTCTTTGAAGTATATATGTTCCCTTTTGGGATAAGTAATATTATGCAAAGCATGAAAAGGGAAGAAGCAATAGCAAGCAAAAGAAATTGAAGATGTGAGATTTTTAAAAAAGGAAATACAACACCATATACCAACACCATCCACTATTTCTCTCCATATGTCTCTATGCTTACAAACCATCTTTGCTTCTGTCACATCCATACAGCAGTTCATGCATTGTCTTTTGTTTTCTGAATTCTCACCTCTCACTTTTTTAGGATCATATCAACTCCATCCAAACGTTACTTTCTCAGTTTTCCTTTTTCTCTGGAGTATTGTTGTTTTTCGTTGTGAAAGGTAATTTCAGCTAATTTTCCCAATACCGGAATTAGAATGAGCTATTCTTCAAACCCAGTTCAAAAATCCCTTGTGTGTGAAACATCCCAGTGAAAAGATTTCTTGTCCCAGTATCTGTACTTACGTATACAGTCTCAAAGTCAACCCTACCAAGACCAAGTGTCTCTTCACTCAGAAGCCACTGATTCTGGCATTATAACAGTTTCACAGCTTTTTCAGAGCCTTTAACCCTTTTCAGAGCCTTTAACCATTATTCAAGCTGAGACTTCCTTAGCCTGTAACCAAGCTTAAGTGGGGATATGTAAAAAAAAATCAAAATTTCATTATTTCCCCCTGATTACACTTCTTGCTGCTTCCTCTTTTAAGACTGTACATTTCTTAAAGCAAAAATTAGTCCTCTTTCACTTCTAATTTCAGTGAACCCTGGTGATGTTATGTAAATAACAAGAAAGACAGAAATTTGAGTTCAACTAAAATTGTTAGCCATTGCTAAGAGACAAAATAATGGTCTTTAGAATATATGTATGTATGTGCGCACACACACACACACACACACACACACTGTATATACAATAAATATATTTTTTTATTATGAAAAACTATATTCAGCTAATTTCAAGACTCTAAATTATTGCTTGCTTCTTGTTCTCTAGGATGGTGGCTTTGTTGTGTTGTATTCCTTTTAGGTAAATTTAAAAAAAAATCTTGGGAGAATGTATTTCCTTTGAAGTGGTTGTCAGAAATGGTGTACTTCAAAAAATGAAATCCATTAAAGCATTGGACAAGAGATCCCTTATTGTATATAGAAAGCTCTCAATTTTGTATTCTAAGATTGTTTCTTGTGTGTGATGTTGCTATGGTATCAAATAAATGAGAACGGTTTTAGAGCTTTCTAAAACTCTAAATGGCCTGCTTCAACTGTATAGTTTCTTTTTTAAGAAATCCGACTGCATTGTCTTTTGATGCTACAATCTGTTGGCATTGGAATTAACTGCAAGTTTTCCATCACTTGCACTATAAGCAATAGAAGCAATTCTAATATATATTAATACACACACTCATATATATAAATATATGGGCCAAAAAGTATTATAGAGATTATTTCTCTAGAATGTTTTCAGGGAAGATTTTCACTCATACCCTTTCTCTCTCTCCTTTAAAGCATTCTCTGCTCCAAATTTGCAATTTGTGTTTGGGATTCCTACAGAACTGTTGTTAAATGGGGGGGGGGGAGTATGGCTATGTTTATAGAACTAAGAGATTAAACAGAAGTTTAAAAAACAAAACCTTACAGTGAGGGAAAATGAAGGAGGCTGAGCTAATCAACAAAGGCATTTTTGTTCTCAATGGTCAAGTTTATCCTCGCCCGAGTACAAACAGTCCCGTCTATGCAACCAGAAGTTCCAACATCAACATTATGATTGTTGTTTAGAGACCTTTGCGGGTTGTCAAGAGTTATTTTAATGCCTGATATCAAAGGCTGCATATCTTTGATTATAAGTATGTGTTACAACTGTTGAATCATTTCATTCTTCTTCATGTATTTGCAAAACAAAATGAAACAGAAGAGAGGGAGGTCATTTTTGCTGAGTTCTAGATGCTTTTATTTATTAGTGCTTTGCATCAGAGCCGGAACCTTGTGCGAAAAGAAAGTATTACTAGATTGTAGTATTAAATAGTCATTCCCTTACTTAACTACAGCATCTTTTTTGTTAATTTGTTTATTTAAATTGTATTTATGACTTTAGTACTTTAAAAGTTTTGGATTCTGGTTTTTATCATAGTTACTTTATATTGAATAAATAACTTTGCTTTTATAAACATGGATAGGATTGGACAGCTAAACTCTAAGATAAATTTAAAAGGCACTTGTGTTAATCAGTACTTCTAATAAAAGAAAATGCATACATTTGACATAATTACAGATTTATTCTTTATCAGCTTACCCTGCTTTCATATCCTTCACTCTTTTCTTTTTACTTCTAAATTATCAGACCCTTGGAGTTCTCTGTTTATATTCTGCTTTATATTTTATTAGGAAGCTGAAGTCATATTTACAAACAAATTGGATCTACCCTGTAAGGTTTGCTATTGATGTGATTTCTCTCTTTACTCCTGAATTATTGTTGCATGGGTTGTCAGTGGCTTCCAAGCTTGGTTCAAAGTACTTGCCGTTACCTTTAAGGCCATGTATGACACATCTGGGATATATCGGACAGCATCTTGCTGAAACCAAATCCGCCTCTCAGGTCCAGTCACCAAGAGATGCCTGTTGAAAGTCCCCCCACTCACCTTTGTGGGTGTGGTCCAGACAACAGGCCTCTTTTGGCAGCCCCTCACTTCGCGGAATTCCCCTGGCAGTATGTGCAGCCCCTATCTTTTTAAATTTTTCACAAGCAAGTAAATAATATTAACAGTAATATCTAAGACATTGAAGTGGCTGAATGCCAGGAACTGGGAGTTAAGGTAAGGCAAAAATGATCACAAATGGAGAATCAGCTGTTCACAAACTCAGCAAAGCCACAGCATGACTCTGGTTCCAAATAAACCAGCACAAGACCAGAAGTATGCTACTCAGAACTCAAATGATGTGGTGTCACGTGAGTGATGATTGCTAGAACTTAATGTACTATGATCTGCATTATCAGAGCGTTGCCACATCAGGTCAGGGATTATATTTCTATGATGCAACAATTCAGCAAGTTGCATCTTCAGTATTATTTTTCTGGAACATAAGGTCATAGAACAGCGTCCACTGCAGTTTGTTCTAAAAAATGAGTAAAGGGTTTAACTTGTGCAGAGCAATCGTCTACTCATACTATGCCAGCACATCATGGAAGAAGAGGAAGAAGGAGGGGAGGGGGAGGGGGAATATATTAAATTTATATTCCACCTGACTCCTAGCTAGGTCTTAATGTAACCTGATTTTTGCTTTATGATTTGCAAGTCCAAATGTCCTTTGTTAAACATTTTTAATAATAATTTTATTAAACATCACAATTAAAAAGATAAAAGCTAATACAAACTAAAAGAATAATAAAAGAGTAAAAATAGAAAATAGAAAGTACAGAAAAGAAAAGAGAAAACAATAGAAAAGAAAAATAATATAGTAAAAAGAAAAGAGATATATAAAGAAATAACTTCCTCCTTCATCACAAGTATAAACAATTTTAGTAACTTGCCACTTTCTCTTAAAATTCAACAAATGATGTCTTCTTCCCATATCTTATCTCTTATCTATAAACAAAACTAAAGCCTTGTTGTTCAGTTCTGGTCAGCAAAAGTCCATTAAGGGTTTCCAGAGATAGCAAAATATTTTGATCTTGACCAAATAAACCAATTTTATATTCCTTCCCTTTACTTTTAATAATCTTGGTCTTAAATCCTTCAAATGTTGTCCTAGAACCTGATTTCCTTTTTTCTTTGTCCCTTCTCACAAAATCCCTCAGAACTTTAACAGATCTCTTTCGTAAATCCAATATAGGAAAGTTATCTAAGTCACTCTTCTGGTTTATTATTTGTATGTCCCTTTCAGTTATTAAAACATCAGCCAGTTTCATTTGTATATCCAATATTTCATTTTTTTTCCATATCATTCTTGTGTTTATTTTTCTTAATCTGTTCAATCGTGTCCGATTCTCAGAGACTGCCTGGACAAGTCCCTGCAGTTTTCTTGGCAAGATTTCAGAAGTGGTTTGCCATTGCCTCCTTCCTAGGACTGAGAGAAAGTGACTGGCCCAAGGTCACCCAGATGGCTGTATGCCTCAGGGGGGAACAGAACTCACAGTCTCCTGGTTTCTAACCTGGTGCCTTAGCCACTAGACCAAACTGCCTCTCATCATTCTTATAGCCTGTCATTTTTAAATCTACATTTAAATCAATTTCAGTCTTATCCAATAAACCTTGTTCCTCTTCCATAACATCGTTTACACACAATCTACCTATAATGGCAGACATTCTTAAAATTAACTTCTGAGTCCATTGTTCACAAATATCCTTCAGTACATGCAATGTTAAAGTATTTTTCTCCATTCTGCATTAGCGAGTTGAATTTAGGTGGTGTTCTCTTTTAATTGTAATCTTTAGGCCCTTCTGGTTTCCTCTAGTGTCTAAGCTTCAAAGTCCCATCCTTTTTTTTTTTTTTAGATTTCAAAACATCAGCAGTTTCCCGTAGGAAGGAGTCTAATTTTAAAATTAGAATTCAGACATAGTTATGGGGAAACATAATTTTTAATGATGAATTTAGAATTTACATAGTATCTATTTATTTATGTATCATCCATCCACTTATCCAGAGCAGAGCAGAGCAGAAACCAGCATGTTCTCTTCTCACTGTGGAACAGATTCACTGTCCTCTTTCACTTTTCAATTTATATGTGTACCTGTGTCATGAGCACTGATGGTGAGCAGGAGGGGGCCCCTATCCAGTGGGGAAAACACATGCATAGTAGTGAGGAGTTGAGCAGTCATTCAAAGAGACACAGAACAGACCCGCCCTGACTTTTGGGGTTTATCTGTCTGGGTTTTTCCCACACTTCTTCAGTTTGTTAGGATTTTCTGTCTAACGTAGCAGTAATAAAACACTAGATACCTATTCCTCGTCTCAGCGTGGTTCCTGACTGTTAGGACAACCTGCCTCTGGCTGTCAGCACCTGATCATTCGAGCATTCACACAATCACAGTCAGGAGGCTGGGATTCCTTTAACTGTTTTAATGAAGCGTAATGAATGGTACAGAAGGTAAGCTGCAAATAAAGATTTCCTGCTCAAACCTAACTTAAAAACTACATTCCCTTAGTTAGTCCCCTTTCCCATGAAACCATGTCACCCCCCCTCCCATCCAGATGGTATTCCTGGCATATCTCAACCCCATGTCCTTGATGTCCTCCATAACCATACTAAACCACACTCCAACTTCACACCCCCTCCCATCTGGCAACACGGATTCCATTCCTTGGAGAAGGAAATGATGGGAGATGCTCCGATAAGGGTTTCTGTAAAACCTTTGATCAGGGGGATCTGACACTAGCACATTTTGAGATGGTTGAGGTTTTCTGTGTCATGTGTGTATTTTTATGTATGGCATTTAGAATGCTTCAGACTCTGATTTCACAGAGTTAAAGTAATGTTTCTTGAAGCACAAATTTAAATTCCCCAGATACCCATATTAGTGGGGGAGGTAATTTAGGGCCAGGAACAGGATAGGGCAATGTTACCCTGGGGTACCTTCTTCCAGAAAGGAAGCTGCCAAGGAGCAGCAGCTAGCAAGCAAGTAGAAATGCCCTCTGTTCCCCCCACCATAGCTCTTTCCTACAACAGCTTATTTATTTTTTATTTATTTTTCTAATTTCTATCACCGCCTATCTCTCCCGAAAAGGGGACTCTCCACCCTCTTCCCTTCACCCACCCCAGTCACTGAGTGGGGGACAGTAGGGTAGGAAAGGAAAGGCTGGCATGCTCAGGTTCTCCTTGCAATCTTTGGTTGTTAGTTGGGCTGTGAAAATATGGAAGGCAGAAGCAGAAAGCAGCAGCAATTTGCTGTCTCTCAGCAAGCTACAGGAAACTTCTCCAGGAGGGGAACGTGCCTCCCGACGTGAAGAAAGGTAAAACATAATCACAGCCCAAGTGGCAGGAACAAGGAGGCATTCCTGTGCAGCCTCTGTCAGCTGATAGACCTTCCCAAAGCTGGGAAGAGATCTTGATGTGGGGATCCAGACACATAAAATGATCTGGCACAGTGGATCATGAAAATCCAGAATATTAGGTTAACTTTAAAAAGTATGGTTGAGTCAATAAACAAGTCATATGAATGTAGCTTGAAAAAGAGGGAATGGTGATTCACTTCCCACTTCCTACCATTATGACTGAAGAAAAGCCAGATGCTACATGCACTCCAGCTGTTCTTCCTCAAGTGTCTCTGAGTTATTTTTTGTTGGTAGCTTTTGCCTCCCACCTTCTTTGTGTGTAAGGCATAGGAACCTTATAGACCCAGCTGGGCCAGATTTCCTGTCTCATGGTTACAGTAAGACTCCTGGCATGTTCACCTGTCTTAACCTGTGTTTCCAGATAAAGCTTAGGGTGTGGTTTGGGTATATTTTGCAAGTTTTCAGCCAGCATTTTTATTACCAGTGGGTTTTGCTAGATCCTTACTACAACTTCTGTTTGCACTGAGTAGAAATAAATAAAATGGATGCTACCTGTGCATTAAGTAGTATCATTTACTCAGATTTCCTAGTAAGTTTTACATCTGTAATGATGAACTGTTTTGTCGTTGAAGTAGACCCTCCATATGTAGGTTGCAAAGATCAGCATGTAGTGGTCATCCAGAGTTTTGCAGGCCAGATAGGGTAAGTCTGCTTGAAGTATTCAAAGTAAATTGGTTGCTGCATAATTCAGTCCTAACCATATTTATCCAAAGTAATCTTACCAAGCTCAATAAGAATTGCAATCTATATTGCTGATTTTTACAGTTACTGGGGAAAAAAAGTTTCTATTAGCATGAGAAAAGCCAGTGAACTTGTAACTCACCTAAATGTTTTGCAGAGGAGGCCAAAATAAGTTGGGACAAACTTAAAAATTCAGGTGGGGAAAAGAAAATGTAGGTCACTGGTCAGTGCACACCCATGCCCAGTTACAGGCCTGCTGATTGTTCTTGGGAAAACAGAAACTGAAGTAATCCAAATGATCCGTCCATTGTTGCAGAGGGATGACCCTTTTGCCCTATGGGTAGATTTGTTCCTGTTCGTATTGTTCAGAAGATGTTCCAGGAAAGGAGAGGAATAAAGTGGAAAGCATTGAATGACAAGGAGAAACCAACCTGGCCTGTTACATCACCATGGAAACAGCAATGGTAGGGACTATTGTTTATCCCTACCTGTCAGCAAAAAGAAGCCCAGATCCTACTGCATTGCCAGGAACCCAAAAAAAGATGTAATGAATAAAATCTGCACTGGAGATAAATAACAATAAATAAGTCACCAATTAACTTGGGCCTTGAAGAACATACCTTAATCTCCCTTTTCCCTCCATTCTCTTTATTTCATGCATTGTCTATTTTTCGATTGCAAGGCAGAGGACAGAAACTTTCTCCCAAAGCTGCTATGAGAGATCATAATTATTTGAAAATCAGGATAAAATAGCAAATAAATAAATAATAACAAATAATTTTAAAAGCTTTTGGTTTGCTCTAACCTACTCAACTACAGAATGTCTAATGTGCATCTCTCAGAGTCACTCCAAACTTCTACTATTCAGAAAAAAGGAAAAATTTAAATCATGGTGAGTAATCAGATTAACAGTATGTAATGTGTTGATGAAAACCACTTTGGTGTAGTGGTTAAGGCATCAGGCCAGAAACTGGGAGACCGTGAGTTCTAGTCCCGCCTTAGGCAGGAAGCCAGCTGAGTGACCTTGAGCCAGTCACACTCTCTCAGCCCTAGGAAGCAGGCAATGGCAAACCACTTCTAAAACACCTTGCCAAGAAAACTGCAGGGACTTGTCCAGGTACTGTCTGAGAATCGGGCACGATTGAACAATAACAAGAACAAAAATTGATACTAAATCAAGTGTAGTTTTTACCATGGCCTCATTAATTTCTTTGCCTTGTCCTCATCCACTTTTCTGAGTGTACCTTCTGCCACAGATTGTAAAGACAAAGTGAAAAAATCTGAAAAGAGTTGGACTGCAGTGCTCTCATATGTCCCTAAGTTCAGGAAAAAAATGGCACCACAATGCTCAGTTCTATATATGTAAATAATGGATAATCAAATATATCAAGTTTATTATTTATCATCTGCATGAAACTGCTGGATAGGGTCATTTGTAGGCATAGAGGTGAGGTATCTTCAATATGCTGGTGAATGCTACCCAACTCTACATCTTAGCCCCTAGCCAGAAAGCTGTTGTGAAAGAGGTCCTGGCCCTTTGCTTGGAAGCATTTAGGGCCTGAATAGTAACACACTTGGGACCACCTAGCAAAACATAATGGCTGTTACTAAGAATCGGCCCACCCTTAGCTCTGGATGGGATCAAGCTTTCCCATTCAGAGCTAGTTTACAAACTGAGGGACCTCCTTGATTCACTGCTTCTGCTGGAACGGCAGGTCTCAATCTTCAGACAACAGCATTTAGTGTGCCAGTTTTATCCTTTCCTGGATCAGGACACATTGTTCACAGTTAGTCATATTCTTGTCAAGACTATTGCAATTTGCTCTACATAGAGCTGCCCTTAAAGGCCATCTAGAGCTAAAACTGGCATAGCCTGCTGCTGCCCAGTAGATACGAGTGCATCTAAATTGGCCATGTAAGCCTTGTACTCTGGGAGGTGTACTGGTTACCAGTCAGTTTCTGGGTGTAACTGAAGATGTTCTTTAGCAGCTTTAAATCCCTATACGGCTTAGGGCATGGATAGCTTCAAGTCTACCTCTTCCGCATCAGGGAGAGAAGGCCTATTGAGAATCCCTCCCTGAGGGAATTTAATCTGCAGGGATTCTGCAATTGGGCGTTGTCAGTGGTGGTCCCCCTTAAGCTTGTCCTAACATATCCAGAACATTTCCTCTTTCCTGAGTTTTCACAAAGTTGTAAAAAAATAACTGTTCAATAATGCTTTCAGGGGAGGTTAATGGGAGCATGCCCCTGGTGGATGGTGCCTTTATCGTAACATTTTTTGGTCTCTTGTTTTTTTCTATTGATTTTAATGCACTGACTTTTCTTGTAAGCCACTCAGAACCAGTCTGAAACGGAGCAGCATAGAAATATTAGAAATAAATAAATAAATCCAAAAAATTTCTAAGTAATGGAGTTGAGCATGAAGGATGGTAGGAAAGTGGATATACTTTGGGGAAAATGACTACCATGAAATACTTCCGCTCTTCACGTGGCAATATCAGACATATGATATTTATTGCTATAGTATGAGATATCGTTCATTCTAGTCCTCTGATATTTGACAAGTGTCCCAAGCACTGGCAAATTCTAACTCTATTATAATCTATATCATTCTTGCTATCTTTCCTGAAGTGTCCCTGATTTTCAGTTAGAAAGAATTTTTGGTGGATAAAAGAAGGAAAAATGGATCCTTTGTGCTATTCATTCATTTGACAGATTTTCTCAGACTGGCAGCCAGCCCTCACATTAAATCCTTTGCTCTTGTTGAATGTCTTTGCTGGACATGGTCCCTGTAGTGCTGGAAAGCTGCCATAGATATGGAGTTAGCTAGCAGCAGCAGCTTCATAACAGCTTCTCTTTATTTTGATAAACTGGCAGAGTCTTTCTCCGCTGGTAATTGCGTCTGGCTAAATAATCCCTACTCAATGGATTTCAGGTAAATAAGTGTTTTATGTCTGTGTTCTATGGAAATGAGGATTCTGTTATTTGGCCACATAATGATTGAAGTAGCAAATGTTTATTGAGGAACAGAAGTGGACAGAAAAAAATATGCAATAATGCATCATCAACTATCTTCTTTTACCCAAAATACTAGCGTACAAATGATTGTTAAATAAATGCCTTAATAAAGTTGCTGTCCTCAACATATAATAGCAGTCTCTTTGTGCAGATATGCAAACAAGTAGATTTATACTATAACTCACAGTCTGTGTAACGTCCATGAATTAAACAGCTGCATGGAGATTGTTCTTCAGGAAATTGGTGTCTTCCAGGCTGGTGCCTTCCAGTATAATTTACTTTCCATGATACTTATTAAACAATTCAAAAGTCCAAATCATCTGAAAATCAACCCACTGCAGACACACAATGCAGACCATGTCTTAGGTATATCATTATATAAAAAGTAATAAGTATGGCATGAAGAAATTGTGTGAAAGCATTAGAATAATGAGAGATATTTTGTTTTTATGATGCCTTATCATGAATGTGGAGTCATAAGGACTATGCTTTGTGCTACCTGTAAGAATATACCATACAGTATTTACACGAACGAGTAATCAATTGCCTTTAAAATGGGAGAACTGTCTTAGATTCAGTGAGTGTAGTAGAATAGAAGAGGACAAATAATATTCGGGGGAGGCGGGGTTGCAGGGAGAGGGGAGAGGGAAGAGTGCCTAAAATTCAGGATTGCTTTCGTTATGGAAAACTGTTTTCTTCCTTTAGAATGTTATCCTGCAAAAATGTTACAACATAATTTATCTTCTCACTGCACAAACTACCATGTTGTAACACATGAACAGCAAATAATAATACAACACTTTTGATAACAGTAGACAGAACAAGGAGAAACCGAAGAGCTATTTGTCAAACAGCTTTTGAGGCTGAGATGACAAGAAGCCATTGATTCATTCGCTTTTTGTAGAGGCCAGTACAGATACTCCCATCATTAAGGTTGTGCGTTCTACTTAATCAAAAGGGAGCTCTCTTAGGAAGTGCAATTAGCATTTGAAGTATAATTTGCTATTTAATGAATGCTCTTTTTTATCTGCAATTACTCAGAGCAATACAAAACTCCCTTGGGTCCTCACCTTGTATCAGTACAGAGATCAAATACTGTTCACCCAATTACGTTTTGTGGAGTCTTTTTTTCTTATGCAAATCAACACATCATCAGACAGCTAGGCACTGTAGCACAAACTGTACTCTGGATTACTCTGATTAAGGCCTAAGAAGGGCATATTTGTGTTCCTAAAAATTGCTTACATATAATGAGAGGTTGGGATAGCTTGTTCCTTCACTAGTTGTACAATCATCCCTTAAAATGGATGACAGTCATCTCAAAGAAATACTATTTGGTACTTTGAAATTAAGAATGCTCGGGTAGGAATACATTATGTAAACATCTTAACTGCCCCTTCAAAACATGAATGTTGAGATTTGCCACAAGATGAAGCTTATCTGAGATTTCATATATAATTCTAGACATTATGGTTGTAGCCTGACAGGCAATTGGTTGTGTTTCAAAAACGTGATGGCTCTTCTTTGAGCTATGTGGTAGAGATAAGTGTCCCATATTCCTTAGGGTTCTCTTAAGAAGCTGGTGAAAGAGAAATCGTGCCGGTAACAAAACTCACAATGTGATATGGAAAATAATACATGATTTGTAAAACTGTGTCTATGGCCCAGAATTTTCTTTAAACATATGAAAAAGGATGCTTTCTTTTTTTAAAATAAATCCCATCTATCTCAACATTAGGAAAGTGTAGTTAAATTCATGAACTGAAAATTGAAACTAATTTCCTGTAAGGGGAAAATGAATGATTTAATTTTTTATCTACCTAACCTACTTTTCCCACCTGGAATAATGAAGACTGAAATGCAGAGGCTCCATTTACAAGACGGCATATATAAAGCAAAGATAAGGCCAGACAGTGTTATTTGAAAAAGATACCTGCTGGAAAACAGACTTTACATTTACATTCTGAACAAGGAGAATGAATAGCCTGATCTGCAAGCTGTTTCTTGTGCTGTATGTATGATGATTTTTAAAAGATCTTTTGGAACATGATACACAATTTAAGCAGAAATGTATAACTAATGAAAGGTATTTTGAAAAAAACCCCAGTGTATTTTAGAATAACATTATGCTATAGACTGAGAATTGTATGCTGAAGTGACTCTCGCAGATCAGATCAATATGGGATTTATTTAACAACTGTAATCTAACATTTCTGACATGAAGTAATAGCTGTGTAAATAATATAAAGCCATATATATAATCTGCAGCAAGTGACATAATTATTTTTGTACAAAAGTGCTGAAGCTGTTCCTTTTTAATGAGAATTATACTTCGTCAGTAGAATAATATTACTATTCATACTAGGACAAAATAATTCATGGAGACAGAATGAGAAATCACAATATATCTCAGTTTTCAGTGATATAAGTCTGATAAAGGTAAACATATAGTCAATAAGGAAATTAATTTCAGAAATTGCAATTGCATTCTGTGAATGTGTGAGAATTTTTTAAAGCTTGTTGATTTGCTTCATCTATTCTTCTTCCATGGCTAGGACAATGAATCTATTCTAAAGGAAGAGTTCATTTTTAAAAAAAGTTTAAACATGCATATAACTTTTTTCCTTTTTATTAGGAATCACAATAAAGTCTCAGAGTGGAAAATTTAATTTTTTTAAATATATTCTGCTGGTTATTTACAGGCACCTGAAACAGGCTTGATATACATACAAAAGTGAATTCCTGAGATCTGGCAGCATTTTGGAAAATCAGATTCTTTCACTAATATTTACATATCTTTGGGAGCAATGATGATGTTGATTTTTCTACTGTGGGTCATCGTGGCTCGAGGTTTTGCAGTTCCTTGTAGTCCAAATAAAGCAGGTAAAATAACTTATTTTTTAAAATAATCTAGATATATCTGCAATATGTCTGATCATATTTGACTAGCATAAATGGTTAACAGATACATATATCATACCTTTTCTAAGGAACTACACATATAGAATTCATAACAATAATGCCGTATGACAATAATGTCAAATTTAAGTTCAGTTGATTTCACAGTTTAAATGCCCCACCAAAGTCAATGGAATCTTATATGAATGAGTTAAATTTTAGTAGAAATAATTGTAATTGCAATTTGCCTGTGGATACTCTATTATTATTATTCAATACTTGATACTTTAAACAACACTTCATGCATAAAGGAATGGTTTTCCCTTTTCAAGTACATGTGAAAACAAATCCTATCCATGACAATGTTAAAGCCAAGAATAACTTCAAGGGCAATGAATGGGGTGAGTTTTGTGAAACCTAAACATTTATTGTGTCGTGAGCCTATATATCATGTAATGGACAGAACAGGCAATTGACCTTGAACCAAATTGTTCATGTTTTGTGTCCATGTTGCTGTAAGGCTAAAGTAGAATGTGAACAGTAACTTGGCTACAGTTCTACTGAATTTTTCCACTTACAGTATATTGTTCCCCTTATCATTATGACTCCCACAGAAGGGATAGCAACATGGTGGTCCCCCAAATGAGGCAAGGACATATTGCAGTTGCAAATAATAGATTCATTCTGTTGTTTTTCTCCTTGTGGAAATTGTGGCATGAACACCTGCTTTTGCACAGTTTGCTGTGCTGGGCAGACATATATTCATGCCTGTAAAATTAAGCCTCAGAATAAAGATGTGGTTAATATTTTGCTAGCAAATGAAGTCATAAATTGTAGATATTACTAATTCTATTTGGGTGTTATTGTTTCATATAATTTCTAAGAATGAGAGGAGAAGACTAGTTCAGATACGCAGACTCTGTTGCTGCCTTTAGCTTCCATATAGGCAAGCATGTTGTTTTCCTCACTGCCCAAAGGCATTAGAATGTAGTTTGAACTGCTTGTTGTGGTATTAATTGTGGTAGCTGATAGTGGAAGATACTGAAAGCTTAATTTGAATCAAAGCTCAAGCTTGTAATCATGGAAAGAGCATACTTCCCCTGATTTTGTAAGCAGAACTTTGCTGCAGCAATGCATTTTCTTTTTCTTTCTTTTACTTTAGATGTAATTTTGGTATATTGCTATCCTAAAACAATTATTACAAAAATCCCAGAATGCCCGTTTGGATGGGAAGTTAATCAACTGGCTCTTGGAGGGATTTGCTACAATGGAGTTCATGATGCAGGATACTATCAATTTACCATCCCAGATTTGTCACCCCAGAACAAATCATATTGTGGAACACAATCAGATGTAAGTAGACCATGTGTTAACATTCAGTTTTGCATACATGATTATAATTGTGTGAGGTATGTTTGAAGTTAGATATACTGTATTTCATAAGGTTTTATCACAGTACTTTATTATATATTTGAAGTAATTTGAAAAAGAATGAATACACATTTTCCAGCATCTTTATCTTTTCAGTATTTTAAAGATAACTAAATCATTTGCATTTATATTAAAAGTCAAAGTCAACTATTCCTTGCTGTGACATTTCAGCCACAGTCTTTGAATATGCAATGCCTGTCAACAGAAGAAAAGTGACTAAACACTTTGTAGACATGGACAAATTCTTTCTTCAGCTCTATTCATCTGACGAGTACTAAAAAAAAAATCAACTTCACAACTATTTTATTGCATTGCTGTTAGGAATACCATTGTTACAGCAGTGTTATTTAACACCACTACTGTATGTATTTTATGTAAATTCTATTTTTTCCTTAATGCACTATTTAATTTTACTTTTTTCCAGTGTACAGTTAAGATGGTGCTTACACATGTGTAAAACACACACATACCAGAATTAAGGCTAGAATATATCCTTAATTTACCAGCTATGTTTCCATACCACATAGCAACAATCAAGAGTCAAGAAAAAGTATAGCATATCTATGTTCTATGATACAGTATTTTATGTTTTTTTAAAATGGATATGTTTAGGGTTGCAATATCTCAGCTGGAAACCAAACTTACAATGTTCGATTCATAATACATGTTCATACTTTACTGACATAATGGAAAGACTGACCAACATCACTCCTTGTGGGCAAGGCTTAACACTTTTACAAATTGAGTTGTTATCTATAAGTCTGAGAAGGGTTTTTTTTGCCTTTCTCCTTTTCTTTATTGTTCTTCTTTGTATTTTGTTATTTTCTGTTTATTTTGTTGTTCATGAAAGCAAAGAAATATCTATTAAACAAAATAAAACATATGGTCTGCAAAAGTCCAGGCAACCACTAGAGGCAGCAAAGTGTTAGTTTTCTGTGTCCCTTTGATGCCATCTAGCTGTCACCAGGCCACATGCAATAACTATATCAGGTCCCCTCTCACTCAATAGTCCTGGGCTTCTTACAAAACAAAACAAAAACTTAATTAAAAACAGGAAGTACAAAAGAATAAACACAAATAGTTATAACACTAAGTTTTTAAAAGAGTTGGGTGAATAAGATCTTCTTGACTTGCCTTCTGAATTTACTTATCTTTTGTCTCACCCTGGGCAGTAGTGTTAGAATCTAGAACTGAACTAATGACAGAACTATTTAAACTAAAATTGCATTCACATTTTTTTCCCCATGCAGTTTAAAAACCCGGTCTATCATTTCTATAACTCCATCATCTCCAATGATAGCACTGTCATTGTGAAGAACCAACCTGTCAACTTCTCATTTACATGCACCTATCATGCAAACTATCTGGTGAACCATGCTGCCTTTGACCAAAGGTAACTCTGCCCCAATTCACTGGAATTCCATCTTGTAGCATATGTTTCACTCTATTTTCAATAGCATAGGATTCAGTCCTGTGACATTTTCTGCCTCTTTTAGAGTGGCAACTGTTCATGTGAAGAATGGCAGTGCTGGTTCCTTTGAAAGCCAGTTGTCTCTCAACTTCTATTCTGTAAGTATAGAGTATGTGCTGATTTCCTCAGTAAATTTCTCAGTGGTATAGTGAAAAAGACAAACAAGGATTTCATAATGTCTTGAAAAAGCTAAGATACTTAGGTAGCTGCTCCAGTTCACCGAATATATACAAAATATTCATGTAGACTAGACTGCTAAAAATACTGCTTTAAGTATCATCCAGTAAATTCTATTTTTCAGACCTTTGTAGATTCACAAAGGATGCTATAAATGATGTGCATTATTAATAATAATCATATATTGACTCTCAACTGGTACTATAACCACTTTATAGCTAAAATTGATTTATTTCTATTGAGGGTTCTGTGAAAGTATTGGCTCACTGATCTCAACTCCATTTTGTAAACTTCTACAGAGCACAAATCTCCCAATATTCTGGGGATCATATATAATTGGCTTGGGTATCAAGGTAGATTAATTTGCAGGAGGATTAGGGAAACATTTCTCCTACTTGCTTTCATTTATGGAAATCAGATTCACGCACAGAAGTGATCACTTGATACTCTAGTCTTTAAGAGATAATGAGCATATATCTATGATACATGTATGTTTATATTTATTAATTTTATTTTTGTAACTCTCTTCATCTTAAAGAGGGTGTTTATGGGTATTATCATTAATATTATGCATTGGAAGTCAGATGTCTAATTCAGGCCAAGATCAGAGCCACACAGAGTTACTGTATATGACACATACCTAACAATGTATTATTTATTAAAACATATGCTATATTATGAACTGATGTGATGTAATAGTAACTTACTCCACCAACTGACTGGAATTTTGTAGTTCATTTACTGTGGTGCATTTAGGAGAACACGCATATGTGACTAGAAACAAGCTTAAGACCATCTCAAGGCAGATGCTTCAGGTCAAAAAAGCAAGTACAGTTTGCTAAGGAAGACATGTGCTTCAACAGAAATTCTGCATTTCTGAGCTTTCTATCTTCATGTTGGATAAAGGACAAAGAAGAAAGTACTCTGTTTTTCTTGGATGAAGTAGGCTGAAGGGAGGAACTAATAGTATCAGTCTTCAATCAAGACAGAGCATAGAAAAAGAGAGGTTCAAAGAGGCAATCTCTTGAATAGTATCCTTGTTCCTAACTACCCCTTAGTAGTCCATAAGATAAAAAAGTGCAAGCTTATGAACTCCAATCTCTACCAAATTCAGTATTTGAGGAAAGTGAACATGAATCCCACACCACGTGTCAGTGCGACACCAAATGTGTCCTTATTCTTTGAAGCAATCTTTGTGGTTTATCTATCAGTACGTACTGTAGTAATAGAATGCTAGGCAGTGTGCATCATAGTTTGTATATTTGTATTTCCAAACTATGGAACAGCCACTGCGCTTCATTTTAACATTCCCCACTAGTGGTATAAGAAACCATTAAAAAAAAAAAGGTAGAAACCAAGTATCATTTACTTTATGTAACTTATACAGAGGTGGGTATTTATTTTAATCTTCCTGAAATGTTCCTAATATAGAAGATGTCTAATGATTGCTTGGACTTTTTATTTTGTTTTGCTTTTGGTTTCTAATGTTTCTTCAATGGCATATGGATTTTTACTGAAAGTTAAAGAGGGGTTGGACTGAACGGCCTTTTCTACTTGAATGATTTCTGTTCTTCCTCAGAATTTTAGTATATCTCAGCACATGCTACTTACATAGAAAATGTTCTCTCCTCCCTACATCCCATCTCAGACAGAGAATAGCCTAGGTTTTGTTTGGAATTATTTAAGAAGTTAGATATTAATATAGTTTTAACATTTTGTTGTGAAGGTAAATTGAGGTAAGGTAACTGATATTTTCCTCTGAACTCCATGGTAATATTTCACTAATGTTGAAATTTTGTATTCTAACACATATTAAAGCAAAAGCCTGTTAAATGATTATGTAATTATCTGTAGGTCTTGCAGTCTGCAGGAGTTTGGGTTGATTATTGATGACCAGGACTGACCCATCCATTAAGCAGAGTGAACTGATGAAGGAACACAAAATACAAGTTAAATGAACACAAAAGGGCAGCAAATGGCTGATTATTTAATTTATTTTGTATAAATGTTGTTACTTCAAGAGGGAAGCATATAAAATAACTTGCTCAGTTTAGATTATGATGCACTGTGGGTTCTCATAATAGGTGAGGACTACATCTGCTCTCTCAACTCAAGCAGCAAACTAGATCTCATGATTTCACTGTGTAAAGAGCAGTATTATCATCAGGCAGAGTTTCAGATGTCATGGAAGGGCAGCAGATAGTTAATTATTTAATATATTTTGTTGCATGTTTACTGTTCTGAAGCTTCAGCTGCCAAAATAATTTGGCTGGCCTCAGATATTCTGAGAAAGGGTGAACCTCATTTGCTGCTCCTGCAAATCTCTTGCAGCAAAAAAATTAAAGCACATTACCCTGTTTTTATATCTCAGAATGCCAAGTTTTCAAGCAAGAAGGAAGCCCCTTTCATTGTTGAAACATCAGAAATTGGCTCTGATGTATTTGCTGGAGTGGAAGCAAAAGGCTTAAGTCATAGGTATGATTTTTATATCAATGGGCCCCAGCATGATACTATTATGGAAACTGTTGTTCTGTCAGTGCTCATGTCTTTTTGTCCTTTCACAGATTTAAAGTAGTGTTGAGCAATTGCTGGGCAACCCCTTCCTCAGAATATTTCTATCAAATCCAATGGCCTCTGATAACTAAGGGGTACGTAATTCATTTTCTCTCTCTGCCTAAATCAGGTTTATTCACATGAGATGGTATTCCACTGGTTAAGCATATCTTAATTCTGTTTACTTATGTTAGATTTATATCTCATCTGTTTTTTCCTCACTGTAATACTCCCTGTTTTTTTGTCTGGCACAGGTGTGCAACAGATGAATCCATTTTAGTATATGAAAATGGAAAAAACAATCGAGCCACCTTCCAATTTAATGCATTTCGATTCCGGAATATTCCCAAACTTTCTAAGGTGTGGCTGCACTGTGAAACATATGTGTGTGATAGTGAGAAGTTATTTTGCCCTGTGGTAAGTTCTTTAGATAATAGTTAACAATGAAACCTAGAGCCCCAAAATAGGATACATGAACCTGAGAAGATGAGACAGTGTAAATATGGATTGTTGGTCCAACATTTCAGTATTAAAATGTTTTTCTCATTTCTCATTTTGTTATAACTTACATTAAAGCCTAAGCCTTTGCTACTTTGTGCCTCCAGATATGTTAGATTTCAAATTACACACCATCTAGCATCTTTGCTGGGGGATTATGGAGTTGATATGTAATACACTAAAAAGTCATGGGTTAATGGATTTGAGGACATGCTTTAATGGCTTCTGCAGACAGTAAAACTTGGATTTGTAAACACCATGGTAATATTCCTTTGCTAAGCTCCTTGAATAAACGCTATATCTTAGAATATCCCACGTTACAGTATTATTGTAAGACAATGTGAAGTAACCTTCATCTATGAGTAAGAATGGAAAGGAATAACTGTTGTGATATTCACTAGGGGGTGCTAATGCAATGTATGTGATAGTGCTGCTGTATACTGTTCAGAAAGCTATCTAGGTATGATAAATGTTCTGTCTCATAAAGAATTACCATTTATTTGGAATCCAATAAAAGAGTTGCATAACTTACTGTAAGTCAGTTCAGTGTTTGGGACAATGTTGCTCTATATCTTTATCCTTCCCTATAATTTCTGAATTTAAAGTTTAGACTTGAGATTCTCCTTATAACAATTTTATGCAGAAGGCACTTAGAACACTATCATGCACTAATTACAAACCATCCTGCCACTGTGTTCATTGATTTACATATCAGCGCATGTGCATGGAATATGGGGCACTCAGAATTAGTTATGTATTTAAACAACAAAATTTTATTGCTATCCATACTGTTTCCTTGATAACAGTTGAGAAGTGGTTTGACGTTGCCTTCTCCTAGGTAGGCTGTCTTACCTCATCCCTGCCTCACTGCGCTCACCCTTATTATGAATTGCCTTAAGCTTTCCCTTTCCCTTTTTGACCTTATCAGGAACTTCCACCCATGATAACATTGCTCTCAGGGTTGCTGAGCCCTTCCAACATTTCAGGTAATTCACAGGGAGGGATAGTGGTATTTAATTCTCACCAAATATGTCAAAGATGCTTAATAGCTTTATTTCATGGTATAGTTGCTCTAAGATCTGCAAAAATGCTTTCAAAATGCTTAAGAGAAGGGAAAATGCATTTGTTTAGCAGGTTATAGGAGATAATTTGCCTTTTTTGGTTCTCTTTGGGTTCTATGGCCACTTAGAATGCATGTCTTTCATAAACTAGGATTTACTATTTTAATTCTTTTCTTTGCTATTTTTAAGGCATGTGCAAAACGGAGAGAACATATGGAGCAAACAGGTGGTGTTTTAACTGCAGAATTCACTGTGAACGGTAAGTTGTAATGTTTCACTAGAAGAAGTTTGTTTCTTCAGATGAAAAGAATTGACACAGTCATTCACTTTCTCTTTCTCATCCATATAAACATGTCACTCAAAACACATACACACAGAGACACCTTGCTGCATTCTTCACATCCACCCTTGCTGCCTAATCCAGTCTTACTATGTTCTCTCCTCCCAGTCTCCCCTCTTCCTTCTATGAAACTGTTGGATCATCTCCAGCTCTGTTCTTCTGAGATTGGTCCACTATCACATGCATTAGCAATGAAGTCAATTCCATTTTTCCTTTCCTGAGTTGAGTATTTCATAGCAAAGAATGTTTACTTTGGACCAGAGTAGTCTGGAGAGAGTAAATAGAAGCTCACATTTCACTTGGAAGCACTGCTGAATTTTTCTAAAAATGAAAGATAAGTTTAAGAAACAAATTGTAAATATCAGCAGAATCCAAAGGAGTCCGAAGAGTGCTGCATGCTGGCCTTACTCTGACTTCTGGCTGCCTCTCAGTTGATTCCCTGATTAAGGCATAAACAGAGAACGTTTAAACTGGATGAAGGCCATTATGATGGTCCACTTTCAGAGAAACTTGGATTCAGATGGATTCCAAGATATGAAGGAATCCTGCAAAAGGAAATTGAGATAGCCCATGTGGCAGAACAAAATGGACAGTGGATTAGTGCAGTTGATCAGGTCAGATGAGGCAAAGGGTTTTTCTAATGACTCTAGTCAGAGCTACAATAATTTTTTTATTCAGGATAGCTGAGGATAGCTGAGATGAACTGTTTCAGGTATTTTGTTTAACATTTTGTTTTCATTAACTAGTAAGTGTTTTGATTTTAATAATCAGCCACCCTGAACACTGTTTAAAATGAAATTGTATAATTAAGCCATTCAACTTTTCTGAATGGGCCATCACTTTTAGAATGGATGTTGTGGCTTATATTAATAATCTCATACCATTTCCTAATTTAAAATACTTTTTTTCTTATTCCACACAGGTAGAGGGTTATCCAGGAGTTACAAATTATCAGGTAGAAGTTAGAAACATTATAATTAAAAGATCATTTGTAATCCAGATAATGCAAATAATAGGGCTGTGCAATGTTTCAGTCTGAAACTGAAGAGTAGCTTCAGCATACATGGGAGCCTATAGGGAGCACCTGCCTGTTTCCAAGGTCATATACCTGTTTCATCAAGTCACTGACATGTGTTGATAGATCTTGGGGGAAAGTGCAGCTCCTTTAATGAGTTGCCCATCAGTTGCTGGGTTCCCACTTCTGCATACTATGAAGCAACTTTTCAAAACTGAATGTAAACTATTGCACAGCCCTAACAGCTAACAAATGAGCACTGTCATTTTGCAAGAATTTTAAATTAAGAGCAATTTTAAATTAACGTAACCTCCCACCCAGACCTTCTGAAAAATTGGCTGAAATTGCACTACCAAAAAACATGTCTTCTGGTGCTGAAAGTTAGTAATGTGATTTCAGTAATTTTACAAGGTTTTGAGGAGAGGACTAAGTATGGAGATGGAAGATGTTTGCCTCTCTAAGCCATCTACGTACTTGCAGAAAAGGTTTTAAAAATACAAAACAAAAAAATATCCATTCTGGTAATCTTTTCATGTCATTTAAATGGCCCCCTGCCATTTAAATGGCCCCCTGCCCCTGTCAAAGACACAGAGGAAAGTAGTCCCCAACCCCTCAAATATTGCCAGGAGTACAGACTTATTACATTTCCCACAGCATTCCATGTTAAACCTAGATACCACAGAATCTATTTTTTTCATTCAAATTAATAAACTAAATAATAGATAATTAGTACCTTCACAATAAAAGCTAGTTTGGTGTAGTGGTTAAGGCACCAGGCTAGAAACTGGGAGACTATAAGTAGTAGTCCTGCCTTAGGTACAAAACCAACTGAGTGACTTTGGGCCAGTCATCTCTCAGCCTGAGGAAACAGGCAATGGCAAACCACTTCGAAAAATCTTGCCAAGAAAACTGCAGGCACTAGTCTGGGGAACAAATCTCTATTACAGTCAAAGACCAGCATAAGGAGGGTGGGGTACAGTCAGTTAAAAGCATAGAAGGTACATTAAAGTCTAATATAAAAAAGCTAAAACACAAAAGTACATTGAAATTTGTTATGAAAGCTAAAACAGAGAAATAAAAAATACATTAAAATCTAATATAGAAAGCTAAAACACCAAACTCTAAAGGAAAAGGGAAAAGGAAAAAGGAAAAAAAATTGGAGGAAAGAGTAGGAGCATTAGATGGGTATAGGGGAGCATAAAGGTTAGTATATCTGTAAATACAGTACTCTGGTATATTAAATAAATGTTAGTTTATGGCACCAGTCATCATCTGGCAAATTTTAAGCGCTGCTGCACAGAACCTGGCAACATTGTATGTTGTAGCAGGGTTGGTATCTGGCAGCAGCAGGGAGGTATAAAATTGTCCTGAGCGCCCTGGGTATTTATACAATAATGGTAGAATGAGGCTGGTACAAATGTCTCTATAATACAGGCACTGGAGAAGCACATGCTCTGTTGTTTCTGTGTGACCAGAATCACGGGGGCATTGTCTCTCCGGGTAAGGCATCTTCCTGTATTGGCCTACAAGGACAGCAGAGAGGAGGGCATGACATCCTGCCAGAGTGAAGGCCCTCCGATGGCTGGGCACCTCGAGTTTAGTTAAGTGTGTCATAGGGGAGGCAGAATACCTGCTGGATTCACTGGCGGTAAAGGTTTGGGACCTGGCTAAATCCAATTGGTGCTCTGTGTCTGCTACACGCTGTTTAATGAGTGCTTTGGCCTGATCATATCCCATGCTGAGTAGGAGACCTGGGGAGAAGCCCAGGGATGGAATTTTAGTTGTCATTGCCTGAGTCCATGTGGACTGCAAATCATCCCTCATAGTTAATGGGGCAAGACCAAGGGGAAAAAGGGATAATCTGGCCCAATAGTTGAGTATAAGCACTCATACCCTAGCCTCCACTTTCATGAGGCCTAGTCCAGTCAGTTACCTGGACTCAACACTGACTTGAAGGTACAAAAATAAAACAGAAACAGACCTTCACAATAGTTTTGAAAGTGCAAGAACTAAAACTGACATGAGTGATAGAGACTGTGCTGTGACAGTTGCTAATCACTTATATTTTTCCTATTTTTTCTTTCTTTTGCAGTTATTTCCCATTTATCCTTGCTGCTTGGAATTTGTGTAATTTTAGTATAATATTTGATCCAACTTCAACTGCTAATTATTATACTTGTGGTTCTCTGTTGCTACAAAGAGATATTTTGTCCAGTTCAACATGTAACATAAAAATGTTTCTATGATAGCTAAGAATAATAGTGATTTGTCTTCAACTATGTGCATTTTTTAATATAAATTTCTTGTTTTCTGAACAAGAGAATAAAGGTTTTTAATGGAATTTACAAGTGTTTGTTTCCAAATGTTAGTCCAAAGAAAATGCAGCCTTAGTTTATTTCTTGATTATCTGAACTAAGCATCTCTCACAGCCTCAATATTGGGACTAGCAAGAAAACCACATTGCAGGAATCAGTTAATGGTAACATTGATTCTTAAAGAATACAATAGAGAATCATTGGATTAGCAGACTAATGCCTAGAATATACACTAGCTGTTCCTATCTCAAGGTACCTAGTAATTTTCAAGATGAAGTAATGTACAGTAATTTTGTCCTATAAATTAGATCTTGGCTTCTGTGTGTTAGGTAGGAGAAGCTTTGTGTATAGCCAAGTTCATTGCCAATTACTGAGTAAAATGTATTTGTGTTGAGGACACTGACTGGATTCATATGTCCTTATTAAGGCATAAGCTTTTTAGACCTCAACTACTAGGCTCACATAACAAATGACAGCAAAATGTAAAGACCAGCTTCCTATCCACTTTCAGATTAATGAATCCATGATGGTCAACTGTGAAATACTTCATAGAAAACACACAATATTCGTACTGCAGACTACCTGAGGGTGCCAGTAATATTTAAATATATAACATTTGGTGAATAAGTAGGTCTTCTCTTCCAAGCTGCATTTCATCCTAGGACCATCATTCTCAGCATTTAAAAATGATCAGCTAAGGAAGTCATTGAAGTGTAACATTCAAAGTTGAGTTAAAGCTTGCAAGGCCTGGAACATTCCTTAATCTCTGTACTCACTGGGCAATGTTACCATGACACTTTATTAGACTGTGACTGAAAGATATGCTAAGTTGAAAGTTATACACTAAGTCCATTTTTTAAAAACTTGACAGTATTAGTCAAGAAAATAAACATACACTTGCGGACATGAAGAAGAGGAAATAATTACACAGTCCATTATAAACTCTGTTATTATTTTCAATACTGACTTTCCTGAACTAAGTTAAAGATACAAGCTACAAATATAAACTTTTTTTTAATATGGACAAAATGAATAAGCAAACTATCATATTGATTCATGTGTTTTATCCACATTTAATTAATGATTACATTAGACAAATGAACATGTCATTTTTTAAAGATCAATAACAGATTATGAAATGAACTGACTGACACATTTTGTTAACAGAATACTAGAACCACAACATTTTTATGTGACCTAGAAGCAATTTATATTCTTATGGTAATTTAACATGAAGAATGAAATTTGAATAAGGGCAGGAGGAACAATATCAATTTCATTCAATTAAATGATTCTTCAATATTACTGTATGTTAATTTAGTGAAATGAGCAATTTTTCTTTAAACAAAACTTCAACAATTAGATATTTTTAAAAGAATCTAAGAATAAGTTTTAGATTTCATTTTTTAAAAAATATAATTAGCTTTGGATTTTTCTACTTCATTTTATATTGCTTTGTTTCTAGTTCAAAAATACTATTTTGAACTGACATTTGTACTATACAATAAATATATATTTAAAGAAATTTATTTCTAAGTAGATATTCTTAACACTCAAGGGGTATTTGTTTAAGTAAAAATAAATCCCATTATATCTGATCAGATTCACTACACCATTTCCGTAGTTGTGCATTTTACTAGTCACATTAAAAAAACACACAAAGATGTCTCCACAGACAATACGCAGAAGATTACATTATTTCTTATACTAGTGTAAATAGCAAACTTTACACAGCTAATACTATGATATTATGCATATAAGATTACATCAAATATTAAATTTGCATAAAGAAAAAAACATGTAAGAAATATGTTGTGCAGATACACATACTATGTATCAGGTAATAGGAGGCTTTGTGACGATTGCCTTGTGACCCACTAATACAGAAGTGGAAACAGTGGATGAAAAGAGGGATTTAAGGTAAGAAAAAAAAAATCCTAGTAATTGTCTAGGTATACTTTTCCTTAATTTAAATTTGATTTGTGGTCTATCCTTTGATCATCTAAAACTTAGGTTTGGAACAAATGTGAATTCTAGAAGCTATAAACACCTATAAAAGCTCCAGCCCTATAAGCCCAGAACAAAGAGTTCTGCCTTAGACTTCCTTTGGGTTGCCTATCCAAAAGGTAGCAATGTGTCTGTGAAGAATCAATTAATAGGAAACTACTATTTAGGGATGCGGTGGCGCTGCGGGTTAAACCGCTGAGCTGCTGAGCTTGCCGATCGGAAGGTCGGCGTTCGAATCCGCATGACGGGGTGAGCTCCCGTTGCTAGTCCCAGCTCCTGCCAACCTAGCAGTTCAAAAACATGCAAATCTGAGTTGATTAATAGGTACCGCTTCAGTGGGCAGGTAACGGTGTTCTGTGACTGTCATGCTGGCCACGTGACCACAGAAGTGTCTACGGACAAACGCCGGCTCTTTGGCTTTGAAACGGAGATGAGCACCACCCCCTAGAGTCGGACATGACTGGACTTAATGTCAAGGGAAACCTTTACCTTTACCTACTATTTAGAAGGGCTGTGCCTTGAGCTGAGACAGCAGAGGATAGTCTTTTTGGTTAATCCCTTAAAAAAAAAACTTTTTTCGCCTTTGGTCCTCCCCAGCTACAGTTTTGGAGTAAGGCAGAGAGGACGAGACTGTTGAATTTCTTGGATACCGCAGACCATGATACTATTTCAGATACTATTCCCAAAAGATACTTCAAAGTTTGGAGCAAATGTAGCACATAAAGGCTGAAAGTTTTTAAAGCAGCCATGGTTTTTTTACAAGATTGTACAGCAGCTGTGTAGTGGATCCACATGATCACAGAAAAAGACACAGCTGCTTTAGAGACTTGCAGATAGGTATTATGCTTATGCTTCCATGTTCATCAAAGCACCTTCTTGGAATGAAATCTGAAGTGCTGCAGAGCCTAGCATTTAGCATTATTTAGACTTATAAGGCATATATTTATTTGCTATGGGATCAGTGCCACTCGGTTCCCATGTTTCAAGTGGGTTACCTCCACTGATAGCATTGAATTAAAAGCATAATCAATATTGGGAGACCTCACAGAACACAACAACATAGATGTGCCACCAGCTAGGGATGGGTTAATCCTCCCAGTCCCCAAGTACTTAAAGAGTTATCTTTTTATAGCTCTTTGGAAGCCTAGTAAGATAGTTTGTAGCATTC
Source organism: Candoia aspera (assembly GCF_035149785.1). Classification (NCBI taxonomy): domain Eukaryota; kingdom Metazoa; phylum Chordata; class Lepidosauria; order Squamata; family Candoiidae; genus Candoia; species Candoia aspera. The sequence continues at coordinate 54,636,285 of NC_086158.1, forward strand.
CTTGCCTTGAACTTGATACTTAATATTGCATGGCTAGATAAGATTCTAGAATGAAGCCACTTGAAGCTATTGATTGCCTTCTGTCAACATGAGAGGGCAGTTTAAATCCAGCAGTTATTTTTCCTTGCTTTACCGCAGCTTAACAGATTTCTTGCTCAATAGTGGTTAGATATTTATTTATTTATTAAATTTATAGCACTCCTTTCTACCAGTTTGACAAGGCAATTTTACAATAGTATAAAGTGTACAAACTGTAGGCTAAACAGCAATGCAACTAAAATACAGATAAATGTCAAACGTTAAAATAAAACAATTACAATTAAACTTAACAACATGGAGAAAAAGATGTCTTTTTACCAAATTTCTAAATACTAGAAGAGTAGAAGCCAGGAACATCTCCTTAGGAGCATATTCCACAGCCTGGGGGCTATATGAGAGAGAAGTACAGTATTTCCCACATGTCAGACAGATGCACCTCTGGCAGTGAGGTACTGTATCTTGAAGAGAGCCTCCTGCTGATCTGAGTGCCACTTTCTTTTCATTTGAATCCATTCATTTCTAAACTAAAACAAGCTTGGTTGGTTGGTTTGAGTTTGGAACACTGCATCTTAGTCTACTTCTATACATTATGAACTTTTATTTCAGATGCTTTTCATTGCAAATGATTTTATTTTTTTCATCTCTAAGACTAAACTACCTGGACATAAAGATGGAAAAGAAGCATTTCTGGAGTTAAAATCACAGTGATTTGAACTGTTTCCCTGTGACTGAAAGTTTAGGTATTAGAAGGCAGAGCAATTCTATGTATTTTGTATACAGCAATATGTAATTATGCAACTTAAGAGATCTGAGCAATTCTATCCTTGCTATCTCTAGATTGGAATGTAAAAGTTAATATGGGTGGATCAGTGACCCAGTAGAAGTTAATTCAGAAATCATAAGACTAAGCAAAGGCCAAGCTAAAAAGAAGTTTAATGTGAGAAAAGGAAAAAATTGTAGAAGAAACCAACCATGCCTTCGTATTAAACTAAAGGAAGATATGTATAGTATTGTACTGATAGTCTCTCATATTGCTTCACATGACATATTATCATGAGAAATGGCCATATGATCCTTTTCCAAACAGGATTCCATTTACAATTTATCTATAAGCAATTATCTCATTCAACTGATACATTTAGGTCAAGTGATTAGCTACAGATCCTGCCTCCACATTTCCCTTCAGCTGTTGTTGAAACCTGCTGTTGAAATCTGGTAGAGGCATGTCAAATCCAGCCTTGCCTTTCAGCCAAAAAGTTCTTTGCTGTCCTTTGCCCTAGCAATCAACAAAAACAGAGGTTTTTTTTACATAATGTCAAAAGCAAAGCTACCCATGTGTGTAGGTCTCAACACCCATAACTGCAGAAGGTTTTAAAAGACTGCCAGCTTTTTAGAAAGGATTAGCATTTAACAAGATGAAGAGTATTCCTTCAAGGGAAATGGTAATGAAGAAGAAATGGAGAAAATGGAATCTTGGGTCTGCCACTTTTTCTTTATTATTCCAATCTTTCTTTGTAAAAACTCTGCTTCTGAGAAGCCATCCAATATTTCTGGCTACAATACTTTCTCTGACTTTTATTTTGGATTCTCTCTGCTTAAATGGCTCAACAAAGTGATAACATCTGGCTGACTTTGACTGCTTTCGCAAAAAAGCTGAGCTGGCTCAAATCTGGTTAACAGGTGAGTGAGAGACTCAGGGTTCTAGGCTACATTGGAGAATTATATGCACATACTCATGGAATTGCCAAGAAGCAAGCTAGATTTAAAGAAAACTTTACTATCTCTTAAAACTGTTAATCATCAAGCTGGGCTGCATGCATATATTTGTACTGGAAAAAGCACAATGGTAATGTAGGGATTGCCCAAAGTACTGGCCAATTTACAAATGGTTGTAATGTCCAAGCCCTGAGATAGGGATGGGCAATAAGGCACATTTTCAGTGTTGCTGCACTTCAGTTCCCATCATCTTTCACAATTTTAGCAATGCTGACTAGCTTTGAAGACAGCTGGAGTTTAATAGTACCTACACATTGTCAAATTAAAGGCTCTCCACACAATATGCAGCTACAGGGAGGTTTAGCCAGAATGTATTGTATTCTGGCTTGCTAAATCTTCATTTAACAATTTTCTCTTCTAACCCATTCCTTCTTCCCAGCTACAGTATTATTTGATTCTATGGAAGGCATACCTTTATTCTTACAGTTCCTCTTTCTTGCAAATTATAACCTCCAATTCTTTGAAGAGCATTTGCTGAGATATTAGAAACATGGATTTGCAGAGCTAAGAGATGGAGAGAGAAAGACACTTACATTATGCAACTATGGCAAGTTTTTGAAAGAGTAATAACATAATTTTTTCCCCATCTATTAACTCTTAATTACTTATTCGGGTCCAGGTGTCAAGCTGATTGCAATTCATGTGTTTTTTATATTTAAGAACTAATTTGAAGTCCTCTTTTTTCTAATAAGGAGCAGCCAGGTGCTTCCTCAACCAGGGCATAAAGATAATACTCTTTCCCTGCAACTTCCCAGCAGTACAACAAAAATCTTATGAGTACCTGTTACTGCTGTCCATTTATTCTCCTATAGCCTGCTGTGCATTGATTTATGAAACAGGATGCACTAATAAAATGATACATATGGCTTACATCAACCTTTTGTTTTCTCTGTAAGAAATGAATGACAACATACGTAAACTGGTACTTTCCATCCGTGAGGCTGTGTTCACAGTGTCTCCAAAGAGACAATATCGTGGCCTTGTGATGCCTACCACTCCTGCAACAACAGGGCCTGAAATGACAAGCACTAAGAATTACTTCAGCCACACAGAAAAGAAGTATAAGATTCTGGCACGCTTTATTTCTTACTGAAATATAGAAACAAAATTTGGATTTTAGGGCATGTGATCTGAACATTGGAATGAGTACTTTTTACATATATTTTGTTTTCCAAGCTGTAATGACTTTCCTATTCTAATGAATGCTCTTATTCTAAAGTGTTTCTTGAAGAAACTATTTTCCTAGCAATACAGGACCAAAGTTGCACAAGACTACGCCTAAGAACATGGGTCAGGTTAAGCACCTTCCCACTACAGTCCATCACTGGATAGCTATTAGGAGGGACTAAAATATGAGCCAATTGGAATCCAATTACAAATCCATTTACATCTAATATCTTGTTTTCCCAGCATAAAATAACACTTTTAATACACTTTATTTTGTTCTGACTATATCCTTTTTTCTGAAAAAAAGTATTTTATGTGGATGGTTCAGGCAAGTATAATGCAAAAAGTATCCTAATGGATCACCTATATACCTGCAACACTAGTAAAGTTGTTTTGGTAATATAGCACATAGGTGAAATACTGTATGTAAATAATGATATTCTTAATACTCCAGCCTTAAATATACATAATCACAACAGTCTGGTTATGTATCATGGAGATTAGTCCTTTGAGATATGTGTACAGATTTTAACATGCAGAGCTCCATTCTTTCTTCCTCTGAATATATAAAGGACACCAGCAGACATCTGGGAGTAGGGAGGCAAGAAGAATATAGTTTCATTACCTCTCCTCAGTCAGTGACTGGTTGACACATCATACAAAGATATAACATGGCTTGTTTGATTTTGCCTTAGCTTGTTATGTGAATACAACCATTGCAGTTAATAAAGCATGTATAATAGCCAATATTAAAAAAGTAGTTAAACCATGACTTAATATGATGTATATGATTTCTATACTGTACTAGAATCGAAAGCAGAAATAACAAGTGACCAGATTAATTCTCAAAACAGACATCAAATGCAGTGTTCTAACTCATTCCATATTGTGACCCTCTGGTACACAGGCATATATCTCAGGATAGTTTCTAGGACTGACTTAAAAGCTGTGATATCTCTCTTAAATACAGACAGAAAAACATAAAGGCAATTAATTTTTGCAACGTATCATTTAATATCCTATAAAACAAACAACTTGAGAGAACTTCAATGTAATCTAACCAATAAAAGAAGCAATTATTCTTAGTTGATCAAAGATCTCTATCTTGCAAGGAAGAAATATAACAGTGTAGGTTTAAGTCTAAAGGACACTTCCAACTCAGTCTACTCAAATAAATCAGAAAGAATAATAAATTGCAAACCTCTGCTAATTCTGTGCCAATGAGCAGTGTGTGATCTGATAAATTCATTTCCACAAAAGGTCAATTCAGTTAACAGATGAAAGTCCTAAGAAATTGATGCTATTCACCTGTATGAATTCCAATTCGCACCCTTAGTTTCTCATTTGGCAGGTGCCTGATTTTGAAGGATATAATTGCACTGAGAAAGTGCAAAGACATAGTGGCAATTTCTTCAACATGTTTTGCCCCATTGGGAATGGGGAGGCCACTAACAACCATATAGGCATCTCCAATAGTTTCAACCTGGAAACAACAAAACTCATCATTTGTACTTGTACTAGTATGTAGTAGGGTGCCAGATAGAACAGATGATAAAACTTAATAGCAACTCATAAAAGTATGGAAGTAGGAGAGATTTTTAGAAAGTTTGAGTTTTCATCAATAGAATATAGAATTTATAGGACACAAAAAATGGTTAAGTGAAAAGAATCTCATGTCCCTTATGTCTTAATTATCTCCACAGCTGTTCTCAGACAATTTAATTATATATGGCAAATTATGTACATTTTTTCATGGATACTGGGAGGACAGATGCAGATATCCTTTCTGGGGGAATGTTTTTTCCTACCTTGTAGACATCATATATTTGAATGATATTATCAAATAGACTATACAGGTCATTGAGGAGAGTGACAACTTGCAGGGGAGAGCTGAAAGAGCATAATTTGGTGAAGCCAACGATATCTGAGAAGAAAATGGAGACTGATTCAAAGCTTTCAGGTTCCACTGATCTTCCAGCAACAAGTTGTTCTCCTATAAAGCTGGAACACAAATGGATGACAGATAAATTCTCCCTCTATTTACTTCAGAAGAAAATCACATCAGACTTTTAAAATCATAAAGTCATGCAAAGTTATATACAATTTCTCATCCTCAAAACAAGATGGTTCCAAATTCTATAACTGGAGGACTGAAGTTATTTTCCACAGTACACAATCAGGACATATCTTTAAGATATAGCAATAATGTTATTTGTTCCAAAAATGTGTGTACTGCAAAAGTCAGGACTTCTACCTCCAAATCCAAGAAATTAACCTACTGTTAATGACGTTTATTAGAAAGAAAGGATCAGGTTCCAGTATGGAATTCTAGCTACCAATTGACTTTCGAAGGAAGCCTCTTTGTATGCGCTATAGTGGTGGCAACATCTTTATCACTTTTTAGTGCTTTTGCAATGCAACCAGCTTGAGAGGAGGGAGGAAGTTGGCACTTTAGTGTAGGAGGATCAAAGTGCATCTGGTCCTAGTTCTCATAACTCTCAATGCTGTTGTCAGTCTGGGAAATAGTTCTCAGAACTAGGTAAAAATTGGACAATCTATTGTGAGCCATATGCCAAAAATGGGGGGTTGGGGGTGGGGTGGAGAATTAAAGTCACTGTTGGACAAAACCAGACCTAAAAGTTGGACAAAGCCAAACTAAAAAGTGGGTGGATCTATCCTTTTGCCCTCTCACTGAGTACTCGTTTTCTTTCCCCTCTTTCTTCCCATTCAGCAGATTTTTAATAAGAACATTAGATCAAAATGACTCTTTGTAGGGGGCTTTGAAATTAGATCCAGGATTACATGAAAGTAAATTGTGTGCTTTGAGTTGCTCATCCTTTTCTAGAAAAAGGCAGTGGCCCCAACTCATTGGTGACCTTGGCTGAAAGTTTGTTTATGAAGAGATGCAAGAGTGCCAAAATTTTAAGCAATCTAGTGTCAACTGTGCAAACATTCAAACTGCCAAACAGCAGCACAGATGAAGGACCTTTGTTATGTTCAGATTCAGACTTAATGATGACTTGACATTAATTTTGAGCCATGAATATTTAGAGGCTATATAAAAATGAAGTATTTTAATTACCATTTCCCTTATATAAGTGAGTTGCCACTATCATTGCCTTATTCCAAGATGTTTTTGACACCCCATTCTAGGTTCATCTAATTCTTAATAATCAAAGCTATGGCAGCTCCATTCCAATATAATGCCAAATCAGTAGAGAAAACAACCCATGCATTAAAACAAATGAAAAGACTTAACCTGAGCTTGCATATTTCTATTTTTGCCCTAGGAGTGATGAGAAAAATAAGTTTTTGTTCCTAGTATGTAAGAATTAAGGGCTGTCTGATTCTGTTGTAATGTGTTTTACACAAAGCAGACTTTGATTATAGAGATGGATCCAAACTGTTATTTGTTTTATGTTCTACTGAAATTGATACGATTTCAGACAGCCAGATGAACCAATTTAATTCAGATCCAACTCTACTATTCCAAACCATAGTTTGTTCTTACTTTGCAATTTCATTTGTGGGAATTATTATTATTATTATTATTATTATTATTATTATTATTGAGAGCCAGTTAGGTGTACTGGTTAAAGCATCAGGCTAGAAACTGGGAGAGTTCTTGTCCCACCTTAGGCATGAAGCCAACTGGTTGATTTTGGGCCAGTCACTCTCTCTCAGCCCTAGGAAGGAGACAATGACAAACCACTTCTGAAAATGTTGCCAACAAAATTGCAGGGATTTGTCCAGGCAGTTGCCAGGAGTCAATACTGTTTGTTCTTACTCTGCAATTTCATTTGCAGGTAATTCTACTTCCTGCAAATTAAAATGCTTTAGTTTAGAGGAAAAAGCAGACTACAGTTTATAGCAAATTAATGTACTAAGATACTAGGATTCTCCATGGTAAAATAGGAGGAGGAAGGAGTACTTGGTATGTTCGCCGCCTTGAGTTATTTATAAAAATAATAAAGGCGGGATAAAAATAAAATAAATACAATAAATACAATAAAATAAAAATGGTGTCTACCAATGTATTTGTACTTTCATCCCATCCTTATGTCCCTCAGACCTCTGGGTAAAGATTGCTCTGTGATCTATACCTTTTAATTATTAAAGAGAAAAGAACTGGAACTGTAACACAAACACCCTAAAATACATTCAGATTCATTTTAGCTTGGGGCTAGACCTACTGTGCAGGCTGAAAACAGTTTAGGAAATCTACTCAAGAATAAAGGAGAAAAAAAAAATGAAGGATTTCACTTACCTAGGTAGCATGGCTGATAAAAGCTTTTCAGTCTTCTTTTTTTCTGCCAACAACAGAGTTGTTCTTGCTTCAACTACTTCTTCCAGATGATTTGCATATTTTTCCAGTTTATTAACCATGTTGTCCAAGATACTGAAATGGCTTTTGGAAGTGTTCAATAAGTAAATATTGAATGAAACTGTTTTTACCATTCTTTCAAAGTGTAATGTAGGAGAATGTGCTATAGCTTCCGAGACTTGGCTCATTAAAAACATTTATCCTGCATGATTCTTATAGAATTGAAAGTGACCTGATAACTACAGCAGTAATTAATTAAAACTAATGACAATCTCCAGTAGTTTTAACTAAAATTATTGATAATACTGTTTTTTTCAACAGCTTACCAACCCAAAGATCAGATAATAGGCTTCTAAAATTTTATCTATAGGGTTGGCATTTAGTGATTGATTTTTCTTTTTAAAATGGGCTGATAGATATGCTAAAATGAAATGTTATAAGTATTGGTCAATAATTATTAATAATGGATATCTACATATATATCCATCATTGGGCAAACTCTTTCAGTATTAGAACACTACTGGTTACAAAGCTTCTGAATTATCATTTAAACAAAACAACAAGTTCTTTTCTTCCTCTTCACAATTAGCTCCATTTCTTGGTTTGGGGGAGGCAAGCATGTGAGAATGCTAATCAATACATCTTTTTTTTTTTTTAATCGTATGGCATAGCAGTTTGGTGTTCATGCTGCTTTTCTTGCTGGGAAGTCCTTGTGAGGTCCAGCAGCCAGATGTGTAGACTATTTAGCTGTGACAAGTCACATTGCCCGGGGTGCACCACAAGGAGGCCAGTCTACATTGCACCGAGTTGGGCTGAGAGAGAGTGACTGGCTCAAGGTCACCCAGCCGTTTTTCATGCCTAAGGTAGGACCAGAACTCAGACTCCTGGTTTCTAGCCCAGCACCTTAACCACTAGACCAAACTGGCTCTCATCTTTCATTTATGATGTATAGGTAGATCTTGACTTATGACCATTCATTTAGCGACTGTTCGAAGTTATGACGGTGCTGAAAAAAGTGACTTATGACTTTCCTCACACTTATGACCCCATGGTCATGTGATCAAAATTCGGGCACTTGGCAACTGGCATGTATTTATGACAGGTTGCAGCATCCTGGGGTCATGTGATTGCCATTTGCAACCTTCCCAGCCAGCTTCCAACAAGCAAAAGCAATGGGGAACCATGTGATTTGCTTAACAACCACATGTTTCACTTAATGATCAGAGTGATTTGCTTAATGGCCTCCACAAAAAAATCAGGTGTGGTCACGTGATGCCCCACTTAATGACCACACCACATAATGATGAATTTTCTAGTCCCTATTGTGGTCATGAATCAAGGATTACCTTCATTTGATACCTTTATTAAGAAACCAACACTTTAAGATTTTAAACATCATCACCATCATCAAATAAACAACAATATCAAACAGATGTATTTTTGCATTAGGAGAAAATTTACCCATCAGGGCTGGCATCTTTTAGTGCTGTCTTTATATCAGAGAATGTTGGCCTCCTTTCTGGGTATTCTTCCCAACATACCTTCAAAAGTTCAGTTACCTTGCTGTTGCATTTGTCTACTGAAAGAGAGGGTCTCAGCGGAACAGAAGACTTAGGGTCCTTGATTCTTTTTATTATTTCTGAATTAATGAACAGAGCAAAATTTCAAAATATTACTATTTACAACCACAGGGCATCACCGTAACACACAAACCAACTAAAGCCCTCATCTTAAGTAAACCAAAAGATCCAGTACTCCAAAAAGAAAAAACAAGTCATCTACAACATACAGGGTAAGGACTGTAGCTGCCACTATGTAGGACAGACAGGCAGAAGACTAGCGGAGTGCATCCATGAACACCAATTAGCAGTCAGAAGACACAATGAAAATTCCTTAATCTCACAACACATGAACAGACTCAGCCATAGTTTCGACTAGGAAATTGTGAGCATCCTAGACGAAGTTAAATCTAAAAACGCTAGGGAATTCCTGGAAGCTTGGCATTCAGACAAATCAGCCATCAATAGACACATAGAGATAAACTACATTTACATACCATTCAAAAGAGACAATAAAAAAGCTAAGAAGGAAACAAAAAGACCAGAATACATCCTCTCCAGCAGCCAAGACCCAGATAAGCAGGGATTAACACCAGGCAAACAATCAAGCAGAAAACAAAGTCTAATCAAGGACCTACCAAGGAGAAAATCACATCCCACCAACAGTGGCACAGCAAACTACTGTATGACTGCAGACTCCACACTCACTAGCACTGATGATGTTACCTAGTTTATTTATTTGTTTGTTTGTTTGTTTAATTTGCCCCCACCCATCGGGGAAGGGTAATGGTTGGGTAATGAAACATCTGCAAGCAAACAACCAAGTTCAGAGAACACCAAGGACTTCACATCTTAAACACATTGTGTAGATTAACTACCAGACATCATATGTAATACCCAAGGACTTTTGGACTGCATGCTCTGTAAACTGTCCTCCTCCTCCTCCTCTCTCACATGCATGTGCACACACACACATACAGATTATAAATGTGTGTGTGTGTGTCTAAACAAATTTTCCTACCTATCAACTTTGCAGGACAAATGACACAAGTTCTCAAAATAAAAGGGGAAAAAAGAGAACCTTCTGCACTCCTATTTAGATCTTGAAATGGACCATCTTCACAATTGTATATCAGTTCTCTCATAATAATAGCAAAGCTGTAAACATCTCCCTTCTGGGTGCCATGAAATGGATACTCCCCCATTCTAAGCAATTCAGGAGCTGTCCAGTACAGATCTGAAAAGAAAAGAAAAGAATAGAAAATAGATTAATAGGATGTGGACATTTAGGGTTCTTATTTTAAATGCTAATTATACCTGATGCAATCTTTTAATATTTTGTGTTTTATCAAGTCTGGAAAATTATGAGATAGTTTTGCTTGCCTTTAGGAATAACTCTATAATGTCTTTAGTCTCAATTCTTGTCCTACAATAATCTGCAATTTATTTATACAGTAGTTGTAAAATTTCTGAGTACTGTATTGCATCATTTTGTGAAGTAAAAATCTATGGGTATATAAACTGCACATTAGTCAAAGAGTGGATTTGGGAATTTCACACTGGAATTTCTTAGACACCCATTTTCAGACACTTTTTGGTATTTTTTATATGCCTATATGAAGCAGTATTGGCTAGTGTTATCCACAGCAGGCAGTTTCTGCTTTCATTACTTTTTACAGTCCTAATGATAAGAGTAAAGTCTAATATTCTATCCCCTGAAGGATTGGGTGGGTAGAAGTAATGCATAGTATTCTATATCATGGAGAATTGAATGGTGAAATTATGCAACACGGTGATTGAACATGGCAGGTATCTGCTTATTGCAGATGATGACCTCAATATGTTTTTTAAACATCTTTAAACACTGAGATGTTGCAGACTAAATGCTTTTATGGGTGATGTTCTTTGGACTTCAGATTACTTAAGGATCTTACCAGCATAGTTTGTCTCCTCCTCAGTTGTTATTCTAGATTTTCTTCTGTATTTAAGTTCCCATAAGCCAAAGCCACAGAGCTTAATTTGCATGCGACTGTCTACCAGGCAGTTTGTAGGCTTTAAGTTTCCGTGAGACTTCAGAGGGCTATTGTGGATGAAGAACATACCCTGAAAATAAATAAGCAGAGTGTATGTTTGTGTGAGAGAGAAGGAATACAGAAATACAAAGATATTACTAACAGAAAAACAGACCAATCAGTATACTACAGTATGCTAAGCAAAGGAAGTTAGCCAGGGTATAGTATTCACCATGAATAGCAAGTTTTCAGTTTTTAGGTTGCCTTTAATCATAATAGCTATAGCTTTTGATTCTAGATTATCGTTTGCCAGTATTGCCTAATCTTTCTCTGAGGGTCAGAACCAGAGATAACTATATAGATAATTGTCTAGAAATACGAATTGTGGTTTTACTATGCCTTTTGGCAGGTCCCAGGTTTATTTAAAAAAAAACACTTAAAATATCCAAATACAGATCAGAGAATTAAAACCTCATTCGTTAAAAGCTGAACTCAACCCAGTAAAAGTTAGCACACGGGGAATAGCCTTTTTCTTTTATTTCCTTTGTCCTTAGAATTAGGATCCAAAGTAAGTATACAGTTAAGTCCCACAGTCATTCTTTCCCATTTACACCTGTGTGAGTGTTTGGGTTTATCTACACATGCACACGCACACATAAACACACTCACAGAGTAACACTACTTATACAGCTGCCATGCAACCATGACAAGATAGAGATATTGGTTTTATTTCATATTAAGTTGCTATACTAATTACCAGTTTTCAAACTGTCCTTGTAGTACAAAGTGATTCTTCCACTCCATACTCACATTGACTATGTCATAGGCAAAAGAGATTTTGAAAATCCAATCCAGTTCAATATTAGAACGCAACAAAACATCCTAGAAAAAAGAATCAGTGCAAAAATCTTATGTATTATTTTTGTAGATGGATTTTGGAATTGTTAATTCAGTTTATCCTTAATCTACTCCAGGTGTGTTTCCATTTACTGTGTACAAGCTCTTAATGTTTTTAGAGCATACTCTACATATTTTGTTTGTCAGTCCATTATAATGTAGTTCACTCAATCAGAATTTCAATATGTTTACAATACATAAAACTAAGAGTACAGTCTAAGTTATAGTTTTATGCTTATACACACCATTTTGCTGTTGCTCAACTTAGGGCATTTCCATTGATTTCTGAAATCTCATGATTATAAGAATCTTATAATCTCCTTTATGGGCTCAGAGCACTGGACTGAGAGCAGGAGAAGGATATGATCCTTATCCATTCCACCTAGCTATCTATATAGAGAGGGATTAAAAATTGGTGGGAAGTTTGGAGTAAAAAGGTTAGCCATACAGCATATATGTTACTGACTCAGTTTGTCCAACTCAACAAAAGCAGTTCTGTTCTGATTGATCTTATCATGTTTTCCTTGCAGAAATACCAAGGGTAGGATATTGAATCAGGCTCCAGAGAAAGTTTTCCAATGTGATACATAAATAAAATCCTGCAAGCACCTTGTGGGAGTCAAGAACTTCTTGTTTATCTAGGAGTTTAATTTTTGATTTCTGCTCTTGCCCATCAAATGCCAGTACTGTAAAACTTGGCTTGAAAAACTGTATTGTTGAAGATCATTTTGAAATTCTTTCTGCAGGCTGAGATACAATTACTGTATCTTGGAAAATCAATGCTGGTAAAAGATCAAAGTGAGAGAAAGCTTAAATCAGAAGCTGACTTACTTATCTGAATTTGTGCCTCCACAGCATTCCTGTTTTCAAAGATAGGGGCACATCTGAATTGCACCTAAAATCTAGATATTTCATCTATCATATAAAATTATATATTTATGTATCCATTTATATCCTGCATTTTCATCACTGAAAATACCAGCAATTGCTTTGTTTCATCTTTGATTATATTTGATTACATTACATTTCTTCATCTCATTTGATTAAATTAAATTACATTTCTTTATTTCATTTTCATTTTTGTTTCATCATTTCAATTGTTGCTGTGATACACCAGATCCAAATGGACATACCAGTAGTAAGACTTTTGGACAGCTATTCTGAAAGGATTAGAAATGTGTGGTGATACTCCTCCAGCAAGAGAAAGCAAGTATTATCAGGGTTTCCAATCCCAGTTACTGTCTAGATCTCCCTACTCAATTAAAGAAAGGTAAAGAATCAGTCCAGTGCCTTTGGACATGTTGCAAGTGTGGAAATGTGTTGAGCCTTCTTCCAAGACTTAGGAGTTCATGCCTGAACAGGACTTAAGTGGCTACATAATGTAGAACAAGATTTTGAATCTTGCTTAATCTTCTTTCGCAGTTAATACTGAGATCACAAATAATGCACAGGTGAAGAGGACACTGTTGATACACTGATCCAGGAGTGAAATAATTACACACTGGCCATGTTTGCACAATAAAGCTGAACATGTGTCAGCTGCTGCCCAGGAAAAAGCATGTCCATCAACCAGCAGGTTATTTATTTATTTATTCATGTCAGAAGCATCACAATTAAAATAAGACATACTGTAAAACATAGAATTTAAAATATAAAATATAGAAGTTAAAATATATAAAAGTTAAACAGATCTTGCCCAGAAACTGGCAACATTAATTGCGTTCTGTCACGCTGTCATGAGGTCCTCAAATGTGCATTGATCAGGGCACAAAGGACAAGGACAAAGGACATACCAGCAGGGTATGACAGCCAATGTCCCAAAGGAGGAGTGACCATTTTCAGTGTCTTCCTAATCACTCTATGCTGAAAGTATGAGAGAATGGGCTGTAGTGGCATTGAGGAAGACCATTGTATTTTGAGGAATTTAAGTGACATGTTTTGATTTCACCTTCATATTAAGAAAATTATAGAAGTTTAGAGTTCATTCTGAGCTGTTTGACATGCTTTTTTTTCACTCTTGAAAAAAACCCCAAGATTGTTTATGGTAACATTAGCTTATCTGTATAACTTCCCAGGCTCTTGAATTATGTCATAAACAGGTGTCCCAGACCCTGGGAACTATCTAGTCAAGGTTGAGTCCTGCAGCCTCAGTACCATGGAAACAGGTCATGAGATTTTAGGGCCAGACTTTGATAAAAACCTTAAGATTGCTTCTTGAGTTGGAAGCTTCTGCACAGACTTAGGGCTGAGTACTATGGAAATTGAACCGCCCTAGGATATATTTGCCGGAAGCTTCTGCACAGAGTTAGGGCTGAGTACTCTGGAAACTGAGCCACCTTGGGGTATCTCCACTGTTGTTATTGACAGGCTTCTGACAACCAATGGGAGATTGGATATCATCTTGCTTGGTATGTTATGGTTTTTATTTATGTTATGCTTTTTATGTTTCTGTTTAATCTGCCTAAATTGTTTTTCTGTTTAAATCTGTTTGCTTGAGTTAATAATAAAGCTTAAAATCTCTTTACTCCCTGGTGTGCTTATTGTCTCTGGATCTAAAAGAACCAATTGTCTGGGCATCTGATCACTGCCTGAACACTTGGCAAAACATGGGCTTTCCTACACCTTTTCCTTTCTGTCCCTTATTTTATAGCTGAGGGATAAGCCAAAAAGTAAAACTGGGAGACAGTCTGATTGTTTAGAGACTGAGTGTTTAGGGGAATCCCATTTTCAGGGGTGGTGTGGGATTTTGTCCTTGTTCTGAGAGCCAGACAAGAGGTTTAACCCTCTGTTAATCTCTTGTTTCTGTTCATATGACATAGCTGACATCAATTACCTCACTTTGACCCAGTTATGTATGTCATACAAAAGGGCCATAAAAGTCATTAGGCTAGAAACCAGAAGATTGTGACTTCTAGTCCCACCTTAGGCAGAAAGCCAGCTGAGTGACCTTGGGCCAGTCACTCTCTTTCAGTCCTGGGAAGAAGGCAATGGCAAACTACTTACGAAAAGCCTTGCCAAGAAAACTGTAGGGAGACTGACCAGGCAGTCTCCAAGAATTGGACACAGGTTAAAAAAAAAAAAAAGACCACTTGAACTTAGCCAAAAGTCTGAGAAGCTAAGTATTTCATAACATGGAATATATAGCATGGAACATATTTCTTTAACAATTCTGTATAACTAATCCTTAGCCATTCTTGTTGCATAATGCTTACTTTTAGGCTTCCCTTCTTGCAATAATGCATTACAGTGCAGATATTTGGAGCTTCGGGACATATCCCATAGAAGACCACGAGATTTTCATGTCTCAGTTCTCTCATCTGAAGTAAATAAAGATTGATAAATGTTTCATCAAGCCTTGATTTCATTTGTATAGATCCCAGCCATGATCTATTTCTATATCTGAACCTCATTGGTGCAAGAAGGAAGATGAAAACTTAAATATTAAACTGTACATTTTTCTGTCTCTATTTCAGAAGACATCAATTATGGGACCAGCTTGGGCTAAATGGTGTATTCAAACCAAAAGATGATGCTAGTCAAATGAAAACATGATACTAATCTGAAATACACTGCATCTTTTTAAAAAGTGTATTACCTCGTATGTATTTATTTCATAAATATCTACCAATTAATGATATTTACAGTGATTATTTTACAAACAACGTTGGAAAAAAATGTATGAAATTACCATCCATACTTCTTTGTATTGGAACTGTTGAGTTAACCAGCCACAGGAATGGCAAATAAACCCACTTTTTACAGAGGTGAGTTTCTAATTTAAAATGAGATGCCAAATAGTTTCTATATCATTGGCTCAACAAATAAAATAGAAGTTCAGTAATTTAGGAAGTCAGTCAATCTTGATAGACATATGACTCTGGCTCTGAATGGGATTGTGTGTTCCTTGAAGGACCAGATTCAGAACTTCTGGCTACTCCTCAGGAGGCCCAGGTAGCAACGGTCATCAAGAACACTTTTTACCAGCTAAGGCTGATACACCTTTCAATATACCAGCTTATTAGTGTCTGACATTTTTTAATAATTTTTATTTTTTTTAATGGAGAAAATGTTTATTTTAATTCTTTTTTTTCCCCAGAGAAGAAGATAATTTAGATGTGAAGGTTTTAAACTTGAAGCAATCTTAGTAACTGTGGTTAACTAGGCTGGGCAACAGAAGAAGTTATTAGAGGAAGTCCTGCTTCCAGAAAGTTCCCCTGCCCAGAGGGTCCTGAATTGAAGGAGACTAGAACTGGTCATTTGAACAAGAGGGGAAGAAGACATAATAATGTGTAAATGCTACTATAAACTTATGTAATCTTGCTATTCTTTCTTAGGTTGTCAAATATTCTTCTATCACAAAAGTGCATATGAGCATCTAATAAATCAAGGTGCAGTGTTTAATTTTGCATGGCTTCCTTAAACCTTCAGGTTTTAGGAGTGAATTTCAAAATTAAATCATAGAGCAGCAACCTGGGTAGAAATATTTGATTGTAGTAGCAGGTCAGATATTACTAACCCAGGTCACTGCTCTGTGGTTCAATTTTGAAATTCACCTCTAGAATATGAAGGTTTAATGAAGTCATAGATTTTCAACAGAGGATTTTAAAAAGCTTAACAAACAGACATACCATTTGAATCTCTTGAAGAACTGATTGTTTCCAAACCCAGGCATCTGTTTGGTTATCAATGAACTTGACAGCAACAAGAACACCCTGAAACAAAAGCAAAAATGGGCAAATGAAAAGGTAAAAGAAGGAAAGCTTTTTTTTTTTTACTTTAATATAGAAACCATCTTGGAATAGGGGGCACTGTCTTGAAGTGGTTCTCCTCCTTCCTGAAAGGTCAGTTCCAGAGGGTGCTGGTGGGCAAGTAGAGGTTCCTACTTTGTGGAGTGCCTAAGGGATCACTTCTTCTCAAAATCTATATAAAGCTACTAAAGCAGTCCTATGTTGGCACAACAATATGCTGATGATGCCCAGCTGGACATCTCATTCCCAAGCTGAACAGGTGATGTTATGGAAGTGCTAACCCAGTGCCTGGAGGCTGTCATGATCTGATGGGCAAGAACAGACTGACTAAATCCCTCCAAGACAGAATTATTTTTGGTCTGAGAGTGTAACCATTTTAGGGACATTATATCTTTGACTCTGAAAGGGGTTGTACCCTGTTCAGAGGTGTTCTACAATTTGGAAGACCTCCTAGATTCACAGCTCCTACTTGAGGAGCATTTGGTAGCTTTGGCTAGGAGGGCTTTTGCACAGTTACATCTTGTATACCAATTGCAGTTTTCCTGGACTGGAGGCCCTGTTCACAGTCAAATGCCCTAGTCTCCTCTTGGTTGGATAATTGCAATGCACTCTATGTGGGGCTGCTCTTGAAGAACATCCAGAAACTGCAGCTGTTGCAGAATGCAGCAGCCTGGGCAGTGATTGGTTATCTTGATATGCTTGGGTCACCCTGCTACTTCAGGAGCTGCAACTGTTGTCAATTGCCTTCTGGGAGTGATTTAAGGTGCTGGTGGTTACCCTTTGGGTTCCACATATCTCCAGATCTGCTGAAGGGCCACCTTCTCCTGTATTCTGCTGTCCATCCAGCTAGATCAAATAGGATCAATTCCTGTAGAGGAATGCAGAGATAACTTTGATGGAGATATGCAGGAATAGCTAAGGGAAGATAAGAGACAACTCTGTCCTGGAAAAGGAGAAAGCATTGGAAAGAAACTTAAGATATTCACGCTTTCATTCTTTTTGGTATAAGAGGGGGCAGAGGGAAACTGTGGCAGGCTATCATGAATTCTGTTATTTTACCCTACAACAATAAAGCAGCATTCATGTAATCCTTCTGCTGTTTCCTGACCTGGTCTACTTCAAAGGGCTGACAATTCTCTCCAGGTCCTATCTCTCCAAGATTTCACCTAATGGGGCCCTAGAGGTAGGCATTCCTGGTGGCTGTTCCCATTCTTTGGAACTCCCTCCCAGTAGAAATTTGATCTGTTTCATCCCTCCTAGACTTCAGGATAATCTTGAATAACTTCCTGTTTCATCTTGCACAATAAAAATACCTTGTCTGATTAGAAAATGGGGTTGCAGGTGCAGTGTATTTGTATTCCTTGGTGATTTTTAATTTTCTTTTATATGTGTTTGGGATTTGGTAAGGTTTATTTTATCTGTTTATACAGTTAGCTGCCTAGAGCCTATGAGAATGGGCAGCATACTAAATAAATAAATAGTTCCACCACCACCACCACCACCAAAGGGGGAAGATCTTCTTAGATATTTAATCTTGAAATGCATTCTGGTTACTTATTGGTTACATCTTTAGTTTGAAATTGCTGTCACTTAAATTGATTTAAAGTTAAAATTATTGCTGTAGTACTCCAAATGTAATTACTCTAAAAGTTTTTACCATGGTATTCTAAACACAGCAACATTATGCTCAATATCCAGAAGACACTGGATCGTAAGCTTCTGAAGTTCCATCTCAAGTCAATAAAAAGTTGTATATTTTTATGTGTTTGCTGTTAGTTTGCTGTTAAGTTTCAAACATTAGAGTTCAATAATTTTGAATTGAGTAACTTTGTAAAAAAAATCACAACCTATACCTAATAAGAGTCCAGGTTTTATAAAAACCTGTTCCATACAAGAACAACATCGCCAATAATTTTAGGTAACTAAGTTAAGAAAACTGTTGTATTTTCTCCAAATATAAAGCTTATAATCAGAAGCGAGCAAAAAATGTAATATTTCTATATTAAGGCAATGGCAGAAATTGGTAGCAAAATTATTACTTAATAATTATAATAAAGTATGGTCAGCTTCTCAAGAGAAAGTCACATTTATGAGAATTAAAGAAAAGTTAAATATACTTAAAGAATTAATTAAAAAATAACTACAAATTGAAGAAAGTACCTACTATACAGTTACTTGGAAACTGCAGGAGAACCCTAGAAAAATATTAAAATGCAGGGATGGAACAAGAGTAATTTAAACTTTTTTTACTCAAATTTTCAGGAATATATTTTATGGGTCTGTTAGGTATAAAATGTTTCATGGAATGAAATGTGCCCTGGGAAGGATCAGTAGATCAGATTCAATAGATAGAAAATCATTCAGAAAAGAAGCTTTGTATCTACAAGCATAGAAATGAAGGAACCTTCTTCAGTTCATTAAAGCAGCTGTATCTTTCCCTAGATTTGTGCAACTGCTTTGCAAGATATTTCAGGTTGTTTCCATACATCTGTGTGTGTACAGCCACTTTAAAATATTTTGCAGAAATCTATTTACTAATAATTTTGATTATTTGGATTCTATACAGTTCTACATTGCACCTACATTATTCTAAGGACTTCAATTAATGCCAGTTTCTACAAAGCGAAACAAATAAGGGTGTCATCTTCACAATCCTATCTATTATCCCATGAATTATTCTGTATTTTATACTGTTGAGCAGCTCATGCCCTGTAAATAATTAAAATCCAATATAATGCAACAGAAGTTAAAGACATGCATTCCCATTTCATAATCAATCTACTGTACTTTGGATGTCTATATATATACCTGATACAATCCTACTGTAGTGAAAAAATCTTCTTTCCCTTGCTTGTCTTTCAGTGAAGAATAATTACTGGTGGAAGTAAACAAATGAGCCCCAATATTTTCTGTTTCTTTAGGCACTGGTGTGCTTGCTTGAGGCGGATCACATTTTTCCTTTCAAAGAGAATGTAAAATGTTATATTAAGGATTTTGATGTCAAAACAAGTCTTCCATTAGCATCAAAAAAATTACTCTTCAAGGCAATATCAGGGGCTTTGTGATGACAGGAGAAAATCTAATCCATTCCATCATCCTATGATAGATTGCTGTTTAAGATAAAATTTCTTGATTTTGGAAAACCCCAAAAGATGTTATTGAGTCTTGCATCAAATGACATTAGAGAACTTCTGGCTCCTTGCCATACCTTGAACTAGGGAAAAAAAAAAAGACTACCACAGATTTCTCTAAATACATTTCCTTCTAATGCATTTGATGGAATGGCATTAATAAGAATAATTGGAATGGACCTCAGACTTCTGTTTCAGTTTTAGTTTAATTTATCATGTGCTAGTTTTGCCTAATTTTGTGCCCTCCAGTTGTGTTGGATAATTATGGCTATCCCCACCTTTCATCATTATGGTATGTATCAGTAGGAAGATCAGTATATAGTGTATAATCTTTTACCTTATCATCATTAAAAAGAACGATATCCTCATAATTAATTCTCCATCCAATATCACTGATTTGCTTTTGAAGGTTGCCTTTATAGATCTTCATAAATATTGTCACACCAATGGTCCCCAATATGGTTATTATCAGGAGAATTATCATAACAACCAGAGCTATACCTTCTAATGACAAAAAATAGTACAGGTCATTATGGAACAGGCAGAAGTCACTCAGTTTTGGTGAAGCATGCCATCTGGTACAAAAATTATGAATTATTTTTTAGAAATCTCAGGATAGCAAATCTATCAAACAATTGCAAAAAGATTTTCTTCCTCCTAGTTATAAATGTAGAATTTAGAATTTATGAAGGCAATAAGAATCATGGATGAAACTTTTCTATATTGGTGTGGGATAGCTAAAAGGTTTATTACAGAACTTTGGAAGAACAAAACCAATTTGCAGGAATGGATTGCTGATATGTCATATTTGTCAACATTTTCCAGATGTTACTGAATTCCAGCTCCCACGAGCTTCAATTAGTACAGCCAATGGCCATAGTTCAACATCATCTGATGCTGCCTACTCCTGGATTAAACTATGAAGCTTTGGAGAGAAGCTGCTTTGCTCAGTGCCTGAACTGTTCCCAATGAGGTGAAATTTAATTTTTAATATTAGCCATCTTTCTTTTTAAAAAAGATAGAAATTTAATTCAATGGTCTGGTCTACAATGAAATCTAGAATAGGATTGAAATACATAGTATAATATGCCAGTAAAACAAGTATCTTCCCTCATTCCATGGAAGGAAGAAGTATCCATATAGAACTTGAATGAGAATTCAAATGAGCTATTTGAATGAGAAATGTATACAAAAAAAAAGCATTTTTCCTCCCATCTTTAGCAATGCCATTTAAGACCAATATAGAATTAGTTTCCAAGTATTGTTTTTATTTCCACTCCTACTTTTTTTTTTCATTTTGTGTCTTAAATTGTCAGCTTGTGATCCTGAAGGCAGATATAGTCTCTTTCTACTGAAGCCTTTTCAGCTGAAATCCAAGTATAAATGTTTTAAATTAACATAAATAATTCTATAGCATCACACTCACTGGTGGCATGAGTTTTACAGTGCTCATTGTGAAATCCACAAACTGGTTTGTCATGAGGTATTTCTCCATTTGGCCAACTGATGTAGTTAATTTCTGCAGTGGGACTAAAGAGGAGAGGAGAGGAAGAGGTTAAAATTAAAGGTCAATTATGTTTTTGCAGAAAGAACTTATCTTTATTATTTAACTGTGTTAACTTGTGGTGAATCAACCCATACTTAAAAAGTGATTTATTCATAAATTACATTATATTTCTTGTCACATGATCTCTTCTTTTTTAATACGTTTTATAAAATTTGCATGTATCTGAATTCAAAGAGAATGGGATTCATCAGCATACTGACGGCACTACATTCCAGTAATTTCTTCCAGTGTTCACGTAAATACTAAACAATATGGAAGACAGGATAAATGGAGGTTGGCAGCACTTTGACGTCTTCCAGATGAAGATGTAGTCCCTTTCCTCAAGTGATAGGAGCCTTCTGTTGTTCACATAATAGTGTAACTGGGAGATTGCAATTGTGAGCAATGCTGTTACCGTCCTGTATTAATGGTGTTGTGTCTGTGGATATAAATATACTAACAGCGGGTGCTCACTCTGCCTTCCACTTCTGGGTGATCTGCATAATTATGGAAAGGATTCCAAATGCATACTCTTAGCATGCCAACATTATAAGAGTCATCCCCAAGTCAAACAGAGGAACATGGGAAAATGCTAGAAATTTATTTTCTTTCATTTTTGAGAAGAAGGGAAAGGTTTGTGTGTTTAGGTATAGCTCTGAGAGAGCAGGACAAAACACTTAGTTACCAGGCAACACACAGGCTCTGATTAATTCTTTAGGCATCTAGAATTCTATGAAGGCTCCATCAGCAGCTGCCATGGGACAGCTTGCACACAGCTTTTCTCCATCCCAGTTTTCCATTACTCTTGTTGTGGGTTAGCCACCCAAGATAAAATGAATATAAGCATGTGTTAAGGTTTAATTGCTAGCAAGATTTGTCTGCCTTTTGCTCAAGGTGGTATACATAGTCCCCCTTCTTCCTATTTTCCCTGCAACAACCACTCTGTGAGATATGATGGACTGAGAGTGATTGGCCCAACGTCACTTACTGAGCTTCCATGGTTGACGATAAACTGTGGTCCTTAATTGAAACTTGAATTTCCATGTCTACTTTTATTCAGTCAAGGCTTAAAGGCTTGTCTATGTGATTTCTCCCTATAAATATTACTAAAAACAGTATGTGGTCAGAAACCATAAGATTTGTATTCATGATGTTGCTGCAATATACGAACAAAAGAAGTATTGACAATGTGCTTTGTTATGGCAAACTGTCTCAATTCCTCAGAATAAGCAACTATGCCTCTAAGCTTATCCCTGTTCCCTGAGTGTATGAACAGAGATAAAACTGATTAATTATCTACTTTGAGGTCAAGCTTAAATAAACTTTTCATTCTGAATTTCCTGAATTCTCTGAACACTATAACTATTCAAACAAAAGTCACACTTAAGATCAGTGCCCCAGGGTTCCCGTGCTAGACCCATTTCCCATACTATATGTTGATTCCACGTTTACAGTTCATTATCCACATATGCAAATTGTACTGGTATAGATTCTATATGTACCTAGCCACATAGTATTATCTAACTGACCTTTGATGATTTTGAAAACCAATTTTGGTTTGAGCCATTTAATGCTTAGAGAGCACCAGAAAATGATAGGGTACAGGCTAGGCTGGATAGTTGAGAAAACAACCCAGAAGGGCAACGTCAAGTAACTTTATTATTATCTAGAAAACTATATGGACATGTTAATGATGTCACCAGAGGTTGAGCTCAGTTTGAAAGAGATTTTACTAGATTCTGTACGCATGAACTCAATCTTACAGAACAAGGAACCCATGAAAACAAGGGTCAGATTGCTCCAGCTCACAGAACTTTCCATAAAAAGAACAGGGACTATGATTCTGATTGAAGTAGGTCTAAATTCATCCTTAATAAAATAAAGACAATAAGCTGCTCCTTCAATAGGTGAATAAGGGAACTATATATTATACTCAACAAACTAAATCTTTATGCATAATATTTTCATGCTATCTGAAAGATTAAATTACAGAGTATTTATGAAATATATACAAGCAGAAATACCTTACTATTCTTCTGTAACTATCAAAGTTAAGAACAGGAACAAAGTGAGTAGAATTTCCAGATTCCTGAAGATCATACACAGAGTAATCCATTTTTCTCTCACCCAATTCATCAATGTGCACAGGGCCAGTAATGCCTAAATAACAAAGACACTCAAGATATAGATTGTTAAAAATTTATTATATGTCATATTTTTCCTGGGATAATTCTTCTGAATCTTCAAAATCTGCAGAGATTATGTCTCTGCCTCCCCATTCCATATTAGCCAAACAGCTACTGACCGAAATAGAAGTATTTCCAAGAATAGCATTAATCAATGAAACAATATGAAAAATGAATTGCTTTACTGACTTCTTCATTTAGAACCACTTCCTTCAGAATGATTACAAATAGCATGTGAATGGTGAGAAAAAGATCTCTTGCCAGATTGATCCTTCCCATTTGGTCTTTGGCCATGCTCTCATTTGACATTCAACTCCTCCTTTGGGCAATATGGCTATTAAAATATTTCAATTCATATTTATATGGAGATCCCTGGGAGGTTATTCTACTTTCAGAAATGATGTTCACATGACAGTTACCCATGATACACTTACTCCCACTTTACTCAGCCTACTTTTCTGGGCTTGCATGAGACACTTAACCACACAGGCTAGTTCAGACACCATCCCAGTTTCTTTGTATGTCAGTGTTTTGGGCAACCACAACCAAAATCTATGCTGTATTATTAGCCTTCCCAAATTATAACAACTGCAGTCTTAACATGTGAGCTTACCATACAGAGGGGTATTATTATAGCCTTTTAAAGTGTTAATAAGTGCCCTTCCATCATGGAAATCCTTTTTCTGTTCTGACATTTCTTTTACAGATGATGCATAAAGCAAAACAGCATCATGAAGGTAGGCAGCATAAGAATTTACCTGAAAAAGATACAATACTGTGTATGAAAGAGTTTGGACTTCTGGAAAAAAAAAAGGTTGTTTTCCCCTTGAAATTGTCTGATTGCAAATTAGGCTGGTCCAGGAGGGCAGGGTTCTTGCTTCTTTAATAGTACGGTAGAAGATGGATTTTCAGCAGTAACCTTGCCCGAATTTGCAAAGGCCACACTAATGCAATTTTAGCAGTTTATTCCAAATGCTATTACACATTACAGTCAATTTCTAAAGGTAGAGGTTGAATCTTTCTATTTAAAACTTCAACTATCAGAATTGAAACAGTTAAAAATAGCATAATGAAGTTCCAACATACCGTCTAGGCATGCATCCCATGATTAATTAAATTAGATAGAATCTAGAGGATACATTTGCAGAACATGCAAAATTTGGTTATGATTAACCTTATTTAAGCTTTTTGAAGTTTAGTCTTGTGTGAGAACATAGCCTGCTTGTTAGTTTATATTTTAAGTAATATACCCAAGAGACAGTAAGTTGTATATTGTATTACTACTGCAAAGAAGTAATGATAGTTACTTCATATTTTATAAGTAATACCCTTTCCGAGAACAGTTGGGAGAGTTGCTACTGTACCAGCCTCCCTGCTGTGTAGCAACCTCCCTGCCTGAGCTGCTGGAGGCTGTCTCAGGGTTGGCAGTGGAGTTCCCCACGGCAGTGTAGTTTTGGGGGACTTCAACCTGCCATCCCTAGGGTATGCCTCAGAGGTGGCTCAGGAGTTCATGGCTACCATGGCAGCCATGGGCCTGGTTCAGATTATTCAGGATCTGACTCGAGACAGTGGCCTCACCACAGACTTGGTTTTCTTGTCAGAGCAGTGGCAATGTGAACTACGGGAGAGTTACAGCTGTCCCCATTGTCATGGTCAGATCACGTGGCCTTGAGATTCACTTATGCCGCCCTCCTCTGCAAGGAGGCGGGACCTCTTTGACTGGTCCGACCCTGGCAGCTGATGGACGAGGCAGGGTTTCAGAGGGAGCTGGGGTTATACCCAAGGATCTGCTGCATGGTCCAGTGAGGCCCTGGCTGCTGCCTGGAATAGAGGACCGTGCCTCTCTTGCCCCATTGAACTCAACACTCCCCGTGGTTTAAGGAGGAGCTGAGAGTTCTGAAGAGGGTTAAGAGATGTCTAGAGCACTGCTGGAGGAAGACAAAGACTGAATCCGACCAAACACTGGCTAGAGCCTCTATTAAGGCCTACCTTGTGGCGATAAGAGCGGTGAAGCATCAATACTTCTCCACTCTTATTGCGAGTCAGGTCCACAGAATGCCGCCTAACGGTCCTGTTTAAAATTACTCGATCTCTTTTGGGGAAGGTGGGCCTAGAGATCCACCTACAGGGCCGTGCAGAGCAATTTGCTGAGCATCTGCAGGACAATATCCGCTCCAAGTTGGACTCTAAGTGTGAGGCATGCTCTGGAGAGATACCAGCAGAGCGTACTTACCCAGTTATCTGGGAACAGTTTGATCCTGTTGGACCTGAGGAAGTGGACAGGATCATACAGATAGTAAATGCCACTACTTGTCACCTTTACCCATGCCCCTCCTGGCTGGTAAAAGCGGCTCAGGAGGTGACATGTGGTTGGGTCCAGGCAATGGTTAATACATCCTTGAGAGAGGGGGTGTTCCTGGCTGCCTTTAAAGAGGCATTGGTGCATCCTCTCCTCAAGAAACCATTGCTGGACCCTACTGTTCTGGACAATTTTTGTCCAGTCTCCCATCTCCCCTTTTTGGGGAAAGTGGTTGAGAAAGTGGTGGCTTTACAGCTCCAGAAGGTTCTAGAAGGTTATCTAGACCCCTTTCAGTCAGGTTTTAGGCCCAGATATGGGATGGAAACAGCATTGGTCGCACTTATGGATGACCTCTGGTAGGAGCGGGATGGAGGCAGTGCATCCATCCTTGCTCTTCTTGACCTCTCAGCAGCTTTAAATGCCATCAACCATGGTATCCTTTTGAGGTGGCTCAGGGAGTTGGGGGTGGGTGGCGTGGTTCTGCGCTGGTTCACTTCCTTCCTCCAGGGCCAGTCCTAATCGGTCGTGATAGGGAACAAGAGGCCCGACCCTCAGCCCCTCCTTTGTGGGGTGCCGCAGGGTTTGGTTCTCTCTCCTTTCCTATTCAACATCTACTTGAAACCTCTGGGTGAGATCATCCATCGCCATGGGATGAGGTATCATCAGTATGCTGATGATACTCAATTGGACATCCCCATCCTGGGTGAGGTAAGTGATGCTGTGACTGCCTCTCTCGGTGTCTGGGGGCTGTGGGGGTTTGGATAGGGAACAACAGGCTTCAGCTGAACCTGGTATGATGGAGTGGCTGTGAGTTAATGGCTCTTCCAAATCCAGGACTTTGTCATCTTTGGTTCTGGATGGGGTTGCACTGACCCAGACAGACCCAGTGCATAATCTGGGGGTCCTCCTGGACTCATGGCTCCTGCTAAAAAAGTAGTTGGCAGCTGTGGCTAGGAGGGCCTTTGAGCAGCTTCGTGTTGTGTGCCATTTACGTCCTTTCCTGGATTGGGAGGCCCTTCAAATGGTCATTCATGCCCTTGTTATCTCCCATATAGACTATTGCAATGCACTCTACATGGGGCTACCCTTGAAGAGTATCTGAAGCTACAGCTGGTCCAGAACACAGCCGCGCGCGTTATATATCGGCACACATAACACCTCTACTGCATGAGCTGCACTGGGTACCAGTCTGCTTCCAGGTCCAATTCAAGGTGTTGGTTATCACCTTTAAAGCCCTACATGGCATGGGGCCAGGTTACCTGAGAGACTGCTTATTCCCCATTACATCAGCCCGTCCCACACGATCATGCAGAGAGGGCATGCTGCGGACCCTGTCTACAAGAGAATTTCATTTCGCGGGGTCCAGGAAGCAGGCCTTCTCTGCAGTAGCTCCCACCCTGTGTGGAACATGCCCCCATCGCTCCTGGCCTTCCGGACGAACCTGAAGACTTGGTTATGCCGTCTTGCTTGGATCAGAGAAGGGAGTAGCTCTGCTTGGGGATGGCTGGCACCCTAGTGCACTCCTCACAGACATGGTCTGTGTTAGATCTTCCCACTTGGACTTCATTTTTACTGCTATTTTTATAGTTATTTCTTAGTGCTGTTTATATATCTATATATTGTATTGTTTTTATATTTATTGTTTTAATGGATTACTTTTGTTGTAAACTGCCCAGAGTCCCTCTGGGGGAAGGAGATGGGAGGTGACAAATTTGACAAATGAATAAATAATTGGGGCTGCATCTTAAAGAATTCCAAATTCTTTAAGATGCAGTCCCATTTATTCCAGTGCATTTGCATCATAATAAATGGATTACTGCCTTTGACAATGGACAACACAATTGCTAACCAAGCTGGCTATTAATGACTTCTAGATCTGTGGGTTGCTGGATTTATGTGTAATACTATATTTTAGGCCACAGTGTTGGTGTCACATAACACACACTAAGCCTTAATTAAATATAGCACACTATGGTTTAATGGTTTGTGTAAACCCAACAGTAATTTCCCTATATATGAAGCACTCAGCTCATAGGGTTGTTGTGGGGAAAATAGGAAGAGGAAGGAATATTAGGTAAGTTCAGTTATTTATAAAAATAATAAAGGCGGGATAGGAAATCAATCAATCAATCAATCAATCATATTATTCTCTTGCTATTACCATTAACATTTTGACCAATGTAATTATTAGGACATCCAGCCCTCCAAATGGTCACCATTTTGTGAAATTCAAAGACCAGAACTTTCCCCAACCTTAGGTACAAATCCCAATTTACACAAGCCGAAAATGGCAACTATTTGGGCTTCAGTTGACCCAGTGAACCAGAGAGTTTGGCTAAAGAGCTGCATGCAGTGCAGTTGGGTGAGATGGTGGCATATGTTAGTTACAGTAACTGACATTTCCTAGTATGTCATACGAACATACAGAGTCACTGTTCCTAAGCTTTAAAACTGATGAAGAGTAAGGAAAGAGCAATAGCTACCATGTTGTTACTTGCGAGGAATATTGACTTTGCACCATTTCTTTACTCTGATAATTTCACCACAGCATGATTTTTAATTTCACAGAATCCTTAGTTCAGCCTTTTCCAATTTGATGCCCTCCAAATTTGGAGGAACTCAAGCCCACATTGCTAATGACAAGGGGTTTGGGAAGTTGAAGTGCACGCAGCTAGAAACCACCAGATTGGAGAAAGCTACACGAATTAGCTGATTAATGATTAGTTAAATATTGGGTATATAACAGATTTGGCAGCATTGGCATCAAAGGAAGACATGGAAATGAAGAAAGATTCCTTCAAGCTATATATCTAGGTAAGGACATATTCAATTAATGGCAGTAAATATGACCTCTTCTTGTAAAGAAAAGAAACTGTGCTTCTCATGGAGCTCCTTCATGAAATCAGAATAGGCCTTATATTCCTTGTAAGACCTAAGAGCTATTAAAAAAACAGGCTGATAAGCATCCATGATGCTAATGTGTTCATTATTCCAAGTCTCTTCCAAAAAATAGGCCTGGAAGACAAGAGAGAGAAATTGTGAGTTCTAGCAATAAATATCTCAGTGTCTCAGTGTGTGAACAGAGTACCATCAAATTTCAGTATCAAATACCTCACAGGTAAGTTACCAGTTTTGCCAATGAGATTTTCAACACAGCCTTTCTTCACATTAAATGGGTGTTATGAAAATCCCAAATACATGGAGGAGTGAGGTAAAGAAGTCCTGAGGGAATAAAGAGTTCTGGACTGTACTATGTATAGTATCTCCAAAATAGCCTTTACAAATAAGCACAAATACATATATTTGATCCCATTTCTGTATAGAGTACGTTAGTATATTAGGGGTAAAGATTTAATAGGGTCCATTCCCAAAAACTGTCGGACGGGGTGATTATTCTGTATAAGAAGCCTAACTACCATCGTTACAGTCACAATACATATGTGTCTAAAATACCATGTATGAGGGGTAATGTGAACTCCCCAAAAGGCCCAGTATAGCTTCATAAATTACAAATAATTATACCATGGTGAATAATTGTAACAAATGAACACAGGTAAGAACCTTTCTTAAGGCCTTTCCACTCCTACTGCACTGTCCATTTGCCAGTTGGCAGCCCTGTTTATGGGGACCCAGTCCCTAGAGGGTGGCTTCATATCTATTCTTAGCAGCTGATGGATAAAGTTGATTGGATTTGTGCTGAGTTGAACTCCAGCTATGCAGGTCCTATGGAACTGACCAAGACATGGTCTTGCATGGTTATCTGGGAGGAGTGAGACCCTGTTAATCCTTAATGACCGGATCCTTGGGGTATGAGTACATCCCCTCTGTTTTAGATCCATGCCCCTCCTGGCTGACCAAGACCTCCAGAGAGGGAGCATATGGGTAGATCCATGCAGTAGTAATTGTATTTTTGAGAGAAAGGGTGGTTCCACCTCCTCCTCCAGGAGCCATCTCTGGATCCAACAGAACTGGACAATTTTTGTCCTAACTCCAAAGGTGGTGGAGAAGATGGTTGGCTAGCAGCTCCAAAGGGTCCTAGAGAAGGCATATTACTGGACCCCTTCCAGTCTGTATTCAGGCAGGGATATAATATTCAGGCAGTACTGGTGGTGCTTGTCAGCGACCTTTGATGGGTTTGGATAGG
Organism: Candoia aspera; assembly: GCF_035149785.1. Classification (NCBI taxonomy): domain Eukaryota; kingdom Metazoa; phylum Chordata; class Lepidosauria; order Squamata; family Candoiidae; genus Candoia; species Candoia aspera. Next base: position 54,666,113 of record NC_086158.1, read on the forward strand.
GAGAGTGCATCCATCCTGGCCCTCCTAGACCTCTGAGAGGAAGATCCTCCATGTCTACACCATGGACCATGGTTGGGAGTGAGAGGCATTGTATTGTGGTGGTTCTTATTCCTTTGGGGGAGTTCCAATTGGTGTTGGTGGGGGAGAACACTTTTCATTAACATTTACAGTAAGCCACTGGGGGAGGTTATCCTTCAGCTTGGTGTGCAGTATCATCAATATGCTGATGATATTCATTTGTATTATCTCCACTCCTGGACAATCAAGTGAGGCTCTCAAGGTTCTATTCCAGTGTCTGGATGGAGAAGAACAGCCTTTGTCTCAACCCCAGTAAGACCAAGTGGCTGTGGATTTTGAGTTGTTTTGATCCTGGGACCTGAGATTTTCCATCTTTGGCAGGGAATAGGAAGGAGATTGCAAAGTGTGAGAGTTCTCCTGGACTCACCACTCCTCATCAAACAGCAGGTGGCAGCTGTGTCCAGGAGACCCTTTGCACATCTTCATATTGTGTGCTAATTGCACCCATTCCTGGATCAAGAGGTCCTGCTTTCTATCACTCATGCCTCAGTGACCTCCTGTCTGGACTACTGCAATGTGGCCTACATGGGGCTGCCCTTGAAGACTATCCAAAATTGGTCTAGAATGCAAGGACAAAACGGAGAAGCTTACATTATTTTAATTGTGTCTTAGCCATTTAAGTTAACCATGGCTATGTGTCAAGTTAACACAACCTATAGGTCTACCCTTTTCCAAAATATCAGTTACAGAAAAGAGATACACTTGAACCAGGAATGCTTTTGATTGGAAAGCCTAGAGGATTTTTGTCTTCACTTGCTTAAAACAATTATTCAATATGTTATTGGAATCCCTCACATGGTAAACTAGGTTGTCATGTTTCCCTTTTTGATAATATATTCTAATCTGGTATTTCATTTCTGTGCTATGAGCTAAGGTAACCATTAGAACCATAGTTCTTCTTCCCAATCATGCAATCTAAAAAACATGGTAATAAAACACCCATTGCTACTTACTGACCTCAGACTGTTGTAGAACAAAGAACACATATGGGCCGTTTATCATACCTAATTCTTTGGCCTGTAACAAAATGGTTCTTGCATCCAAAGAATTGCAGATTAAAACAATAACTGCAAAGAAATTGAAACAATTAGTTGTCACTTATCTAAAATTAATACACAAGAGAATGGAAGCTCCAAACAAACAGAAATCAACTCAATAGCATTGCAAAGATAAAGTCAAAGCAATTTATTCATTACTATTCCCTGCACACAGATGTGTAGGGTTGATGTTGGGATTTATGTACAGTATACTGTATCTGTGCCTTATTAAGTATTACAAAAGATATTTGCAACATTAACTGTAAAATGGTGCAGTTCTCTTTAAATATGTTTGGTGAAGCAGCTTAGCAGAAAGTGCTGCTGTGAAACAAGAGTCTTGGGATGACTTGTGAGTGAACTGATCTGGATGATTGCACTGGGCATGAAAGTGGCAGAGAAGATACCCAGCAGTGAGTATATGCCTTTTGGCATGGAGGTGGGATTGAGATGGTGGGAATGATTCTGCCATTGAATGAAAGCTGCCAGTGTAGGGATTGTAACTCATAGAGATTCCTCTTCTGTATTTTTTTTTTAAATGGGTACTTTAAAAAAGACAGCGGTCATTACAAAAACTCTCAAAAGTTGAATGAATTACTGTCCATTATTTACATAAGTCTATGCTATTCAGAGACCTGAATTTGTACTCTTTTAAATTTTTCTAGCACTTTAATACATTTCCAGGGATGCAGGTATATAATAGTAGGTTGGGCATGCTATGTGTCTCATTAGCCGAGGAATGTGCTGGGTGGGGGGGACTAGAAGGCCTGCCTTCTCTGCTGTAGCACCTGCCCCTCTGGAGAATTCTCCCTTCAGAGATCAGGATATCCCCAAGCCTGTTGGCCTTCCATAACGCCATGGCTATGTGCCCAGGCCTGGTTCCCAAGTGTGTTAAGGGCCCCGTTTCTTGGCTATATTAACATCCATGCATTGTTTACTTGGTGACTATATATATTTATTTTGTATTTTAAATTATTTTAAATTATTTAAACTGTTTTATGGTTTTTATGATTGTAAGCCACCCAGAGTCACTTGTTGAGATGGGCGGCTATAGAAATTAAATAAATAAATAAAATATGGTATTTTTACATACCCAACTGGCTAGTGCCATTTAAATCAATTTAATTACCCATCTGCAGAACTAAATCTTAAAAGAATAATATGTTGTAAACAGTAGCAATTAAAGAGGACTATATTCCTTGTACTCCAGAGGCAAAAAATGATACTTGGGGTCTTTAAAAGTCTCTAAATAGATGAGAGAAACATCATCTACCACATGTGCCCCTTAGTGAGAGTATCATTAGCAGCCAAATATGTAGGTATCTCTATACTATGATATAATCCAAACTGAAATTACTATAGCCATTTTGAAATTCTGCTTCCCAATATTAGCCATTGTTACAAATGTCCATTAACTAATTGGAAGTTTACCTCATATCTCCCTCCAACTCTTTCAAAACAAGATAAAGGAGGAGATTAAGTATTTTTATCTTATTTTATTTCAAAGAGCTCATATATTTCTGTAATTTATACTAATTAAATTTTCTTTCCGTTTCTTCTGAAACTTACTTCTGGCAACAGATGATATATAATTGAGCTTCTCTTCATGAAGGCTTTGATCTTTTGTATTGTATCTCACCTTCGCAGTGATTGTTATATTGAATTTGAGTTGGTTTTCTATAGATGTCCATAATTCCTCTGACCCACCCCATGTAAATGCATCATAGGAGCTTCCAAAGAGACCAACATATCTCCACCCAAAATACTGAAGAGTTTTTTGCAGCACTTCACCTATCAGGTGCACTGGCGAGACAAGGTTGACATAAGTGTCATAAAGAAATGAGTCGCTCAGCTTGGCAGTTTGGCCAACAAACCCAAACATGGGAATATTCCAGTGAGAAGCAAGCAAACCTGTAACCTAGGTGAGAAAAATAGTTATAATTGCATTAGTTAATAACACATAACAACTGTATATAAATTTCTTTATTCTGGATTACCATCTATATGAATGCATGAAAAATGTCAACTTGATCACATTTGGATTTTACAAAGAAATTAAGTAATTTCTGGATCTTCCTGCAGCTTCATTTGGCTGGTACAAGCCGACAGAGTCCCTTCAGTTAAACAGTGCCATTTGTCAGGACCCAGAAAGCGTGCCTTCTCTGTTACCCCAAAGAACCATTTTTTGTGTATTGTATTTTTTATTTTGTTTTGTTATATTGTGAGCTGGCCAGAACTGGTCTGGAGGTAGGTGGATCCTAAATCAACTAAATAAATATATGTGTCATTCTGAGTCCCACAATGAATATTATAAATATTAATGGAAATTCCATAAAGACATGAAGCTTTTGTGGAATGTCACATTCATGAAGTTGTAAGAGACAGTTCTGTATATAGAGATCAGGGATGGGAACCTATATTCTCCAAAGGCTGCTGAACAATTATTCACATCATAGTTCATCAAAGGTCTGGACATTTCCTGAGCTCACATGGTAGCCACCTCATAGTTAAGGGCATGGCAAAATGAAGTATTGACATTGTTGCCTCTATTGGTGCCTCCTTAATTCAAATGCATACTATCCTAATATCTTACAGGTGCCATGTGTCAAGCTCCACACGGCCAGGCAAGATCAAGGAAACAAAATCTACACAGATTTCAGAAATATATCTTTAATGCCAGTCTTGTAGTAAATATAGAATCTTGGAAACTGCAAGAAGAATTTCCAACATCCGTTTATAGTGATTTTATTAAGACTGTGTCTCTGAATTATTTGAAAGGATTCTTCCCAAGTTTCTTGACACCTGGGCTAAGTTGCCATCTTTAAAACAATCTGTCAATGGACTCATATTTTTTCTTTTGATTCCTTATGTCTATTCTCTCTTCAATTACTTTCCCAGTCTTCCCGCTATTTCCCAATTTGTTCCATTCCGTAGTACCTCACAAATGTCTGAATGCAATCATCCTCACTTCTGCGGTCTTCAAAATGCCAAGATAAGATAGGGAACATCATCTGTCAATTATAGCTCACTTTAGTTGACCAATAAAAGAGTGCAAAAACCATCATCCAGTCAGTGGATCACCTCCTGAGCTACTACAGATCTTGGAATAACAACAGTTTAAATAAAAGTGATGTATGTAGGCATCCTTTCTAACCCCAACAATACCAAAATGACAAAATGATTTGTGTCATGACATCCCACACAAGGATGTTGATGGAAAGTTTGCATAATGATGTACATTGTACTATTCACCCTCCCTTGTGTATTTACCCCTGCTTCCCTGGACACCTATGGATACATAGGGGTATCGCAAATAATGTAAGTATAAAGTTGATTTAGTTAGACGTTCTTTTCTTTTTTCCATTTTTTGCCTTTAATTTCTTTTGCTTACCATTGCTTACTCTTTTCCTAAATTTTATATAATGTTACTTATCCCAAAAGGTAGGTATATGATGGAAACATATGCATATATGGGAAAAAGAAATACACTAATACAAGTTGCTCCACATTCTTTTGAACTGAGGGGTAATAAGGGAATTATGTATCGAAGAAAATGCAGTGGCAATTTTTGCAATTTTGTTCTCCAACATCTTAAACAAGTCAAGAACATCCATCAGTGATGTTCTCATATGGGATGCAGAAGAAGAATGAAGAGCTACAAGACATACTGGAAAAGCAAGTATAAGAATTATGATGATCAAATTACATGAAGAAACCACCAAAGTGATTACAAGATTAATGTTTTGCACCAGTTACGCCCTTTCCTGGATCGGGAGGCCCAGTCACTCATGCCCTTGTTATCTCCCATATAGACTACTGTAATGCGCTGTACATGGGGCTACCGTTGAAGAGTATCCGGAAGCTTCAGCTGGTCCAGAATGCGGCCACATGGGCTATTTTTGGTGCCCCTAGAAGGGAGCATATAACTTCTTTGCTACGCAAGCTGCATTGGATACCAGTCTGCTTCTGGGTCCAATTCAAGGTGTTGGTTATCACCTTTAAACCCCTACATGGCATGGGACCGGGTTACCTGAGGGACCACCTCTTCCCCATTACATCAGCCCATCCCACCCGATCATGCAGAGAGGGCATGCTACGGACCCTGTCGATAAGAGAATTCCATCTGGCGGGGTCCAGGAGGTGGGCCTTCCCTGCAGTAGCACATGCCCTTTGGAACATCTTGCCCCCAGAGGTGAGGTTAGCCCCATCGCTCCTAGCCTTCTGGAGGAATTTGAAGACCTGGCTCTGCCACCGGGCTTGGGGCAGGGAGGAAAATAGTCATACTTGGGGTTGGCCAGTGCCTTGAAGTGCCCCTCCTATGCAATGACTGAATGAGACCACAACCATCTGGATTTATTTATATTTAGTAGCTTTGTGAAATTGTTTTATAGTGTATTTTATATTGGAATTTTATTATATATTTATTGTTTTTTGGATTATATTGTTGTAAACCACCCAGAGTCCCTCCAGTGGGAGGAGATGGGTGGTGACAAATTTGATAAATAAATAAATAGTGTATACGAGATAATTAAACAAAAATTGGGACATAGTTTGGGGAGTGAAATTAGCTGATAAATATGATTATTAATTTATATAGAATGGAATATTTCCCTTTGAATTGTCTCCCATAAAGCAGCTGAGGGTTGGTGGAAGTTTCAGCAGGAATTACAAATATTTCTTAAAGATTTCTCTGCATTGGTTCTCAGGGGTAACAGAGAAAGCACGCTTTCTGGGGCCTGACAAATGGCATTGTTTAATTGAAGGGACTCTGTTGGCTTGTACCAGCCTGGCAGAAACCAAGGGAGATTGGTGGTCCCTCAAATAACCAGGCTTTTTAATGCAACTTGCAAAGCAGAGGTAATCTTAGCAGTAGGTAATCTTAGTATTTCATCAGATATTGAACAGAGGATTAAGTAATATTCACAGAGGGAGCAAGAGAGAGAAGTATTAATAGCGAACAAAGGAGGAGTAAACCTATATTGCTTACTTCTATGCTAAAGAATTGGTGAGAGTTTATTATTTTACCTCACATTACCCTAGTAATACATACATACAGACCCACTTTCACAGTCAGCAGAGATTCCAGAATCAATATTTAACAATTTAATTTCTTTTGAGTGGGAAGTGCAGTTGGGATTTTGGGGTCTTTTTGAATGACTCCTTATCTACTCCCTGAATTCTATACGCTTTCTGCATTCAGATAGAGAAAGTGATATCAGGTAGATTGAGTTGTTTTAATCCAGTAGTTTCTAAAAATAATTTTCATTCAACATAGTGCGTGAAGATCTCTTTAAAGTTTCTTCAGTCTCAGTATTCTAAACCCATATTCTTTATATCCACACTAATGATCTGTAAGCATGAAAAGTTCAATCCTTCCATACTATATTACCTGTACAACCAAGGGAAATAACATATGCTGTACCTAGGAATGTTTAAATATAGGTCAAGAATTGGCACAAGATGATTTATCTATTCAACTACACAAATCCATAAGCTCTGCTACAGCTGGGCTGCTGCAACTATGCTATTTATTCTGGGCTTGTAGGTAGGGGGGAAAAAACGGGAAAGAAGGTGAGGTTAGTAAATAACAGAGTGAGGCTATCGTCTGCTATACATAAAAGGCATTATTTAAACAGAGATAAATTTACTATGCTGAATGCTCTGCAGACAAGATCCAACTGTTGGTATATTCACAGCTGAGTAATCATTAGTACACCATATTTCCAGGAGTGTGGGTTGTTAACCAGAACAGATGGAACAAAGCTTGTCATCTTTTTTTTTGGACTTTGTAAGTACATGAATCTTATTGCTGAAGTCACAAATAATCCTAAACCATATTGTGGTTTGTTTGGTTTTGATTTAATGTTGATTTGTGACACTAAAATCTTTGTGATAGACCAATTTGACAGATGGGTTCACACATCAGATTAAATCAAACAAGTTTTATAAGGTTTTGACTTATCATGTGAACCCAGCCTACTGAGATGTTTTCAGTAAACCATAGAAAGTACATGGTTTAGCATTTTTCATGAATAAACCAAAGAGTGGAGTGGTATTAATAACACCCTGGCATATGGAGTAGTTTACTTTATTCAAAACCATTTCAGCACTTAGGTGTGTTTGCTTGCATAACCATGGATAATTATTTATCCAAAGATACAGCACCAAGGTTTGCCCCACTTATACCTGCAACACATATCTATCTCTGACAACATCCCCAACATTTTTGCATTGACTAGTAGGCTGATGCTTCCTGATAGTGTGTATGTATGTAATTATAGATACAAAATAAATTTTGCAATAGCCCAGTTAGAGGTGAAACTATTATAGACAGAATGACCAAAGACTTAGCCTTCCCCTATCAATACTTTCTTCATCCCCTTTCACCACAACAGAACAAGGTAAGTACATCAATAACTATTTCTGTAAAAGAATGTAGAGTCTAACATTGATGAATGAATGGATAAGATTTTGAAGAGGAGAAGTGGCTACTTAGTTCTGGAAAAGTGGAAAGGATGATAAAGGGACTGAAAATAACTCTGCCTTGATACTGTTCGATGTAAGATGGGGGAGGCAGAAACCCTACAACCAAAAGGATTGTTCTTGGAATTGTTGCAGTGCCTGTTTCCTGACTTTGCCTACCTCAAAAGGCTGGCAATTCTTGGATACAGACTGAACTACATTTTCCTCAAAGTTGTAGTTACATGTGACATACTACATTTAAATGACCTGTTGTAGCATCTCATGCAAAGTCTAATGTACCTGATGTATAATTTTCTGGATAGTGATATTTTGTAAAGACCATTTATTTCCTAGAATATCAGTAATTTCTTTTAATAGTCATACTTTCTGTTAGCATTTACTGGATAGATTGGAATATCACAATTGAAAGTTATAAAAGAGTGAAAATTCTCCACAATGCCTTACGAAGTACCATGGGAAAGCTATGACTTAGGAAAGCTACATTTGTTGACAGCTGTTTATGCATGTAGGAGGATCAGATAAAAGGATGGCAAGTCCCAAGGAGAATTACTTTTTCTTACTTTACAGCAATTGCTATTACAGGTGTAAGCTCAGCATTGCCATGATGTCAATTGTCTTCCTAGGAGTTTAGAGAAACAAGGCTTTTCTCTAAGGAAGTGACTGGTGAGTAACTGAATAAACAAAACATAAGAGGTTTTTAATCAAAGAGTATTTCTTTCTTTCTTTGCTGGATACCCATGTGTCCAAGATAAAACAACTGCTAAAGAAAAGGAAACATGGTAGGGTGAATGTGTGTGCTTATTAAAACTATAGATAAATAAATTGCTTTATTTAAAGTGTGGTGAAAACTTCAGAACTTGATTTAGAGTGTAACTTCAGTAGAATCACGTAAGAGTGCTTTTCAAACAACTTGTGATAAATACTGTATATTAAATATATAAATCTGCTTGGGCTAAATTCTGATGTGGAATAATCTGAGAACTGGCTCTTAATAGCAGCCATCCACTTTTCCATGGTGGACTGTGAAAAATTCTAAGATCTATGCTTCTCTCATTTGTTAAACAACTTTGTATCATTTCAGTACTAAATGCTGTTGTCTGTTAGAACTTGCCTCTGAGTTCTTGTAATTTTTGTTTGCATGACACAACCTGATACAGAGCTGGGATATAATTATTATTGCTATTCTTCCTGTTCATCTATTTGCATTCTTTGAAAAGAGTTTTACTTTTTTATAATTTTTATTGAAGATTTTTATTACAATATTAAAAGCAAATGCAAACTAAATTCAAATAGAAGGAGACATAGAAAGAATAAAAAGTGCAAAGAAAAAAAGAAAAAGATAGTAAGATAAAGAAAAGGAATATACATACAAGTGACTTCCAATCTTTATCAAGACAAGTATAAACAAGCTTAATAACTCTTCACCCCTATAAGGTTACAAACAAATACATACCTCTTCTTTCTATAAACCATCCCTTATGCAAATCCACAAATCATCAACTTTTCAGTCCTGGTGTCAGCAAAAAGTCTGTAAAGGGTTACCAGAGCTTTATATAAAGGTGTCTTATTTTAACCTTGATCAAACAAACTGACTTTATATTCCTTCCTTTTACTTCTGACAATCTTGATCTTTAATTCATTCAGATGTTGTTGCAGAATTTGGTCTCTCTTCAATATTTCTTTTTCCCATCCCAAGGGCTTCTTTGAGGCTCTAGCAAACCTCTTTTGTAAATCCAATAAAAAGACATTATTCAGGTCATTCTCTTGGTTTGTCATTTGTATTTCCACTTTGATTTTCAAAGCTTTAACCAACTTCTTTTTTATATCCAGTAGAAAGTCCTTATCTGGGACATTTTCTTCGCTTGTCATTTGTGTTTCCACTTTAGCTGCCTTCTCTGTCTTATAAGCCACACTTTTTTTATTATCCAGTATTTCTGGTTCTGATATTTCTGCATTTATTCAGGCAATTATTTTTCATATCTGTCATTCCTTCTTTAACATCTTTTGAACATAATCTATGCATAGAAGCAGACATCATTGCTGACATTGTAACTACTAATTTATGGCCCCATTCTTCAAAAATCTGCTGCAGTATTTCAAATGTTATAACATTTTGTGTCATTTTGTAAATCCCCATACTAACCAAAAACCAAAGGCAAGTTTACAGTTTTATTCCTTTTCCTTTTCTGCCTGGAATTTTTAGTCCACTGTAGTGTCCAATTTCTGAAATCACAGTTTCCAATCTCTGTTATGACTTAAGTTAGGCAAAACAAGTTGGTTCCCACAAAAACCTGTTTATTTTATAGAATTATTTCCAAAATCTTATAGTAAAAGTCTCAATATTCCAAATTTGTCTGGACCTTAATTCGTTTATAACTTTCTTAGATCAAAGTCCTACTTACCCTTTTGCCATTTATTTCCAGTTCTTTAAATTCTTAAACTTATGGTAATTTTTCTTTTGCTCAAGAATGAAAGTAAACTTACCAGATGACTTTTCAAACTTGTCATTCTGAAGGTCTCTAGTAGCCTTAAGATAGCTAAATAGGCAATTTCTGAAAGTGACTAGAAAGCAAGATTAGCCAATCCAGTGTCCTTTAAAAGGCTCTGCTGCCATTGTGAGCAAGATTGTGAGCTACTGGATGATAGGTGAACCCAGAGTATTTGCCAATCATGCTAAGCTATAATGTGGTTCGCTTTGTTTAGCCTTGTGTGTTTTGTGAATTTGCCCATTATGGTTTATAAGCCACACTTTACAGCTTAGGTTAGTGTGAACCAAACAAAAAATAGTTTTTTCAATCAACCATGGTGAAACAAGCTAGATAAGCAGACTGTTGTTTTATATTTGAAAATATTGTTTTAAAATTGTTTCCTTTAAAAACAAGCTGCAAAATGTTGCAATATTAAGAGCCCACAACTCACAGGACGCTGTGAGAACACAATGACCTGGTTCACATGTCATACTTAAGCTACAATTGCTTAACCATGTTAAATTGAATAAATAAGAATTAGCTGGCTTCACCAAGCATACTAAGCCAAAACCAAACAAACCACATTATAGCATAATGCCACATCTGAACCAACACAATGTCTTAGCATTACTATGGTCTGTAATTCAATATTATCCTAAACTGGCTTTCTACATTTGTAAATATAACATAGAAAATTAGGAGAGGAAGAACTACAGTGGTAGATTTATCTGATGTTTGGTTCCTGAGTCCTTACATTGTGTGTGTGTATATGTGTGCTGTTACTATTGTTATTATTACCACTGTCATCAAGGATAAAATTCTCCACTACCCACTTTCAAAAAGAACTATAGGTGTTGTTGTTGTTGTTGTTGTTTATTCATTCAGTTGCTTCCAACTCTTCGTGACTTCATGGACCAGCCCATGCCAGAGCTTCCTGTCAGTTGTCAACACCCCCAGCTCCCCCAGGGATGAGTCCATCACCTCTAGAATATCATCTAGTCAAAGGCTTCAGAATAGTCAATAAAACAGAAATAGATGTTTTTCTGAAACTCTCTGGCTTTTTCCATTATCCAGCAGATATTGGCAATTTGGTCCCTAGTTCCTCTGCCTTTTCTAAACCCAGCTTGTACATCTGGCAATTCTCACTCCATGAATTGCTGAAGTCTACCTTGCAGGATCTTGAGCATTACCTTACTGGCATGTGAAATAAGTGCCACTGTTCGATAGTTTGAACATTCTTTAGTGTTTCCCTTTTTTGGTATGGGGATATAAGTTGATTTTTTTCCAATCTGATGGCCATTCTTGTGTTTTCCAAATTTGCTGGCATATAGCATGCGTTACCTTGACAGCATCATCTTGCAAGATTTTGAACAATTCAGTTGGAATACTGTAGTCTCCTGCTGCCTTGTTGTTAGCAATGCTTCTTAAGGCCCATTCAACCTCACTCTTCAGGATGTCTGGCTCTAGCTCACTGACCACACCGTCAAAGCTATCCCCGATATTGTTATCCTTCCTATACAGGTCTTCCGTATATTCTTGCCACCTTTTCTTGATCTCTTCTTCTTCTGTTAGGTCCTTGCCATCTTTGTTTTTGATCATACCCATTTTTGCCTGGAATTTACCTCCGATGGTTCTAATTTTCTGGAAGAGGTCTCTTGTCCTTTCTATTCTATTGTCTTCTTCCACTTCCGCACATTGCTTATTTAAAAATAATTCCTTATCTCTTCTGGCTAACCTCTGGAATTTGGCATTTAATTGGGCATATCTCCCCCTATCACTGTTGCCTTTTGCTTGCCTTCTTTCTTGGGCTACTTCTAGTGTCTCAGCAGACAGCCATTTTGCCTTCTTGGTTTTCTCTTTCTTTGGGATGTATTTTGTTGCTGCCTCCTGAACAATCTTGCAAACTTCTGTCCATAGTTCTTCCAGACCCTGTCTACTAAGTCCAGTCCCTTAAATCTATTCTTTACCTCCACTGCATATTCCTTAGGAATATTAGTGAGCTCATATCTAGCTGATCTGTGGGTCTTCCCTAATCTCTGTAGTCTGATCCTAAATTGTGCAATAAGAAGTTCGTGATCGGAACTACAGTCAGCTCCAGGTCTTGTTTTTACCGACTGTATAGATGTCCGCCACCTTTGGCTGCAAAGGATGTAGTCCGTCTGATTTTGGTGTTGTCCATCTGGTGAAGTCCATGTATAAAGCCGTCTCTTAGGCTGTTGGAAGAGAGTGTTTGTTATGCAGAGTGAGTTGTCTTGGAAAAATTCTATCAGCCTATGCCCTGCTTTGTTTTGTTCTCCCAGGCCATGCTTACCTGTACTTCCAGGTGTCATTTGACTGCCCATAGGTAGCTTCACAAAATTAAAATTAGGAAAAACAACATGATATAAAAAAATCACAACCTCCCCAAGGGAACAGTGAGGAAAAAGAAAAAGAACCGCCCCACACACATAACCCATTCCAATTTAGAGGAGCCCCTTGGATGCCCTAACCCAAGGCCTGAGGGAAGAGCCACGTTTTTTGGACTTGCTTGAAGATGAACAGAGTGCAAATTTCCGGGGGAAGCTGTCCAGAGCACAAGTGCTCTGCAGAGAAGGCCTGCTTCTTGGCTCCCACTAGATGACATTGCATGGTCAGTGGGACCCAGAACAAGCAACTCCATCTGATCACAGAGAATGGGCAGATGCTACAGTTGGCAACAGCATGGCCAGTGACATATTCATTTTACTTTAAAATTATTTTGGGGGATTAAAATGGTCTATTTTACCACTGAATTCAGCTGCACATTCTAAATTCAAAGGGATACAAAATGCTTACCCACCCCATTTTAAATGATGTGAAGCACATGGGAACAGCACTGAGCATCCTGCAACGCCTAATTTAGCTAAATTGTGGTTCTGCACTTGTTCTGGATCTAGGCTTGTGGGGGTGAAAGAATGTGAAACTGCATTTAATTGCAATCATATATAAAATATTAACTTGGAATGATTTCCATTTAAGTACACATGTATAGGGCTGTACCACTAATTAATTAATTAGGTTCCCATGCAAACCAAAACTCTTTGATTCCAAGAAACTTTGATGGGATTGCTTTGATGGTGTATATAAACAACATGGGTCAGAAATTTTTGAGTAATGTACACTAGCTGATGCAATTCTGAGAAAAAAAATTGACCGTGTTTTGCCCTTATCATTTAAGGGTTGCTGAAAATGACTAATATAAATTGTTCACAAAGAATCTGACTTTTCTTTCTTTTTCTGTCTCCCCACCATGGTTAACCTAGAAAACTAATCATGACTGACCTTGGTTAACACTTGAAGGAAGGACTGTCTAGGAAATTTAGGGCTGAAGCTAGCAAGACAGTAAAAAAACAAACAAAAAAAGACAATGGCAAACTACTTTCATATCATGTCAAGATAGTTGTGTCCATGTTAGTTACTAAGAGCTGAGCTTGTTTAAAAGGTAACTTTACTTTTATTTTATTCTAAACCTTAGATGCACAGAATGTGACCCTTCTGAATTACAACTCCTAGCAGCCTGAGCCAGAGTGGCCAAGAGTGATGAGGGATGCTGGGAGATGTAGTTCAGAGTCCTTCCTTTGGGGGGAGATGGGCGGTGATAAAATTTGACAAATAAATAAACAAATAAACCTATGGAGTGCTACAGACTGCATAATTTATACAGCGATATATTGGACCTTAAGATAGATTTCCTTCCTAATTTATGTTGGACTGTAATGATATGGCATGGTCACGCCTGTAAACATATAAGAGATTTAATTGATGTAAACTGTGGAAGCAGAATATCAAGCAGAATATGAAATCCAGCACAGCAATGTTGGAGAAAACCCTGGATATTGTTCAGATTAGGGCTTGCTGCTGCTTTGCTCTGCCATCTTGTTTTTGAAATGTGGACATTCATTACACGTTTGTCTCTGGCCACACTAGAGTAGTGGGCAAACAGCATATAATCAGATGAAGCATTTCTCAGCCTTCTTTGCAAACAGAATAAGAGGCATTTTATTTGTAGTCTATACAGTGCATGGGATGGTGCTAGCAACAGCAGTCTTTGAAACGTAGAATAACTGATTCATTCAACTATAACAATGCATCTCATCTTGTACAGCCAGAACTATTCCATGTTTCAGTGAAGTTCTAGCCTCAGTAAATTTGGCCTTAAATTAAGACTTAGATTGAAAGATTATGATTTTAAAAGATGAACAAATAGAATAATAAAGTTTGTGTATATTGTGCCAGGAGAAGAAATGGAATCAGACAATTTCATTTAAAACAATTGGGAAGATAAAAACTTCCATTCATCTGAAAAAAACCTTTGTTTACAAAACAAAGAAACAAACCAAAAGAATGGTGAGGAATTAAATATACTGTGTACATACCAGCATGCATATTATAACAAATAGCTTTATTCATTGAAATGGTGAGTCTGACTATAACTGTACTGCTGAAAAAAAAAAATCACTGGCAATTTGGGACCACAACTGAACCTCCTGGCCTTCAGGAGGGCAACATGACAACTAGTGACATGATGAGATCTAGAGGGCTGAATTTTTTTAGTTCTTTTTGCTTTGGGTGAGGGTTAAAAAAGGGGATGATACTGATATATCATGTTGCTACTGAATTCTGTCAACATGAGCTGAGATTTCTGCATGATCAGAAAATGGGCTGCTGGGGTTCACATTTAGTCCAAGTAGCCTATGCAGCATATACAGAACTTTGCTATATACAAACAAATTTTACTTAGACAAAGCTTTGCAGATCTGGGCATCATAGGCAGAGTCACATTTGGGCACACGGTAAGAAAAATATAGTTTGGGCCTTCACAATCTGAAAGGGGCTCTCAAAATATGTTTCTGTGTGTATTCACACTTTCTATTCAAAGAAGAACCTTCTATATCCCACCATGGATTTATTATCCATCGTGGCAGTATTCTGTAGCACTACCAAATAGAACCTCTACTATAGCTTAAGACCTTACCATGTCTAAATCCAGCCCTAATTGTTGTGATGGTTTGAGTGTTTTCTGGAAATTAATCCTTCAGAATGATTAATCATGTCCAGACAAAACAAGTCTATTTTGTAGGTGTGGCTGCAACACCATGAAATATTTCTGTGGCTAAAGATTCACTTTCAGAAAACCCTCAAACCACCACCAACATCGGTGGATTGTCAAAGTCCAAGGAAGGAACAGAACTATTTCTGTTTGCTATATCATAACATTTACAGGTTTTTTTTACAAGAAAAACTAGTGTGGCATATATATGCACATGGACAAAGTTCTTAAACCTGTCTTCCCCAATTGGTACCTTCCAAATGTGTTGGATTTTAATTCCCAGAATCTCTAGTCGGTAACCATTAGCGGACATTCAATACTTTGGAGGGTACCAGATTAGGGAAAGCTGGCTAATGCATGGGATGTTTTGAAAACAACTAACGTATTAATAAATAATGATACTTGCTTGTTAATATTCTTTAAAGTATTCAGCAGGACTCTTGAAAATATAGTGCTTGAAAATACATGGCAATCACCCTCTTACAGAAATCCATCATTGCATAAATTTTGTTTGCCAAACACCATAATAGAAGAGGTAGCTCATTAAACATAACAAGTTTATGTTGCACTTAATTCCCTCTGAAATCAATTAGGAGTTAAGACATGCCAAATTTGCTTTATTATTTCAAGCAACCTAAGGTTAACTAACATACAGTAGCCTAGGCTTTATCTGAAGTTAAACTTCTTCTGCTCTTGAATTAACTGAAGTAAAACAAGAAAGGTGGCTCTATTGTATTTGTCTGATTTTAAGAGGAGGCATAGATAGATAGAATCAGAACCAGAAACTTCAGTACACTGCCCGATAATTTACCAGTTTTTCACTGCAAAAGATTTTGAATCTTTCACAATATCCCTGTTTTTGTTCTCTTTCTACCTTTATCTCTTGTGGTAGTTATTGTGCAACACTATTTTTTGCACTGAGTTTAGGAAAGCATTATCCCAGAAGCACACCCATAAGTTTCCAAATAAGGTATATCTTACATCAGCCTGTTCAACTGGTTGCTGTGTTGAGCCCTGGGAAATACAAGGGACTTGAAAAAATATTCTGAAAAAAGTGACAAACCATTTACACAGTGTTGTCAAAAGAGCAACATGGATATTTTCAGTCATTAGGAATCAAGCTCAACTCAAAGGAGCTTTTTATCTTTAAGAAATACTGTAGATACCTAATGCAAGGTCTATATGGAGATTAGATTGAAATTTTTACTTCAGCATAGCTTATCTGATATGATGAGCTGACAGAGCCAAATAATGTACAATTACTTGCTAGGTTTATGTTTCTTTAACATTTACAGTTGCTCTCCAAGCCATGGCTATTTTGGATAAATCTTTTACCAAAAATAAAAGAGGAGCTATTAAAGAGAAGGACATTGAACATCCTTTGCAAAGCATTTATTCATTTTGGATGGTAAAAAGAAATCATTAGGTGACTTTCATCTCCAAATGAAAATGCTCATCATAATGAACCATAGGGATTGTTTTAATGGTTTAGGGACCATACCCAAATCAAAATGTTTAGCTAAGCAATGGTTTTGCTACAAGATGTAATTTAATTCTGTCCAAAACAGCAACACTTTTTCATCTGTTTTATATTTTGGAAAAATCAGCATCTTCAATATTCAATAAATAATAAAAAGATAAAAATATATTATTTTCAAACTCCCATATAAGGACTGCCCTTGTACAATACCCACCAAACAAATGCACATATTTACTGCTAGTGTCTCACATTTGGAAGAATGCAAACTCTAAGCAGGAAATATCTTTGCAAATATCCAATTCTGACCAAAAGATAACATTAAAGCATTCCAAAACATTCAAGAGTCCATCTCCCTATTTTTCTGAAATTGGAAAGATTTTATCCCCTCAAAAGAGTCTACTGTATCTGAAAATGCCATCCCATGCTGATCCTTATATAAGTAAAATGACACATCTATACACAATGGTACACAATTCAAGTTTAGAGAAAAATTTATAGATAGCCCAAAGAAAATCTAAATGGGTAGTAGAATGGAATGGAATATACTGAAAAGGGCATGCTAGAAATCTGAACAGGAGGTCCCATACTAACATTTTGGTTACCATTTCCACTTACAGAAATATTCAGATGAAGTCCAGCAAAATAGCTTGCCACAAAATAAAAATCACGTAAAAATCAGCATAATCACTGAATGGGAAGATCATATACTATACCTCAGCAGCCTCCGAGCAAACTGGCCCAAACAAGGCAGAAATGTTTTCTTTTTGAACTTGATTGATGAAAGCTTGGAGGGACTTCTTAGCATCACAACTGCAGTCACCATATATATACTCCAGTTTGTAGTAGTATAGATAAGATGGATCTGCATTGGCTTTATTGATGGCAATCTCAAAAGCTGAGGTCAACTTTTGGGCACTCAAAGGATGGGAAATATTGCAAGGAGCCTGAAAAGCTACTCTGAGCTTGGACCTTTCAACAGCAAGGATTTTGTTTGCGGAATATGTGGTCATAAGAAATGAAATAATTGAACCATAGTAAATGGAAAATGAATACCATGAGCATTTGCTAAGGTGCTGCTGCATTGCTGTAAGAAATATTAAGATACGTTTGTAGACCTTCCATTGTTCCTTCTTCTTTGTTATTTATACTCCTGCTTTAAATTATGATACCAACACCTTTGCCATTCATCCAACAGTGCTAATTAACCGAGTCCTTGATCACCATGGTAGCTAGGTTCCTTGCAATAGCACCTCATGTTTGGCAGAATAATTTACGGAAAGTCCTGAATAGTTTTTAAAAATAAACAATTTTTCTCACTGCTGCTTTTCTTTTGATTACTTCTGTCTGAATTAGGTTGAATTAACTGAATTCAGATGGTTAGCTTGCTTAAGCACAGCTTGATTCTAACTTAGCGTTACATACCGTAAGAAACCAGCCGTTATAAGTGACTGAAGTACAAAATCACTTCACTTTTGTGTGCAGTTACTTCATCAATATGAGGAAAAACATGTTTTTGAAATCTCAGATGGAACAGGAACAAGGGGTTTTCAGATGCATGAACGACCCTCAAACTGTCCCTAAGCAGTTTCCGATAGTCAAGTATATACCACTCAGCCATCTGCCTTGAAATCAAACTGGTGTGTGTGTGAGAGACAAAGTAAAAGTGGAGAGTCTTACCAAAGGGTTGTCTTTCCTTCCTGAATGAACTCTGCCTTGAAATTTACTTTGTGGTCAGTATTACTGCTTACAACATCTTGTCTTTTGCTCTTTACCTTTTCCTGGGTATTTCTCAGCTTAAGCAAACTGAAAGGGAAGGATAACATGACTACAGTAGATAGCAAATAAAAATTGTTTGCCTGTCTTGACCACACACAATTTCTCAGGTCTTGCAGTTTATCTATAGCAAGGATAGACAAACATTTTAGACTAATGTGCACATTTGGAACTTTAGGGAACATGTTATGTGTGTTCTAAAACAATGTTTGCCATGAGGCAGAATGGCCTATTAGAGTATTAAAACAACACTGACTGATGGAAGGACCTAACTAAAATTAACAAAAGTTGAACTGGTGAGGTTGTTCCATGTCAATTCTCTCTACCCTATCCAGGATTCCTCTATCACTCCAGGCTACAGTGCCCGCCCTCCACCCCAGGCATATTTCCAAACAAAGTACTGGGCTGCACCCATGAAATATTTTTATTCTCTAAGGAGGACTACGGGACTTGTGTAAGGTCCAGTGGCAGTTTTGGAAATAAAGATGATCCTTGAGACTGGTGCATTGCTTTCTTCAGCATTCCAGCTTTCTATTTGTTATTGTCATGTTCGCCGTTTCAATGTGTTTGATACATCGTAACGTTTCGCATGTCATTAGCTGGATGCGTGTTTCATCTTTGACGGGAGGATGAGAGGGGTTTATCTCTTGGCTGTGATTTTGGAATGTATTTGGGTTATCTCTTGTGTTCAAGGTTACTTTCCCAGGCTAGCAGTTCTGATGGTTGCCAGCACCTGGGACGGGCGGTTCTGCTGGTAGGGAGGCGGGGTATGTGTGCAACGGGGGTTTTAAGTTTGTATTTGGCGCGCTTTTGCTCATTCTCAGCTTTCTCTGTATTTGTCCTAATATCCCTAATAAATCAGATTTCATTTAGCACCCTCTTGTGAGTCTGAGTATTTGGGTTGGGCAACCATTACAGTTATTATCAATCAATATTTTATTACAGTCACAGACCAGAATTTATTTGTTTTTAAATTAAAAAAATTAAAACAAAGTGAAGTGGGGAAAGAAGATTAGTAATCATCAAGGAATATTGATTCCCACAAGCACCATACTGTCTATCTCAGGATAAGAGGAGTTATCAGATTCCCATATGAGTTGAGTGGAATTTGGATTGATGATTATATGCCATCAAGTTGTTGTTGACTCTAAGCAACCACACATATAGACTTTCTCCATGAAGACCTGTCCCTAACCTGGTCCTCAGCTCTTCCAATGGTGCATTCATCACTACTGTAACTGAGTCTATCCACACTGCTGCTGGTCATTCTCTTCTTTTTTGTTCCACCTTTCCGCATTAGAGCCTTCTCCAGAGAGCTAGGTCTTCACATAATGTGTCCATAGTAGAATAATCTGAGCCTGATCATTTGTGCCTCCAGTGAGAACTCTGGGTTGATTTGATGATCCATTTGTTTGTTTTCTTGGCTGTCCATGGTATTCCCAGGAGTCTTCTCCAACATCAAAGTTCAAAAGCATCAATACTCTTTCTATTTTGCTTCTTTGAAGTCCAACTTTTGCTTCCATAGAGTCACAGGGAATACCATGTGCTCTAGGAGGCAAATCAGGATATATCTAAGATTGAATTTAAGAACCTAGAAAGGTTTATAAATCAGAAGGAGGAAGAAAAGCTAAATGGCCAGGACATAACAGATAGGAAGCCCTCACTTGGAAGAGACTTTACATAAATCATGTCCTTTTAGCCATTATACCACTGTATGTGATGGGCATAACATCTGTAGTGTGAAAAAAATGGCAAAATTGTCTAAGGAAGATGTGGATAAATTATTTTGTATGTATATTTTGTATGTATTGTTAAACAAATAGAGGAAGAGCAATTCGGTTGAATTAGCTGTTTCTCCCATATATTGTGCTTGCAGTTACATTTCTCTTGGGCCAGTCACTCTCTCTCAGCCCAACTCACCTCACAGGGTTGTTGTGGGGAAAATAGGAGGAGGAAGGAGTATTAGGTATGTTCGCCGCCTTGAGTTATTTGTAAAAATAATAAAGGCAGGATAAAAAACAAAGAGACAGTGTTAGTAACATTAAATGACACAAAACTGGGTGGCAAATAGACATTTGGAAATACCCTCTGATCAGCACTACACTCAGTATATATGCCTGCAGCTTTTTATCATGGGTATGAACTGATGGAGGGGCTACTTCACTATAAACTAATAAGGAATATCTGTGTAAATGCAATATAAGGCTATAAATTATGTGTTGAAGTATTTCAGAGTATTCATTCTGCATGTGAAAATTTTAGAGCTCATGTTTGCACAATGTGCAAAAAAAAAAGGCCTTCTTTCTTTTATTTCCCTTTAAAAAGCCCTCATCACATTATGCGTGAAGTTATCCATACTCTGGCTGAGTTACAAAATGGTTCCCTTATACTGAACTTAGAATGTAAGAGACACTGAAGTGGTTCACAGAACACAATAAACCACTTTATGGTTTGTTTACTGTGAGCTTAGCATACTATGTGAACCCAGCCATTGTGATCTGTAAGCCATGGCTTAGTTTGATGACTGAAAACAATCACTGTGGTTTAATCAAAGTTATGGAATCAACACAGACAAAATCACAGTACTCTACCAACTATTGCATGATAGCTCTCCCAATTAAATTTCAGTGGTGGCTTTGCTTAGCTTCATCATGTTCTAGGGCAGAGGGAGGTTCTGGTTTGAGACCCTCATTCAGTTAAGATCTCATTGATCTTTGGCAAATGATTTGAGCAGTCTTTATAAAACTAACTCAAGAAAAAGAGAAAAATCAAAAGCACCACAAGTAGATTGCCAGTGGCATTCTACTAGAATTCTTCAGGATTTTTCCACATATGCAAATATTTCTGTAATAGTTTTCCCTGAAGCTTTTAGATTATGTTGTGCATTACATACTGCAGCAAGTCGGTTGTTCTATGTCTTGCAGTGACACTCCTTGCATCTCTGCCCCCAATTTCTAATGAAAAGTATACAAAATTTGCCCAGGAAAATGCATATAATTAATTTCTTTATATGGGGGTTATGCGGAATAAGAGGGAATAAGCCCACAAGGCAAATAAAAAGTGAATTTGAATACAGCACGTGCTGCATTTTTAAACCCTTTGTTGGTTTTGCAACTTTATGCATTCTATGAGTTTAGCAAGCTCTTGTGTAAATATTGCCTGTTTGCCAACTGGCATTACATACTAGCTCACATTTCTCCCACTGTTTGATAGGCTAAATTCTACCTTTGAACCTAACACGGCTGCTTCAAAACAGCTATCATTTTTATTAAAGCAGATGGAACAATGATAGCAAGGAGAGACCATATATAAGAATCATTTATGAAATTACTAGACTTTATTCTCTCTTCTGTTTCTGCAACTGAAAGAAGGTAAGCCAAGCAATTAACTTCCTTCCCTTCAAAATTGTTGAAATTGTTATATCTGTTTGAATATAACATACAGGGTTTGTGTGTGTGTGTGTGTGTGCGCGCCTTTGAGTCAGTTTTGACTCCTGGCAACTGCCTGGACTAGTCTCTGCATGCAGTTTTCTTGGAAAGGTTTTTTGAAAATGGTTGGCCTAGTACATGATTTATTATTGATCTAGATTTAAATATTTATTTTTCCTTATAAGCTATTAAGAAGAATTCCAGGGAGTTTCTGATGAGCAAATTTGCTTACAGTATTAGCAGTTGTAAATAATTGTAGGTAGCATTGAAAGAACCAATTTTTTCAATGGAAAAACTGAACAGATAATGCTTTTCCAAGACCATTTCCATGGTGCCATAATCTGCCCTTTTAAAATAAACCTGCTATTAAGCAATTATCAATTTCTACTTTTTGATTCTGGACATCAAGTCCTGTGTAATTTGGAGTTGCTAGCCCTGATGATCCATTCTCCTATTTTTAATAGCTTGATAGGCAAATGTTGACTGGATTTGCACTTCACACTGTGCCAAAATGTAGTTTCATTTTGGTTTAGCATGCTGTACAAACATATCATTGTGGTTTATAACACTAATGCATGGTTCAGTTTGAAGTGTAAATCCAGCTGACTGTGGTTTATTCAAAATACCATGTTAAACAAATAATAGCTTAGCTTGAACCCAGCTTTTAAGAGATAATGACAGAAGTTTTATTTACAATATGTTAATATGTTGCTCTCTCAGTTACCAGAGCAGAACCATTGAAG
Source organism: Candoia aspera (assembly GCF_035149785.1). Classification (NCBI taxonomy): domain Eukaryota; kingdom Metazoa; phylum Chordata; class Lepidosauria; order Squamata; family Candoiidae; genus Candoia; species Candoia aspera. Next base: position 54,688,668 of record NC_086158.1, read on the forward strand.
GAACATAACATCAGGTGAAGATCTTATGTTCATCTTTATCCAACATGGCTTGATGGCATTAATTAAATACTCCTGCAGCATAAACTGATATAAACTAATTATGTGATGTAAAAAACTAAAACTATGACAACTCACTGTAAACACAGCATAATTAATTTCTGAGTAAATACTAACAGGCTATCGTGTACCAGAGCTAAAATACTTTTGAGATGTGAATCCAGTTCACTGTCTTCGGATTTACAACTATTAAGTTCAGAACAGTTCTCCATTCAGCATACTTTCCTTCTTATTGTGAAGACTGCAATTTTTAATGAAAAAAATGGGGATAGAAGTTTAAAGTTGTAAAGGCAAAAGTCTGACCTATGAGCAATTCAGTTCATTTTCTGTCACTTTTTACCTAAATGTGGGTACTAGAATTCTTCACTTTCTACTACATTACAGAGAACAGCACACAGTTTAACATTACATATTTACAGAAATAAGCCCTACAAAATTATTGCTCATCAAATGTGTAAATACAGTAACATAACCTTGAGAACAATTACTCACTTCCTGGTTGAGAGGTCTGCCTTTTACTACAGCTGCTTCCAGCACTTCCTGAATATAACTATTATTTAAGGATGTGAGATAAGTCTGCTGTAGGCTTGTAGTGAGTGGTGTCTGTTTGGTAAGTACTTCTAAATACATTCTTCTCAAAAGTGGCTTGTTTGGCTTCAGTGACATAATCCAAATTACTTTCCCATTAAGGTGGCAGTGTATAACATTTAGGGTTGCTACATATAAAAGGTTGTGGCTAACATGGGCAGGTTTTTTTTTGCATTCTGTTATATATGATGGCAGCTCCTGTTGAACATTTGTATATTTTCTTTTTAAATGGTTTGGGGCTCAAATGACTGAAGGATGATTCCCCCACCCCCTATAGGAACTTATTCATGCAGGTACAGCGCATGCCAACAAAGGGAATTACAACTTGTCTATGGAAAGTCCTTTCTATATAGCTTTAGTTTTAAACTAACTACATCCAGGAGTTTTAGCTTATGTGTTTTAAAGTTAAGGGTGTTCACTGTTTTGTCTTGTGATTTTAATGGGTGGAGTATCCCCTAGAATACTAAACATTATTAAAAATTGTATAATTCACAAACATATGTAGCATACAGTATTGCTTATACAGGGGGAGGGTTTTTTTTAATTCTCATCTGTCTGACAATAAGTTTCAAAGGTGGCATATGATATATACAGCATAGCGTATTGATTTTAATAAGAAGGAAGCATGACAGAAAGATGTGTCATTTAAGGGCACAACATGCAAAGCCAGAAACAAAGCAAGTTATGGTTTAATACACTGGGTGAACATTTCACGTGAACATCTGAATGAACTGCAGCTCTTACTACTTCCCAATTAGTGAAGACCTAAAGCTGAATGAAAAATTATTCAGTAATCTAATTCCAGAAGACAGCTGGATCTAAGGAATAGTAAGCATTTGTAGAAGGACCTATTGTATGCCCTAATGTAAATTACGAAGTCCTACTTTTTCTAGGGGGCTCTTGTTGAGGTAAATTTTGCTAAATAACTTTGAGCAGCAATAGTTAGCTTGCTTCCTGTCATTTTTCTGCTTCCTGCTGCTCTAAAGGTCCTCTTACTCAGGACTCTCAATTCATTTGGAGACACTGTTCCCATATTCCACCTTCGAATCAATGAGATTCGAGCATGTGAAATACCATACGTTAAATATGACTAATTTCCAATTTATTTTCAAATGTAATGGAACTCAAAGTAGTTCTTTTGCGGACAAACAGCAGCTTTCAACATCACAAATAGTTTCAATAAGATTTTTTTTCTAAATAAAAGGAAGAAAAACCCTTTGAGGTGAGTCTCTGAATGAATTATAGTTATTCTGTACTTTAAGACTTAAATGATAAGAGTAGTTGTAAATTCACAACACCATGAACCTTCGAATTGCTCTTGCCATAGTTTCCTTTCTATCTGCTGATAAATGGGTCAAAAGGGCTTCTTGTACTAGTGGGATATGAGCACTTTTCAAGCATGCTAACAAGCCAGTAATGCGTGCACTAAAGGGCAAAAGCCACAGTTTGCAGAACCTTATGCAATAACTGAAGTTTTTATCACTTGAAACTGTTTAAACTTAGTACACTCCTTGGCATGTATGTGGTGAAAGATCTTGAAAGTATTAAATGATCCTTTGAAGTCTTAGTAATTCCAAAGTGGCAGTCTGATCTGCTTTTGGATTAGGGGTGGATCAGACCAATCAATTTACAATGTATGACTGTTCTTACAAAAAGGATTTAACTGATAGTACTTAGGCAGCTTGCATATAGCAGCACTGGAAACTTACGTCTCAATTTTTTCTACCCAGATGCAGAAATTTAGTTCTTTCAATTAATTCCATCCTATGAATTTTAGCCTACTATTCAAGCCTGTCTGGATCTTTTTGAATCTTTTCTATTTAATCTAAATTATCAGCCGCTAACTTACCTTTGTATTATTTGTAAACTTTAATCTCTACTTCCTCACTCAAATCACTGATAAAAACTGTGAATAGTTCCAGGCCCATTCAGTGTTTTCCTCCACATGGACATGAAAACGTGAATGAATGTTCTTTGGATGTAGTAATTCAGTCAACTGTGAGTCAAACTAACATAGTATCTTCTAGCCTATATGTTATATAGGAAAATATCATGAGGCACTCTGTTGAAGGTTTTGCTGAGGCCTAGTGCACTATGAATACAGCATTCTCCTGATTTACTAAACTAGTAACTTTATTAAAGGAAGAGATTAGTTTAATCAGGTACAATGCAGGCTCCTGTTAGTTCTAGCATGTCTACCCAAGTGCTCATAAGTATGCTTTTTGCCTAGTATAGACATTAAGTTGCCAGGTCTGTAATTTCTGGCCTTCCTTAATACCAAACTAGCAGATAAGAAGTTCTGTTTTTTCATCCTCACTCATTCACCAGTTACTCCTTGCAATGGATCTATGGCCTCTTTGGTTTTCTTTTAATTTCTAATCATAGCCAAAGAACTCTTTTATTTCTAACCATAGCCAATAACTTCTTTTTGTTGTTTTGATATCTTTCCCAAGCCTTATCTCATTCTGAGTTACCATTTCTGACACAGTTCCTGCAGCTTCTAGAGGCTACTTTGTATTCTTTAGGTACACTCCCCTCCTCCTATTTCCTTTTCCCTTCAGTATTTTAGAGAGCTCTCTATATCCACACTGGCCTTTAGATTTCTCCCATTTTTTCTTCTTATTGTGATTGTTTGCAATCACACCTCCAATATATCGTTTTGTAGAGTTTTCCATTCTTTCTGGCCAGTTTTTTCTGTAAGTATTTGAAATTGTTGAGTTGGATTTGTTTTCCCTTGAAGTTCATCAAAATCTACTCTTCTGAAGTGCAGTAGGGAGGACTGTCTCAGTTCCTTTTCCTCTGGATATCACAACTCAAAAAATAATAAAATCACTTTCTCCCAAAGTGCCAAATGCCTTCACTTCTTCAACCATTTTTTCTCTGTTAGGACAGGAGACCCTCTTCTTCTTCCTTCTACTTTCTCCTAAATGAAATTGTCAGCAAGAGAGCATATGCTGGAATTTTGACTAAGTTAGATTCTTAGCAGATGTTGGATATCTGAAATCCCCTTTATCACAATTGTGTGGCTGTTTGAAAGATTGGTCAACTGTTGCAGAAAGAACTCATCTATCTTCTGCCTGCCTAGATGCTATTTAAAAAACTCCCTCAGTAGCACTTCTGTTTCTACTTTTATACTTAACCCTCATATGAAGGAAAGTAAGGTGGCTTTCCAGGGATTTGTATGGATGTTTTTTTCCTATTTGATTTTTAAACGGAAGATAGTGGGGTTTGAATTAGGCAGATCATGTTGTTTATTCGTTTAGTCGCTTCCGACTCTTCGTGACTTCATGGACCAGCCCACGCCAGAGCTTCCTGTTGGTTGTCAACACCTCCAGCTCCCCCAGGGACGAGTCCGTCACCTCTAGAATATCATCCATCCACCTTGCCCTTGGTCGGCCCCTCTTCCTTTTGCCCTCCACTCTCCCTAGCATCAGCATCTTCTCCAGGGTGTCCTGTCTGATCATTATGAGGCAGATCATACACTCCACTAAAATGATTGAAGTTTTACAGTTCTAGTGAATACCCATTTCAGATCTTTCTTACAAAAACGATACATCTTATTACAGAAGATATATGGAAGAATGGACTACATCCTACAACATCAAGTGTTAGCCTGAAGGTTATGTCTATGCATACACATGTCCATGTTAGGGATATAAATACTAGGATTAAAGGAAACTGGAATGCAGAAAGTATCATTGGTGATAACTAATTGTTTATCAGTATCTATTCACTAACAAGTGAAAGCATACACACAGATATGCTTTATCAAATTAGTCAAGTTAGAAGTTGGTTTTTTTTTTCTTTTCTTGAATGATGCTGTGATTATCTTGAATGGGGGAAAGAGATCAAACATCTTTCTGTATTGCTTCCACTGTTAAGGGTTTCTGTAGTTTGGATTTCCACTATTATTGCACGCTATTAAAGGGAAAGCCACCTTGTTCAGGCCAGCAGAGGAAGCTAATTATTATTCCATCTACCTCAAGAGAAATCTTCTTGTATAATTAATTTTAACAAGTTTTATTACTAGGATATGATCTAACAAATTTTGTTCTCATGGAAAACATTAGATATTATTTAACCACTGCTAAAAGGCTCAACTGGTTCTATTTTGCTTGAACTTTTGATTTTGATGATGCCTGTTCCATAAATTTACTGCCAGCTATTTCCATGGACTGAGAGCTATGTTGACATGCTAGCTGTTTGGTTGTCAAGTTCCTCATTCATATTTATTCAGAGTAAAATTGTTCCACTTTAGGAGCGGGGGGATTGTCTTCATGAAAAACATGCTTGCAACCTTTTATCCTTGATTTTGCAGCATGAATTACCCACTTCTATTAATAATACAGAAGGATTCTGAATCAGAATTCTAAAATCTTCAGGACTTGGGCATTGCAATTCTGAACATAGGCCTGTCTTGCATATACAGTCATCTACTTAAGGATAAGGCAGAATGTAGGTCAGAGGGAAATGAAACACAGACACAACACATTTGAGTATGAAACAGATAAGTTACAATCCAAGTGATTCAACTCTATTTCCTGTGACTTGAACTAGAACAAAGGGCTGTTTTATTGCTAAATGTTGTATTCGGTTATCAATGCAAGGATGTTTGGGTAACCCCAACCTGCTGTTTGAATGGCCATTGTTAACAGCTAATGATCACTGCGCTGTCCGTATTCATTTCTTTTGACTTCACTGTTCCCAATTTCACACAGACATGAATATGCACATCCTAAGCCTGCACACAACTGAATTTGAAAAATATCATAGATATGGACTGACTGACCCTTGTCTTTGTGAATTAATTAGAGCTTATTTGGCTAATATAGCTGAGGTAGTAACAAGATCATTTCCCTAAGTTTAAGTTCTTCAAATCTTAATAAAAGTACCTGTACTGTCTCATTATACTTTTTGCATGAAAAGACTCAAAGTACTATAGAGCCCAGCCAATAAAAATTGCTCAGTTAAGCAGATAACGACTTAGTTCTAAAATTCTTTGTGGAATGTTAGCCTAAAATGAACTAATTTGAAAATTCCTGAAACATGTTTAATCCTAATGTAAACAGGCCTCCAGGTGGGTACTAGATATACTGCAGAATCCTGAGACATAACTAAAAACAGCGTTCAAGTTGGAAAATCAGCTGCCTGCAAGAATAAAAGTCAGTTTCTAGTTTACAAGAAACATTTTAGTTATTTTAAAGTAAGCAGTGATGCAGTATGAACACCTTGACATTTAAAATCTCTAGCTTCCCACAATTTTTCTCTTAGGACACAATTTTTCTTCTAGAAGTTGAAATGAAAATGTTTGCAAGTAATGATTTCTCGCAATGTATTGATTTCTGAAATGCCGTTGGCCTCCATGTAATTGATTTTCGCAAACTATTTTGTGTTTGATCAGTAATAATTGAGGATTTGGCATCACAAATATAAAGGTTAATTTCCTTTGAGTCCTGAAATTTTGAAATCCTCATTGAAAAGCTTTCATAGACTTTAAGAATGAATCTTTTGAAATAGATATATTTACTTTGCTTGGCATGGAAACTGTGAGAGTGGAAGCAAGACAGGGATGAATGTCCTGCAGCAGAAACTATATGGAAAGTTTTAAATACTAGCTCAATTTATCACAGTTATCAGGAGTATTTTTAACCTGCCTTCCCCAATATAGGCATCAACAGTACAATCTGATTCTTAGTTGTTCCCTGAAAGTCTTGTTGATCTTAATGGGGCAAAGGTAGTTGAAAATAGCATGTGCCAAGGGGCTGCATCATAGTTTCAGGCTTGGCTCAGTTAACACATTAACTCTTTGGCCTATTTGAAACAGCACAGGGACCAATTCAAATGATTATGGATATCATTACCTCTAATTTATTCTCTATAGCATGATCTTTCTCTGATCTTGATATGTTAATACTGATGATGTACTAGTTATTTTTGTTGAGGTTCAAACTCAGTGATAAGGTATGTATTCTCTGGTTCTTCAAAGGATGTTACTGATTCCTTTCTATATGAGTAGTGAATTTCTGACCATTGCTTTCTGGTCCCTCTTGTTTTAGGATTCAGCAGTCTGGCAGAAGCAATCCGTCAGAATGATTTGGTTACTTCAGGTCTTGTTTTCACCACTCCCAACTCCTGCTTTGATTGGTCTTATTACTTTTGGAACCACAGTTTTCCTATGGTTGATAACAAAACCCAAGCCAATTATACCCCCTCTTGACCTCAACAAACAATCTGCTGGCACCGAGGTAAAGCAAATGCTGAGTCTGTTCAAAACTGAATGTTGTGCTTCCCCCACCCCCAAGTGTGAAACAAGCAAACAAAAACCCTCAGGCAGTGATCAGAGTGAGAGTTAGTCTGACACTGGAATAGCTTACATTACTTTAATATTCTGTAAGAGAATTATTTATTGAGCAAACTTTATCACCGCCCATCTCCCTCCCAAATTGTTGTGTAAGTCAGCAAAACATGGATTTAGGTTGGTTATGGGTTTGGAAATGCATTCTCCATAGAAGTCCAAATCAATAGTAATGATTCCTTTATGTAGGGAGGAGCTAGAAGAAGTATGCTTGTCCCTGAAGGAAAGCTTCTGTCTTATTACTATGAGGATGCAAAGACTTTATATGAAGGATTCAGAAGAGGACGTTATGTATCAGGTTAGTGGGAATTAGTCCAGGTAATGTTGATACATCAAAATCAAATGACCATTATTGTCTAGATACTTTCTATCCTGGTATTAATTTGAATGGTTGGCCTTAAATCCTAAAAAAACATTTGAAACAGGGAGTGCTGTAGCACTTTTCACTTGCTTGAAACGGAGATGAGCACCGCCCCCTAGAGTCGGACATGACTGGACTTAATGTCAAGGGAAACCTTTACCTTTACCTTTAATAGTAAAAGTAAAAATAGTAAAAGGACTCATGGTTGCCATGTTGGTTTCTAGTTAGGTAAAGGTAAAGGTTTCCCTTGACGTAAAGTCCAGTTGTGTCCGACTCTAGGGGGCGGTGCTCATCTCCATTTCTAAGCCTTTAGAGCCGGCGTTGTCCATAGGACACTTCCAGGTCATGTGGCCAGCATGATGACACGGAACGCCGTTACCTTCCCGCCGAAGCGGTACCTATTGATCTACTCACATTTGCATGTTTTCGAGCTGCTAGGTGAGCAGGAGCTGGGACTAGCAATGGGAGCTCACCCCGCCGCGTGGTTTCGAACTGCCAACCTTCCGATCGACAGCTTAGCGGTTTAACCCGCAGCGCCACCGCGTCCCACTGGTTTCTAGTTACATAATGGAAAAGACATGGATCGTAGTCTTTCTATAATACTTAGCATTGATATAGCCCCTCTATTCTATTTAATATTCTTCTAAAGTAACTAACTTGTTCTAGACTATTCCCTTCATCAAAGTGAATCTTCTAAGATAACTTATTATAGACTCCTTGTTGTGGAAATAAAACTCCCATTGTAGGAGAAAAATGAAATGCTTGATTGCTATTTCATGACTTGGGCCAAATCAAATGATGCAACAGATCCGTGATTAATGGAGTGCAGGAGAAATACCTCAGCTAGGCTTGTGAAAGACTTTGAATTCAAAGGCAAAAAAAAGTGCTTTGGAGTATGTGGACCGATACATGATGGCATGCCCCATCTGCAACTTCCTAAACCAAATGCATATCTTCCCAGAGAAAGATGCACCACATTTAAGAAGTTGCAGACAGTGAGTGCTCTTCATGCTCCAAGCACAATTTTTTGCCTTTGAATTTGAAGCACAACACAGATCTGATGGAGGAGTCATTAATTAAATATTTCCACAATTTCAGCTGTCCATGCACATAGCTCAAGATGCTACTTTGACTTAGGTAGGGAGCAGAAGATTCATAGCATCTTCTCTGTGAACTTCTCCTTCATCCCTCAATAGCTCATACATCAGGGCTGACTTCTTTCTTTGGCCTCATTTCATTGGCAAAAGAGTACTCTGTGTTGCACTTCTGTGCTTAAATAAATCAAGATGTCGATCTTCAATCTCCTTCATACTGTTTATTCTCTTTCCATTAAGGTACTTCTTCATTATTTTACTCAGAATGTAATACAGAAAAGCTGTTGAAATATTTCTAATGCCTCTTGAAATGTCTTGATCTTTATATTTAAAATAATAATCTGTAACCAACATTCAAGCAAGGTAAATAGAATTCCCTGAATGGAAATGCATTCCTATACAAATGTACCTTAAATGTTTAACACCACAGATGCCCCACTGTTAAGATTTGTGTTTTAAAAGCACTGCTTAGCAGCTACTATATATGAAATCTTATTGATAATCCCATGAAATAAGCACATTGACATTCAATAATTTTGTTTTCCCTAAGCATACATTTTTCTTTTCTTTTCTTTCCTTGCAGAAAATGGTCCTTGTTTAGGATATCGAAAACCAAAGCAACCATACCAATGGCTATCTTATCAACAGGTTGGTTATAGAGCAATGCTTATGAATAAGCCAAACTTTTTGCAATATGAAGCACAATAAATTTTCACTTATATTTATAGGTCCTGGACAGAGCTGAATATTTGGGATCTGGCCTTTTGTACAAAGGATGTAAACCTTCATCGGATCAATTCATTGGCATCTTTGCTCAGAATAGGCCAGAGGTAACTTGTGTAAATTATAGTTTAGGAATATAACTATAATAACCAGTTACCTGAACTGATTAATTTATTTACAATATATGAACACAACAGACTGAGTGGATTCTTGGCATCCTTATGGTGCCTTATATATAGGATTTTGTTTGCCTTTACAAAATAGATTTGTATGGTTATTGTTTATTGTTTAGTGTTGGAGAAAATAATCCAAGTGGCACTGGAATTCTGGCTACCTATTTGGCCAGAGTTAATATGTGCTGTACAAAATATTTTCTAAGGAGACTTTTTTACATGCTGTTTACACAAGTGCTGCAGTTATTTGGATACTTTAATTACTAGCAGTTAGTGTCCCTATCTTGCTTCCTGCCGAGGTTCTTGTGTGTGGCTTCTGTTCAATGCAAGCAATACAAGCATAAGGCCTGTAATATAAATGTTGTTTAGTTCTCTGATAGGAGAATTATTAGCCTGTATGTGGAATGATATGTTACTCTTTTCTTTCTGTTTTCATATATAGTGGATCATCTCAGAGCTTGCCTGCTACACTTACTCAATGGTAATAGTTCCCCTTTATGATACTTTGGGTCCAGAGGCAATTGTGTTCATTGTCAATAAAGGTAAGACTTTTCCTCTCTCAGTGTGGTATGTATGTATGTATGTATGTATGTATGTATATGTATTTAAGGAGAAAATCCAGTGATGGAAACAGATTTGATTGCTGGCTCTCTGACCTTACATCTCAGCAAGTCTTTCAAAGTGTTTTTAATTCCAACAGTATTTATTCATATTCTATTTATTCACCATTTATTCAGCAAATTTATACCCTTTCTTTTCTACCAGAGTTCAAGGTGGTGTTCATGTTGTTCCATCTCCCTTTTTCCCCTACAACACTGAAGTAGATTGGGCTGGGAGAGAGTGACTGGCCCAAAGTCACCCAGTGAGTTTCCATGGATGAGGATGGACTAGAACCTCAGTTTCCAGGGTTCAGTGCCTTAACCACTACTCTACCCAATCCAACTTTTTTGCATAAATAAATCATTCCTGGCTCTGAAAAATCACTCCAGATTCGTTAGTTTATTTATAACTCAGGCAATGATATCTTTTAATATCAGTCCTGTTCAACATGTTGGAAATGGGGCCAGATTCAAGGACCTTAGTAATTAAACCTGTGGAATAACAGCAAAGATAATAGATTCTGGAACTTCATTGAACTTAGTGAAGTTTGCATCATAATAGCAAAAGCAACAATGAAAATTCAGTCCAAAGTAGAACTAGTTGGCTCTTTCACTCCAGTAATTAAATAACCCATAATGCTTTACTTGTGAAAAAAGTTGGTTGGATCACAACTTAGCAATAAAGCTTATTAAGGTTAATTGTACGGAAGATGTCTCTCTTGGGATAAATGTAATCATAATGGACTTCCTTTGCTAGTCTGGACAAGCTGGCTTCTCCCTTAACAGCATGGTATAACAAGCTATAGAAGCTCATGCAATGGTGACCTGATGGACCTTCCATAAAGCATGTATCAGGAATAGTTAGCATTTGGAAATAGTACAGTATGATCTCTCTGTTTCTCTCATGATTGCTCTTTTCTCACATTAGCTCAACCTAGTAGAGAATCTTGATAATGTTTATTTGAGAAGGTAAAGAGAGATTTGCCACTGCTGCCAGCACAGTGTTTTTAAGCAACATTTCTTGGACACCTGAGAGAATGTTTTGCTTATGCTATTTTGGGGAAATGATAGAATGAATGTAGATTAGGACTAGGCAAATCAAAAGTTACATATAGTCTTGAGCCTCTTTTTCGATGCCCCTTGATGCTATCAAGAGTAGGCTGTCAAATCCTGACAGCACAAACTGCAAAATAAAGTCTATCAAAGTAGTTATTGAAATTGTAACAGAGGCAAATGGCTTGATTTCTTAATAAAATGCTATTGACAAAAGCACCAAGGGAAGGCATTTCAGCAAGCAAACACTAACCTTGTGTGTTACATATCCCCTTATCTCCCAAATGGGAATGAGATAAAACTTTCCAATTGTTTGTATTCTTTCAGCTGACATCTCGACAGTGATCTGTGATAAACCTGAGAAAGCAGAGACAATACTGGAGAACTGTGAGCAAGGAAAAATGCCAGGATTAAAGACAATTGTTTTGATGGATCCTTTTGATGACAGACTAAAAGAAAAAGGAGTTACATTGGGAATTGAAATACTTTCTTTTCAGGCAGTTGAGGTATTGGATTGATTCTTCTAAGAAACTGTTGTTTTGACAGAAGATGCTAATTAACCTTAAATCTAGAAGAATAAATATGTTCACTACAGTGCCTTTGTAATTTAACAGTGAGTCTTAGAAGTTGTCATACTACATGTTCAGAGATCTCTTTGCATTCTAATGCTTCTGGAAGAAGTTAAACCATTTGATCAATAGGATAGAAAAACATGATAGAAGTATTCTTTTTAGGGTATTTTTTTTAATCAAATGGCATAGCATTTGGCCTGTATAGTTCTGACTTGACTGGATATCATGCTGGACACATACCCATCCTCTCTGTATTCTTATATTCATTTTTACAAACATTAATTACTAGGCAAGTTGGGATGACTTCACAATGTTGTCTTTATTTTTTTTTCAACCTAATCATTAATATCATGCAATCAGTCCTCTTTTCTTTTGCCTTGCAATATCAAATAAAACAGGACATTATATTGTATTGATTCTTAATAGAATCAATTCTTAATCTTGAAGTAAATTCTACCATGACTTCAATATTAAAAATTATCTCTAACTCACTTTCAACATTTGTATATAAGGGGGACTTTTCTGGATTAGGCCAACAGTCTGCTTAGTCCAGAATTTTGTGTCTCACAGTGGACAAACAGATGCATTCAGGAACCTCACAAAAGTAGATAGGAGGGTAATATCCCCCTTCTACTCTTGATTTCTAGCAGCTCACATTTAGGATACACTGCCATTGAGACTCCAGTTCTCCATTATTCTATTCAGCCCTTTTAAAATAGTCTAAATTGGTAGACCATCATCTTATTCAAATTTACATTGTTTAATAAAGTACTTAGCTTTTATTGGTCCTGAAACTCCCCACATTTAGATATAATAAATTATTCTAAGTTTGGACTTTTATTCATTTAGGAAAATCTCTTTGAAATCTCTTCCTGAACTTGTCTCAAGTACAGTTTTTTCTCCTTCCCCATACAGGCACTAGGAAAAGACAATTTAAGCAAACCAGTTGTAAGTACTAATTTTTTACTCATCAATTTTTGCCTGTTTATGACCAAGTGTAATATTAAATACCCATTTGGACTAAACTGTTATCTCATTATCTAATTTCAGCCTCCCAAACCAGAAGATCTTTGTGTTGTTTGCTTCACAAGTGGCACAACAGGTGGGCAATTCGAGAGAATGTTGGGCCATATGTTTTCTTTACTTAAAGAAGGTTGAAACATAACTCAGTTGACCTAATCATAAATAACATGTTTACTGATTGAACAAAGATGTTTCTGATATAGCCTATGGGGCTGTGCATAAATCCAGATTCAAAAGGCAAAAATGAATTCAGTGTATGCACATAGCCCCAGTCAGATGCATTTTAAACCAAACATGTCTTTCACCAGGCATGTCAGCTACTGGAGTTCAGAGAAGATGCAGCTGTTTTAAAGGTTTCCTAACAGGAGTCATGTGCATGCTCTGAATCTATTGCCTTTCAAAGTTTTGCCTTAATAGTTGTTTTTGCTATTTATTTAGAAGATTTTGAGAGGCTATCTCATGGTATTATATAATTGTTTGATGGTTTGATTGTTCAGGTTTTGATCTTTGAACATCAATTTGTCTTAGTCTGATAAAATAAAAATTAGTCCTTTCAGAAGTATGAAAAAAGTAATCAGAAATCTGGATAGGGTAGAGTGTATGTGAATTTCCACTCTGTGTAATTATCACCCTTCTAGTAGACAAAAAAATCTTCAATACAGATTAATGCAAAATTAAGTTGGCTTTTGCATTTTTAAAAAGTCAGTTTATTGTTAATCTTGTGAAAGTTATTGATGAGGAATTTGGTTTAAATATATTTGTAAATAATCTTGACTTAAAAGGCACAGTACTTGTGACAAGGCTGAGAGGAAAAGTGAATGCCTATATCAGTAGTAGGGAACTTCAGGCTATTTAGAAGGTGCTGAAATCCAGCTCCTAGTTTCCCACACCATTGGTACTAATTGCCGAAGCTGCTAATAGTTTTATTTTGCCAGCTATGATTTCCATCATTTCTCACAAAAAGTCTTCAGTACAGCTTGATGCAAAAACGAGTTGGCATTTATTTTGCATATTTAATTATTTATTTTATTTTATTTTTATCCCACCTTTTTTTATAAATAACTCAAGGTGGCGAACATACCTAATATTCCTTCCTCCTCCTATTTTCCCCACAACAACCCTGTGAGGTGAGTTGGGCTGAGAGAGAGTGACTGGCCCAAGGTCATCCAGCCAACAATAAAATAAGTCATTGTATTGTCAATCATGTGACTTTACTATTAGAATCATGCAATATATATTCAACTGATCAACTGATCAGTTTCAACTGATCAACTTACCTGCAGTCACAATTTTTAGAGGTAAGTTAAACTTGTTAAAGTTTAAAGATCCCAATTGTGTTCCAATCCAGACTGCAGATGCTGTGCCAATTTCTCATCAACCCACCCCTGACAGCTTCTATTCCCCTCCAAGAAATCCTTTTGTAATACTCTACAATTTCAAGAACAAGGAATAGTAGGGGAGGGATGATTTGCACAATACTTAATTATATAATTAATGCTAATAATAGTTAATTATGCATTCCAGATTAATAGCCTGGTGATTCAGAGTAAAATCTGGCCATTTTAAAATATTTCAGAAAGCATAATTGATATGCTTTTAATCTAAACAGAGTTTAGCCCTCACATGCTTAGTTTCTGAGAGCCAAGAACATATTTCTTTGAAATATCTTTTTAGGTAACCCTAAAGGAGCTTTGCTGACCCATGAAAATATTATTGCAGATGCTGCTGCTTTCCTAACAATCATAGAAGTAAGTTGTAACATGTTTTTAATTGTTAGCCACCCGGTTCATGAATTTGAGAAGGGCAACCTTTGTTGTCATTTTAAAACAACTGAAATAGCATCATTGTGATCCCAGCTGTTGATGCTTCTCTTTTTTTTCCAGACTACTGCTACTTGTGAGACATCAGATGTATCCATATCATACCTTCCTCTAGCTCATATGTTTGAGAGAATAGTGCAGGTAAATACCTTTCTAAGTTGTGTTTTCTAAGTTATGTTTTTCCATGAATCAAATTTGCATATACTGTATTATCAGGGGCGTCTGCAAGGTATGGTCCAAAAGGTCAAGATGGTGGCCGTAACACTGCAATCAAAGCTCTGACCATTTTTTATGTGCATTGCATATATGATACATATAAACTGCAGAACTTCAATTGCATTGTCGTGGCTGTCATTAACTTTTTGGACCATTCCCTGAGGACACCCCCGTATACCATGCTTTTTCTTAATTTTCAAAAGCTTATGTGAGGACTAACTTAGGCAATAAATGTCATTCCAGTTTATGATTTGTCCTTAATAGCAAACACATGGAGGCCTGTTTTGGATCAGGTCCTTTAGTTACAAGAAGGGGAAAACTAGTTCTTCCCATCTAGCTCCAAATGTATGGCAATCACTTCCCCATACATTTGATAGGGGGAAAAAACAGTGCCAATAAAGGTTTGTCTGTTTGAACCTTGCCTACACAGGGAAGGTGAACATAGCAACTCCAAGTATCTAAAGGCAGCAATTGCTTATTTCTTATTTTTGAGTTTTCTCTTAGCTTCTACTCTTTTACATTTGTAATAAGGAAGGATCTCTTGTTAGCACAAATATTCCTTGAACTGTTAGAGCCACATCTTTAATCTGTACGATCTGAAAGTGTTTTTCTAGTAATACCCTTTGTTGAAAATAATCTATTTTCTCCTTTTCTCTCTAATCATGATCTATCCAATTTGATTTCTGGATATCATCTAACTCTTGCCAAATGGGAATTAATAGCCTTGCAGAACGTTGAACTCAATTCTGTCATTTCCTTCTAGTCTGTACTGTACAGCAGTGGAGCAAGAGTGGGATTCTTCCAAGGTGATATTAAACTTCTTACAGATGACATGAAAGCACTGAAGCCAACAGTATTTCCAGTAGTGCCCCGGCTGCTCAATAGGATCTATGACAAGGTAAAACATGCAAAACAGCCTCCCCTTAAATGGCTACAATTGCTAACAAATATGGGTTACATGCTGTCATCTATTGACAGAAAATCAGCCACCAGCAAAATATTTTTTTTCTTTTCTTACTCTCATAAATCTGCTTCAGAGGATTAAGGGGTTCTTTGGGAAATGGTGTGGGGAAGGAGAGTGGGAAGTCTCATTGCTTAAGTATGGCTGAGTTCATACCACAAGTTGAGCTATATTTTACTTATGATTTATTGAATAAATGACAACTCCAACCCATTTCTCTGGATTTGTCTGCCAGCCGTATCAACATCCCATTCAGGATTAGAAAAATAATTGGTAGTTGTAGGGCAGCGCTAGTATCAGTGCATATCACAAATAAGAACAAAGTTGATTTTTGTGGAAGTCAAGTAGGCTGCCCACAATAGCTTTCTCATTAGGTGATCTAATCTATTGCAGATTCAAAGTGGTGCCCAAACAAGATTTAAGCAACTGTTGCTAAACGTTGCTGTAGGCAGAAAGCTTGCTGAACTGAAGCAGGGCATTGTCCGAAACTCTAGCATGTGGGACAAGCTAGTGTTCAGCAAAGTTCAGGTAGGTGTTCCTCTTTACATTTTGTCAAGGTTAATAGATGCAAGTCATGCTCTATGCAACTTATGCTACTCTTTCTTTTGATGATGCTTGACAAGTGTATTCTTCATTGCTTGACAGAAAACCACAGGTGGGAAGCTGAAACTAATAGTAACTGGTGCTGCTCCAATATCTCCATCTGTCCTAAAGTTCCTCAGAGCAGTCTTTGGCTGTCACGTAAGTACAGAATGCTGAAGGGAGTGTGTTGGCTTCCAAGTTCTGTTAATGCTGAGGGCTACAGCTTCTCTCCGGGCTAAGAGCTGCACTGGGCAGTATGGCAATGGCTGCAGCCCTGAAATGGTGGTTGTGACCAGACCCTTCAAGCTTACATGCTTCTGTTTTAATGGAACTGTCACAGAACTGGCACTATGAAAACACGATGTGAATTTATAACGAATGCGTGGGACTGAGTTTGAGTTTGGTTGAGCAACTGCATCACTAAGTTATCATTTTTTTACAACAGGCCTATGAACCAAAGTTCTGACCAAAAGTGCGATCAGCAGTACAGTTATTTAAAAGTTAATATTACAGGCAAATGAAAAGTCACCAATTGTTTAGCTTTTCTCTCTGAAAATATGTGGGCAGTAGCCACAAGCCAGTTGCTTTTCCCCTTTCCCATATCCCAGAAGTGGTATGAAAAAGTAGTCCAGTTTGTACCTAGTTTGGTGAAGATTTAGATGCTTTATGCCATAATACCATTTTCTTACCTGGTTACTGCTTCTTCCTTTAAATTCTCTTCCCCATTGTGTATTGAATTATATGGGAGAGATACAAATAAGAGCTACCTGCAGGCGTAATTGTTTGAAATGGCATGTTAAAGTTGTTTCAAGCAATGCGTACCATTCTTTATGAATGCTTATTTTGCATTTGGTTTTTTTTTAATCATATGGCATAGCAGTTCAGTGTTCATGCTGCTTTTTTCTTGCTGTGAAATCCTTGTGAGGACCAGCAGCCAACTGTGTAGACTATTTAGCCGTGACAAGTCACATTGCCCGGGGTGCATCATGAAGAGGCTAGTCTACATTGTACTGAGTTGGGCTGAGACAGAGGGACTGGCCCATGGTCACCCAGCCGGCTTTCATGCCTAAGGCAGGACTAGAACCCACAGACTCCTGGTTTCTAGCCCAGAACCTTAGCCACTTGACCAAACTGGCTCTCTTGCATTTGGTGAATGTACTCAAAACAGTATTGCTCGGATCTTCCTCTATAGCATATAGCAGGTCCTAGAAAAGGAGATAATGGTATCTTGTTTGAAAAGGAGCTGTCAAGCCTTAGCAATCATAGTGATGGTCTTCTAGGATGGTCTGTTCTCCACCTGTCTTTTAGGTCTCTCAGTAGTGCATTCATTGTTTTTATAACCAAGTCCATCCATCTTGCTGGGGGTCGTCATCTTTTTGTCTTTTCTGTCACTTTCCCCAGCATTATGGCCGCCTCAAGTGAGCTGGATCTTTGCATAATTTGTCTAAAATATGATAGTTTGAGCCTGATCATTTGTACCTTAAGTGAGAACGCTGGATTAATCTTCTCTATGATCTGATCCATTTGTTAGTTTTCCTGCTTATCTGTGGTATTCTACAATACCAGAGTTCAAAAGCATAAATATTGTTTCCATCTTGCTTTTTTAAAGTCCAACTTTCACATCCATAGAGTGTCACAGGGAAAAAAACCCTGCATTTTTCTAATCTCTTTAGACAGACATGTCATGGCATCTGAAATCTTTTCCACGGCCTTCATTACCATCCTACCAATTGCTCATCTGTGGCAATACATCACCGGTGTATTTCCTGCTGGTTGCTTTACTGCTGATAGTTGATCCTAAAGGGTAGAAGCTATCCACCATTTCAATACCTTTATTGTCAGTTCTAAGGCTGGTTGCTTTAGCTGTTGTCATTAGTTTGGCTTCTTCATACTTAATCATAGCCCCATTTTTTCACTGTGTTCTCTAACTTTCATTATGAGAGCTTGCAAAAACATTTGCATTTTCAGCTATCAGAGCAGTGACATCAGGATAGAGCAGGTTATTTATGTTTCTTCTTCCAGTTTTAAAATCACCCTCTTCTTTCAATCCAGCTTTCTTCAATATTTCACATACAGGTTGAATAAATAAAAGTGTATACAGCCTTTCTCATTCCTTAGCAAAACAGATTGGCTTCATGTTGGCAATGTACCTTCTGGACTGTGGCTTCCTGACCTGTGTAAAAGTTTCACATGAGAACAATGAAACGTTCTGGGATTCCTATTTTCCTCAGGACATTCCACAGCTTGACATGGGTGACATAACTGAAAGCTTTTCTACAATTAATGAAGCACCTATTGACTTATTTTTAGTATTCTTTGGCTTTATTAATTATACAGAATACATCAGCAATAATGTATCTTTTTCCTAGCCTTTTCTACAAACACCTTGAACACCTGGCATTTCCTTTTCCACATAGGGTTCTATTCTGAATTGGATGATCCTGAGATTTAATTTGCCAGCATGTTAGATTAAGGATATTGTGTGAAAGCTTGCAAAAATTCTTAATTCTCCTTTCTTTAGTATTGATATGTAGACTGACTTTTTCTTTTTTCCTTTTTTGTATATAATTGTATTAAAATTTTTAAGAACAAAGGTAAAAACTAATACAAACTATAAAGTAAGGAAGAAAAAAAGAAAAAGAAATCAAAGAAAAAGCTAAAAGTGCAAGAAAGAAAGATAAAATAAAACAAAAATAAAGAAAGAAGATATAAAGCAGGGGCTTCCAGGCTTCTTTACAGCAGTGATAAGAACAATTATACATTTACTTCCTTCTCTAAAGTTGCATCATGACTTTCCTCTTTCTATAACCTATCCTGTTTAATCATCAAAACCATAAATAAATAATCATAATGCAAAAAGTCCATAAGGGATTTCCACTCAACAATAAATGTAGATACTGTCTTTTCTCTAATCAAAGAAGTCAATTTGTCCATCTCAGCAAGTTCCATCATCTTCACCTACCATTCCTCCATTGTAAGTATTGCCAAATCTTTCCATGCTTTAGACTGACTTTTGCCAATCTGTTGATCACTGTGTTATTCTCCAGATTTGCTGGGATACTCTGGTTAGAGCTTTTACTGATTCTTCCTTTGTTGATACCCATATTTCTATAGATATCCCATCAATTCCTGTAGTCTTCTCATTTGGTAATGGCTGGATGATGATCTGACTTCATCTTCTAGTACTAGAGGTCCTTATGAGTAGGGAATATCTTGGATGTTGACATCAGTACTGTATAGAATTTCAGTATACGCCATTGGTGCATCCATTGGTGTCCTTTAGTATACCAATTTGAGGTTGGAACCTTATTGTCAGGGCAGCCACACTTCAAATAAAACACAGACTCACTTAGAGGGTCTAAGGATTTCTGGCTTTACTGAAATGGAATGCATACAGAGCGAAAGATGGGAATCCTTATGGGGTGACAGGTTGCCCTGTTTATACTTTGTTGGCGGACGTTGTGCTTCTCCACCCTCGAGCCAGGACCAGATGGGCGCTTGAGGTTGTGATGGGTTAGTTGATGGGTGATTCCGCCGATCTTCTTTGTCTCTCTGCCTTCGTCTGGACCAGATGCGTCCCCTGGGGAAATGGAAGGATGTTTCCTCGATCTTTCGTTAGGTGTTAAATTCTGTCTGATGGGCGCTCCTATTGTGTGAGATGTGTGAATGTGTCCCTAGGGGAATGGTGTGTTGGTTTTCCTGCCTCTCGATGGGTGTCTGTGGTGCTTACCTATTGTATAATGGATTTCCTTTTAGTCGTGGGTGCTTAGTGGATGCCCGGGTGATTTAAGGATTATGGTTATCCCTTCCCTTTTACCTAATGTGCATGTTCCCTGTTGTGATGCCCATAGGCCTTGCAACGGGGGACATGACACTTATGCTGAGTTTGGAGAACTTTTGGAAGACATTCCTTGTTATATTTTTGGTCTGTTTCTATCTTCAATGTCATTTCCAATATCACTGTAATATTGCTCCTTGTCTTGTCTAAATGTCTCATTTGCTTATCAATTAATATGAAGTACTTCAATACTGATTCATATAAAGCTTATTGAACAACAGTGTTTTAACTCTGGAGAAGTACCATTTTATTTATTTATTCAATTTGTATAGCCACCAATCTCAGCAAGTGGCTCTAGGTGGTGAACAATCTTAAAATAAATTAAAAACAAATTCTCATCAAAGATACAAAAATTAAAATACGCTGCAGCTGAGGAAGATATCACTATTAATGGTTGTTAACACAATAAGATGGGACCCTTTATTTTGACAATATAGGATTACGTAGGTTGTAGATTTATTTCTGGCGGGACGCGGTGGCGCTGCGGGTTAAACCGCTGAAGTGTCGATCGGAAGGTCGGCGGTTCGAAACTGCGCGGCGGGGTGAGCTCCCGTTGCTCGTCCCAGCTCCTGCACACCAAGCAGTTCGAAAACATGAAAATGTGAGTAGATTAATTGGTACCGCTTTGGCGGGAAGGTAATGGCGTTCCGTGAGTCATGCTGGCCACATGACCCAGAAGTGTCTAGGACAACGCCGGCTCTAAGGCTTAGAACGGAGATGAGCACCACCCCCTAGAGTCGGACACGACTGGACTTTACGTCAAGGGAAACCTTTACCTTTACCTAGATTTATTTCTGCCAGAGATTAATGGCTTGTATTACAACTATCTTGTAATGATTTATACTAAAACCACAAAATTGCAGCTGAATCTCAAGAACTGAATAAAATCAAGCTTTTGTCTTCCTAATCAGGTTTTAGAGGCATATGGTCAGACAGAATGCTCAGGTGGCTGCTCAGTCACAATGCCAGGAGACTGCAAAGCAGGTAAATTTCTTAAATTTTCATGTGTGGACAGTGATCACTTGGGCTTCAATTTAGAATTGAGATTACTTTGGAAATATGAGTTACAATAATTTTCATATGAGGGTTAGAAGATAATATTAAAATATACCTTTAGTTCAGGCAGATGTAGGATTTTCCATCAGGAACTATAGTATTTAATTCTTTAAATTCTGTTCTAATACATTTTGCAAACAAACAAGACACCACTCACATCACATGCTGTGTTTCGGGTTGTGTTCTTTAGGTCATGTTGGACCCCCTCTACCCTGTAACATCATAAAACTTGAAGATGTGCCAGAAATGAACTATTTTGCATCAAACAATGAAGGGGAAGTACGTATCTTCTTTCTGATCGGGCATTGTGTGAATTTATCTTTTTAAATCAAAGGCAATTGAATAGTAACACTGTATGTATTTTATAGGTTTGTATTAAAGGGCCAAATGTATTCAAGGGTTATTTAAAAGACCCTGAGAAAACAGCAGAAGCACTTGATAATGATGGATGGCTTCATACTGGAGATATTGGGAAATGGATACCGGTAAGCTGTTCGTCGCTGATTTGTTGGTCTCCATGCTATACTGTAACTAACTGTAGCAAATAAGTTATGAAAAATATACCTTCAACTGTTTTCAGGTGCTTAGAATGTTTTCCTTTGCAAAGAGGATTACTATTACACTTGGAATATTTAAGATAAAATGATATAATACCAATGGTATGCTTAGTCTCCATATTGCCTCCTGGTCTACAGTAATATGGATGCCTTCAAGTAGGAGCAAAATTTAATGCAATGAAATGTGGAATTTGACTTTTAAGTTTTGCAGTTGGTAATGGTATGTTTCTCTGGAATGCTTCATAAATTGTCTCTCACTTATAATCTCTATCTTCCATTGCTTCCATCTTTCTTTCCCACCAAATACATACATACATACCCCAACCAATCAACCAACCAAGAAAACATAGAAGGAAAGATATAATAGCTGCATAATGTCTCTTGATTGGAAAAATCCTTGCATATAGTTAGGTTTTTGTTTTTAAAGACCTGAAGAGGAATCAAGGCAGAATACATTTCAGGAAATTCTACCCTATCTAGTGTCCAAAGTTCATTTGATTTTTGGCCAGTGTACTTTTTTCTTCATTTTTTTGTCAGATGAAACAAGGGTCTAGTAATTAGTGTGTCAGGAGTAAAAAAAAATCCTTAAAAGCCCTATCGATAATGATTAATTTATAGACTTGAATGGCAACTAGAAATCCATACCAACATTTCAAATATTAAATCATGACACAACAGCAATTGCACCCACCCTAAAGTAAATTGTAGCTCATTGGGGCCCACTGTATTACTTATTCCTGCAAAGATAAATGGCATCTTAACTTGGTGTTTGGGAGCATGGCTCACAATTTATGTGGTAAAGCAGTAGTTGAAGTACTCTGCACCTATATATGTTGCAAACACAGGATTCACCTTGGAGGTTAATGCTTCCTTTGCATCTAAGTCATGCCTAGGCACAACTATTGAGCAATAACTATTAAGAGGCCCTTTGAAGTATGCAAGAAATCAGTGCCTAAAACATCAATTTCTGGGGTGTCTTTGGCAAAAGAAACAGCTTAGATCTGACATCAGTTTCCAATATTGAATGGAAATGTTTTTGGAAACCTTAAAAACTAGTAAGTGAATAGATAAATACTGTAATTATTTTCTAAAATCTTGCATCTTACAAAACCTGAATTTCAGGTCTTTAGCAATGATGTATCATTGTTTAAAACAAGCTCCTCAGAAGTGTTACAGTGTAAGAACATACGTAAATGATTCCATTTTTCTGTTCTATGAATTACCGAACTTCCCATTTTATTACATTCTTCTGTAGGATAATGTATTGAAGATAATTGACAGAAAGAAGAATATCTTCAAATTATCTCAAGGAGAATATATTGCACCTGAAAAGATTGAAAACATCTACATCAGAAGTTCTCCTGTAGCACAAGTCTTTGTGCATGGAGATAGCCTTCAGGTAACAACGTGTTCCTTTGAGAGTTTTACCTTGACTCACAAGGTTATTTGCCCCATTTTATTTGCCCAGTTTTAATTGTGACTATCAAATGAATGACATACTCAAACAACTTTTCTTCCAAACATGAAATAAAGGACATCTCTTCCAAAGAAAGAAGGGATTTTGTATGTTTCAGAGAATTTCTTGAAGAAGAAATACTTTCTTTTCCAAGGTGCCTAAAATCTGGGTATGTTCTTTGCTTCCCTAAACAGTCTTTCTTGGTGGGTATAGTGGTTCCTGATGCAGAAACTCTTCCAGCATTTGCAGAAAACCTGGGAGTAAAAGATTCATATGAAGAACTCTGCAAAAATTCAGTAGGTGGACAAACTTTTTACTTTCTGATGAATTAAAAATTCCTTAAGTTGTAAGAGAAAACTGTTAAGCTAAATTTTGTAGTGAAATATTATGGGGGTTAATGAATGTGTGTGTGTGTCTGTGTCATCTGATCTATAATATTGTATATTTGATTTTGGCTGAATACACTACGAAGCCAGGCACTGTATTTTGGAAATATATTTCAGTGCTTTCAATGGGGAAACTGGTTGAAACAATTCATGGCTTTATAAAATGTGTTAGTATACACAGCATACTATCAGGGATGTGGTGGCGCTGCAGGTTAAACCGCTGAGCTGCTGAGCTTGCTGATCGGAAGGTCGGCGGTTCGAATCCGCATGACGGGGTGAGCTCCCGTTGCTAGTCCCAGCTCCTGCCAACCTAGCAGTTCGAAAACATGCAAATGTGAGTAGATTAATAGGTACCGCTTCGGCGGGCAGGTAACGGCGTTCTGTGACTGTCATGCTGGCCACATGACCAGTGTCTATGGACAAACGCTGGCTCTTCGGCTTTGAAACGGAGGTGAGCACCGCCCCCTAGAGTCGGACACGACTGGACTTAATGTCAAGGGAAACCTTTACCGTTACCTTATACACAGTAGGTGAATATGCATGTTGTAAAATATCATTACTTATCAAATCATCTGAGCAAGAACCACTTACTGATTTTGTATTTATCTTTGTCATCACAATAGTCTACTTGCCAGATTAAATTTAAGCAAGGTAACTCTACAAATGGGAGAAAAATGGATATCCAATAGAATAGTGTTCTTAAACCAAGATTTAGCATTCCAAGCGTTATGGAATGAACTGAGGGTTTATGCACTGTTTTCTTATAGGTATCTCTCTGCATTGTTTTTGTATATTTTATATTAAAGTTTGCACTTTGAGAAGCATTATTACCTTCCATGGAGTTGCTTAGCACAAAATCAATAGCTTGTTGGGTATTAATCTAGAAACTGGGAAAGGCCTTGCATTTAGTCTGCACATATATTTTGTGTGTGTATGTATGCATGAGTTGATAGTTCTTGATATCTCTATAAAAGAATTAAAATTATGACTCTTAATTGAGAAAAGCAAATCTCTGAAAGCAAAATATGAGAGGTTGGCATAAGTTGAATTTATCTTAATGAATTAAGATATGAAAGGAAAAATTGCAATGAACATGCTGACTAGGAAGAATTAATTTATAGAAGTATTTTTAATGTCTATCATTTCTTAGCACTTATCCTACAAACACTTCTAGTACAGAGTCTGAATTCTTCTGTTGTTATACCATACAGAAAGACTAATCAGGTTAATTACTTGCTTTTTTGTTTAGAATACCATTATTTTCAGTCTATATTTGACTTATGCTTTCAATAAGCAGTTGTATCTACATCTAGGTTAGTAATATTTTTTAATTTTCAAAATGATAACCTGTTAACTGTTAAGCTCCACTTTTCCTTCTAGGTAGTGAATAAAGCTATACTGATGGACATGATCAAATTGGGGAAAGAAGCTGGCCTGAAGGCCTTTGAACAAGTAAGTAATTATCCAGGAAATTGCTGAAGATAACTATTTTTATAATGATTTCAAAAAAGATTCAGTGGAGAAAAAAAGATTCAGTGGAGAACCTATTGCTCTATTATTAAATTTCAATTCACATTATGGTGAATAGCCCTAAATGTTGTGCCCTCCCTAAAGTTTCCTCTTACTTCTCCCTCCTGTGATTTGATATAGAAGATGAAGATTTATATATTCATTTTACTTGTATTGGAAAGACTCTTGAATGCATAAACAGAAAAGTGCTATAATACCTAATTCGGAACAGAGTATAACAACACTCTGGGCATGTTTGCTGATCATAGCCCTTCACATGTATCCTGAATCCTAGAGGTTCTAGTGAAGCCAAGCTGACCTTACTGTTTAGAATTGGTTTCCAAAAGACTTCAGAATTAACAGTGGTACATTTCTGACATTCTGAAACAGATAGTTTGAATCTCCATTCTTGGCCTTTGACAAATTTGGCACACAGTTAATACATTAATAACAACTATATGTTTTGGGGGATTTCTTGAAGGCAATGTTTCATTCCCCATATTATTCCAAATAGCGTTAGCCCTAATCTTTTGGGCTAAACGTTAATACGTTAATACTTTCAGTGGAAGATATTATTCCATAAATATGAAAATGAAATAAGGATGCTGTAGACTCCATCCTGTTACACTGTTATTCTGTTGTTTAACTTCTGTAGGTAAAATGGTAACTGCCTTCACAGTAGTTAGATGTGTCAAACATTTTTGATTATGATAAAATATTTTCTCTACCAGGTGAAATACATCTACCTTCATCCAGATCCATTTACAGTTGAAAATGGACTCTTAACCCCAACACTGAAGGCAAAAAGATCAGATGTTGTCAAATGCTTCAGGAGTCAAATAGATGCTTTCTATGCTTCTAACATGTAAAGGAATGAAGGCCACCTTGATTGAACATATTGACAGTGGACTATGAAAGTGCCTAACTGGCAAGGGAAACACCTAAAAGAAACCAACAAGCATGGTAGATCTGTATTGTAGGAGGTTAGAGTGCCCCATTTATAGCTATATGCCTAGGAAGACAAAGCAGACTGCACTGGCTTGAAACTATATTTTCCTTTGTTGTACAACCCTAACTGAAATGGAAAAGCATTGAATGTTTTAAAAACATACTAAAATTTTGAGTTTATGGGAAAATATTGAATCACTGTTTGATTCAGTTGATATGCCAATACACTAAATATTAATTGCATAACAAGGATAATATATATATTATCTGGGTCCCAAAACATTATATATATGTTTTCGGAGCCAGTCATAGAACTGTAGAATATACTTTTTGTACCTATAACATTCATCACTCGAAGATGAGCACTTAAATATACTAGCATCAAATGTACATACCTTCTAAGTTGGTATATCCCAATCCTGCTAAGGCACAAAATGACTATATCTGCTAGCTAAAACTTGAATATGAAAAATAAAAACCTGGTGAAAGTACATATCCTAAAACATATTTGTCAATTTATCCACAAATACAAAGACATTTGGAATATCCAAACATGTTGAACTCATGGTTGACTTTAGTTTTAAACTGGGTTGGCACATCATGCTAACCAAACCAACCACATATTATGGTTTACTGCAGGGTTCTCAAGACTTTGCAGTACCATAACCCCTAAAATAAAAATAATAAATGAAAATGAATAATCTTTCCATGGACAGAACTAATTTATTTCAATGGAGCCTAGGTAGGGCAAGAGAGCCAGTTTGGTGCAGTGGCTAAGGCATCAGGCTAGAAACTGGGAGACTGAGTTCTAGTCCTGCCTTAGGCACAAAGCCAGCTGGGTGGCCTTGGGCCAGTCACTCTCTTGACCCTAGGAAGGAGGCAATGGCAAACCACTTCCGAAAACCTTATCAAGAAAAATGCAAGGACTTGTCCAGGCAGTCTCCGAGAATTGAACACGATTGAACGGATTAAATTGCCAGGGTCAATGAGAAACAAGTTTTATTTCTGGAATGTCCTAGTTCTAATTCATAATTGTAATCTAATTAAAATTTAAGAACTTTTGGTGAGATAGAGAATACATTGCATTTCCTACTTGAGACAAGCATTGTGAAACAGTCCATTTCATATTTACAATGGGATGGTTTGAATTTGAAATATTTTCCATACCACTATGGACCTTGGATCTTCTCCATGAAGTACAAATGCATCAGATATCTTTGCCAATCACAGATGCTAAAATGAGGTTAAATATAATTTCAGGGACAAGATTAATAGAAATTATAGGTACTTTTGACTTGTAGTGAAGGCAGTTACATTTAACAAGATAACACTCAATTTCTAGCAGTAAACTACTAACCAATCATGTATGCAGAATGAAATTTTCAGTGCTATGACTGTGTATTTATTGTAATTATACACACTGCTGACTTGAAATAGGCCTATAGGGAGGCTTCTTCATACTGATCATCTGCATTTAGGCTATAAAAATATTTTGTTGTTAATTATCACCTTGAAGCCATAATTTTCGGTACTCTTGAAGATCATGTGTACTGAATCATAGAAAACAGTAATAGCCATGACCTTCTACCACTTGGCCATTGGAACTTGCATTCATGTAACTTTCTTGAACATGCAGCTTTAGCTTAAACTCTTAGAATTTTCTTTTTTTAGACACTTTCCACCCTCAATCTAGTTCTGAAAGATTTCCTAAAGTTGCTCCTTTTAGCTACACTCTTTAAAATTGTTAACTTGATACTGTCTAAAGCCAGCTGTTGAAATATATTCTCATTTATTTATGAAATGTTACCGTACTTTCCCCCATCTGGTCCTCTCTGGAGGTAAAAACTTTCATGCCAACATGAATTTATAGGCTAATAACCTCTTTATAAGTGTAAAATACAAGCAGCTATAGTCTGTGGGGCCACCAAAAGCAAGATCCTGGAAATGTATGTCAAACAGTGAAATGTACTAATGTCTAAATCCTTACTGGATTGGTAATTTGCTTCTCCACGGATTGTCTTCTGCCATACGAGTCATGCTTCAACCTTATAATCTTCACCACAGCTTTCTTGACTTTCTGCCACTTTTTATATTTAAGTGGTAATTGAGGATTTATTGAGCACAAATTCATGTGCTTAAAATGCTATCTTCAACACTCATTTAACACTAAATAGCTGACCAGGCATTTCTGCACCTTTTAGTGTACAGCAGTGTTTTTCAAACTTGGCAACTTTAAGATATGTGGACTTCAACTCTCAGAATTCCCTGGCTACCAGCAATCCCTGTGGTGTCTGTTTCTTGACCTGGCCTACCTTGAAGGGCTAATACCAATCTAGTTAAATTTCTCTACTTCAATTTTTATACTGTTTTTAATTCATGCATTTGTTTGATTATTGAATTTAAATGTAGAGTAGCATGGAAACTTGTGCCGAGTAATAGGGAAAAGTTTTAGGTAGTTTACAGGAAAATTCAGACAGTGACTGAAAATTCAGAGAAAGAAACCAAATCCTGCAATTTACCCTGTTGATTGGAGATAAAATTTCATTGAATCTACAGGGTACCAGGCTAGAGAAATCAGTAATAACTTGGTGTTGCACATTTTACCATGCAAAAGCCAAAACTGCTATATGGCTTAGCATGGTTTGTGAATTGTTATTTTTGTTATTTCACTGCAAAAATTCAGTAATATATTCATTTCTAAAGATGCACTATAGAGGAAATATAACATTTGCTACTTTTTATTTTTGTTTAAGAAAATCACATGATTTAAAAAAAAATCCCAGGCATCAACTATGTCATTCAGTAGCTTTCATTTACATAATCCTTTCAGCTTTCGTGATGAGAATAGAAAAGCAACTTGAGGAATGTAAATACTGAGGAATGTAAATATTAATAAAATGTACTTTTAAGACAGCAATACTTAAATACCAGAAGGATGTAGCTCCTACATTAAATAAAAAGGAAAGCAAGTCAAATGCGCTCTAGATTGTGAAAGCTTTAATATGAAAAGGCATCCATGGAATGGCTTCCTCCCTTTTAAAAATGGCAAAAGATGTTTAGATTTATGGCACTGAAGCTCCCATCCTTGCAAACACACAAAATACGATCTTTAGATCAATACATAATATATATATATACAGAATATTCAAGTAGAAGGACAGTGGTCCAAAGTAATCTTTTCCAGTTATTAAAAAAGGCTATCTTGCTTTCTTTTCTCCATCCAGTGGCTGATCTGATTCAGAATCATACAGACATTTCTCTACACATTTTCTTGGGAACCAGCCTCTGATTCTCTTCCCATCTAACAGTGACAAAAACAGAAATTAACTAAAGAACATAGCATTTGCAGATCTTTCCTTCCTATCCCATTATTGTAAAAATGACTGTCAAAAAATCAGTAGCATCTGCAAAACTAAGCTGTTTTCAGTTTTCACAAATTTTCTTCAAGATGTAAGACATAAGTTTGACGTTGCCTATATTAACCTCATTGCTGTAGATGTTTATTTAGAAGAAGCATTATGTCCTGCATGTGAGAGGAGTGCTTCTTCTATGACAATATTTGCCATCCTTGGTTTAAGAATCTGAAACTAAATGAAGCTCCTAATAGTGCAAACCTACAGGTGTCAAATTTGAAGTATGTCCCACTAATTTTAATTGGGGTTTACTTCCAAGGAAGTGTGCCTAGAACTGCACTCTTAATTACTTAATCCAACCAGTTAACTCAATTTTCTAGTTTCTTGATACACTTTTGGAATACTCTAAATTCTAAAATGCTGGAAGATGGCCAGATTATCCATTTGATATCAAGGCATAGCAGATTAAAAGCAAGTATCTTCCTATCTATAAGTAGGGATTTGTACCACTGATTTTCCTAATCTGCATTCCTTAACCTCTTGTCCTCCAAAACCACTGTATTCATATTAAACCATTTCAGACTGGCTTTCCATATTTTTGATGCAAACTGTTTTAACAGGTTTTGCATTTGGAATCCCTGAATATAAGGTACATAAGATATGAAGTTTAAACTGCATTATGAAACTGAAATAAGATACTCTAACTTGGAAACAAAGAAGAAATTACCATTAGTTGCCAAGGCAGTAATTTTGTCACCATACATCCAGTGCCTAAAAAAAGGAAATAATTAGACAGCTTGTTTACCCTTGAAACATTTTAAAAAGTTTGCATTAATCGCAGATAGAGATACTAACTTCAGTCCTCGGGTGGCTAAAATGTGGTCCCCCTTGTGAAGGACAATTCTAGGCTCTTCAGTGCATGGAGTTGTAAAGAAAGTCCTCAAGCCTTTTGTAATAGGGCAACAGGCACCATTATAGTCTTCTATTGCTTGGTACCGTACCTGGAGAATTTGAATTAAAAGAAAAAGTTGCCTAAGATAATTTTCTGCTTACAAACCACTGATTATAAATTTGGCCTCCATGGCAAAAACAAGACAAAGAGCATATGATTTTAATGTAAACTCCAGGTGACGTTGAATCAAAATATCTGTAAAACTTCAAGGGCTTGTGAAAATTAACCAAATATGCTGCTTTCATGCTGTACTCTTTACCATTGTGCTCATTATCGTTGAGCTGGCCATTATAAAGAATAGGATACTAAAATGAATCAGCCTTTAGTGTGTATTGGCAACATCGTTTGTATGCAACATTGTTAAGTAATGCAGTCCTCTGATTACCTACGTTTATACATGAAAGGCTTTCAACTTAGGTATGAGTAAACACTTTGGGCCATCTCATAAAATCTGTCCATTCCTTTCAGCACTTTATCCTTCCAGAAGAGAAATACTTGTTAGTGCAAGGCAATCCCACTCTATACTAACTGTGAAACTAAGTATCATCTAAACTAGAGGTTGACAACTGGGTGCCACGCAGTCTGTGTTGACTGCATGGGCACCAATAAATTAAATTAGTTTTAAATGGCTGAAATCTTGTGAGATTTAGCATTTCGTGTGAGATTTCAGCCATCTGAAATAAATCGGTGCGTGTACCCACATATACACACTATCTAGAGTTGCCACAGCTGATAGTGACAACTACATCTGGGTTGCCAACCTGTAATCTAAACTCACCGTAAATTATGCTTCAAAACAATCCTTTATATTTATTTATATTACACATGGAACCGGAATTAGTTAAATTATATACAACTATATAAATAATCTTCAACCTTTTCAGATGCCAAAACTTTCTCTAACTGTTCCCACCCTTCAGTTATACATTATTTTGACATTTACTATAGATTTTCAGATGGAAAGTGAATTATCAGCCTTTTCCTTCCACCTCCACTTCCCTGGCTCCCTTTGAAAGGCTAGTCTTACAGAGCATGAAGTTGGCACTGGATATGGTACAGGTCCTGCCGTTTGTAGAAAGGTGCTCCTGACAGTAGGGACTTTCCCGTGTGCAAATGGACGCACAATGAGCTCAAGGAAATAGCTCTAAGGAAACAGTTGCAATAGAAGAACAGGAATTGCTGTTGGGAATTAGTGTTGCTATGAATTCTTATGTGAATTATGCCCCGACCTGTAGTCTCCTTTGGTGTAAGCCATTGTTGCTGTTCTTCAGGAAACTATCGTTGGGTTTGGGAGGTTCTTTTCAGTTTCTCTATTTAACTTTTGCATTATTATAAGCCACTCAGAGTCTTTATGAATTTGAGCATCACACCAATTGCAGAAAGAAATAAAGTGTTTGCATAATGAAGGAAACACATGAGGAGAAATCAGCTGCTCTGGAAGAATTTTGATCAGTCAAATGCGAAGTGGGGCCTGAAACACTATAGAGGAATTTGGGATGTTTATGTCTCTTAGACTTCATGTATTTGGAAAACAACTGAGCTGTAAAGAGAATTTTGGTGCAGGAATAACAACAAATATGTAACAAGATACCATTTTGCGAGTGGGTGAACATAATTTTATTTGAAAAATTATGTATACTGATTCAACGTTTCAAAAATAAAAGATTTGTGGAAGATTATAATCTTATCTTGTGCTACCTGTCTACAACTATTCATCCATGCGTAGAAGAAGAATTGTAGAGAGCCATTCTGGTGTAGTGGTTAAGGCATAAGCTAGAAACCGGGAGACGGCAAGTTCTAATCCCAGTTTCCACGCGAAGCCAGCTGGGTGGCCTTGGGCCAGTCACTTTCTCTCAGCCAGAGGAAGCAGGAAATAGCAAACCACTTCCAAAATCTTGCCAAGAAAGAGTTGAGACTCACTCAAAGGCACCCTGCTTCCAAAAAATGAATGTGGGTATATAATTAGGATGGAAAACTAAGCATCCAGAGTTTATAAAGACATAAAGCTCTGCAATGGAAGAAGCTTGTCCCACCTGCTTGACACCTTTGACAGATGGGAAAGCCTTGGTGTGTTATTGTAGAAATGAACTACTGATCTAATCTTTTGATACTAGTTCTAATTTAATGGGTTTAATTCTGTAAGAAGCTAGTTTGGCAAAAGGAGAAAAATTATACTTTTCACCAGAAGTTACTGGGCTTCTAAGATTCCAGGAGATTTGTCCCAAGGAACTTTCACAGTATTATTTCAGCATTTTCAATGAATTCCATAACTGGTAAGTTAATGACTGAAACTAAAACCGAATGAATTAAAATTTCCAACACAGAGCAATAGCTCATAAACAACTAGTGTACGGGACAATTTTTGCTCAGTCTCCCACCTCCCCTTTATGGGGAAGGTGGTTGAGAAAGTGGTGGCGTTGCAGCTCCAGAGGGTCCTGGATGAAATGGATTATCTGGACCCCTTTCAATCAGGTTTCAGGCCCGGATATGGGACAGAAACAGCTTTGGTCGCACTTTTGCATGATCTCTGGTGGGAGCGGGATGGAGGCAGTGCATCCATCCTGGCTTTTCTTGACCTCTCAGTGGCTTTCGATACCATTGACCATGGTATTCTTTTGGGCCAGCTCAGGGAGTTGGGAGTGGGTGGCGTAATTCTGCGCTGGTTCACCTCCTTCCTCCAGGGCTGGTCCCAATCGGTGTTGATAGGGAGCAAGAGATCCAGCCTATGGCCCCTTCTTTGTGGGGTGCCGCCGGGCTTGGTACTCTCTCTGCTCCTTTTTAACATCTACGTGAAACCACTGGGCAAGGTCATCCGTCACCACAGAATGAGGTATCATCAATATGCTGATGATACTCAATTATACATCACCATTCCAGGTGAAGTAGTGATGCCATGACCACCCTTTCCAGGTCCCCGGGGGCTGTGGAGGCCTGGATGGGGAACAGGCTTCGGCTGAGCCCTGGTGAGATGGAGTGGCTGTGGATTAAGGGCTCCTTGGGATCTAGGAAATTGTCATCTTTAGTTCTGGATGGGGTCGCACTGCCCCAGACAGACTCAGTGTGTAACTTGGGGGTCCTCTTGGGCTCACAACTCCTGCTTGAAGAGCAGGTGGCAGTCGTGGCCAGGAGGGCCTTTGCTCAACTCCGTCTTGTGTGCCAGTTACGCCCTTTCCTGGACTGAGAAGCCCTTCAAATGGTCACTCATGCCCTAGTCATCTCCCATATAGATTACTGTAATGCACTCTACATGGGGCTACCCTTGAAGAGTATCCGGAAGCTACAACTGGTCCAGAATGCAGCCGCACAGGCAATCTTGGATGCCTCAAGGTCGGTACACGTAACACCTTTGCTGTGGAGCTGGACTGGGTTCCAGTTTGCTTCCGGGTCCAATTCAAGGTGTTGGTTATCACCTTTAAAGCCCTACATGGCATGGGGCCAGGTTACCTGAGGGACTGCTTCTTCCCCATTACATCAGCCCGTCCCACACGATCATGCAGAGAGGGCATGCTGCGGACCCTGTCTACAAGAAAATTTCATTTCGCGGGGTCCAGGAAGCAGGCCTTCTCTGCAGTAGCTCCCGCCCTCTGGAACATTCTTCCCCCGGAGATGAGACAAGCCCACTTGCTCCTGGACTTTTGAAAAAAAACTAAAAACCTGGTTCTGCCAGCATGCTTGGAGTGGGAAGGGTAATGGTTATTCCTGGCAATGGCTAGCCCTCTAGAATGGCCCTTTAGACTCACAGATTGATACAGAATTCCCCAGTCCACCTGGATTTTATCATATTTTATATTTTTATTGTTTATTTATATTTATATTTATTGTTTTATAACTGTATTGAATTTTAACTTTGTTTTATTGTAAACCACCCAGAGTCCCTCCTTTGGGGGGAGATGGGAGATGATAGAAATTTAATAAATGAATGAATGAATAAATAAATAAATAAATTGGAATTTCCCCTTCTTTTTTTATTCGATCCATCTTTCTTGCTTCTATTGCTTCCTGCTTGTCTGAAAACATTCATAACATTGCACATATGACTTACGATAAAAAAATCACAGCCCATACACTAGAATAACAATACTTTATACTATAATGGCATTATTATAATATACTGTTTTACCCAGCATAAATACATAGAGGTCTTAACCTTCAGAACTATGTTACACTAAGGTCAGGCCATATTTGGAGCAATGTGGTGGATTGCTGGCAGAGCAGATGTACTTACACTTCTCACTCTCTTGTCAGCTTTCTGTTTTAATTGTTCAACCTGAAAGAGATCAAGCAGCATTTTAGTGCAGCCAGTTTCTCAGGGCATTTACTTCACATTTAATTGTAGGCACCTGAAGGCAAAAGCAAGGGAAAATAGCATACCGTTAAACTGTATTGATGGCAGCCTTCTTTTACAGGCCATTCCAAGCCATCTCCGTCAGGGTTTCCAGACCATGTAAAGACTTGCCTGAAGTTATCCCATTTGCTCCCCAGGTCATAAGGAAATATAAAGATTTCTCTTGTTTGATAATACTGAATGCGGTCTTTGGCCTGCAAGGAATGTATGCAAATAATGTTGGCAAGATGAAAACTATCAATCACATGAATATATTAGATTTCTAACATGGAGCAACAAATGTTATACACTGTGCTGGCTCCTTACAACTCCTTACAAGTCTTTAATTATTTACTATATACTGACCTCTAGTGATGCAAAGACATCACATATTAAATCTATTTCAGGAATTATTTCTCACATTATTCTCTGAATGGATGTGGGCAATGTTCACTTCATGTTAGTGGTTGTGTCAGCCTTACCAGGTGGACCAGACAGGAAACATAACCAGATGAGCTAATTCTACTTTATTGTAAGGCTACATTGACAGAATATTGCAAGTCTGCAAGTACAATTCTCCCCGTCTCCTTTACACCTCAAGAAATTAGGGAGGGTCTCTTCTGAGCCTCTTGCTCTGCCCACTATCCAGCTGTGGGCTATGTTGTCTCTTATCTGACCATTCCCTAGGCAGCGTCTCTGGGCCCAGTCTCCCAAGGTCATTCCCACATACCATTATAGGTTGTTACAGTTCTTCACTAGAGGGTATGGGGAGACAGTTGTCTTTCTGATTTTCTACATGTGGAGAGACTTCACAAGTAAAAGTAGCCAGAAATGACTTTCATGCAAAACCACTGTTTGCTTAACCATGACTTACTGAATAAACTAAAACTGTATTTCCAAAATATACTAAACTATAAACGATGATTGTCATATAACAATGGCTGGATTAATTCAACACACTAAATCAGAATGAAGAAAATTACATAGTAGTTGTTTTAACTATGACCTTAGAGGCCATGTTCCATGTGGATAGATATAAACAGAGAAAAACACACTGTCCTAATTAAAAAAAAAATCTGACTTTCACATCTATCAGAGAGCTGTTTAATTGGCAAGAATATCTTCCATTAAGCCTCTCTCTCTTGTGAGTAGTTTCTTAAGATACAGAAGCTTAAATGAAGTTGAGATGCTACAATTGCCTCTCTCTCTTGTGAGTAGTTTCTTAAGATACAGAAGCTTAAATGAAGTTGAGATGCTACAATTGCCAAACATAAGATTATAAGTTTGAGAAATACAAAAGAACAGATTTATTGTGAGCCAAAAGAACTGAATAAAGAATTGTTCAATATGACCTACAAATAAATCCAACTTTTAAAAGGCAATGGTGATCACACCTGCTAGATTCTTCTCCTGTTTGAAAATCTTAGAAAATGTGTGAAAAGGCTGCATAAGGTCCTGGCTGCGCTTAAGTCACATAAACAGGAAACAGCACATGGTATTTTGCTGTTTAGCAACAACTACCACAGACTACTACCTCTGTGGCATAATATATATTTAAATATAGCATTAGAATAATTATATTTTACCTTTTCTTCAATCCATGATTCTATTGAAGTTTTATTCCTTAAGATGACTTTCATCTAAACAAATTACAAAGATTAACTCATGACTACAAATGCATCAAGTAAGGAAAGAGAAACTCATTCCACAGAAATTTTATTCAGAGCACTATATCAAAAAATTGGAGAACAGAAGACTAACAGTATTGTTTATAATCTGAATGACTGAAGCAATACACTGTAAAACTCTGAAAATAAATAAACAAGCAAACATCATTTTCTGGGCTCAGTACATTCTATGGGGTTTTGTTATATCCATTCCATCCATTCATTGTCCCATTTTTTTTTAATTCCTAAAATAGTTGAACCACCAACTACCAGAGTCTTGATATCTTAACATTGTGGAAGAAGGACAAATAAGCATAAATGCAACAACCCTACATTTCCTTAGGTCACACTAATGTTTATTTTTAAGTTTTGAGAGTAAAAATCCCAGGGAGGGATCTGGAAGGTTTGTTTTGAATTTGTAACAAACAACTCCCTCACTACCACCATTATTCTATTGCCCCATGCCTTTGGTTAAATTGTAAGCAATCTTAGGACTTCATTAATCTGTCCTGTTATTCATTATTGTGCAACTGAACTCTTGTTACATCTGAATCTAAGGCAGACCATCACTTCCTTCCTTCGTTACACCAGCAAAATCCTTCCTCCCATACTATTTCTTTCAGACATAAATCACCAATATCATGACTGTCTTCTGTCGTGCTGCTCAAATGAGAAGAAGCTACTACTAAGAAATCTTGGTGTAAGTTTTTGATTTTCCAGGACACCAGATTCAGAACTTCCATACATAATTCTCAAAATCTGTTCTAACTTAAGAGGATGATAAAGATTTTAAATGAAACAACAACTTTTCTCATTAGATATAATCTTGGAAAAAAATCAACAAGAAAAATAATTTAATGAGATATATGCTTACAGAGGCGAGAATAAATTTTGACCAACACTGGAAGAAAGATACAATTCCAACAATATCTGATTGGGAATTTAAACTTGAAGAATATGCAGCAATGGCAATACTAACAGAATATATACAAAATAGAAGTCTAATCAAATTTAGGTAAGAACGTTTCCCATACATACATTACACAGCATGGCAAATATAATCACTTACAGTCCAGCTTCTAAGGGAGCCTTAATATCTACAAATATTGTAAATTAGCAGAGGTATAAAAAGGGGAAGTTAGAAACTCAATAGTTTCTTTTCTTCTTTCTTGGTATTTTAATTCTTATTAAATTTGCTTTGCCTATCTACTTTTTCCTTTTATTAACAATACACACACACACACACACAGTCAGAGTATAGTAAGTAACGATACAACGGAGACCTTAATACTGAGTAATCAGCTCAAGACCGAAACCAAAAAATACTTGGATGCAATCTGCAGAGGTTTTTTCTTCTCTAACGTTGTACTTAATTCTGGATGAAAATGTCAAATAATCTTATTCTTGTAATATTGACATCCTAAATTGTAATTAATATTGATAGAATACTTATTTTTCCTTTCTCTATTTCCAATAATCTAAGTCATCTAAACAACAGAGTGTCAACAATCTTCAATTAATACTGTATATATATATATTATTGTTATCGAAATAATACAATATATTTACAAAAATGTAATAAAAAAGGGAAAAAAAGAGTCATTCTGTCATTTTACTACCTTACTAAATGTCTCCCTTTTTCTTAACATGTTCCCATCCCTTTGCTGAGATTTTCACTTAAAAATTGAGGGATAAATCTATAAAGAAGAGGGAAATCTGGTTCTACTGTGAATGCATGGAGTCCAGTCCACATGGCTTCCGTTGCTGCTTTATAAAGAAAGGCTACAATGGAGCAAAAAACATGGCAGCCAGTCAAGCACAGCCCACACGTGGCCATGAGAGTGGTGTTTTTTATACCAGAAGTGGGAGACCATTTGGGATCAAGAGTTGCACTCAAGTCTTATGGGGCATGTCAAAACTTGCAGTTAAAAAAAGAAGTGGGTGGCTCCAAAGGGAAGTGGTTAAGGATAGATTTGAAAAGAAAGTATATGAGGGCAAATATATTAAAGAAGCAGTTACAGATTACAAGAAGTACAGAAGGGCAGGAAAGTCTTAGCTGATAGGACAGCATTATCATACATGTAACACATCTACATTACGGTCATGTGAAGCAGTTTGATTAAATTATCACTTCAAATGCAAATTTCAAATCACTGAATTGACTCAAAGCATAGGTCAAAAGATGAACCATCAAACTTACTGTATGTGCATATTTGTAATTTTCTACACATATGCACTCACTTTCAGTGACTCAAAAAATAAAAAATGAATCTTGCTATAAATTTCAAAACTGAACCACAAATTCCAATGGGATCTTAGCTGATTTCTACATCTTAACTCCTTTCTCCTTCTCTCTCATACCTACGAACGCATATATACACGAAGACTTTGTTACTGATGAGTATTTGAAAGGGAAATAAAGCTATTTAAGTGATCAGATAGTTCTGAAGTTTAACTCTATACCCAGTTATCTTCCTCTTGTGTAAAGAAAGCATGTGTTTCCTCTATTGCACAATTGATCATCAGTAGAAATACTCCATCTCTGTTCCCTGCAGACCTCCCTAATCATAATTCTGTGTGGTCAAGATTATGAAGTATATTGTAGATATACTGGAAATTCAGCTTGCTGTCTGGATTTTTCAGCTATTAAAAAAAGAGCCCGGAAATAAGAGAAAACAATAAGATGCTATAAGACACTGAGAACTATTCCCACCCTTTAAGCACCAGAACAGCTCACAGCCCTGTATCTGACTCACTTGGATAACAAACAACATTCCAACAGCTAGAGAAGTCCCTAATGCAAGTCCCAAGGCAAATAAAGATGCAGCGAATGCAGACAACCCAAAAGGAATTATTGGGCGGGGATCCCTCCTGGCTGCACTCATATCAATTTTCACAGAACTCCAGCCAAAGGAAACCTATTAAAAGGAAACAAAAAAAGAGAAGTGATCTGGTAAATGGCCAGCTGAACAACACATTCAGTTCCTCAGCAAGAACATTCTAGTATATTGGCACAAGTTAAATCTTCAGCGTAAGTTGTTTCCACAAGACATGCCTAAGCCAAAAGTTATATCTTACCTGGAGGACATATTTGATTTATTGGAAACATGGTTTGTTAGACACGAATGGGTGACAGAGATACTACTGTGGATGTACCAGACTCATGGGTAATTCTGGGTTTAAAGCTAAGCATTCTGAAAGAAAGCAGTGAATTCAACATAAATTCTGTTTCTTTAATATACTACACTTTTTAATGGTTCCTAATTTTATAGGGTGCTTTAAACTGGAGAAATCAACTTAGTTGAATGACGTTATCCACAATCCATTATCAGTGACAGACGGGCAGATGCGAAATGTAGCCCAGAGTGCTATTTCTGAAGAAAAGTACTTTGCCTACCCTTTAAGGCATACTCTGCTTTAGATTAGGCACATGGAATATGTTGAAGCCACAACCTTCAAAAAAGTTCCAGGTTGTCAGTATCAAGACACTTAGCACACAAAAATGTTATTTAACCACAGCAAGTGTAAGACAGGGTAGAATTATGAAAGCTGTTCTTCCAAAGGTGAATTCATTCAATTTTGCGTATGTTTAAGAGAAGCAAAACAGTGTTTTCTTACCCTGTTATAAAGCTGAGTGTACATGGTCATCACAAA
Source organism: Candoia aspera (assembly GCF_035149785.1). Classification (NCBI taxonomy): domain Eukaryota; kingdom Metazoa; phylum Chordata; class Lepidosauria; order Squamata; family Candoiidae; genus Candoia; species Candoia aspera. Next base: position 54,728,545 of record NC_086158.1, read on the forward strand.
AATGAAAGCAGCATGGATACAGCCCAGAGGGGCTAGCAGAAGAAAGAGAGTAAAGGAGGCATGATTCTGAAATCCACAGCAGTTATTAATCCAAGGACAGTGGTGGTCCATCTTCATCACACACCTAAGAAGCAATTCAAGTTTAATACAAGCACAGTGACCATCAGTCCTTCCTACTCTCATTCATCAAATGTTTCTTGAAGCCTAAAACAAGCCTTAATTTCAGACAATATCAATACTTTCAGGAAAACTTATATTTATACATAAATGTAACATGAGAAATATGACATGAGCTTCTATTTTTAAGTTCCATAAAATATGTGAAATGGTTTAAGGGGGTTATTGTTATGTGATTAAACAGGTATCAATTGTACCCAATGAACAATATTTATCAGCAATAGTACCTGTTACATTTTCGGCAGTGATGTGAACGTGGTGCCTTGTAAGACTGGCATATTTTGCAGTATTGAAGATACATGCAGTTCTGAGAATTTTCCTAGAACACAAAGCAATATACATCTATATATCTATATACTACTAAAATTCTCATTGTGCTTTGTCTGTTTGAACCCTCAAGTTAGCCCACACAGTGCATTATACCACAACAATTTTTGAATCAACATACCAAAAATTTGCTAACTTAAAGAATGCATAAAAAATCCAGAACCCATTACTCCTGTGGAATTGAAATTTCTATAACGTTCAGACCAGTTTTATTTGCAAAGTTGTGGCCATTGCAGCTTCCATGCGGTCATGTGATCGTGATTTCTGACGCTCCCTGCCAGCTTCCCACAAGCAAAGTCAGTGAGGAAACCGGCAGAAAGTTGGAAGTCACTCCACTGCTATTTTGCCTGCCCATGGTCATTCTGTTTATTTGTTTAAGTAAGTAAATATTGACTTATTATTGAAATTCATTTGCCACTACAATTATTTTTCTATTTATGATATATACTCTTCTTAGATGATCACATGACTGTCCAGCATTGGGGTAAAAAAAAAAAAAAAATATGGTCAGCCTAAAATTTAATGTTCATTCTGGTCATATCAGACTGCACTACCTTTCTCTGAAAGGACGAACCAATGGGTCACAGGTTTCTATCTATCTATCTATCTATCTATCTATCTATCTATCTATCTATCTATCTATCTGTAACAAGTCACTGATCTGTAAAGCACTTTGTTTTTGTTGTGTTATCTTCTCTGGGTGTGTCTCCCTGAATAAACTTCCACCTATCTGGCAATTATTTGTAGAAAACCTTCAAATTGGTAAAAGAAACAAATATAATATTCACTTACGCACTAAAGCAGAATTTCAGTAACATATATAACAGAGTGTACCTGCTGCAGGAAGAAGCCTAATGCACAAGATAAAATTCAATGTAACTTGTAGACATTTGTTTATTTTAAATAAAGGGTGGTGGGCATTGATAAAGAATAATCTCACAATACTGTATGTATCACTTTGTTCAATGAGCCTTAAGCGCAAGCTGCCTTACTCACTAGAACTTTTTTTTTCCAGAAAGAAACCATTTTTAAAAAAAAAATCTTCCTGGATATAGAACTCTTGTCTGGCAGCTGTTGCATAGCTAGTGCTATCCAGTCAAGAGATGTACCTGGTAAGCAGCAGACTATTTTTAAATGACTTCTAAATTTGGCTTTAGATATGTAATGGCAATTTTATAATCTGCAAGTATCCACCAAAATATGTAGATTAATTTCCCACTGGCTCCCGTTTTGCCTTCATTCTGCAGATCCAAAAATAGGTTCCATAATCCCTTGTCTAACACAGAATCAGGAAGGTACGGAATGAGACTTTGGTGGGGCGGGGGGGTGAGGGAGAAATATACCATACTGTTATTTGCTTACTGGTTTCCATCCAATAGGAACATATCCAGGGCCAATGAACATAGCATTGAAGTAGTTGTAAAGAATCATAACAGTCCAATTGATGAGCATGATGAAATTAATACTTCCTCCTGTTGTATCCAAAGGCCAATACCACAAGACTGCATCAATGATAGCCATGGCAGAGCATATTGCTATTACACTAAGCGCTATGATTGGTCCCCAGTGGCATAGTCTTTTCAGTTCATAGAGATTTTCAAACCTAATAATTGAACAAAACATTCCCATTTTGCATTCAAGTTGATTCTTATTTTATGCAATTTCTTTCAGGTACACATTTCCATTTGTCGTAAGTTTTCATCTCTACTTGAATGGTTAGATGTCCAAACACTAATGTCCAAGTAGCTGGATTTAAGCCTTTCTTCAAATCTGAAAGAATCATCAGCTACAGGAGCTCTTCACATGAGTTTTCTTTTAAAACCTGAGCAAAAAAATACAGGAAGAAAATTTCCAACAGCAACTACTAAACAAACTCTTTTGATTAAAAACAGATTGACCTGATTGAGACATAAAAACTTGGAGCAACCGACCATGGTTCGTTGGCACAAAAATGGGCTATAGAGCACCCCACTCCCCATTTTGTCTTCCTGGAATGTGCCTAGCTCTGATCCTCATAAAATATTTATTTAAAAAACTTTTTCAGCTGATACCTGAACTGGTTCCAAGTTTGTTACAAGCCAGAATAACTGATAAATATAAACAAGACAATATCCTTCCTGTCCATTGTGGACCATCTGGTTGATTATTTTGTTTAGTGCAGGCAAATAACGCAAACAAAGTTTATTAAGTAAATACTGAAGAAATATTTTTTTAATGTCCCATTCAGTTCAAATACTTTCCAGGGAAGTATAAGTCCCTCATTCTGGGCAATATCCCAAGAACTAACTAAGAATTTAGACATGTTTTTTTTTCCTTAAAACATATGGCACATAGCAGGAGGAAGTCTCAAAAAGTGTTTGTGATACTGTGGTGAAGTTAGCTCTTCATGTGGGAAATTGCCTGGACTAGCAGAAGTTACTGTTTTTTTATCTATTCAGGCAATTTCAATTTTTTTTTTCCTGGAAAAAGTTGCGATAATGTGTCTATTGAGCATCTGAAAATGTGAAGAGCTTTCCACTACAAAAGTTTTTTGGTTTTCCACAAAGGAGAGAAGAACCTGGCAGTCTACCATTAACTATTAATAATGCAAGATTACAAAGTATTTATTTCAGTCTCTTTCACCTACAGATTAATACAGTGATATTCCAAGTAAGACCAAGGACAACAGGATATAACTTAGGGGCTCTCTGACACAAGTACTGCTGGGAGAAATAACTATTTGCTTTCTCCCTGGGGGTACTTGAACAATCCTGCTGTGGTCAACTGTACTTCAGCACTCATTCTAAAGGTGCAACTGAAAGCCACTCTGTGCTGGCCCATGACTGTAATAAAAATTTGCTTTGCTTTGCAAACCACTCCCCTTGCGGTTTCTCCACATTACCCGTGAAATTAATTTGTGCACGAACGCTTAAATAAGCAGTTAATTAAAACAACAGGAATCCCAGGGACTGAAATCCTCCTCCGCTTATTTATTCAGCAAAAGCATACCTGTGCTTCGAGCATCGCAATACAAATGATAGCACCGGATTTGTTTCCTCTGTTGAATTATTCCCTTCTATACATACGCCAAAGTACAAGGACGGTGCAACAGGCTATAGTTCAACAGGTAAAGCGGGTGCTATGTCTGCTCCTCTGTAGAGAAAAAGCGGCAGCTCCCGGACATCTGCCTACCTCTCGCAATTTCAAGGACAGAGAAACCAGAAACGAAAACAACAACAACAGCAACAACAAACCTATGGTACAAATTGGTGACTGCGAAAAGTCTGGAGGCAAAGTGAAAGCAAAGGCTGATCACGACACAGCCTCTCCTATCCCTCTTCCTACGCTTAGGAGGAGGAGGAAGAGGAGAAACTGCAATTCCTTTACTTCGAACGGAAAGATCCGATGTCTCTGCGGACCGCATTCAAGGCAGGACATCGCGGCTTACCAGCGACGGACTCCGGGCTGCTTTGTCCCAGCTTTTCCCCGCTGTCTTTTCTTCAGACAGAGCCAACAAGGGAGTCCCCGGACTCCAGCTTATTTGCCGCTCTTTCAGCGGCTGTGTGCTCTACTTCCCCGGGACACCTTCATAGAACCCGGACATGCAATCCTTCTGTTCCGCCCTGACTTCGGCATGCCCTCAATAGCCTGGCAAGTGCCCTGGGAAACACTTCCCCTATAGACAAGAACACATCGTGGATGAAAAGAGATTTCAATCCAAATCCGTCTACGGGGCGCAGAACTCTTTTTATTTTCTTAGTTAGCAGCGAAATGCGGACAGATGGTCGCCCTGCCTTTCCTATCCGTTCCCTTGCTCAAAAGATAAGATAAGCATAAAGAAACCCGGTAAGCGTCGGCGACCACACAGCACCAGTCGGGAAAAGGTGCGAGAAGTCTGTAGGATGGGGCAAATAGGATAGCGGAACCTTGGCTCGCGCAAGATGCACCCAGGAAGAAATTGTTAATAGGACTCAATCCGGAAATCTGGCTGTGACAGGAGGAGCGATAGCGGCTGAGTTGAGAGTTTGCTGTTTCGGCGTCTCGAGAAAGGGGATTTCTTCGTTTGCCTCCGTTTTACGGCGGGCTGTTTGGCCACTCAGGTCTAGTCTTTTCTCCCTGTTGCTGCTGTCATAATGTCCTCTGATTTCGAGGGCTACGAGCAAGACTTTTCGGTTCTTACCGCTGAGATCACGAGCCGCATCGGCAAAGTCCCCAAGTTGGTAGGAGGTGAGTGATGGCGGTGGTGGCGGCAGTGGCAGCCCCTTGCATCTCCCCAGTTGATATCGCTGCCCGCTGCCCACCTGTCCCGACCGTGGTCCTCTCGTGCCTTGATGATTTAGTTAGTATGGGGATGTAGGAAGAGCCGTGCTGGTCATACCAATGTTCTGTTTACCCCAGGATTCTGTTTTTCCCAGTCGAGGCGTATGGGATGCCCACAAGAAGGACGGTTACTCTCCTTCTCAGATGAGTGGGATGGCTTCCTGAGGTAGCCTTTTTTAGACTCAGTACAGATGCAACTTCTTGTTTGCCTTGCCCTGGCTTAGCTAAGGTTGCAGCTCCTTGTTTCTAATTGTTAGCCCTGTGAGATAGTCCAGACAAGAAGCACAACCAGGAATACTAACTCGATCTCTATTGTAAAATTACATTAACAGAATCTTACAAGTCTGAAAATATTCTACCCTCCTTTCTTTTTACTCTCAGGAAAACTAGGGAGGGTCCCTTTTAAAATGTTTCCCACATCCTATTTCCTTCTGTGTGCTGAGATATCTTTTACATGCTGGTTGTCCAGTCTGCGGCTGTCCCTCCTGTCTCCCAAGGTCATTCCCACATAGAGTTACACTAATTTGGTGATGTATTTCAGTAAGAACTTCTAAAAAATATTCACTATTACTTAACTTTGCCTTTTAGCTGCTGTTAGAAGCATATGTTGTTATGGAAAATCACTCATTGACCATTTTATATGGCTCCCTGAATCACAGACTAGCTAATCACAGTTTAGCATACCTCTCTTTATGTCATTAGTTTATAGTTCACAGTGGAATGCAACCTTCTCCCCAAAAATGGGTTAATTGAATAAACTGTGATTAAGGTAACCATGAGTAAGTGGATTGTGCAAACACAGCCATTATATATAGCACAGTCACATGGATTCCTGTTTAGAAAGCCTTGCCGAATTCAGTGATGTATACATCCAAACAGCATATGTAAAATCCTATGATTCAGTCTGATCTTAGGTAGTACAATAGCAGAACTGGATAGGGTGGTTTCTTGTGGAAGACTTTTAGGATTTTGAAATCACAACCCATGTGCCTCCCTTGAGTCAATGTATTTGTACAGCATTTGAGACAAAACATATATTGGTTGAAATGGTGTAGTGTAAGAGAAAAATGGGATTTAGACATGCTAGAAACCATTTTAGATGCCTTTTCAGTATCATTTTGACGTTTAAATTGCTTTGTTATTTTCTGTTCCAATTTCCCTTCATGATTAGAGTTTTACTTTGCACCCATAGAAATCTGTGCTTCAGAAATAAGAGCATAAGCTAAAAATTCAAGGTGAGCAACAGGCCACCATTGATTGCCTTGCCAAATGTGTAATAAACAGTTACCTAGTGCCAAACACAAACTATGTACCAACAGGAAAGATGCCCCTATTATGTCCTTAAACTAACTTTCAACTCTCTGGTGACTATATGGACTTGTCCACACAATTTTCTGGCAATAGTGTGTCCATGCAATCAACAGCATGGAAATGATTTGCCATTGCTTTCTTCTGGAATGTCTTTTAACTTCCTAGTCTAGTCTACAAGTGTGCAATTTTCTGTTGGTCTCCCACCAAATGCTAACTTAGCCCAATCCTGCTTAGCTTTCAAGTTCTGGCAAAATTGGCTAGGTTCCAATACTGCCAAATCATTACAATGACTCTGACAATAGAAATGTTGTTCAACTAAGCATCTATTATTTTGTTTTAGATGAGAAGAGGCAATTGGTTTCAAATGTGGAAAAGCAGCTGGAAGAGGCAAGAGAACTGGTAAGTTATGGAAATATTCAGTTGTTGATACTAGAGGAACTGAGATTGGGAAGAGTTTTTCTTGCATGTTTTGTAGAAGAACAATGTTAGTCTATGGTATCCCAAAATTAGGAGGAGTTTGGTAGCACCTTTTCAGACTAACACATTTTATTGAAAAACAAGCTTTCATGAGCTACAGCTCACTTTGTTGTAGTTTCTTAAAAACCCATTGTTTTTGTTAAACCTTCTGAGATAGATGAGATCTTCAGTTTCAGACCTTCAGATAGTTTCAGGCTATTTCAGAAGGTCTTAAAAAGCACATTTTTAAAAACACATTACAGTTGTTAATTAATAAGGTACTTGCAATCTATCTCATGTGTAATCTGCACCTGCCATTCCTTCCCCATGTATCATCCCAATTTAAATCCTGCATCACTTTGCACGCTGTGCATCTGATGAAGTGAGCTGTGGCTCATGAAAGCTTATACCATTAATAAAATGTGTTAGTCTGAAAAGATGCTACCAGACCCGTCCAGATTATTGCATGCCTTGGGAGCTGATAGCCAGAGTCAGCAAACAGGAGAACAAACAGGAATAGGAGTTGTTTGTGAGGGAATTGGTGAATTGTTTAAGGAGGGTTATTTGCATAATTGGGTAAGGCTATATCGTCTTTTTCTGACTAAGTGGGACATGTCTGCTTGCTTGCTGAGAACACAGTCTGAACTGGAGTGTCTTATAGATGCAGATGGCTCATTTATCAGGTGGTGAACTAGTGGATGGATTAGCATTCCTCAGCCAACAGCTTAATCTCAGCCAGCACTCTTTACTAAGAGAGCTTGTGACCTAGAGGGCAAACAGATGGTTTGTTGTTTACAATTTTTATAGATTGTTTGTTGTTTTACAACTGTTACAGATTGTGGCATTTGAGAGCTTGTGACCTAAAGGGCAAACAGTTACAGGGGGAATCTTGTGAGGGTAAAGCACAGTGACCTCTGTTTTCTGCAGATTAAGCATCAAGTTTAAATTAATAATTATGTGGGGAATTCAGGGCTTACTTTCTGTAAAAATATAACATAGGGGCTATTGTTTAGATCACACCATTTTTAAAGAAGAAGGAAACCAAGTTACCAATAACAACTAGAATGAAAGCAGTGAAGATGTGCTTTCTGGTATATTATATAAAGTGTAAGTTGTCTGACTTTCTGTCTGTTCGGCAAAGGTTGTGGCTTTATGTTCAGTGCAATAAACTCCTAGCTCTCAGGGATCAAGTCAGTTTCTTGGAACCTGAGGTTGCTGTATTGGGAATGCTTAGATAGCCAGAGAGATACCTAGAGAGTTCTTCTAGGATGTGGTAGTTTGTGCTACTCCCAGGAAGGTAGCTCCCTTGCTGTCAGAAAAAGCAAGGGTCTTGAAGAAGGAGGGTATTGTTTGGAGGGTGAGGGAGATGTTCTTGCAGAAGTGACAAAATCCTTGGTGATGAATCCACATCAGCTCATAGTCACTCATGCCTTAGTCACTTCTTATCTTGATTACTGCAATGCAGTCTGTATGGGGGCTGCCCTTGAAAAACATTTGGAAGCTTTAGCTGGTCCAGAATGTAGTGCAAGCAGCACTGGCTTCTAGTACGCTTCTTGGTATACTTCAAGGTGCTGGTTAGACCTTTAAAACTACATGGCACAGGATGGGCATGCTCTGAGTCCTTTTAGTGTAATAATGATGTCTTATGGGCTCCAGGAGATGTGCCTTCTCTGTTGCAGCACTGGCCCTGTGGAACAGCCTCTCTACAGAGATCCAGACAGTCCCAACCCTGTTAGGCTTCTGGAAGGCTTAAAAACCTGGCTTAACCCTCAGGCCTTAGGGCTGGGTTGTTAGTAGAGCCCAATGCAAATGAGTCTGCAATTGAAGATAATGTGCAAGATGCCTCAGCTTTTGTATTCTGTATTTATTATGTCTGTTTTTAATTGCATTTTAACTGCATTTATTGGTTTGTAATATTACATTCTCGGGTAGCCGGCTCAGGCCAACTCAGCCTTCCATCCTTCCATGGTCGGTAAAATGAGTACCCAGCTTGCTGGGGAAGGTGACGACTGGGGAAGGCAATGGCAAGCCACCCCGCTATAGTCTGCCAAGAAACCATTGCAAAAGTGTTGTCCCTCCAAAGGGTCAGACATGACTCGGTGCTTGCACAGGGGACCTTTCACAGAATTATTTGCTTAAGATAGGTGGCTATATAAATTCCCTATATAAATAAATTACTACAAGCCATGCTGATGGCTTAAAAAGGGGATCGACTAAATTAATGCAGAACAGAATAATCCTATCAAGGGCTATCAGTCTTGAAAACTCAGTTTTACCTCTTGGCTGGGGGCAATATGCTTCCAAATACTCATTGCAGGAGGACAGTGTTGAGAAAGGAAATAATCTCCCTCTCGTGTTTACAGCTCAAAGACATAATTGGCTGCTGTGAGAAACAAAATGCTATACTAAAATAAGCATGACCTGATGTAACAGGGTTATTCTCATGTTCTTACTCTACTCACATAATCACCAAGCCATATTATGTTTAGATTTAGCATTCTTGTCCAAATCAGTAAAAGGGTTTGGATTGTGCTCCATATCTCAATCTGTCTGAATGTCTCAATGTTATCATTGTTTCTTGCTTACCTCATCCAGATAAGGTTCCCTACATCAGGGAGTTTTCTGTGATTATTTGGTGTATCATTGTAAGTCTCAGATTCATAGTGGTGTTAATAATAGGTGTATTGTGCAAGTATATCATTAACTAATTCTAAGATGTTGCTTATCTTTATTAGGGATGGAGAACAGTGGTGGTTCATAGGTATGGGCAAGCTGGTGAGAATAAACAGAAATATATTATTTTTTAAAGGAAAGATATATGGATAGATATATTGATACCTTTTACAGTATGTGTTGCTTTGGCATCCACTTGCATATGCAGTTCTTTTGTTATCCTTTTTGCTACATTTTCCCTAATCAAGAGACACTTCTGAACTCTTATCTCTTGACTCCCCGCCCCTTTTATTTTCCACAAATTCTCTGTACTCAATTTTTCTACTTTTTTTTCTCTTCATACATTTTCTTTTTATGTGTGCTTGTCCTTTTATAAGCTTTATATTTTATTACGACAGTACGTAAGTCTGTCAGCATACATTTCTCTGTTAACTTTCTTGTTCTTCGTTGTGCATGTTCTGTATGCCACCATCTGGTTATTTTTCATAGGGTGCTCTGGCTTTGTTTTTCATGTTGGTGTCATCCTTTCATTTCTTTTAAACTGAATATACGAAGTGAACTTAGAACTTTGTCCCTTGTTAAAAATGTAAAATATAAACCATTATAGCACATAGTTCTTGTACCAGTTAGATCTGTATTCTGATATAAAGTTTTACATGGTAATTCATTAATGAAAACATAGCTATTTTTGTGTCAGCTGTTTAATAGAATCAGAGGTCTACAGTTTTTTTATAGTCTTTTAAAATTCATGGTTGTCAACAACCTGTCCTTCCACTTATCACTGGTATCACGTTTTGCCTCTATATAAAATTAGTGAAATTCCTTTGCTCCTTTTCTAGCACTGACAGAATAGGTGGGGTTTGCTTGCTAATTGAATTCTGCATGGCCTAAGAAGCCATTGTCAGCTTCTATTGTGCCCAAATGAGAAGTGCATTTACTTGGCTGTAAACCTAAGAATTTGGAGCAAGGCTGCATATATTCACTTGTTGGATTTCTAAAGTAGCCTGAGGCAAAATCAAGAATACTACTCCAAATATGAAGCTGAAGACCCTCTTGCTAGAGCCTTTGCTCTGTGTCTAGAAGAACATGATTCCATAGAGTCAAACTAATGAAATGCTTCCTTTTCCTGTCCTGTTTTGTACCATCAAGGTTGGCAGAAAAGCAGAGGTTTGTCTTGCTTAACAGAGAGAGATTGCTCAACAATAACAAAAATTTATTAATACTTGTATGATGTCTGATTCTCAATATCTCTGGGTGGCTCACAACAATAAAAAAAATTGTAATAAAATCAATCAAATCAATAAAGACTAAAAAATAAAGATAAAAGTTGATAAGTGGGATGAAGTGAGGGGTCTCACTGTCCCTTGCTGAAGGCCTGGTGAAGAGCCAGGTCTTTACAGCTCTTCTAAACAACAGCAGAGTGGGGACAATCCAGATCTCGGGGGGGGGGGCTTGTTCCAGAGGGCAGGCACTGCTACAGAGGAGGTGCACTTCTGGGATCCTGAGAGAGGACATTGTTTAATCGAAGGAACCTGGAGCATGCCAACCCTTGCAGGATCAAATCAGCCAGGCAGATGTTATAGGAAACAGGTGGTACCTCAAGTAACCAGGCCCTATGCCATTTAGGGCTTTATAGGTAATCAGTACCTTGAATTGCATCCAAAGGCAAACTGGCAACCAGTGCAGCTTGTGAAGCAGAGGTGTTACGTGGGCATACCAAGGCATGCCCATTGCTGCTTGCATTGCCGGATTCTGGACTTGTTGAAGCTTTCTGGTGGTCTTCAAGGCAGCCCCAAGTAGAGAGCATTTCAGTAGTTCAGCTGTAACGTGACAAGGACACAAGTGACTGTCTGAAGGGCCCTCCAATCATGATAATATCATGAATTGAAATCTAAGTGTAACTGAAGAGAATGAATGGATATGAAATATGTTCATATATGTGTGTGAATAGCTTGCTTTTTAAAATCTGTTGGTGGGTTCAAACATCACACAAAACCATAATGCAGTTTTAGATAAGTAAAGAGTATTTGTTTATAATTTATAAGCAAGGATCAGTATGGCTTTATCATAGTAAATGAAAAACAATAAAGTTTCATTACATTTTAGACAAGTAGAAGAGAGTTGTATGACAAGATAAACCACTCCAGCTTAATATAAACATGCATGCTGCTTTCATAGCTCTATATTACATGACTCCTTAATTAAAGTTAGTGTTTTTTCTAGATTAGGTGTGTATCTGAATATAAAGCACTCGCAACTTGTGGTTAGCATTAATTAGAATTTAAAACTGTGCTTGGTAATTATCCGCATAATGTGGCACTTCCATGGAGGGTGCAATATCTGGCAGCATAATTTGTAAGAGGTCCTTATGCAGAGCCTCCATGGCATTGCCACTGGCATAGCATTTATTCATATGACAGAGTACATATGGTGGAAGCTCTATAGGAAGCTACAGTGTAGATTCACAGCTTCATATAGAAGCTGCAATAGTTGAGTTCATGTATAACACTAAATCAAAACCGTTTAACTGCTGATCAAGTCATAGGCTATGCTTGAATGACACACTAAGCCCAAAACAAACAATTATGGTATCATTTTGTATGGGCCAAGTCCGTATACCAATATGCCACAATTCTTTGTTTTTAAAAGTAGTTCTTGATTATGTATAACTTGGTCATTTTTTTAGTTACTCCATAGAGTAAGTCTAAAGCAGTCACAATATATATTGTGTTTCATAAAACAAAATAAAATGCCAAATGAAACAACCATACCTTTACTCTTACATATTGTCAGACATCAATAGACAAATAGAGGTAAACCACGTTTACACTGTTGGCATTTCTTTGTTTTTTTGCACGGACCAAGCCACTAGGTTACCATGGTAATTGAGTACTTTCTTAAGTATTGGCAGGGTGAAGAGGTCGAACTTAATTGTCCTCAGTTTGGGTGTTAAAAAGCTGCATTGCCTGGGGGAGGAACCTGCCAGGACGTGTTTTAGTTTAGCTTTTGCAGCCTCTCTTCCCAGTCCTCTCTGAGCACGTGTGAATACACAGCTTGTAAACTATGTTTTTGTGCTTTCTGTAAATACATTTATTTTTATAGAAATGCCTGGTGTGTGATTTTTATGATCTCTTGGGCCAAACGCTTTCCAGCACACTCTGACATACACACCATTCAAAAGAGACTCTCTCAGTCCCAAAAGGGATTGGTCACCATAAATGGATGCAACAAAGGCAGAAAAGTACTGACACTTTGCCACCCTTACCTCCTCAGCAGCTCTAGCTTGTGCTTGTTGGGTTCACCCCTAGTAACCCTCCTGCAGCACCCTAGGCATCTCTTAACCTATTTCATCTTCCCGTAATGTTATGTAGGAATGATCTTGGAGGACTGGACAAAGAGACATTGCCAAGGGAATGGTCAGATAAGAGGGAGCATAGCCTGCAGCTGGATAGTAGGAGGGGCTTAGAAGAGACCCTCCATAGTTTCTTAGGCTGTAAAGGAGATGGGAGAAATATACTTTCAGACTTGCAAGATTCTGTTAATGTAGCTTTACAGTAAAGTAGAATTAGCTCATTTGATTGTGTTTCCTATGTGGTCTATCATGTAAGGCCGACACTCCCTCAGCATTTCTGTAAACCAAGGGAAGTCCTGGGATCCCTGGAGAAGAAAGGCCACATAGACACAATCTGGTCCAATGCCCCAGCTGCCCTTTCATTCCAAGGAGGTGACTAAGGTTTCAGCCAGACCATGCACCAGAACTTCAGGAAAAACATCAAGCTTCCTCTGGAACTCAACTGGGTTGATCAGGTGTCTGGGGCAGACCAGTTGAATAGGTCTAGCCTTCCTGTGGCAGTCTCATTTTGATGACATTTTCCCCCAACTCCAGATCATGTTGCCACTGCTCCAACAGGACAACCAGGTCCAAAGTGTGATCAACAGTATATGTCAGGCCCTCAATGGCCTGGGTCAGGTCCATGACTGCCATGTTGGCCATAAACTCTTTAGGCAACTCTGACTCCACTCCCAGGGAAGGCAAGTTGAAGTCCCTCAAGACCATAAGTCTTGGGAATTTCACTGCCAATCCAGCCACAGAATCAAGGATCTTGGGCAGGAAAGTTGCTGCCTAGCAGGGAGGCTGGTACAGCAACAACAATCCTATCTGATCCCCAGAGCCCAACTTAACAGCATCTTACACCCAGTCACCTTTGGAGCCATACCTATAGCTGCCACCAGGGTGCCTCAGATAACTATAGCAACTCCTCCACCCCTGCTTTGGTGTCTCAGCTGATGCCACACCCGGCCCCCCACCAGGCACATTTCTGAAAAGGCAACTCCTTCTTCCATGCCCAGCGAAGTCTTGGTAATACATGCCAGGCCAATCCTCTTATCCATGATTAAATCACAGATAAGGGAGGCCTTACTACAGACTGACTTGGCATTTAGAATCAGCAACCCAAAGCCTGGGCATTTGAAGGTTCAGTGACCAGGGCTTGAGGCTGAGCACAGGAGGTTGCAACCAACTCCAGGCTGATGTTTCCCAACAGTAGCTGTTTCATAAATAAAAGTTACAAGACTGTTAATAATTATGATCTAGCTCTTGGATTTCGTGAAGCTCATAGTAATGACATGTAAGCTCATAAGTGATGTGTTATTTTAGCTCTTAGATATCTGTTTTAAAGGGAGTGCATGTAGTGGGTTGATCTTCCATATAGAATTCCAGCTGGAGAAAATAATTTTTGAATGAAATATTTATTAATCTGAATTTTTGTATCATAAAGCAAATATGTGTTCCTTTGCAGCAACACTTAGAATATTTCAATATAGATGGATAGTTTTAACTGTAATAAAATCATTAAGCATAAATTATTATAAGCTTGAAATTCTGTTCTGTAAATTAAACAGAGTGAAGAAGTTAGTTTAAAAGTTAAATGTATTAATGCTTGCCAATTCTTTGGTTTCCTGTTAAACAACAATTTAATTGGCTTTTAGTTATTGATTATTTGAGTGGTTGGCTTTTAGTTATTGATTTTTCGAGTGGTTGTAGTTAAACGAATTTCAGATGTTCATTTGACAAGTCTTGAGCTATGTGTATGTAAAATCATTATAGAGCTAATTAAGCAAATACATTTTTCTGAGGGCTAACATGTGGAATTAACACAATCCCTCAGATGATATGGTTAGAAAATCTAGTAAAATAGTGATGCCATAGGAACTCATTCATTCGCTCCATCATAATATATACTCTATACATGCTAACACACAACTTCATGCTAAAAATGTCCATTTGTTGTCTATGTAACACAAACTGATCACTTGCTTAGATAAGATGAACACCAAAAATTCATGCATTAGAAATCAGCGAAAAAATGTGTCCATAGTCTACCAGAATGTGCCCATACTGACCATGGGATTAAACTGCTAAAAAAAAAAAAGACTTGAGACAGATTCCTCAATGAATAGCAGAACTGGAAATTGTCAGCAAATATGATTTTGATAAATTCATTTGGAACTAATTGGGACACTGGGTCTGTTATGTTATAGGTGTCGATAGAGCACACTCTGTGTTTGATGTAATGATGGGATATTACTGTGTATGCATATGGATGGCATAAAGTGTCTTGGAGTTACTAATAATCCTTGTATTTTATAATCTGATGGATTCACTTTTTTTTAATGAATGTCTATGCCTGTTTGTGTAGATTTGTTTGTGATTTGGTTCACATATCAAGTTAAACCATAGTGTGCTCAATGTGATTTTAGCTTAGCACACTGTGTGTAGCCAGCCATTGTGGTTTAAAAATTCTTGACTTGGTATGTAGTTGTGTGTCTTTATACTGTATACATAACTGTTTGAATTATATTTAAAATACACTATTCCTTGAATAATTTGCTTTTTAGATTCAAGTCAAGTTATGGTAGCTTTTTCATTTATCTTTCCCCTTCATATTTTTAAACATCAGTTGGAACAAATGGAACTTGAAGTGCGTGAAATCCCTTCACAGAGCCGAGCCATGTACAGCAGTAGAGTGAGGAGCTACAAGCAAGAAATGGAAAAGCTTGACACGGATTTTGTGAGTTAATTCATCTGTGTCATTTTGTGAGAGGATTCATAAAGTATTTGTTGTAGTCAGCTTCACTACGGTATCATCATTCTTTACTCTAATTAACATTTGATTGCTTGAAGTATGGTAGAAACACCAAAAATTACTACTCACTTAGTTATTTAATTAATTAAGTTAAATTATTTATTGAATTTTACTGTAAATCCATTTGGCCTAGAATCAAAAGTTTCCTCATACAAATGTAAATACAACCACGTGATTGTTTTTACACAGCTTGGCCATGCACACTGTTGTTAATAACTTAGATTTTGTCCATTGCGAGTTTTCTTGTACTATATCACCAGGTGTACAGTTTACAGAAATACTCCGCACCGTATATGAGCCAGTTACCCATTTCTATCTGCCTTATTTTAGGAAAATAAGAAGTGAACCATGCTTGTATATTGCTCGCTCCCCTGTGTTCTGCTTGATTCTTTTTAATGTAATACTTAGCATAATTATTCTTAATGGTATAATTAAGTGTAGCGTTCAAGAATCTGTTTTGGCTTATTTATTAGGTAATGAAAGATAATTTATATTTAAATTAACATTTCATATTTTTATAGACTATAGAATTAAATAAAAGCTGTTTCATCAAGCATTCAATAATTTTATTTGACTAAACATGTGTCGCTTTGGCTGCTGGAAATCGATCAGCTCTGTTCTTCAAGCTTTAAGTTAAGCTTCCTATTTCCCAAGCTTATGATTGCCTTCTCAAAATCCATTCCAGTTCTATCTGTTCCTTTTGTATTTGACATGAGTTTTCAGAGTCCTGATCTTGTATAAATATATTCTCCTTGGGATTTTATGGAAATGGCCCTTACATACTTGTAAACATCATGGAAAAGTCAGGATAGTGGTCCTTTATGCATGCAGTTTTCCAACTCCTCACATTTCTTAAGATGGATCCAGCAGCTGTTGCTTGTATCACTCCAGATTGTTTTGGAATACTGTGCTAATGAAGAAACTGACATAACACCGAGGCTGAAAAATGGCGTGGGATGTTACTCACTTGTACTACATTTAGGAGAGCAAAGCAACAGTGCTTTATAGAATGTCCATTCTTCATAACTTGTGATTGGCAACAGCATTTCAAGAGGATTCAGCTGCCAGTTCCAAATGTAATTTTAAAGTATAACAGCCAATAGCAATTCTAGATCTAAGCAAAATATAATTTTAAATAGTACAACTAATCATTTGAGTTACAAATAGCTTTTCTGGCTTGTTCCTGTATTATTCTGAAATATAAGTTACTTGTGAATAAGTGTAGAGATTTCTGTTATCCAAGAATGTGAGAAAAACTCAAAGCTGGGTTTCAGAAATGCAACTATGGCTTGCAATGTGATACATGAATGTGGTACAGGTAAACGGAGGCAGCCACAATGATGTGGAGACTATATATAAAAGGCCACAAGTTTGGAAACATCATAATTTATAAAAAAGATAAAGTTAAGTGGGAGAGGGCAAATAACATCTTGATTGTGTTCAAAAAGTGAATAGTAATACAGAATTGTTCTTGTAATATTAGAACTTAGAGTCACTCAAGCAAGCTGAACAAAGATATTTCCATCAGATTAAAGGAAGAACTTCTTTATACTGTGTGTGGCTCTAGAATTACTAGTGCATGATTTACTTATTAATTGGGATGGCTTTAGATATCATTATAGAGGACAAAGATATCAGTAGCTACTACTACAGTTTCAATGATAGTATGATGGGCATACAAACAGAGAACGATGGAGTCAAACTCATGGTCTGTTTATGTGCTTCCCATGGTAGACAACTTAAGCCTTGGCATAATCTAGCATGAATGATTTTATGTTTTTAATTTTGGATATTATCCTGTCTTTTGTTTGAGAAAGTCATTTTAGTAATTTCTATTATAAACCAAGATAACAAATTGATTAGATTCAGGAGAGTTCTGATTGTGTTAGTTTGTCATTTATCAATGCCTAGTTTGTACAGGTGGAAGGATTTCACATTCTAATATTTTTCCTAATTCAGATCTTCTGCCACTGTGCTTGATTGAAGTTTGATCCTAGGTGAGATAAAGCTCTGGTATTAGATTTTGTTATCTTTTACTTTTTTCTTGCACTTACCACAAGAGCCATTTACATAGAACAGTGTAACCTTTTTTTCTGGACTTGATTCACTATTCACTTTGTGTGTATGATTAAATATTCATACCAACAGTCTTGACCAATTATTGTCATGTAGTTCAATATTGTATAGTATGTCCCATACCTGTTTTCTAGATTTGCCTATGTATTCCAGGTTATACTGCAACAACAGCATGATGTGAAGGCCACAGTAATCACTCAAAGAAGTCATTTACTTAAGATAATTACATTTTATCATACTGGAAAGTAGCCAGTTATTCCAATGTCTATGCAATACAACTTACCATTTAAGTTACAAAATCACAAATGGGCATCAATAAGACAGAGTTTAGGAGATCTCTAATTGTACTTAAAAGCAACATATGACTTAGCAGCCATGTTGATTCTACAAAACAAAACAAGCATGGAAGAGGATACATTTGGCCATACATGTGTTTAGAAAACTGTATGAAAGCTTTATTATAAACTCTTAGATTCTGTATTGAAGGAATATATATTGAACTAATAATTCTATATTGAACTAATAATAAAAATGTATTGATACTATTTTGCCTTTTTTTTACTTTGTAGAAACTTTAATAAGTTGATACTGACAGAATTATCTGTGTTGTTTTACTGTTTTACTTCACTCAAATGTGAGTGAAGTTTATTCTAAGCACTTTTTAAAGTATCAGTTTTAAACAGCAAGAAAAGTTACAAATTCTTAGACACTGAATTTTCTGTATAGTTAGCTCCATCTCGTGGTCAACACAGAGTTGCAGTTTGTGATTATGTTGACAGACAAAATCTAATCTTAAAAGCAATATTGACAGACTGGAAATGCTCTGGTAATAGCAGTTCTTTCCCTCTTCTCCCCCCGCCCCAGATCCCCCTCTCCCTCTTCTCTCCCCCCCCCCCAAATCCTGTATTCCTGATCTTGAGAAGCTGGACATTTTAAGCAGTACTACACACACACTAACAAAGATTTGTGACTAATTGCAATTTTTTGTCAAGCTTTCTAAGTGTAACTTTAACTCTTTGCTGCTATCTAGATTTTTGTAGCCCAGATTTGTAGCCCTACATAATTAAGTAAGTTTGTGCATTTGTTTGCAAAAAAGAAAAAAAAGTCTTGTATTCTAGAGCTACAAAACCAGAGCTGCAAAAACGTCCCACCTATTAATATCCTATATATTGTTAAGGCATAAGCAATGTAAAGTTTGCATTTAGTAGTCATATTGAAATTATAAGCTTGTAACTTTAAAAGGCTATATGTGTCAGAATACATGTGTACCAGAGAGTAGTAGCCAGCCTGCAAATAGATGATGTGCACTGCTGCAAAAGGAAATTTACTTTGTAAATTCTAAGAAGCAATTAATGGTATAATGCTCTGCCATACTCTTTAAGTATATACTTTTAGTTTTAAAAAGTAAATAAAGGTATATTAGAAGGCTTTGGTGGAAGAAGAATTCAATATATTGATTGATGATGGTATTATCATTCCTGGTCTTTGTATAATTCTTTAAACAGATACATCTCACATACCAAAGAAAGAAAAGCTGAGATGGTCAAAGCAAGCCACTTTTGAAGATCCCTCATACAACCAGGGATGCATGTGTATGGCTTTGGTGCCCCATTAATTGAACAGGCTATCTTAGGGTCTGGAATCAGCAAGTGGACCAAAAGGCTCTTCATTTCTATCATATGGCATAACTACAGTGGAAAAAGTACAGATTCTGTTACTGTGGGTTGAGTACTGGAAAAATGATAGTTTCATAATAGAAGTTGAGGAAAAACATTCAGAGAGTATGCAAAAATGATTAATGCCCTATAATATAAAAGATCTGCAGTTAAAACTCCTGTTTGGTCTATTTAAAAACTTGTAGATTCCAATGGGACTTTCATTCAGTCTCTTTTCACTTGCATTGTCTAAAGTAAGGGCTTCTTAACTATCTAACGTGTTCCATCTGTTAAGGATTGAGAGATAGAGTCTTGTTTATTAAGTACACTGTTGGTGATAGTTCAACCAATAGTTCAAATTTTAATTGGGTGGTATTCCACAATGAAGTTGTGCTGTGGATGAACAGATTGTAAGAACAGTTAACTGTCTTTATTGTGTTGTGGTAAGAAGGCTTAAGTGGAGAATCCCTAACACAATTTCCTTCTGTTCAAGGGTTTTACTTGGTTAAACAGAGTCTGAGAAACAAGAAGAAACAAAAACTTTGCTCCTGGTAGTGCTCTAAGAAGAAAAGGTGAAGATGAGTGAACAGGAGTTTGTAGTTATATCAGACTTCACACCAGGCCTTGGAGTAAATCACAGGTCTCTATACATTTACCTCTTATCTCTTGGCAGAAGATTCCCAGATATGAGTCAGCTAGATTAGAAACTTTATTGAAGACAAGAATGAAACATTAAACACAACCAATGGGTTGTTTTTTTATGTAAGTATGTATGGCTTTTCTATTCTGCCAGTCATAAACTGACTTTTGGTGCCTCACAGTAATGGAACAAAACATAGTAATATCAAGGAATATGTAAGATAAATACATTAAAAAAGCTTTTTCAGGCCCCAAAAGCCCTTAGAAAAGCTGTCTTCTGGCTTTTTCTGGAAGGCAGATAATGTTGGAGACAAATGAATTTCTGATGTGAGGCCATTCCAAACAGCTGGTCCCATCATGGAAAAACTTTTTTTTTGATGGAACAACTCCCCTAACCTCTTGAAAATGGAGACAAACAACTGGTTTTTCCAGCACAACTGGAGTAGTTAGGCTGACTCAGGGACTGGGGAGATATGGTCCTGCATGTAAGTGCTTTACAAGTTAAAACCAGTACTTTAAATTCAACCAAGAAACTAATAGGAAGCTGGTGCAAATACTTCCCCCTCCCCTGCAAACAGATATAAAATGTGCCACCAGCAAGCACCCGTGATCATCCAGATTACTGTCTCTTGCACCCACTGAAGCTTTCAGGTGGCTTTTAAAAGTAGCGTCATGTAGAATGCATTGTAGTAGTCTTAATTGGATGGTGATGAGAACATGAGCTTTTGCAGTCAGGTCTTCATGTCCCAAATAAGGCTGCAACTGGTACACCAACTGAAGACCCCTCTGGCCATAGCCCTCAGATGCTGGTTTAGCAGGAGCCTAGAGGATCCCCAAATTGTGGACTTACTCCTTCAGGGGCAGTTCAGTCCCATCCAAGACAAAACGGGGGTATAGAGAAACTCCAATGTACAGACAATAACTCTGTATTACTAGAGTTCAGTTTAAAGTGCTATCTCCCATCCAGAACTTCACAGCATCCAGACACCAGAACAAGAAATCTCCATTGCAGGCCAAGATCACAATTTACAGTTGGCGATTACCATTGTATTGATAATACCAGACCCCATACAAATGGAATACCTCCCTAGCAGCTTCATATAGTTGTTGTCAAGGAAAGAGGCAAACAGACCTAAACACACCCTTCCTCATCACATACTATAAGCCAGTACGGATAAAAGAACAATCAACGAAGTAACGATGCCCCAATCAAGGCTGGTAAAACCAGTGACTACATATAAACAGCCAGCAAACTCCACTCTTCCATGCACTGATGATGTTACTTAGCCTGATTATGAAACATCTGAAGGAATAGAAATAGGCTTGGAGAACACTAAGAACCCAATAATTCAACCCTGAGTTACATGCTGTCTGTTCTCCACTATGGATATCAACTTCAACAGAATTTGATAAAGCTGTCCTTTACATACTGGTGGGCAAGCTAGTTAAGGGATAGACTGCATTACAATTAATAGCTGGCATACCATAGGATTCTTCAAATACTGGCACGAATTCCACCTAGAAGAAAACCTTTCTCATTCCAAAATGAAGGAATAAGGGATTTAAATTACAAGAAAGCAGATTCCAATTGAACGTTAGAAAATCTTCCTAACAGTAAGAGCAGTTTGACAGTGGGTCCAATTATCTATGGCAGTGTTTCTCAACTGTGGGAACTTTAAGATGTGTGGACTTCAACTCCCAGAAAAAGTGGTGGGAATGACTTATGGGAGCAACTTGCGATCTTCCCTGCTGGCTTCCCCATTGACTACTTGTGGGAAGCTGGCAAATGGTGATCACATGACTGCAGAATGCTGCAACCATCATAAGTGTGAGTCGGTTGCCAAGTGCACAAATCACAATCATGTGACAATGGGGGGTGCTGCGACGGCCAGATCTTTGAGGACTGGTCGTAAATACCACTTACTAAGTACCATTGTAACTTTGAACAGTGGCTGAACGAGTGGCTGTAACTTGTACCTGCACAGCTGAAGTGATGCATGTTGAACCTCTGTCCCTAAAACTAAACAAAAACTTTGGAAAGAAAAAAAAATGCAGTGTATGTCTAAGGTCACATACTGGGAATGGACTCTATCCATGACTCTGGAAGTCAATATGCATTTCATTAAGATAAAAGGTAATTGAATTAAATATAGAGGAAGTACCTTTGTTCTGTATATAGTAAATATGTTGTATCTGTGTATAAAACAAGCACACTTTTTCAGTATTACCAGTTTCTACATATTTTGAATTGTAATTGCTCTTCTTCCTCTATCCCTAACCTTTGCCTATTTTCCTCTCCTTATACCTTCTGATACGTTCTATTGTGTTTTCTTGTTATCCCTATCTTTATAGCCATTACTGAAGCTGGGAGAGTGCTTTCTTGATTCGCCTTTGAGATACAGACACCTGTTTGATCAAGTGGTTTTCCTCTGGCTACATTATTGCCTCTATAAACTGGTACAGAATCTCCCTGGTCCAGTGGAACTTTGATTCTGAACTTGTCCAAGCAATATATGAGCCCTGACTACAATCTTTCATGAGGTTCATCTCCATAGAAATTAAATAGGTTTACAGTGAAGGAACTGTTTTTAAGGACTACAGAAAAACTAAATTATTATTTTTTTAAATCTAGCTGCCCATCTAAAAATCTACTTCACTGTGACTTTCCTGCTCACTTTTGAAAATCAGTGAGTATCTGAGACTTAATATCAGTCTGTATAAAGGGTAACAAGAAAGAAGAACTTGTTTCCTCCTTTCATTGTGTCCCTGAATCCTACAAAACCCATCAGAATAGATGAATTAGTGCATGTGATATCAGAAGAATAGCGAAGTAATAAAAACAGGAAGTAAAAACTATCATTAAAAAAAAAAAAACTGATTCAAATGTGGACTGTGTATCCTAAGAAGAGACAAAATGTATTGTTAAAAGAGAAGATTTAATATTAAAATAATTACAAAACTATCTTTTTATCTTGGCTTTTTTTAATCTTAGCACTAGATGGCACTGTTTGTTTGCAAAGTGAGTTAAAGTGTTTGCAAAGTGAGCTTGGGTTTTTTGTGTGTGCGGTAGTAAATGAAATTATTATTTCATGAATAAAATATTTCTGGTGGGATTTGCATTTCTATATTGGCTGAAGATACTGTGTGGAATGTTTTATTAACCAGCCCAGTGCAACTGTCAGCCTATTAAAGAGATCCAATGGACCCTGTTTAGCTAAATAAACTAAGTAAATCCAATTCGTCAAATTGTGTTCCTGGCTGTTTATTTTCCATTCTTTTGATGTACAGTTTATTTTAAGTTAGAGCCACATAGATTTAAAAATTAATGGGAAAATAGAATTTGTGTTTAGAACATGAAGAGACTAATTGTCCCAGTAAAAAAAAAAAGAATAGCTTTTCTTATAAGATGAAGTTGTTTGCAGGAAATGAACTTCTATACCAAGCTGATTGTGTATCCTGTGCAATAAATTAGTTTAGAAAAGAAACAATTAACTTAAAAAAATCAGATATACCCCAAATATTCTGGAAATCACAATGTATACTTAAACATTGTTGCAAAACTTGTTATTTGAAAAAAATCCCCATCATACTTCGCAAAATAATGTTGTAGTTTACTTAAAAAATGTTAACATTGGAATTATTGAATCCATTCATAATCTTAAGAATATACTTACAAACATAGATGAAAATCTATACTTCGTTCTCACAACAATCCTGTGTATTACTATTCTCATTTTACTATAAGAACTTAAAAAAATAAAGTTTTCTTCTAGTGGAGTTGGTCTCCTAAAGGTTTCATGGGGATGTCCAGGTAGTTTCCTTGGCAATTTACTTGGAAATGATTTGCTATTACCTTCCTCTGGGATGATTTCCCTGTTCAGCCTACAGCCCTGGGATTCCCTGGTATGATCACACTTTAATCATTCCCATATTTAGGAATGCAGAACTCATATACTATACATCAGAATTGTTGCCAGCAAATTCAGCTTTCTATGTAGACAAGGAAAACTCACTTTGCTACTTATACAAGTGTGTAATCTATTAGCTTTTGGAGCTAACCAGTGAGGTTTAGAACTTACCTGTGCCATATGGCAAAGAGAATGATTTGGGGGGCATAATTAGTTCTGTAGTTTTTTATTCCATTTGAATATGAAATAATGCTGCTGGGTGTTTGTTTGTTTGTTTGTGAAGTTTGATTTGAAGCTTGAGGAGAAGGAAAGGGAGAGTCATGTCATCACTATTGCATTGTGCTTTTGACTCATATTCATTACTATTATTTCTCTAATTTAGTGTTGGTATTTTGGTGTCAATATGAACATGTTTGTTTAGATACCATAATCCCTGCCAGTGAGAGTTGATATAGTCATATGATGGAATTACTGAATCACATAGCCTATTGGACTGGAATGTGGTAAAAATCTTTCAGGGCAAAAGTTCACCTTTTGAAATAACAGTGGAGAGGAGCAAAGACATAACCTTTGTTTATATAAATTGGATCAATTTGTCTACCAATTCTGTGGCAAGACCTTTGCCTAATCCAGTTTCTGTTGGAACTAATACAATGCACTGTGGGAAATAATTTTGTGGGGCAAGGATAGAGCTAAAACTGCTCACTAAATTCATTCCCCCCCCCCACCATGGGCCCAGTTATAAAGTGATAATTTTATGACTGATGAGGAAGGGATTCTTTCTTGTTTGTTGTTACAATTCTTAATTGTGATAAGAATTTATTTGATCACATTATATGTCAATAGAAAGCATTGGACCTTTAGTTCTGCAGGACCTACTTTAAATTGTGTTTTGATAAAGTGTCACTTACTCTCTCTTGTTGAGTTAGCTTATTAACTGAAGATTTTGCTTTGCTGGTATCTTACTGAAGTGATGATCTGGGTAACAACCAAGGTGTGTGTGTGTATAGTTAAGTCAGCAAAATGAATTGAGAGAGAGAATGCACTTGTATTCAATTTACACTCTTGAACCACATTAGCATTGAATGCTTTCATAGACTAGAAGGTTTGGGGGAATGGGGGGAAATATATTTTATTAGAAATATACTCTACATTTGACTTCGGGGAATAAATGGTGAACTGAAGACAGCTCTGCCAAAAGCGAAGCCAATGACTGTGGCAGAATGAAGAGCCAGTGAGTAGGCTGGCTCTTTGTAATTCCTCTCTGGACAAGGAGAGGACTTGAGATTGCCCACATGTGTTCCATACAGTTGCTCCTCACAAGGAGACAGCAAGACAGTGGTTTCTGGCAGGTTTAGAGCTCTGGGAGATGAGGGAAAGCCATCTTCACTCATACCATGGTCAGCGCCTTTAAGGACACTAGGTTCACACTGTCTTTTCTAATCAGTGTTGGAAATTGCTTGTTAACTGCTTTTCAGCTATTAGGGAACTTTGGATTGACACGTTTTACAGCAATGGGTGAGTTTCCTTCAATCCGTAGTGAAAGAAGTTTTAAATACAAGTTTGACCTTTTTTTAATTTAATAAACAGCAAAAGGGTGATTAGAATGTTGATTTTGGAAAGTTACCAATGGACTAAGGATCCAGATGGATTTGAAATAAGATTTTGGAATTAATTATAAGAATTCTTCCCATGGGAAAATGCTTTTGTTTTGAATTCTTTTAAAAAAATGTTAGGATGGGATTTTGAAGGTTAGATACTAGAGAGAATCAGAATGAACTAAAGTTTACAATTAAAGGAGAAAAGCACCTAAATTTGACTTACTAATGCAGAATGGAGCAAAATATTTTAACATTGAATGTATTGAAGGATATTTTTGAACAATGGACCAGAAATTAATTTTAAGACAGTCTGCCATTATAGATAGACTTTGATTAAAAGATCCATAAGAACAATATGGAAAAAGATGCTACACTGGATATACAAATGAAACTGGGTGATGTTTTAATAATTAAAAGGGATATACAAATAACAAACCAAAAGAGAGATGTGGATAACTTTTCTATATTGAATTTACAAAAGAGACTTGTTAAAGCTTTGAAGAATTTTGTGAGATGAGATAAAGAAAAAATGAAAAGAAATGAAGTTCTAGGACATTATTTGAAGGGACTAAAGATCAAGATTGTTAAAAGTCAAAGGAAGGAATATAAAGTTGGTTTATTTGATCAGGGTTAAAATAGATATGTTGTTATCTCTGGTAACCCTTAATGGACTTTTGATGATCAGGACTGAACGACAAGGCTTTAAGGATTTGTTTATAGATAAGAGATGAGCTATGGAAAGAAGAGGTCATTTGTTGCATTTTAAGAGAAGGTGATAAGTTACTAAAATTATTTATACTTGTGATACAGGGGGAAGTCATTTCTTTATATATTTCTTTTCTTTTTCTTTACTGTATTCTTATTTTTTATTTCTTTTCTATTTTCCTTTTTTCTTTTCAGCACTTTTTCTTTTTTCTTTTTCTTTTTTAGTTTGTAGTTTTTTATCTTTTTAATTGTTATGTTTAATAAAATTACTATAAAAAAGGAAATACTCTACATTTGATCTTGCTGTTTCTACCTTGATTTTGTCTATCCACTTCGTATATGAATGTACTTGGTTTTCTTGTGAATGTACTTTAAAATCTGATTCTGAACAGTATACTGTCTGGCTTTTGTTGAATATAGTCATGTTCATTGTATTCTAAATGGGTTTAACATGAAAGATTCTGTTTTTAGTTAGACGTGTCCTTCATATTCTCAGTTTTAAACATAATCTGTAAAATTGTGATTTTAATATTATTATATTTGTGACATAGTGCCTTCTACCTAACACGTCCAGATACACCAGCAAAGCAGAAATAATGTGCTAGTATGCTGTTTTGCTCGTTCTGTACATTGGTTCTTTGAGATGGAAATTTATAACATATGCATTCTAATTAATTTACATGCTGTGTTTTCTGTACTTAGTTAGAATTGCATGCTATGCTACTATTTCTACTGGTACATTTGCATTAGTAATTGATCTTACGATTCTTATTATAGAGTATCTTCATAATTAAGTTCTGTTGTCCAGTGCATCCAGGAAAGCATACAATGGATTGCCCCGTTTTGTTTTATTAAACCATGCTTGTTAAATTAGAGTTAGAGACTGTGAATTCACTCAGGGCTAACCAGTTTCATGACTGAGTTAAAGTTAGAACAAAGTTAGATCATACCAAGGAAGAATTAGTTTCCTAAGTCCAACAATCCAAAATCTACAGTATATTGAGAGTTGTGAAAACTGAAATCCAATGTTATGCAAGCAATCTTCTGTTTACACAAAGGGGCTTTTCTCTTCTGTTTTCCGTCCTGTAGCTGTGGTTGTTCCCAAAACTTTTCCCAGTCATCCAGACTTAATTTTCAGATCACTAGTCTGTAGGAAAGAAGAATTTTTTTTTTCTCCATTGGTCAGTATCCCTTTTCAAATCTTTTTTGTTAGCCAGATATCACTAGATAGCATTCGGTACATTTAATAATTGGGATGTCCTCTCATACTGGTCTCAGTAGAGGTGTACACAAATTACACATGTACAATCTATAATTTATATAGGTTTTTCTGATGTCACTATATAATTACAACTTTTCTATAATTTCTTCTTCCCTCTATTGTACTAGGTTCTGTAAGCATTTGGATTACTAGTAACTATTCTCCCAAGGCAACCTTTGTCATGTAGTTTCATTTTATACAGAAATACAGCTGATCTACTTTTATTCAGCTAAGACTATCCTCACACAGTACATGTCAGTATTAGCGTGGGTGCTGTCATCATGCTAAACGCATATTTTTGGGAAATAGATTTTTGGGATTTGTGGGAAGTGTATTATTCTATGTTATATAAACCATCAATAGGGTAAACTACATGGGTGGAAGCTTATGCTTACATGGATATAAATGAAATGAATTATGGAGCAGTGATATCTAATACAGTGTATTTCAAAATAGTTTTTCTACATACATTTCAGTGTAAGCAGTATGAATTCATTGCTTATTACTTCTGAAATAAGCCTAGAAATGGGCTTATAATTTACAGTATATTTTCATTATTAAATAAGTTCTAACAAATTCATTGTTAAAAATCAATTCCCAAGCAGGGAACAAAATAACTATGAGTACATGTTATTTTGTACTCAACGTAATATCTGGCTTTATAATTGAAAATCAGATTTTGAAAACTAAAAAAAAAACCCTTTAATTTAAAGTTGCAATGGCAGCATGATGCATGAATGTGAGTGTAGTAACTGAAGACTATAGTAATATTGTTTATGAAAAAGGAGGAATTCCTCATTTTTAATGTGTTCAAGAATAGAGTGTATCTTTCAGTTTTGTTTTCAAAGGCATTTCTTATCTGACCGTTACCCTTTTCCTTGGTAACTGAAGTGTTAGGTTGTTCTTCAGTAACAGCCACCAAAAGAAAAACATGTAACATATCTATTGACAAGGAAACGTAGATAAATCTAATTTCATGTGGAAATTGCAGAATATTTTAATAACTTCTTGACATTTTCCTGTAGTCTTTATTTACCTTATCAATACTCCTGTTGACATATGACTGTCATCTCTTTAAATTAAGCTAAACCAATAAATTATACATGTTGTGTTTACACCTGATGAAAGCTGACGTTTTGGAGAAGTGTTAAAATATACTGACAGTTCTTCTTCGTAAGCTCCTTTGGTAAATATGTAGATGACATCTTTAGATATTGTTTGTATATGGGCTGATAGGCAGGAAGTCTTGACGTTGTAACAAATGCAAATGCCAGCCCCATAATTTAACATTCCTCTGTTGGAAGAGATGTTAGTTTTAAATTACATGCTTCAAAAACTTTTAAAAGTTTTTTTTAAGCTGTTATCACTGATTTTTCATGTGTACAGAAAATAGTGGAGAAACAAGAACAAATTTGCACTTAAGAGCATCTCTTTAGGACTCCTATTTAAATCACTGCATTGCTTCAGTATAACTCCCTCTCCATCTAATTCTGTTTATTTCTTATCTGAGAAATTATTTTGTATTTCATTCAGTGGATCTGTACTTCCTAGAAGTGTGTAGTTTAGAATTGCAAACAAGCAAGGGTCTCTCTCTCTCTCTCTCTCTTGCATGCTTACACCAGAAATCTTTGAGGATTGTGCTGGAGAAGTTTTCTGAACTAACTATAATTGCAAAATTATACTAAATGTTATAATGATCCATTAATTATGATCCTACTGTCATGATGTGTTGCTTGTAGGATAAATGCCGATTTTCCTATCTGTGTTGGGGATTAGTTTGAACCCTCTTATTTGCCAGATTTTATACCTATCCACTGTGTTAATACCCCAAATAATCAATGACTCAAATAAAATCTGTTGCCATATGTGCCTGTGCTGAAACAATAATGCCCCACTCTTAAATTACTGATAATAAATCTGCTTAGACCTATTCAAACCATCTAAGGAATGGCTTCCATAAGTTACCAAAGCAGATTAATCCAGGCTAAAATACATCCAGATGGCCAATAATATAATAGGTGTAGATACTACAGTAGTAGAATTTTCTATTAGGTGTAGTAAAAGATGACAGGAATTGCTTGTAGGCAATGGATGGAATTTCATGGAAGCAAATGAATGGGTAGGTGAAGGAGGAACAGAGTATTATGCTCACTACAGACAGAAAAGAGAAAATCCTTCTTCAATAGCTAGCAAAGAAAGGCAGTTCTCTGTCACTCCACCCTCCAGCAGGTTAGTGTAGTCTTTTGCTGGTTAATAATGTTTAGTGTATTATATGAAGGTTGATTTATTAACTATTGAAACTGTTACCAAACTGCTGTGAAAACAATTAAACCTAAGTCATGAATTTTCTTTCTTTTTTTAATTATATTTTTATTAAGCATTTTTAAGGAAAAGAAAGGAAAAAATGATAGACAAAAGAAAAAAAATGAAAATAAAGATAGAACACAACACAATGAGAATAAACAGAATTTACTAGCATCATAGAATAAAGTTAACTTTTTCAAAATTACATTAATTGGTTTTAAGTGACTATTATATCATTTTGAAAACTACAGGTCATTGTTAAAATCCAAGCAATATATAAATAGCACAGTAGTCAGCATAGTATAAATAATAAAATAAGATTAACAGTTAAATTGAATCCTACACAAGCTATTGAAGGTGTATTCTGATTTAATAGAGTCTACAGAGCTAGAATATTAAAACTTTA
Organism: Candoia aspera; assembly: GCF_035149785.1. NCBI lineage: Eukaryota > Metazoa > Chordata > Lepidosauria > Squamata > Candoiidae > Candoia > Candoia aspera. The sequence goes on from NC_086158.1 coordinate 54,758,489, forward strand.
TGTTAAAGAGGAACCCAAATTTCAGATTTGGTAAAAGCCTATATATAGAATTATAATCTAGAAATGGCTTCCAAGTTGAGTTAAATTTTATGTCAGATTTATTTTTGAAATAAAGTTATTTTGGACATTGTGGCATATAATTTAATTAGTCATTCTTTTGCAGAAGGAATTGTAAGTGCTTTCCAGGTAGGGAATGTAGAGTATCCTTGTAGCAGTTACTATGTGCAATGCTAGTTCAAGTATGCTTTGTGGGAATATAAAATTTAGTAATAATAAGGAATTAGCAGGTTGGAAAGGAAATTCAACTTGTAGAATTCGTTTCATTCTGCTATGAATCATTTTCCAAAATTGTTGAGCTTTACAACATTTCCAACAATTTTTAGTGAAGGAACAGTCCATTTTAGTGATCAGTATTGGAGTCATCCATTTAATCATGCAACCTTTAACTTGTTCAGTTTCTGAGTGATATTTATAAAAAGGTGAGCAAATGCTCCAAATTTTGTGTTATACAATTTTCAAAGTCAGTCTAATCTCAAAAGTGTTTCCCCCTTCTAGTACTATACTACTTATTTGAAGACATTGATACTGGTTAGGTAGTTCTGGCCATTAAATCTCAGTCATGAAGGTTCATTGCTGTATATAATAGCTGACAGTATTCTGTGACACTTAAGAGTGTTACATAAACTTTGCTTTGGGGAATAGACTAAAAATTTAAATGTTTTAAACAATGTAATGTCTTAGTCTTAATTCGGTTACATATATGTACTTAGCAAAATTTTACTATGCATGTGATTGAGGCCACATGTAATCTCCTGAACTTAGATTGAGATTCCTAATCACACTGCAAGCAGGTGGATGTTATTTACTTCCTGCTTTCTTGTCTGTTTGAAATTAATGACCAGAGTTCTGCTTCTGTAACAGTGATTTTGATTTTGCACAGTCTCTATTTGTGTGTATGGGGAGGCATGGTAGCTCAGTGGTTAAGATGCCAGGCTTGTCGACTGGAAGGTTGCACGTTTGGCGGTTCGAGACCCGAGTGCCACGTGATGGAGTGAGCTCCCACACTCGCCACAGATCTTGCCAACCTAGCAATTTGAAAGCATGCAAATGTGAGTAGATAAATAGGTACCGCTTCAGTGGGAAGATAACAGCGTTCCGTGACTATCATGCTGGGCACATGACCATGGAAGTGTCTTCGGACAACGCTGGCTCTTCGGCCATGAAATGGAGATGAGCACTGTCCCCTAGTGTTGGACACGACTAAACAGGAACCTTTTACCTTTACCGTTACCTTTACCTATTTGTGTGTATAGTTTATCATCTAGAGCCTATTACCTATTGTCACATGTAGGCTTTGGTTGAATTGGTATAACTGTATTTTTTATTTTTTACTGTTAAGTAGCTTTATAGATAGTACTGTTAATTGTATTAATGGGATAATTTAATAATATGATTCATTTTTATTATGTAAAGAAAATAATTTTGCCATTGGCTTTTGATTTCTTGTTACACAGTGTTTATTCACCTCAAAATTTGTTTCCTAAATGAAAAAGTTGCATTCAAACTTTGCAAGTATAAATACTAATTTACATTCAATTAAATTAGCATTAGTTCTTTTCAGCATTGTTACACAGTAGTACTGTTGTCTAATATTATTACTTGCTTTTATGAATTTGTTCTTTTTATTGGTTTCCAGTCTCAACTGCTACATTCCTTTATGGTCTGAGCATGGGTACGATACAAAGGAAAACTTTATAGCTTATCAAATTGCACAAGATACAGATCTAATAGAATTGTGTACGGAGAAAGTGCAAGTGGGATGGTTTAGGAGGATGAATAGGTGGAGCTACTGAAGAGAGAGAGACTCAGTGCTGCTGAGGTAGCTTTTCTATAAGAATCCTACAAATCACCCTAAAATATAAATAATCAAATTGGTTTCCAGTAATCTCATTCTAGAATCCCCTCTGTTTTTTACATCTGTTCAATTCATAAATTCAGGTTGTATGTACCTTTTGCCTGAGGTTTTGTCTTCTAATATTGTCCTATATAAATGTTTAATCAGTTCTATTTTTTTTAATAAAGTTGGTTTGTTTAGCTTTTTTTAATTGTTTGTTTCTCAGCAGAATATTTATTTACTTAAATGATAAGAGGTTTGCATTTCCATCAAACTACTTATTCACTGGGGAAATTTAAATGAAATTGTAAAATTTTTATCAAAAATACAAATAATAAATGGTTTAACTAGCTGTAGGCATCTTTAGGTGAAATGAGTAGGAAAGATTCTGTTAATTAGAAGCAATTTGTTATAAACCTAAGTCTTCTTTTTCATTTTCTAGATTAAACTCTGTTCCCAGCTGGATGCTTATAGGTGCAGGAAATATAATTGTGAGATGATTAATTGCAAAAAGACAGATAATTAGAGTTCATATAGTATGTCAGATACAGCTCAACCAAAAGCTTATTTGCCTGTTCAAAGAATAAGCTGAAATGGAAGTTGCATAGTACTGACTAGAGGATATTATGGAGGTAAATATTCACAGGTTGACTGCTGTTAACAGGATGAGTATTGCTGAATATGATATGTAAATTCCCTACCCTTTACTTTGGAGTTTAATTTCATTTGTTCTTTCTATGAATGACTGAAAGTAGTAACTGAAACCAGCCTTCTTAAAAGAAGAATGTTTGTGTGTGTGTTTGTGTGTGTAATGCTGCTGAAGTTTATATTCTGTATATTGTTATATATCTGCACAAGCTGTTATATACAGTATTAGCAACAGATCAATTTTAATTGTCTTTGGACTTGAGTATCCTAATACAATCTGCTTGATTTCCAAATAAAATAGCTTTCCTTATTTTGTACTTAATATATTTCATTTTCCCACCATGAATGTATTACATTTTTATTTCTTTGCCTTGGATGGTTTGCAGCTCTGCAAATAGCTTTGCTAATGCTGGCTCACTTGAAATCTCCTTCCAAAATATTTAATCATCAGATTGTAATGCTTAAATTACTTCTTGCGTTATGTAAATTGGCAGCTTCTGTTTAAATTGCTTCTTAGCTACTATAAAACCATCAAACTCTTTGGTGTGCTTGTAGATGTTGTATTTTGAGATGATGCTTTATGTTTTGGGATGTTATGAAATCTTTACCTTGCCCTTGTCCACCTGAGAAGTGCTCTGCCTTCATAAAGAGTTGCTAACCCCTGAAAACACTGGTTTACAAATTCAACTAATGACCCAAATACAGCTTGTTTTGTTGTGTATTAGTTGCATTAAAATAACACACTGTATTGTCATTAATGATATGCTCATTTTGATAATGGAGCTGCAGTCTCTTAGCATGCAGTCCTTGGGGAGATGCTGCATTTTTTTAAACTAAGTATTGTTCTGGCTCCTTTCCTTGATTGGCCCAGAAATAGCAATCAGCTGGGGAGCAGGATGACATGCCTCTTAGCAATCCCTTTTATCTTTGAGATGAGTATCAACATTGTATGCTTCCTAATGGAAGTGTAATTTAATGAAATCTATTGGGTAAACATACTTCAGATGTTCAAAGGAGGTGACAAAATTTTTGCTGGCAGCCAGGACCTGGCTGCTTTCCAGCTTGCCTTTAGCTACTATGCATATAGCATAGAGAGAGGCATTTAAAATAGAAATACAAAGTATTATTTCCATTGTTGTCCTCTCCACTCATACTTATTTCTCTTAATTTTATTGTTTTGTGATTTTTCTGGCCTAGTATCTTTTGACATGTAGCCATTCTGGTGAACTGATAGATGTATTTGGTAAAGTTTTTAATTTTTTTATTGTGATCAAAACCAAATACACACGGACAACACTGATTCATAATCTTGAATATTGCACTGAACTCAGGGGAAATTGCTGGTTTAAAAAGTGCTATATAGATCACAGAAGAGATGGGGAAGAAAAACTACATTGCCTTGAGTCACTTGTCCTGTTAAAGAGAGTAACTTTCTTTGTAGACTTATGAAATTAAATATCCTGAACTAAAGGTTAGGAAAGAACACTCCTTTCTTATCAGTAATAATTGTTGTTGCAGAACTATGTAGCTTATCACATTGATAAGTGCTTTAATTATCGTGTTTTCATTTACCAAGATGCTTGGTAAAAGAAGGCCAAAATCAACATCTTCATTTCTTCTTTTTACCCCATATGAGTAATATGAAAAACCCTCCAAGATCATAAAAAACCCTCCAAGATCAGAATATTGTCAGACAATACACAAGACATTAATATTGTCAGTTATATTGTGTTATATTGGCCAGATTAAGGATATTTTTACTTAGATGCTGAAAGATTGATAACTATATAGACATACGTAGTTGGCATATGTCTATATCTGCATATCAATTTATCAAATTTATATGACCACAGTCTCAAGACTCTTGATAGTTTACATTAATTAAGCAATTAAAATAAAACATCTGTGGTACAATTGAAATAAAGTTCAGCAACGTAACAGGGAACATGTTTGAATATGATCGATGTATGTATTAAATTTAGGGATTTCATCTTCTGATAGAAAAAAATGTAATGCTGTAGTTTTTTATTAAAAGCTTCCACACTCAACTATATCTGGAGCCTATATTAAAGACTAATGAATGGAAGGGCATGTTATATGACTGATCTTTTTGCTGTTTTAAATATTTATAATCTGATAGATTTTTGCATATGTCTGAGTTTCTCTTTCTGCTTGATTCTGCAAGGAAATCCTGTTTTAATATTTATTTCACTGAATTAGTTTGGCAATATAGTAGTACTTTTATAAATTAATTATTGTAATACCAAATATTACAATTATTTGTCTGAACAGAAGCTAAAATGGAAAAAATGTTTCATTTTAGTTTATTGTTGTTAAAAACAAAAAGCCTTAATAAATGACAACATACAGCTAGAACTATTTGATAGTTTGGGGTCAATGTTATGTCACACAAAAAATTGATTTGATCGATTGATTTAATTGATTATTGCATTTGCATTTGCATTCCAACTTTCCTGTAGGACGTTCGTAGCAGGGACATGACAGTAATCCATACCTATCTGGTTTAAGATCACCAGCAATCTTATCTGAAGGAACTTGGACCAGAATGGTCATTCTGGTCCAAGTTCAGAATGCTGCCTTTGCTATATCATAGAAGGGAAAGCAATAAAACAAAATACATTATATTGATAAAAATACAAATTGGCTTTATTAAAATATAGATTTGATTTTTAGCAATTGTTTACATATTTATCCTGTAATAAAAATAGACTAATAATATAGTCTTGTGTTTTAGGTAACACAACTGTAAACTTTTTCATTAATTTTTTTCCCCTAATAATTTGGAATAGCAGAGGTTTTCCGGGCTGTAGATATTCTTACTGCCATCACATAAATCTAATTATGTCTCTCCCCCCTCCATTTTGTCCTCCAAACAATAATACCAGAGTCATAGTCACTCTCTGATATGGGCGGTGACTGAATTTGAAATATAAATATAAATAAATAATAAATAACATACATAATTCTGATGCTGCTACAACAAGCTGTATACAGATCTTATTTATTTCCCTAAAACCAAATTGGGAAAAATTGCTAGACTTTAGGGAAATTCCACCAATTGTGCTGGTATGTTCCAGTGTTTCCACATCCCTTCCAACAATCCTTAGATATACTCCTCAATATCTGCAGTGTCTGATGATCAATAGTATCAGGGTGTACTGAAAGATCCCAGAAAATTCTTATGATAGCATTTCTCGTGTCTCTTTTAAGGCAAACAAAATCTGAAGTCAGACAAATGGATCTACATAAATCAGCCTATTTAGAGGTCCCACTGGCTTCTAAGATTTTTTACAATTGTATGTTTATGTATAATTGGCTTTTTAAAACACACTTGTAGCTGAAGGGCCCCCATTCTATTGAGAAAGGAATATTTGCAAATTGCAAATATCTCTGAGCATCTGTCAATGGAATCACCATCTCTTTATACACTGGGCGTAACTCTCACACATAAAGAGGGATTGACTCCCTGAACCTACGTAGTTACACCTCCTTGCTGGATTATAACAGCTATAATGGACAAGGCTCTAATAACTGAATAAACATTTTTTCCCATTTTCAGATTGTGAAACTGGTTTTATTAATTCTGATCAGAGATCACCTCCCTTAAACTCAACCAGATGGGGAAAAATGTGTATTTGGAGCAGTTGAGAGAGATTTTACCTTGAAGCTGCATCGTAAATTTATCACAATAGGCTTTTTAGTGATCCTCCAAATCTGTTTTAGGACTACTTTTGTCAAGCCTGGCCTTCACTTGAGGAAGTCCTGCTAGGTGGTTCATTGAGAGTGCAATAATGATGAAGTAAGCTCTTTCCACTGTCATCACAGCCATATGGTAGGCAAGATCATGCACTCTGATCTGCACAATTTGTACTACCGGTTCTATAGGCATATTGTGGTTTGTTTCAATGCTCAGTAAACCAAGGGACATTCTGGACTGCCCATAATGAGATAGGATGCTGTATCAAGATAGGGAAAGGAAACCCTCTATACACATAGTATTCAACGGAAAAAATGCTGTGCACTTAACAAAGAGGGAAGTGCTTACAGAGTGTTGTGCTGCAAAAGATTCTCTCTTAGTTCAAGGAATTCCAAGACTACAGTCACACTTCAAAAGAAAATAAGTAGTTTTAATTGATGAAAACTTATTCTTCCATCTGCAAAGAAGGACCCCAGGGTACTTTGCAAAGGGAGCTGCTTGAGCCTAGGACACTGCAGTGGAGCCTGTGATGAGTCCCAATGCCACATAATTTTGGGTAGAATGTTATAGGTTAATCATACCAAGTGTATGTACTGTATGCAAAACCACACTTCTTGCTTACTTCCATTATTTACAAGATATGATTACCCATCTAACAAATGCAGATTTTGTAATGCTGTTGTTAACGCTTGCTTACAATCACTCTAGAATCATCTCTTTTCCCTTTCCAGTCATGGACTGATCGCCAGTGAACTTTAGTTATTCATTAGTTCACGTTTGAGTGATAATTTGGAGCAATAGTGTGAAGGGGTCTTCTCACCATTCCACAATTAGATTAGTGCCTCAACAGAATTGCCAAATATTGAGCTAGAAACTCTCCCAGGAGCATTTGGGAATTACCTGCAAGAGACTAAGGATTCCCTTAGTCTCTTGCAGGTAATAGTTTTCATCTTTGCAGGGAGGTTAGACACATTCAGGAAGTGATTCATCCATATCAGGGAATGAGAAAGAAAGCAAGAATCTAGCAGTTTGATTTACCTTTTTGAAAGTTTCCCATGTGAAAGCAAAGTGTTCATTGACAATCTTGTGTTTTTATTCATTTTCTCTAATAAATCTTACTGATCAGTGAGGCTTGCTTCTTGGATTGCTTCAGAAATACAGATGTCATTTAGGTGGCAAATACCTGTGAACAGGTGATATTCTGTGTTTTGTGAGTGGCCTTTCACTGGCATGGCATCATTTTTGTTCTTCCTGTTTACAATCACTTTCAGATTCTGAAATCTACTGCAGGTGCTCCCCTGCCAATCATCTGGAGTATATCTAGGACATGTGCAAGCCTACATGGGATAGAGAATCTGTTCAACTGGGTGATACTGATTTCTTAATGATACTCATTAATACAACCCAATGTATTTACTTGAGAATGGCTTTCTTGGGCCTCAACAAGTAGCTTACCTACAGGGAAAAAATGGCTTCTGCATATTTGTATTTTAACTTCATCTGGAAAGTCATGTAGTGACTTTATACATAATTTTAGTAGCTGGAAGAGACATGAATGCAAGCCAGTTTAGAGGGACTTTGCACTAGTGTGTGTGCTCTTTTCATAAAGGACTTTATGAAACTCAAGATTCATATATTGCATTCTATTAAAATTATTTTTATGCATATATTTATATTACTTCTTCAACTGGCAGCATAATTCAAAGCCTTCCAAATGCAGTACAATTGCAATTAATTATATATCTGCTAGGTGTCAGCAAAGGTTCTTGTTAATGCAAGTGAAATTAATTGATGCATTCATAAAGTAAATTGCAGTTCCTAGATACATTTTGGTTTGGAAAAGGGAATTTTCTGGAATTTATTTCTAAGTTAATTCAGTAGGTAAACTTTTAATACCATCCTTAGAATAAAGTACTATCAAGTTCATTATGTACAAATATTCTGTTCTCATCTTTATTAGAATGATAGCAGATCCAAAATATATTCAATTTGGAGGGTGATTTTTCTCCCAAGAAAACATCTATAGGATTGCAACTAGAATACATATGGGACATGTGGCATGCCACTCAGTCACCTTTTAACTGGTAATTTATGTCAGACAGGTTAGTAGATAACACAAATATTATGATGATCACAAGCCTTTGGCCAAGGCTACTTTAGCCTGTTGCATGATATGATGGCAATTTACAGTGTCAGAAAAACTAAAATAAATCACCTACAGGGCCAAATACTGAACTGTTCTGCAGCTTTTCCATAAATAGTTGAACAAAGCTCATCAATTCACAGTTTTAGCTGTATTTGCTTCAGTTTAGCCATGCTGTTACATGTATTTGTGACTTCATACGTTTTGACTCTGATGTGAGCTGCTCTGGAAAGCTTTAGGGATGAAAAAATGTATGAATTATCTAATAATGTTCTGGTCATGTACATTATGTTTCCTTGTAGTGTACATGTTCCATTAGCTTATTTCAAAGTCACCCTTCCTAAGTTCTTTTCTTTTCTTTTCTTTTCTTTTCTTTGACACTTTATGCAAAATTATATGCAAAAAGAGAGAGAAAAGAAGACAAGAAAAAGGGAGAAAAATTTACAAAAACATGCTTCTCTTGTATTAGTCAAAACTGGTCTTCATATGTATTCATGTCATGTTATAGAGCTAAAATTATTACAATTTAAGTCAGTTTACTAATAACAGAAATTAATCTTATAAATTGATATATAGTCTGTTTTTTGTCTTTATTTAATAAAACAGAAAAAAATAGCACCCAGAAAAAGGGAAAAAAAGAAGGGAAAAATACATAATGGCTGAATTAAAATAAATTGATGTCTTTGAATTATGCTGGAAAAAAAAATCTTGTTAATACAGTATCTTGGACTGCAAGAAGAACAAATCAGTCAGTTCTAGATGGAGTAAGTCTAGATACTTGCTGGAAGCACTAATAATGAAGCTAAAGCTTAAATATATTGGACACATAATGTGAAAGTAAGGGTCTTTGGAGAAGAGGTTAACGCTTGGAAAAATCAAAGGCAATAAAAAAAGAAGCTGACAGCAGATAATATGGCTCAATAGTACAGTACTACTAATGATACCCACATGAATGTATAAGAACCTAAAGCAGAGTTACTGACAAACTAAGCAAAATGATGTCATAAAGAGTTGAACAACAGCAAAATGAATATGGATAAAAGGTTCTTATGAGATAAAGCCTTTGGCTGCACAGTTTTGCATATACAGTGCTATATATATATATATATAAAACACCCTCTCAAGGTAAGAATATACCTTTAAGGTTGGCACCATTAATCCAGTGACAGAATACACATTTAATTTACCATGAAGTGTCCTTCTGGGGACCAGACAATGAAGGCCTGCTTAATGAAGGGTGAAGGGCCCCAATCAGGAAAACAAAGAATTCCAACTGTGGCATAAGTTGAAGCAACGTTGTCTGAGATTGTAATGTTTAATATTAATAAAAGAATGTGCGGTTTATGAGCAAAGATCAAACATGCCTGAAGTAAATTCTTGTGACTAAAGTGGAATTTCTTCCTAAGGAAACACCAAGGAAATTCTTGGCCCTGCCTTCTTCCTTTCTTGACTTCCATGTTGGGTCTATTTTCCATTGACCAGAGGGATACTTCAAGGTAACGATGAAAGCCATGTCTTCTTTTTGCAGGTAGTCCCTGCAAAAAGAAGCTGTGGTAGCTGTCCTTTTCCTTATGACCCTAAAATACACTTTTTGTTGTCGTTAAAGCAAGTTTAGCATTCATATATTTAAAATACTTTTAACACTGAGACTGCAAAGATGGAATAGAGATAGTTGAATAAATAACAAATAGTTTGTAATTGTGAGAAAGCTTGTCCCTCTAGGTAATGTATTATATTTACTGCATGTGGACTTATCTTCCTCTATTTAGATGTATTCAAGTTCTTTACAGGGTTATTCTTCCCATTCACTAATAGTTCAAAACACTGAAGTACTCATAGAGCCTTGGGTGTGCAAGATCTAACCTGGTATCTATCTATAAAAAAGGGGAAAATTTCTACAGTGATTAGGGTATTCTTTTTTTTTAAAGAACTTTATTATTTTCCAAAGTATATTTAAAATACAAAATAGAAAAGATAGTAAAGATAAACAATAGAACTAAAGAAAAAAGAAACTATAAAAGTGCAAGTAGATAAAAAACAGAAACGAAAGGTGACTTCCGACTTCTTCCAATACAGATATATAAATATAAATTTGCAGACGTAATCTCTTACCATTAATTAAACCATAGTAACATTATTTCTATTAAAATAAACCATTTAATCACTAAAACCCAAGATTAAAGCTTCATTTTTTCTACCACAAGCAAGTACTCTAAAAGTGGTTGCTAAACATATAAATCCAGAAACAGAATGTTCTCTTATTAATGCTGTTAATTTAGCCATTTGAGCCAAATCCATTAATTTACCAATCCAATCTTCAACCGTAGGGATTTGTGGATCTTTCCATCATTGTGCATATAAAAGTCTTGCAGCTGTAATCATATATAAAAACAAAACTCCATATTGTTTCTCTAACTCCTTCTCCATCAAACCCAAGAGAAACAGTACTGGGTTTTTTTTGAGTGATTAGGGTATTCTTGAGCTAATAAAGAAGAATGAAACAGCCTCCATATGTTAAAATGCAGGATGGTGTGTTCCTTGCTGGGGTATATAATAGATCAAGAACTAGCCATCCTGGTTTCACTTGATAAATATAAATAGTTTGTTTTACGAAGTTAACATATCAATATTTCCCATGCTAATTTTTTGTTCCATCTGTTGTGTAGTTTCATCTTGTAGCATATCTGTCAGTTTAAAGAGCTTTTAGATTAAATATTTTCTCTTTATTTAATTTTTTTTCCAGACTGCTTGATATTTATAGAAAGTTTGTGTGTATTTTTGGCATTTACTTTTTTTATCCTCCCCCAAAAAAACATACTCACATTACATGTCCCCTGTGTAGAACCTTCTTTTTTTTCTTTTATTAAGAACTTTATTCAATTTCAACATATATAGTTACAATACAATGTAAAAATATAGAAAAGCAAGAAAAGATAGCTAAAGAACAAATACCATGTAGTAAATCCATTACACATTTTAAATTCATTGATATTTTCATTCTGACAGCTAGTTAGCTAAGGCCCTGCACAGCAAAATGAGATAATGTATATCCTCATTCCAGTCCTACATACATACCTACATACAGCACATACATATTGTATTAAAAACAGTAATTCCTTCCTGAGTCAGGTTGATTCCTGGTCATTCTACATGCACACTTTTCTTGGCAAAAATAGGAAGGAGTTTGCCATTAACTTCTTCTGAGATGTTTTCCAACTTTCAGATTAGTCAACAAACTTGGGATTCCTTGGTGCTCTCCCATTTGTAAAAACCAAGCCCAACTCAGCTAGGCTTCCAAACTCAAACAAGGATAAGCCAACTGTGGTCAGATGCTGAGATTGTACGCTAAGAAGGAAGGTCAGAGATGCTGTGGACTTCAATCACACTGATACTAAATAATGATAATAATTTCACATCTTTTTCCAATTATCAGTAATTTTGTGCTTTTTTTTTCTTGGAACATAGCAATGATAGATCTTAATATACAGAGATATTTTTGATTGTTTTTAAATTTGTGCCTATAGTTAAATCCAAATATTAACCATATTTTAAAAATAGAGAATCATACTGGGAAGCTGCTGCTTGTGCAGAATAAATACATCATTTTGCTTGTTTCCTTCTTTATTTAATTATAAATTTGGAAGTTTCATTTTTATATGTTTCTCAATATAAACAGAATGGTAGCAAACTTGTACTGCAGTTCAGTCTTGATAGGTATCTAATGTCACACTTTTCAGTCTCAGATAAAAGAGAACTGAATAAAAGATTGGAACATATTATGTCTGTTACATAAAATAAAGTATTTTAGCCTACAAATACAACATTTATTTATTTATCTATGTGGGTGTGTACAATCTGTTTGAAGTAATGGGAAAGTGCAAGGATTTCCATGGAGGCATGGCGAGCTAAACTTGTCTCCGTGGAGAGTAGAGAGGATGACTGCAGCAAAGAACGAAGAACTGGTGAGTAGACCGGTACTTTGGAACTTCTCCGGCAAGGAAAGGGTGGGATATTGCCTCATGTGCTCTGGATGGCTGCTCCCCATGAGGAAGCAGCAGGACAGTGGTCTCCTGTGGCTTTGAGTGCTGGTTGACAAAGGGATAAATCAACAAGCTCACAACCACAGCACTAAAGGACACTTAAGTTTGCTAACCTCATTTCTAACTACTTTCGGAAATTGCCTATCTAACCATCTTAAAGCTATTAGAGATCTTCAGAGCAACAAGTTTGAAAAGCCACATAGTGAGTCTATCTTCATTTCTGAACAAAAGAAAAAATTATTATAAGTTTAAGAAATTACAGAATTTGAAATAAACGGCAAAAAGCTAAATAAGATTTTGAACCAAGAAAGTTATAAATGAATTAAGGGTGCAGGCAAATTTGGAATATTGAAAATTTTATTATAAGATTTTGGAACTAACTATATAAAATAAACAGCTTTTCATGGGAACCAAAATTATTTTGTCTACTGTAAATCATAACACATATTAGAGACCTTATGATTTAAATTGGACACTAGAGGGGACTAAAGATTCTAGGCAAAAAGAAAAAAAATGCCTTTGGTTTTGATTAGGACTGGGATTTATAAAATGATGCAAAACACTATAACATTTGAAATATTAAAGGAGATTTTCCAAGAATGGGACCAGAAATTAGTATCAACCATATCAGTAATGATGTCTTCTTCTACGGATAGACTGTGTTTAAAGGATGTTAATGAAGGAATGACAGATGTGAAACAAATCTTGCTTATGCAGAAATATTGGATTAAAAAAAGGTGTAGCTTACAAGACAGAGAAGGCATTTAAAGTGGAAATACAAGAGAATGACCCAGATTAGGATTCTTTACTGGATATACAAAAGAAGCTGGGTGAAGTTTTAAAAATTAAAGGGGAAATACAAATGTTAAACCAAGAGAATGACTTTGATAATGTCTTTTTATTGGATACAAAAGAGCTTGTTAAAGCCTCAAAGAAACCTATGCAGTGGGACAAAGAAGAATTGAAGAGAGATCAAACCCTATGACAATATTTGAATGAATTAAAGATTAAGATTTTCATAAGTAAAAGAAAGGAATATAAAGTTGGTTTATTTGATCAAGGTTGAAATAAGACAATTTTTTATCATATCAAATCAAATTAAATTATGAAATTCTGGCAACCCTTTATGAACTTTTTGCTGACAGCTGGATTAAAAGTTGATTTGCTTATAGATAAGGGATAAATTATAGGAAGAAGAGATATCAATTTGTAACCTTACAGGGGGAAGAGCTATCGAAGTTGTTTTTACTTGTGATTAAGAATGGAAATCATTTGTTTATATATTTTCTTTTTTATTTCACTCTTTCCTTTTCCTTTGCTTTGCTTTTTCTTTCTTTGCACTTTTTAACTTTCTCTTTTTACTTGCCTTTCTCTGAGTTTAATTTGTATTACTGTAATTAAAATTGTCAATAAAAATTATATATAACTAATTATATATAACCTAGGGAAGGGCCTCAGTTCCATAACAGGTTAGAATCAATAACCTATGAAAAAATAGGAATGCCTGATTTCTATTATTTTTTTAAACACATAGAGTATGTTGATTGCTTTCTTCTGTCATTGTATCTTCACTAGTATTGATTTCACTAAACCAGATAAGTAAGTAGTTCCAATGTCCATTGGATATTTTGGTTGTCAGAAAAAAATATTTACTAAAGGATAACTTTACTGCATGACATAGGAAGGTGATATTTTGGCTTCATTAACATGTCCTTCTGTCTATATATGAATAAATTTATACATATTCCACATTTTACATATTTATGAATCCTGCCAGCTGAATTGCTGTACAACCATAAATAAAAAATCTCCTAAGATTGACCCAAGACTACTAGAAATCCAGCATTGTAGAACATCTACTGAGTTTGTGCCTTTATAATTTGTAAAATCAGTGTTCAGTCAAAGATAATGAGTTGTGATTAGTTGGTATGGGAACAAGTCTGATTTAAGGTAGTGTATTTCCTCCTCGTTTGCCTGAAGACCACAAGATCAGAAGCTTCAGATTAAACAGAGTTCAGGATTATGTCTCAATTCTAGCTAATCTTATCTATGGTTTATTGAAAGAAGCAGCTTTGTAAATCAAGGATTAAAGATGCCTTACTTCATAAACCTGCAATTAAACTAATAGCAGTCCTTTCAGGTTAGTTAGTTCATACAAGTCAGAAGAAAAGTGCTTGCTGTCTCTTACATTCTGCTGTTAGTTACTATGCTTTAATATATTTTAAAAGGACTCTTACTTCAGTGTATATTCTCAGTATTCCATAATTTTGCATCATATGCAGCTTTTTGCAGCCTCTGGAGCCTTTGTGGCTTTTGGCATTCTGCTCCCCTCAGATGTTGACCTTATGGACTTGGCTGTCCTGGGCCTTTTAGCTGTTTTATTGTGCTTGTTTGAAGGGTTGGTGGGGGGAGTGGGTAGAACCTGGGTTTGTTCCACTGGGGCTTGGACATGGCATAGGGCCTGGTTACTTGAGGGCCACCATAGTATCTGCGAGGCCAATTCAATCTTGCAGAGTTGGTGTGCTCTCGTTCCTTTAAATAAGGCCATGTATTGAACCTGGAAGTACTCCTTCTCTGTAGCAGTGCCTGCCTTCCCCCCGAGATCTGGATGGCCACTACCCTGTTATTGTTTAGAAGGATCTTGAAGATTTGCTATAAAAACTCTGTGGGGTGGCCCAAAGTCACCCCCTGTTCCTCTGTTGTTGAGAAAGGATCTGGACTTGGACTTCCCAAGTTCTAAGTCCAACACTTTAAATCATATTACCTGCTGCTATACTAATGTGAAATGGAGGTAGAAAATTGCTCCTTTAATATCATGTAGGCTATTAAATTATGAACATTGTATTAAACATAGGGAGATGAAGCTCCGAAAAGTTTTGTCATGTAATATAGGATATTTGATTGGTGTGAGTGTATGCATTAATTTTCAGAATTAACATAATAGCAATATGAATATAATAAAATATTCTGAATGCACAGTTCTGTGGATATTGATATTTCAAACTTTGGACCTGCATTTTATTCAGTGAAAAATGTTCTTGTGAAACATGTGGTAAGCATTTGTCTTTCTATGTGTCTTTATATATTGCTTTGCTTATATAGGTGGAAATCCCATCCCTTATTTTTAAACAGCAGACCTACAATTTGAACATGTGTTTACATTGGTAGGATTCATCTGTGTATCATCAAGATTGGTATTTTGTTTGGCATAGTGAAGCATAATCTAAAAATAAAAATCTGCTCTTATTTAAGTATACCCAGTTGGTTCTTCTACAAAAATGGTTTTTCTCACTAGCTCACCATGCAATGTACAGTGTAACAGCTAACAAAATTAAGAGTGAAACATCTTGATACCTGTAGCTTTTATGGGAACAGCCGTTTTTCTTTGTCAATGGTCCTGTTCACTCAGGGTAGGGCTGCCAATGGACAACTTTGGGAAAAGACCAATGTGATAATGAAAGATACATGTTCCATCTGGTATCTGCTTTTGGTTTCAAATGTATCGCTAATTTTCAAGGTTCCAATATTTTTAATAAACTTTAAGATGTGTTTCAAATAGACCTCTCTTATGGCACTCAGAGCTGAAAAGGAACAGTTTCATAGTTGTGACATAGCATTTTGCTCTATTGCTGTATATTGTACAGCAAATGTATTTAATATCATTGTTTATCAGTTCAGGATTAAAATTGATTGTGACATATCTCATTATACCTCTGGTTTCTATGTCAGTGACTTTGCAGTATAAAGACTGACGAGCATTGGGCAGAAGGTTTTGATCTACTGACTAAGGAGAGAAGGCTAGATTTTCCTGTTGCTAGTCTGGGGCTGACACTACATAGTCCATGGAAGAACAATGGCTGACCTGGAAGATATGCACAATACTGGGCAATTTGCTATAATTTGAAGTAGCATCAGGCCATAAAGTTCTAAGTTTATGCCTAAAGCAGTTCACTTAGGATATAAATGGTCACTAAGATTTACAATACCCCTCTTCAACTGAATTGTTTTGCATAATGCTAAGTATCACATCTAAACAAATAATTAAGGTTATATTAACATGTAAACACTTGTTTGGGAATAAGCCTTCCCAAATTCAGTGGATTTAATTCTTAGTAAATATGCTTGGATTTGATTTGTAAATAAACTGTTGGCATTTTCTTTCCAATCTGATATAATTCTGAATTTTAGAATGAATATAATCCTGATAATTGTAGATAACATAGCTACTTATTCCACCCAGAAAGAAGAAATTTCCCCAATCCCAAAGACATTCATTTTATCTAAAATTGTGTGTGCTAATTTATGTGTAAATGAAAAAAATAGAAACAATTCCTATATTTTCAACTGAAATACCATATAGTTGGTAAAATAGACCAAAATGACTTGCCTACATCCTTTTCTTGAGATTTAGATATAAACTGTTGATAAACTGCATCAAAACTGATATGTGGTCTGGTTTCAATTCCTGCTTTTTGCTTTTATTACAATAATGTCACACAGTTTATAGCTGATTTTAAAGTTGATTGTACTTCATTAAAATATAACAACAAGCAAGTATATGAATAATGCTTTTGCTACTGTATCTTTTTGTTATCTGTATGCTTTTTGAAAATAACTGCGAATTAAGGTGTTAGCATGCATGCACACATAAGTGTATATAGATAGCATATCTGTTTATAAAGTTGAGATATAATAGGAAAAAACTATGGCTCTGCTTTTGGCTGATTACTGAAAATATATTGAATTAAATTGAACTGGCTAGTTTTTGCCTGTCCTGAAACCACAGACTGCAAGCAAGTTATTTAAAGTATAAAATAAAAATTAAGTTGAAAATGAAGGGAAATATCAATCCTAAATTTTGTTATACAGATATTAGGGGCTGATTATTTGGGGCACCTTTTCCTGTCTAATTCTCATTTAGTCACTATGTGAAACTGGTCATGTCCCATAGTGATTGTTTCTCTTTCCAATGTTTTTTCCATTTTGAAGTTGTTGATGTAGCTCTATTGGCAATAATTTAACAAATACCCTATCTACCAGGTATGGAAAAAAGCTGCTTGTATTGTAATACCAATTTATTGCTTAATTCATATGCAACATAGCCTAGCACATGGAAAGTATTATAAATCTATTTACCATGTGGCTGGTCTGGTGATAACATTATATTACATTCCCAGGTGAAGTAATTTATGCAATTGCTTTTCCATGTAAGGCCCATGGAAATTAGTGATAGTCGAACTTCATTGTTATGCTTATATCATAGTTTAGCAGAATTCCTATAGTTGCGGCTACATGTACTGTGTTACACATGTAAAATTACACACTGGGGTGGTGCTGCAGATCACAGTTCTTAATTAGTTTAAGCTGAATTAATTCATTTCATTTCTAATTTATCAGTGTTTGCCTATGAATATATTCAGTTCAGTTGGGAAATGTTAAGACTTGGGTCAAGCAGACTGATTGTTTAAAGCTAAATTGCCAGACAGAACTGAGCAAATGTATCTGTTTGAGCAGGGCTTTAAAAGAATCAATATGCAAAAATTCCACTGCGTTACCGAATGATGTCTGTCTAGAATCAGACTGTTCCTTGGCATAAAGTCTTGATATTGGGAAACATTAGGGAAGATAATTCAATAGTCTCTGTTTCTTGTTGTGTATGTGTTTAAACTTATGAAATAATATAAGATGGATGTTATGATCTGTACATGTTATATTCTATGTATCATGACAAACAGAAGTAAGTTCCGTATTCAGGAGGTAAATGTGAATATGATTACAATATTCTTTGTATTGTTTAATATTGTTTGTATTGTATAAGCAATCATCATTTTTATCAAAGGTAGCTTTCTCTTCTGGTATTGTTTTGAGCCGCTCTAACTTAATAGTATAGGGTGGATGCAGGCATTTGTCAAAATATACTGTACATGGGCATCTGATATATTGCACATTTTCCTTATCGCTTAGCAAGGTGGCAACTGACCTTTTAAGTTACAAGTACACAGTGGTTCATCTTGTTTATTATAACCTCTCTCACCAAATTGTGGCTGACCATAAGTTTTTTATTTTATGGCTATATATGTTGAAATTACGAGCTTGGTGATCACAAAACTAGTCTGCCTGAAACTACAGCATTTTGTTAATGGACATTAAGCATACATCAGCTCTGATTATTACTCTGAGTATGGTAGCATAGCCAACCTCCTAAGCACTGTTGCAGAAAAGGATCAGGTTTAAAACATGTCTGAAATAATGCACGGTGATCCAATGTGGAGACATTTTCAATTGCATATGTATGTGCAAGCCAATTAACCATGATTTCAGTAACTTGTATAATAATTTTGTACTTTTTCATAAAGGTGCTATTTTATTGCCATTTATGGTGGAAAAAAAAATCATCCTATTTATGGCCTGCCATTTTTACAATCTTCAGCAAAGGATCGTTACCTTGTCGTGGTGCTGGAGCTTGAGCACCTCAATGATGCCATGAGCTAAACCGTGAAGGGCCACCCAAGACGGGAAGGTCATGACAGAGAGGTCAGACTAAATGCGATCCCTGGGGAAGGTAATGGCAACCCACCTCAGTATTCTTGCCGCGAAAACTAAATGGATCAGTACAACCAGAGATATGTCAGTATACCATCGGAAGATGAGACCCCCAGGTCGGAAGATGGTCAAAATGCTACTGGGGAGGAACAGAGGATGAGCTCAACTAGCCCCAGACGTGATGACGCAGCTAGCTCAAAGCCGAAAGGACGGCTAGCGGCCGACGGTGCTGGTGGTGAACGGCGAATCCGATGTTCTAAGGATCAACACACCATTGGAACCTGGAATGTAAGATCTATGAGCCAGGGCAAATTGGATGTGGTTATTGGTGAGATGTCAAGATTAAAGATAGACATTCTGGGCGTCAGTGAACTGAAATGGACTGGAATGGGCCACTTCACATCAAATGACCACCAGATCTACTACTGCGGACAAGAGGACCACAGAAGAAATGGAGTAGCCTTCATAATTAATAGTAAAGTGGCTAAAGCAGTGCTTGGATACAACCCAAAAAACGACAGAATGATCTCAATTCGAATTCAGGGCAAGCCATCTAACATCACAGTGATCCAAATATACGCCCCAACCACAAATGCTGAAGAAGCTGAAGTAGAGCAGTTCTATGAGGATCTGCAGCACCTACTGGACAACACGCCTAAAAGAGATGTTATTTTCATCACAGGAGACTGGAATGCTAAGGTGGGCAGTCAAATGACACCTCGAATTACAGGTAAGTATGGCCTGGGAGAACAAAACGAAGCAGGACACAGGCTGATAGAATTTTGCCAAGACAATTCACTCTGCATAACAAACACTCTCTTCCAACAACCTAAGAGACGGCTTTATACATGGACTTCACCAGATGGACAACACCGAAATCAGATTGATTACATCCTTTGCAGCCAAAGGTGGCGGACATCTGTACAGTCGGTAAAAACAAGGCCTGGAGCTGACTGTAGTTCAGATCACGAACTTCTTCTTGCACAATTTAGGATCAGACTAAAGAGATTAGGGAAGACCCACAGATCAGCTAGATATGAGCTCACTAATATTCCTAAGGAATATGCAGTGGAGGTGAAGAATCGATTTAAGGGACTGGACTTAGTAGATAGGGTCCCGGAAGAACTATGGACAGAAGTTGGCAGCATTGTTCAGGAGGCGGCAACAAAATACATCCCAAAGAAAGAGAAAACCAAGAAGGCAAAATGGCTGTCTGCTGAGACACTAGAAGTAGCCCAAGAAAGAAGGAAAGCAAAAGGCAACAGTGATAGGGGGAGATATGCCCAATTAAATGCAAAATTCCAGAGGTTAGCCAGAAGAGATAAGGAATTATTTTTAAACAAGCAATGCGCGGAAGTGGAAGAAGACAATAGAATAGGAAGGACAAGAGACCTCTTCCAGAAAATTAGAAACATTGGAGGTAAATTCCAGGCAAAAATGGGTATGATCAAAAACAAAGATGGCAAGAACCTAACAGAAGAAGAAGAGATCAAGAAAAGGTGGCAAGAATATACAGAAGACCTGTATAGGAAGGATAACAATATCGGGGATAGCTTTGACAGTGTGGTCGGTGAGCTAGAGCCAGACATCCTGAAGAGTGAGGTTGAGTGGGCCTTAAGAAGCATTGCTAATAACAAGGCAACAGGAGACGACGGCATCCCAGCTGAACTGTTCAAAATCTTGCAAGATGATGCTGTCAAGGTAATGCATGCTATATGCCAGCAAATTTGGAAAACACAAGAATGGCCATCAGACTGGAAAAAATCAACGTATATCCCCATACCAAAAAAGGGAAACACGAAAGAATGTTCAAACTATCGAACAGTGGCACTCATTTCACATGCCAGTAAGGTAATGCTCAAGATCCTGCAAGGTAGACTTCAGCAGTTCATGGAGCGAGAATTGCCAGATGTACAAGCTGGGTTTAGAAAAGGCAGAGGAACTAGAGACCAAATTGCCAATATCCGCTGGATAATGGAAAAAGCCAGGGAATTTCAGAAAAACATCTATTTCTGTTTTATTGACTATTCTAAAGCCTTTGACTGTGTGGACCATAACAAATTGTGGCAAGTTCTTAGTGGTATGGGGATACCAAGTCATCTTGTATGCTTCCTGAAGAATCTGTATAACGACCAAGTAGCAACAGTAAGAACAGACCACGGAACAACAGACTGGTTTAAGATTGGGAAAGGAGTACGGCAGGGCTGTATACTCTCACCCTACCTATTCAACTTGTATGCAGAACACATCATGCGACAAGCTGGCCTTGAGGAATCCAAGGCTGGAGTTAAAATCTCTGGAAGAAACATTAACAATCTCAGATATGCAGATGATACCACTTTGATGGCTGAAAGTGAAGAGGAACTGAGGAGCCTTATGATGAAGGTGAAAGAAGAAAGTGCAAAAGCTGGTTTGCAGCTAAACCTCAAAAAAACCAAGATTATGGCAACCAGCTTGATTGATAACTGGCAAATAGAGGGAGAAAATGTAGAAGCAGTGAAAGACTTTGTATTCCTAGGTGCAAAGATTACTGCAGATGCTGACTGCAGTCAGGAAATCAGAAGACGCTTAATCCTTGGAAGAAGAGCAATGACAAATCTCGATACAATAGTTAAGAGCAGAGACATCACACTGACAACAAAGGCCCGCATAGTTAAAGCAATGGTGTTCCCTGTAGTAACATATGGCTGTGAGAGCTGGACCATAAGGAAGGCTGAGCGAAGGAAGATCGATGCTTTTGAACTGTGGTGCTGGAGGAAAATTCTGAGAGTGCCTTGGACTGCAAGAAGATCCAACCAGTCCATCCTCCAGGAAATCAAGCCAGACTGCTCACTTGAGGGAATGATATTAAAGGCAAAACTGAAATACTTTGGCCACATCATGAGAAGACAGGACACCCTGGAGAAGATGCTGATGCTAGGGAGAGTGGAAGGCAAAAGGAAGAGGGGCCGACCAAGGGCAAGATGGATGGATGATATTCTAGAGGTGATGGACTCGTCCCTGGGGGAGCTGGGGGTGTTGACGACCGACAGGAAGCTCTGGCGTGGGCTGGTCCATGAAGTCACGAAGAGTCGGAAGCGACTAAACGAATAAACAACAACAAAATTTTTACAATAGGGAAAATGGTCCCACTTTTAAGCCAATCACTCCAAAAAAGAGCAATTTGACTAAACAACAACAACAACCCTTGTCTGCTTCAATCTAAGATCACCTCATTTAAAGGACAATTATTTGGAGGGGAAAAAAACCTTTCAGGAATCTAGACTTGATTGATTTGATTGTTTATGATGAAAGTTAGACGATCAGTGATAGATGCAAAACAAATAAGAGGATCTGAATGTGGGATAGATAATTATTTCATAGTGTCAGGATGGATCTTGGAAAAAAATAGACTTGAAAGAAATAAAAGACATTAATAATGCAAAAAGAAAGGAAGAGAACGCATGATTCATGTATGAAGAAGTATTAGAAGATACCTTAATCTCTTAATGGAAAGAGTGGAAAGTGGATGCAAGGAAAACTGATGTGTGTCTTGGAACAGAGCGAAAGTGACACAAGTGTGTAACATTATACAAATCTTGAAAAAGAATGTTTGGTAGAATGATGAAGTGAAAGAGAATATGGATAAGAAAAAAGTATATCAGGAATCAATAGTGCAAAAATGAGTATGAGAGAAAACTGTAATGTGTACATAGAGGAAATAAAAGTAAAAAGAGCAAAGAATAGTTAAGATTAAAAGTGACATAAAAATGCAAAATATTTTTAATGGAGCCTTCAACAGAGTAAATGGAATTAAAAATAAAATAGATGAAATTATTGGGGTGAAGCTAAAGTGAGGGAATCCTGGAAGAAGTTGTATGGTAATGATAGCAGTATTAGAATAATTGCTAGAAATGTTAATGTCCAAGAAAAAAATGAAAACTAAATAATCAGAGTTGTAAGACTGCAGGTACAGACGGCATAACTAGAGAAATGTTAAAATTTAGACGTGATTTGTTTATGGAGTGGCTGGATGACTTGTTTTAACATGAGTGAAGACATCTGTGCTTAATGATTGAAAGAATGCTGTTATTGTCCCTTTGTATAAAGGGAAAAGTAGAAAGGCAGCAAGATGAATGCAAAACTTTCCATGTGTGAAAGTGGGTGGATTAGTTTAATAACTATGTCTGAGAAAATGTGTAGAATTTGATTGAAAAGAATTGATTGAACAAAACTGGGGCAGTGTAGTTCATCTTTATGCCAGGCAGTTATGTGCAAAACAGATCTTTGCTCTTTAGCAAGTCACTAAGAAACATATGAATGTAAGAAGGAAAAGTTAATATGTTGTTGATTTGGAGAATGTACATGATAAAGTGAAGTTTGAATTGTAGAATTTTATGCAAATATGGAGTTGAAGGTTTGTTGATGACTACAATAAAGATATATATAATGGAAGGAAAGCATGAGTGAGAATAAATGGAATGGTTAACAAATGGTTCAACATCATCAGGAAATGGGACAAAGGGGTGTGATGACCCCTTGGTTTAATGTCAACTTGGTTTAATATATTTATGGATATATATATGAACAATGCTCATGGTGATATCAGAGTTGTGGTGATTGAGCACATGAATACGTGTGAACTTTTGCATGCAAACAGTGGCGACAGAGCTCAAATAATTTTGCAGCAAATGTTAAATGATGCAATGTGGCATAGGAAAAGTATTCAATGCCAAGGAGGTTGTATATTTGACAGGGAAAATGAAGTGAACATTGCAGGTATTATATAAATAACAAGAAAACATAGAGCTTGTAGATGAACTAATATATCTCCTAAAGTGAGAATGCTGGTAGAATGTAAGTGGATATTAGATAGCCACTTTCAAGCAATATATGCTTGTTGAAAGAGATTAAAATGGTTGTGTATAAGGGTATGTTTCTGTACACTTAGTTATTATAAGTGATAGCTGTTTATGTCAGGAGAAACAAGAAAGTAAGTTGAGTGCAATGGAATGAGCTACTTAAAAATTGTGTTTGTCAAAGAAGAAATAAGGTAAAAAACGAATGAGTAAATCAGTGTAGATTGTACAGTGAGTGAGAGTATGAAAGAAGTACATTAAGGTATTTGTTAATATAGGCAGAATAGATAACAGTGAATTGTGAAACAAATATATGGCAGAAGAATGAATGGGTCAAGAGGAGGGCGAGGATTTCTATGACATGTCTGGAACCTTTATTTGAATTTATAAGTACGTTAAAACATGTTTTAGAGTAATCTGGTGAGAATTAGATGCTTTTTATTTTGCCTGAAAAGTCATATTTTGTCTTTTTAAAGGTGTTATGTCATATTTCTGTTTAATTTTGTAACAAACGTCATATTTTGGTCATTGGCAACCCTCCTGATAAGCCAGCAAGTTCAAGCCAGCAAAGAAAGTGAGAATTTGCCTGTTGTTTTTTTTTCTTTTTCTTATTTGCTTCCCAAGTCAGGGAGGTGTATGTATGTGTGGGAGAGAGAGACAGAGAGAGGTGGGAACAAAGGCTTCTCCCCTGATCTGGCCTGAAAAAAAATGGTGAAAATTTGCCTGTTTTGTTTTCTTTTTCTTATTTGCTCCCCAATTCAGGGGTGTGTGTGAGGGAGGGAGGGAAAGGGAAAAGGCTTCTCCCCTGACCAGGTCTGAAAAAAATGTGAGAATTTGCCTGTTTTTTCTTTTTCTTATTTGCTCCCCAACTCAGGGCTCTCAGGTGGTGGAGTCACGTGAGAGCTGCAATCTGATTTCAACATGCCTAAAAGTAGATGTTCAGCAAGTGTGAAATTACTGCTTCTTGTTCAAGAATTTGGAGACCAGATTTTCAGTAGCGGTGATATTTTGTTTTATAAATTGTGTGAAGTTAAGGTATCAGCCCAAAAGCATTTTAATATTCAACAACATTGTTACATTGCAAAACACAAGAGTTGTTAAGCAGGATTTACGTTCACTGAGAACAGGCAACGTCTCCTTTTCGAGAGAGCTTCTTCTTCAATTGCAGGTTCATCAAATACCCAGTCAGAATTTTGTAAGGATCTCTGTATAATGATGGTTACTTCAGATATCCCCTTAAGGAAATTAGGTAGTGGTAGCCTCAGGCATTTTTTGGAGAAGTACACCAGTCACCAGATTCCAAATGAATCAACTGTAAGGAAAAATTACATTTCTGCCTGCTATGAAGATTTGTTAGGAAAGATAAGATCTGCTGTTGACAACAATAAGATATGGGTTTCAATAGATGAAACAAGTGATGTAAATGGAAGATATGTAGCCAATGTTATTATTGGCACTCTGAAACATGACAAGCCTGGTGAAGTATTTCTTCTAACATATGAAACTCTACAAAAAGTAAACAATTCCACTATTGCTATGCTCTTTGACGATTCTATGAAACTACTCTGGCCAGATGGTGTAAAAAGGGGAAATATCTTTCTCTTTGTAACAGATGCTGCTCCATACATGACTAAAGCAGCCAAGGGACTTCAACTTCTTTATCCAAAAATGATCCATATCACATGCCTTGCACATGGTTTACACAGAGTGGCCGAAGAGATTCGAAGTAACTATCCTGATGTAGATAAGATAATTTCAAGCCAGAATTTTCTCCAGATGAGTTTGCTTTTTTCAAATTTGTTCCTATAACCTCTTGTGATGTCGAACGGAGTTTCTTTAGATACAAGAACATACTGGTGGACAACAGAAGGAGTTCTGAGTTTGATAACCTCAAGATGCACTTGGTCATCCAATGTGATTCTGCTGTTAATGAAAACTAATCCAGGGATGACCATTTTACCCTCAAAATGTTCATTTGATTCCTTCAATACTAGCACTTCTGCACTGGAAGTGAAGAATAATAAACCTTTTAATTTGTGTGTGTATGTGTAAGCACAGATTTTTAAAAAATTGGGTGCTAATTTCAGAAAAATTGTTAAGTCATATTTTTGCTTTAAAAGTCATATTTTTGGTTTAATTGGTCATATTTAAATAGTTTTAAGGTAATAAATACTTGCATATTTCTAACATTTTTAGGTCATATAAATCCTCGCCCTAGTGATGACTATGGAAATTATGGTTCAATGGAATTGATGAGCTTTTTAGAAAAAGGCAGATGAGAAGTTTAAAAAGAAATGGGGGATCAAGGATTTTTACAAGGCTAGAAAGGTATGGAAAGTATAGTGAATGATGCTGGTTAATAGAATTAGTTAGGTTTACTTTTATTTTCACCTATCCCTAATATTTAATTTCTTTTGTATTACTTATTATTTTCTGCATTTTGTGTAACATTGCTCACAAATTTATGAAATGTGGCCATACCACCAGTACCACTATGTCTCATACCTAAGAGGAATCAATACATTATTGATATCTAAAATTTAGCATTCTGAATTGTCCACAAATGTTTTAAATTTAGATTTTTGATCAATAATTGAATGGCTAATAACTATTAGATTAGCCTTAACTATTAGATTATACTTTATTGGTGGAACATGGTCATGCAATATCACATCTGAAAATGAATGAGGTGCTACATAGCTACATGCTATATGTTACATAGATTGTTTTCTGAAAAATGGTGTTATTGCTGTAGGAAATTGAACTGTGTTTCTGTGAATTTCAAAAGCAGGAAAGACTTCTCTCTGGAAAACAGTGAAGAATTTCTCATATCTTCAAGATGGTTCTGTTCACATGGTTGGGATTTCAGTTCACAGTTCAGGACAATTGGTTGTAGGATTCCTGCTCATCTTGGTGGTATCATCAACTCATTTCTCAGTACCATTTTTTAAAAGATGCTACATTCTTATAAACATTGCTGTTTAGCTGCACAAAATCGTACCTTTTGCCTAGTAATATTGAGTTCCGTGTGCATAGCATCGTGTACATATGTAAGATGCAGTGCCAGGAAAAAACAAAAACTTGTTACAAAGAGCCCTTTATTGGGCATATTCTGTATATAGGAACTATTAAACTCATATTGAGCTTCTCAGAAAAAGGATTGGATTTGAGGCTCTGGAAAACTCCTGTCTCTTCTAGAAACATACATATAAAGTAGCAGTAGACAGTGATAACTGACAACTAAGACTAAAATTGTTGACAATTTCTTGATTTGCCTGGTTAGCTTATGTATAGAAGTCATTAACTATTTATAAAATGCATTATGAATTGAGTTCCTTCAAACTGTTGTAGTATGTGTGACATTTTCTAGCACAACCTATCATGTTTGCATTTGCTACAGTGCAAATGTATACTCAATAAAGATTGGCAAAGTTGAGAGCCTAAAGCACTTATATTCTTTTATTCTGGTTACATTAACTTTCTCTTGCCATCCCTAATGACATTCAGCTTCATAAAAAGTTCTTAGTAAGATTATTAGAGTTATTATTTTAAAGAGAAATGAGACTACTGTGTTGATATTTTAGATAGATGCTAAGAGAACAAATAGGCACTTCAGTTCAAAGACTTGATCTTCTCTGTGATCAATTCATTTTGGAATGGAATTATGATCAAAAGTAGTACCAAATTATTTATTGATGAATATTGTACAGTTGCTTCTAATTGTAGGCAAAAAGCTTAGTAGTTTTATAAAGCTTCTTTTATTATTGAGAATGTGACAATTAAAGGCCTGTGACAATACACATTAGCTGTGGTAAGAATGATGTAGGAATATTGAACTAAATAGTTGTACAATGAAATCTAAATATAAGGCACACTTCTAGCATAGCATGCTGTGTCCTATTCGTATTATATACTTTCAAACAGATGCTATTTTATAGAACCAGATCTAAGTTTTAAAACCTGTATGGTAGGAATGGGCATTTTTTTCCAGTCAAGAACTTCATTCCTCATGGATAGCCTATTGACGACTGCCTGATGAGTATAGCTAAAGCAATCAGGAGAAAGGGAGAGTCAAAATCAGATGAATCCACCAATTTGTCTCTGATGTTTTCTCTTTTCTTTCTGGTTATCTCTTCTGTCCCATCCAAATATTAGGCTGCAAGGAAAGGGCAGTTAACTCTTTCTAGAATGCTTACCTGATCTTCAATGTTGAGGTTTTGAAATTACAATGAGAACTAGTGAATTTAGTTTGATCGGTCCAAGATCACCAGTTGCCTGCCCAGACTCTAAACAGACAAGTTTCATATGATATCGAACGTATTATTGCATACCTTTTGCATTCATGGAAGAGTAATTATTCGTTGCATTTCTAGTGTGTATTTAGAAGATACACACAGGTGACAGTATTTTTATTTGCCACAGATTCTTATGATACATGCAGGAAATGTTGGAGAAAAGGAAAACAGAATAAGCCTAGCATGAATGAATATATTCTCCAATCCTCTCCATAACAATAAAAGTTCTTCTATGTACTTGGATGTACTAAGTAATAAGTATACAGTATGTTGCTGGTATAAATGTATTTAGACTATCCGTTTATATAGCCAATGATAATGTATTCTGCCTGAAGTAGCTTTTAGTGTAATTTCAAATTCTTTATAGTGAAAATAAGAGATATGGGACCTGGGATGATTTTTTTTTTGTGCCAAACACAAATAATATTACTGAATTACAACATCATCCCTTTTCTGATGATAATTTAAGGAAGGGGAGATATGCTGGCAGTAATTTATATTAGTCTAATCATTATGGTCAGAATCAAATTTATGTCAGTCACCTATCCATGGTATTAAAAAAAGAGTGACAGTGTAAGAGTTTGGCTATATACTACAGTCATCACATTAAAAATAACCATGAATAGGACAGATTGGAGAGGGATGCACATTAATGCATAAGGAAGTAAGAATTAGCTGCTTCTCTTAATCCTTCTCATCTCTATTTTAACAATCATTTCTCTTCTCAGCTACTGCATGAAAAATAAAATAAGCAACATGTTTCACATATTCTTCTCCACCCGTTGCTGTCTGTAGGGATGCTTTAAAATGCTTTAAAACAGAAACCTGCATACAATATATGTATCTTATTTTTGTTCTATCAGTATAGCATGTTATAGAACTGGGACTGGATAGAAGAAGTCACAGGATTTTAAACCATCACCATATGATGTCTTCTAGGGAGGAGTATTGGGCATGCTCATGCTTGTGCTCTGGGGCTAAGGAGACCATTCTGAATGGCTGGATTATTTGGGGTGGTTGATGTAGGCCTGAAAGAATATGTAGTTTAGCAGAAGGCAGACTTGGGGTAAGTTATGGTTGACTGTTGAATTGCTGGAATTACATCATTACTTACTGAATCTGTAGGGAGCTATTTGACCAAGGGGGGTTAAACTGTTCGGCATTAGCACTATAAAGTAGCAAACCTTACATAGGAAAGAAGGATTGGATCATGACTAACATGCACTTGTAACTTCATTCTTTTTCTGATATATATCAAACACAAAATAGAGTATTATCATAATTGAGCATTCTATGCCAATTTGTTGGCTTTTTGGCAAAAAAGAGAAAAACAAAACCAATCTCCATATGATACTCTTGCATACTGCAGTCTCCCATTGTGATGAAATGAATAATTTAAACAGGGACTCTGATACCAGAGCTTCTTTAAAGG
Organism: Candoia aspera; assembly: GCF_035149785.1. Classification (NCBI taxonomy): domain Eukaryota; kingdom Metazoa; phylum Chordata; class Lepidosauria; order Squamata; family Candoiidae; genus Candoia; species Candoia aspera. The sequence continues at coordinate 54,788,040 of NC_086158.1, forward strand.
TTCCCTTTTCCTTTAATGCTGTGGAGATTATTTTCACTTTGTTAATGTGAGACTGCTCTTCCTGAGATATACGCATAATAAATAGTAGCAGTAGTGGTGGTAGTAGTAGTAGTAGTGGCTTAGTATATATTTTGTATCAAGTAGCAGTTGTGGAATACTGAAAAAGGTAATGATTTTTTTTTAAAAGAATCGAAAATATTTTGTATCTTACATCTGAGTGAAATGAGGGATTTGAGTTAACTAGGGATATATTTGGTATTTGGTTTCTCTGTTTGCCAGTTTGTAATATCTTAATCTTTTGAGACTGATGGGTCCATTTCACATTTTAATAAAATGTAGTCAAAATAAGTTAATTGAGTGTTTGGCAGTTCACAAAATGGCTGCTAAATTGGCGTGACCTTAGGCAGAAAATTGCATTTTCTAGAAGGCAAATTAGCATTGTTGCTTATTGCCATCCTCTATCTATTCCCACCCTCACTAACAAATTATCAATCCTTAGCTTTCCTTTGCCTTTTTTCTGAATAAGTGGACACCTTTATAAACAAAATACTGGGCTGTAGCTACTCATCATTTTTATTTTATGAGAATAAGAATGCCTAGGGGGCACATATGAAATTCAGGGGCATTCCTGGAAATAACAATGATTCTGGAGACTGTTGCTTTGCTTAGTTTATGCTAGCTTTCTATTATATTCAATTAAAAATAAAATATGCTTTCAAAATAAGGTTGGTCAGGGCATCACCCTCATGCATCTTTTATGCATTGAACAAAACCAAAACTAATTCCCTATATATATTCATTATTATCAATTATGTTAGTGAAGCTTATAGTGGGCTTAAGAAAGGAAATTATGTATTTGAATTAGTATGCTTTCTAAATACCTATATAGTCTTTGTTAAGATATAGAGACATGAGTTCAGTACAGAATCTTGAGGTGAATTCTGCGGACCTTACCTAATTGATGGAGATTGCCCATCCAGCCTTCTATCATCAATCCTTTTGTGACCATGAAAGCAATCGATATCCATTTCTGTTGTCTTCAAGTTTGTTTACAAACCATTGGTATATAATTCAAAAGAACATAAGCAAAATCCAAAATTAATATAACTATCCAAAAGGAAACCAGTAACACAGTTGACCATGCATATGACCATGCATTGCATTTTGAGCACCACATTTTTCTCCCTAAATATGTCCACAGTTGTCTAATTCTTCCTATTTTAAAGCCACAGAAATTTGCTTGAAAGTCTTCTGTTATCATTCTTCATTGTACATGTTCATCTAATGAGCTTTGCTATTGGATGCTATTGCATATTAACTTTCATCTCCAGGTTGTTATTTCCAGTTGTCTCACATGTCATGGGAAAAAGATAAAGCACAAGATACTGCATTTAGTTGAAGTCTGGTATATATTCACTGACAAACTTCTTTTCACTCTAACATCCAAAGAAGAAAAGTTTCTTTTATTGAACTTACCTCCTATTTAAAAAAGGATCACATCACTTTTTTCCTGGATAGCAGCTCCTGGATAATTTTTTTGCATTTCAGTTTACATAAATTAATCAGATAAACATTTAGTGAAAAGTATATCTTTTTCCTGTCCATGCTTTCTTTTTCCCTTTTAGTGTAGGGTAGTGATTTTACTTCATGGGTCTGACCAATGGGATTCTAGGCTTTGCCATTAGCCTTTAGGAATATAAGAATTCTTACTTTAAAAGTTTTATATCTGATATACTGCAGATGGAAATAGAACAAACTGTCAAATTTCTCCCCCCCCTTTTTTATTATTATTTTCAGTTTTGCTACTGGCATATCTATGTATGCTAATTTAAATATCAGATGGTAATTCCTAATTGTAGAATCTTAATTATATGGCATACTATGTAACTATGGTTATATTAGTACTGGTAAAAATACAGAAGATTATTGTAATCAGACATATATTTATGCAGAATAGGGTTGTATAAAATGACAGAAGCCTTTGGGGTTCGAGGAAGAGGGGAGGGAGAATGCAATTTGGAATAGTTCATTCTAAATATAATGGGAAAGGTTTTGGATTTTTTTGTGGGGGGGAAAGGCATGTAGTTGGGGTAATTTGATCTAACAATTATAAACTCCTCTAAAACTATTGATTTTTATTACATATTGTTAAAAGAACTTTTTGAGAAGTTTAGAAATTTGTATTAAGTAGGTATCCATTAGAGGGCTCTCGAGGTTTTGAGTTGAGCAACCTTGATAGTGATAGTTTCAGAGCTTTGCTTGCTCACATTTCTTTGTTTTTCTTTTTTATTTTACAGAAAAGGTCACGGATTGCCTACAGTGACGAGGTGCGGAATGAGCTCCTAAGGGATGACGGGAATTCCTCAGAGAACCAGGTAGGATGCTAATCAAGAAGCCCTAGTGGGTGGCTGGAGGGTGAAGGAGGTCATTGGCACACTGGGCTTCTCAAGCTGCTTCTTAACAGCATTAGTAACAACTCATGTGGAAGTGATACTGTTTAATGCAAAGCTGGGGTCTTAATCAACTTCAAAATGATTCTTGTAGATCTTACAATTTAACCCTTTACCTTGGATCACCGTCTGCTATTTTTAAAAGAATACAAACTAAAAAACAAGATCTTTTCTTTTTCTTTATTATTTACTACTTGAGGAGTAGCTTGAAACATAATGTTTGCCAACAAACCCAAGGTCCTCACCTCCAACGCATGTAAAAGGAATACAAATTCACATAATACAGCTTTGATAAGAATGAAATATAATTAAATCAACACTGGAAGGCAAAACAAATGAAATTGGGATTTCAGAATGTGACAGTTTCTTTTCCTGTGTAGTTGCTTCTCTGAACAAGATTTTGTTCTATGGCACAAAACTGCAAATTATGCCAAAAACTATATAGTTGTAACAGTCTTAGTATAAAATTTTAGCATTTTTAAGAAATGTGAAATATTGCTATAGTCACAGTATTCATTACAATATTGCAAGTGTTCAGAAAGGGTTTTTACAGTTATTAGAGCAAGTGTTTTCATGGTTCTGCACCCTTCCTTTACCTAAAGCTTACTCGGGATAAAGATCTGTAAGAATTTTTGCTTTCATGCATTATAATATTTTTAAATAAAATTTTGATAACTTCATACATAAGAAAGTTAATTTACATTAGAGCCAGGTGAAGCTAAATGTATAATAATAATAATGAATATTTAATATTGTGAAAGTTTGCCACTGATTTTAATTTCTATTCTTCCGTAATATGTTTGATCAATATACTGAGAATGTATTATTTGTGACTCTCTAGTCTTTGTTCCATTAAAGCATATTAACAAAAGAGGTAAAGCAAATACCATGTATTCCATTATGTGTCAAAATAGAATCTATATTTGATAGATCAGCCAAAAAAATTAGGTGAACTTTCAACTTTCAACTTAGAAATTTTAAAGCCATCCAGAGTCAGGCCAGAATATACATTTAATAAATAAATAAATAATAATATGAAAATTTGGATGGATTATGCCCTTGTTTTATAATCTATGACCTGTTAACATATATGTTTAGGGAAATAGCTAATGTGTTTCAATAATGGCATTTTTCATACATAGCCTAAGGTTTTCTTTTTTTTAATCAACTGAAAGTAGACATATCTTTCAGAAAAGGTCTTTGAGAATCTAGCACTCTTCACAGAATTTGACTAGTCAAAAAAGGAATATTAGTGTTCTGAATTTAAATTTTCTACATTGTTTTAGTCTTATGAGCCTTAAAAGGAAACAAATACAAGTTTTTTATTATTATAAAACATAAGGCATTCTTTGAAAGAATGCATTCATTGGCTACTTTAAGGAGAATCAATTTATCTTTTTGTGAGAACTCATACTGATGTTTTGCATGACTACACATTTAGAGTGTGTACTCATGTAAAAGCAGAAAGAAATTTTGTAGGTAATGCCATGAAATTAACACAGAAAGCTTATTCTATGGCAAAAATCTTAGTGATTTCATTGTCCTAAGTCAGTTAACATTCTATTTATTTATATTGGCCTTTTGGTTGATATCAAGTGTAGTATCCATCCATCCATCCATCCATCTTCACTAGACAAGTGAATTTTCTAATAATAAATTGAATAAAGGTTCTGGAGTAAATACATCTGGCATACTAGAACAATAGTTAGTGGAGAAAAGCATGGCTTTCTGTAACATTCTGTAGCATTGGTCACCTCCTTTTGGGCTAGATCTAGAAACTTCAGTAAATTGTCTTTCTATATACAAAATTTCCAATTTAATTTTTCTGACTTATCAGTGGGGCATCTTGTATATACCTTAAAAGATTTGGCAGTATAAAGTTCATCTGTTTTTCTTTGTATAATCATTTAAGGTTAAACTAAAGAATGAACATCATACTCTATTTCCCAGTATAACATAAATCAATACATAAATAATGGAAAAGCAAATGTCAGGTAAACATAAACATAAACATGTTGTTTTGACTGACTAGGAGTATTGACAACTTCACAGTACCTGTTACATAGTTAGGTAGACAGCAGAACAGTCAGAAAACTAGAACTAATCTAAATTACGCAGTTCCAGAAATATTTATTATTCTGTTCTTTATATAAACATTCTGTAATGTATGCAAACCTATATATTTGATGGCATTCTTTTTCTGTCCATGAAAAAAAAAAGTTAAATCTTGCAGATGTATACAGTATATCCTCAAATAATTTGGAATAAATTGGATTTGGAAAAATTTGGTTAGTAAAATATTAGACATTCTATATTATAACATTTTGTCCTTGAGAAAAGAATAGCAATCTGGTGTGTCCTAATAGCTTTGTTAGAGGTAATTATAATTTTATGTTCCTAGCTTAATTATCTTTTTACTTAACACTTTTATGTCCTGCCTATCCTCTATAGCACTATAGATAGCAAAGACTAACTTGACATATTTATGTAAAAGCTGCTATTTCCTACATTGCAATTTTCGGTTTAAAGTTGAAATATCCTTATTGTGGATAAATTATACTGAGTTCAATGGACTGTATATTTTCTGTTTAAGTGAGTGTATCTTGCCTTTGTGTTCATTAATTTCCTTCTACTACCAACCTAATGAAATATAATCAAATGAAGCATATTTTAAAATATGGAAGCAGGATATTTCAGAGTTTTTTACTTACTCCCTAAAAATATTAAAGGTGGGATAGAAAATAAATAAATATAAATAAATAAATAAACATTATTATTTATTTATTCAAAAATTATATATGTCTTCCTGTGTTTCTCAGTGGGGTGTATATGTTTGTGTAGCAGTGTTTTAAGCAATGCTTTGGAATCTTTTTCTTAAATTTATATGATTGCATCACCAATTCCCTTGAAAGGCTCAAACTCTGCAGTGCAAGAAAACAGAGTATAATATTAGGTTAGAGTTTAATTTCATATTTTAGGTTTATTTGATATGGGCATGGGTGTGTACTTAAAAAATAAATAAACCATAGTGGATTGGTAAATTGCTTTCAAAAATATGTGAAATTATAATTTCATTACTTGAAACAATGGAAGTGGTATCTCCATATAACTAGATCTGTTAGGATGAAGGAAATTTCCTAATAATTAGTATACTAATTACAGTGCAAGTGTGTAAGTTCATAAATACCACAAAGTAGCATATCTGTTACCTAGAGGAAATATTTTGTGATTATATGGTTACCTAATTTTTGATAACCTAACTTTGATAAAGTAAGATTTGGACTGCCTATGCATACAGTGTATCAAAACTGCTCAGATGGGGAGAGGGAAATTGGTCAATTTAATTCCCCAAGATCTAAAGAAGGTCGGTATCACTTCATATAGTCCTGCCAGAGCAGATCATTACCAGTCACAAATCTGTTCGTTACATACCGAGAGCATATAGCAAAATAAATAGGCTGTCTCACAACTTCTGAAAATTGTGTGTTCGACCCATGATAATGTGTAAAGGGCGTTTAATAGAGTTCAGCATTTATTCGTTATCTGTATGTGGGCAGAGACAGCACTACCGTTATCAGCTTCTGGGGAGGGAAATTCTGTGGTTCTCCATGTCACGTGATCTGCCTCACAGACCCATGCACCCTCCGCGATACAGTTTTGATTCTACTCAGAGCAGAAGGCTTAGTCACAAGAGATTCCACTGGTTCAAACCAGCGTAAACCAGATTTTTTTTTTTGTCTGCAAAGGAACAGATTACCCCTTGAATCAAGTGGAGGAGGGGAGGAAAAAGAGAAGAATCTTTGTTTCAAAAATATGCTGATTATTATAACCTAAAATTGTGGCTGTACACATTTTTATGCTTTTTGATTGAGTTTGGCATATTGCTTTTAAAAATAGAAGTAGTAGCATTTCATCAAGTGTCATAATCGTTAAATGAGGGAAAAATCTTTTGTTAATTTGAATGAATATCTTTCAGACATCATTTAAAAAAGAAAACCACCCATTATTTAGCTTAGCTGTAAATCCTATGCAGAGCTTAAATTCAGCCATGCAGCACAAACAAGATAGAACTCTTTCTCCCTTCCTCCTTCCCTCCCTCTCTTTCTCTTTCTTTTTGACACCTATTGAAAAAACAAATGTGGAGCATTTCAAAACTTTCATTCACCATAGTAGAGTGTCATGCCCCAAATGGTTTCTATTTCAGAATAGTCGTTTTAAACTTTGGCACTTAAAGTATCATAGCCATTACATGAATGGTGACCTGCAAAAGGGGATGGAGGTGGGCATAGTGATGCAATGAAGTCCCAAACCATCTTTTTTTAGAAACTGAATGTTTATCTTTTGGGAGAAGAAAAGTGAGGAGGAAGCAAGAGAACGAACCAAAGAGTGATTGTAAAGTGCTTTTAATTTCAGAATAGGTGGAGTTGGTTTAGAAAACATGCTTTTCCCTTGATTTTTTATCTTTGGAAAACTAGAGCTATTGATTGGAGCAGTTTTCTTCCTAAAAATTAAAGTAATGTCTTGTTTTTATTTTTTTGGCATTGTAAATGTTTTAATTTTAGATCAACAATGTAAGCATAAGGAATCATTTAAATTAGGTGTGTGTGAGTATGTGTGGGTAAAAACATCCTTCCTAAACTTTATACCCTAATTCAAATTAGTTTCTGTATGTGTGAATAAATTTGTAATGGCCCGTTGAATAAGAAACCTTCTCAATTCTAAAATAACATATTCTCAATAAAGAAGCTTTTCCTCCCCCACAATAACTATTACTTTATGTGTATGTTGCAAATAGACAAGTGTATTTGATACTTCAGCACAACAGGCTATTATCCTAAATAAAGGTATATCTGACAATTTTGTATCGCTGACAAATTTGATTAAAGGGACTCTTCTTTTGTTGGGTTAATTAGACTGCACCATTTGAAGGAGCAGAATAGTGAAATGTAATAACTTTCTGAAGTAAATTCTCTTCAAAAACATAAAGAATGGTATAGTCAAAATTGTATCTATGCCTAAAAAGACAATGCCACTATTTGCTTGCTCTTCATTTATTTATATTATTTGGGTGCACAGTAATAATCTACAATACTAAATTGTATAGACTTATTAAATTTAGACTAAAAATAGTAGAGTTTTAAAAGATGGCATATAAGGTGATGTTTTATAGCTATCAGTTATAGTTATTCTGGCTGATTTAGTAAGATAGATGTATTGGGAGACATAAAAAGGCAGATGTCAGTACTAACAAAATAAAAAAAAATGTAGAAATCTTGTATATACAAAATCACTTCAGCTGTACTCTCTTAGAAGAGTGGAATAGTAAACTTGTTTTTTCCTTTTTATATTATAGACTTCTATGAAGTCATTCCCCTTTATTTCATGATAGTGTCTTAGATGTTGTTTAAAAGAGATTTTCACACTATTCTCTTTGTTTAATGTGACAGTGTGTGAAAGTGATCTTTATTTGTTCAAAAAACTCTGCATGTAGTCTATGTTTAGGGTCTTTTAATGTGTTTGTGATTTTTAAATGCTAAACATGTAAACAGATAAATTGTCAATGTTAATTCTGTATCCTGTCACACAACTGATCTTTCTTTCCTGCCATTTCTTTCCTTTTTATCTTTTTCTGTGCATTCATGTTGCAGTTGATAAAATTACGTGAAGAGGTGAGTATTTTGTTGCTTTTTGTTGCCTAGCTTTTTCTTTAAAGCTAGTTTTTCATATCTGAATAGATCTTTTTGGTCACTTGCAGAGAAATCTGCAGAAAGCATGCAATATATATCTATATATCTATTTATCCATATATATCTCTCCTTAAAAATGTTCCAGCACTATGTGTGTCTTTTCCTTAATAATCATACTTTTCATCAGAATCCCTAGGTCATACCTTTAAAATTAAAATTCTTTAATAGCACTAAGAAAAGGGATAATTTAAAGGGTCTGTAAAAAAAAGAAGAAGAGAAAACTAGTATTTGATATGTGTTTGAACACCATGTCGAAATCATATCCTGTAATGATATCTGCACTACTGAAGGCACTGTAACAGTAGGGAAAAAAAATCCCTCTGCTTGAAAGATACAAGCAATACCTCATTGTGTAGATTTACCGTCATACAAAACAATATGAAAATATTGCATGCACGTATACTGAACTGTAGATGTATGCTCAGTTGTGCCTCCTATATTTATTATTTATTTGTGCATATGCTGTAGTGAATGCAAATTAGGGTCCTTTTTCATTCCAGGAAATGACCAGAAGAGATAACAGTACTTCAAAAGTAATATCAAATCATCAAATGATTATTTCTTGACATTCTCTAGAGTACTTTCTCTTTTTTTAGATTTGTCCTTGGTTTTATTTTATGCTTACACAGTTGTATGTGTGTGTTTGTGTGAGTGTGAGTGAGTGTTTAAATTAAATTCTTACTCCTAGAGTTTGGTATAGTAGAAGTTGCTAGGGAACCAGGTTTTTGAGATAGTGGCATAATAACACCTCTTAGTTCTTGGCAAAGAGAGACAGAACAACAACCTGTGCTTGTTTAGTCTTGTGGTATTTGGTGGATAACTTTGGTTATAAACTGTGCATGTATTTCAAAAAGGTGAGTCAGAGAGGTGATGATGCTCTTTCATTGAGAAAAACCTGGAGAATAACCAAATGAAGTATGGTTTAGAAAAAAATATTACTTTATAGATTTTCTTAAAAACCAAGATTTTTTGATCAGTCAAGTACTTTGAATTTCTTGCATCCATGTGAATTTTACATAGATAGTATTTTTCATTATATCAATTTTCACTGATATAAAGAACTTAGAATTCAGTTATTAATGGTAATAACAAGCACAAAGCGAGATATAAAATAGAGAAGGAAGGGAAGAGATGCTAATGGGAAAGCAAGTAGTTCCCCATCATACATTTAAGCTTTATTTCAAATTAAAACAGGTCTGAGTGAGTAATAATGGGAAAGCAAGTAGTTCCCCATCATACATTTAAGCTTTATTTCAAATTAAAACAGATCTGAGTGAGTAATATAGTTTTCCAACCCATATAATACAGTAAACCAGAGAGTTATTTTCCTCAAAGAAGTGATAAGCAAGATTGTGAATCTCATGTTTTATTCAGTCATTTCATGAATTCTATATAATAATATAATTCACTGAGTTCTGCAATAGTCTGCTAAATACATTCTTAATTCCTCAGATAAATATATTTAATATTGGATGTTTGAAAAATAGTAGAATAGAAGAATTTGAGGACACAAATGTATTAAACTTGGTAAATCTTAATTGCTGACTTGTTTCCTGAATACATTGGAATAAGCAGTTACAGATTATTTATAAAGTAGTTAATTGACTATTGATGGTAATACACATGGTGGTAACATATATTAAGAGACTCATGAAAACAGACTAGTTTTTCAGGAATTCCAATAAAGTATCACCTTAATTATTTAATTTTGTAAGGGTCTACTAAGTATGTTGCATTGGATTGAATTTTCTTCCTGTTTACTTATTATGCATATATAATCATTTACATTTTTTAACTATAGAAACATATTAGGAAACATAAGAAGTCTATGGTTGAAAAAAGGGATTTAAAGTCAAAATTAAAAAAGCAGAAGCTTCACTACTACAATTTTTAATTCCCATATGTGGCCGAAGCATCAGCTTCACCCACATAAGGATGTGTTTTTTGCACAGAGAATAAAATTCACATTAAAGTCCAAATGGTGGCTAGTGCAGTGATTCACATAATGTTCTAAATTAATCAAATAATTAGAAATCTAGGCATTCAAAATTAGCTCTCCTAAGGAAGTATTATCTTAAAAGCAATTGTGTATTTTTCCATATTGTTTATTAATAAAATGTTCCCCTTGCCTTTCATTATTAGGCTTCCTTGCAACACAGATGCTATATAAAGAATTCTGTGGAGGCTGCATTGCTTGATTTTCTTTTACCTTCTGAAATCACGGTTTTAATACAGTATATATGGCGTTACTAAATCTCTAGATGTAGCCTTGCCACTTTACAAAACTTCTTCATCTAGCTTCATAGCGAAGGTCTTTAGAAGCTAAAAAACAGCCAGAACCACCTCACACTATTTCTTATACAAAAGACTAGGAATAGTGTGGGAGAATGGATTTGGTGATGTTAGAAAAGGAGATGAAAATACCCTCCGCTGATAAAGCTCATAGCTTTATGACCGTACATAACATCATTTCTCCAAAATGAAAGAATAAACACACAATAGTTTAAGACTGAACTTAGTAATAGTAATAATAATAATCCTGTTGTAAAATGGAATAAGTGAAAAAGAAATACAGAGTAACAAAATATAATGAGATTCTTCTGTGCTGTTGTTTAGAGAAAGGGGGTGTATGATTGCTAACAGGAAAGCTAACCTTCATTCTGAATATTTTGTAACAGTGCTAAAT